>NC_136067.1:1296450338-1297700338 GCF_964261635.1 Lissotriton helveticus | reverse complement strand
AAACACTACAACACTACCCAAAACCCTAAAACACTACCCCCCAGCATGACTCTACACTACGCAAACACTACAACACTACCCAAAACCCTAAAACACTACCCCCAGCATGACCCTACACTACGCAAACACTACAACACTACCCAAAACCCTAAAACACTACCCCAGCATGACCCTACACTACGCAAACACTACAACACTACCCAAAACCCTAAAACACTACACCCCAGCATGACCCTACACTACGCAAACACTACAACACTATCCAAAACCCTAAAACACTACACCCCAGCATGACCCTACACTATGCAAACACTACAACACTAACCTAAACCCTAAAACACTACCCCCAGCATGACCCTACACTACGCAAACACTACAACACAACCCTAAACCCTAAAACACTCCCCCAGCATGACCCTACACTAAACAACCACCACAACTCTACACTACAGTAACACAACACTACACTACACAACACTACACTACACTACACAATCACTAACCCACGAAAAAATTAACACAAACCCACTTACCTCTCTCGTCATCGTGGTTTTCACAACGCAAATGCATTTACCATACATGCCTTTAAAACGTAATTCTTTGTAAAGGCATGCGCGATAAATGCACATGCGTTTTGAAAAAATGCGGGATAATGGTATGCGAGGTCAATGACCTTGCGGGATAATGGTATGCGGACTGAAAGTCTGCGGGATAAAAAATGCGGGAAAATGGCTGCAAACCATGATTAGCAGCAGACTTCCCTGGTGAGCACTAGCTTTACTACAGTGATCTAATGAGCAACTAGAGTGCTAACATTCAGAATTTATGGCAAATGTGTGACACATCTGAATGCCTTCTTGATAGAACCAAAGTAAACAAGCATTGAAAATGCAATAGATCCCGTCCTCGTTTAAGTTAAAGCCATTCTGTTTGTAATGAGGTGGCTTTTTAGCTTTGCTTTTATTAGTGTTTTTAAAACTTTCATGTAAATAACATGCATATGTATGCATATATGTATATGTATGCATGCATTTATATTTATATAGATATGCAGATTATATATGTTTATATATGTATATTACCTACTGGCGATAGCCAGTGGGTATATATAGTTAGGACTTTTTTCTCTATGGGATTTCTGAAAATTCTATGTCTAATAACTTTGGCATTTGTGGACGGAATTGGCTGAAATTTTCAGGAAAATGGCACATTTTGTTTCTGAGCAGCCTCTGAAAATATGGGGGGGTTTCGTCAAGGGCGGGCCGAGAAAAAAGGGGGGTCCCAAAACGCGTTTTTCCCATTCATTTTTCCATAGGGCGGTTGGACTCACTTTTAGCTCGAACGGCTGAATAGATTTACATGAAACTTGGCAAAATTGTAGATATGGTTTGCCCGACGTGCCTTTGCTATGTCTCAATATATGTGCTCCAGTGGATTTTGAGAAATTAACGTTTAAAAAAATATATATATCTTTGACAGCGCTCCGGTTAGCGCCCCGGTTCGCGTACCTGACGTGTAACGGAACTTCGCGAAGCGAAGCTGATTGGCTCTCCGGTGTCTGTCAACATTCTAAACAGTCCGGAGCGGCCGCCATCTTGTCTCTCGGTACGATCGAGAGACAAGATGTGGTGAAAAACAAAGGGGGAAATGAAGGAAAGGGGGCAAGGTAGACCACTCCTGACCCCCTAGGATTGATGAGGGGGATATTAAAGTGCCCCGCGGGGCAAAAAAAAAATCGGGCAGCTCACCGGGCAGCTCACCGGGCAGCTAACCGGCAGCGTAGCTGTCAACATTGTAAACAGTCCGGAGCGGCCGCCATCTTGTCTCTCGGTAGGTTCGAGAGACAAGATGTGGTGAAAAAAGAAGGGGGAAATGAAGGAAAGGGGGCAAGGTAAACCCCTCCTGACCCCCTAGGATTGATGAGGGGGATATTAAAGTCCCCCGCGATTTTTTGCGGTAGAGGCGCTTCCCGGTACGCGAACCGGGCAGCTAACCGGCAGCGTAACGGGAGTCTGCCATCTTGTGTTTTTGGAGCGTCCGGTTCGCGTACCGGGTAGCGTCCCGGTAAGCGTAACAAGGGGAAAACCAAGAGAAACAGTAAAAAAAAAATTAAGGGAATAGATTTCCAGCAAACTTGGCAAAATTGTAGGGACTGTTTGTTTGATGTGCTTTTGCAAGGCCTCAAGATATGTGCACGTGTGGATTTTGTCTAATTAAGGTTAAAAAAAATATATATATCTGTAAGCGTGCTCCGGCACGCTTACGTTACGGGTTTTGTTTGCGCTGCAGAGCCGATACGTCACGGTTATGCGACGCGTCATGAGGCGTCTTACGTGGCTACGTGATACGTCACGTAATAAAGAATATATTTTACAGCTATAGATATTAGCTTTTAAAAAACCAATGAAATTCACTGAAAAAACCATAGGTTATAGACCATATATAGTTAGGAATTTGCATTTACAAAACCTTGAAAATTCACTGAAAAAACCATAGGTTAGAGACCATATATAGTTAGCTGGACATTTTATTGACATAAAACCAATGAAATTCCATATATAGTTAGTTGCACTAACTATATATCGCGCACCCGCAATCCACTGCTGATGATGTCACATATTACATCATTCATGACATGGTCAGTGACATCACTGATGACATCACTGATGACATCTCAAATGACATCACTGATGACATCACTGATGACATCTCAAATGACATCACTGATGACATCATGACACACCAATACCAGTTACTACATACGCACTCACTGATTCCTACGTCTACACACACACATTCACTCATTCACCCATACAATCACTCATACATACAGTCACTCATTATTACAACACTATCATATGCACTCATACACCTATGCAGACACTCACACACTGCCACTCATCCATGCAGTTACTCACACACCTAGTCAGTCCTGTAAAGAATCAATCACACTTCCATTTCCTCATCTATACAGTTAAACACAGAACACCATACTTCAGTGACATCACTGATGACATCACTGATGACATTTCAAATGACATCACTGATGACATCTCAAATGACATCACTGATGACATCATGACACACCAATACCAGTTACTACATACGCACTCACTGATTCCTACGTCTACACACACATTCACTCATTCACCCATACAATCACTCATACATACAGTCACTCATTATTACAACACTATCATATGCACTCATACACCTAGTCAGTCCTGTGAAGAATCAATCACACTTCGATTTCCTCATCTATACAGTTAAACACAGAACACCATACTTTTCACACATATACTAACACATACTTACTCTCTTATACAATCACTGATACAAGTACACATTGATATGCACAGAGTCATACACCTTCCAGCCAGCCACACACACACTCAGTCTTCCATACATCCACTCATTCTTCAATATGTAAAACATATTTAAACTTTACAAAAACACACAGACACTAGATGATGTCATTAGTGATGTCATTTGAGATGTCATCAGTGATGTCATTTGAGATGTCATCAGTGATGTCATCAGTGATGTCACTGACCATGTCATGAATGATGTAATATGTGACATCATCAGCAGTGGATTGCGGGTGCGCGATATATAGTTAGTGCAACTAACTATATATGGAATTTCATTGGTTTTATGTCAATAAAATGTCCAGCTAACTATATATGGTCTCTAACCTATGTTTTTTTCAGTGAATATATATATATATAAAATAAAAACATCTGCGGCTATGCACTGACCAGCGCTATCTCCTGACTATAGCCTAAAATTGGGAGTGTGGATTACGTGCATGCTGGTTCAGGAACAAATATATATTTATGTGATGTAATATGTGAGGTCATAAGCAGTGTATTGCGGGGGCACGAGTTATAGTCTACTCAGCTAACTATAACTGCTGAATTTCTCTGGTTCTGTACGAGAGAAACATGAGCCTAACTATAAAGTCTCTGAAACCTTCAGTTTTCTCAGTGAATTTGTACGTTTTTATTAATTCAAATTCCTAACTATAATGTCCCTGTAACCTTTGGTTTGTCCAGTGAAGTTCTAAGGTTTTTTTAAATGCTAATTCCTAACCATAATGTCCCTGTAACCTTTGTTTTTTTCAGTGAATTTCTTTTTTTTTTTAACTTAGTCGCATTTGCAGAGTGGTGAAGCAAGGGGCTGGGACTCCGACCAGCTCTCAGGAATTCCCTTGTGTATGACATACACGAAGGCTTCTTGACCCCCAAGGTCCCTCAGGAGTAAAGTGGGCTTCATCCCCCAACCAGTAGTGCACCAAAAGCTGTGTTTCCAGAGTGGTGGAGACAGGGGACGTGGCCTCCAAAGACCAGTTAGCAATTCATCTGTGTGGGACTTATTGGAGATAACAGGAGGGGTAGTTGGCCCCCAAGGACGTCCTTTCCTCCAGCAAGTCCCACACAGTGGGTTTGTTAAGAGATTTTTGTGGCTGCACCCTCTTTCTCCACCACTCAGCAAACGCACCTCCTGGAGCACTACTAGTTTGGGGATAAGTCCCCTTGGCTCTTGAGTGCCCTTTGGGGCGACCTAGCCCTCCTGTTACCACAAGTAAGACCCACACAGCTGGATTGCTGAGAGGTTCTCAGAGGCCACACCCGCTTTTTCCGACACTCTGTAAACGCACCTCCTGGTGCATTACTCGGGTGAAGGCATCCACTTTAGTCCTGAGGCCCTCAGGAGGAAAGGGAACCTCATCCCCCCACCAGCAGTGCACTGAGAGGAACATTTGCAGAGTGATGGAGGAAGGGGGCGTGGCCTCGACCACCTTTCAGCAATCCCACTGTGTGGGGCTTACTGAAAGGTAACAGGAGGTCTTGTTGGCCCCTAAGGCCCCTTTCAGTGATGGGGATTTCATTCCCCAACCAGGAGCGTGCCAGGAGGTTCATTTGCAGAGCAGTGGAGAAAGGAGGCGGGGCCTCTGGGGAGTTGCCGACTTTTTTTTTCCTTTTTAGGAAGGGCCCTCCTTCCCTGGACAATTTTGCGTGGCAGGGATCCGATCCCCCAGGACCTGACCCGTTTTTTGTTTTTTTAAATTAAAAAAATGGGAGGCAGGCTGTGCGGACCCCTCCCAGGCCTAATTCAGCCCTGGGGACTCCATCCACCTGGGGTCCTCCCTAAATTATTTTTTTTAATAATACAAAGGAAGGGGGGCGGAGCTGCCCACCTCCCGAAGCCAATTTCGGCCCCGGGGACCCCATTCCCCATGGCCAGGCAATGCCATTTCTTTCTTTTTTTTCTTGAAAGGGAGGGTGGCCGAGCTGCCTCCCTCCCAAGCCATTTTCAGCCCCGGGGACCCTCAGCCAGGGCTGGGCCTTTCCAATGAGGAACATAGTGGGAACTTGAAGACCCCCGCAGTCCCGGCCAGTTCCCCACCTCCTATGGCAGTCAGCATCGCTTTTACACATGCAGCACCCTGTGTGTAAAAGCAAAGTGCTCCGCTTTGAGCAAGTGAGAGCATAATCGCTGTCAAAGCGGAGCACTGCTTGTTATGGCATGGCAAGAGCAATACTTCCACTTTGCCATAGCAAACTGCAATGACTCGAGGGTGGGCAACCCAGGATATTGCTGGAGCAGGCCCTGGGTAGTGATGGTCCCCCGGGCCAAGTAGGGCTTCTGGAGGGGTCCATGCACTCCCCCTCCTTACTTCAAATTTGTCCTGGGGAGGTGGTGGTCCCTTGGACCCACAACGGACCCCTTAATTAATGTATTGTCCTCAAGACAGTTTGGGTTAGCAAGGCACCACCATATTATTGAAATGAGCCCCAGTGAGGTGGTGTTCTCTGGGGCGGGGAGTATGAGAGGTCCCCATATTGTTTTAATAAGCCCCGGGGAGATGGCGGTCTCTGGGCAAGGGAGGGGTCTGTGAGGCCTCCCCCACATAACTGGAAATAACCTCGAGGAGGTGGCAGTCCCCGGGTCTGTGGGCGGATCAGTGAGCCTGCACGCATTCATATTAAAAACTGTGGAGCGCTTTAAGTTGGGGGATTAACTCCCCTTGAATCTTGAGGGTCCCTGGGGTGCAACCAGCCCACCAGCTACCTCCAGTAAGTGCCACAGAGCTACGTTGCAGAGAGGTGTAAAAAGGGGCGTAGCCTCAGCATGTCAGATCCCGCAGCGAGATCGCGCCTGCCAAAGCTCAGGAACTACAATTCCCATGAGCAGGCGGGGTCTCGCAGGAAGTACTTCACCAACGTAGACGCGCATCCGTGTGCGCGTTATTCTGGTTCTGTTGGCGCTTGGCGTGGGAGCGGCTGCTCTGCACGTCCCCCTTTGTGTCTCCTGTTTGGCTTCCTCCCTTTGCACGCTGCTCTTGGAGAACTTCGGCATCCTGGTCTCTGTTGATGTCGGGGCTCGGCACTATTCAGGTATTGCCGTTCTTGCATTTCTACCGCCTTCGCGGTAAGCTGTTCTCTTTTCTTTTGTTGTTGGGATTGCGGGAAGAACGGAGACGGCAGCTCTCCGAGGAAAAGCATCGTTGTTACTTTCCCTGCTAAGTTGGGTGTGGCGGAACACGGTGGCGGTCGAAACCACGTGTTACCGTACACCCGGATTGTATTGTGGAACTAAGATAGCGGGGCGCGGTAGTGAGGCAAACTACACGTCTCCGTTATTTACCTGTGTACTCACAAGGAAAAAACAGAGCTGGGCATGTAGTGAGGCAACTACAGGTCACCCCAGTCTCTCATTGTGCGTTCTCTTTTTGGGGGTTTATTGTTGGCAGATTTCTGTGGTGGTCGCAACTACGATCTGCTGTTTGGCATAACCCAAACATTTACTGTATGGTCATCCTTTATTGAGCGGAGTGTTGTAGTTTTTGCTGCCTACACACTACTGTGTCTCTCTCTTACCTTGTGTTGAAACTTTCATCCTTACTTGGATACCTTGGACACCCCTTGTACATTGCGTCCTCTGGCTCATTTGTGGTATGTTGTGAGTGGTGGGATATGTGTATCAGTACAACGTGTATGTGTCTGGTATGACAGGGCTGTCTTTTGTTAACTATATATCTATGTGCTCCTTAGGCCTTCCTCACAGATTGTGGCAGAAGGGCTGTAGTATTTCCTATCCAAGGTCGGGTTTTCTTTCTGCTCAGGTACTTACTTATTTTCATGATTTATTAGTGAGACTAAATGAGAGTAGTGTTCCATTGTAAGCAAGCACCTATCTGATGCCTGTCTTGTTTTTTTTGTTACAGGCGTCCTTTCCCTGCTGACCCTACCCTTACCCATCCCACATTTTTTATTTTAGTTTGTTATTTTTCTCCCTCGCCTAATGGCTCGAACACCCTGTGTTTCTACTTCAGGGTGTTGGTGACATTTGGAGGTGGAACCATAATTGCAGCGACTGGATCCCGTGGAGTGAACCTGACAGAATAACGCGCCCACGAACGTTGCTCTGCCCGGTCCAGTTGCTGCAACATGGCCACCATGGATGACATCATGCAGGCTCTGCTTTTGGTGCAGCAGGAGCTAGCCTCCTCTAAAGCAGAGGCTGCATCCCTAAAAGAAAAGGTAGAAAGGTTATCAAGGAATCCCTTTTCTACCTCGGTACCTCAGGTACAAGTAACGGTTCCTCCTCCTATCCCTCTGGCTAGTCCGGAGAGATATTCCGGAGATCCGTCCAAGACTCAGGCGTTCTTAACGCAGATTATGTTACACTTTTCCTGTAAGCCTGCCTCGTTCCCTAACAATCATTCAAGAGTAGCCTTCGCGATTTCATATTTAACAGGGGATGCGGCCAATTGGGCTGTTCCTCTGGTATGGAATGACGACCCAATGCTCTCAGACTGGGCGGCTTTCCGGGCCGAATTTGAAAAGGTGTTTGACCGAAGGGCATACCACTTGGTCCGCGTCCGTGAGGGGGACGAATGGAAAACCACCTTCAAAACCAGATACGGCTTGTACGAGTACATGGTGATGCCGTTTGGGCTGTGCAACGCCCCAGCGGCATTTCAATACTTTTTAAACGACGTTTTGAAGGATGTGGTGGATATCAGTGCAGTGGTATACATTGACGACATCCTGATCTACTCTGAAAACGTCAAGGAACATACCAGACATGTAACCGAAGTGCTCCAGCGGTTGAGAGACAACAGGTTATACTGCAAACTGAGCAAGTGTGAGTTTGGTGTAGACAAAGTGGAGTTTTTAGGAGTCATGCTCAGCCACGAGGGACTGCAAATGTCAGACAGAAAAATACAGGCGGTACAGGAGTGGTCCATCCCTACCTGCGTGAAAGATGTGCAAAGATTTCTAGGCTTCGCCAATTATTACCGCCGTTTCATTGCGCAGTTCTCTCAGGTGGCGGTTCCTTTGTCGAGACTGTTGCGAAAAGGTGTGCAGTTTGTGTGGTCCCCCGAAGCCACAGAGGCTTTTTTGTTCCTAAAAAAGGCGTTCACAACGGCTCCGATCCTGGCACATCCAAGACCGGAACATCCATATGTAGTCGAAGCGGATGCTTCTGACGAAGCTATCGGAGCAGTTCTGTCTCAACGGGATAAGGTCACCGGACAGCTCCACCCCGTGGCGTATCTGTCCAAGAAACTAAGTTCCCCCGAACAGAATTACACGATTTCTGAGAAGGAATTACTAGCGATTAAAAGGGCTTTCCAGGAATGGCGGCAATACCTTTGGGGGGCTAGATTCCCTGTCACCGTCTATACTGATCATCGCAACCTTCAGTATATGAAGACAGCCAAGCACCTAACACAGAGACAAATGAGGTGGATGCTTTTTTTTGCAGAGTACGACTTCACCGTCACCTTTAGACCAGGGGCCGATAACCTGAAGGCCGATTCCCTATCCCGATGGGATCAGTCGGAAGAGAAGGACAACGGTGAAGCAAAGGCGTCCATAATCAGTCCAGAGAAGGTGGTCTGTGCTATACAAGCAAACACTTTTTTGGATCTTGTCAGACAAGCTAAGGACCATGACGCTTGGGTCAGATGGGCCACGTATGGGGCAAATCGCACTTTGGTCGACGGGTTGCCTTTCCAAAATAACAGGTTGTTTCTCCCATCTCCAGCGTTACAAAAAAAAGCCTTCATGTGGTGTCATGATTCCCCTTTGGCAGGACATCAGGGGGTACAAAAGACCATGCATCTCATGAAACGCCATTTCTGGTGGGAATCAATGGAAACAGATGTCTCTGTGTGGACAGGGCAGTGTGAGACATGTGCAAGGGCCAAATCCTCTACCGGACCGAGAAAAGGGTTGTTGATGCCGTTGCCTTCCCCTAGGAAGCCTTGGCAGAACATTAGTCTGGATTTTGTCACCGGACTCCCTCTTGATCAGGGCAAATCGGCTGTGTTGGTGGTCGTGGACAGCCTCACCAAATTAGGCCATTTTATTTCATGTGTTAACCTACCAACAGCTGGACAGACGGCTCAACTGCTGCTAAACAACGTCATACATTTACATGGAGTCCCAGAGGTTATAGTGTCAGACAGAGGCCCTCAGTTCATCGCGAGGTTCTGGAAGGCATGGTGTCAGGCGTTGCACATACAATCTTCCCTTTCGACCAGTTTCCACCCACAGACGGACGGACAAACCGAAAGGCTAAACCAAACTCTGAAGAAATACCTACGGTGTTTTGCCGAGAATGCCCATGAGTCGTGGGTTTCTTTGTTGTGGATGGCCGAGATGGCATACAATAACGCCTGGCATTGTTCTGTGGGAGTCTCCCCTTTCATGGCTAATTATGGGTTTGATGCACGAATCCTTCCTGTGCGCATCCCGGAGGAAGTGTCTCGACAGCCTTCGGTTTTGGGACAGATGCGGAAGCTCCATGTTCTGCACAAAAAGGTCAGGGCGCATCTGGAGAAGGCTAAAGAGGTATACAAGAAGTGGGAAGACAAACATCGCAAGGAAGGTCCCTCGTTTCAGGTGGGTGATAGGGTCTGGTTGTCGACTCGCAACATACGGTTCAAACTGCGTAGTGTTTTCCATCCACGTTACATTGGGCCCTACACTACAGTGAAGCGAATCAACCCTGTTGCTTATAAATTGAAGCTGCCTGGTTCTTTGCGCATACACCCTGTATTCCATTGTAACCTGCTGAAACCTGCTCGATCGGCGAGACGGAGGGCCACACCTCCGGTGGTTCGAGACGTTGGAGCTGAATACGAGGTGCGGCGTATTAAGGATTCCAAATGGAGTAGAGGGGTCCTGTGGTATCTGATATCCTGGAAGGGCTACTCGGTGGAGGACGATTCTTGGGAACCTGTCGGGAATGTCCACGCCCCTGCTGCTATTCGTGCTTTCCACCGTAGATGCCCGCTGCGCCCTGGTCCTAGGAGGCGCTAGGGAGGGGGGATGTACTGTCAGATCCCGCAGCGAGATCGCGCCTGCCAAAGCTCAGGAACTACAATTCCCATGAGCAGGCGGGGTCTCGCAGGAAGTACTTCACCAACGTAGACGCGCATCCGTGTGCGCGTTATTCTGGTTCTGTTGGCGCTTGGCGTGGGAGCGGCTGCTCTGCACGTCCCCCTTTTTGTCTCCTGTTTGGCTTCCTCCCTTTGCACGCTGCTCTTGGAGAACTTCGGCATCCTGGTCTCTGTTGATGTCGGGGCTCGGCACTATTCAGGTATTGCCGTTCTTGCATTTCTACCGCCTTCGCGGTAAGCTGTTCTCTTTTCTTTTGTTGTTGGGATTGCGGGAAGAACGGAGACGGCAGCTCTCCGAGGAAAAGCATCGTTGTTACTTTCCCTGCTAAGTTGGGTGTGGCGGAACACGGTGGCGGTCGAAACCACGTGTTACCGTACACCCGGATTGTATTGTGGAACTAAGATAGCGGGGCGCGGTAGTGAGGCAAACTACGCGTCTCCGTTATTTACCTGTGTACTCACAAGGAAAAAACAGAGCTGGGCATGTAGTGAGGCAACTACAGGTCACCCCAGTCTCTCATTGTGCGTTCTCTTTTTGGGGGTTTATTGTTGGCAGATTTCTGTGGTGGTCGCAACTACGATCTGCTGTTTGGCATAACCCAAACATTTACTGTATGGTCATCCTTTATTGAGCGGAGTGTTGTAGTTTTTGCTGCCTACACACTACCGTGTCTCTCTCTTACCTTGTGTTGAAACTTTCATCCTTACTTGGATACCTTGGACACCCCTTGTACATTGCGTCCTCTGGCTCATTTGTGGTATGTTGTGAGTGGTGGGATATGTGTATCAGTACAACGTGTATGTGTCTGGTATGACATGGCTGTCTTTTGTTAACTATATATCTATGTGCTCCTTAGGCCTTCCTCACAGATTGTGGCAGAAGGGCTGTAGTATTTCCTATCCAAGGTCGGGTTTTCTTTCTGCTCAGGTACTTACTTATTTTCATGATTTATTAGTGAGACTAAATGAGAGTAGTGTTCCATTGTAAGCAAGCACCTATCTGATGCCTGTCTTGTTTTTTTTGTTACAGGCGTCCTTTCCCTGCTGACCCTACCCTTACCCATCCCACATTTTTTATTTTAGTTTGTTATTTTTCTCCCTCGCCTAATGGCTCGAACACCCTGTGTCTCTACTTCAGGGTGTTGGTGACATTTGGAGGTGGAACCATAATTGCAGCGACTGGATCCCGTGGAGTGAACCTGACACAGCACACCTCTCTGCAACGCAGCCCCCTGGCACATACTGGAGGTACCTGGTGGGCTAGTTGGCCCCCAGGGACCCCCAGTATTCAAGGGGAATGTGTTCCCCCTCTGCAAACGCATCAGGGGGCGCGTTTGCAGAGTGGTGCAATAAGGGGGCGTGGCTTCCGGCCGCGATCCCTTTTTTAATTGTTTTTTTTAAAGAAGGGGGCTGTGTAGCCCTCCTTCTTTTAATAATTTTTTGGGCACTGGGGACCCCATCCACCAGGGCCTGCCCCCAATCGTTTTTATTTTTAATTAAAATATTTGGAAGGGGGCCCTGTGGCCCCCTTCCTACGGCCCCCTCCTGCGGCCATAGTATCCCCCGGGGCATGGGCCTTTATAAAAAAAAATTATTAGGAGCAGGGCTGCCTTGCCCACCTCCTGTGGCCACTTTTGGCCCCATCCCCCGGGGCTGGCCCTTTTTAAAAAAAAAGAAATTGGGGAGAGGGCCACTAATAGCCTCGGGACCCCATCCCCCGGGGCTGGCCCACTCTGTTGGGGACCACGGGCCCCCCAATCCCCCCCAGTCCCAGCCGGCTTCCCGCATCCTGTGAGAGCAGGCATTGCTTTTCCATATGGGGAGCACCTAACATGCTGCTCCCCATATGGAAAAGCAATCTGCTTTTCCTGCTCTTTCTTCCAAATAGGAAAGCAGTTTGCAATGGCAGGGTGGGAGCTGCAACGCTCCCGCCCTGCCATTCAAACAGCAGTGTCCCGGGGGTGGGCACCCCGGGACACTGCAGGAGCCGGCACTGGGGGGTGGCGGTCCCCAGGACCATCGAGGGCTCCAGGAGGGGGCCACGTGGCCCCCCTCCCACATTTTTGAGAAGCCCCGGGTGTGGCTGGGGGGCCTCAGAGCCCCCACACCCAATTTTCTTAAGCCCCGGGGGGGTGGCAGTCCCCGGGGCTGGGGGGGCCTGAGAGCTCACCCACCCATTTGTTTGAAGCCCCGGGAGTGGCGGTTCCCGGGGCGGCGGGGAGGCCTGTGAGCCCCCCACATATATTAAATTCTTGCCCCGAGGGTGCCGGTCCCTGGGGCTGGGGAGGCCTGAGAGCCCCTCCACCCATTTAAAATAGCCCCGGGGGTGGTGGTCCCCAGGGCGGCGGGGGGGCCCCATGAGCCCCCACATACATTAAAATCAAACCCTGGGGGTGGTGGTCCCCGGGGCTGGGGGGTCTCAGAGCTCCCCCAGTTAACATTTTAAAGCCCTGGGGGGTGGCGGTCCCCAGGGCTGGGGGGCCTGAGAGCCTCCCCCATCCATTTTGAAGAAGCCCCAGGGTGGTGGTCCCCTGGGCTGCGGGGGGGCCCGTGAGCCCCCCGCATATATTAAATTAGAGCCCCAGGGGCGGCAGTACCTGGGGCAGTGTGGGGGGGATTGGGACCCCCACACAAATTTTTCAATAATGCCCCCGGGGGAAAATTAACATATTTACCACGGGAGACCTTGTTTCTTTTTTTTATATCGCTAGGATGCGCAGATCCTATGCGCATCCGTTTAAAAAAATATATTGGGGGCCCTGTGGGTCCTTGTGGGACCCCCTGAGCAGGCCTACGGGGTCAGGGTGTGTCAACCCTGCCCCTTTTTTCGCATTTTTTGTGTTTTTTGTTTGGTTTCTTGTGCCTCAGTTCTACCGAGGCACAGGATGGCTGCCAACACTTACTGATTTGGAGTGTTGACAATTAAAAAGCAGCTTGTGCACGGCATGGTGCATGCAGGCTCCACGTAGGGTATGCGGACCCTCCAAGTCCATAGATATATATGTACTTTTAAATGTCATTTTCTCAGAAACTACTAAATATATTTACTCCAAATAAGCAAAAGGCACGAGTCTGAACTGAGGACTACCTCTATGCCAAATTTGGTGTAATTCCGTTCAGCCGTTTGGGCTGTAGCCGTGGCTAAAGGTCCTATGGGAAATTGCATGGGGAAAACACGTTTTGGGACCCCCTTTTTTCTCGGCCCCTGCTTGACCAATCACCCCCAAACTTGCAGGGAAGGAGTGGAACTGAGCTGGCCAAAAGTTTGGCAAATTATGCGCACATTCATTAATCGGCGCCAAAGTTATTGTCAATAGAATGTTGCGGATTTCCTGTACATAATGGGCCCTAACTATAACTACCTACTTGCGGCCGCTAGTAGGTAATATATACACATATATATATATCCCACAAAGAAATGAAGTAAAGCACACACTCAGGAGATGTAGGCTTAGTGCAGGTTTAATCATCAGTCGCTGTCGAAACGACTGGTGAATAAATCTGCACTAATGCCTGCATCTCCAGAGTGTGCGCCAGTAGGTAGTTATAGTTAGGACCTAGTTTCCATAGGAAATCCACAACATTCTATTGGGATTAACTTTGGCGCCGGTTGATGAATCTTTGTGAATTTCTCAAAGAAGATGGCCCGCTCCGCTCCTTCCCTGAAAGTTTTGGGGGGATTCGTGAAGTGGGGGTTGAGAAAAAAGGGGGTCCCAAAACGTGTTTTCCCCATGTTATTTTCCATAGGACGATTAGACACGGCCACAGCCCGAACGGCTGAACAGAATTACAAGAAATTTGGCAAAATGGTAGAGTCTGATTCGTAGATTGCCCTTTTGTTTAAATGGTATAAATCCCTCCAGTAGTTGTTGAGAAAATCAAATGTGAAAAAATGTATATATCTATAAGCGCGCACCATGCGCGCACCCGTGCCGCACAGTGTGCGCACCGGGCGTGCGCGAGCGGAATTCTGATTTGCTGTTAGACGTCTGTGAACATTCGATTCGGTGGTAACCAGGAAGTGTTGGCCGCCATTTTGTCAGTGTGAGGCTGAAAAGAGGGCAAAATAAAAGTGGAGAACGTGAAAAGGGGGCAGGGTAGAGACTTCCTACCCCCTAGGTCTTCTCAGGGGGTCCCTGAAGGACCTCTGAAGGCACCAACATTTTTTTTTATTTAAAAACCGCGGGGTGCGCACACGGTGCACGCACCCTCGAGGCTCAAGAGAATGAAAAACAAAAGTGGAGAACGTGAAAAGGGGTTATGGTAGAGACTCTATGACCCCCTAGGCCTTCTCAGGGGGTCTCTGAAGGACCCTAAAGGTACAAAAAAATATTATTTTTTTAAAAAACAATTTGCGAGGTGTGCGCACGTTGCGCTCACCCTTCAGCTGCCATTTTGTGTAGTTTCAGAAGAGAGTGAAAAATGAAAGTGTAGAACGTGAAAAGGGGACAGGGTAGAGTCTCCCCGACCCCCTAGGCCTTCTCAGGGGGTCCCTGAAGGACCCGAAGGGCAAAAAAAAGTATTTTTTAAAAAGAAACGCGAGGTACGCACACGGTGGAAAAAAAACAACAAAAAAAGACAGTTAAATAACAAGTGTGAGTGTTTAGATGTTGGTTAGCTCTAAAAAGATCCGTTGTGTTCATTGAGTGTTTTTTGTACCTACAAGTAAGTACCGATGCAGAGTCTACAGTTTAAAAGGAAGACTATGTTCCCCTCATCTGTGAAATGTACACCATCTCTCCTATAGATGCCTTGCATGTTGTAACGCAAGTTGTTGTGGTATATAGAACCCATACCATAGTCTCTGAGGAAAGCAGAAACAGATTATTCACATGCTTCCTTGCTTTCTCAATCTGCGGACAATATTGGTTGGACCAGTTCCATTTTTGCCTTTGGCATATATTAGAATATACAAAGGCAGTTTGTGGAATAAGTGACATCAATTGCCCAAAGGTGTCCTTTAAAAGCATTTCCAGACCTACCCCAGTCAAAGTGCACAGGTCATTTCCACCACAGTGCACAATTATGAGTTCAGGGTGTGGGAGATGCAAAAAGGATTTTACCAATGGCATCAATTGGTGACATCTCAATCCTCTCTGGCCAATCCACATAATATCCACATTTGGTAAATCAAGGTTGAGAAAGCATCTATTTGCTGCATACCTTTCACTCCAGAAAATAAAACGGTGTCCTACAATCCACACTCTAAGCATCTTGAAGGCAGATCTGGTTGTACTCAGATGGGCTCTGGAAATGAAATGGCAGTTTGAAAAGTAGGATTTTAGAAAAAAATGTGGATGAGATTCAGTGCACTTGAAAAAAAAAGAAATGATTGGTGGTTTCTGATAATTTAACTTTGAAAACTAGGGTGCATACTACTGGTTTTTAAAAGGAATAATACTATTGGTTTAGAAAAAGTAATTGAAAAGAACATTGCACAGGATAAGCTGGAGTATTGAGAAGTCAAACACACTTGCTGCTTTGGTTTGCAGCATTGAGTGATGAACTTTTCACCTTTTGAGTTCAGATAGGTGTTCTAAGGAGCGATACCATGGTAACAGGCAGAGAGAGCAGTGGGGAAGGTTGAATATTATGTGAGTTTGAAAGTGTTGAAATGTACAACCAATTAAAATGTTAGTTTGGTTTTGAATTCGTGTGGGAAGAAATTTCATTGGTTATGTACATGGATATGTCTGAAAAATTAGAGGGAATCAGGGCCATTTTGCGGTTGCAGTGTCTGAGGTACATTTCAGAGATTCTGCTTGAGAAAATCTGGTGTGTGATTGACACTGTTCTAAATCTTCAAAAGCATTTTTAAAGGTGAGTTATTCATTTGTAAGGGTATATATGTTGTGCACTTTAAGTTAATAATAAAAATGTGTTCTAATGTGGAAGTTACTCACTCTCTCTCTTTCACTCTCTCTCACTGTCTTCCTTTCTCTCCACCACTGTTCTTTTTCCTTCCTCTCTTTTTCTATAAATCCTTCTGTTTCACTTACTCCTTTATCCTTTTTCTTAATATGCTTTTTTTCTCTCACTCTCCTTTCCTCACCCTCATATCTCTTTCCTCACTGTCATTATCCCTTTCCTTTACTCCTCTTTTCTAACTCCCTCTCTCCATCTGATTTACTTCCTTTTGGTTAATCCTTCCCTCTCATTGTCTCCCTCTTTCTCTCTCCCTTGTTCTCTTTATACAACACTACTAGCAAGACCCCCCCCTTCACTGTAGTAATCATTTGACTGAATTGCAAGGATTTCTGTTAAGAGTCTAAAATCACAGTGTGAGTCAGTGTTGATTTCAGAAGATTCTGGCAGAATAATTTACTTTTTTCTTTCTGCCTGTAGCTTTTCACCTTCTTTCTGTACCATTTTCTCTCTGTATGTATTATCTCCCTCTCTGTGTGTTTCATCTCCCCTCTGCATTTAACATTTCTTTCTCTGTTTGCAGCATTTCTTTCTTGCTGTACCATGTTATCCCTTTGTTTGCATTATCTCTGTGTCTGTGTGCACCATTTGTCTCTCTGTGTGAACCATATTACCCTGTCTCTGTTTTATCTGCCCTCTGTCTGCAGCAAACTCTCCTCTGCCTGCAGCCCTGCATCATGTATTGTTTTTGATTGTAATGTATGGTTTTAAATGTTTGGTCCAGGATCACACTGAGTGTCTGTCTACATTAAAGAATTACATTTTGATCTTTTTCTACAATCTCCCCTGTCTGTCCTCACAGTCTACCTCTCTCTGCTTATACTGTCCTTTGTTTTCTGCAATTTCCACTCTTTCCTTATTTTTTCTTGTCTTTCTTGAGAGTGCTATTTTTTTAACTGTTTCTTGTGTTCTCTCTGTTGTGGTTGTCTTTACTGTCCCCTAATGTTCCCCTTTCTTTTTATACTCCCTCCTCTGCTTTCTTCATAATACTCTCTGTTTTATTAGACCTCCTCTTAGCAATGACCCACTTAATATAGATAGAGTGCTGTATACACTCTTGGGCAGATTTACAAGCATATTGGGCCTCTTTCTTCTTGCATTGTGTCTCATGTTTGGATGTAATGCTGGCAAAAAACTAATGGTGCATATTGGAAATGTATTTTGGAAATGAGTCAGGTTTCTGCACTGTAATGTAGTGCTCATTTACATGGGCTGTGTTCTGTCTCTTAAACGATTTACTGTGGTATATGTGTTTTGGTAAAATGTATGGTTTTAACATTTTTGACTAGGATCACACTGAGTGTCTGTGTAAACTAAAGAATTATATTTGCACCTTTTTCTATAATGTCACCTGTGTCTCCTCACACTTTGCATCTCTCTGCTTATAGGGTACTCTTTATTTCTATATTGTGTCTCATGTTTTGATTAAATGCTGGTATAGAGATAGTGCTGTAAATTGGAAATGTATTTTCTGTCTGCACTATCCCTCTCCCTCTGCCTGCACCCTCTGCCTGCACCCTCTCATGTGCATCTGCAGAGGCCTATTATGATATGGCTGCTGGTGTGTATTAGACAGCGCTACCATGTTAAATCTTTTCCTTCTCTGCCTGTAGTCTCGCACCTTCTGTTTTTACCATTTTATCTCTGTCTTCACTATCTCCCCCTCTGTGTGCTCCAATTAGCCTCTGCATGTAACATGTCTCTCACTGTTTCCAGCATTTCTTCTCTGTTGTACCATTTTATCCTCTGTGTGTACCATGTCTGTGTCTGCTTGCATTATCTGTGTCTCTGCTTGAACCATCTCACCCTCTCTCTGCACTATCTTTTCTCTGACTGCACCATCTGGCCCTCTGCCTGCAGCCAAGCACCATCTATCCTCTGCCTGTACCAGTTTAGTCTCTGCCTGCATTATCTCATTTTGTGTCTGCACCAATCCTCTCCCTCTGCCTGCACCCTCTGCCTGCACTCTCTCATGTGCATCTGCAGAGGCCTATTATGATATGGCTGCTGGTGTGTATTAGACATTAGTACCATGTTAAATCTTTTCCTTCTCTTCCTGTAGTCTCGCACCCTCTGCGTGTACCATTTTATCTCTGTCTTCACTATCTCCCACTCTGTGTGTTCCAATTAGCCTCTGCATGTAACATTTCTCTCACTGTTTGCAGCATTTCTTCTCTGTTGTGCCATTTTATCCTCTGTGTGTACCATGTCTTTGTCTGCTTGCACTATCTGTGTTTCTGCTTGAACCATCTCATCCTCTCTCTGCACCATCTTTTTTGTGACTGCACCATCTGTCTCTCTGCATGCAGCCCTGCACCAGCTATCCTCTGCCTGTACCAGTTTAGTTTGTGCCTGCATTATCTCATTTTCTGTCTGCACCATCCCTCTCTCTCTGCCTGCAACCTCTGCCAGCACCCTCTCATGTGCATCTGCAGAGGCCTATTATGATATGGCTGCTGGTGTGTATTAGACAGCGCTACCATGTTAAATATTTTCCTTCTCTGCCTATAGTCTTGTACCTTCTGCGTGTACCATTTTATCTCTGTCTTCACTATCTCCCCCTCTGTGTGCTCCAATTAGCCTCTGCATGTAACATTTCTCTTACTGTCTCCAGCATTTCTTCTCTGTTGTACCATTTTATCCTCTGTGTGTACCATGTCTGTATTTACTTGCATTATCTGTGTCTCTGCTTGAACCATCTCACCTTCTCTCTGCACCATCTTTTCTCTGACTGCACCATCGGGTCCTCTGCCTGCAGCCAAGCACCATTTATCCTCTGCCTGTACCAGTTTAGTCTCTGCCTACATTATCTCATTTTGTGTCTGCACCAACCCTCTCCCTCTGCCTGCACCCTCTGCCTGCACTCTCCCATGTGCATCTGCAGAGGCCTATTATGATATGGCTGCTGGTGTGTATTAGACAGCAGTGCCATGTTAAATCTTTTCCTTCTCTTCCTGTAGTCTCGCACCCACTGCGTGTACCATTTTATCTCTGTCTTCACTATCTCCCGCTCTGTGTGTTCCAATTAGCCTCTGCATGTAACATTTCTCTCACTGTTTGCAGCATTTCTTCTCTGTTGTGCCATTTTATCCTCTGTGTGTACCATGTCTTTGTCTGCTTGCACTATCTGTGTCTCTGCTTGAACCATCTCATCCTCTCTCTGCACCATCTTTTCTGTGACTGCACCATCTGTCTCTCTGCATGCAGCCCTGCACCATCTATCCTCTGCCTGTACCAGTTTAGTCTGTGCCTGCATTATCTCACTTTCTGTCTGCACCATCTCTCTCTCTCTGCTTGCAACCTCTGCCTGCACCCTCTCATGTGCATCTGCAGAGGCCTATTATGATATGGCTGCTGGTGTGTATTAGACAGCGCTACCATGTTAAATCTTTTCCATCTCTGCCTGTAGTCTCGCACCTTCTGCTTTTACCATGTTATCTCAGTCTTCACAATCTGCCCCTCCGTGTGCTCCAATTAGCCTCTGCATGTAACATTTCTCTAACTGTTTCCAGCATTTCTTCTCTGTTGTACCCTTTTATCCTCTGTGTGTACCATGTCTGTGTCTGCTTGCACTATCTGTGTCTCTGCTTGAACCATCTCACCCTCTCTCTGCACCATCTTTTCTCTGACTGCACCATCTGGCCCTCTGCCTTCAGCCAAGCACCATCTATCCTCTGCCTGTACCAGTTTAGTCTCTGAATACATTATCTCATTTTCTGTCTGCACCAACCCTCTCCTTCTGCCTGCACCCTCTGCCTGCACCCTCTCATGTGCATCTGCAGAGGCCTATTATGATATGGCTGCTGGTGTGTAGCAGACAGCGCTACCATGTAAAATCTTTTCCTTCTCTGCCTGTAGTCTCGCACCCTCTGCGTGTACCATTTTATCTTTGTCTTCACTATCTCTACCTCTGTGTGTTCCAATAAGCCTCTGCATGTAACATTTCTCTTACTGTTTCCAGCATTTCTTCTCTGTTGTACCATTTTATCCTCTGTGTGTCCCATGTCTGTGTCTGCTTCCACTATATGTGTCTCTGCTTGAACCATCTTACCCTCTCTCTGCACCATTTTTTCTGTGACTGCACCATCTGTCTCTCTGCATGCAGCCTTGTACCATCTATCCTCTGTCTGTACCAGTTTAGTCTCTGCCTGCATTATCTCATTTTCTGTCTACACCAACCCCCTCCTTCTGCCTGCACCCTCTGCCTGCACCCTCTCATGTGCATCTGCAGAGGCCTATTATGATATGGCTGCTGGTGTGTATTAGACAGCGCTACCATGTTAAATCTTTTCCTTGTCTGCCTGTAGTCTCGCACCTTCTGCTTTTACCATCTTATATCTGTCTTCACTATCTCCCCCTCTGTGTGCTCCAATTAGCCTCTGCATGTAACATTTCTCTCACTGCTTCCAGCATTTCTTCTCTGTTGTACCATTTTATCCTCTGTGTGTACCATGTCTGTGTCTGCTTCCACTATATGTGTCTCTGCTTGAACCATCTTACCCTCTCTCTGGACCATTTTTTCTCTGACTGCACCATATGTCTCTCTGTATGCAGCCCTGCACCATCTATGCTCTGCCTGTACTAGTTTAGTCTCTGCCTGCATTATCTCATTTTCTGCCTGCACCATCCCTCTCCCTCTGCCTGCAACCTCTGCCTGCACCCTCTCATGTGCATCTGCAGAGGCCTATTATGATATGGCTGCTGGTGTGTATTAGACAGCACTACCATGTTAAATCTTTCCCCTCTCTGCCTGTAGTCTCGCACCCTCTGCGTGTACCATTTTATCTCTGTCTTCACTATCTCCCCCTCTGTGTGCTCCAATTAGCTTCAGCATGTAACATTTCTCTCACTGTTTCCAGCATTTCTTCTCTGTTGTACCATTTTATCCTCTGTGTGTACCATGTCTGTGTCTGCTTCCACTATCTGTGTCTCTGCTTGAACCATCTTACCCTCTCTCTGCACCATTTTGTTTCTCTGACTGCACCATATGTCTCTCTGCATGCAACCCTGCACCATCTATGCTCTGCTTGTACTAGTTTAGTCTCTGCCTGCATTATCTCATTTTCTGTCTGTACCATCCCTCTCCCTCTGCCTGCAACCTCTGCCTGCACCCTCTCATGTGCATCTGCAGAGGCCTATTATGATATGGCTGGTGTTGTGTATTAGACAGCGCTACCATGTTAAATCTTTCCCCTCTCTGCCAGTAGTCTCGCACCCTCTGCATGTACCATTTTGTCTCTGTCTTCACTATCTCCCCCTCTATGTGCCGAATCACCTAAATCATGAAGTGAGTCATGATTTAGGTGATGTAGTTGTAGAAAGTCCTATGCAGTATGTGTCTCAGGCCTCTTAATTTTCAAATTGTGTTTATGCTGTGCAATTTAGATGCTGGGTGTGCTGTTGAAATGCAAAAGGAACTGTCTCTGTAGCATGTAGTAATCATTTCAGTGAATTTTCATTTGAACATTCTCAGTCCCACCTTGACTCTCTACACTGCTTGAACTTCACTTCATTGTCCTAAACCCTGAAACTCTGTTCCTAGAAAAATATTCCAAACTCTTGCAACACAACTGCAGTGCTGTAAACCCTGAAAGAATACTCCCAGCAAGACTCCCTTTCATTGTAGTAATCATTTTACTGAATTGCAAGGGATAGTGTTATGTGTCTAAGATCACAGTGTGAGTCAGTTTTCATTTCAGAAGTATGTGGCAGAATAATTTGCTTAGTTGATGTGTTTAAAAATATGGGAATGCATGTACTTATGAAGTTGATAAAGGTAGTTTTTTATTATCTATTAGTGAAAATGATATAATTAAGAAGTATTTTTATTTTTTTGCAAGGACCAGCAACATTGTACTATTTATAATGGATCAAAATCAGGACAACTTTAAAGTCAATTTTGAAATTTCCAACGAAGTCATAGAGGACTTAAATGTACCTTTGGAAGACAACATTGATACACAAGATAATGGAGAAGGAGATTTAAGCAGTGATTTTTTAAATCAAAGTTTGGACATTGACTTGGTAGAAGCAGTCGATGAGATTGAGTTTCAAGTTGCAAATTTTGAAGTTGAGGAGAATGCAAACGAAATTACAGATGAAATCATGCTGGATGTTTTATTACAGTATGAAATGTTTGAAGAAAAAAGCTTTCTTTCAGCCTTTTTATGTTGAGATTATATAACGCTGTTGTTGTGATCCAAGATATTTATTTTGAATATGTTAGATATCACAGATGTATAGCTAGGAAATAATAATGAAACTATGTTTGCAAATCCTCTTCAATAAATATAAAAAAAGGAATGCATTTGGCAGAAGAAAAAAAATAAATAAAAAAATGAAATCATGCTGGATGTTTTATTACAGTATGAAATGTTTGAAGAAAAAAGTTATGATTTAGAATTAAAAATGATTGGAGAGAGTCTTTTTGTACTATTGTAATAATTTGGTTAGTTGATGTGTTTAAAAATGTGGGAATACATGTTCTGATGAAGTGAGTCAGGCTTTAGGATATGTAGTGCTAGAAACTGCTATGCAGTACATCTGTCAGGCCTCTTAATTTGCAAATGGTTTCCATGCTGTGTACTGAAGATCTTGGTTGTGCTGTAGAACTGCCATACCAACTCTTTCTGTAACATGTAGTAATCATTTCAGTGAATTTCAAGGCATATTTCTATCTTTTTTCATTTAGAATGCAAGTCAGTGGTTTTTTTTAAATATTGTGTCAGAATCACTTGCTCGGTGTATGTGTTTTATGTGTTTTAAGACATGAGAATACATGTACTCATGGAGTGAGTTAGACTTTAGGACATCCAGTGCTTTTTACTCGTAGCCCTTGCTTGATACCATACACTGCCTACACACAACTGTATTGCTCTAAAGTCAGAAATATCAATCCCACCACGACCCCCTATACTGCCTAAACACCACCACCCTGAAACACCATTCTCAGCAAATTCGCCTATAATGTTGAAACACCACTGCACTGCCCTAAACTCAGAAACAGCACTCACTGCATGATTTCCTTCTCTGCTCAGACACTGTTGCTGTACCTTAAACTTACTTATGAAGTGAACAAGTGTTTACATCATATAGTTGTTCTAATTGCTATGTAGTATGTTAGTAGTGGTATATAACATGTTTATTTTTCTTCACAATAGATTGTTATTATCTTCAGAAAGAAAAACCAACATGCCTACTAAGAATGCAAAAAGAAAAAAATATAAACAGGCTTACTTTTCCAAGAAAACACAATAACAAGATTTATCTAAACAACAATGTACGGAGAAAAAGAAGAATGCTCCTGGTAAGACAACAAAGGATTTTATAAGGAAATGAACCCAAAGGATGTTGGATAATGTGCAAAAGAAAAAAAAGTTATCTGTAACTACAAAGAAAAACCAGACCCCAAAAAAAAATGTTGGACGATCAAATTGTCTATAGTAATAGATGAAAAAATCAGTTTGTTCAAATTCGCAAGAGAATATTTTATAACAGAGTAGTTTTAAATTTATTAAAAAATGTAAAGAATTGTAAAAGGAAAACAGTATTGTTGATCAGGCTTTTGAAATAAAAAAGAAGTTGTATATTTTAGTAATCAATAGAATTCGTACACTAGACAAGGCAATGAATGTTTTGAAAGCAAAAAGTAAGTGGAAAAGAGTAATTAATAGAACTCATTTTTGTAATGTTTTTTCTGGAGAATGGAAGCATAGTTCAAGTTGTGAGCCATTTTTTAATGAAGAGACTTACTTTCAGACTAATGATTTGTTGCATGCAGTTGACACCAGTGGTCGAGCATATGAGGTGGAGGACGGTTGCCCGATAGAAAAAGAGAAAATTGTGCATAGAAATGCAGAAGAGGTCTTAGCTGATGAAGTTTTAGGGAGATGTACTAAGGCTCCAGTGTACACTTGGAATTGTAGTAGTATTTGTAGTGTACGACAGGATTCAATTGATTTGTTTCGCAATTTCTTACGTAAGTTATGTTATGTTATGTTAAAAGTTTGTGTAAGCGCGACAGCTGCCCCAGCAAAGGGGCGTCCCGGCGCTGGTAGATCAAGTGCAGTACCCAAGAGGCAGATCAGGCCAGGGAAGCAACCCTAAGTGGGAGGAAACAGAAGGGTTTTGACCGCTTTCCGGAAGGTAAGCAGGTTCTCCATGCCACGGATACCCAGCGGCAAGGAGTTCCAAAGCTTGGCTTCTAGAACCCGGAAAGAGCGCCCACCCATGCGGCAAAGTTTGGTACACGGTACAGTCACCAGGTGTTGTCCTAGTGAGCGCAGTCTCCGCTGGGGCACATACGGGGTTAGAAGCGGACACAGCAAGTCTGGGCACCTGGATTTAAGAATCTTAAATGCCAAGCAGAGAGCTTTGAACTGGATACGGGAGTCCATTGGAAGCCAGTGTAACTTTCTGATTGTGGCTCTGGCAGAACAACTGCGGGGAAGGCCTACCAAGGTCCTTACTGCCAGATTCTGAACTCTCTGCAGACGTGCAATCTCCGCTTTGTTTGCACCCAAGAGCAGCACACTGGCATAGTCCAAACGTGAGAGAATGGTAGCCTGGACAATAAGCTGCCGTACTTTCGAGTCAAAGAACTTCAGTATCGGATTAAGGCCCCTCAACAGACCCACACAGGTGGCTGCCACTCTCTTGGTGTGGGTCTGAAAGCTGAGCGAGGATTCCATCCAGACTCCCAAGTTTTTGACTAATGACTTGGGTGCTGGCATGGTGCCCAGAGAGGATGGCCACCAATGCTGATTCCAATAGGAGGTGTTCTTCCCTGCAAGCAGCACCTCGGTTTTGCCTGCATTAAGCTGCAGTTGTCAGTCATCCATTGGGCAACAGCAGCCATCCCGTCCCTAAATCTCGCGGCCGATGCAGATGGTCCTTCAGTAAGAGTGATGACCAGCTGAGTATCATCTGCATATGATACCAGCGTGAGACCCCACTCCTTTGCTACTGCCGCAAGCGGTTGTACATAGAGATTAAAAAAGGACTGGCTGAGTGCAGAACCCTGAGGGACTCCCTGACCAATGTGATGGGACTGGAAAGATACGGAGGTGCCGACACCCTGAAGGATCTGTCCTTTAAAAATGAACGAAACAGTTCCAGGGCGAGACCAGTAATCCCGACTGCCTCCAGACGATGTAACAAAATGTCATGTGATACCGTGTCAAAGGCCACGCTGAGGTCTAGGTGAATCAGCGCAGCACTCTGACCGGCGTCTTGAATCGTCCGGAGATGTTCGGTCGTGGCCAGTAGGGCAGACTCGGTGCTGTGGCCCGGTATGAACCCATTTTGAGATGGGTCCAGAATGCCATTCTGGTGCATGAATTGCGACAGCACATTGTTAGCATGAGCCTCAGCAAGCTTAGCCAACCAAGGAAGTAGGGAGATCGGTCTGAAATTTTCAGGTATAGAAGGATCCAGGGTGGGATTTTTAATAATAGGGGAGACCCATGCCTGTTTCCAGGCGGTAGGGACCATAGCCATAGAAAAGGACAGGTTAAGTATGAGACTCAAAGGCTGCTGGAAAAGCGTTAGAGACTTCATGAATTGTGCCGGCCTCATAGGGTCTGCCGGAGAGCCAGATTTAACCTTCCTACAGAGTTTAGCCAGCTCATCATTCGAGATTTCAGGTATGAGGGTCAGGGCAGCACCACTAGCGTTGGTATTAGTGGAGGCTTGTAAATCCAGAGAATGCTGCGGGAATGACCTGTATATCTTTTGCACCTTTTCTACAAAGAAAATGGCAAGGTCCTCACACTGCTGTGTGGAGGTGATGCTAGCAGCAGGAGTTCTATTACTCTGAAGTTCCTGCACCAGTTTAAAAATGCATTTAGTGGGGGTAGAGCTAGCTTTAATTTCTTCTGCGTAGAATGTAGCACGCCTGGAGCAGATTGCTTTATGATAGAGTTTTAATTTGGCCAAGTACACCATTTTATCTCCATCTTTATAGTCCCTTCTCCATATTCGCTCAGCCCTCTTACAATCTTTCCTCATGGATCTCAGGGCGTCGTTATACCAAGGGTTAGAGGGGGAAATGCGCCCTTTAGTCCATTTAGCCGGAATAAGGGCATCAAGTCCCCTCACGATCCAGTCGTGGAAGGTACTATATGCTGTATCGGGGTCCAAAGTGTCACCGGCAGGAAACATCCCTATGGAGGTATGGAGGTCATTAGGTTTAAGTTTATGCCATGGTCTCTTAAATACCCGATTCCGCCCATTCCTTTTGAATGGCTCCAGAACCTCCACCGTGGCTTTAACCAGGTAGTGATCGGTCCATCCAATAGGTTTGGGCACCTCTGTTTTAATTTCTGTGATGTTGGAAAACAAAGGATCCAATAAATGCCCTGCCGAGTGCGTAGCGACCTGAATTAGAGAATCTAATTGAAGGGCCGCTAGGTATGCCAAAAGATTTTTGATGGTAGGGTCGTGAATCTGATCGAAATGGAGATTCAGATCTCCTAGAATCGTAAAGTTGGCCGATCCCACCACCAAGGAGCTGGCCACCTCCAATAAAGAGATACAAAAGGGGATGATGGACGGAGCGTTTGAGCAAATCAAACACTCACCCCCAGTTAACTGATCTGGGTTTAATCCATCACCATTCTTTAGCCCACTCAGCCACCCCATTTCAGACATGGCTATATGCAAATCAGTCTGACCCTGTGCCTCATGGGAACAGTCCAGCCCGAACTGCCAAGCCATGTCTTGCATGGACCGGAAACAAGCATCCTGGGACCGGTTTCGGATTCATAATCCTCATCAGCCAGGCTATCTTGAATCCAGTGGCCAAGTGAGCAAGGGACTCACGTCTGAGCATACCCTGCCACACTTAGGGCGAACAAAGCGATACAAAAGGGGATGATGGACGGAGCGTTTGAGCAAATCAAACACTCACCCCCAGTCAACTGATCTGGGTTTAATCCATCACCATTCTTTAGCCCACTCAGCCACCCCATTTCAGACATGGCTATATGCAAATCAGTCTGACCCTGTGCCTCATGGGAACAGTCCAGCCCGAACTGCCAAGCCATGTCTTCCATGGACCGGAAACAAGCATCCTGGGACCGGTTTCGGATTCATAATCCTCATCAGCCAGGCTATCTTGAATCCAGTGGCCAAGTGAGCAAGGGACTCACGTCTGAGCATACCCTGCCACACTTAGGGCGAACAAAACGATACAAAAGGGGATGATGGATGGAGCGTTTGAGCAAATCAAACACTCACCCCCAGTCAACTGATCTGGGTTTAATCCATCACCATTCTTTAGCCCACTCAGCCACCCCATTTCAGACATGGCTCTATGCAAATCAGTCTGACCCTGTGCCTCATGGGAACAGTCCAGCCCGAACTGCCAAGCCATGTCTTCCATGGACCGGAAACAAGCATCCTGGGACCGGTTTCGGATTCATAATCCTCATCAGCCAGGCTATCTTGAATCCAGTGGCCAAGTGAGCAAGGGACTCACGTCTGAGCATACCCTGCCACACTTAGGGCGAACAAAGCGATACAAAAGGGGATGATGGACGGAGCGTTTGAGCAAATCAAACACTCACCCCAGTCAACTGATCTGGGTTTAATCCATCACCATTCTTTAGCCCACTCAGCCACCCCATTTCAGACATGGCTATATGCAAATCAGTCTGACCCTGTGCCTCATGGGAACAGTCCAGCCCGAACTGCCAAGCCATGTCTTCCATGGACCGGAAACAAGCATCCTGGGACCGGTTTCGGATTCATAATCCTCATCAGCCAGGCTATCTTGAATCCAGTGGCCAATAAAGAATCAAAAAATTTGGATGCAGGTCCTGGGGGTCGGTAAATGTAAAGTCCTGACAGCAAGAAACGCGGGCTAATGGCGATATTAAAATGTGACCTTCACAACCCCAAATATCTTCCTTGATGAAGGAGCAGGCGTATTGTTCTTTAAAAATAACTGCTATACCGCCGCCCCTAGCATCCCTATTTACAAACCTAATCAGGTAACCTTCCGGGAGCGTGAGACTAGGTAAAGTAATCATATCATCGCGCAGCCATGTTTCACACAAGAAAAGAACATCAGGAGATTCTTCTAAGATGAGTGTCTGTACCTCTAAATAGTGCTTGGTGAGTGATCTAACATTCAGCTGAAGGACAGTGAGAAAGAAATGCTTTACAGACTCAGATCTCTGTCCGACCGAACAGGGCCTAGGAACAGCAAAATGGCAGGAGTGACACTGTAAGCGAGTGAGCCCGAGTTGACCCTGCAGCTCTCCACAGGTATGCCCTGCATTCAGTGAAAGTAAGGCCTCTTTACCATAATATCGGACTTCCCGCAGACCGCGACCAGGGGTACAGGCGAGAGGCGATGTCCTGGCGATGACGGGCGCAGACGGGCTTGCCTTTGCGCGCCTTCGGCGCGCCCGCTGCGCCGTCGGGGAATGGTGTTCAATTATAGGAGGAGAGGAGGGCGGGAGGCAGCCGCGACTAGAGCGCTACCCCTGCCTGCACCCAAAATGGCGTCCACCCTACACTCGTCCCAGCACCAGATCGGCTGTGAGGAAAGAGAAGCAGAACTAAGTATACTAAGAAAAGTCTTTAACAAAAGATTAAGATGTTGCAAGAATTAGACCCTTGCAAACTGAGAGAAAAAACGGGTTTGCAAGGGCATTCTCTGGCTTGTCTTTCTAGAAAAGTATGCCAGAGTGTTTTTCACCATTTTAGGATGTTAGCAGTGCATCATACTGAAGTGAGGA
Source organism: Lissotriton helveticus (assembly GCF_964261635.1). NCBI lineage: Eukaryota > Metazoa > Chordata > Amphibia > Caudata > Salamandridae > Lissotriton > Lissotriton helveticus. The sequence goes on along the minus strand of NC_136067.1, from coordinate 1,297,671,247 downwards.
AATTAGTGAGAAGGTTGTATTATGCAAAAAGTCCAGCACTTAAGCTAAAACAGTTAAACTGTTCTTTTGCATGGATCTGTATTAGATGTAAAGAACATTTGTGAAGAAATTGAGGTTAGTTACTTTCGTGAAAAAGAGGAATGTGCAGAAACTGATACAGTATTAGAAGGAAATGTGGAAGAAAATGTACAGAATTTTAGTATAGAAAATTTTGACCAAGAAATTACAAGATTTAAGGTCATTTCAGGTGAAAGGCCAAACTTTTCTTGTGTGTGTTGTCTATGAACTCATTATAAGAATCAGACTAGGTTAGTTGATTTATATGTAAAAAGTGAAAAGGAAAATAATAATGAGTGGAAGGATTTTGCAACTTATTTATTGGTAGAGAATTGTTTTGATTTGGGTTCTGATCAATGTATTTGTAAATATTGTTATAATAAATTAAATGATAACAAAATACCTGCTAGAGCTGTACATAATAATCTTGAGTTGGTAAATATTCCTTCTGAACTGATGGATTTAAATACCCATGAGTCTATTCTGATTCAATGTGTGCATCCATTTCAGGCTATTGTTCGCATGGAGCCTAAGACAGGGAAATTGCCTCCTTCAGATTTACAGAGAGGATTAAAGGAAAGAGTTGTCTATTTGCCTCTAGATTTAAAGACAAATATTGAAACAATTGGTGTAGAAAAAGTGGAAGAGGAACCTCTAGTTTTTCTAGTTAATGGCGTTCCTACAAAGAGTAAGAAAATCTGGCAAGAATTAGTGGATGTTAGGAAAGTGAAAAAGGCAACGTTGTATTTGATAAAAAACAATGAATACTACAAAAATGTATATGTAGGAGAAGAGGACACAACTGTAGAAGAGGACAGTGATTTGTCAGCTGGACAAATTGAAAAAGTGGATGTGTCCAGAAGTGAACAAATTTATGAACATTATAGTGTTCATCCTATCGAATGCTATCGAGTTATTCCAAATGAAAGAAGCAAAAGGAAGTCCCATTAGTGTATGGGAAGAAAGCTTGGAAGCTCGTTGTTTTCCTCAGTTATTTCCAACAGGTCAAGGTGGACGATATGATGACCGACCTGTGCAGATTCCTGCATCTGAATACCGGACATCAAGATTATATGCAGAAGATCCAAGGTTTCGCCAATGTATTCCCTATTTGTTTCATCTTCTGTTTGAGAGTGACTTGTCTGGACTTTTTTATGCAGTGAACCATATACTAAAAAGTGGAGTACATCTGCAAAATGTTTCGGCAAGGGACTTTATGGATAAAGTCCAACAGAAAGACACTGTTTTGGAATCTCAGCTAATTAATCTCATGGCATGTCAGCGTGGTACTAACGAGTATTGGTACCGTCGTCATGGAGAATTGAAATGTATGCTAAGAAACTTAGGAACTCCTACATGGTTCCTTACTCTAAGCTGTGCTGAGTATGCTTGGGAAGACTTACTTCAATTTCTTCGAGAGGCAAATACAAACATAGAAAATATAGAATACAAGACACCTGGAAAACTGTGCTCTTTGGATCCAGTTGATGTATGCAGGTATTTCAATTATAGATTTGAAGCTATGTTGTCTTTTATCCCAAACAAAAAAAATCCTCCTCTTGGAGAGGTTCTGGATTTCTTTTGGAGAAAGGAGTATCAAGCAAGAGGGGCTCCTCGCATACATATGCTGCTATGGATCAAAGATGCCCCCAAATTTGGAACAGATTCGGATGACACAGTGATGAGTTTTATTGAACAGTATTCTACATGTGCTGTTCCTAAAAGTACAGAACAAAAGAATTTAAAACATCAAGTCTTACGTTTTCAAACCCATCGTTGTGGAAAATACTGTCGTCGATAGTACAAATCAAGGGACAAGTTCTACACAAAATGTCGTTTTGGATTTCCACGACCAGTAATATCAAAAGGAAGAGTGAACAATTTTATGTCATCTTTGCGACATACTGTCACAAGAAAATCACCGAAAAATACCTACAACTTAAGAAGAAATGAAGAGTCAAAATACATAAATGACTATAACCCAGTCATTTTGTCCATGTGGAATGCTAACATGGATATTCAATATGTTGCAGACAACTCCATTGCTGTGGCTCGATATGTAACATTTTACATTACGAAATCTGAAAAGACAGAACTAAAGAAAATGTGGGAGGAAATTTCTCATGAAAAGAGCCTAAGTAAGAAATTGTACAGTTAGAGTTTGAAGATGTTGTCTCATTGAGAAATTGGAGCATATGAATGTTCAGATCGCTTATCATCTGCAAGTCTATATGCCAAATCTAGAACAATCATTTGGGTGAGTTTAGGTCTTGCAAGAACACGAAACCGAGTTTTGAAATCTGTACAAGAAATTGAGTATTTAGCAGAGAAAGAACCAAACAGTACAGATATTTTGAAGACAAATATGTTGGATACATACTATCCAAATAGAAGCACTCATCTTGAGAACGTTTGTCTCTATGAAGTACTGCAAAGCTATTCTTTTAGGAGGAATATTACAGAAGATATCAATAAAGGTGTATATGCTGTGATTGGATCTGAAGGATGTCTGGTGAAACAAAGAAAAGGACATTAGATTAATCATTGAAAACTGAGTTGCGAAACTCCTGACAAAAGGGAATTTTACTATTTAGCTCTTTTGCAACTCTTTAAGCCATGGCGTACAGAAGAGGAACTACTTGGAGATTTTCTCAGTTATGAAGATTCATTCAACGCAACCAAAATACTATAGAATGTCATGTTTTTACTAATTATCTACAAATGTTGAACGAGGAAATACAGCAAGAAGCTACAATTGCAGCAGAGATTGCTAGAGACAGTTCTCAGGACAGTCAAAGTTCTGCTTCGTTGAGTCAGGATCCACTAGGAGGACCAATTATCCAAAATGAAGCAGCCACTGCCATGGATGAGGTGGAAAGAGCAATGGAACAAGCTCAGGAGGATGTAATAAACTTAGAAGAATTTGAAAAACAACTAAATGTTGAGCAAAAACAAATATACGATGAATTGACAGAGCAGATTGAGCATGGTTTATGTCATGAGAAAAAAGAGTGCTCGTGTACGTCATTTAAACCTGTCCGACTGTACGTGAGTGGAGAAGCAGGAACTGGAAAACGTTTTCTAATTAAAGCAAATGCAACTTATCTACAGAAAAGAACTGAGTCGTCACTCTCTTGTGTTGTTACCGCTCCAACTGGGTTGGCAGGACATAACATTAAAGAGATTACTTTACATCGTTTATTGATGCTGCCAGTAGAGCACGAAAATAAATTAGAATACCACAAGCTATCTGGAGAAGCTTGTTGTGAAGTTTCCAGAGTCCTGAAAAAAATGAAACTTCTCATTATTGATGAGGTAAGCATGGTATCAAATTTAATGCTTGCTTTTGTGCATTTAAGAATGCAACAAATTCTTAAAACAGAGTATGATGTGTTATTTGGAGGCAAACACGTCATCGTTTTTGGAGATCTACTACAGCTAACTCCTGTGAAAGGACAACCAGTGTTTAAAACCGTTACACATGAAGATACCAGAAAGTGCCTGGGAAGCATTGGAAATGTTAATATATGGTTATATTTCAAATACATAAAAAACAAAAGTGTGGATGGTCAACGAGGGGAAATATTTAAACGACCTGTCCACTCATGCCCCTATATCGTGCACGTAACAACGAAAGAGCGGACCAGGTCAACTAGTGGTGTGTTGCCCTGAATGGAGAGTAGGAATCACGAAGACACCCGTGTGGACTTGTATTGTTGGGTCACATTAGGCTGGAAAGAAGTCCCATCAGACCACCCTCTTGGCAGTATATCATCATGTGGGGACTTCTTTCCAGCCTAATGTGACCCAACAATACAAGTCCACACGGGTGTCTTCGTGATTCCTACTCTCCATTCAGGGCAACACACCACTAGTTGACCTGGTCCGCTCTATATTTCAAATATACAGAACTCATTCAAAATATGGGACAGGCAAAGGATGTTGATTATAAAAGAATTCTTCAAGATATAAGAATTGGAAAAGTGAGTGAACATGGCAAAGAAGCTTTACAGGCACGATTACTTTCAAATTTGTTTCCAAACGAAAATATTCTCCCAGAGAATATATATAGAAAAATTGCTGAAAATAAATCAGTGATATGCTTGATGCCAACTCTGCAAGAATGTTCAATCTTCAATGAAAAAATGTTAAAGTTAGAAAATCAAGAAATTATAAAACTGGAAGCTATTGATAGAATAGACCATGAAGGAGCTACTATTATTTTGTCAGAAAAGTTGAAGTCAAAATTGGATTCTTTAGACAAATCAATATCTAAAACGGCTGGTTTAGAAAAGAATCTATATGCATGTTTAAATTGTCGGATAATTTTACGACGTAATTTACATGTGGAAAGAGGTTTAGTAAATGGAGCAATGGGTCATGTTGTTGATTTTGTGAATTACCCAAATAGAGATGATATTGAATTTTTGAAAATTAAATTTGATGAAATTGAAGAAGTACAACAATTGAGTCGTTGTTCGACTCGATTTTTGCTTGTAAAAGATTTATATGTCCGCCGAAAACAGTTTCCTGTTTGTTTGGCATATGCGGTGACTATTCATAAATCTCAAGGTTTAAGTGTAGATAGTGCTTTGGTGAATATTGGAAGTACTGTGTTCAAGGAGGGTATGGCATATGTTGCTTTATCTCGAGTCAGAACTTTATCTGGATTATACTTGATTGATTTTGATGAGACAAAGATTAGTGCAGATCTAAATTGTGTGAAAGAGTATAATATGTTAAGAATTGAATATGCTCCAAATTTACCTCAATATCCTTTATTTGAAAAGCTTGTGGTAGGTCGAAAAAGAAGATATGAGAAAAATTGTAGCGAGGTTGTAGAGAAAAGAAAAACACTTGATTAACCAGTAATTGTAAGCAAAAAGAAAAAGGATAGTATTGAAGAGGTTGTTGGATTTCAGTTTGAAAACAGTTCTGGTGTCAACTGCTATGCTTATGTAGTGGTTAATGTTGTTTTGTTTTCAAACTTTACTACAGATTGTTGAAAATCGGGATCAAAGATTTTGTTGTTTGTTGAATTCTGTCTTTGAAAAATGTAGCAGTGCTAAAACAAAAATAGAAAGTGTTTCTGATATTCGAAATGTTTTAGACATATGTTCTGGTCTAAATCAATTTTCACAAAATATTAAGCAAGATTGTCAGGAATTTCTTATGTATATGCTTGTTGTATTGCAAGATGAAGGTATAGGTATTGAAAATCTTTTTGCCCTTTCTTATAAATGGCAACATGACTGTGACAATTGTTCGTTTTCAAGTAGTACTGAAATAGACACTGAAAGATTTATATTTTTTACGTTACCAGACTGCAAATCAGTGTCTTTTAATAATCTAGTGAGAGAAGCAAACAAATTTCGTAGTGTGCACTGCATCGCATTTTGCGATGCAGTGCGCGCTACGAAATTCGTTTAATTAATTAAATTGTTTACTTACCTGCAGTTATCCATATGCCAGTTTTTAGCACCCTCCACCCTGCCCCTCCCCCTCCCCGCCTCCCTGCCCCACCGTAACTCCCTCCACGGGCCGCGGCTGTTCTATGTACATGATAAATAGCATCGGGTGGAGATATAACTATTGTTAGATGATAGAAAAGACATTGGAGCTTTTGATTCAGAAGGTCATGAAAAGAAAGTTTAAGAGTACTATTAAGTAACTTCCAAACAAAGGACTTTCCATATACTATTTGGCCATGTGGAAAAGTATGTCAATCAAAAATGAGTATTTTGGGTAAATGTTGGTAATATATGTTTGTACATAAGTTTACTTAGAGAGTATAAAAAAGAAGTAATAATGTTTTATTACTTTGTGATTGTTGATATTTACGTAAGAAATTGGTGTCTGGAAGAAAACATTTAAGATATGTTTTTTTCTAATTTTTACATTATTTATTGAAACGTTGTATGGGTTTTTTAAACACAATCTTTTTGATTGTGTTTTTTTTTGCCCGCTGTCATATGATGAGTAGTATTGAACTCACTGTTTTTAGTGAAATTCAATATATTCTGAGAACAGCAAAATAAAATATATAACATATTGTACAAATTATTTTGTATTTTGTATTGTGAAATATACATTATAACTCAATTGTTTATTCTCTTCCACAGATATTATATTTATAAGGTAAGTACGACAAACAAAAAATACTTTTTCATCACTTTCTTACTTCTCTTTCTCTATATCCTTTCTTCACTCTCTCTCTTACTTCTTTACCTTTCCTCATCTTACTCCTCTTCCCTCATTCTACTTACTCCCCTTCATTCACCTTTACACTCATTCTCTCACCATCAGTACTCTTCCTTCACCCTCACTCATCTTGTCCAACTCCCTCTTTCCCCTGTCTGTCCCTCACTTGTCTTTCCCATCTTCCTCCATCGCTACCCTTGTCTTGCTGTATCAATCAGTCTCTTCTCACTACCCCCTTACTCTCTTTCCTTCACATCATCCCTCAATGACCTTCACTCACTTCACTTCTTTTACTTCCTCACTCCCTTTCATTCACTCCCCTTTCCTCCATCTGTCTCTAAGTCTGTTCCTCTGTGTCAGTCACTATAACTGATTTACTCCCTCACAGTCCGTCACTCTTCCTCTGTTTCTCTCTTTTACTGCCTCCCTCTCTCCACCAGTCTTCCTTTTCTTTTCTCTCTCTTTCCATAAATCCTTCTCTCTCACTTACTTCTTTTCCTTTCTCTTAATATGCTTCTTTTTCCATCACTCCCCTTCCCTCACCCTTATATCCCTTCGCTCACTGTCACTGCCCTTCATTCAATCTGAGTCCTCTTCCTCCACTTCATGTTCTCTTCTCTCTGCATCACTCTCATTCCATTTCTCCTGCACCCATTCCCTGACTCTCCCTCATACTCTTTCACTTACTCCATCCGTCAATCCCCTTCCCTTATTCCCCGTACCTCAATCCCTTTTGGTAACTCTCATTCCTCTAGTCTCTCACTCCTTTCACTCCATTTCTCTCTCCCTCTCTCCCTCTGTCTTGCTCAGTCTAACCACTTCATTTCCTGTCAGTCACTTCCTCTCTCTCGCTTTCTCTTTCACTCTCTCCCTCTGTGTTTCTCCCTCACCCTTTCTTTCTTTCCCTTTCTGTTTTTTTCACTTCTACTTTCTTTTGTATTATGAAATATATATTATAACTCCATTTTTTCTTGTCTTCCACTATATTTTTATAAAAATATTCTATTAAGTTGTCATTATTTATAAGGTAAGTATGACAAACAGAAAATACTTTTATTTCACTCTCTTACTTCTCTTTTTCTCTTTCCCATTCTTTAATCTCTCTCTTACTCCCCTTCCTCTATTTATCTTAGTCTCCTTTTCTCATTCTCATTACTGCCCTTCATTCACTTTTACAGTCTTTCTGTCACTATCAGTACTCTCTCTTCACCCTCACTCACCTTGTCCAACTCCCTCTTTCCCCTGTCTGTGTCTCACTTTTTTGTCCCTATCTTCTTCCATCACTATTGCTGTATCGCTTAGTCTCTCCTCACTCCCCCTTACTCTTTTTCCATAACATCATCCCTCATTCACCTTCACTCACTCCACTTCTCTCACTCCCTGACTCTCTTTCGCTCAGTTCCCTTCCTTTATTCCCTCCCTCACTCTCTTTTCCTCCATCTGTGTCTAAATATCTTCCTCTGTCTCAGTCACTATAACTTATTTATTCCTTCACACTCCCTCACTCTCCTTCTTTTTGTCTCTTTCACTGTCTCCCTCTCTCTTCACTACTCTTCCTTTTATTTTCTCTCTCTTTCTATAAAGATGCTTCTTTTTCAATCACTCCCTTTCCCTCAAACTTATATCCCTTCCCTCACTGTCACTGCCCTTCATTCAATCTGAGTCCTCTTCCCCCACTTCAATCAATCAATCAATCATGAACATTTGTAGAGCGCGCTACTCACCCGCTAGGGTCTCAAGGCGCTGGGGGGAGGGGGTGCTGCTACTGCTCGAACAGCCAGGTCTTGAGTTGCTTCCTGAAGGAAAGGTGGTCTTTGGTGAGGCGTAGGTGGGTGGGGAGGGTGTTCCAGGTCTGGTTCTGCCGATCCGTGGGACGGTGGCGAGGGCAAGGCTAGCGGAGCAGAGCTGGCTGGTTGGCGTGTAGAACGTGAGGCGGATGTTGAGGTATTCGGGGCCCAAGTTGTGGAGAGTCTTGTTTGCGTGGGTGAGGAGTCTGAATGTGATCCTCTTGCTGACGGGGAGCCAGTGCAGGTCCCTCAGGTGGGCGGAGATGTGGCTGTGTCGGGGGATGTCCAGGACGAGTCGTGCTGAGGCGTTCTGGATGCGCTGGAGTCTTTTCTGTAGTTTGGCTGTGGTCCCAGCGTAGAGGGCGTTCCCGTAGTCCAGGCGGCTGGTGACGAGGGCCTGGGTGACCGTTTTCCTGGTATCCGTGGGGATCCAGCGGAAGATCTTACGGAGCATGCGGAGGGTGTTGAAGCAGGAGGAAGTAACGGCGTTAACTTTCCTGGCCATCTTGAGGGAGGAGTCGAGGATGAAGCCCAGGTTGCGTGTATGGTCCGTGGGCTTGGGTGGGGGGCCCAGAGCAGGGGGCCACCAGGAGTCGTCCCAGGCGGAAGTGGATGGGCCGAGGATGAGGGCTTCTGTCTTGTCTGAGTTCAGTTTCAGGCGGCTGCGCTTCATCCAGTCTGCGATGTCTTTCATTCCGTCCTGGAAGCTGGCTCTGGCGGAGGTGGGGTCGTTGGTGAGGGAGAGGATCAGTTGGGTATCGTCGGCATAGGAGATGATGTTGAGATTGTGCTTGCGTGCGATGGCTGCGAGGGGGCTCATGTAGACATTAAAGAGGGTGGGGCTGAGCGCGGAGCCTTGGGGTACGCCGCAGATGATCTTGGTGGCTTCTGCGAGGAAGGGCGGGAGACGGACTCTTTGGGTTCTGTCGGAGAGGAAGGAGGTGATCCATTCCAGGGCCTTTCCTTGGATCCCGGCGTGGTGGAGGTGGGTTGTCAGGGTGCAGTGGCAGACCATGTTGAATGCGGACGAGAGGTCGAGCAGAATGAGGGCGGCGGTTTCTCCGTTGTCAAGCAGGGTCCGGATGTCATAGGTGGCTGTGATGAGGGCGGTCTCGGTGCTGTGGTTCGCTCGGAATCTGGACTGCGATGGGTCGAGGGAGCCATTCGTCTCGAGGAAGGCTGTCAGCTGTTTGTTGACGGTTTTCTCGATGACTTTTGCGGGGAAGGGGAGGAGCGAGATGGGGCGGAAGTTCTTGAGGTCTGAGGGGTCTGCGGTGGGTTTCTTCAGGAGGGTGCTGATCTCTGCATGCTTCCAACTCTCCGGGAAGGTGGCGGATGCGAAGGAGTTGTTGATGATGTCCCGGAGTTTGGGTGAGAAGATGGTGTCCGCTTTGTTGAACATGTGGTGTGGGCAGGGATCGGTTGGGGAGCCCGAGTGGATGGTGTTCATCGTGTGGGTGGTGTCTTCTGTGCTGACCGGGGTCCAGGCTCACAGGGTGGTGGTGGGGGGCGACGGTTCGGTGGCAGGGTCCAAGTTCTGAGCGCCGAAGCTGTTATGTATGTCGGCGATCTTGCGGTGAAAGAAGGTGGCGAGAGAGTTGCAGAGGTCTTGAGAGGGCATGATGTCGTTGTTGCTGGTGTTGGGGTTGGAGAGCTCTTTCACGATGTTGAAGAGTTCCTTGCTGTTATGGGTGTTGTTGTCCAGTCGTTCTCTGAAGGATGATCTTTTGGTGGTGCGGATCAGCTGGTGGTGTTTATGAATGGCGTTCTTGAGGGCTGTCCTGTTCTTTGTTGACTGGTTGTGGCGCCAGGCTTTCTCGAGGTCATGGCAGGATTTCTTGGAGTCTTTGAGATCGTTGGTGAACCATGCGGCTTTCTTGCTGTTGGGGGTGCTGGGAGGGTTTTTCAGTGGAGCAAGCATATCGGCGCAGTCGGTGATCCATTGTGTGAAGTTGCGGGCTCCTTCGCTGGGGTCCGTGGTGTTGGTGGGAGGGTATTGGCTCAGGGAGGTGGTGAGTCGGTCGGTGGTGATCTTGCTCCAGCATCTTCGGGGGGTTAGGCGCGGGCGGTGGTGGGTCGTTGTTTTCCTGAAGTTGAAGTGAACGCAGCTGTGGTCTGTCCAGTGGAGCTCAGTGGTGTGGCTGAAGGAGATGTGGTTGCTGGAGGAGAAGACGGGGTCGAGCGTGTGGCCGGCATAGTGGGTGGGGGTGTTGACCAGTTGCTTGAAACCGAGGTTGGCGAGGTTGTCTAGTAAGGTGGTGGTGTTGTTGTCCTTGTTGTTCTCCAGGTGGAAGTTGAGGTCTCCTAGGAGGATGTAGTCGAGGGAGGTGAGGGCGAGTGGGCTGATGAAGTCTGTGATGGGTTTGCTGAATTGTGTGCGCAGTCCCGGGGGTCTGTAGATGAGGGTCCCTCTGAGGGTGGTCTTCGGGTCAGTGTGGATCTGGAAGTGAAGCTGCTCTGCGGCGGCGAGGGTGTCGTTGGTGTTGGTTGTGACGCGGCTGGTGTTTCTATGGGCGATGGCGATGCCTCCTCCGGTCTGGTTGACGCGGTCCCTCCGGATGATCTTGTAGCCGTCCGGGATGGCTATGGCGATGTCGGGGGCTGAGGTGGCGTTCATCCAGGTTTCCGTGAGGAAGGCGACGATCTGGGCACACGGGGGCCATGCGGTGAGTGAAGTGACCGGGAAAGGGTCCTCACTGTGCATCAGTCCTATTCCCTTTCTCTTGCTTCTATTCCCTCACTCACCCTCACTCTCTTTCACTTACTCCATCCGACAATACCCTTCCTTTATTCCCCTTTCCTCATTCCCTTTTGCTAACTCTCATTCCTTTAGTCTCTCACTCCCCTTCACTCCTTTTCTCTCTCCCTCTGTCTCACTCAGTCTAACCACTGCACTCCCTGTCACTCACTTGCTCTCCCTCTCTTTCTGTCTCACTCGTTCCCTCTCTCTCTCTCCCTCACTCTTCCTTACTTTTCCTTTCTGTTTCTTTCACTTCTACATTCTTTTGTGTTGTGAATTATATATTATAACTCAATTTTTTCTTGTCTTCCACAGATATTATATTTATTATAAAAAGTACTAATAACTTGTCATTATTTATAAGGTAAGTATGACAAACAAAAAATACCTTTTCATCACTCTATTATTTCTCTATCTCTCATTCCCTTTCTTCACTCTCTCTTTTACTCACCTTCCTTTTCTTCATCTTACTCTCCTTTCCTCATTCTCCTTACTCCTCTTCATTCACCTTTACACTCCTTCTCTCACTATCGGTACTCTTCCTTCATTCTCACTCACCTTGTCCAACTTTGTCTTTTCCCTCTCTGTCCCTCACTTCTCTTTCCTATCTTCCTCCATCACTACCCTTGCCTTGCTGTATCACTCAGTCTCTTCTCACTCTCCCCTTACTCTTTTTCCTTCATATCATCCCTCACTCTCTTTCACTCACTCCACTTCTCTCACTCCCCCTCACTCTCTTTCCCTCACTCCATCCATCAGTCCCTTTCCCTTACTCCTCTTTCCTCATTCACTTTTGCTAACTCCCATTCCTTTAGTCCCACACTCCCCTTCACTCCATTTCTCTCTCCCTCTCTCCCTCTATCTCACTGAGTCAAACCGTCTTACTTCCTGTCAGTCACTTGCTCTCCCTCTCTTTCTCTCTCACTCTCTCTCTCTCTCTTTCTCTCCATCACCTTTCCTGTCTTTCTCTTTCTGTTTCCTTCACTCCTACTTTATCCCTCAGTCCCCTTTCCTCTCTCTTAATCTCCTTCCTTCTCTCTCATTCCCTTCCCTCACCCTCATACACCTTCCCTAAGTGTCACTGCCCTTCACTCACCGTCACTACCCTTCCCCACTCCACTTTCTCCTGTCTGTATTTTTCACCCTTTCACTTTCCCGTTCCCTTTTCCTCACTCCCCCTCGCTCTCCTTCTCTCACTCCATTCTTTACTCCCCTTCTCTCACTCCCCTTTTCTAAGTTCCTCCATCCCCTCACTCCACTTCTCTCTCCCTCACTTCCCATCTCTCACTTTCCATTACCCCCTTCCCTCACCCTCATACCCCTTCCCTCACCATCAGTCCACTTCTCTTACCTTCACTCCCTTCACTCTGCTCTACTTCTCTCTTTTCATCTCTTACTCCCCTTCTCTGTCTCTGTTCCATGCTCCCATTTTCTCACTCCTCCTCTCTCACTTTTCTTTCCTTACTGCCCTTCCCTTACTCTTTCTATCCACTTACCTCACTCCCCTACCCTTAGTCCCCTTGTTTCAGTCACTCTTTGACTCCCCTTTCCTCACTCGCCATACTACCCTTTCCTCACTCATTCCATCAATCCTTTCCTCCTTTTCGCTCAGTCATTTCAGTCATTCATTTATACACTACACATTAATTCAAAAAAAGTATGACACAGTATATAAAAGATATAGCTCTTCTTTGAGAAGTGAGGTTAGTTCTGAAAATAATTGGTTTTTTTCTTTTTTCTTTTGTATTTTTTTAGTTTTTAAACAATTTTATATATTTTTTTCTTTTTTGAAGTTTTATATTTTTTTGTGTTTTTTGTACAAAAAAATAAACAGGAAACAAAAAACTTCTCAACAGGAACAAAGTAAATAAAAAAAAAATACTTTCTGGAGCATTGGTGCTGCCTAATCCTGTTATTGATCAGATTGAGACTCTGCTCTCCATAACATAGTATTTCATTGCAGAAATTGCATCTCATATGGACATTGCCCAAAAGAGGGCGGACATCTAATGCAGATGTTGCAGGAGATGCTAGTGGTGCTCCGGATGAAGTGCTGGGGAGAGCAGGTGGAACTTGAGTGTGCGAGAGCTCTTGTTGCAGCCTGTGCATATTAGTGAGGGTGCTTATTTTTAACACGACGCAACATAGTATGTATACAAAAAGAATATTTTTTTGTGGGTTTCCCCTTGATAGCACAGTGTGACAGAGAGTACAAGTTACTTTGGGTGCATTCACCTTCTTTTGCCCCTCAGGAAAGCTGAAGATCTTCCAAATAAATGAGTCCTTCTTCTTCTTGGAAGGTGGCTGTTGTTGAGCCATGTCCACATCAGATTCTGAAGAGGAGGAATCCAGTGCCTGCTGTCTCTCTGCCATCTTTTCTGTAGAAATCTTTGAAGAAAACTCCAAGGCTGGAATAAATAACCAAAGCTCCTTCTCCAAAAAAAGTGAAAGAGATAGTGAGGGAAGTGGGTGGGGTTTTTGAAGATTCTGGAACAGAAACTACTATAAACCAATCAAAAGTGTTGTTTTCAAGTCACATGACGCGACCGTCGCATAAAAATAGCGTTTTGCCCGATTTTTGTAAAAGTTTAAAAACGTGAAAAGGAGGCAGGGAAGAGACTCCCTGACCCCCTAGGCCTTCTCAGGGGGTCCCTGAAGAACCCCAAGGGGCCAAAAACCCCATTTTTAAATAAAAGAAAAAATCGCGAGGTGCGCGCACGTTGCGCGCACCCTCGAGGCTGAAGTGAGTCAAAAATAAAAGTGGAGAACGTGAAAAGGGGGCAGGGTAGAGACTCCCGGACCCCCTAGGCCTTCTCAGGGGCTCCCTGAAGGACCCCAAAGGGCAAAAAAAAACTATTTTAATTTTTAAAAAAATCACAAGGTGCGCGCATGGTGCACGCACCCTCGAGGCAGAAGTCACTCAAAAACAATAATGGAGAATGTGAAAAGGACGCAGGGAAGACACTCCCTGACCCCCTAGGCCTTCTCATGGGGTCCCTGAAGGACCCCAAAGGGCAAATTGGTGCGCGCACGTAGAAAAAAATCACCAAACAAAAGGTAAATAACACATTTGAGTGTTTATTGTTGATTGAAGATGTAGACTATACTGTTCAACTTTAACCAAATCATAAAAATTAGCTGTGCCATTGCATATTACTGGATACAGTCAATCTATTATAATATACAAAGGCAGTTTGTGAAAAATAAATATATAAAAAATATAAAAATTGATACAGAAATTAGCATGTTAATAACTTTGGAAATTCACTGAAAAAACCATATGTTTCAGACCTGATATAGTTAGAAATTAGCATTTAAAAAACCTTGCAAATTCACTGAAAAAACCATAGGTTTAACATACGTTATAGTTACAAATTAGCATTTAAAAAACCTTGCAAATTCACTGAAAAACCATAGGTTTGACACATGTTATAGTTAGAAATTAGCATTTAAAAAACCTTAGAAATTCACTGAAAAAAACATAGGTTTGACACACGTTAAAGTTAGAAATTAACATTTAAAAAACCTTGCAAATTCACTGAAAAAAACAGTTTTGACACACTTTATAGTTAGAAATTAGCCTTTAAAAAAACTTAGAAATTCACTGAAAAAACCATTGGTTTTACACCAGTTATAGTTAGCTGGACATTTTACTCATACAAAACCATTGAAATTCCCCCGTTACAGTTAGTTGTACTCACTATAACTCGCGCACCCGCAATCCACTACTGATGATGTCACATATTACATCATTCATGACATGGTCAGTGACATCACTGATGACATCTCAAATGACATCACTGATGACATCATCCATGTGACAATGAAATACACCTCATCACACACTAGTATAATATTTTTCACTCACTGTAAAATAGAAAGTGCCCTATTTCAAACCATTGACACATAAATAGTATTTTCTAAACACCCACTCAGTGAATCATAGATCTATACGAACATCTAATCACTTACCTATAGTTTCAGTGTTATATGCAGTGAATAATTAACAGAACACTAACAAATATAATTATACGCCTATTTCAACATTACACACCAGCACACATTGTATTCACTTATAAAGACATCTTATTGACTCATGCAAACAATGGATCATACTTACATTTACTCACCTACACACTTCTACAAACACCACTTCATCTATTCATATATACAATTAGTGTGTTATAAAATGACTATTAGAAATATACAGTTCTCCATACAGTGACTCATACAATCACTAAGTCTTAGGCTCACTTAATTAGATATAATTGTAACATACACTGCTTTTTTTTGCAAATTTAATGGAGATATACTATTGAGAGACATATTTAATCGCCACCACACCCATAAACATATACACTCATTGAAACAAGTGTTATAACATGTAATCTTAACCTCATTTACCTACTGAATGAGCTATTCACAAATTTTTAGGCAATTACACACCCCCACCAAACCACTTAGACATTCATTTACCCATACAAATACTCAGTTAAGAAACCAATAACAAATATAGTCTTTAATATACCAATTAAGTCAAAGCAATAAAGACTTTAACACAGTTAAATAACTACATATTATATATAGTGAGACTCTACAAATTAGTCAAGGAAACAATCAATGACACTGTTACTAAATCCATCATTCACACATTTATATTTATATATCCACTCATTCTTCAATGCAAAGTAGTGTATTTATAATACATATTTAAATATGAAAGCAAACCACATTCACTGGATGATGTCATCAGTGATGTCATCAGTGATGTCATTTGAGATGTCATCAGTGATGTCATCAGTGATGTCATCAGTGAGTGGCGGCTACCATCTCTCTGATAAAAACATCCTCAGATCCAAACAAAAACTTTATTATGTGGCGATAGGAGAGGCCAAAGGACAGTATTATGCCGCTCGTATTGAGCGGGCTAATAACAACTCCAAAGAAATCTTCGCAATTGTGCAGAGTTTCCTGTCCCCCAGCGCTCAGGTGGCGGCTGCTCCTGCCACGGAGGCCTGGTGTAACTCCCTGGCGTCATTCTTCAGGGACAAAATAATTAGCATCCAGGAGACTTTTCTGTCCTCTCCCAGAAACAGCGACCTTGTGTTGCCGCTGCATCTGCCTAGTGCTGATCCGGTCTCCCTTTTCTCAGAATTCTTCCTATTGACCTCGCCTGTTCTCGCCGAATCCTTAAAGCCCTTAAGTCTGGCTCGGCCAATGACCCCTGTGTGGCCCGTCTACTATCGGAAGTGGCTGACACCATTAATTCTGAGGTGAATTTTATGGTCAACAAATGATTGCGGGAAGCTTGTGTGCCGACAGCCTGGAAACATGCTCTGATCCTTCCTTTACTCAAAAAACCGTCACTCGATCCACTGGTCCCAGAAAACTATCGTCCTATCTCACTTTTGCCTAGTCTGGCTAAAGTTTGTGAGAAAGCGGTCACATTCCAACTTACCAACTTTGTTGAGGGGGCTGGCTTGCTTCATCCGGCGCAGTCTGGCTTCCGTGCCTCTTATAGCACGGAATCCGCTCTGCGAGAGGTCACTGAATCGATTCGGGAGTGTCTTGATGCCGGCGGGAGAGCAGCATTGGTGATGCTGGATCTCTCGGCGGCGTTCGACACGGTGCCTCATGCCATGTTCCTAGATCGCCTATCTGAAATAGGAATCTCTGGGTTGGCTTTACAATGGATCAATTCTTTTTTGGAGGGAGGATCGCAGCAGGTTTGACTCCCTCCGTGTGCCTCTGTGCCCATGAGGGTTTCCACTGGGGTTCCGCAGGGGTCATCGCTTAGCCCGCTATTATTTAACATCTACGTGACTCCGCTGATTTCCTTTGCGGAGTCACTGGGGGTTAAGGTGATGGCCTACGCCGATGATACTCAGTTGCTGTTTACCTGGAGCAAGGAGGAGGACTCGGTTAAGAGACCCCATCAGTGCTTGTCATCGGTATTTCATTGGCTGGCCAATGCACAGCTTAAATGTAATGAGGGAAAGTCTGAAGTTCTGCTGTTCGGTTCTTTTGCCCCAGACTTCAGAGGGAGATTCTGTCCTCCTGGTTTTCCCTGCCCGCCTGAGAATAAGGGTGCCGCCAAAAACCTTGGCGTTTGGTTTGATGAGAATCTGAATTTTGTGACGCATGTAAAAAAAACTGGCTGGCACCTGCTTTGGTGTGTTGAAAAGTGTGAGAAAGTTTCTGCCCTTCTTGCCGAACTCGGCCAGAGAGACGGTTGTTCGAGTACTGATTCTTTCTCGCTTGGATTATGCCAACGCCCTCCTAGTCGGCAGCCCAGGTTTCCTTGTGCAGAAACTACAAGTGGTTTAAAACTCGGCTGCCAGACTCCTAGGGGGGCTGTCTTCCAGGCACAGTGCCCGGGCTCTTCTACGGTCATTGCACTGGCTTCCTGTTGAAATTGGCCTGAAATTTAAAATGCTCTCAATTGTGCAACGGGCCCTTTACGGTCTTGGTCCTAGCTATTTGCAGAAGAGACTTGCTTTTTACACACCAGTGAGACAGCTGCGTTCGTCTTCACAGCTGCTGATGCAGACTCCAAAGTTTACGCGCCAGTGACTGGGGGGGGAACTCCTTTGTCCGCAAAGCTTGTCTGGCCTAGAATGAGCTGCTCTTGGCCTTGAGAGCCACTCAGGACCCTTTTCTGTTCAGGAAAGCTTTAAAAACCCTTATGTTTTAATTGGTAATTGTGCATCTTCTGCCTTTTTGCTGTTAGCGCCGGGACAATTCCGAGTAGCTGCGCGCTGTATAAATTAAAATAACACAACATAACATGTCACTGACCATGTCATGAATGATGTAATATGTGACATCATCAGCAGTGGATTGTGGGTGCGCGAGTTATAGTGAGTACAACTAACTATAACGGGGGAATATCAATGGTTTTGTATGAGTAAAATGTCCAGCTAACTATAACTGGTGTAAAACCTATGTTTTTTTCAGTGAATATTTATATATATATATATATATATATATATATATATATATATATATATATATATATATATATATATGTATATATATGTTATAGTTAGGATTGATTTCCATAGGGAAATTGCAACATTCTATTTGGAATAACTTTGGCGCCGGTTGAGGAATCAGCCTGAATTTGTCAGCAACTTTGCCTCGCGGCTCTCTGCTCCTTCCCTGAAAGTTTCGGGGGGATTCGTCAAGCGGGGGCCGAGATAAAAGGGGGGGTCCCAAAACGTGTTTTCCCCATGTTAATTTCCATAGGGCGGTCTGTCGCACTTTTAGCTCGAACGGCTGAATGGATTTTCACCAAACTTGGCAAAATTGTAGGGACTGGTAGCCCGATGTGCCTTTGCTATGTCGCAAGATATGTGCTCCAGGGGATTTTGAGTAATTTAGGTTCAAGAAAATTTATATATCTATGGCAGCGCCCCGGTACGCGTACCGGGGAGCGCTCCGGGCGCGCCACGCGACTTGCGCACGGCAAGCTGATTGGTTCTCGGGTGTCTGTAAACATTCGAAACAGTCCGCAGCGGCCGCCATCTTGTGTCTCGGTAGGATTGAGACACAAGAGGTGGCAAAAATGAAAGGGGGAAATGAGCAAAAGGGGGCAGGGTACACCCCCCTGACCCCCTAGGTTTGATGTGGGGGCCATAAATGGGTCCCGCGGGACAAAAAAATAATTTAATTTTATTTCGATTTTCGCGGGGGGAGCACCCGGTACGCGCACCGGGGAGCGTACCGGGGAGCGTACTTTGGTGAAAAATAGTGAAAATAATAGTGTAAAATAATCATTTTGAGTGATTACAGGTAGGGTAGCTCTGAAAAGAGCTTTTGGGTTCTGTGGCTGTTTTAGGTACCTACAAGTACGTCCCACACACACCCACACGCACACAACCCCACACCCCCACACCCACACACTCCCCACACACACCTCACACACGCACACCTCCACCCACACCCAAACACCCCACACCCCCACACCGAGATGTCAAATACACATTGGAGATAATATATTGGGAGAAAGGAAGTATCTATGAGCAAAATTACTATGTAACATAAAAAAGTTGCACAGTATACTATAAGTCTGACTTTACATTATAATCAATTTGGTACTAGTTTAAGAATTACATATAAAAATGAATAATGTCTCAAACAATTTTAGAATTATTAAATATACATTTATTTTTGAGATTCATTTTCCAAATTAAATATAACGTCTAACATTTGACTGTCCGAAATGTCCTCTTTTTGAGTGAATATAACTTCCAACATTTGACTGTAAGAAACGTCCTCATATTGAATTAACAAATCCACAGATTCTACACATTGTAGAAGTTCATGGTCCCGTAATTCATCCATGAATTCCAAGTCATTGGGTTCAATGATTTCTTCATTGTTCATCTCTAGGACAATTTTAAAGGAAACGTTCTGTTCTCCTTCCATTTTTGTGCTGAAATTTGCATTAAAAAAAAATCAGTAGAAATATGGCACTGTTGGGTTTAAGTTCAGACAGGTAGTTTTGATTTTTTAACAGTGAAGTTAACTTTGGGGAGTGTATGGTAACAGGCAGGAAGTAGAAATATAAAAAAGTGCCTGTGAAGAAACGTAAGTAAATTCATAATTATAGCAGAGAAGCCTAAGTCAATCCATAAATATAACAGAGGAGCCTATCTCTATCTATAACTATAGCAAAGGGACAGTAAATAACTATCAGAAAACGTTTTTACAAATTAACTTAAAGTGCCCCTTACAAATTATCAACTTACTTTACAGAGAGGTGAAGAAGACAAAATGCGAAAATCCTTTCAAGATGTACCTCAAGTAGTTGTAGTCAAAATGGCCGTGTTTCCCTCTCATTTTTCATTTATATTCATGTACATAACCAATCAAATGTCAGGAAAAAAAAGTAGAAAATGAAAGTAACATTTTAATTGGTTGTAAATTCTAACACTTCAGATGTGTTTTTGTGAAGTAATTTACCTCAGGGTATTTAGAGAAGTCTACAGGCTAAATGGCTCAATGGAATTCCATCGAATTTGGGAAAATGGTAGGGATTGGTATGTAGTATGAGTTATTCTATATTTGGTGAAAGTGTCTCCAGTGATTTTTATGTAAATGAACTTTAAAAAAAATTTTTTAGAGCGCTTCCCGGTGCGCGCCCCGGTACGCGTACCGGCAGCGCTACGGCAGTCCTCCATTTTTGTTGGGAATGGGTATAAGGGGGCATCGTAGGCACTCCTTGACCCTCTATGTTTTGTGAGGGGGTCTTAGGAGGCCCAAAAAGGCAAAAAAAAAAAAAAAAAAATTAAATTATTTTTCGCGGGGGGAGCCCCCGGTACGCGCACCGGGAAGCGTACCGGGGAGCGTACTATGGTGAAAAATAGTGAAAAAAGTTTGAAAAAGATAATCATTTGGAGTGATCAGAGATAGGGTAGCCCTGAAAAGGGCTTTTGGGTTCTGTGGCTGATTTAGGTACCTACAAGTAGGTACCAATGCACAGTCTTAAATTCAGGAGGAATATTCTATTCCCCTCATCTGAAAAGTGCACACCATCTCCCCTGTAGATATCTTGCATGTTGTAACGCAAGTTATTATTGTATATTGAACCCATTCCATAGTCTCTCATGTAAGCAGAAACAGATTTATTCACATGTTTCCGTGCTTTCTCAAATTGTGGACAAAATTGATTGGACCACTTCCATTTCTGTCTTTGGCATATATTGGAATATACCAAGGCAGTTTGAGGAAAAAGTGCCATCAATTGATCAAAGGTGTCCTTTAAAAGCATTTCCAGACCTACCCCAGTCAAAGTGCCCAAGTCATTTCCTCCACAGTGCACAATTAAAAGGTCAGGGTGTGGCAAATGCAAAAAGGTTTTCACCAATGGCATCAATTGGTGACATTTCAATCCTCTCTGGCCAATCCATTTAATCTTCACATTTGGTAAGTCAAGGTTGTGAAAATTTCTGGTAGCTGCCCACCTTTGAGCCCAGTGGATATAGCTATGTCCAATAATCCAGACAGAATACATGGTGAGAGGAGATTCTGATGCAGTCAGATGAAGTGTGGGAAAGAAATGGCAGTTGGAACAATAGGAGTTTGCAAAAAAAAACCTGTGGAGTTTCAGTGCTCTTGAATCACAAGCAATGATTGGTAGAATGAGATAGTTGAAAACTGAAAGTTAGGGTGCATGGTTGTGTTCTGTGTAAGAAGTAATTTGAATGGTTAAAAAAAAGTCATTTAAAGAAACCTTGCACCAGAAAAGCTGGTGTATTTGCAGGTCAAACATCCTTGCTGAGGTGATTTGCAACATTGTAGAATAAACTTTTAACCCTGGGAGCTCAGTGAGGAGGGAGTTGCTATGGTAACAGGTAGAAAGGGCTAAGGGGGGAAGGGTGTTGGTTTGAAAATACAGAGGGAAGAGATTTGATTGGTTACCATGAGCAATATGTGTATAGAATTAGAGGTTTTCTGTGCCTTTATGGTTTGCAGTGCCTGGAGAACATACCTTTTGCTCTGCTAAAGAAATATTGGTGTGTGTATCTGACACTGTTCTGAATCTCCTAAAATATTTGTGAAGGTGAGTTATAATTCATTTAATATACATAGAGACTTGTGTACTCTATGGAGAAGATTTGGAAGCAAATTGTGGTTTTTTAATGTTGCTTTGTGTCATGCTTTTTGATAATGCTTGGTAAAATTTTTTTACTGCATAGAGTAATTGTATTTTGTAAAATTGTGAAGTTTTAGTAGTGACATGGAATGCTTCTACATAGGACCTGTGCTGTGTTTTTTAAATGTGATGTCAAAAACGATTTTGGGAAAGATGAATGGCTTTTACATTTTTTAAAAGGAATAAAGAATGTATGCATGTTTAAAGAAATACATTTGACTCTTTACAATGATGTTACCTGTGTTAACTCAGTGTAGGAAGCATATTGAGTTTGTTTACATAGAGGAATTGTATTTTGTAAAATTGTGAAGCTCCATGTGAAAGCGTTTGCCTCAGTCTTATCCCTGCTGTGAGGCAGATGCTTGTACATAGGATCTGTGCTATTTTGGGGAAAATGAATGGTTTTTACATCTTTGAGTATATTGTGGCGCAGAGGTTTAAAAAGTGATGCATCTAACTACATGCGTCACTTTTTAAATATGGTGCAAAAAGGTACATGTTTGGGCTTTCCTGGGGAGCGTAGGTGGTGAGGCTTGTGTCTAAGAGTGCAGTGGACTAGGCTTCATGAAGCCTATCCCCGACTGCACTCCTAGACACAGGTGTCAATTTGACTCTTTACAATGATGTTACCTGTGTTAACTCAGTGTAGGAAGCATATTGAGTTTGTTTGCATAGAGGAATTGTATTTTGTAAAATTGTGAAGCTCCATGTGAAAGCGTTTGCCTCAGTCTTATCCCTGCTGTGAGGCAGATGGTTGTACATAGGATCTGTGCTATTTTGGGGAAAATGAATGGTTTTTACATCTTTGAGTATATTGTGGCGCAGAGATTTAAAAAGTGACGCATCTACCTACATGCGTCACTTTTTAAATATGGTGAAAAAAGGTACATGTTTGGGCTTTCCTGGGGAGCGTAGGTGGTGAGGCTTGTATCTAAGAGTGCAGTGGACTAGGCTTCATGAAGCCTATCCCCGTCTGCATTCTTAGACACAGGTGTCAATTTGACTCTTTACAATGATGTTACCTGTGTTAACTTAGTGTAGGAAGCATATTGAGTTTGTTTGCATAGAGGAATTGTATTTTGTAAAATTGTGAAGCTCCATGTGAAAGCTTTTGCCCCAGTCTAATCTCTGCTGTGAGGCAGATGCTTGTACATAGGATCTGTGCTATTTTGGGGAAAATGAATGGTTTTTACATTTTTGAGTATATTGTGGCGCAGAGGTTTAAAAAGTGACGCATCTACCTACATGCGTCACTTTTTAAATATGGCGCAAAAAGGTACATGTTTGGGCTTTCCTGGGGAGCGTAGGTGGTGAGGCTTGTGTCTAAGAGTGCAGTGGACTAGGCTTCATGAAGCCTATCCCCGACTGCACTCTTAGACACAGGTGTCAATTTGACTCTTTACAATGATGTTACCTGTGTTTACTCAGTATAGGAAGCATATTGAGTTTGTTTGCATAGAGGAATTGTATTTTGTAAAATTGTGAAGCTCCATGTGAAAGCGTTTGCCTCAGTCTTATCCCTGCTGTGACGCGGATGGTTGTACATAGGATCTGTGCTATTTTGGGGAAAATGAATGGTTTTTACATCTTTGAGTATATTGTGGCGCAGATATTTAAAAAGTGACGCATCTACCTACATGCGTCACTTTTTAAATATGGTGCAAAAAGGTACATGTTTGGGCTTTCCTGGGGAGCGTAGGTGGTGAGGCTTGTGTCTAAGAGTGCAGTGGACTAGGCTTCATGAAGCCTATCCCTGACTGCACTCTTAGACACAGGTGTCAATTTGACTCTTTACAATGATGTTACCTGTGTTAACTCAGTGTAGGAAGCATATTGAGTTTGTTTGCATAGAGGAATTGTATTTTGTAAATTGTGAAGCTCCATGTGAAAGCTTTTGCCTCAGTCTTATCCCTGCTGTGAGGCAGATGTTTGTACATAGGATCTGTGCTATTTTGGGGAACATGAATGGTTTTTACATTTTTGAGTATAATGTGGTGCAGAGGTTTAAAAAGTGACGCATCTAACTACATGCCTCACTTTTTAAATATGGTGCAAAAAGGCACATGTTTGGGCTTTCCTGGGGAGCGTAGGTGGTGAGGCTTGTATCTAAGAGTGCAGTGGACTAGGCTTCATGAAGCCTATCCCCGTCTGCATTTTTAGACCCAGGTGTCAATTTGACTCTTTACAATGATGTTACCTGTGTTAACTCAGTGTAGGAAGCATATTGAGTTTGTTTGCATAGAGGAATTGTATTTTGTAAAATTGTGAAGCTCCATGTGAAAGCGTTTGCCTCAGTCTTATCTCCTCTGTGAGGCAGATGCTTGTACATAGGACCTGTGCTGTGTTTACTAAATGTGATGTCATAAACGATTTTGGGGGAAAAAAAAAAAAATAGATGCGTCTCTTTTTAAACCTCTGCGCCACATTATACTCAAAAATGTAAAAGCCATTTATTTTCCCCAAAATCGTTTTTGACATCACATTTAGGAAACACAGCACAGGTCCTATGTACAAGCATAGGCTTCATGAAGCCTAGTCCACTGCACTCTTAGACACAAGCCTCTCCACCTATGCTTCCCAGGAAAGCCCAAAAATGTACCTTTTTGCGCCATAGTTAAAAAGTGACGCATGTAGGTAGATGCTTCTCTTTTTAAACCTCTGTGCCACATTATACTCAAAAATGTAAAAGCCATTCATTTTACCCAAAATCGTTTTTGACATCACATTTAGGAAACACAGCACAGGTCCTATGTACAAGCATAGGCTTCATGAAGCCTAGTCCACTGCACTCTTAGACACAAGCCTCACCACCTACGCTCCCCAGGAAAGCCCAAACATGTACCTTTTTGCGCCATATTTAAAAAGTGACGCATGTAGGTAGATGCGTCACTTTTTAAACCTCTCCGCCACATTATACTCAAAAATGTAAAAACCATTAATTTTCCCCAAAATCGTTTTTGACATCACATTTAGGAAACACAGCACAGGTCTTATGTACAAGAATTCCATGTCATTACTGAAACCTCACTATTTTACTAAATACAATTCCTCTATGCAAACAAACTGAATATGGTTCCTACACTGAGTTAACACAGGTAACATCATTGTAAAGAGTCAAATTGACGCCTGTGTCTAAGAGTGCAGTCAGGGATAGGCTTCATGAAGCCTAGTCCACTGCACTCTTAGACACAAGCTTCACCACCTACGCTCCCCAGGAAAGCCCAAACATGTACCTTTTTGCGCTATTTTTAAAAAGTGACGCATGTAGGTAGATGCTTCACTTTTTAAACCTCTGCGCCACATTATACTCAAAAATATAAAAGCCATTCATTTTTCTCAAAATCGTGTTTGACATCACATTTAGGAAACACAGCACAGGTCCTATGTACAAGCATTCCATGTCATTACTGAAACCTCACTATTTTACAAAATACAATTCCTCTATGCAAACAAACTCAATATGCTTCCTACACTGAGTTAACACAGGTAACATCATTGTAAAGTACATAACACTTGACAGAGGTATAATGTGGCGCAGAGGTTTAAAAAGTGATACATCTACCTACATGCGTCACTTTTTAAATATGGTGCAACAAGGCACATGTTTTAAGCCGCCAATGCATCACAAAAAGTGACGCATCAGTAGCGCAAAACTGACGCATGGCTTTATAAATGAGGCTCATCTTTTTCTTGCACACTACTCCAGTTTAGTCCTGTCCACTGCACTCTTGGACACAAGCCTCACGTTTTGTGCTCCCCTGGAGAGTCTTCATCTCATCTGCACTCCTGCTTAGGTGTGAGAATCGTATCACATGGGGAAAGCCCCATGTGAAAGCGTTTGCCTCAGTCTTATCCCTACTGTGAGGCAGGTGCAAGATTGTGACATAACAGTTTCCTAAAAGTGATGCAGTGAAGTTTTATAGATTTCACTGTGTCATTATTACAAGGCTTTTTGCAGAGAAATGACCCCTCTCTGTACATTACACTTGACAGAGGTATAATGTGGTGCAAAAGGTTTTAAAAATGACGCATCTACCTACATGCGTCACTTTTGATGCCAATGCGTCACAAAAAGTGACGCTTCAGTAGCGCAAAACTGACGCATGGCTTTGTAAATGAGGATCAATTATGTCATCTGTGTTACCTGAGATTAGGAAGTAGATTGTGCAGATGAGGTGAGACATGTCCAGCGGGACAGAGGAGGTGAGGTTTATGATCAAGACTGTAGTGGGAGAGAGGGCTTTCCCGGGAAGCATAGGTGGTGAAGCCTGTGTATAAGAGTGCAGTGGACTTAGACACAGGTCTCATCTTCTTTGTACCTGTGGACAGAGCTGTCTTCCACTATACTCTTCAATACAGGCCTCTTCTTTTGTGCACCCCTGGAGAATCCCCACCTGATCTGCAACCCTGAATAGATCGTTTGCTTTTTGTCATTGCTTTGTTGTTTGGTAATAGTGGTCTATAATGTGCTATTTTTTTCTTTAACACAGATTGAAATCAAGATTTCAAGAGTAAGCAAACATGCCCACAAGGGAAAGGACAAGAAAACAACATAACCAAGAAAAATAAAAAACAGCAACGGAATTACAGTACTCTTCCACAACAAATACTTCAAAAAACAGGAACCAAGCTCCTGGTAAGACAACTAAGTCTTTTCTTCGGAACATATGTACTTTAAAAAAAAATAATGGACAGCATGTAGAAAAAGAAAATGAGAGAGTAAATTTGAAAAGGAAGGAGAGAACCTCAAAGAATCCTACAACTGGAGCAGGAGAGAATAATATGTATAGGAATAGAAGGCAAAATCAGTTTAGAGACATTCGTAGACGAATGTTTCGCAATAGGGTGGTTTTAAATTTGTTAAAAACATTAGGAAAGGTAAACAGAGAGCTGCTTTTTATAAGAAAAAGAAAAGTGTAGAGAAGATTGTTGATCAGGCTTTTGAAGTTAAGAAAAATTATTTATTTTAATAATCAATAGAATTAGAACACTTAACAAGACAATTGATGTTTTCAAATCAAACAGTAGATGGAAAAGAGTAATTAATCTGACTAATTTTTGTAAAGTTTTTTCTGGAGAATGGATGCACAGTTCAAGTTGTGAGCCATTTTTTAATGAGGAGAGTTACTTCCAGGAGAATGATTTAGTGCATGCAGTTGACACCAGTGGTCGAGCGTATGAAGTGAAAGACGGTTGTCCGATTGAAAAAGAGAAACTTGTGCCTAGAGAACCAGAAGAGGTGTTAACCGATGAAGTTTTAGGGAGACGTACTAAGGGTCCAGTGTACAATTGGAAGTGTAGTCGTATTTGTAGTGTGCGATAGGAATGAATTGATTTGTTTTGTAATTACTTACGTACATATAGTAAGAAAAGTCTAAAGCAGAAAGTGAAGTTGTTGCAAGACTTAGATCCTTGCAGAGTGAGAGAAAAGACAGGTTTGCAAGGCCATTCACTGGCTTGTCTTTCTAGAAAAGTCTGTCAGAGTGTTTTTCATCATTTTAGGTGCAGTGCATCATACCAAAATGAGGAAATTAGTGAGAATGTTGTATTATGCAAAAAGTCCAGCACTTAAGCTTAAACAATTAAACAGTGCTATTTTGCATGGAACTGAATTAGATGTGAAGAAGATTTGTGAAGAAATTGAGATTTGTTATTTTGATAAAAAAGAGGATAGTGTAGAAATTGACACAGCAATTCAAGGTAATGTGGAAGACAATGTACAGATTTCAAGTACAGAAAAGTTTGAGCAGGAAATTATCAGGTTTAAGGTGAAATCAAGTGAAAGGCCGAATTTTACGTGTGTGTTGTCGACGAAGTCATTATAAGCATCAAACTAGATTAGTTGATTTATACGTAAAAAGTGAAAAGATGAATAATTATGAGTGGAAGGATTTTGCAACTTATTTGTGGGTGGAGAATTGTTTTGATTTGAGTTCTGAGCAGCGTATTTGTAAATATTGTTATGATAAATCAAATCAAAACAGAATGCCTGCTGGAGCTGTTCATAATAATCTGGAGTTGGTAGACATTCCCCCTGAATTGATGGATTTAAATACATATGAGTCTATTTTGATTCAATGTGTCCACCCTTTTCAGGCAATTGTTCGCATGGAGCCTAAGATAGGGAAATTGCCTCCTACAGATTTGCAGAGAGGATTAAAGGGAAGAGTTGTTTATTTGCCTCTAGATTTCAAAAAAAATATTGATACAATTGGTATAGAAAAAGTAGAAGAGGAACCTTTAGTTATTCTAGTTAATGGGGTTCCGACAAAGAGTAAAAAAATCTGGCAAGATTTAGTGGATGTTAGGAAAGTCAAAAAGGCAACGTGGTATTTAGTCAAAAACAATGAGTATTATAAACATGTATGTGTTGCAGCAAAGGAAACAGCTGCAGATGAAGACAGTGATTGTTCAGTCGGCCAAATTGAAAAAGTTGATGTCTCTAGAAGTGAAGAAATATATGAACATTATACTGTTCATCCTTTGCATTCCAAAGAAGTAATGGGGAATGCAATTGAATTGTTTCAAATGAAAGCAGCAAAAGGAAGTCCCGTTAGTGTATGGGAAGAAAGTTTGGAAGCTCGTTGTTTTCCACAGCTATTTCCAACAGGTCGAGGTGGACGATATGACGATCGACCACTTCAAATTCCTGCATCTGAATATCGACGTGTAAGATTATATGCTGAAGATCCAAGGTTTCGCCAATGCATTCCCTATTTGTTTCATCTACTGTATGAAAGTGACTTGTCTGGGCTTTCTTATGCAGTAAACCATATACTGAAAAGTGGAGCACATCTGCAAAATGTTTCGGCGAGGGACTTTATGGAGAAAGTGAATCTGCAAGATAATATTTTGGAATCTCATCTAATCAATCTCATGGCATGTCAGCGTGGTACAAACGAGTATTGGTACCGTCGTCATGGGGAATTGAAATGTATGCTAAAAAACTTAGGAACTCCTACATGGTTCCTCACTCTTAGCTGTGCCGAGTATGCATGGGATGACTTACTTCAATTTCTACGAGAGGCAAATGCAAATATACAAAATATTGAATTCAAAACACCTGGAGAACTGTGTTCCTTGGATCCAGTAAATGTATGCAGATATTTCAATCATAGATTTGAAGCTATGATGTCTTTTATTACCAACAAAAAAAATCCTCCCCTTGGAGAGGTTTTGGATCTCTTTTGGAGAAAGGAGTATCAAGCGAGAGGTGCTCCTCACATACATATGTTGTTGTGGATTAAAGATGTACCCAAATTTGGAACAGATTCGGATGAGACAGTGATGAGCTTTATTGAAGAGTATTCAACATGTGCTGTTCCGAAAACTACTGAAGAAAACAGTTTAAGGCAACAAGTTTTACGCTTTCAATCCCATCGTTGTGGAAAGTACTGTCGTCGAAAATTCAGAATCAAGGACAAGTTCTACACAAAATGTCGTTTCGCCTTTCCACGACCAGTGATTTCAAAAGGAAGAGTAAATAATTTGATGTCTTCTCTGCGACATACTGTGACGAGGAAATCACCAAAAAATACATACAATTTAAAAAGAAACGAAGAGTCCAAGTACATCAACGACTACAACCCAGTGATTTTGTCCATGTGGAATGCTAACATGGATATTCAATTCGTTGCTGACAACTCTATTGCTGTGGCTCGATATGTGACGTCTTACATCACAAAAAAAGAAAAGACAGAACTGAAGGAAATGTGGGGGGGGGCATTTCACATGAAAAGAGTCTAAGCAAGAAATTATACAGTTACAGTCTGAAGATGTTGTCGCATCGAGAAATTGGAGCATATGAATGTTCTGATCGATTGTCATCAGCAAGTCTATATGCCAAATCTAGAACCATCATTTGGGTGAGTCTAGGTCTTGCTGCAACACGAAATCGAGTTTTGAAATCTGTACAAGAAATAGAGTATTTGGCGGAGAAAGAACCAGAAAGTACACATATTTTGAAGACCAACATGTTGGATTCATACTATCCAAATAGAAGTAGTCATCTTGAGAACGTTTGTTTGTATGAAGTTCTGCAAAACTATATTTATAAGAGAACCATCAGAGAAGATATTAGCAATGGAATATATGCTATCATTGGGTGTGAAGGATGTCTAGTGAGACAGAAAAAAGGCCATTTGATTAATCATCGGAAATTGAGTTGCGAAAATCCAGAGAAAAGGGAATTTTACTATTTAGCTCTTTTGCAACTCTTTAAGCCATGGCGTACAGAAGAGGAACTACTTGGAGATTTTCTCTGTTACGAAGATTCTTTTAATGCAACCAAGGATACCATAGAATGTCCTGTTTTTCCAAATTATCTGCAAATGTTGAATGAAGAAATAGAGCAAGAAGCCACAATTGCTGCAGAGATTGCTAGAGACAGTTCTCAAGACAGTCAGAGTTCTGCTTCATTGAGTCAGGATCCACTTGGAGGACCAATTATCCAAAATGAAGCTGCCACTGCCATGGATGAGGTGGAAAGAGCTATGGAACAAGCTCAAGATGATGAAGTTAACTTAGAAGATTTGGTGAAACAACTAAACCTTGAGCAAAAACAGATATATGACGAAGTCACAGAACAGATTGAACATGGATTCAGTCATGAGAATAAAGAGTGCTCATGTACATCATTTAAGGCTGTCCAACTGTACGTGAGTGGAGAAGCGGGAACTGGAAAAAGTTTTCTGATTAAAGCAATTGCAACTTATCTGCAGAAAAGGACTGAATCATCGCTGTCTTGTGTTGTTACCGCTCCAACTGGGCTGGCAGCACATAACATTAAAGGGATAACTTTACATCGTTTACTGATGCTGCCAGTGGAGCATGATAACAAATTGGAGTATCACAAGCTATCTGGAGATGCGTGTTCCGAAGTTTCGAGAGTCCTGAAGAAAATTAAACTTCTTATCATTGATGAAGTAAGCATGGTGTCAAATATAATGCTTGCTTTTGTGCATTTGAGAATGCAAGAAATTCTTAGAACAGACTATGATGTCTTATTTGGAGGAAAACATATTATTGTTTTTGGAGATCTTCTGCAGTTGACTCCAGTGAAAGGACAACATGTGTTCAAAATGCTCACGCATGAAGATACCAGGAAGTGCTTAGGGAGCATTGGAAACGTTAATATATGGTTAAACTTCAAATATGCAGAACTGCTTCAAAATATGCGGCAGGCAAAGGATGAAGATTATAAAAATATTTTACAAGATGTAAGAATCGGAAAACTAAGTGAGCAAGGGAAAGAAGCTTTACATGGACGATTAATTTCAAATTTGTACCCAAATGAAAACATTCTTCCAGAGAATATTTTTAAGAAAATTAACGAGAGGAAATCTGCCATATGTTTGATGCCAACTCTGAAAGAATGTTCCATGTTCAACAACAAAATGTTAAATTTAGAAAATGAAGAGATAGTGAAACTGGAAGCTACAGATAAAATAGAGCATATGGGAGCAACAATTGTTTTGTCTGAAAATTTGAAATCAAAATTGGATTCATTAGAGAAGAGTATATCTAAAACTGCTGGTTTTGAAAAGACTCTGAATGTGTGTTTGAATTGTCGTATCATTTTGAGAAGGAATTTAAATGTTGAAAGAGGTCTGGTAAATGGAGCAATGGGTCATGTTGTTGGTTTTGTGAATTACAAAAATAGAGATGGAATTGAAATTTTAAAAATGAAATTTGATGGCATTGATGAAATAGAACAAATGTGTCGTTGTTCAGCTAGATTTTTGCTCGTGAAAGACTTATATGTCCGCCGAAAACCGTTTCCTATTTGTTTGGCATATGCGGTGACAATTCATAAGTCTCAAGGTTTAAGTGTAGATAGCGCTTTGGTGAACATTGGAAGTTCTGTGTTTAAAGAGGGTATGGCATATGTGGCATTATCACGAGTCAGAACTTTATCAGGATTGTACTTGATTGAGTGTGATGAAACAAAGATTTGTGCAGATCTAGATTGTGTTAAAGAATACAATAGGTTAAGAAGAGAGTATGCTCCACATTTGCCTCAATATCCTCTGATTGAAAAATGTGTGGTAGGCCGAAAAAGAAGAAATGAGAGTAGTTGCAGTGAGGTAGTACCAAAAAGACAAAAAGTAGATGAAACTGTAATTGTAAGCAGAAGGAAAAATGATTCTGTTGAGGATGTTGTTGGATTTCAGTTTGAAAACAGTTCTGGTGTCAACTGCTATGCAAATGTAGTAGTTAATGTTGTTTTTTTTCTTCAAAATTTACAAAAACAGATTGTCGAAAATCGGGAACAAACATTGTGCTGTTTATTGAATTCTGTGTTAGAGAAATGTAGTAGTAATAGAGCAAAAATAGAAAGTGTTTCAGAAATTAGAAATCTTCTAGACATATGTTCAGGTCAAAATCAATTTTCACAGAATATTCAGCAGGATTGTCAGGAATTTTTAATGTATATGTTTGATGTATTGCAAGATGAAGGAGTAGATATAAAAAATCTTTTTAACCTTTCTTATCAATGGCAACATGACTGTGATAACTGTGCTTCATCAAGTACTACTAGAATAGACTCTGAAAGATTTATATATTTGACTTTACCAGACTGCAAATCAGTGCCTTTTAATAATCTAGTTAAAGCAGTGGATCACAATATGGTGTGTACCCAATGTAAGTCTGCAATGCTGCCCACATTATTTCTACAAAATTATGGTCACTATGTCATTTTAATGTTCCAACGATGTAGACCTGATGGAACTAAATTGACAACTTCTATTAAAAATTTCGTGGCTTCTCAGTTATCGATATCAGGAAGAACCTTTACAACTGTAGCTATTATTTTTCATGACGGTCCTTCTACAACATCAGGGCATTACACATGCTATTTAAAAACTTCTAAAGGTTAGACCCAATGTAACGACACTCATTTGACTTTCAAAAAGCGTTTGCCTTTTGGCTTTATAAATTCATACCTAGTGTTTTTACAGCCAAAATTTAGGTAAAAGTAATTGGCTAATGAAGACGGGAGCAGTTAATAAAGGTTATTTTGCTGTTTAAAAATATATTCTGAGTAAAAGTGATCCAGGCAATATAAAAAATGTACTTGTCATATAGGTATTGTAAGTGGATCTCATAGTAATTGATGTTAGTATTATACAAAATGATGAACATGAGTGAGTCAGAGATGGTTTTACAAATACTTAAATATTGTGAAAATGTTGTAGAGCCTTTCTTTCACAACATCGGGAAAAAGGTCATTTCAGAGTGCCTTAGAATTAATTTGTACATATAAATGTAAATGTAAACGAGAAAAGGACCACCATGATACAGTATTTGGCCTCAAGGAAAATTAAGTCAATCTAACTTTAGCGTACATTTGTCATTTGTCAGTATTTAAGTTGTTTTTTAAAACACAATCTTTTAGATTGTGTTTTTTTTCCCGCTGTCATATGATGAGTAATTTGAACTCACTGTTTTAAGTGAAATTCAATATATTCTGAGAACAGCAAAAATAAACTATGTAACATGTTGTACAAGTTATTTTATTCTTTGGATTGTGTAAATTAAATTGTATTCCCATTCTCTGACACTTATTTTCGTTTTTCCATCCTCTTTCAGCTCTTTTTACTCACTTATAATGTCTTTCTCTCACTCTCTGTAACCCCCGTTCCCTTACTCCACTTCTTTGACAACCCCTCATTTTTATTTCAACTGTGTGTATCCCGTCTCTCCGTTGCATACCTTTTCAGCTTTCAGTCTCTCTGCTTTACTTCTCTTTTCCGTATTTTCCTCCTTTGCTCTTTTAGTAATTCCTGTTTACTCACTCAGCAGTATTATTGCACTCTATCACTATAAATCACCCACTCTCCCTATCTTATCTTTGTTTGCTCCTTACTTTTGACCTCTTCTCCCTATTTTTCGTTCACTACTTCTATGTCCTCAGTGTCTCACTCTACTTGTGTTATTTTCACTTGTGTTTATCTACCTTCTATCACTTCTTTTACAACAACTTCACTGCTCCTCTCTCATCGTTCTTTATCCCATTTCTTTTACTCTGGTTCCATTACTATCCCTCATTTCCTTTCTTTCAATGTCCTTCTCTTTACTTTCATCACCAAATTATTTTCTCTCAGTACCACTGTTTTAGTCGTCTTCTCCTCTCTTCCTTCTTTTTGCTTCCTTACTCATTTCCTTTTCTCACTCATTGTACTCCACCTCACTCAGTTTTTCTCTTAGTGTGTCTACCTACTAACTTCCTCAGTCCATTTCCCTCAATTGTTGTATATTATCCTCTCTCCCTTCATCCTTTCACTCTATGACTGTTCTTCACTTACTCTCAGTTATCTTCTATTCCTCAATCTTCTAAATGCATCCTTAATTAGACTGTTTTCTGTCTCAGTCATTATCTTTTTACTTACTTCTGTTTCCTGATTTAGTTTTGCTAACTCACATTGTTTTAGTATCTTTCTTACCTTCAGTTAATTTCTCTGTTCTTCTCTCTCTTTTTGTCAGTGAATCTATATGCCTTACTCTTTGTAATTTCCTCTTCTTCTATTTCTTTTTCTCTCTTTTTGTCCTTCTACGTTACTTTATTTCCCTTTCTGTGTCCTTCACTCTAACTTTATTTCTAAATAGAGTGTTATGATTTTTAACCTCTTCATTTGTATCTTTGAATTTAAAATACATATTTTACTAATTATAACCTATTCTTTCTTCTCTCTTTCACAGATACAAAGTGTGGTAAAATTTTTTTATTAAAGTTACATTTATTATATGGTAAGTATGACTTATAAAAGTGACGTAGTGATATCTCATAGATTTTACAGCGTCACCTCTATGACCCTTTTTTTGCGTCAATACGTCCCTTTATATGTAGGTATAATGTGGCACAGGGGTTTACAAAGTGATGCATCTACCTAGATGCGTCACTTTGTAAATATGACTGAATAAGGTGGATTTTTAACAGCAATGGTGCGACACAAAAAGTGACGCACCGGTGGCGTAAAAGTAACGTATGGCCTCATAAATGAGGCCTTCAGTCTTCTAGTCATGTGTTATATTAAATATATGACGTATTATTTCGCAAGTACTTACAGAAACGTCAGTATTTCAGACGTATCTGTAAGTGCAAAAGTGATGCATTGCTGGAGTGTGTCACAAAAATGATGCAACTCCAGCAATGCATCCTTTCACATGGGGCCAGGCCCCATGTGAAAGGGCCTGCATCAGTCTTACACCTGCTGTGAAACAGGCGCAAGATTTGGACGCAACAGCGTCATAAAAGTGACGTAGTGATATCTCACAGATTTTACTGCGTCACCTCTACGACCCTTTCTTGCGTCAATATGTCCATTTTGCATACATTACACATGACGTAGGTATAATGTGGTGCAGGGGTTTACAAAGTGACACATCTACCTAGATGCGTCACTTTGTAAATATGACTGAATATGGTGCATTTTTAACAGCACTGGTGCGTCACAAAAAGTGACGCACCGGTGGCCTAAAAGTGACGCATGGCCTAATAAATGAGGCCTTCAGTCTTCTAGTCATGCGTCATATTAAATATATGACGTATTATTTCGCAAGTACTTACAGAAACGTCAATATTTCAGACGTATCTGTAAGTGCAAAAGTGATGCATTGCTGGAGTGTGTCACAAAAATGATGCAACTCCAGCAATGCATTCTTTCACATGGGGCCAGGCCGCATGTGAAAGGGCCTGCATCAGTCTTACACCTGCTGTGAAACAGGTGCAAGATTTGGACGCAACAGCGTCATAAAAGTGACGTAGTGATATCTCACAGATTTTACTGCGTCACCTCTACGACCCTTTCTTGCGTCAATACGTCCATTTTGCATACATTACACATGACGTAGGTATAATGTGGTGCAGGGGTTTACAAAGTGACGCATCTACCTAGATGCGTCACTTTGTAAATATGACTGAATAAGGTGCATTTTTAACAGCACTGGTGCGTCACAAAAAGTGACGCACTGGTGGCGTAAAAGTGACGTATGGCCTCATAAATGAGGCCTTCAGTCTTCTACTCATGCGTCATATTAAATATATGACGTATTATTTCGCAAGTACTTACAGAAACGTCAGTATTTCAGACGTATCTGTAAGTGCAAAAGTGATGCATTGCTGGAGTGTGTCACAAAAATGATGCAACTCCAGCAATGCATCCTTTCACATGGGGCCAGGCCGCATGTGAAAGGGCCTGCATCAGTCTTACACCTGCTGTGAAACAGGTGCAAGATTTGGATGCAACAGCGTCATAAAAGTGACGTAGTGATATCTCACAGATTTTACTGCGTCACCTCTATGACCCTTTTTTTGCGTCAATACGTCCCTTTATATGTAGGTATAATGTGGCACAGGGGTTTACAAAGTGATGCATCTACCTAGATGCGTCACTTTGTAAATATGACTGAATAAGGTGGATTTTTAACAGCAATGGTGCGACACAAAAAGTGACGCACCGGTGGCGTAAAAGTAACGTATGGCCTCATAAATGAGGCCTTCAGTCTTCTAGTCATGTGTTATATTAAATATATGACGTATTATTTCGCAAGTACTTACAGAAACGTCAGTATTTCAGACGTATCTGTAAGTGCAAAAGTGATGCATTGCTGGAGTGTGTCACAAAAATGATGCAACTCCAGCAATGCATCCTTTCACATGGGGCCAGGCCCCATGTGAAAGGGCCTGCATCAGTCTTACACCTGCTGTGAAACAGGCGCAAGATTTGGACGCAACAGCGTCATAAAAGTGACGTAGTGATATCTCACAGATTTTACTGCGTCACCTCTACGACCCTTTCTTGCGTCAATATGTCCATTTTGCATACATTACACATGACGTAGGTATAATGTGGTGCAGGGGTTTACAAAGTGACACATCTACCTAGATGCGTCACTTTGTAAATATGACTGAATATGGTGCATTTTTAACAGCACTGGTGCGTCACAAAAAGTGACGCACCGGTGGCCTAAAAGTGACGCATGGCCTAATAAATGAGGCCTTCAGTCTTCTAGTCATGCGTCATATTAAATATATGACGTATTATTTCGCAAGTACTTACAGAAACGTCAATATTTCAGACGTATCTGTAAGTGCAAAAGTGATGCATTGCTGGAGTGTGTCACAAAAATGATGCAACTCCAGCAATGCATTCTTTCACATGGGGCCAGGCCGCATGTGAAAGGGCCTGCATCAGTCTTACACCTGCTGTGAAACAGGTGCAAGATTTGGACGCAACAGCGTCATAAAAGTGACGTAGTGATATCTCACAGATTTTACTGCGTCACCTCTACGACCCTTTCTTGCGTCAATACGTCCATTTTGCATACATTACACATGACGTAGGTATAATGTGGTGCAGGGGTTTACAAAGTGACGCATCTACCTAGATGCGTCACTTTGTAAATATGACTGAATAAGGTGCATTTTTAACAGCACTGGTGCGTCACAAAAAGTGACGCACTGGTGGCGTAAAAGTGACGTATGGCCTCATAAATGAGGCCTTCAGTCTTCTACTCATGCGTCATATTAAATATATGACGTATTATTTCGCAAGTACTTACAGAAACGTCAGTATTTCAGACGTATCTGTAAGTGCAAAAGTGATGCATTGCTGGAGTGTGTCACAAAAATGATGCAACTCCAGCAATGCATCCTTTCACATGGGGCCAGGCCGCATGTGAAAGGGCCTGCATCAGTCTTACACCTGCTGTGAAACAGGTGCAAGATTTGGATGCAACAGCGTCATAAAAGTGACGTAGTGATATCTCACAGATTTTACTGCGTCACCTCTACGACCCTTTCTTGCATCAATACGTCCATTTTGCATACATTACACATGACGGAGGTATAATGTGGTGCAGGGGTTTACAAAGTGACGCATCTACCTAGATGCGTCACTTTGTAAATATGACTGAATAAGGTGCATTTTTAACAGCACTGGTGGGTCACAAAAAGTGACGCACTGGTGGCGTAAAAGTGACGTATGGCCTCATAAATGAGGCCTTCAGTCTTCTAGTCATGTGTCATATTAAATATATGACGTATTATTTCACAAGTACTTACAGAAACGTCAGTATTTCAGACGTATCTGTAAGTGCAAAAGTGATGCATTGCTGGAGTGTGTCACAAAAATGATGCAACTCCAGCAATGCATCCTTTCACATGGGGCCAGGCCACATGTGAAAGGGCCTGCATCAGTCTTACACCTGCTGTGAAACAGGTGCAAGATTTGGACGCAACAGCGTCATAAAAGTGACATAGTGATATCTCACAGATTTTACTGCGTCACCTCTACGACCCTTTCCTGCGTCAATACGTCCATTTTGCATACATTACATATGACATAGGTATAATGTGGTGCAGGCGTTCACAAAAAGTGACGCACCGGTGGCGTAAAAGTGACGAATGGCCTCATAAATGAGGCCTTCAGTCTTCTACTAATGTGTCATATTAAATATATGACGTATTATGTCGCATGTACTTTTAGATACGTCAGTATTTCAGACGTATCTGTAAGCGCAAAAGTGATGCATTGCTGGAGAGTGTCACAAAAATTATGCAACTCCAGCAATGCATCTTTTCTTACCCTTCCACACCCCCGTTCCTTTTCTACATTTTGTTTGAATAACCACATTCCCCATGTTCACTCTCTTTCTCCTTACTTTCGTTCCCAACACTCACCTTCTTTCAGTCTCCCTACTTCACTTCCTTTCTCCTCTCATACTTTTCTGTTCTTTCTTACTCATTTTCCTTTCATTTATCAATGCACTCCACTTCACTTACTCTTTTTCATTTTTTTAAGAATATAGCTCTTTGATGAGAATTGGAGGTAGTTCTGAAAAGAACTTTTTTTTTTCTTCTTTTTTCTTTTTTTAGAACTACAACAAAAACAGGGAATGGAAACCGCTCAACAGGAGCAACAAAAAAAAGAAAAATTAGGGCTGGTAACGGCAGTGATGGTTCTCCAATGCTCGAACCATGAGCAGAACACTTTGCTCCCCACAGGAAAGTAGCTGATCACAGTATCTGCATTTAAGGGCGCCTTTGTTAAATGCAGGCTGAATGTTCGGACCCTGCTCTTGTGATCTCCCCCTCACCGATGGTTTTCGTCCTCCGGTTGATGTAGAGGCCCCATCACTGGGAACCTTTTGTGCCAGAGCCCTGACACTTTCCCGGGCAAAATTCTGGGGGTGCCTTCTCTCCACATGGCGAATCATTGTGGAGTTCCCAAAAGAATATTTTTTATTGGGGTTACCCCGTGGCAGGACTGTGTGACAGATCCTGCACTCCACTTTTGGAGCATTTACCTTTTTTTGACCAGCAGGTATGGAAACATTTTTCCAGATGAAATGTTCTTTTATTTTTGGCTGAGGAGGCTCTTCATTGATGAATTCTTCGGAGTCATCTTCACTGCTGGATGGTCTAGCAGCGATGATAATTGAAGATATCTAACAAAGAACCAAGAGCAAAACAGGCAGGTCTTTCAGTCACAAAAGTGAAAGAAGAAGTGAAGGAAATGGGTGGGGATTTCATTCTTTATAAAAAAAACTGTTAGCAACCAATCAAAAGTGTTATTTTCAGGTCACATGACCCGACGCGCTTACGCTACGCGCATCGGGGCGCGCCCGTAGTCGCGCTCTGGGGCGCTCCCGCGGGTGCGTAGCGTAAGCGCGTCAGGACGTTTCACGATCGTATGCGCTCACGTGCTTTCGGTTGCGCTTACGCTGTGCGTCATATGACGCATCACGCGTGTACGCGATATGTCACGATGTTGTTTTCGTTCGCGGCAATAGCGCTCCCGGACGCTCCCCGGTTCGCGCCCCAGGGCGCGCCGTAATATTGCGCTTACCCGTGCGTTCACCGGTACACGCCCCGGGAGCGCCCCCGGGTTAAAAATAAAAAAATTAAAAACATTTTTTACATATTCATACTATATAAAATTCGTTTTAAAATTTTTCACTTTCTATACCTATAAAGATTTGCTATTAAAAAACAATTGAAATTCACTGAAAAAACCATAGGTTTCACACCAGTTATAGTTAGGAATTAGCATTTAAAAAACCTACTAAATTCACTGAAAAAACCATAGGTTTCACACCAGTTATAGTTAGCTGAAAGTTTTACTCGCATAAAACCATTGAAATTCCCACGTTATAGTTAGTTGGACTCACTATAACTTGCGCGTGCAATGCACTGCTGATGACGTCACATATTACATCACTCATGACATGGTCAGTGACATCACTCATTTCAATGGTTTTATGCGAGTAAAACTTTCAGCTAACTATAACTGGTGTGAAACCTATGTTTTTTTCTGTGAATTTAGTAGGTTTTTTAAATGCTAATTCCTAACTATAACTGGTGTGAAACCTATGGTTTTTTCAGTGAATATATATATATATATATATATATATATATATATATATATATATATATATATATATATATATCAGCACCTTCACTCCTCTCTGCAGTGCCCAGCCAGCACACCGCCAAAGGATGAACAACAGACTCCAAATATCGTGGAAAATGCAGGTCTTTATTTATCCAAATCGTCAGACGCGTTTCGAATACCTTTGTATTCTTTCTCAATTATATATATATATATATATGTATGTATATATATATATCACTCCAACAACTGTAATCGTTCAGATGAAGACGGATGCACTCCAAGGGAAAGTAAATACGTTGATTTAATGGGCTAAATCAAGGAGTACTGACAGACGAATTTCGGCAACAAGGCATTTTCGATGTCGGTTGTGTCTTCAAAACAAACAATATTTAAACATGTAGGAAGTACATCACACATTAGAATTCATGGAAAGAGAATATGTTCGACTGGTAATGCATACCTCTCTGTTTTTGGGCAGCCATCTTATAGTGAATGGAGAAATCACAGCATTAAATGCACATGTACGCCAATAAATGTTAAGAAATAATAATATCGGAAACATCCTCAAAAGTATAATATATCTATCATGATAAAAGGGGGGAGGGGATATAGAGATCTCATTAGACAAATATGCTATGCAAATGTGTCTAATCAAACAGACAATATGGAAGTGTCCTAACACCATCAACAAGGATAAATATCAATTCAGTTCGGAAAGCCAAATGGCAACCATGTTAATTAGCTCAGTATGAGACCACCAATATCGAAAGACAAGGACTGAGCGAGATGTTATTCTCAAGTAATTACGCCCTGAATGGGCAAAGTGACAAAAGTGCAAAAGGGGGAACCACAGTGTGTTGCTCTCTCCTTCTGACAACTCTGCTGTCCTATGTGGACCAACAACTCTTCTTAATTGTTAAGGCCAACCAGAGTTTTGGTGGACAATTCAACAATGTATCGTGATTCCAGACTACGCAGCTTCTTGACCCTATCGCCTCCTCCTTTGTCTTTTTGTATTTGGTAAGTACAAAAGAACTTCAGTAAATAACGGTTACTATAATGCTTCTGCTCAAAATTACGAGTTACCGGATAACTTTGGTCCTTATTGGTGAGAGCGCACATGTGCTCAAGTATTCTTTTTTAGGCAGGGTTTATGGTGCTGCTGATGGATCTTTTGTGACAGGGACATTCGAAGCAGTAGATGGTATACTCAGAATTGCAATTCAATTATTTTGTTATCTTTATACATTTGCTAGCCCCCTGTCCTTTAAATTCATATTCTTTGACCTTTCCGCTAACTTTGCAGACCTTGTACCCAAGGCAAGGAAAGAAACCCCTACACATTTATTTTTTGATCGAAGTAGTTTTGTAGTGACTGTGAACAAGTTTGATGAAAGTACTGCATCTACAAGTCATCTGTGGTTGTAATTATATCACTTTTCTTATGACATTATCAGTACAAATTATATGCCAGTTCTTCCTAAAGACCTGGGATACTTTATCAGATTTCTTATGGAAGTAAGTGATCATCCTGATAGTGCCTGTTCCTTTGATTTTGCCTTGTTGTGTCTTGGATTTGTCTACTCGGAGTTGTTCTCTACTGATCAGTTTTGTCTTATTAACTGCCTCATGTAGTATGCCATCTGTGTAGTCTCTTCTTTTAAATCTCTTAACTGCGCTATTCTGTGCCTTAAGATATTCATCTTTGTTAGCGCGATTCAGTTTGAGGTGCAATAATTCCCCAAATAGTATATTCTTGATCAGGGTTCTGGGGTGTTGGCTACCTGCATGCAAGATGGAATTGCCGGCAGTCCGTTTCCGATACAATTTAGTCAATAATTTGTTGCCTTCTGTGTACACCTCTAGATCCAACTAGAAGACACTTGTACTGCTCGCAGTGGTTGTGAATATCAGACTAAGCTCATTTTGATTTAAGGCAGCTATATAAGTTAAAGCCTCCTCCTGGGACCCTTTCAAAATGATAAATAAATCATCAATATACCTGGCCCAAAGACCCACTCTATCAACCCATTCTTTCTGTGGTCCGCCCAGGCCACGTGCTTATCCCACCAGCCTACGAACAAGTTTGCATAGCTGGGGGTGAATCACATGCCCATCGCGTTACCCCGTTTCTGGCTGTACAATTGTCCTGCAAACATGAAGATGTTATTCTCTAGACAGAACCTCATCATGTCTAATACCATTGCATTATGTTCTTGGTATTTTAATGCCCTTTTACTGAGAAACCAATTAATGGCATTATGACCTTTTTCATGTTCTATGCATGTATATAAGCTGGTGATGGCAAGAGTTATGAGCAAAATGTCATTTTCCCAACTAATGCCATCTATGGGTCCCAAAAAATCATGTGTGTCCTTCACATAAGAACTTACATCTTTGACTAGTGGAGATAGAAAGGAATCAATGTAGATTCAAACAATTTCTAATAAGCTATTCTGTGAGGCCACAATGGGTCTCCCAGGTGGATTCATCATAGCTTTGTGTACATTGGGTAGGTGGTAAAACAGGATGTTCATGTGAATTGCAAGTCTGAGTATACCATCTACTGCTTAGAATGTCCCTGTCCCAAAAGATACATCACGAGAGCCCCGCGAACCTCTCACAAGAGCCTGAAATCACAAAATGGAGTGCTGTGATTTGTCAAAAGGCTCATTTTTCCTATGAACCTTCACGGTCTAATGGGAGTGAGATGTTCCCACAAGTCCTGTGAGAGTGAGCGCTCTCATTGGCTAGCTGTTGAAATGCTAGAAATGAAATGGCTGCAATTACTTTTTACTGTGTAAAAATTAGAGGTGTTGTGTAAATAAAATAAAAATCTATATAAAGGGGCAGCAGAAAGACATGCTGTCTACCTGAGTTTAGAGAGGAGGTGTCTAAGGGATAACTATTGTGAAGATGATAAATGTATATTGTTTTTAACAAATTTTTTCCGATCTTGCTGAACTCTCGCAGGATTGCAAATACTAAAAAGGTGTAGATGAGTTCTCAATATGCTCCATTAGTAGGTAGGCTTTTTATGGTGCTAGTTTTTGAAAGTAAAGGTTTAAGAGAGAAATATTGCGATCTGCTGGACCCCGAGGAACTCCGCGACGCCATCTTTCACCTCTCGAATGGTAAGACCCCGGGGCCGGATGGCTTACCGGCCGAGTTCTACAAGGCCGCCTCAGACATCCTGATCCCACATCTAGTGAAGATGTACTCCGCGGCTACTGATGACCTCGCCCTACCCCCGACCCTTAATGAGGCGACGCTTGTCTCCTTATTAAAACCTGGCAGAGATGGCACGCAGATGGGCTCTTACCGACCTCTCGCACTTTTGAACACTGACTACAAGATTCTTGCTTCAGCTCTAGCCCGTAGGCTGGCCCCCTTCGTTCCTGCGTTGGTACATCACGACCAGAACGGGTTTGTACCGACAAGACACACGTCCCACAATATCCGACGACTGTTTCGTTTGCAGGAATATGCCACGATACAATGGCCACGAGCGGGATGCCTTGTGCTGGACCTGGAGAAGGCTTTTGATTCGGTGGAGTGGCCCTACCTGCGAGCAGTGTTGGAGAAGTTTGATTTAGGTGAGGACTATCTGATGATGGTCGGCCTCTTATACAGTAAGCCCACGGTCCGAGTCCGCACTGGGACACTACTCTCAGACCCCATTCGTGTACGGAGGGGTACAAGACAGGGTTGCCCACTTTCGCCCCTGCTGTTCTCCCTAGCAGTGGAACCCCTGGCCGCGATACTCCGGTCACAGGGAACTAACTGGGGAATACCGCTGGCGGACGGACTCCATGTGGTGTCCTTATATGCCGACGACCTACTTTTATATGTTAAAGACCTCAACAGTGTCCCAGACTCCCTTACTACAATCTTCGGTACCTTTGAGGAAATGTCGGGACTAAGAGTGAACTG
This sequence comes from Lissotriton helveticus, assembly GCF_964261635.1. NCBI lineage: Eukaryota > Metazoa > Chordata > Amphibia > Caudata > Salamandridae > Lissotriton > Lissotriton helveticus. The sequence goes on along the minus strand of NC_136067.1, from coordinate 1,297,627,471 downwards.
GGCCAAATCCGGGGCCTACTCCTTTAGCCCGGATGTTCCTGAATGTGATATAGGCATCGGGGGTGAAAGGTTGCAGTGGTACCCCAGTGTGTTCAGATATCTTGGGATACACATCTACCGAGACCCGATGGACGTCTTGGAGGGCAACCTGATGAGGGCAATCGCCTCTACCAGAGCACAAGTGGGGTTCTGGAACACACTACCGCTCAATGTCCCCAGTCGCATAGCCTTAGCTAAAATGATGGTGCTACCGCGACTGTTATACTATTTTGCGAACATACCAACATATGTACCTACCCGGGTATTCCGAGACCTTGAAGCCCTGCTACGAACTCTGATTTGGAACAAAGGTCGACCCCGAGTCGCACTAGCGAAACGCTACATGCCCACTGCGGAGGGCGGACTAGCAGTCCCAAACATGGAATTATACTATCTAGCTGCACAAATGCAATGGGTGTCGGGCTGGTTAGGAGGCAAGAACCTGAACGACACCGCTACAGATACCACCGTTTGGTCCCTGTTCCAAATTCAGATACTATTCCACCCGCTGACTCGGACTCCGAGACCGCCGCAACTGCTACTCGCAGTAGCACGCAGGTGCTTCCTCCGCTGCTTATACATAACACGAGCTACGACGCCATATGCGCCGATATTGCCACTCTTAGGCACCCCGATGACGGCAGGGACCCTATCCGCTGTCCGGTTGGAGAGCTGGATCACCGCAGAAGTGGAAACGATAGGTGACCTTTACTCTGACGGCGCCCTACTACCCTTTGCTACCCTTGTAGAGGACACATCCCTCCCGGCTGGACAGTTCCTGACACACGCATCCCTCGTTTATGCGTTAACCACCGCTTGGGGGGACATGTCTAGTGAACCGCCAGTGCACCATTTCATACAGTACCTGCATGTCATGAGCAACGGCACTCATATTATTCATTGGCTAACCCAAGCACTTCTACTGCATACGCACCAGGCGACTGGATGCCTGAGGGAGAAATGGGCGACAGACAGAGGGCGGGACTGGACGGACAAAGAGTGGGCCATGATCCTGGCTGGTCCAGTGAACATCCCCCGCAACCCTCATTTTAAAATCATACAATTTTATATACTGCCCCGCGCATATCTTACCCCCGACAAAATTAATAAATACTTTTCAGTAACGGACACGGCCTGCGGCCGATGCTCTCACATAGGCGCAGATCTCCTTCACATGCTCTGTCCTGCCCTCCAGCACTACTGGGAAGGAGTGACCAAGATGCTACGACACTGTACTGGGGAACACATTCCGAACACATGGGAGGCATGCATATTGGGTTTGTTCAAGCGCACACACCTCAATAGGGTCCAGACTAGATACTGGGATCTTGGACTCATCACGGCCAAACGACTACTCACCAAGAGATGGAAGGCTTCCACACCCCCACACCTCCGACACTGGCGTCTGTCGCTGACAAACTGGGCGCGGGCTGAGAGCTCCGTCCTACAACGGGAAGAGACGGCAGGACTCAGAAAATTCCCCACAGCACAACAATGGGAAGACATACTACACTCCTTCCTGCAGAAATGCGCGGAACGGGGAATTACGTGACAGAATATGTACTGCCGCCCCTACTCCCCGATGCGACGCCTTGATAAACACACATGATGCATCCTAGACCTTCCTGTCGCCGCCAGGCTTGACGCTCTATCTGACTTGTACTCTCCTGTCACGCACCAACGATTACTTGCCCCGCTCCCGGAGCTACAACTTCACATGTGATGCTGCGACGAGAGCCGAAGCCGCCCACCGGAACGCCGCACACACCGGTTACTCACCGGCCCGCCCCCCCCTGGGGACTCAGCTACACGGGCAGCTTGCACTCTACTGGGTCCCAACCCCCCCCCCACCTACCTATCCCGCGAGACGCAACTGACACACTGACTCAGACTTCCACTTCCTCAACGCTAAGGCAAACTCTACACGTACCTACCCATACCTACCTCCTGTATAGCTCATGCCCCTGTTTTGTAGTTAGTAGTTGGTTTGGTTTCATTTTCCCTTAGACCATGTCCGTCCACATACAACTTCATGCTCTACCTCCTTTCACAACATGTGACACCCTAGGATGTGACGACAGACGCCTGGGCACCTCGCCCGGATACTGAGGTGCGGAACACATCTTTCCATCTGACTGGATACACGAGGGAGTTACACGCCCCAAACATGCACAGTCGCCGAACGCCCTCAACACTCCTTCATATGGCGCCCAGCCCATCCAACTGTAAACCTGCACAAAGCCACTCACTAAGGACACACAGTAGACAGGATGGGCACGGCTGCCATCGCCATCACTGATTAGGGTGAATTCGGCACATCCAACTTGATCCATTGAACCTCTATAGAAAAAACCCAATAGACCATACAATCACTAGACGCTGAATATATGCAAGTTATGATGTAAAGTGGAATACTGTCATACGCTGCCGGACCCCCGGGTTGCCGGACCTGAAGCTGTGTTCACTTACCTTATGATTTACTAAATTTTCTATTTGCTGCTGGCCCGGTTGGGTTGTAAGCTATGATGCTGTGTACAATGTGTGTTGGACAATAAAGGTCTTTTAAAAAAAAAAAAAAAAAAAAAGAGAGAAATACTGCGATAAATAAATGGCTATTTTTTATGGGGTATATTCGATCTCACGAGCATTCTCTGTGACTCGCAAGGAACAGCCTACCACAAGGTGCTTGCAATCCCACGATCCTCTCAGGAGATTCACAAGGAAAATTACTAGGCCTGCCGTTAAATACTTTGCGATCCCACTTGAGTCTCATAAAATCGTATGGGGTGAAGTATAAAAAGCCTTAGGGTGAACCAATAGTTACCATTCTTTTTACATGGTTGAAGAAACGCTGTGATGTGATTGGGTGCAGAACCAGAGATAGCTCACTTTGTCCTTGATGGCTTGGAGGAGAAGAAAGTCTCTTTGAGTTGTGCCCAGCAGAAGTTAATTCATCTGCTGTTGAAGGAGACTTGTGCGGTTATTTGCATTTAAGAAAGAAGTCCACCTTCATAAACTTTGTTGTGAAGTATTAGTAAGCAGACAAATGTTGGTAAACGTATTCCACACTATGTTTACAGAGTGAAAAGTAGTTTGGGGAGGAGTAGAGGTGTTAATATAGCTTTTGAGATGTACAGATCAGAATGTAGAGAGATTTGAGCAACGTTTGCAGATTGTGTTAAAAAAATAAGTGTATAGACTGTGTGTACTTGTAAGTAAAGGAATTAGTGTTTCTGAAATTATAATACAAAGAATGTAATAAAACAATCTGTACTGTTCTTATGAGTCAGATTGTCCATATACGTTAGCCCTATGAGATGTTTGAGTGGTGATATTGCTATTTGTAGAGTGAAAGGCTCTGGTGAGTGTTAGCAAAGGTATCTCAAGAGGAATGTGTTACTTTAAAAAGGCTTATGAAATGAGATTTGATGGCATGTTAAAATTTATTTGATTAACAAAATTCAACTTGGTGAGGTTGTAGGAAATGAATAACAAGTTACTGGTGTATTTGTTCATTAAATGTGTGATTTGGGTGAAAAATGGAGGAAGGTTTAGAAAATATACTTATATATCACTGTCATCAATTATTGACCAGTATACATTTTTAACTTTTTGGTTATTTTGAGCCTGACTTAGAGTTTTGAGGATGGGATACTCTGTCACAAACATGACAGATAACCTGTCCGCCATATTACAAGGGCCATAGGATGCAAGGCGCTTGTAATTTAGTGGACAGGATATCCTTCAAGTTTGTGTAGGAGTAACCTGGTAAACCAGATTCTAAATCAGGTCCTCTGTTTTTTTTAGGAGGAAAATTGACACTTGTCCCTGATGAACTAATTATCTTCTTACATAAGCAGCAAAGAAGAGCTTGTGAAGACAAGTACGATTGTTGTGCTGTTCAGCAATAACTCCCTCTTCAGGCACAGTGTATTCAGGTTGATAGGATGTGGTGGCGCCTGTATGGTTGAGTAGTTCAGCAGCATGAGCTAACTCTGCAAGTGCTAGGCTTTGTGAACAGTAATTTATAGACATGCCACTTTGCTGAGACTTTATTTCCACCTAGCCTGCCATCACATACCAGGAAATTGAAGAGTGTTTGGTAGGCTAAGGTGGCTAAAAGACTGTAAAAGAAGTGCTATGAAGATCAAAACCCATTAAGCAAATAAAGCAAAAAATGTGTTTGTGTATAGCAGCTGCTTATGAGTGTTGAAAAAACTATTATGTGTTTTAAAGTTGTCTGTTTTCTTTGTATTATAGTGGTTCACATAGTTTGTCAATATAGTTGTTATAGTTTTTTAGCGTGGTTAAATAGTTTTGTTGTGATAAAAAACTTTAACGTTACTTTGTATTACTTTTCTTAATATGTATTATAAATGTGAAGTTTATTATAGTATCACAATATTCAGTAATACTGACAGTTCCATGTTGAGGGTCTGTGAATATGCTACTAAGTGTATATGTATGTCAATGGCACTATGCACTTCTTTTATCCTATAGAGAGTTGGTAATGGAGAACCCAATTATTTTACATTGCAGCCATGGTTAGTTGTCATGCAACAATGAGCTATTCCTACAGATATTAGTCATTGTGCATGTTGTAGTATAGGGAACTCTGATAGAAGAGAAAGGTCTTGGCACAGGAGGCAGTGCATCTTTATACTCTAATACACATTGCTATCAGCTGCTGCCCACACCCTATTACATATGAGTACCACCATTGGGAGGTGTCTGAAACAGAAGTGAGTATGCTCCACAATCAAATATTCACACCAGTTATCCAAGACACATTTCGAGAGACAATGCTCCATTTTATGCTTTACTATGGGCATTCACACTATGAGGAGAGGTATGTGCAGAGAGAACAGTTTCAACCAGCAGGCTACTTTGAATATGTGTTACTCTGGGGAGATGTCCCACCTGAGAAGGTAGTGTGTTCTCTTATCGTAAACTCTATTGTTGTTATGCAAGACGGACTTCTGAGCATACAGGCAATTTCAACTCCATACTTTACTTGTACATCTGTCATATTGGAGAGAGCTGTTACCAGACAGGTATACTACTTTTCAGACTCTAATTTGCATACCCATCATCCAATCGACAGGTCACAGGTGAGACGCCAGTCTCTCTCCACACTATACTATGCACAGTTAAAATGCAAGAGACTTGTGTCAGGCTGCAGGGTAGTTTTGCCCCACTGTATGTATATGTGTCAGTATGAGAGGAGATATAAGTAGAGAGATTTGTTTTACTCAAACCCTACTACAGACACTTGTCACCCTGGTAAAGTGTGTTAGTTGACAGGCCACATCCTTCCCAGACAGCACTGCACATTGCTGTTGTTCTAAGGAGAGGTGTCAGCACAGAGACCACTGCTTCACTACACCGTACTACACATCCATGCTGTCCATGAGATAGGTGCTAGGGTAGAAGACAACCTTTCTGTACATACTACTGTATATGTCTGTCATGCTGGGGAGAGCTGTGAGGGACCAGGAAATTCATTCACACACTAATATATACGGTTATTTGTCTGAGGAGAGATCTCAGTGGGAAGGCTAGTAATTGTTATACTTATTTTGGAATAATGAAGTCTTACATGTCAGGCGAGTACCTTCCCCACCCCACTATGCATACTACTGAGCCTGGGGAGAAGGTTTAATTGCAGAGGCACTGTCTCTTTACACCCTACTCTTTACACTGATTACCTTAATGCAAGGTGTCAGTAGAGAGGCCAGTCTTTCCCCATAGTCTAGTAGTGGGGTTTATAAGGGGTATAATGAAGGGAAATGTAAATTCTTCCCCTAAAGTAAAGTTAAGATCTCATGAGAGCCTCATGGTATCGTATAAAAAATGAGGTATACAGATAATCTAGTGAACATACATTATACAACACAAGAGGATATGTTCCGTTACAGTGTAACCGCTTGACCGCGGCGGCAATTCCGCCAAGGTGCGGCGGTTTAGCAGAGTGGGTGGGGCCAGGTCGGCCAACGGACGTTTGCAGCACTACAGAGGTAGTGTTCGCGATGGCTGTTGGCCGACAAACGTACACAAAGGGCTAAATTCCACAAAAAAATGCTCTCATAATACGTTTGCTGACATAAAGCAGCATACACTGCCCACTTGCAGTGAACACAGACAAATGTGTACCTGGCCCTCGCAAGTGTCAACCAGCCTATGTATGATAGCATTGTGGCTCTTGCAAGTGTTTTGCAAGAGTCAGCAAGAAGAAAAATAGGGTAATATAGTACAAACAACATACATGATTGAAAGTATAGGGTAGCTCTGAAAAGAGCTTTTTCTATTAACATTTTTTAACAAACACATTTTTGTGTTTTTCAAAATAACTTTTTTTGAATTTTTTTGTTTTAAAAACGGTACAACAAAAATAGTAAACTGGAAGTAAAAGAAAGGACATATTCAAAACAAAGATGAGGAACAACTAGAAAAAAAATGTTGCCAAAAAAAACTACCGGCCAGGTAGGCATTTATGATCTTGGACAAGCTTGTCCTGTGTTGCCCTGTTGTCACAAAAGAAAAAATGATCTGCTTGCATTAGCAGCAAAAAGGGGTTCACTTAAATGTGCAAGGTTGTTATCTGCTTCAGTGTTGAGTGATTGGGCAGGTGCCATGTCACCCTTTTGAAAAGACGTGGATGCTCCTGAGGAGTTATCAAGCTCTGCACCATGGGTTAAATCAGCCCAAGCAAGGTGTTGAGGGTGCATAGCACTCAAATGTTGCGATATCCCAGTGGTACTCGTTCTGTATTGCTTGTTCCCGCTGCCCCATCTGAACTCCTGTATGCATATTTCAACATGACATATTTCCACACCAATGATTCTTTGGGTGGCTGAGTTGTAGGAATTGATGAATGGGTCGTGTCTCCGACCCAGACCAAACACACAGAGAAATCAGCCTTATTGGCATTAGTTCATTCCTTTTTAGAAAACCACTTTAACTTTTTTTCTTCCTTGTTCACGTCTTTTTCATCTGACTCACTTAAATTTGTAGTCCCCACTTGACCTCATGCGCCTTTTTCCCACATTTCCAATGTTCCACCTGTGCCACTCCGGGCCTCTTGAAAGAACATGACTGATGCGAGGTTCATAAAAGGCAGTGTTTATTAAAAAACTTAATCTGGCAGTCGTAATGTCCCACTGTAATACACTGTTGATTTCAAAGTCTTCACTGTACCGCTCTTCAAAGTTCATTTCCTTCACACATTAACACCGACTTAAACACGAACCAGAAGTTCCAACTGTCATGTGGGGGATTTCATCTTGATTACAGGCCAGGGTAAGACAAAAGTGGGTGATAAAGTAACTGTATTGCAGGCAAAATGAATATCAGACTGTAAAAAAGATTGATATAATTTGTTGACACAGTGTGAAGTATACTGATTGGGTGTTATTTTCATTGTTATTCACAGTGAGCCCCGACGAAGGACATTTCATGCCGGAAGTGCACTGGGTTATTTTTAATAAACAATGCCTTTTACGAACCTCGCATCAGTCATGTTCTTTCAAGAGGCCCGTAGTGGCACAGGTGGAACATTAGAAACGTGGGAAAAAGGCGCACGAGGTCAAGGGGAGACTACCAATTTAAGCGAGTCAGATGAAAAAGACGTGAACAAGGAAGAAAAAAGTTTAAGTGGTTTTCTAAAAAGGAATGAACTATTGCCAATGAGACTAATTTCGCTGTGCGTTTGGTCAGGGTCGGAGACACGTCCCATTCATCAATTCTGACAATCTTTCAGTGTCTTTTGGGCATGACACTGTGTCCAAGCTGCACGCATATCGGAGCACATTTAGATACATTTAAAATGAGAACGTGTGAACCAGGTGTGCATCCCACCCCCCTGTATTGAGTTGTAGGAATAGCACTACGCTGTTCATCTGAATGTGAGGATGACATTTGGTGACGGAAAATCAGCAATGTCAGAGAAGTAGCCAAAAGGTGTAACCACAGTAAACCAAATAGCCAAATGAAGCAACAAGGAATGAATCTTTATTTTCTAAATAAAGACATACACATGAACGAACCACAATCCTTCATTGGGATGTCTTTCCTCTCCCGGGCGTCTCGTGGTTGTATCACGAGAGGCTTTCAAGATTGTAAACAAAATTAGGGCTTTCCTTATATCTCAAATGCAACAAAACAGCAGCAGTTTTTCAGCCTCAAGCAACACTTGTTAGGTCTTATTTTCTTCACAATTACAAAAATACACTATTATGAACTTAGTTCCAAATGTACGATCTTATGAGTTGATCTCGAGAACCGGACAGTAAGTACAGTCCGCTCGCTGTACACACAAGGGAATGTGTGTTTGACTCCTGTAATTGTATTGCGAGAACCTAAAGTTTGTAAACGAAATAATGATTACAATATACATACTGTTATGAGTCAATTATTAAAAATTTGCATTCAATAATAGCTCACCACATGAAAAAGAACTCTGTACAATAGATTAAAATGGAATTTATACTCTATGATCTTGCGATTCTCCTGTGAGTCACCCGTGAGCCTCCTGCGAGAGTGATAACACACACCTTAAAAATGGATGTACACACTGAAAACCACATAGTTTAGAGTATAGCAAAAACTGATCAGTGTCTTTTTGAAATATTAATATGAAGTTTATATAAAAATAGACAAAGACTATGAAAACTATGCTGGGAACATTTCTCAATATGTGCGTTGCCCAAAATAAGATGAACATTCTCAGCAAAAAAATCATTGGAGTATTTAGTTTCTATGTATTGATAAATAAATGTTAATTTATTTTAAAATAAACTTCAAATTCACTCAAAACACCAAAGGCTAAAGTAAGATGAGGTATAGTTAGGTAAATTTGTCAGTGTGAACATTCAAGTTTTGAACTAAACAAAACACAGAACGTCACAGTTATAGTTAGCAGCACTGACTATAACTTGTGCCCCCGCCATACACTGCTTATGACCTCACATATGACATCACCCGTGACATGTTTAATGACATCATTAATGGCCATCTCAATTGAAATCTTTCTTTCTTTAGTCTTTCTTTCTGCTTTCCTTTCTATTTCTTTCTTGCCTTCCTCTGTCTTTCTTTCCTACCGCTTTCTTTCCTTCATCTTTCTTGCCTTCCTCTCTCTCTCTCTCTCTCTCTTTTTCTTTCTTTCTTTCTTTGTTTCTGTGTTTGTTTATTTTACTGTCCTTCTTTCTCTCTTCTCTTCTCTTCTCATCGTCTTTCCCAAAAGCAAGTGACTGGGAGCCAATTCCAGACTGACTGACATTTTAAGTCTGTGTTAGTGAAGTTTTTTTTTGATTTTACTAGAATTGTGTGTATGACATAGCTACTTACAGTGGTTTTCAGCTAGCCTTCCTCAATTAGTCTACAGTTGTGTCATTTACATTTTTCTTCCACCAAATCCAGCATGAATCAAGCAAGGGGCAATACGTCAGTCTACTTTAGCCACTGGCTTACTTCCCTATGAGTTACGACTTGTTGCCCTTTCACTTGTAGTACATCCACACAAAATAGTTTCCTTCAGTACCAAGAAATAGGGGCTTTTTTGAGACCACAACATGTTTGTCATTAGCCAATATCTTTTTTTATATTTATGAGGGCCTGACAGCTTTTCAAACAATAACGTTTTGCAAAAATCATAACAAAACAAAACAAGAATTATCAAAAGGCTAACAAACGATGCCAGACCTATTGGCTTTGCTACTGCTCGTTCCTAGTAGTAGTAGTAGTATTTTTCAAATAAAGCACCACACAAAAAAATGCAAGATCTGTAAATTGTCCACTGTGTCCGACACTAGAGTTATTTATAAATCAACAGGTATCATTTTACAATAGGATGAGTGTTACTAATGAGTGCTTTAATGCATTGTTTGGTGATAACCATACAGACAATACTCCACAGCCACTCCAGTCAAAGTGGTGTTAAAACAGGAGTGAAATTTGGCAAACACTTTTCCACACAATTCTACTGTTCGGTTAATGGCAATGTGGTTTTTCCACATTAATAAACGGCAGTAATGCCACATTACTTCACAGGCACGCTGTGTAAGGTTATCACTAGAAAAAGGTTGTAATAACTACATGCAAATACAGAAAACCCATGGTTACCATATCTTATTCGACATCTATGTGTCAGAACCACAAAATCTGCACTTCATAATCCTTTAATGTTATCATATAATCAGGGTATTATCAATGGATTAAGAGAATGTTCCCTCCCTTAGAACACTACAACCATCGTGTAACCCAATATAGTGCCAGTAACACCCTCATTATAACTTGGTCAAAAATATCGACCCCTGCAAAACCTCTGTTTGCTCAAGGGTCAGAATTATGAATTCTGTGGAGTTTACCATCCTGGTAATCCACGGGTATAGTGCAGGAGCACGGCCTCCCCTTTGGCAGAGGAGTATCCCCCCACAGCTTAAAGGCAGAAAATGACAAATAAACTGATAATGAAGCACTTTTATTTTTCATTGACTTAGCCGAGTTTGCTGAGTCTGCCGAGTCTGGGGCGTGAGCAAGGGGGTTGGACTGGTGGTCCACCAGTGGGAGGGGTTTTCCCCGCCCCCAAATCTGGCAAACACCGATTGGCAAGGGCCACAGTGTAATTTGGCTCATCAGGTGGCAGGCGGCGAGGGGCTGCCTGCCTTGGGATCGCCCGTAAAATAACCCACCATGTTGGCATATTTGTAATGCTAATAAACCTGCAGCAATTTTCTCCACAAAGAAAGTGTCTTGTCTGTTTATTTCTCCAGGAGATTGCTGTTTTGGGGTAATGGAGAGTGTTGCCGATATTGGCACTATGCCACATTACTTCACAGGCACACTGTGTAAGGTTATCACTAGAAAAAGGTTGTAATAACTACATGCAAATACAGAAAATCCATGGTTACCATATCTTATTCGACATCCATGTGTCAGAACCACAAAATCTGCACTTCATAATCCTTTAATGTTATCATATAATCAGGGTATTATCAATGGATTAAGAGAATGTTCACTCCCTTAGAACACTACAACCATTGAGTAACCCAATATAGTGCCAGTAACACCCTCATTATAACTCGGTCAAAAATATCGACCCCTGCATAAACCTCTGTTTGCTCAGGGGTCAGAATTATGAATTCTGTGGAGTTTACCATCCTGGTAATCCACGGGTATGGTGCAGGAGCACCTCCTCCCCTTTGGCAGAGGAGCATCGCCCCACAGCTTAAAGGCAGAAAATGAAAAATAAACTGAGAATGAAACACTTTTATTTTCCATTGACTTAGCCGAGTTTGCGGAGTCTGCCAAGTCTGAGCCAAACCAAAATGGGCTTTTATCTCCAGGCTTTTCCTTGGAGAAATCTGCAGGGCTCAGGAGCAAAAGCTCCTGATGCCTGCTGGAGCATTTTACCACCCACTCTGCCCAATCTTAGCACTTCTCTCATACAGGGAGTAATAGCATGAGAGAAGCATTGGGATTGCATGGTGAGCTGGTATACCGTGCTCATGGGAACTGCAGTGCAGGGAGCAGACGAGCATCGAGGGGCGGCGGGGAAGCAGAAGGTAAATGTATATTTATTCATTTTTTAATGTATTTTTCCCTGCACTGCCACCGACCTGCCCACCGCGTAGAATAGACAGCAGCCACGACTGATTTGGTGAAGTCCAAACCCGTGCAATTTTCCCCAGAGGTATACCACCAGGTCAAATTTGCAAATATTTACATGGTAAAGTACAAGTGGATTTTGATGCAGAAAGCATCCGACTCTGCATACAATGCCCCGTTTTTAAGAGCTTAACTTGTATCGCGTGATATTAATATTCAACATGCCCGATAAATGTAACCCAGGATGCTTACAAACGTAGATCTTGGGTCGCAAGTCCAATTTCTTGGGGTTGATGCTCGCCTTCTGCGCAAAGTGACACAAAGCATTATATCAATTTGTTAAGCATTAAAAATGCACGCAGGGGCAGCATTAGCATTCCTTAGTAAATCTACGCCCTAAAAGGTGTTTGGAGTCCCACTAACAACCGGCAAAGGAATAAGCTATGCTTCAGACAAGTCTGGGGGATACTTTATCGAAAGCATTGGCAAGGCCAATCTGTCTCGCCTCATAGCAAAGGAAAGGAGGGGCATATTATCAAGGGGGTTTATCTCCGCTTTTTTGGCTTTCAAAGCCAAGAAAGCGGAGATAAATTGATCTCCCTATTACCTAGCTGTCGCTAACACCAGTTAGCGACAGCTAGTAGGAGATAGCGACCATCTTGGGCCCCACTTTGCATGTCAGTGATATTTATCACTAATGACATGCAAAGTGGGCGTGCCAAGATGTTAGCGACTGGAAACAGTCGCTAACATCGCTATCTCCTATTACCAACTTTTGGAGATATTCGCGCTAAGCGCGAATATCTCCAAAAGCTAACACCTGCCCTGAGCAGTTCTTAGCCATGTTATCCAATGGGAGGTGGGTAACATGGCTAAGAGCATTAGCTCAGTAATGCATGAATATCGCTGACTTTTCAGCGATATTCATGCCTTGCAGCCGTTTTTTATCGCATTTGCGATAAACCTTGGTAATACCAAGGTTTATCTGCGGTAAAAATCGCCGCAGCTCAGCGGTAAAATTTTGTCTCTAACCAAGCAATAGCGATAATTATAGCGATAATTATCGCTAATGCTTGGTAATATGCCCCGGAGTGTTTAGGTGAGATTGGCGATAGATGGGGTGCTCCGAGGTGACAGTGATAGTTTCTAAAAGGACCACATAAAGAATACATATTATCAAGTGCTGTTAAAACTGACGTATCATCAGCACCATGGAACGTGAAAATACGTACACTGAGGTTTGTTCCTGTGTTGACGCTGGTTTGCTACATTCTTGCTAATTACCACAGGTAAACTGTGGGGAAGAGAGTTCTCTCAATGTTGTTTTTTTCTGTGTTTTTTTCTGTGTCTGCAGAAGCAAAGATCAATACAAATAGAGCATCACAGATGTGTTCCATGACAACTGAAGCCCTGTCGGGATAATGACTAATTATGCAAATAGGACCTATTCCAAATCATGGTATTTGCATTTCTCATGCTTTGACAAGGATTCTGCCTTAATTGACCAACGTCGGCCACAACTGACATTAAATTAGCAGTTATTTAACATCATTTCTACTGCTGGTTAACAAGGCAAATATCTTTTTAGTAAATACACTTATCGAGAAACCACAAAATGGAAAGCAGCAGCATCGATCCTACATATATGCGGCCTAGAATTTTTTTATCTGCCTATAGAGTCTAGGGTGGAGAAGAATGAAACAAACTCACTCTTCTTAGTTTATAATAATTTATAATAGAATTGATGTAATTTATTCCTGTTTATCATCCTCTCTGGTTTTGACAATCCATTTCTAATTGCCCTTTTTGTACATTTTTTATTTTTCTCGTCTTAGTCAATTAATGTAAATTTTAATGTGCTTTTATGGCTGTAAAACCGAAATAAAGTATTTTTGACTGACTGACTAATAATAGAATTCCAAAACTAACAACCGAAATAAATAATTTTGATGATGAATGAAGTAGATACAAAAAACCGAGCTGCATAATATTTGCAGGTTGAAAGAGACTTGCTTTGCTTATTGTGTTAGTGTGTCTGATGCAACACTGTATGGAACCGGTAGATTACATGCTCGAATACAAGTGGAACAGCTTCTTTTATTTTTTTTTCTATTTTGTTGGTCATTAAAATACCAATGTATTGAGCAATAATGATTCACCGGTTAACAGCGCTATGTGACATCAAGAGTGAAGAGCATTGTAGATCATGGTTTTGATTTTAAGTAAAATAAAAAAATTAAAAAACATAACAAAATGCACTAACACACGTTCAACATGAACAGTTTAGTCAGCAGCAGTGGAAGGCTCCCACACAGGTGATACAGCATGGCACAGCACAGACATAGGGCACGTTCGCCTTACAGACCACAAAGACACAAAAAAGATTTTAGAACCATTTTACAGTTCAATTTGTGTGTGGCTTTTACATCAGTAGACGCAACCACATACAGGGATAATGATTATTAACTGCCAGCTGTGACTGGACCTGCCGGACATAGAAGAAGAGGAATCCAGAGTTTAGGGTGCATGCACCTCTTCACACTTTATGACATACTCTGCCACTCACGCTGTAATGTGCAAAACAGATAGGATGCTAGAGAACTAAAAGTGAGCAGGCAAAGCGTGAAGCCAACAAAGGCATCAACCATGAGAGAAATCAGCAAACCCCTCATTGTTTAACTGTTTTGAGGAAGCACACACAGGTTTGAGATACCAAACTCAACAAATACATTAATCGTGATCCTTAATGACCTAAAAAGGCCCAGACTATTTCTAACACATACGATATTGGTGTGAGTCACGTTATGCCTTCTTTGCCACCACCTATATGATATTACTGAGGGCCCAACTAAGGGGCATATTATCAAGAATGGAGTTAAAATTATCGCCGCTTTAGCGGCAGGAAACTGCTACCAAAGCGGCGATAATGGGCTTGATAATGTGCCCTTGAGAATTCCAATAGAAGCCCATGTTCACACCAGAACACGGGCTTCTATGGCAATTCATAAGGGCATATTATCAAGTCCAGTATCGCCGCTTTAGCGGCAGTTTTCTGCCGCTAAATCGGCGATAATTTTAACGCTGTTTCTTGACAATATGCCCCTAATTCTGCCAAATCTTTGGCTTACATTTCGGAAACCCGTGAATTCTGGGAGATGCATTCTTCATGCGCTTCACCTGATCAAACCTCAAACCGGAAAGTAACATAAAATATAATTTTATAAAAGGAAAGCCCAGTGCAGACATGGTGTGTCTGCAACAAAGTGATCTGGTAACCCTGCTCTCAGTGTCTGCATGAGGCGGGCACATCAGCAGAGCTCTGGTGTATAATGTCAAACTCAAACAACACATTCACGACTCATGGATATTTTAGGCAGCAGTTTCTACAGACCCTTAGTGATCCCTGGACAACAGACAACCATAAACACAGGTGTGAGAGGGACAACAATGCAAACAAAAGGAGAGCAGAAAAGCAACTGAGCATATGAAGCATTAAGAGAGAAGCAAGGCCGGCAGAGGCACAAGCAAAAAACGTATGTGAAATCCAGACATCACCCAGTAACACATAAAGAAGCCACCCAAAAAGAGATCACACAACTCACACACTTATGACTCTTGTGACCAGGACAGCATGATGTGTGGTGGAGAGATATGATCCTAAATTACTCTGTCAGGCAGTGGCCTCACCATTGTGTGTGTTTTTCCACTCCTCACCTTATGCGCTGTGGATTGGACATGATGACGAGGGAACAGTTGAGACTGCAAGGCAAAGGAAAGAAAATGTCCCATCGTGGGATGGTTCATGTTAGACTTGGCATCTTTAGCGTGGTTTCCCCTGACTTTTTGCCTCTACCTCCTGTATTTTTGATGCTGTACTGGATTTCGTTTTTGCTGGCTTAGATACCTTGTGCACTTTGCCATTGCTGATCAGTGTATAAGCACAAGTGCTCCCTGTGTAAATTGTGATAACAATTGGTTCTCCCTGATTGGCATATTTGATTTACTGATAAGTCCCTAGTAAAGTGCACTGAGTGTGCCAGGTCCTGTAAATCAAATGCCACTAATGGGCCTACAGCACTGATTGTGCCACTGACATGAGTAGCCCTGAAAAGGTATCTCACACCTGCCACTGCAGTGTCTGTGCACAGTTCTAAACTGCCATATCGACCTGGCTTTCCAGGGCCCGACCATCCCTTTCCTTACATGTAAGGCACCCCTTTCGTAGGCCCAAAGTACCCCCATGGGCAGGTTTCAGTGTATGTGAAAGGTGGGGCATGTACTGGTGTGTGACATGTCATGATAGTGAAATACTGTAAGGTTATATTGCCCGATAGGATAGAATGGGAAATGCCTTGTAATATTTTACAAGTATATCTTCTCATTAGGACAAGATAGAGAAATAAAGTTTCAACTCTCTGAACTCAGAATTTAATAATACATCTTTTAGTAAGGATGGTTTTTAAATTATGTGTTTGAAAATGCCACTTTTAGAAAGTAGGCATTTTCTTGTTTAACCAGTCTGTGTGTCTCTGCAGGTTTGTGTATTGACTGTCTGGTTTTGAAGTGACAGGGGCTGGGGATATGCATTCACTGTAGAAAGCCACTGGAGACTCAGGGCTGGGCTGAAAAGACCATGGCTTAATTTAGAGTAGTGGTAGAAGATTTCCTTGCACCTGAAAAGGGCCTGTCTCCCTTGCACAATGCTGTCTCCCCGGAACTCTGATGCTGAGACCTGGCAGGAGGTGCATGTTCCAGTTCTGGGCATCTGGAGATTGTGCTTGCTGCTGGGAGCTGGAAGAAACTTAAAGAACTGAAGAAATCAATGCATTGCTCTACTTGCAGCTGTTTTTCTGATGCAGCACCACTGTGCAAGAAGAATCTCCACGCATTGCCACGCTGCTGCCGAAATCGACGCAGCGCTTGTTGCCACTGCAAGAACTGACACATCCATCGATCGAGGCTGAAAAAACGGACACAGCGCCGCTCGACGGCACTGCAGTGATCACAAATGCATCCCGGATTTCCAGGCATCGCACTTGTTTGGAAAGTTTTCCCAACGCGTCACCTGCGGACCAGAACCGTTTTGGAGTCAATGCATCACTTCCACATACAGACCGGATTCAACGCATCACTTCTCCTGCATGTAGCAAGAACTATTGCATCCCCTTCCTATGGCCTCAGGAACTGATAAATCTCTTTGTTTCTTAATGCTTCCCCTCTCTGCGGCTGTTTGGCCTTGTGAATTTTGTCACATCTACAGGTACTGTGTGAGAAATCACGCATTCATAGTTTTCTATGGACACAATTGCTTGAAACCTTTTCAAAGTCATATTCTTATTACATGTATGTTGGATTTTTGTCGTTTTTGTCTTGTTGCATTTTAGATAACAATACTTTATTTTTCTATACTGGTGTGGTGTCTATTTGTGGTGTTATCACTGTATTACTGTTTTTTTTAGTACAGATACTTTACACATTGCCTTTGAGATAAGTCTCTCTGCTTGTGCCAAGCTACCCAGGGGGTGAGCAGGGGTTATCAAATGTGTGTATCCCTTTACCCTGACTAGAAGCAAGGGTCTCTCTTTGGACAAAGGTACCTACCTCTGTCAACAAGAGACCCCCATTTCTAACACTTCATATTAAAACCATACATTGTTCTTCTGTAAACTTAAATGTCCCACCCCAACCTCCCTTCTAGATTAGGCCTCCTCATGTCTCTTGAGCCAATCCCGAAGCTCCTCCCTTGCTTAGGAACAGCTCCACGATTGGCTGGAGCTGGCAAAACCAGTGCTCCTTAGGAGACTGGGGAGGCTGCGGCTGGAATCACTAACATTGCCCTAGCTAGAGAAGTCACAATTACACATATGGGGGTGGTCATAGAAGGACACCCGTCCCAACTCGATATACACACTTAAGACTTCAGCTGAGCCATCCAGTCTACCTGCATTGCTGTTAATAATTCCTCCCCATCCCCACCTACTCATGATTGACAGCTCAGGCATCCACCTGCAGTGTACACACAACCCGACATGTGGACCGTGGCTGAAATAAAAGCACTGCCACAGCAGGGAAAAAACCTTTGAATTAATATCTTAATGGTGTTATGTTTCAACATTTTTAATATGCGGGCTAGGGGGTACCAAATAGAGGGAGGTGACACCCTAATGCTCCAATAGAAAAACCGCAGCTGTTGGCTAATACCCAAATGGCATACTTAATTTATTAGTAAGTCCCTGGCAAAGTGCTACAAAAGGTGCCCAGGGCCTGTACATTAAATGCTGCTAGTGGGCCTGCAGCACTTATTGTGCCACCCACTTAAGTTGGCCTGTAAACATATTTCAGGACTGCCATTGCAGCCTGTGTGGGCAGTTTTACACTGCCATGTTGACCTGGCAAAATAAACCTTTCACCAGGTCCAAACCTTCCTTTTTAACCCCTTCTCTGTGGGGGAAATTCCCCCACGATGCGGGGGGAGGTGTGCGTGGTGCCGCAGTGCTTGTGATGAGCCCAGCTCGTCACAACCCCTCACACTGATTAATTCGCCCGCACAGGCAGGGAATTAATTGCGCATGGGGGGCGCGCAGCCATTATGACGAGCCCAGCTTGTCATGAGCACAGCTCCACTGTGACTCATGACGAGCTGGGCTCGTCGTGAGCACCGAAGGAGTTACTATATATGTCACCTCTAAGGTAGGTCTGGACATCCCAGAGGGCAGGGTGCAATGTATTTAAGAAAGTGGACATGTACATTTTAGTTTTGCATGTCCTGATGGTGAAAAACTCTTTTTTTTGTTTTTCACTACTGCACGGTCTGCCTCTCCCATAGGATAACATTGGAGTTACCTTATTACATTGAATAACATACATTCCAAATGGAAGCAGGTATTTAGTTCATGTTTGGTGTCTTTGGAATATTAGCCCCTTCGCTGCGGGGGTAATTCCCCCATGGTGCGGGGGGTGGGGGTGAGCACGGCGCCGCGTTGCTCGTGACGAGCCCAGCTCGTCATGAGTCACAGTGGAGCTGTGCTCATGACGAGCTGGGCTCATCACGACCCCACCCACTGATTAATTTGCCCGCACAGGTGGGCAATCAATTACGCGTGGCCGTGTGCAGCCGTTATGACGAGCCCAGCTCGTCATGAGCACATCTTCATTGTGACTCATGACCAGCTGGGCTTGTCATGAGCACCGAAGGAGTTAATTAAAAATCCTAATTTATGGTGAAGTCGAATTTTAAATTACAATTTTAAAAATAACACTTCTAGAAAATTGGCATTTTCCTGCCTTAGCTAGTAATTGTCTGTAGACTGTCTCTGGGTCACATGGTAGGGAGAAACTCACAATTTGGCTTTGTGTATTCCTCCTAAACATCCCTGAAGGACAGATGCCCTGCTGTGCTGACCTGCTGTCTGCTGCCCTCTTGTCTGGGTGAGAAAGACTGGACCTGCATCTGTTGAACCCAATACCCCATAGTGAGTCCACAGGCTAGTTGGCTGGCCTCCTGATTAGAGCCTCAGGGACAGAAGGCTCAAACAACCTTGAATACAGCACCCGGACTCTGCCATATGTGGGTCTACCCAGCCAAGTGGTGCAAACCTCTTCCTGGACCCTTGGACATCGGCCTAATGTGCTCTGCCAGCCTCTGTGGATCCAGTGGAACTGATGCATCTCTTCTGCTATGCTGCATAACCCCGAGCAAAACCAACACATCACTGCTGCTGAATGGATCAGAAATATCGCAAAGAAGTGCATCGCATCTCAGCCCATTACCTCAACAGAATTGTTGCTACACAACTGATCCTCGATGCAGGCCCTAGCATCCCTCGTTGACAGCAGCATCAATGACAACATAAGACTCCACATCACAGCCTCGCAGCTCCTCGGAACAGACACATTGCCCAACTGCGCTATGCATCCTCGACTCAAGACTTCGCATCACAAGCCCTCATTGACAGGATTATGAATGATGATGCAGAACTTCGCTTCGTATCACAGCCTTTCTGCACCTCGTAATTGGCACATCAATTCAATTGCTCATAGCATCATCAACGTGGATCCTCTCAGCTCTCCACAAACCAGGATTTAAAGTACAGAGTCTACTGTAACTGGGTCCCTGTTGCTAGCCTGTGCTCCATCATGGTCCATCTGAGCTTGTGACTTTGTCCAGGTCCAGCACGACCAGATATCCACAGTTCTTGCTTTGTGCTTTTTTATCACTAACATCTTTAAAATTGCATATTCCAGTTCTACTGATTGGATTTCAGTCATTCTGGACTTATTGTATTTCTTAACACATTGCATCTGAGTTAAGCCGAACTGCTCTATGCCAAGCTTCTTGAGGGTTGAGCACAGCTTAATTTAGGGGTTGCTTGTGACTGCATCCTGAGAACAATTGTGGTTGCTGCTTGAGAAGGGTTTCACCCCCTCAAACTGTAACCCACTTTCTTGCAGTAATCATAACTGGAGATTTTAATAAACACATATCACTCAATCTTCGGTCACCTCCTATGGATGATGATTCTCCAGACTTATTGTGGAATATTCCAAACCATATCATGACTAACACATATAAGCAAGGAAAATTCTAAATGTGAGAATTTACTTCAACCTAGGTATTTGTGTTCTAAATGGGAGATTTCCATCTGATCAACCAGTCGGCCCATTTTCATGTTGGCCAAGTCGAAAACTATTACTGATTTTAGAAATTTAGACTGTAATACTTTTTTCTTGTTTAAGGATTATCAAATAGTACCAAGGAGGAAGCTATCACACCCACAACAAATAACTTTGGCGAATAACTATCAGTTTTGGAAGGCAGAAGATAGGCATTTAGTGAGTACTTGCAAATCAATGAATCTAGGATCAATTAAGTGGAATAGCAATTTCAACTATAAATTACTGTTACTAAGTAAACAAAGTTTTCTAATGTATTTCTCTCAGAGATCTGTTAATTGGTGCAGAGATTTGGGAACATTTGATTCAAGCTACATTTTATCTTATCTCAACTGAAACATCCAAGAGATCGGTTATTTGTCTTAAAAAATATATAACTCACTAACCATAGCAAAAAGGAAAAACCAGAAACAGCTGAAAGTAATTCTAAGGAATCAGAGAAAAGCCTGGAGATATATCAAGATAAGAAAGGAAAAAAGCGATATTAACATGAAGTTTAGGAAATACGCAGAAGGAATCAGGACTTAGCCTGACTGGGGTTCATCTTTACTATCAGGTCTTAGCTTGGTGCACAGTTCAGTCACATTGAGACAGTCGTGTTGATTTTGTCTTTCAGAAATGGCAACAGTGTAGCAGGGTCCAACTACAACACCCCTTTAACGTTATACTGTCTGCAGCCAGTATAATCTGTTCATATTTTGTGAGGTTGCTAGTCAAGAGTTGTGTCTTAATCCAAGTGAGGAGCACCTCCACTGAGTGGAGTACTATCACTATAAGAGGCTAGCCCATCATGACGCCCGTACTCTGATCAATACTAACACCTACCACAGCCACAGCCTTTAGGCAACCCAGAAGCCCTGCAGCTGATGGATCAAGTGTGGCTGAAAAGTAGGCCACTGAATCATCATGAATCATCATGTGTTTGCTTAAGAACTGAGAGAGCACACACTTCCCTCTCACTGCAATACAAAATTAACTATTTACGGTAATCTGCAATTCCTAGAGCCTGGGCATTGTAAACTTTCTGTCAGCTCTAAGAAGGTGTTCATGTTGTTATCCCATAGTAGTGAACTAATGACAGTAGCCCACCATTCCCAAAAACATCCTGACTTCTCTCTGCAGTCAGAGGATATATTTTCAAAATGACATATATAATTTCCTGCAACACCTTCCCTTCACTTTTCTTAATGTGATGTCCCAGATACAGGACTTCCTTTTGACAATACTGCAGCTTGCTTGGGGACAATTTATGTCAATTTTTAGTCAGATGATACAGTAAGGCAATTTTGTTTTGCTTGCATGGCTTTTGTGACATTGATACCACTAACAGGTCATCCATATAGTGTCCAAGAGCATGTACCGTCTAGTTTTTCAGATTCTTTTTCAAGATCTGGTTGGATGGAAATCAGGGGGCTCTGTAAATACCATTGTGCAACTAGGTGCCATGCCAAAATTCTACATTGAAACCGAAATGCAAAGAGAAACTGCCTCTCTTCTTATAGAAAGTATGCTTGGCACAAGTCGACCACCAAGAACCACTCAATTTCACAAGGTATTTTAACCAGTATCATTTTTGGTGTGATTTTGGACAAATTGAAATAAACAATCTCAGTTGAAAGCATTCAACACTTTAAAGCAAATCACAATGCATTACTTAAGAAGACATCTCCAATCCCAGTACAACACCCTCTATGCGAGCCTTTCACAGCACAGCACCTGATGATACAATGACCAATACCAGCACAGCACACACATCAACCAAATAACGCCAGTGCGGCATCTGATGACGTAGATTGCAGCACCTTGCAGCGGCTCTCTATCCTTTACAATTTGTTTGCGTCAGCAATAATTTTACAGAATACCAAAGCAAAACACTAATAGCGAATAATTTCTTTCTATTTTCTATTTCACTAAAGAAATTCAAAGTTATCACTCATGCATGGGGATTAAAAATGGGAATAACCCTTACTAGCATTATCACGCACACAAATGAAATCTTGACCAACAGGAAATCACCCTGACTAGTGCAGTTTCCCCTCTGTTCAAAAGGATCTACCAACACCCATCACTATAAATACACTCACAACTGTCAATTACATGTCCATATCTCAATTGTGCAACCTGTGTTACCTCACAGACGGAGACTTCAAACCTTAACAGAGAAGTTAAACCACCATATACTTATTATCTATCCTGGACTGCAACAAGTCGAACAACAATTTTAATTTCCCAACAGCCTTATACACTTACATGAGCAGCGATACACTTAAAAAACACATTAGATTTTCCGTCCAACTTCAGCCTTCTCAGACTTAAGGAAGACACCCACCACAAGACACATGATACCAGCACAAAAACACATTTTTTTACGCACACAGTTTGTAATGTACAACCCTGCTTATACTCACTCCTAGGACACCGCATAGCCTCCATAACCACTGAAACACTTCTGATGCTCCAAATTAGACCATGGACCTCAGGGACATAGGTTGCACTTGGAAAGGTTCTAGAACTTTTCTGAACTATTTCGAGCTCCCTACACTTCAGTGACAAACCCTCCTTTGCTACCAATTGATCCAGCACACATTTCTATACCTGTGACTCTAGTGTAATAGTCGAACAGGTTATGCCACTGGTCATATTGACCTTTTGTTATCAACTGGAACTGCATGAAATGAGCTAATATCAGCATCACATTTCTATTACAGTGAAACCATTTTGGCTACACAAGAACAGAGAAGATTGTGTCCAAACCATGAAGGTTTTATTAGCAAATTTGTCAAAGTTACAAGTTAATCAAATCGATATATCAAATAGGCATATGTATCCATCTGGTCACGCAATCTAAATGTGAATAGTACATAGACGAAGTTGCAAAATATAATCAGGTACAGAACAGAAAATAGATTGGTTCCATAAAGGGACTTCCCTAAACCAAATAAGGCATCAAAAGTGGCAATGGGAGATTCTAAGTGGAAGATTTCAATGTCAGTTGAACCAAATTAAGGTTCAGGGGAAAATAGGCACAGGTGTTCAAGAGAGGAGCTCAAGACCTAAGACTGGGGAAGTCTACAGAGTTAGAGGAAATATCTTCCCTCAGCATAGTCAGGAAAGGATCTGCTAAACTATTCTAAGAAAACACAAAATACAAACAAGAGGAGCACCAAATAATCTCAAATCATTAATTGAACCAATATTTCGAATCTTTCCAATGACCAGTCCATAGGCGGAAGATTTAGTTTCCAAAAAGCTCTTCTTCTTTATTGTCAAAGATCACAGTTCATTTCAACAAATCCAATTGTTCTTTATTGTAAAGATCACAGTTCATTTCAACTTATCTTCCTCTCAAATGTATTCAAGCACTTTTCAACAAATTAGATCAGCCTTTTCAACAAATCAAATCAGCCGACGCATTTCGCCCTCAAGGGACATCATTAGGGCTCCAATTTAATTAAGACGCACTATATTCATAGTTCAATTTCTCAAGACTGCCTCTATTCTTGTAATTCCAATGGATCCATTATATATTCAAGATACAGTCATCTTTTAATGCAAACTCTGCTCAAAACAATATTTATTGCTAATGTCCTTTGTGGTATTAATCTTGTTTTGAAAATATCTGCTGGGGGTCGCGTAACTAGTTAACAAACCAAGACTCCATGCTAACTCGTTATGCGACCCCCAGCAGATATTTTAGAAACAACATTAATACTACGAAGGATATTAGCAAAAAATATTGTTTTGAGCAGAGTTTGCATTAAAAGATGACTATAACTCAAATATATAATGGATACATTGGAATCACAAGAACAGAGGCAGTAGGGAAGCAAACTCTAGACAGAGCAATGTGGTGGGCAGGGGGATAAAAGCAAATAAGCGAGAGCAACATTAAGCTGGGGTTGATAGCACACCCTTTACAAGTAATATGAGCCGAGGAGCAAAGCTCAGCGAGCTACCACTTTGGAACTGGAGAACTTCTCAGTAAAGCACTCCAATACCTTCAGGTTGGATTTGCGCTTGCAGGATAGTGTGTCCAAAGAGACATTTGCAACAAAAAAGTTTCTTTCTTTTTTGGATCCTTTTCACAGAGGACCAAATTGAGAAAAGACGGTAGGAGCCCTTTGTGGAAGTCATCGTTTTTAGAAAGTGAGCTGAGGACCAAACCAAAGAATGTGCATGTTTAACATAGATGTTCGTTCAGAAAATAAACACGCCAGAATTTGGCTGAATTTACATCACGCACCTTTGATCTCCCTAAAGGCATCTCTGAGTTGGCCCCTTATGTCTCCCATGGCCCTTGAGGAGCTCCCCATTTACTCTGAGTAAACACGCCGATGGTTACAACTGAGCATGAGAGACCCTCCTGCAGTAAGAGAAACTCATTAAAAAAAATAGCGCTTACAGACTAAAGAATACATACCATGTAACAACCGAAGTAAAAGGGCCAGTCCTCATGGGAGGTTACAAATGAAGACAAGGTGGTACTAAGGCTTGACTAACAAGCCTAATAACGAATCAGAAGCCAGTATTTATGGAGGACAATGAAACAAGCCATTGACAAATATGGGTTGAGAGTGGGCGGGGCTTCAAGTACACACCCCAATACAGCATGGCTCGCACCACATGCGCTGCCCAAGCTCGACCTAAAAATGACAGGCTGTTACCAGTTGTCCGTGTCGCCTTTGAACTCCTAAACGGCATTAAAGGTAAACAGAAGATCTTCTATGAATTAATACATTGTGAGTCATGAAAATTTTAATTACACGTGTAAACTTGCTTGTATACAATTACACTTAAGAAATACTCTGCTGTGGAGGAGACAGGGCACTAAAGGAGTTATCAGAATGCCTACAGAACCGTAATGTTCTATCGGATAACTGCACACCCAGAATTCTAGGCGACTCAAAAGCCCTTCTTTTTCATTCTCGCAGGAGTAATAAGCAGGCGCCCCCCATGCCTAGGGGAGGGGCGCCCTTAGTCGCGCCACGGTGCCGAGCCTTGTCATTGGGGAAGTCTCCCATACGTAAATGAAACTGACACCTAACAATTATGTTATTTAATACGCGTCCCAGGGATCTCGTCCTCTTTGTCTCCTTGGATCTCTGGGAAGCCGCAAGAGCACCTTAAATGAGACATGGCATTACTTATGGGGTTTAAGGAGGCCTGGCATAGCTTTTCAATCACCGAGCTGTAGCTCAGTTAAGTAATTCATCGTTCTTGGAGCCTAGGCTCATCGGTTCTATTCTCCTATGGGATATTTTGGATTTTAAAAAAATAATTTGCTCTTTAGTTTTGGGGTAATTTATAGTTTCGAGCAGCACGTATTTAATCCTGAGTCGGGAAGGGTACAGCCGTTTTGTGATTATGGACGCGGCGGGAAGCGTAATGAGTCTGTGGGGGCCGCTAAATGCAGAGGGTGATCATACAGTAGCAAAATTGTTTCAGGTTCAGGTCATGTTAGCATAGATTCTAGATTCGGATGGAGAGCATTAAGGTGAGACTTCAGGTCAATATACCATTTCCAGAGCTTTGCTAGCAAAGCGTGTGTTTTAAGGAAGCATTCTTGTCCCAGGTCATTGGTCACTTCAAGTTAAGATGATTCTGGAGGATGCTGCTGCATGCCACGGCTTAATAACCCACAGTTGGAAGGGAAATTAAGGGATGAAGGGTTCTCAAAATCTCCATGGTAAGGCAGCCTCTTCCAGAGGGGATAATTCGGAGGGCTTTGGTAAAACCATAAACAAACATGTAAAAGCTGAACCATTTGAGCAAAACAATAGTCGCCAGTACCACAATTTGTCACAACTGGTTATGGCCAGAAAAATCGAGGCTTTCCATTAAAATTGGGGGCACCTGGTCACACAAACAGCAGCCGATCTTTATCCAGTCTATACTGGATTATTGTAGAGCAGCGTAATGGAGGAGGGCGAGTGCGCCAGGGACGTTCTCACCCTGTTGCGGAGTGCTGACAGATTACAGCAAAAGGCATGCACAGCAATGGAGGATCAGCGACTGGATGGATGCCAGGAGGGGGTAGGATGGAAGTGTGCAGAGGGTAGGTGGGGAAGGGACTGACCTGCTGGTGGTCCTGGACTCTACTGCCCTTACCCGCAACATTTGGACTGAGTAGAATTTTGGGGCGGTTGCCTGTGTTCAGGTACTCCGGTGGGCCGGTGCGCTACGCTGTGCTCTGGATTTCAAGTAATGAACTGTTTGCTGTACCACGTTGGGGCCTTCCGGCACAATGTGCGCCGATGAGTGAGTCGGGCAAATTCAAGCTATGCGGTGCCCTGAATTTCAAGTAATGAACTGTTTGCTGTGCGCGTTTGGGCCTGCTGGCCCAATGTGCGCAGCTGAGTGGGACAGCCGAGTTGGCCAAAATTTGACATGTGGACGTCGCTAATAGTCTGAAGCTGTGATTAATGATATATCCAAGTATAATGCTTTACTCTCATAATATATACAACTGTTTGCTGTAGCGAGTTGGGGCCTGCCGGTACAAGGTGCGCAGCTGAGTGGGTCGGCCGAGTCGGCCAAAATTTGACATGTGGACGTCGCTAATAGTCTGAAGCTGTGATTAATGATATATCCAAGTATAATGCTTTACTCTCATAATATATACAACTGTTTGCTGTAGCGAGTTGGGGCCTGCCGGTACAAGGTGCGCAGCTGAGTGGGTCGGCCGAGTCGGCCAAATCTAATTCAAGTGTAAAGCCAAGCTGAAGTTCAAATGTAATGTCATGGCTAATTTCCTTACTGTTTTGACATGTTGCTGTCGCCAAAGTTTGATGCTGTGGAAATAATAATATATATCCAAATGGAAGACATTCGTAATGGTTTGTGGTGAGTCACCTGATTTCATGTGAATAAAAAGTCTATGCCTTTGACAACATAACCTGATTCTGTAAGTTCTTGAGCCCGGTGGGGGCAGAAAAGGGGACAAAAGTGGGGAAGTAGTGAGTGTGCAGTTGTGCGCATACTATACATTCCTTAATAATAACACATACTAGCAAGGGTTCTCAGCTTTTGGTGGCTTTCTGTTTTGGGGAAGATCATGGTGCATAAACAGTCCCTTAATACTAAGTTTTTCTCCTTGCTAGTATCTATTGGATAGGTGGTTAAAAAATATGTTATGTTTCAGAATACTTGTTTTTGAAATGAGGTGCAGAGTGTAAAAAAACAGAAAAAGATGTTAATGGAAAGCAAATCTGCTAAGACTTGAAGTGTAGTACATAGAACGGATTGCTTGTGAATATAAATAAAGCACAACTGAAAAAAAATGTTTTCCTTAGGGATCTTTTCCAGGCTTATGAAGATAATTAAATAAAGAGTAAGGCTCTTCTATAAGGGAGAGTGCAGGGTAGGCCTTGGCAGAACACATTCAGACTCACAATCCTCCGTACAATGCCTGCATACCGAGAATCCTTTGCATGATTCCAAACACTTCTTTTCATTTCTTCCTGAAAAATACCAGGCCAGACGTATGAAGACTGAGGGGCCGATCTACGAGGAAGTGCCGCAGCGAGGCACCCCTTTGGCTGTGCCATGCTGCAGCACTTCCGAAGCACAGGGATGCAACATATTTACAAGAATATGTTGCATCTCTGTGCTTCCCCCTGCACTGGTGCCCAAACTGCAGCCATGCGATGGCGTAGGCACCCTTGTACTATGGTGCACTATGGTGCAAGGAAGCCTGCATCATGGGGAGATTGTTTTTGTGCAGGAAGGGGCACCTTTCTGCACAAAAACAATCACTACAGGCATTTTCCTCCTTCAATGCGTGCTGTAGAATGCAGCAGGCATTGAAAGAGGAAAAAACTAGGAGAAATGAAAACATTTCTCCTTGTTGTGCCTCGCTACGCCACCGCTAAGGTGGCGTAGCATTCACATGCATCTCCAGATTTATGATTTCTCGTAAATCTGGAGATGTGTCTTGTTCCATAGGTGTTGCCTGGGACCACCCACAGCAACATCCATGGAACGCCCCTTCAACGCAAAGTGTTGCGTGTGAAGGGGCCATATTTACAAGGAGAGGAAAAGCCAATATGGAGGAGCCTCCAGCGCGACCAGTACATTACGAAAAGTGACATACTTGTGGCGCAGAGGGGCTTGTAAATCTGCCCCATAATTCATAAAAAACAGTCGCAATTTTCACAGGGACTTTTTGCAAATCTGATTTTTTTTAACTAACCTCTCTACTAGATGGTCGGGTTTGCAAATAGGGAAACATAGGGAGTAGCCTATTCCCCCTAAAGCTGTCATTCTTCTCGAATCAGTGACTATTCCAGCTTGGAAGTAAGTAACTAATTATTGGTCTGTGACCGGAAACAAGGGCACAAACCGCGGGTATACAGGTTAACGAAGTGCTATTTGGAAGGAACACCCAGTAACATGCCTCTTTTGACTTGTGATTATCTGATGATCTTGAATACCATTTTGCAAATCAGAAAGTTTTTACGAATTGGTAAATTGGGTTAGTACATATGAAAAAGAGTTTATGAGGGCAAAAACCTTGCATTTCACAGAATCTGTGAGTTTCAATAACAAAAACCTCTTTTATGTCTGACCGTGAGATTGTAGAAGTTACTGCAAAACAAAATTAAGACCATGCTAGCACAGACATTCAAAATAAGCCCAGATTGAAAAGAAACCATCTGGTCCAATCTTAGGAATAAAGTGCTAGCCTGAGTAAAGTAATGACACTGCTGATCAAAAAAATTCTGTAAAAATGCTGAATAATATTTGACAGGTGTTATTTTTAGAGAAAATAAATCTTTTTGTAATGTTGACTTTTCTTGCCACTCCCAAAAATTATTTTCTTTAAAAGCCATCCGTGACACGTAACGTAGAGCTTGTGCATAATTATTTTTAGATCAGACGTTTGGTAAACATTTGCTTATAATGCAGAACAAGTTGATTTGATTGGGCAGAGACTTCTTTCCTTGATGGCTTTTGTCTTCACTGTATAGTTCTGGCGACAAGTTGA
This sequence comes from Lissotriton helveticus, assembly GCF_964261635.1. NCBI lineage: Eukaryota > Metazoa > Chordata > Amphibia > Caudata > Salamandridae > Lissotriton > Lissotriton helveticus. The sequence goes on along the minus strand of NC_136067.1, from coordinate 1,297,598,169 downwards.
AAACAATGTAACTCATACATTACAAAGGAAACTCTGGAATGGTACATCAAACAGCTCAATAATGATGTTAGAGGTGTATTCTCCTCTGGACTGATCCAACGTGCAATTAACAGTCTCAAAGCAATGGCTGAATGGCCCTAATCAAAATAAGCCAATGACTGAAAGGGTGGATGGGAGTAACTCTAGCCCTCACTCTGTATATTGGAACCTATCAGTAGTCCACAGATGTGCTGTCAAGCCAAACCTAAAAAGAGGGAATCAAGGAGCTGCTGTGACTATCAGAGTTCAACTCAGCTAGATGATCTGTTCCAGTTCCTGTTCCTGTTCCCGCAGGCCACCAGCACGTGCACACATCTCATGGGAGGCAGGTATACATTGCGGGTCAATCATTTGTCAGCCATAATCAACTGTTCCTGACATCAGCACTCTCCCATGACTACTGGCATCCAATCTTGCCTTCTGTTTGTCAAGGTTGCTGATCCCTCCACCCAGTCATATGCTAATGATCACATCTTGGGAAAGGTGGTGGTTTAGACATACCTTATACTGTAAATATTGCAATGCTGCACACTGAAAATATGGGAGGCTAATGACAACTCGTGTCTGGACGTATTGTCATGTTGATGTATCCGCATTCATCTGACATGCTCCTGTAGTGCCTCTGTAATCGCTATAACTCAAAGTGGGTTGATTTTCCATGTTTCTAGAATTGTCAGGACTAACAGGCATGTGGTCTGCTCATGTCAAGTCTCTCTGCCCATTTCTCCCTGACATAAACAACCTCGATGCTCATTTCCCAAATGATATATGGTTGATAATGGGCGACTTCAACACCAATCTAATGGAGGCTGTCTCCACCCTAATTTTTCAACCATCTTCAGTCAATGATATGTGGGCTATCCCAGAGATAAAATCCCAGTTCCAACGGAAGGAAGCCAAAGGGACAAAATTGGCAACACACTTAAACCAAGTAGGCCTTCGCATTTTAAATGAAAGAATCGCTTCAGATCAACCAGAGGCATATACTCATGTATCTCCCTCCCGAATGGCCACTCTGGACTACATATGGATATCAGTTACTCATTTCCAGTTGGTACGACAGTTTTTGGTAACTCCATCTTTAGAAAGTGATCATGCAATTTTAACGTGCAAAATTGATCTTTGGCATTCCCATCGCCCCAAATATTCCCTTGATCGGAAACAAATCTAACCTACAGATCGTAAGAAAATTGAGATGGTCCGAGGACAATCGGGAAATAATAGAAGCGAAGGTGGACGATCTCTTGACCAAATGGAATCCGGATTGCAGTAGTCATTTGACAGCATCCTCATGGGAAATCATTGTGGCCGATTTCAGAGAACAACTAGCCCCAAAGCCAACAAAAAGTCTAGACAAAGGCCTCCCGGCTTCATCTACCCTCTTAGAGCAAAAGCATCTCATAATTACCACCAAATATAAACTAAATAAGCTACAGCGAAAACATGCTAATAATGAAAGTGCATATAAATCTCTGCGGGGTGAAATATCAGCTACTCGAAAAGAATATAGGAATGCCAGGTTTATCCTTAAGTGATTGGAAGAAGAACACCACTGGGCAGCGGCCCACGAGCTCATAAAATCTAAGGACCAAAGAAAATTCTGGAGTTGGGTAAACAAGGCTACTAAAACCGCTAAACCTTCCAGTGCAACTAACATCTCACCCGCCGACTGGGAGGCTTATATCAAAGTACTTTATACAGAACCAAATGGTGCTAACTGCAATAGCCTTCCCATCCTTAAGCACACTAATTCCCACAATGATACGATGCCAACTGCTAAGATAACCCCAAATCAAGTAGCACTAATTATAAAGAAAATGCATTCAGGGGGTGCCCCAGGACCAAACGGTATCCCCACCCAAGTATATAAAGCCTCTGCCCAGAAATGGGCCTTGATGTTGGCTCCTCTTTTTGAGACAGCAATACTGGGTGGCCCTATCCCGGTTTCTTGGCGAGGATCGTTACTCGTTCCCACCCACAAAAAAGGCTCACGCTCCAGCCCCGACAATTATCGGATGATAGCCCTCCTCGATATGGACGGGAAGGCATATGCAAGTATCCTTTTATCAGAACTAACAACATGGGTGGAAAACTGCAATTTAATTCCCTTTACATAAACTGGCTTCCAAAGGGGTTGCCACATTGAAGATAATTTGATCTGCTTAGCCCACATGATTAAGACCACACTAGCCACGACAGGTAAATCCCTATACTTGGGCTTTATTGACTTTCAAAAAGCTTTCGATAGCGTGATTCGGCCCAAACTCTGGAAAAATTGGCAAAATGGGGCATCCCTCAGCCTTTACTGAAAGCACTAATAGCTCTACACACAGATACCTGGGTTAAAATAAGAGTCACCTCGAGATGGTCAACAACTAATAAAATCTATACCAACAGAGGCCTAAAGCAAGGATGCATCCTTGCACCCTTACTCTTCAATTTGTATCTTGCAGACCTCCCTAAATGGCTGGCCCGCTGTCAAGCCTTCCCCCCGAGAATTGACTTAACAAAAATCCAAACCTTGCAATACGCTGATGACACTATTTTACTCTATCAAACCCAGGTGGGTCTTCAAAGACTTTTCGACTCCCTCGTCCAGTATAGCAACACCAACACACTACAGATCAATGCTACCAAAACCAAAGTAATGGCATTTTCTCCCTCGAAAACAAAAAAGAGCACTTGGTTCATTGAGGGGAAGGCATTGGAATTAGTCACCGCATATAAATATCTGGGTGTCTGGATAGACCACAAAGACAGACCGACCGCGCACATAACCGCAATGTAGGGCGTTGCTCGTAGCCTGAAGGGGGATTTTATAAGAACAAAGAGAGCCCTCCACTCCCCGGATTGTGCCCCGTTAATAAGACTGATAGGCGCAAAATTCCTGCCGACAATAGCCTTCGGTGCTACAACCTATAAAGACAAAATGACCAACTGGCTGAATAGAGCTCAGTCAGCATGCTTTCGCAGAGTATTCCAACTACCAAACTTGACTTCACATGCCCAAATCCGAAAGGAATTTTCCCTGTTTTCTCAACACTGGAATATGAGTGCAAGATTTATTGCTTATAGTCTAAAAACAAAACTAGCAACTGCACTTATAACCCATAAACCGAGAGTTTGGCAAACACTTAACAAGGAAAAAACCACGTTAGTATAAAATAATATACATTTATTTTTGATTAAAAACATAAATCCATATACAAAATCATTAAATACACAATAGACAAAAAACACCTAATGTGGTTTTTGTCTATTGTGTATTTAATGATTTTGTATATGGATTCATGTTTTTAATCAAAAATAAATGTATACTATTTTATACTAACGTGGTTTTTTCCTTGTTAAGTGTTTGCCAAACTCTCAGTTTATGGGTTATAAGTGCACTTGCGATTAGTGTAAAAGTGAAGTGAATGTATGAATATCTGTACATATTGTCCTTCCAACGGGGGAAAAAAACTTTTTTACCTAACAGTACACTGGAGCTCCATTTTCTCTTGGGTTACATCGAACCCCTCTCTTTTTGTTAAAGACTAAAAACAAAACTAGCCAGTTCTCACACTTTAAAGAGCTGTATATGGTCATTGTTTAGTAATCCCGACATATCTTGGAATAAATACTTGACCTATTGCTTGAAAACTCTAGAGGCCCAGGATATATGGTCAATTTCGCTACCCACAAAGGCGAAATCCAAACTTCCGACTAAACAAGCAAAAATTCTTTCCTATGACCATGACGCACAATCAGTGTTAAAGCGCTTTCACGGCAGCTGGGCCTCTAAACTCTAGGCCCCAAAAACATTACCGCTCTATCTCTCATCGTCCATGAAACTTCATGTAAAACACCAACTAATGAGACTACGTTTTGGCTTAATCCCACTGATGGCATATAAGTTCGGTCAAGGATATAAGAAAGCTGCCCCCACACAATGCCGCTTCTGCAAACAAGAGGAGGAAAACCTAATTCATATCTTGTGCATTTGTAGTCGTTTACTAGTCCAACAAACTTTTTGGCTTCGTCCAATTTGGCTCTCTCTTAACATCAGGACATGCCAAGAAGCACTGGAAGTATGCATGAGGGGCGACTCATCCCAGAAGGCGACTTGCTTTGTAAAATTTATGTCTGAAATTAACTTTTTGTTACCACTAGATGACCAAGAATGAACTCTAATTCCCAAAATGAATTTTCCCTTTCTTATGTGCTTATTGCTTTTATTAGAATTTGATTAGTGTTTTTTTCTTAACTTTTAACGAGTGTCTGTATAAATTGCAATGATTTTAATTAATTATGCAAATAAAACTCTTACTTGCTTACTCTGCCCATTTCTTCCCTGTTCTGTTGCATTTTTGTACATCATGATTACAGTCCCTGCTTGACTCTTTCTTGCCACTTGTGCAAAATTACTTGGAGGGAGTGCTGGTGAAACCTGGGATTGCTGGACATCTGACGGAGCGTTCCTGCCAAACGCCTCAACTTCTCACAGCCCCCACTTTGCGGGTGCCGCTCGTGCTGTCAATTTCGAGGGAGCACTGTTTTTTTTCACAACTGCTGGAACTGTGCCGAACCTCACACCAGGAGATCGACCCACAGGCTGCCCGCGGGACTGCTAGGACCAGCGTGCAGTGCGGCTTTTGATCTGCCGCAGCTGGTCCTCTTCCCGCCGCCGTCACCTCCTATTTAGTCTTTGGCTTACCCGCGCACGCAGGACGCGCGCAGACGCGTGCCGGGCAAAGCCCGGGCCAAGGGCGGGCCCGTTTAAGCCCGTTAAAGACCGAGTAAGACCGGGCCGGGCCCCCCCTCTAAATCCTGCTACTGTGTGAATTGTTTGTATGCTTCATCACTCTTTTAATCTATCTTATTATAGCTTTGACTTGTGATTGCACACAGTGCTCATTCTACTACCATGTCTACACGAGGAAGCAGGAGCAAAACGGCTGTGGGAGGGGCTCAGCTTACAGGTCATTTAGACAACTTCATCATAAGGGCAAACTCTGTAATAGACCAAGGCATTGCCCTTATGGAACGTAGAGTGTCCCAAGATTTAGTACTGGCAAAAAGATCGCCCATGGGCCACTTTGCGTTAGCTAGAACCCCTGCGCAGGGTAAGGAGACAGGCTCCATACAAGTCCATGCAGATGTGCATAGCCTGCCAAATATGGTAGATTTGTCAGCGTCACAACTCTTATCTGACTCACAATTAAGCTTGGCATTAGAAAGGACCCCAGAACTAGTTGTGAATATTACACCAGATGAGACAACCACAAGGCAGTTGAGGGGAATAAGGGAGGGCGCTATATTGAGAAAAAAAAGTGAAATAATAAAAGTAACAAAAGTTAAGGAGACCTGTGAGCTACCTAAAAAGCTAGGGGAGGGATCAGACCAAACTTTACAGAGAGGGCGTAAACAAAGGCATACAGATGTGACAATCGAGGTTCTGGGCCCAGGAAGTGTAGAGGCTTCGGCCAGTCTGGTCGTGGTAAGCTACGATGATGACGTGGATAGCCAACTTTTAATAAAAATGGGGGAGCTCTTCAAACTCTACCTTTCTCCGATAGAGACTAGATTAACGCATATAGAAAAGCAGTTGGCTGAACTGAGTGCTCATTCCAAGAATCCATCTAATCAGGGGGCACCTAAGATAGGGGGAAACAAACCAAACAATAACAAACCAGTAGGCTTACCAGTTAAAAAAACATCTGCCCCAGTGGTAAACGTAAAATCGAAGACCCCTACAGCCACAGAGAAGAAAATTGTAGATAAATCCAAAGATCCTATTATGCATACCAGGCAGGAGGACAACACACCCAAGGCCACCGCTTTGCACTCTAAAAGGGATTGGAACAGGGGACCTCAAGAGGGTAGACTCGTTGTTAACTTGCCCCCAGAGGCAAGCCCTTTCGTGGTGGTTATGACTGGTGTCCCGGAGTTGGCAGATTCCACAGAGGAACCTAGTTGGTCACTAAAGAACAAGGTTCAACATTGGCTCAACGTTAACCGACCGTTACCGCCTTATTGGTCGAGCAAGATCTTAATGGTGCGCAGGGTTCCCTGGGTGGGGCATGAGAGGAAAACAACTCAGGGTGATTGTGTTCTGGTTAATTTTGAGGATCCACGTACGGCCGACCACATATGTTCATGGAGAACCTAAGGCAGTACTGAAGGGATAGAAGCTAAACGACTCTCATTTTTCTACCCCCCTAGGAGCCGTTTAGCCCCTGATTATGACGAGAATTGCCGTAGAGTAGGTCACCGAGACTGGGGAGGAGATTGGGGGGAGTGGGGAGGAAACCCTTCCAGAAACCCTATTAGGGACGTAGCTTATAGGGATGGATGGAGAGGAATCCCGACTGCCAACAGGTACAGTTGCCTGGAGATGGTCGACTGACTGCCACCGACTACTGGGTCTTCAAATGGACGCCGGGAGCGGTACAGCAAGCTTAATGGGAGAGCCAACCAGATGGCCCATTGTAACATAAAAACTATACCCGAGAAAAGGGATAAAGATGAAGTTGCAGCCTCCACCATATACTGCTTAACGGCAAAGGAGGCAGATAGACTAGAGACTGCAGAGATTGAACATATTGGAGGAGGTGAAGAAAGCATATTAGTCCAACATAGGACCTTAAGCGAGGAAGTGGGGGGTTATGGAAATGGTATAGTACCCGTATCCCAGGCAAAGAGCAATTCTAATGTTACCTTACCAGACCCAGGGATCCTTCAAGTTGAACCAAGGGGTAGATTGGCCCTGTTATCCTGGAATATAGCTGGCTTATCAATTAAGGTAACGGACCCCATTTTCCTGGCATTCATAGACAACTTCGATGTAATTTGCCTTCAGGAATGCTGGGATCAGACTGAGATACACTTAAATGGTTACCGTACTTACTTCTCCACAGCGCAGCAGACTAGCAGGGGTAGATGCTCCGGTGGGCTTTGTACCTTTATATCAAACACAGCCAATTGGAGTGTTAAGTGTTTAACCACGGGGGGAATATTTATTATCAGGTACTCTCACTTAAGGTGGGAGGAAATCAGCATATCATCCTGATTAATCTCTATAACAATATTCCAAATGATGATCGAAAAAGTGTTCTGGAAGTATTAAATAATGTTTTATGTAGCGGAACAGGACCTGAGGAAAAGGAACGGTGTGTTATAGTGACGGGTGACTTTAATTGTCATCTATGTCCCCACATCAATTCAGATATATGCGAAATGGTTAATCTTAAGGGGGATCCTTGTACCCACTTTGAGCATTCCATGTTTGGGAATCTGCTTAACAACTTACTATATGAGCGGGACTTAGGATTCGCGAACGAGCTTTGTAACCCCCAGGTTAATTTCCAATTCACCTTTAACGGGTGGAGCCTACAGTCTGTTATTGACTATATATTGGTTACCACTAGTTACCACTGTAGTGTCCTGTCGTTCAAAAAAGAGGACATCGCACTTAGTGATCATTTCCCGATCAGTTCAACTTTTGACACTGGGTTGAGTCATAGACAAGTGTCTAACGTAGTTGAAAACTTACGTTGTCATGGGATTTCCCTAAGTAGAATAAATGGCTATTCAATTAAATGGAACAGGGTCAACCCTACAAATTTTCTACAAAGTCTAGTAGCGGGCCAGTTAAATGACTTCATGACCTGTCTTGAGGAAACTCCCAACCCAACCGCGGTCATAGTAGCTTTCCAGAAGATCACAGCACAAATTAGCAGCAAATTAACAGGGACACTACGGGACGGTGAGAGACACAAGGCTGAGGGCTGGTTTAATTCTGAGTGCTGTAAAGCGCACTCCTATTTAAAACAAACCCTAAAAAAGTACCTAAAAATATGCAAGATATTAGGTCTGCCAGAGCATCTTACAAATTCGCCCTTCAAAAACGGAAAAACGAATTGAAGAAGGCCGCCTGGGGAGCTCTACTCAAGGCGTGCTCCCTGAGAGACAACACTGCTTTTTAGAGAGCGGTCAATGCCCCCTTCTTTGTTGAAAGGAAATCTGACTTGGTAGAGATTGCCATAGAGGAGACTGTATGGGTCAATCATTTTACCGAGTTATATAAGAAAGATAATGGCGAGAACCCAAGTGGGCCTTCAGAAGGCGTTAACTAGCTTCTCAGTATATATGGGATCAAGGGGCCTAAAGATTAATATTGGGAAAACTTTTACCATGTGCTGCTCATCAAAAAATAAGGTTACTTGCAACACTTTTTTAGATCAGTCAAAGATAGGATTAACCAGTACTTTTTCATACTTAGGGATTGTTTTTAATAAAAGAGGCACCTGGACCACAGCTATTATTACTAGGAACTTAGCATTCTCGCGTGCTATAGGCGCAGTGAAACAGTTCGCCAATAAGCTGGGGGGCAGGCCCGTACGCATTTTGCTTGACATTTACAAGGCCAAATGTGTGTCAACTGCTTTATATGGGGCCGGCATCTGGGGGGTCGCAGATTGTCAGGAAATTCAAGTAAAGGAAAACGCTTTCCTGCGTTATCTGTTAGCTGTTCCCAATTCTACCACTACCCATGTTTGTCACAAGGAACTTGCTCTGGCCCATACAGTAGACCTAATCAGGATAAGTCCAGTGCTGTTATGGCACAAGATATGGACTTCCACCGAAACTGATTTTAACAGGGCGATTATTATGGACTGTATGAAACATGAGGGGTCTAAAAACGTCCAGTGGCTTTCCTATGTAAAGGAATTTTTAACTAACATAGGTCATCCAGAATTTTATAATATGCCCTCCTCACTATCGTCTATTTCCAGAAAGGCACTTAAGGAATGTTGTTTTGTGGTTCTGGAAGATCAACGTTGGTGTGTAGAGGGGAAGAAGGCTTCTGTTTTTCAACATCACTCATTATTGCAGGGGATTCTGGCTTGCAGCTCTACTTGTCTCCCAAGCAGTCCAGTTATAACAGAATGTTATTAGCACGGCTGAGAACTGGTAGTTACTTTAGGTTGGTAACTTTCCCAGTCACAAATGACTGGTCGAAAAACCTAACTAAGGGGGCGATTAGGATGGCGGATGGACCTGCGTCCGTCCGCCACCCCAGAGTAGGAGGGACCGTCCGCAGGGGCAGCGGCGGTCCCTCCGTGAAAACTAGGATGTGACCGCCACCCTGGCGGTCGCATCCTGTATTTTTTACATTGCGGCGGGTGCTGCTTGAAGCTGCTTGAAGCAGCACCCGCTGCAATGTAAAAAATGAAACCAGTGCATTTGCATGCACAAAGCGGCAGGCACCGCGCGGTGCCTGCTGCTTCGTGCACGCAAAGGCAAGGGGGTGTACCCCCCATGTGCAACCGCCACCCCCCCTTCGCCCCTGGGGGCCCGCAACGGGCCCCCAAACAAAAGTCCGTATGCCTTTCCACGGCAGAAATGCCGCCGTGGAAAGGCATGGAACTGCAGACATCCTAATATGCCTGGCGGTGTCTGATAGACACTGCCAGACATGTTAGAGCTTTTCCGCCGCGGTCGGAAGGCGACCACGGCGGACGGTCTTCCTGACCCCCCAGCCATCCTAATCTGGCGGGGGGTCTTTGAAGGCTCCGCAGCGGTTTTTCCGCATCCTCCTGGCCGGCGGAAGTGTCCGCCGGCCCGGAGGATGCGGAAAAAACGCTATCATAATCGGCCCCTTAATGCCCATGCAATGATTCTTCCACGCAATCAACAATCCATTTTGTTTTATTCTGTAAATTTTTTGTATGGGGAAGGAAGAGATACTTAATACCCCTGCTAAAGATGTGGGGTTTGAGACAGTGTAGACCCGCCCTATTTAAGATACTTCTATTGCAAGACGAAATGACTATCAGTACTGTAGCAAAATTTTTAAAACTTACAATTAGATGCAGATCTACCAAGGGTTAAATTTAATTTCTTAATTTAATCTGTAATGAGCATCCCCCTACCAGGTCGTAGTATACCTATGCAATTTGTTGTGTATTAACTATGTATTTAAATGCATTTTTAGAGAATGTCCCAGTATGATCTATTCAAACTTTTATTTGTAAAACTGAGTTTTTAATGTATGCATGTATTTTAATGTGTTTTTTATGATTTTTATATGGAAATCGATTAAAGCTATCTTTGACTTGACTTGACTTGACTCTTTCTTTCTCTTTCTCTGCTACCCCTATATCTACCATTCATTAGATATGTTTTCAGCACTCTCATTTTCATCCTGCTCCTAAACAAGTTTTTTGCTACAGCCATTTTACTCTTTTTCCTTACTCTCACCTCCAAATTTGTGTTGCTCTACTAAAAGGTGATTTAGTTTGAATCAAATTCACATACTTAATTTATTTGATCTCAATCTACAGTTTCTGTGCCGTGCTTAAACCGGATTTCCCAGTTAAACTTTAGAACTCCTTCTGTAATCATGGCTTCTATTCTTGGTTCTTTTAAATTCTTTTTATTAGACTGGCATTAGAGTGGCACCAGCAGTTGCTTCGGTCTTCGTTATCATTCTATCAGGATTTATTCTGCCTTCCTTTGTCCCCTTCCTTATTCATACTTTAAATATCGCTTTGCTTCTTTCTTTTTTTGAGTACTTCATTCTTCAGTTTCTTTCCCACCATGCCCTCGTTTCTTTCTATTTTATTCATCAATTTTTTTTAACCAAAAGTAAGAATTCTTCATTCACACATTTTTGTTTTCTACTTGTAGTTAGTTCTACTTCCGATCATAGGCACCATCTCTTCTGGCTCTTTTTTACTGTCCACTGAACCATTCTCTAAAGGTATTTTCTTTTTAACTCGTTCTGTATCCTCCCTACTGCCTCATCCTCTTTCTTTTTATCTTTGACAACTGCATTCGCCCAATATTCCGTCTATTGCCTCCAATATATTTTCGCATCCCTCTCCTGATTCCGTTGTTTGGGATTTTGATACTATTTTTACTTCAGCTACTGATCAACTCAGGATCACTATTCTTGGCCTAAAAATATCCTCTAATTCCCTGTTCACCACGTTAATTCGTTCTATCTCGCTACTCCTGTATTTTTCAGAGCTCCTTGGGCAAGGTGTCTGCAATAATCTATCCTCACATGTCGACTTCTACTCTCTGCTTGTCCATACGTCAGTCGAGCTTTCGTTCTGCTCATTTAGGTGAAACGATGTTATTTCCGTTACTTCTGTTCCCCATGCAATCTTCCCTTTTTATCGTTCTTCAGCTCTGAGCTGCTTTCAAGTCAGTTGATCGATCAATTCTGTGTTCTCTTGCTTCTTTTGAAATCTCTGCCAGTGCCGTACCTTGGCTTTCCTCATATCTTTTCAGGTGCCCCTATTTGGTACCCTGTGAGAACCACAGCTCTGGCCCTAATCTTTGGGTTTCTTCAAGATTGTTTTGGGGACTTTCCTGGCTGTAGTGCTGTAAGACAGGCCCCTTCAGTCCCTGCAGCGCAGGGTGGCCCCCTTCCCTTCAGGGGGGCCCCCTATTCAGGTGCACACCAATGATTTTAATATAGTGCTTCCATAATTCTGTGGCAAAAATATTGATGACCAAAATATGGAGAATTATTTATATAACGATAAAATGTATGAGTAAATCATAGATTTACAGCTCCTAACTCCACATGTATGTACCTGGAAAATATGTTTGTCATGAGGGCAAAAAAATGGGCAGTTTATAGTATCCTCTCTTATTGGCTTTATACTTTCTTTACGCTTTGAGTCAAAACCAAAAAGGTAACTTTATTTTGATTGAATTTACAATCATAAAAAGTGTATTTAAAAACATATGTTTTACAACATTATAAAAGTTCGATATGCTCATTGATTACTAAAAGAGGCAAGGCGTTATTGCTTCAAAGCAGTGAAAAAATCATTCAAGTTCAAATAAACACTGACACTCTATACACAAGGATAATATCACAATAGTCAATAAAATATTAGGGAACAGTTGCCAGTAATTGGGAATGAATTTTCAAACAAGCTTTGAGATAGCAGGCTACAGTTTTGGCAACATACGGGGTGTCTAAGTATTGAAGTGCCAAAAGAGCCGGTCTGCATCTTCTCAATCCTAAGTGCCGGAGAAGTGGGACCAGCCATCGTTTCCGCGGGGACTCATAAAAGCTGCAGAAAAGGATTACATGCAGGGTTGACTGGCGAGTATGACCATCACAAGGACAGTTTGTTAATTCCCGTGACCAGTCTGAGGGCACAGGCAGTGAAACAAGGCGATAAAATACATCAAACCGAAATCTGGTTAACACATATCTCTCATAATTTGACAGAAAAAAAGACAGATACGGTTGAATGCCATAGGAGGATTGAATCATCGTTAAATGTACATTAGACTTTTTGGCAAGTTCTGAGAACAGACGTAGGTCGCTTAGGTGGGCGGCACATAACTTTTTCAGGGATTTTCTAGGTATGTCCAATAAAGATTCAGGGTCAGTGAAATATGCAGGGCAATTCAGATCGGTCAAAAATTTAGAAACATATAACAGCCAAGGAATCTTTTTCCAGTGGGACAGAGTGAGACAGTCAGATATTAGTGACCTAGTTAGATGACATTGCTCCTGGGTCCATATTCGGTGCCATAGTAGAATCGGCTGGTATCTAATGATATCAGTCAGATACTCCCAACCGAGTTCCACATGGGCACCGTAAGTAGGAGCACTACGAGGGAGGGCTAATATATATTTCAGAAAATCATTTTCTATAATTTGAAGCTCATCTGCAGACACATAGCCCCAAACTCCAGCCCCGTATGTAGCCACGCTCATGCATTTAGCTTGATAGATCTTCAAAATCACAGTAGGGGCGGGCTTGCCCAGTTTCCTAGAGAATGAAGTCAATGCTGATGTTGTGCGTTGGAACTGCAATTTTTTACTTGATATGGCAGGTTTCCAGGACAGATGTTTATCAATGAGAATACCTAGATAAGGGTAGGTGTTGGCAGTTTCTAACCTGGTCTTCTCAATAAAGAGGGATTTGCATTTTTTGACTTTCTTGCCAATATTCATAACGAAAGTCTTGGACTTATTAACTGTGAGACCAAGAGAAAGCATGAATTGGCAGTATTTATCTAGTTGAGTCTGAAGTTGGTTGGGTGTCCTTGCTAGGATGACTGAATCGTCTGCATACAGTAATGCAGGGATTGAGCGGGAGTTTATGCAGGGAAGATCTTTGCTATCAGCTAGCATCGCTTGCTCCAGTCCATGGAGCAAGGACGCATCCCTGCCTTACGCCTTTTGTGATGTTAAAAGATTCAGTAAGCTCCCCTTTAGTGCCGTATCTCACACAAGCTTTTGCATCCGAGTATAGCTCTCGGAGGAAATTCAGCAGTGCAAGATCTATGCCCAAATTATTCAAGATCGCCCATAACTTGGAATGAATTACGCAATCAAATGCGGAACTCAAGTCCACATAGACTAGGTAAAGATTACCGCCTTTGGCCCCGGCATATTTGCCCATAAGTAAAGTCAGGTTTAAGGCCTGTTCCACAGTGCCCAGACCCTCCTGGAACCCAAACTGTAAGTCGGTTAAGATCTTATTCTCTGTGGCCCAGTCCCTTAGTCGCTCCAGGATTAGTCTGCCGGCGACCTTGCCTAGAGAATCCAAGAGGGAGATGGGCCTGTAACAGGCTGGGTTGTCCCGATCTCCCTTTTTAAATATGGGTAGGAGCACAGAGGTGGACCAAGAATCAATAAGGCCGATCTTAGTAACTGCAGACATGACCTGCATGACAATTGGAGACCAAAGATCTATGTTGCTCACAAATATGTCTAAGGGGACCCCGTCAGGACCGGGCGCTTTACCGGTCTTTGAGGAAGTCAGTGCTGCGGTCACCTCCACTAGATCGAAGTGGAGGTCAATAGGGTAGATGTTGTTACTAGTGACAGCTTCCGCAACTAGTCTAGGAGCCTCGGTTATCAAGGTATGGTCCCCGAAGATCTGCGAGTAGTGTGCTACCCATTTATCAGCGGGTACTGCCACATCAAGATGTTGTATAGCAGTTTCATCAGCTAGGAAAGGGGCCTTGACTGTTCTCCAAAACAAGGTGGAGTCCTTGGTTAGAGTGCTCTGATGTAATTGGGCCCAGAGATTGTTTTTCATTTCCCGTTTACGGGATTGTTGTGCCATCTTATAGTTTTTTCTTAAGGAGGCGATTAGGGGCTGGTCCCTGGCCTGATTATGTAGAGCGTTTTTTAATGCACGCTGAGCTTTACGGCAACGGGAGTCAAACCACCCTCTGGAATCCTTATCGTTGTCATGAGTCTTATGTTGGCAAGTAAGCTCTTGTCTGATGACTTCTAATATTTTGACAAAGCTGGAGAGGATCAGCTGGGAGGAAGATGACGTCTCCAAGCAATGATGAATTAAAGGAAGGGTTTTTTGGATGATCTTACTGGTGATCTCTGTGGGATTGATCATCGACCACTTGACAGTGTAGCCGTTAATTTTACTCATCTCCAGGGTGTGCTGCGCTAAGAGACTTGTTTTTGGGCGGGCTGAGGATGGAGTGTTTAATACTATGGTGATGCTATTTGAGTAGTGGTCACTTGAGGAATCGGTGCCAGTTATAAATTGCTTCAGTCGGGTGTTTAGGGATTGGGAACATAAGATAAAATCAATGATCGTGGTAGATCCTCTACCGTGGAAAGTCGTCTTGAACTCTACAGCAGGACTCACTAAAATGTTCGCGAATTCAAGTTCTAGTGCAAAAATACAAGTGTTGAATGCGTGACCAACTGTACTGTGGGCAAAGTGGGCCAGAGGGGCTTCGTGCTCGTCTAGAAGCCCGCAAATACCTTTGTTATAATTGTTACACAAATAAACATTGAAGTCCCCACCCCACACAACGTAACATTGTAACTGTTGATTCATGGCTTTTTGATCTTGTAAATATAGAGTAATTTCCGACAAAGATTTTACACAGTCGCTAGGCGGAGAGTTGTTGTACATATTGATGAGATAGTAACAAGAGTTATTGTCAGGAACTATTTTGAGGATTTGGAAAATTGACGAGACCAACGGAACTTCCATGATCGTAAAAGGAATTAAGTTGGAGGTATAGATGGCTAAGCCGCCCTTGCATCTTCCATGAGCGGACGGTAAGGCAGGAAGATGAAATGTTTTGAAGCCCTGGATGTGAATAGGGTCGATTGCCCAAGTTTCTTCTAGGCAGATTAGCTTATATTTATTGGTCATTTCTGTCCAGGACTGGAGATGGATTTTCGACCTTAAGCCAGCTACGTTCCAGTATAAAATTGGAAGGTCCTGGGTTGATGAGAAAGTATAGTCTGAAGACTGGGGTTCAGCTGAGGAGTGTGGGGGTTGGGACAAGGACTGGGTGGTTGTGGCAGAAAGAGAAAGGGTAGAATTGAGCTCACTAAGTTGGGAAATAGTAGGTTGTTGGTTCAGAGACGAGTCTGCAGGGGTAGCTGACAAAGTGTGGCACGAATCCTGGTAGGAAGAAGGTGACGGCTGTTGGGTCAGGGGTTGCTGGGGAGGACAAGACTCGGACTGAGTACCATACGGAGATGGCGAAGGAGAGCCAGCCATCCGAGTGCTCTTACAGGGGTCTTTTGGGTTGGGCGAAGCGCTGTTGGAACTGCTGTCTGTTATAGATAGAGTTGGTAGTCAGTCCACCATATCCGGCAATCGTATCTATTGGATAGTAATGGACCTCTCCAGTTGCTAAAGTGGCCTGGTGGTGGATTGCTAAAGCCGTACCCCGACCACTGATCTCGATCTCTAATTCCGCCCCAGTTTCCTACCCTCGTCCAGGACCATGGAGGACCAGGAGGACCAGCATTACGTCGTGTATTCGGGGGATAGAAATACGACAGTTTGTAGGTGGCTATCCCTTCAGTAAAAGTTTGATCGCCCCAGGAACAAATATGCTCAACTGTGTTGGGATCTTCAAAATTTACTATAATGCAGTCGCCCTGAATATTTTTTGGGATGTTGCCTAACCAAGGCACTCTGCGTACTGTAGTAACTCTGTTGTCCATAAAGGTTGGAAGCGGTCTATTATTGGACAACCAGTAGGTTACTTTATTTTTTAAAGACCAAACCGGTTCATCTTGGTTTGGGGGGAGTTCCGGAACCCCAGTCATTATTACTACATATGGAGAGGCCTCGGGTGGGAGATGGATAGGGGGAGTCCTTCTCTTACGGTTGTTCGGAATGATGTTGAATCTAGTAGAGTTATTGGGTTGGGTGGGAGCAGAAGTAAGGACTGTAGAGGTAGGAAGGGAAGAAGGAGGGTTTGGTTGGGAGGGTACTGGTGGATTAGGATTGGTTACAGGGCGGGGCGGTAAGGAGTTAGAGGATTTTGGAAGTGGTTGCGGCTTGTTTGTAGGTGCTGAGGAATGATTTTGTATTGGCTTCTCAGAGACTTTTTGTTTATTAGGGTTGGGATTCTGCACAGAGGTTACAGGCTTTAACGCTTTGGCGTTTGAAGCATTTGAAGTAGTGGGCCTGCCTTGCGCCAAATTGGAATCCATCTTGTTTCCTTTACTTTGGGTTAGTTCAAGAGACAGTTGGGTTAGTTGAGACTGAACCATGTGTAAAGCCTTTTCTATGGGTTCCAAGTGGGATTTAAATAAATCACCAATTCTGGTGAGCAGTAGGCTGTCATTACTATATATGTTGGGTGTAAGGTTACCATTTACCATATCTCCTCCGCTGTCATAGCTACTTGAGCTGGTACAGCTGGTATTCGGGTTAGCAGAGATAGAATCCACTATGTGTACATTTGACAGTGAAGGAGAATGGTGGAGGGATAAAGGGTTAGGGATTTGCGGGGAAGAGTTAGAGGCAAGAGGAGTTATAGGGATAGTTGTAGCAGGAGGAATGATGAAATGGTGGGACTTAGTGATAGTCTTCTTCTTTAGTTTTTTGGGAATTGCTCCTTCACGTATACCCCTAGCCATTGAGGAAGAAGGGGTGTTATCTAATTGAGTAACAAAGATAACAGGAGTTTTTTCAAGGGAGAGATGGGATTCAGACAAGTCTAAAGATGCAGAAAGGTCCACCGTACAGGGAACGGTGTGCGTTTCTGCATGCACTGTCACTGGGGGAGGTAGATCAACAGGACTTAAGGGGGTTTTTGCAGTGGCCAGTAAGCCCATTGAGGAGCGTCTGGCAATCATCAGGTCCTGTGAGATCCTCCGGTCTAGTAGGATAATACCCTGCTCAATAGCATCGTTAGCTTTAGTTATAAATTGGTCAATTGGCCCAATGACCTCACCAGCGGATTGAGCCTGCTTTTTAACAGTATTCCTGGTGGTTCTCGGGGACATTGTACCGTAAGATTTGTTACAATAGTAAAGTACAATGAATTTTCTAAGGCCAATAACAGAAAGTCAACGATACCTGAATAGATGTAATGTCAGTGGCAGAATATAAAAACAGGCTGCAAATTGGGTGGCCCAGTCCAGTCCTGCCCGGTCTTGAACGGGCTTAAATGGGCCCGCCCTTGGCCCGGGCTTCGCCCGCGCTTCTCCCCGCGCGCGTCCCGCGTTGTGTTTGGGGCTGATCGGTTTATAGTAAGCCAATTAGGGGGCGTGGCCACCTGGGGAAGAGGCACCAGCTGTTAGATGTAGAGGCTGCTGGTCCTCGCAGTCCCCCGGTGAAGCCAACAGGTAGCCCTGAGGTCTAGTGCACGCTGGGAGCGTGCAGGCTGTCCGCCGATTGCGGAGAAGCTCCCACCAGCGGCGCGACCTTTCCTGCGCAGAGTGATTGATGATGAGCCCTCCGGGAACAGCGTTCTGTAATCCTTCCTTCTGGCAAGTGGAGTGTTTAAAAATGAGCGGCACCCGCGAAGCGGGTGTCGCGAAAAGTAAGTAGGCAACTGAAGAGGGCGTGGCCACCTGGGGAAGAGGCACCAGCTGTTAGATGTAGAGGCTGCTGGTCCTCGCAGTCCCCGGTGAAGCCAACAGGTAGCCCTGAGGTCTAGTGCACGCTGGGAGCGTGCAGGCTGTCCGCCGATTGCGGAGAAGCTCCCACCAGCGGCGCGACCTTTCCTGCGCAGAGTGATTGATGATGAGCCCTCCGGGAACAGCGTTCTGTAATCCTTCCTTCTGGCAAGTGGAGTGTTTAAAAATGAGCGGCACCCGCGAAGCGGGTGTCGCGAAAAGTAAGTAGGCAACTGAAGAGGGCGTGGCCACCTGGGGAAGAGGCACCAGCTGTTAGATGTAGAGGCTGCTGGTCCTCGCAGTCCCCTGGTGAAGCCAACAGGTAGCCCTGAGGTCTAGTGCACGCTGGGAGCGTGCAGGCTGTCCGCCGATTGTGGAGAAGCTCCCACCAGCGGCGCGACCTTTCCTGCGCAGAGTGATTGATGATGAGCCCTCCGGGAACAGCGTTCTGTAATCCTTCCTTCTGGCAAGTGGAGTGTTTAAAAATGAGCGGCACCCGCGAAGCGGGTGTCGCGAAAAGTAAGTAGGCAACTGAAGAGGGCGTGGCCACCTGGGGAAGAGGCACCAGCTGTTAGATATAGAGGCTGCTGGTCCTCGCAGTCCCCCGGTGAAGCCAACAGGTAGCCCTGAGGTCTAGTGCACGCTGGGAGCGTGCAGGCTGTCCGCCGATTGCGGAGAAGCTCCCACCAGCGGCGCGACCTTTCCTGCGCAGAGTGATTGATGATGAGCCCTCCGGGAACAGCGTTCTGTAATCCTTCCTTCTGGCAAGTGGAGTGTTTAAAAATGAGTCAAATACTTACACCTCTACATAAAGAAAATATGAAGAATGCATTAAAATATGAGTGAAAATCGTCTGAGACAAGAAGAAAAATATACTGTTATTTGAACATCTGAGGACGTCTGTCTGGCAGTTAGAAAAGTCTGATTGCTGATTTTGTAATTTGCACAAATGGAAAGTAAATAGCACAAATATTTGCTCATATTATCTTCGGGTATAATGTTAACAAATTTCAATTAAAACACGCGGGGAATGTAACTTCATTGCCTTCCTGTCTCTCCTCTTTGTCCACTGCATTTGAACCCACATACCTCTGATGTGATTCCACAAATTAACCATGCACCCACTGAAAATAGTACCCCTTTTCCTTCTCAGTCTATCTTTTGCAGAAATGTTACAGTATTGACGGAGGTTCTGCCATTTTTAACCTTTAATTCATTATTCATGCATGTGCTTTTTCCTTTTCGTGATTTGCAGTAAAGTTAGTATGCAGTGATTAAGTTCCCATATCCATTGTGCAATTCTCCTGTAGTCCGTTTCTAACTTTGTGAACCAGACTTCTTGCGTCTGTGCGGACTGTCTTACCTGTGAACTCAAGGTATATAACCGGATACCTTCTTATTGTAATATTAGCATGCCACTGATGAGTAGTATTGTGTTTTTGGGCCATATATAAAGAGCCATTTCCTTCACATTCAGCGTTTAATGACATCTGTGCACAGGAATAGTTGAATGTTTACAAATGTGTCTGAAAACTCAGATAACCAAGAGATAATCACAGGTTCAATGGGCCTGCCTAATCCTTTTAGAAACATGCTGTGAGATTTAAGTGCCAAAATTAAAACAAGTATGTTGTAAGCTTTCAGTGAGAGGGTAATTGCCAGCAGGTCAGTGGGCGTTTTTCCCCGTTCTCTGTGGGGAAATAGCAGGCGTCATAGAGCAATATGTCTATCTTCTCTGTAAACCCGCTATGGGTGGAACGTATAAGGCAGTAGCAGCTCCTGGTGGGAGTGCTACTGGGCAGTGACGTGGTGTGGGGGAGGGGCAGGGTGGGGGGTAGTAAACACCGGAATACGGATGAATGCAGGTAAGTTGACAATTAAATCAATTAATCAAGTTGCACGTGCTGCATCGCATTTGGCCCACCACCCTGCCCCTCCTTCACCCCATGTCACCGCCCGGTAGCGCTTCCACCAGGAGCCGCTACTGATAAGGAGCATAGTATGGGCTGTTTTATAGTTCAGCATGCATTATTTATTTCATGACAGCCACCGGATAAAATATTCCATCGCCTTAATGGAGTAACCGTACTCCAAATTAAGAGATATCCAACTTTCCATCTCTAAACTATGGTAGGCACCGCCATCAAAGCTATCAAAGTTTGACACAACAGTAGCATCAAAATCACAGTACCGTCCATTAAATGTTTAGCATGTTTTTGTTTTCAAAAAAGCAAAATGTGGGCCCCCCTCAACAGAGGCGTAGCTAGACCTTTTGCCGGCTGTAGCATCCCATGCATTTGCTGTCGCGCTGTGGCTTCATGTAAGAGCGGAGGGGTGCTGGTGATTCCTGCGTTCACTGCCCCGCAGCGGCTGCAAATAAGAGGGGGGGTGGAGGCCACCGCTACCTAAACTTGTGCTGCCCCCACTATGTCACTGGGCCACACCTCTAGAGCTCTAGAGTGTGGGTGTCATTTAGACATTTTTATTGTGCTTTACCTAAAGATTTGAAAGGGGTGCACTCTAAAATAATCCAAATTTTAAACTGCTACACTTTCCACCGACAGCTGGAAATCGGGTAGGTGGTCGAGCAGTCAAACCTCTGATGGCCTTTATTCCATTAAGCCATTGGAGGAGTATGTCAACAACAGAGACAAAGTAATCTCCGTCACTGACATACTTAAGGTCTGTCCATCTGTAAAATAGCCAGGTAGACCTTTGCTTTGGTGGACAGTGTACTCCATCGCTTTTGGGACAAACTCTAAGTCAGCCCCTTAAGCACCTGATTTAGAGTTTGACGCAAGGTGATGGATAGAAGTGCATTATATCTTATGGTACTTGTAATTAGCAAGACAGGATCTCCTTCACATTTGAGACAAGTAACCCTCTTCCAAACTGTAAATCAGGCTATAACTTTCTACTCTGCATGTATTTTGCATAGAGGAGGAGCTTTTTAATAGCATTTAATGCATTAACCTCAGGACACCCCTCATGTTTATTAAACATATTAGATACAAAATAATGGAGAGCGATGCCCTGCGCAAGTTATTGAATGGTAGTGTAAATATTGTGATAAGTTAACTAGAGTCTTGGGTGCACACGTGGGTAGTGTCTCCGTCCGAGGCACAAGGAAAATAATCAATGGGTTGTGTATGCATGTACCATGCTACTACATCCCCACGAAATGGCACACCTAAAAGAATGCTTCAATAAATGTTTGTCCAACTGGTTATCTTTGTTGTAAACAAATTTTAATCCTCAAGGTCAAAGTTGATATTTTAAATTCATATCACCCATGCGTTCTTGTTCATATTCAAATACATTTTCAAATGAGGAAACGCTCAAATAAGCAACACATTGATGTAGTATAGTCCGCATCACTCCCACTGTGCACTACAGCATCCAATCAAACACCCTTGACAGAACACACCACATACATACAACAACGCCTCATATGTAGTTAATTATCTATGGGCTCCCAATAGCACTCACCACTGAGAAACAATTCACCCAAATACTCATCAAGACATTATTTTAAACAGAAGATTACGTACACACCCGACACAAGCCAGGTAGGCCACATAGGGAATTAACAGCTTGCATCCCTAACACACACAATAGGCATACAGTCGAACAATACATTCGACAGGTCAGTGTGCACACATCACAACACATATATTATGTATAGTTGCATAACACCAGACACGTGACACCATATCATGAAACATGATAATCATCATCAGAACCTATTAGATAGAACTCCAAACATAACTCAACTTAGCCATAAACCGACTACTACAGTACTCACATTTTCACCATATGCATATACACAGTTCTCCGACAGTAGCTATACTTACCAATCTAAAAGATGCCCAAGGGATTTGGCACCGCCAACCAAACTACATAAACATAGACCCAACACATAAATAATGTTACACTTTCATATAGCAGGGGAGCGGACCTAAACACACTAATATGTAATATATAATTGTCAAACCCTAATCGCTTTTTAAAATGTAATTTTGAGTGAATTGCAACTTGTATATATGTAACTCTACCTACTAGTATCTGTAGTAACGTATGTACTTACTACCATTCATATGTAAATTTAGAGTTTTTCTGTTTGTATCTTTTCCTTGAGTCAATTTTCAACTTGTATATATGCAACTCTAACCACTAGTATCTGTAGTAGACATTTGGACTTACTACCATTCTTTTGTGTATCTAGAGTTTTTCTGTTTGTATCTTTTATGTAGTTCATTTACTCCGAAGTCCTTATGTAAAGTAACTGGTCCTTTTGTAAAGCGCGCTGACACCTTTGTGTAAAGTTTGCGCTATATAAAATCGCATTAAATAAATAAAATTAAAAGAAACTACTGATGGTATATTGTCAAAGCAAATCAGACTCCGATCTGCAATAGAAACCTCAGAACCAATCTTAAAAGGCATGCAGATTCTGTTAGCAATGCAACACCATCTATATAACAGAATCCATGCTCTGCAAATGCCTTTGACATAACATAAAAGAAGACTGTAGTCTGTGTACATGTTCAAAAGAAACACAGAACAAGCAGGAGTCGAACACATACCAAGTCTCCTCATTTCATTTGGTGCATTGCCTCACCTCCATGCTCGAACAATTGGCAGGTAACAGAGAATTGAACAGCTGAAATAAACACAGACTCAAAACGCCTGTCTTGAAAAACATTCATACAAAGCACCAATCCTTCTTGGGACCAGCTGTGCACCTCTGAAATTCACTTTCAGCATATTTAAAACAGAAGCCCACCCCAATGTCTTTCTGGAAATATTTGAAAACTTATCTCTTCAGCCAATATATTTCAGACCCGCTGTACCTCCACCTATCATAAATGCTCTGCCCACAACTATAATACTCTATCACATTTCCATTCCAACTGCATGTTCTTTATTTACACAGTGGAGACCAGCAGACTACCCTTCCCTTAGAACCATAACATAAACAACAATCCATTTCCAACACCCCAACTCTAAAAACCCTTTTCTTAACTTACCAACTGCCACAAATTCTTATTATTGTAAATGTTTACCACCTTTGCAGAATGTTTAACTGATAACATGTTCTTTGTAATAATATTCCGTGCTGTTTTGTGTAAGTCGCTCTCATACATAATTGGTGCTCTGTGCTGTATATACGCATTAAATAAAATAAATATATACATTTATAAAACTTTCCTCTTCAAGTAAAGTGTACAGACTGTAAAAGACACCATGAGGTGGTGTGCACAATGCAAATGCCATTATTCCTCATTCAGAATTACTCTATTCAGGAATGTTGCATTGTAATGAAGAGGGCAGAATGCCACATCGTGAGGAAGTAGGCAGATCCACATATGAAAGACCAGTTTCACATGCCCATTCCATTCCAAAATTAATTCTACCTGTCATCCAAATCTAAGATTTTGTTTATAGTAGCAATATTACCTGGTGCTAGCACTTTCTTTGTCTTTATTGGAGAGTGCAGAATTGGTTAAGTTTAAAGAACCTCAGGTTTCCCTATTCCACAGCTATGCGGGAATGTGTTCACCCGTATACAATGTTGACATATATTCAACAGGCATCTGATGCAAAATTAATGTCCATTATCAAAGAGGTGTTTCTACTGATTCCACCAATGACAACCCTGCTCGCCTTCCATCAATAATGAGCTTTCTTCAGCTTCACATTGTGCATTGTGAAGCTGAAGGAAGGTCCTTTTAGAATCTGAAAGGTGCTGTCTATTCCAAACCTCACCTGGATACTATTGGGCATATTCACAAGGAGCTATCGCCGAATTAACAGCACTTTACCACAGCCAAAGTTGTGATAAATTTACCCCACCATTCACAAGCAGGTGCTAACAGCCCACAGCACCACTTTTCCCGCAATAGGCGTTCCTGTGACAAACGTCACAACAAAACCACAGCTCAACATTCACAACAGCCAGACAGATTGGCGATAAGAACACAAAACACGCGATAAGGTGCGTTAGCAGCAGGAATTTAACACCTGCTCTAACCTGGTGTAAAGTCAGACGGCAGCCTGCACGACAATAGGGAGTCCTGCCCAGGGCGTCATCGGAAGGGCAACAGATGCCATGGAGCCACTCATCATGCAGCACAAACACCCAAGAGGGCCTTAACACCCACCCGGCACCCCCCCCCCGGACCACAACAGAGGCAGAGCAGACAAAGACAGCTGCCCCCCAGGAAACGCACCTGCCTCACAGGCCCTGTGGTTCTGGAAATTCTGGACTCATGTAATAATTCTGGACTCGAGAATTAAACTTCGTCGAAACATGACGAATTTGGTATCAAAAGACCGAGAATGACGAGTACACCATGTACAAGCATTTTCAGCATATTTGAGTGACGATTTCACCTCGAAATCG
The DNA here is from genome assembly GCF_964261635.1 of Lissotriton helveticus. Taxonomy (NCBI): domain Eukaryota; kingdom Metazoa; phylum Chordata; class Amphibia; order Caudata; family Salamandridae; genus Lissotriton; species Lissotriton helveticus. Next base: position 1,297,573,846 of record NC_136067.1, on the reverse strand, counting down.
CCATTATCGCTCTGAACCCTCGGGTTCCTTTTTATGTATGGCAGCCATTTTGTGAGTTGCCCTTTACATAGGCTTTAATCCAGCTAGATTCGATTCCAAAAGGACACGTACACCTTAATCGACTTTCCTATGACCTGTGCAAGTTGGAACCATTGCCCCAGGCCGAACCTGTTAGGTCAGTTCCTCTCCCAGTGGCCGAATAAGATAGCATCAAGGCTCAACAAGCCATAAAACCTTTTTATCGCACACACACCCTGCCGAATCTTGCTCACATCTGTCCCTGCTCTTTTCTCTCACTTGCTTTATGATGGGGAGGTGCCAGTTTTTATTAGGGGTCAACTGATATCTGATGGAAATACCGGACCTTGCCGGGTAATTTATTTTGGGCTGGACGAAGTGAAATATGGGCTTGTCACCATGACTCTGCTTTCTCTTTGTAAACTAAAGTATGTGAATAGTATATTGTAAATTCAAGAATGTTTGCCTGAAGCTGAATATTTTGTATAAAAAGAGAAGCCTGGCTTTGTGAATTCGAGCAGTCTCCTGAGAATATACTTCCTGTGTGTTGTACTTCTAGGACACTTGTTACCTTGGTTGCAGCCAATAAAATCGATCCTTGACTTCACCTAGAAGACTCTGAGTTTCTGTGGTCTAAATCAGGAAGGACCCGAGGTCTCTGGGTGTACCCTGACACCGCTGGGTTGCCGGTTCTGTGCCGGTTCTTAAAAACCCAGTACCTCAGCTGGCGCCCAACGTTTGGGGCGATTCCAGTGGTACCAGTCCAGCCAGAGGTTCGTGAGGAGCTTCGTGTGAAAATTCGGGAGGACGGCCAACCACTTCATCGACCCCTGCATGTCGACGTGGTCCGAAGGTCTTTGCTGCGAGGTTCCCCGCTTCCCGACGGCTACGAAGGACTGCTGCCCTGGCTATCGCCCTGATTTGGACCCTTGAAGTTTGGTAGAGTGAAACACTAAGACGAGTCTTCTGGTGACGTCATCGATATCTCAGTTAAGTATAAGTGGAGCGTCTCCCAGTCCTTAGTTGGTTCTTAGTCTTGGGTATCCTTTGGGATCTTTAATTTGGAACTTGCAAGTGCCAAAGCCGAAGGACTCGTGTATTCACGAGAAATATCGTAATCGATAATCCTTTGAAGTTTGGAGCTAGACTAGAGAGCGAAGATGCCTGGTCTTGGACTTGGAAATTTGTTTTGTCTTGGTTGTAATAATAGGGATTCCCGATTGGAGAACTCATGTCCGGTTCCTCCGGTTGGAACTCCAACTTACGAGTTATATGTGAAACATGGGGTAGGCCCCATCACATACAATGAAGTGTGGATCAAATACACCAGAAAAGATGGTGTTTTAAAATGGCCCCAATATGGTAGCTTTGATACCGAAATCCTAGATAACCTCGAAGTTAAACTTTTCAAGAAGAAAGCCCGGCCGGCGATGTTTGACTCTTTCCGCCTATGGCGTAAGGAAGCCAAACAGAAGGAAATTAAATTAGCAAAGAAAAATAAGAGAGAAGGGGGAATTTCGATAATGCAAGCTACTATGCAGTATAAAGACAATGAAGAAGAACAGATGAGTGAGCAGTTGCACAGGCAACGTAAAATGGTAATAGATAAATGCTATCCAGTTTTGCCACCTCCTCAGCAAGATGCAGCAAAAGGGCTTGAAAAAGATCCCTTAATGTCGCATTTATTAAGTTCGCCACCCCCCTATGCGCAAAATGCCACCACACCCCCGCAACCTTTAGTTGCGCAACCTGTGATTGCATTGCCTCCTGTTCCTCCACAGCACCCACCAGCTGTTCTTCAGCTGGCTCCTGCTCCTTCGGTGCAGCCCCCTCCAGGCCCACCGACCACATCTGCTTCACCTGTGTTTTCTACGACTTTGCCTAGTGCACCTTCTATTTCTCCTGATGCTTCCTCTGCTATTGTCTCTGCTCCTGCCTTGTCTCACCCTGTTTTTGCACCCGTTCTTCCGTCAGTTTCTCCATCCGTTCGACAGAGAATGGCCAACACTGTTACTAATCTTTTCTCACCTCTTTTCGGGTCGCCTACTACGACCCCTAACATGGAACGAAGACAGTTGCGAAGTCAACTGCCTGACTATCAAGAGAGAGATTCACTGAATCGTTTAGCGCATAAATGGGTTATGGACACTGTAAAGTATGATGTAGAGTCTGTCATGGAAGTTTTCCGTCAATGGGAAGCACCGACGCAGAGATATGTTTTTGAACAAATGTGTGTTTTTCTCTGTGAGGATTTGGAAGACAATGATCTGGAATACAACCCGCAAAAGTTGTGTCGTGTGCGGTTCGAGTTCGCAGAGGGCATGATCGTAGGTCCCAATGTCGAGAGAGCGGTTGAGACATTGTTGTCATTTCGGAGTAAGGGGGGCACTTCTCAGTCTCTATTTGAGCATGGTAGGAAAAAGGCGCGACAGTACCCCATGAGAGAGGTTCCCCCACAGTGGAGGGAAGGGGACCTACAAGCTAACCCACCTGTTCAGCCTCATTTCCAGCGTGTGTGGGTACATGTCCCATGGAGGCGAGCTGAAGTTTTAGCCCTTAAACAGACATTACCTGATCCTCGTAAAAATCCTGCAGGGTATTACAAAGAGTTGTCACAGACTGCAGGGTCATGTATCATGAATTTAGCCGATATAGATATGTTATTTGGGAATGTTGTTCCACAGCCTTTATGGGGTAAGATTCGTCATACAGATCATGATCAGGAGTTAGGTGACTCATGGGCTAATATTGCTGCTGCAGATGCTCGACAAGTTGGTGGTGCTAAACCTGAGCCTTTAGTAGCTGAACTTCCTGGTAAAATAATTGATTACATGAAAACGATAATGCCTGCAATGCGTGTAAATTGGGATAAGTTGTCTGCATGTAAGCAGAAGAAAGATGAAACAGTGTCAGATTTCTTCACCAGGTTTGAAGAAACATTTGTCGACCACAGTGGTCAAGATATGAGCACAGAAGGTGGTCAGCGTTTGTTCGTCGATAAATTCGTGCACAATCTGCTTCCAGAGTTGTGTAAAAAGTTAAAAGATTCAGAGAGTTCTTGGGCAGTTTCGTCTTCAGCACAGATATTGGCTACTGCACAATATTATGAAAATAGAGACAAAGACGAAAAAGATAGAGCAGAAAAGAAAACTAAAGAGTTGAAACCGAAGGTTTTGTTGCAGCAAGCATATCCGCCACGTGGTGGTGGTGGTCAGAATAATGGTGGTCAGAGTAACTATCAAAATAATTATCAGCAGCCTCAACAGTATCAGAGGAACTCGCAAAAAGTCGAGTATACTCAACCCCGTGTTCCTGTAGGCCCCAATCAGTGATCGTATTGCAAGGAAGAGGGTCATTTCAAGTATAGTTGTCCTATTTTGTTACAGCGTGCAAATGGTGCTTCTGGTGTAAGAGGTCGTGGTGTTCAGCAAGCACCTAGAGGTAGAGGACGTGGAAACGTCCCCCAAAACGCACGTCCCCTTCCACCTCAAAATTCTATGAATAGGTTCGATCAGCAGAATAACGCATCTGGTAGGACATCTCAGTATTATACGGATGATTACTATGCAGAAGATGAGCATTGGGAAGGTAATGATTGCTAGGACAGCCATAGACAAAGAGAGGGAGTTGTTTCAGTTCCAGTAGGTCAGAATGGACCATACATTGAGGTGATTACATCAGGTGTGTAAGAACTTTTCTGTTGGATACTGGTGCTACAAAGAGTTCTATTATGCACTCCAAACTCCCTGGCGCACCTTTGTCTGGCGAAATGAATGTTTCTGTAGGTTTTTCTGGCGCCCCGGTTAGGAACCCGATTTCTGACCCTTTGTCTCTTTCCGTTGGTCCTTGTGAAGTCGAAGCACCCCTTATTCTGACAACAGGTTGTGGTGAAAACTTGTTGGGATTGGATTTGTTAAAAAGGTTGTATGCGACTTTGTACTGTTCTCCTTCTGGAGTACAACTTACACTGGGTAAGAAAGTGGTTTCTCCAATGTATTTGTCAAGGGACAAACTTCCAACAGAATTGTCGCTTCTTCCAGATATTCTTTGGGCTACTGGTCCTAATGATGTGGGTCTTTTAGAAATACTACCATATGTTGTAACATTGAAAGCCAATGTTAAAATGCCACGAATTCCCCAATACAAAATCTCTAGTGAAGGTGAAAAGGCTTTGCTAGCGATCGTTTACGATCTAATTGAAAAAGATGTGTTGAAGAGACAAGAGGCAACGTTTGCAATAGTCCTGTTGTACCTGTTTTAAAACGAATTGATCCCTCTCAGCCACCTGTGTACAGATTTGTGATTGATCTTAGAGAGGTGAATAAAATAGTTGTGCCACAATTTCCAGTTGTCCCCGACATTACTGCTTTATTGACTATGATTCCAGCTTCTGCCACCTGGTTTTCGGTGATCGATCTGAAGAATGCTTTCTTCAGCATCCCGATTGCTGAGGAGAGCAGGGATATTTTTTCCTTCAGTTTAGGAGGACGCAGCTTCCGCTTTAAACGCGCTCCTCAGGGCTACTGTGAAAGTCCATCAATATATAGTCAAGCTCTAAAAACACAGCTTGATATGATTGTTTTACCTGAAGGTGCTACTCTTGTACAGCATGTTGATGATTTGCTCGTTGCTGCAGATACTGAGGAAATCTGTAAAGAAGCCACGTTATCATTGTTGCGTCATCTGTGTGATTTGCATCACAAGGTGTCACTTTCCAAATTACAATATTGTCGACAAGAAGTGACCTACTTAGGTCACCTCTTATCGAAGGAGGGAAGGAAACTGACCGCAGAAAGAATACAGGCAATAGCGAAATTGAGTGTGCCAAGAACACAGAGAGAAGTGCGTGCTTTCTTGGGCATTACATCGTACTGTAGACAGTGGATTCCAAATTTTTCGTTATTAGCCAAACCTTTGGTGGCATTAACGTGTACAGATACACCCAATCCCATTCCTTGGTCTGAAGAGTGTCAGAAAAGTTTTTCTGAATTGCGCACAGCATTATGTTCGGCTCCTGTGTTAGGTACCCCCAACTAGAGTAAGCCCTTCACATTGTATGTCCATGAGAAGGAAGGTTGTGCATTGTCAGTGTTGACTCAGTTGTTTGGGGACAAACAACGTCCATGCGCGTATTTTTCGCAGACTTTGGATCCAGTAGCTAGAGCATTGCCAAGTTGTTTAAGAGCCACAGCGGCAGAAGCTGTTTCTATTCGACAGTCTGCTGGTCCAGTAATGAATAATACACTAGTCGTGATGGTCCCACATGCAGTAGACACGTTGTTAAATAGAACCAAGACACAGCACTTAACTAGTGCTCGATTGTCAGGTTACGAATTAACATTGTTAGCGAGTCATGTGCACATAAAAAGATGTAACGTGTTAAACCTAGCTACGTTGTTGCCAATTGTAGAGGAATCAGGTGCTTCAGAACAGCATGATTGTTTTCTTAGAACAGAGGAAGAGACGAAAGGGAGAGTAGATCTCTACGATACTCCTCTTGCTGAGTGTGATGGTACATTGTGGGTGGATGGTTCATGCTTCAAGCTCCCGAATGGTGACACGACTGCAGCATATGCTGTCACGACTTTGCATACAATTGTTGAAGCTGCACGTGTCCCACATAATTCAGCTCAAGCAGCAGAATTGATTGTACTTACAAGAGCATGTGTGTTGTCTAAAGGAATGACAGTGACTGTCTATACCGACAGTCAGTATGCATTTGGTGTGGCTCACAGTTTTGGACGATTGTGGCAAGAACGTGGGTTCCTGACTTCGCATGGAGCTAAGATTCAGCATGGTCAGTTGGTAAATGAGCTTCTTGAATCACTGACCTTGCCTCTGCAAATGGCGATTGTGAAATGTAGTGCTCACAAGAAGGTGACTGATGATGTTGGTCGTGGAAATGCATTTGCTGATGAAATCGCGAAAGAAACTGCAAGGAATGTGACGAGCCGAATGTATGTTGCAGGTCCTGCAAGATGGGTTGGTGATGTTGGAATGTGTGAAGACACGATAGAGAGTGTGAAGTCCATTCAAGCTGAGGCCACAGAGAAAGAGTTGAGCACGTGGAGAGAAAGTACAGGTAGAATGGATGCAAATGGTTGTTGGGTTGAATTGTCAGAGCATCAGAGATGGTTGTTACCTGATGCATATGTGCTTGCAGTGGTTACAATGGCTCATGGAATGGCTCACATCAGCGTGAAAGGGATTTGCAAGTTGTTGGCTCCAGTATGGCAGAATTCAGGGATTCCCAAGTGTGCAGAGAATGTCGTCAAGAATTGCATGGTGTGTCTGAAACACAATCCTGGTAGGGGAACCCCAACTCCAGCTGGTCATTTTGCACCTCCTACGTACCCGTTCGAGGTTTTGCAGCTAGATTTCATTCACATGGAGAGGTGCAACAATTTAAAATACGTACTCGTTGTTGTTTGTGCCTTCTCAAGATGGGTAGAAGCCTATCCCCTAAAAGACAACACTGCCTTATCCACAGCTAAAGCCCTTGTGAAAGAGTTCTTCCCCAGGTTTGGAATGCCTAGAATGGTCTGGAGTGATAATGGGAGTGAATTTGTGGGTCGAGTGATGAAGAAAGTGTGTGAAGGGCTAGGCATTCAACAGAGGTTCCACGCTGCAAATCACCCCCAATCAGCTGGATTAGTAGAATGTTACAATGGCACGCTTAAGTTAAAACTGGCCAAAATTCAAGCGAGCACAGGTCTTAAATGGCCTGATGCTTTACCCTTAGCACCCCTGTCCACCAGAATGACTGTGCATTCACGAGTGAAACTTAGCCCCTCTGAGATTGTTTTTGGCCGCCCGGCCAACATATGGGCAGTGCCTAGGCCCACTAAGTTCAGTTAACTCGAACACCCTGTTTTGCTTGATTATCTGTATGAATTGACGGCTAAATTGCGTGTTTTGCATCAACAGGTTCACGACACCCTGCCTCCGGTCTCTGGCACTCCAGGTCACGCGATCGACCCTGGTTCCTGGGTCCTCGTCAAGAACTTCCAGAGAACGAAAAACGACCAGCCCAGGTGGACCGGACCGCACCTCGTCCTCCTTTCCACAAGATCAGCAGTTCGAGTGGAGGGGAAGGCGAACTGGATCCACGGGATCCATTGCAAATGGATCCCTCTGCCTCTGCCATATGACCAGTGGGTCCAGAAGGGTGTCGCCGACACAGAAACTGAAACTGTGCCACGTTTTCTGCCCTTCAGTGGTGCACGAGTAAAAGGAACACTTACTGAACAAGAGAGCGATAAACTTTTGCAACCAGCTGTATCACCGTCAATTCCATTGGACACTACAGAACCTGAACTCTTGTTCCAAGATAACACTATACCAGGAAAACAACGGTATAATTTGAGGCCGAGACCTATGGACAAATAAAACAATTCTTTTTTCCTTCCAAGTACTATTTTTGAAAAGTGCAGCTCTCCCATCTGAGAAACTTGCTTATTTTTGTTTTTTTGAACCGCCATCCGGGTTCCGCTGCTAGGGCCGCGATTGCTTAAAGTCTTTGGGATGCAGCTGACGACGTTAGGTCGGCAGTTCTGGTTGGTCTAAGGGAGTTGCCCTGGACTGACAGAAGCATTCCTTAGCAGAATCAACCTCCCGTCGCGGGCAGCACTTTAGAGAGGATGGAGTTTTCCGAGATGGAGAGACCTGCCAAGGAAATGAACTTTAAACACAGGATGTGTAATGTAATGACAAGGAAAAGCTTCTTGATATTGTGCATTTTCATGCTATTCAGTGTAATGATATTTTTAATAAGTTATGTGTTATTCTCTTTTCGAGTAACATTTGCACCCACTACATCGCCTATACCTCCTCCTTCTACTGTTTCCCCACACTCTTTTCAACCCCTTCCTGAACACGAATCAGCTAGGAGATTAGAGTTTATTAATAACTCCTTTGTTCAGCTCCTGCACCAACACCAACTTGTAATGAACACAACTAACTGTTGGGTGTGAGGTCTTATGCCTCACACAACGGATAAAGGTATTCCTTATCTGATCCTGCCATTCAGTCACAATGGTTCTGTGTGGGCATACAGAACAATGTTCATATATGCACATGAAATCTACCCCCTACGTTCTGTAACAGACAATCCTAAAAATAGTGCTCTAGTTAAGGGTATAGTAGACATGATTAAGGAAGGTATTTCTTATGAGACTATCCCGAGAGATGAGACACTAGTATACATAGGATGGAACACAACCGGATATGGAGCTACTCTGAGTGAGAAACAGCAAGCTAAGAGATCTTCCCCGATTTGGATTGTACCCCATCAGGGTCATCTGTGTCTGCAAGGTAATGGCCACGAATCCCAGAGCTCAGTTAGGGAAGAGTATCTGCACTAAAACGTATGTTTTTGCAGCCCAGACTTCCCCTTCATTCTTAGCAGCTAAGGGTACCTATTTCATCTGCCATGATAGAGCCTATACATGGTTGCCCCCTGACTTTTCGGGCTCATGTTTTGTTTCGTTCCTGTTGCCTCCCACCTACACAGCAGCAGCAGATAACCACAAGACGAGGGTAGTTAGAGGTGCCTTGAGTCAAGAAGACACTGCAGGACAAGAATTTGGGGACTTCGTAAAGGGTTTTCTGCCGTTCTGGGGACCGATGGCTAACAGCAGGAACATAAGGCAATTGACAAGGGTGGTTGAATCCACCGTGATTGAAACTGCTGGTGCCCTTAGTAACCTGACTGCTGAGCTCCAGTCGGATCGTCTTATGACCCTTCAGAACAGGGTCGCTTTAGATGTCATACTTGCAGACCGAGGTGGGGTATGTAGATTGATCCAATCGAGTTGCTGTATTTTCATTCCTGATAACGCTCCAACAGTGTACCAGGCCATCTCTAAACTGCATAAGATTTCCGAATCGATTCATGTGGATAAAGGAGATTGGTCTTTAATGGGATGGTTCTGGGAACTGATATCCGCCTGGGGATGGAAAATTCTGATGGTCATTGGGATGGCCTTAGCCATTCTTTTCCTGTTTTGTCTGTGCGTACAGTGTGCTCCTGCAATATGTGGCCTCTGTGTTACATCATGTGTAAGGAAGCCTGTATCAAGAGACGAGCTAAGTACTAGAATGATGTTACAGCAACATCTCAATGACTTTAGGAATATAGACCTGGACTCAGATTAGCATGAGATTAGGTTAAATTGCCTATGTAAGGGCAAAAGGAGGGATTGTGGTTCTGGAAATTCTGGACTCATGTAATAATTCTGGACTCGAGAATTAAACTTCGTCGAAACATAACGAATTTGGTATCAAAAGACCGAGAATGACGAGTACACCATGTACAAGCATTTTCAGCATATTCGAGTGACGATTTCACCTCGAAATCGCCATTATCGTTCTGAACCCTCGGCTTCCATTTTATGTATGGCAGCCATTTTGTGAGTTGCCCTTTACATAGGCTTTAATCCAGCTAGATTCGATTCCAAAAGGACACTTACACCTTAATCGACTTTCCTATGACCTGTGCAAGTTGGAACCATTGCCCCAGGCCGAACCTGTTAGGTCAGTTCCTCTCCCAGTGGCCGAACAAGATAGCATCAAGGCTCAACAAGCCATAAAACCTTTTTATCGCACACACCCTGCCGAATCTTGCTCACATCTGTCCCTGCTCTTTTCTCTCACTTGCTTTATGATGGGGAGGTGCCTGTTTTTATTAGGGGTCCACTGATATCTGATGGAAATACCGGACCTTGCCGGGTAATTTATTTTGGGCTGGACGAAGTGAAATATGGGTTTGTCACCATGACTCTGCTTTCTCTTTGTAAACTAAAGTATGTGAATAGTATATTGTAAATTCAAGAATGTTTGCCTGAAGCTGAATATTTTGTATAAAAAGAAAAGCCTGGCTTTGTGAATTCGAGCAGTCTCCTGAGAATATACTTCCCGTGTGTTGTACTTCTAGGACACTTGTTACCTTGGTTGCAGCCAATAAAATCAATCCTTGACTTCACCTAGAAGACTCTGAGTTTCTGTGGTCTGAATCAGGAAAGAGCCCGAGGTCTTTGGGTGTACCCTGGCACCGCTGGGTTACCGGTTCGATACCGGTTCTTAAAAACCCACTACCTCAGCCCAACATTTGAAAATGTCACTGTCCACTGCAGGCTGAAAGGAACAACCATCCTATGCACCCTGGCCATCATCGCCTAACATGCCTACGGCATCAACACAGCAGACAACCAACATCCCACCCCACACCAAGCTGCTGGCTGTGCACCACCTGTTGGCCCCTTGTACACCCCAAACAACACCCGCCAGAGTCGGCGGAGTCTCTCAGCCAGCCACATCCAAGACCCCCACGCCTGTCCTGGACATCACCATCATCCTGGCACCGCAGTCCCCGTACAGCCAACACAATGTGCAGGAACCTCTGGAGACCAAGCAAGGACCATACACCATAGCCGGATGCATGCACGTGTAAGGGGCAATCCACTGCACACATGTCCCACCTGTGCTCCCTGGTGACACAGCACACAATCAGCACAACAGGAAGCACACGTCACACATCAATGTGCAGGCAACATCCGTCCACCGTGGGACCTTCAGCAATGTCACATCCAAATACAGTGCAAGTGTGGATGATCTCTTCACCCTCCAACAGTCCAACAGCAACCAGCCGTCCCAGGATGGCACCAAGGGAAATGCACAGCCCCTTGGCAACTTCCCAATTAACACCCACTCACCTCAACTCTACAACCATGCAATCCACAACCCTGGGAATGCACAAGTCACGAGTCCACAACCAAGATGCACAACAACATGCCTACCCACCAGACACGATAAAACAACTCACAATGGTAACCTGGGCAAGCCGTGAACATGACCAATCTACGGCATGGCACCTCAGCCACATAATAGACAAATGGTGGGAGAGAAGGCAACCAGGCATATGTGAAGGATGCAGTAGAACCATGATTGGGAAGTACACAATGCAAAGAGTGGCGGCGAAGTGCTGAACAAACCGCCGTATGCAGAACACGCCCATATCCACGGCGATATACACCTCTGGTGAACGGAGTGTAGTGGGCAGTGGACGCAACCATGTCACCCCAGCCAGTGGGGGTACTTGCGGTAAGGTTGCCTGTTACGCCCCACCCGTAAGCGTGAGCAGAGCGGGATGGGCCGGTGTACGCCAGGCCAGCGTAGTGGTGTGAATAAAAAGCACATAGACCTGGGCGTTGTCCTCTTCCGGAAAGCCCAACATCTCTTCCAGGGCGGTGCCTCCCACCCCGCCACGAGGCCGACGCCGTCCTGGTTAGCAGAGTTGCCTGAGATCCTGTGCGCCTGCCATACCCTGGCCCGCTGGACCACAAACCCGCCAGGGTCGACCCTAAGCAGCCAGGCCACATTAATCAGCATCCGACACTGGCGTGTGTCATGGAGGACCCACCACGTGCCAGTGTAAGCTCCAAACCCAAGGCCCGCTACCCGGCCAGCCTTTCAGACCACCGCTGTCCCCCCTGATGTTGGCCCACATTACTCCTTTCTCATTTACATATTCTACCGGTGACCTCTGCGGCACAGTGGGTCCCATATGTGAGACTGTGTCTTGGCTCCTGAATGGCAGTGACCCCAAACTGGGACAGCGGCCACAGCATCAGACTCCCTTCGATCAGTGAGGCACAGTGCCGTATGCGCATCTTGCGACACATCCTGCCACAAACCCTGTCCAACACCATCTAGCGAACCGTGTTGCCACAAACCCTGTCCAACGCCATCCTGCGAGCCATGCTGCCACAAACCCTGTCCAACGCCATCCAGAGAGCCGTGGATGAGGGACCAGGACAACCCTGCGGAGCAGTAGGTCTCACATCCAGCACCTAGTCACAAATCACGAATGGCTGAGTCCACACCAGTGGATGCACGGAGAGGAGTAAGAGGAAGATGCGGCTCAGTCCGTACAGAAGCAGGGTCACAGTCATGGAGGTGACTGAACAAGTGGTGCCACTGAACCTGAACTACGCAGGCCGGTGGGGCCACCAACCTATGCCGGTGACACTCGATGAATGGCCCGTGCTGACCGCTGCCTCCGGCCTACCCTGCTCTCAGCCTAGGCTGTGCTCGAGTAGGCCACAGATTTAGAACTGAACATCGTCTATGCAAAGGCAGATTACACATCATTGCACGCAAGGAGAGGCCTAAGAGGATGTAGCCTTGCAACTTGGCGGAGAGAAAAGGATCATCTTTACGGAGGTGTTCGTACACTACCGACAACTGCCCTGGTGTCACTAGGGCTGTGCATCCCGAGCCAAAGACATGTAAGTGCATCACACGCACTACTGCGTTTGTCACCTTCGTACCATTGCAACACGGGGGTAACAGCACAACGCATGATTATGTGAACAATTTGAACATAAATACAATGGTGGATTGTGTTGTCTTTTTTTTTTCCTTCCACAGATGGAGTGACGTAACGGAAAGTAAAAGTCCAAGTACAACTAAGGAGCAGCTATCTGCCCTTATTTAAAGCAGTATAGGGAAAACCCCTCACTATTCCTTCTCCTAAGGGGTAACCATTTCCCCCCTGAGGAAAGTCCAGCTCCCTTCATGGGGCACCAGCGGACTGAAACATGTTGGCAATAGGGTCTTAGGACCATGTTATCCCTTGTGACCCGAATTTTTCTCTTTTTTAAGGTCCCTGGCAGATCCAAGAATAAAGGGAAATTGGGATCTGACAGTGGATTTTTAAATCTTTATCCCCCTGGCCAAAAACATCTCAATAAGCGCTACCTGAAATATGGTCGAGCCTATCCTGACTTCTAGGCGTCAGGGTGTCCCGATGATGAAGCATGACACCACTAGGGTGTGTGAGGGAATATAAAACAAAATGATGTGCATCCTTTCCCACTTCATAGTGGTTTAATATTCATTGCTTCACATAGGATTCTTCACCAGTGTTAGTTCAGGAATTGTCTTAAAAACGTAACCATTACCAACGGTTCAGTAAGCAAGGGAGTACTTTTTGTGAAATAGTGCTACAACACGGGAGGGTGCACTCCCCACTTAAATTCCTTTCTGCCCTTCACCAAGCGAGTTGTTTCTCTCGCTTGATTAGTGTACCTGTTTTATAGTTCAGCATGCATTGTTCATTTCATGACAGCCACGGGATTAAAATACTCCATCGCCCTGATAGAGTAACCATACTCCAAATTAAGAGATATACAACTGTCCATCTCTAAATTATGGTCGGAACCGCCGTCAAAGTCATCAAAGTTTGACACAACAATTCCATCAAAATCACAGTACCATCCATTAAAATATTTGCATGTTTTTGTTTTCGAAAAAGCAAAACGTGGGTCTCACACAACAGTGGCGTGATAGGCAGACAAAATATCGAGTTTTCAATATCGACATACAATAATGTCGATGTTTAAATATCGAAGGGACATAATATAGAAGGTAAGTTTCTTTTTCTCAAAGCTTTATTCGATTTTAGATATTAAAATCATAAAAGCATACAGACAGATACTAAAATACATTTATAAACATGTTAAAATAAATCTCCTAATAGCTTTTGGTTACACAGTTAGTGCATTAAACATGCTTTACGCAATCTTTAGGCAATGTGGTAGGGCACAATGGTCTACAGAATTTAGTAATTATGACACACAGAAACTATTATAGAACGGTTTGGGGTAATTAAAAGCCACTGGAAAACTACTGCAATTACTTGGATGAGTTCCTCTACCCCCCGGGATGTTATCAATGCCCCGGGTTCTAGGGGAAAGCGTGTAAGACCTATGAGGGTAAAAGTCATGTAGATTCCAGGTAGAAATGAGTCCATCTCCATTTTGGGGTAGCCACGTCTGCATGTATGGCGCAATAAGTCTACTCCTAAAACGTATCAAGATCAAATCCCCCGAGATGTCTTTTTTAAGAGGACCAAGCCATCCCACCCTCCGGACACTCATTATTCGGCCATCAAGGTGGTAGGGCAAAGGTCTTTTTTTTTGATAGCCAGTACTTGACCTTATTCGTAAGTTCGTGGTGTCTCTCAGCTTTGCCTTCTGTCAGTTCAGGGACGCCCGAAAGAACAATTACAAAAGGCGCTGCTTCTGGAGGTAGATGTATGTGGGTGTTGCTCGCAAGTTTGAGTGGAACATGACGAGGAGTTTTCAATTTCAGGGGGACTTTGGGGTTAATAGGAAGAGAGGAGGTGGGGGTTGGCAGTTGGCTGGGCGCCGCTTCATAAGGAGTAGTCAAATTCGGTAGGTTTGAATGGGCGGTTGTCGGCGAGCAATGGGTTGGTGCGTTGTGGGCTGAGGGTTTCAAGAGGGATTCAATGGAGTTCTCCAGCCCCGTGAGCTTATTTCCCAGCGTCGTGATTTTGTCCATCAAGGGGTGTATTAAAGATTTGAGCAAATGCTCAATTATAGATAGGAGAGCCTGATGGGAAGGTAGTGATAAATCCTCCAGATTAACACCAGACGGCGTGGTAAAAAGAGTATTAGCTAAAGGTGGAATTGGACTTGGAGAAGGTTTATCAGGTGTTTGAGATTTGGTAGAGCTCCCATTGTCTTTATTCCCCGCAATCTTCTTTTTGACAAACGTAACCCTGGGAGGTGTAAGTTTAGTATCAATAAGAGTTTTCTGCTCCCTTGGACATGATAGTGAGCTGCGGCGTTTTGGCGTGGAGGAGGGTGCTGCAGGGACATATTTGACCTTGCACAAACTGTTAAGGTCATCCAGCCATGGGAAACTAGATGGGGAATGTGCGAATATATCGACCGGTAAGTTGTTTGACATATCCCCTGATTTGGGCTTAGGAATGGATACAGTAAAACAGGTCAATAGTTTACCTCAAACCTTGCAAAGGGGGTGGCCCGTCCCCGTCCTCCTCTGTCCGATGAGGGCCGTAGAGGGCCCGCCCTTTGCCCGGGCTTCGCCCGGCGCTCCCGCGCGCGACTCGCGTTGCGAGAGGTGTTGCTTGTTTTTCAGGCGCCTCCAGGCGCGAAGGTAGCGTCAGGGACGCGACTCGGCCGCCGGGGCACCTGGGGGTTGGAGTTCTTTGCCCCGGTGGAGCTGAGATGGTTTGCGTGGCTGCCGTTCCCCTCACGGCTCTGGACTGTGCTGTAATGGTGATCGAGCCGTTGCCCTCACGGCAGGTAGGTAGGGCGGAACAGGGGGACCCTGAGCACTCGGCGCTCCTTGTTTTTCAGGCGCCTCCAGGCGCGAAGGTAGCGTCAGGGACGCGACTCGGCCGCCGGGGCACCTGGGGGTTGGAGTTCTTTGCCCCGGTGGAGCTGAGATGGTTTGCGTGGCTGCCGTTCCCCTCACGGCGCTGGACTGTGCTGTAATGGTGATCGAGCCGTTGCCCTCACGGCAGGTAGGTAGGGCACACATCCAGCCATCCAGCACAGGCGTCACTGTACATGTGGCCCTGCCAATAAAGGGGCGGGCGCATGTGCCTGTAGCCAGTTCAACATTATCTCTGGGTGTGTCCCTGTGGTCTTGTAGTATGCATGTGGGCCCTGGGCCCTACGACTTTACATTGTGCGGTGTACCACAGATGCAGACATGTCACAGGAGGCAGCGGGTTGGGGCTTGGACATGTAGCTTTGTCGTCACCCGCTCCATTTATGAGGGGAGTGGCCAGGGCCATCCTACACGCAGCCAACATGGGTGTGTGACTGCTAATTGCTCGCCCCTGGGCGAGGTTCTGTGCTGTGCATATGCGTGTGTCTCTATGGCAGCGTGGGTCTCCTTAGTGGTGTGTTGGTGGGCCCTGTAGGGTGATAGACCCCTACGTATGTGTCCTGGTTCTCATTCCATGGGTTCGGCCCCCACCCACACCTGTTGGGCCACCTCCTTTTGGCGTGCTGACACATGCCATTGGGGTGCCATGTGTGGGTGGGTGAAGTGTTGTGAGTCAGCTGTGCCTGTGGGTGCTTCCTGCTGTGTGGTCTGTTGCAGGCTCGATGTTCTCCTCTGAGTAGCTTGGATGTCCGGGTCCTGGTGGGGGGTTGCGTGGGATATACATGCGCTGTTGTAGGGCATCGGTGTCGACGGTGTGGTGGTCCTCTCTGGCATCACTGATGGGTTGTATTATGTGCTCTGCTGCAGGTGTTGTGTGCCGTCTGCAATGTGAAGGGGAGGTGCATGTGTAGTATCCTGCATTTATTATGTAATGTATTTTACCACTCCTGATCAGCGAGTGCCTGTGCTCTGTACTCAATAGAATGTTGGAGTCTTGGTGAGCCTCGGAATATTGGGACACATAGAGGTGAATAGACAGTTGGACATGGGCTGAGCAGCAGACAGGCTGCTCCTGGTAGGGCTCTCCTTCAGAACTTAACTACTTGTTAACTACTTGAATAAATCATACTTAATTACAATCTACCTGCGTGAACCTCCTCACTACATTTATTTGGCGACGAGCTGGGGAAGAACCTACGTGATACATGCGGGTCTCAGGAACCTGGCTACCAAAAGAGGAACTGGAGATGGCGCAATCTACAGAGGAAACAGCTGTGACAACCACAAGAAGTACAAGAGGAGGTTTCCACAGAAACATGAAGAAAAAATATGTGTGTTCCACACAGAGTCACAAAGACAACAAGAAATAAGAAACAGGTTTTTCACAGAAAAGAAAAGAAGACAACAATACAAGTAAGATGAAGCACTACGCCGTTCAGTCCCAACAGTGTCCTCACCATCGGACAGCCCTAGCCCAGGCGTCCTGTGCTCATCTACACTACACATTTTGGACTTTGACTTACCACCTATGTCTTCTCATCACACAGCCTATCTTAACGTGCTGTGCTTATTGACATTTTTATATAATGGACTCAGGATTTTCTTCATTAGTCTGTATTACCCTTACTACAATTTACCGGCAGTTGTCAAGTCAACATATTTAATTGCTGGTGGTAGGAAGACTTTTCAGGGGAAGTCCATCCTTAGTTCCACATCTGCGCACGTTTGGGTATTACTTGCCCCCAAGATCCCTTGGAAACTTTCATTTCAGTCTGTGTCATGAAGAGGATCCTCCACTGAATGCCTTCACGTCACCTCCATGACACGTGGTAATATAATAGTCTTGTTTTGCTTGTGCGTCCATTTGAGGTTTCGCCAATTATAGTATCGGACTGGTGCTTGCATTGACTGGCTGTGCGTGCTTTCAGTACTTTGTGCATGACGTCTGGACTTGTACTTATTTCCCTTTGTGTGGCATTTTGCAGTCATACACTTTCTGCATTGTGTGCTCTTGTGCACAATCTCTTCACCCCCTCCGGGAAACTGAAATCTTGGCATGCAGTGTTTGGCAAGAGTTGGGTTGCTCTTGTGGTATCTATTCTCCCTTGCCAGTGTTTCATCACCCTCTATGCATGGTTCGAGTTAGCACCTCATTACCCCTTTATGTTCCTCACAAAACAGCGCATGGGAGTTTGCTGCAACCGTTTTAACCGTTTATGTGTCCGTTAAAATCCTGTGCGCACTTATTTTACCTCTAACTGGCAGCCGCGCGGGTTCCCACGCAGATCCACTATTATGCCAGCCACATCTTCACGCCAGTATGCTCTTGGTGACATAGTTTGGCGCACTACAGCGCTGTGATCCATCCAACCTTGCGCACGTTACATGCCACCATCTTGCAGTTGGCGACCGAATGCAACTAGCAGGACCCGGATTCCTCTTCCATTTTTACTTTCCTGTACAGCGCTGTGTTCGCGCTGCTTCTCGTCTCTTCACAGGAGGTCATCAATGTTGGTGAGTGCATTCCGTCTCCCCTTCAGAACGCTGACATTACCATAGGGCTCCTGTGAGGTCTCTTAAACAACGACTTCTGAATATAGTAAAACTATATTGTGACTGTTCTTTTTGGGCCCACAACATACTCCCTGTGTGCTGTTTTGTTCGATTTCCTCTATGGGTGCCACCATCACATTGGACTTCCACTACAATTTGACAGTACCCATGGAGTCTTTCAATTTCCTTTGTGGGTTCCACCTCCACGTTCGTCTGCCACTACAATGTGCTTGTACCCATGAATGTTTCCAGTGTGTGACACAGGTCTACAGTGACACGCACACCTTTACCTTGGACAGACACCAAGCGTTAATGTGATGCAGTTATATAGCTAATTGTATTATTTGCTGAGTTTTCACCTTATGCTTACACATAGGGTTGCAATTGGTTCTTTCCCCATTTGCTTAATACACTATTGCCTACAGCGGCTACTTCTTGCATGTATGGACTCTGGGTACTTACCTTTATTGGGTTCATGGTTCTATTTACATGTGTACGTTACACACCATATTCTTCCCTACATAGGGATGGGTGTGGGTCTAGCCCCATCTCCCCACATACATTTGCCTACATGAATCATATACAGTTTTCACCCTTACTCAGGGCACCGTTGTTTGGGTTACTGTCCCATTTACATTTATCAGGTACCCTTTCTCAGGGCACCGTTGTGTGGGTCACAGTCCCATTTACATTTACACAGGTACCCTACACAGGGCACCGCTCAATGGGTCACAGTCCCATTTACATTTACACAGTTACCCTCACATATGGCGTCCAATGGGTGATATTCCCGTGTCTATATTGCACTACTGTTTTCCTCTACATGGGGGTTGTCTTTACACAGACTGCAATGTCATGGGCTTTTGTCCCATTCACAGTGCTCCTCACCCTCCTGCCTAGGAGTAGAGGACGGTACAAAAGGGGGAGGTGATGGACGGAGCATCTGAACCAATCAAACACTCACACCCAGTCAAAAGATCTGGGTTTGATCCATCACCGTTCTTTAGCCCACTCTGCCACCCCAGTTCAGACATGGCTATATACAAATCAGTCTGACCCTGTGCCTCATGGAACAGTCCAGCCCGAACTGCCAAGCCATGCCTTCCCTGGACCGGAAACAAGCTTCCGAGGACCGGTTTCTGGCATTACAGCCGTCTTCAGCCCGGCTTGCTTGAATCCAGTAGAGAGTAGAGGACGGCCATGGGTTTTAGTCCTATTGGCTGTTATTTCCTTTGTATTTTCTATGATGTTACATTGCTGTTTTCATACGCTTAGTTACACTCTAACATTATTTGTATCATCCATTTGGAAATGGGGAGGAGTATAGTGATACCGTTTGTGTCTCTTAGCTTCCTCTCTGTTTTCTCTGGTTCAGATTTCCAATTGATGTTCACGTTCACTTCATCTTTGGAATCTGTACCATACACATTCGCTGTTTTTCTTCCTTAGTCTTTTGTCTTTCCTTTTCTGCATTGTTCTTCTGTTCTCCTATTCTCAGGAGGAGTTTCTTCTTTCTCTTCTTTTTGTGTTTGGGTATGTCTTCTGTTCTGTTCCTGTCGTGCCTTGTCCTTTATTCCTTGCTTGCCTGCCTGGCCAGTGGGTGTGTGTAGGGGTTGTCTTTGGTACGTCTGTCTCTCTCTATTTCTTATTTCCTCTCTTGCGTCTCACTGTCTCCTTCTTTCTTTTTCATTGTTGTTGAGGATCGTTTTTTTCTATTTGCATATTTACACTTTATCTTCTTCTCCTTGTCTTCTCCCATCTATCTCCTCACTCTGCCTTGCTTGCTCTTTTCCTTGATGTTCTCTCTGTCACACCGTTGTTCCTTCCTTGCTTTCTGTCCTTTACTCACTCTCGTTATATTTTAGCATATGTTGTATTTGTTCTTCTGTTGGAAGGAAAAGGGATATGTAGTATCCTGCATTTGTTATGTAATGTATTTTACCACTCCTGCTCAGCCAGTGCCTGTGCTCCGTACTCAATAGAATGTTGGAATCTTGATGAGCCTCGGAATGTTGGGACACAGAGAGGTGAAGTGACATTTGGACATGAGCTGAGCAGCAGACATGCTGCTCCTGGTGGGTCCCTCCTTCAGAACTTAACTACTTGAATAAATCATACTTAATTACAATCCACCTGCGTGGACCTCCTCACTGAAGCGTGTTGCCTTTGTGTTGGCATATATGTTGGCGTATTGTGCTAGTTTGCATGTAGACTGTATGACAGTGTACATTGTGACTGTTTGGGGGTGCTGAATACGTCTGCGTGTATGTGTACATTTGGACTACATGACGAATGTGGGGTCATACGTGTACATTACCGTATCAATGTTACCAGCTTTGTCAGCTGTAGTGGGCATGTTTCTGTGCATGTGCGTAGCCAGTTGTGTCCTCTGTTCTGCAGTGTCGATAATGCATGTAGTTCCACGTTGTTGTCAATGTGGGTGTGCTGTTCGTGCTATGTGTGTGTGTTGCAGTGTGCCAAGAGGATCTGGGACATGATTCTGGGTGCTTGTGGGTGTGAAATGTGCTACGCCTCATTGTGCATGTGTGCCATTGTGCCCATCTCCCCCGTCTGTTTGTTGCACTCCCTGTTGGTGTTGTGTCTGCTCCTCTCCAGCTGTGTCCGTATTCCCTACTCCTTGCACCGTCTCTACACTGATGACTGTGGCCAGGGTTTCCTCCAACTCCTTCGGGGGCGCTGGACTGCCACCTCCTGTCGCAGTTGCTGCCTTCCTGTTGGCACCGGGATGGTGCCTGGTTTAGGTTGTCACGTCAAGCCGTCGCATATTGGCCTCCTGGACTGACCTCCTCGGCACTCCGACTGCATTCCAGGTGGTCTGCTTGTGGGTCAGTTGCTGGTAGTGTTCTGTCACCTCCGTGACACTGGTCTTGTTTTCCTGAGGTCTGCACCCCGTCTTCTTCTCCCTATTCTCCTTGGCCTTCCCCGACCCCGTTGTTCCTTGCTGGTGATCTGTGGGGGTTGTGGGGTTCAAGTAGGCCTCTGCGCTGGGTCAAGGTGCATCTATTTTGCTACGTGCTTTGGCTTGTTTCTGGTGTATCCTTCACAGGGTTTTTATGGTGCATTGTCCCACCAGACGCGTGGGATTAGCATGCCTGAGGCTAGTTTTTGCTACTTTTAATCCCACTGTTGGCCTCATAGCATGTTTTTTTACGTTCGCGTAGTGCATTTTTGCGGCATGGCGTTGATTTTCACGCGGACATTTGCCGAGTTATCTGGTGTCTATCGCATGCTACTGCCTTGCTGTGAATTCCAGGTTGACACAGGGTTATTTTCCCGCAATAGGCTGCGATGTTGATAGTTGCGTTATGCTACTCTTGCGGTAGTTATCACACTTTCTTGTGAATATACCCCTGAGTGTTCTGCATATTTAGCACAATTCCTTTACACTACATATAATGAGGACCTAAGTACATTTTTACTTTTTTATTGAGTTAAAGATAGTTCAAGGTTATAAATGATCCATCACAATTTTACAAACTAGTCTGACAACCACTAGTATATTGTATATTCCAAATGATGTACCATTCGTTTCCACGTCTAAATACTATGCATTTACAGAAGCACAACCTTTGGCAATTTTCTTCACAACTGGATGCTGCTTCATTTTCTTGTCCAAAATATTTTATTAAGATACTAATACAAACAAAAAAATCAATGTCAAATATTACAGTACAATTATCAAGCATTACATATTAATGTTTAATTTAGTGTGGTGGAATATGATGAATAAAAGAAAAAACAAGAGCAACTTACAATATCAGAAAAAAAGTTAATAGTCTAATTATTATCATGGATTCCTCAATGATAAGTCATTAACATAGATATTAAAAGGTTTTTGAAATATTTGTTGAGTAAGAGAGAATTTGTGCTACTATGGAAGAGAAGTAACTTTCTTAGCAAAAATAATCCAAGGCCCACTAAGAATGAAAGGAGAGTAGGCTAATATCCTTACAAGTGGAAGTGATTCACTTGATAGAGTAAGAAATAAGAAAATTATAAAATTCTGTTTGTGCAATAGGTAACGAATGGGTCACTGAACATGATTTATAAAGGAGTAGCTTATACGAAATAGTATCTAAACTATCATATATGTTTTCCTATACTTTGCTCAAATAATAGCAGCCTTAATGTTTAAGGACCAGTTTAACATATCAGAATAATGAGTTATCAAGCAATTCAAATTTGAAAAATATGTAAGGGGTCCACAGACAATTATACAATACAATCAAAGTGGTTTTCCGACCAGCAAGTGGAATCCAACCTGAAATATTACATGATCATATTTGTTTCCATACGTCAGCAGCAAATACATGAAATACTTTTCTAATTTTTGTTTACTTTAGAAGGTACATGATCTGAGAAATTATGTAGGTTTAAGCACGGGTTTAAATAAGGACTTTTGGAAATATGTAAGGCACTCTGGAAAGCTTTAAGCATATAAAGGGGATCATAATTGTGTGCTTCAAATGATTAGAGAACATATTTATGTTATATGTCTGGAAAGGATAAAAAGACATTTCCTTGAAGTATATCATGTAAGTAGAAAATTCTACAACCTATCTAGGGTTTTCAGGATTTAATTGTAGCATGGTATTTTAAGAAAGAGTTATTCCCAAGAGAAATGTATTTTTAATAGAATATTACAGTGGATCACTGTATTAAATTCCAAAAGACACCATTTGGTAGCTTTAATAATTGGTGACAAATCAATTTTACTATTAGGTATGGTTAAGATGCCTGACAATTGAAAATGATTTATTACATTGCATTCAATCCTGATCCTATGCAGATGAAACAATATCATGTGAGTCAAATCATAACAATTCTTGCTGTATGCTATTTATGGACATCTGGTCAACATAGGCCACCACATACTGTACAAACCTTTAGCTTATCATAATTAATTGTTGGATATTGTTAATTGATCTAAACACATTTTGATGTCATTTAATCTAGTCTCTTAAGGGAAAAAAGAGAAACATGTAAAGGAGCAAAATAGTAAATATAGAACCTGAAGTGCAATAATCATCAAATTAGCCTCATATTTGTCCCACCAGTTTAAAAACTAAAAATGGCTATGTATCACATTTCTCAGTCGTCTTCAAAATGATAATATTATAATTGAAATCCACTCTCTTTTTGATGGAGTGAGAAAACAAGGGTATTTATCAATAGAGGAGCACCACGTACTACCAGTGCCTATCATCACATCAGGAATGAAATAAACAAATAGCAGAAACACTGTTTTATTTATATTTGAAGTACAGCCTGAAACTTTGGAATAGAATTCCATAAACTGGAGCATACCTGGAATGGTGTAGTGAGTGGTGCAACAGGTTTCAAGCTAGTTCTGGCTCAGGAAGTCTAAAGCACATTTTTTATAAAGTTACCTTTCCAATCAAGATATAAAAAGGTGTATTTTATCGTTAAATATGATTTGAAAATGAAGTAGGAAATAACTTTGAATGACTTTGCTGGCATTCTCCCAGGCGGAGTTGTGAATGAAATGTTGTAATCAGACCTAAGCCTGTCTTATGGAAAATATAGCTGAAGCTACAGAGTGAAATAGCTTTAGGCTTTCAGTCATCATGAGGGTAGTGTTTGGGCACTCTTTTTCAATATTATATAGTGTGCCACTCTTTCTACATATTAGGCATCCATGTGTTAAGTGCTTCCAACGTACACTTTAGGAGTGACTTAATACATAGAAATATGTTTTCCTCCATGGCAAAAGTACTTTTTCTTTACAAGCTTTACTGTAGTGCCTTTATAATGCAGGAACAGGAATGATTTCTACTCTTATTTATTGTATTCCAATATCTTTAGGAATCTTCTTCTTTGGAGAATGTTAGCCACAGTCTTGTTGCTCTAACGCAATCTTTAGCTGCTATTCGCCATTGATTGTGACAACAAAGAGTTCTTCGACATCACAAAAACAATGACATGACAAACCTAGTCAGGGTATGTTGAATGACAGAGAATCCTTGACACCACCCCACATCTGTAGTGCTCATTTGCAGTGTCTACCTAGCACCTGTTTTAGACTTGAAGCACAGACACTTTACTGCTGCTCAGCGGTGGTAAAGTGTGCAGAGTTCCCCATCCTGGCAGACAGAATATTGAGAGATATAACAGATAGTTTTCACCTTGATCAAACTGTTATTAAAGGGTAGAGTATCTCTCTATATATATGTATATGTGTGTGTGTATGTGTGTGTGTGTGTGTGTGTGTGTGTGTGTGTGTGTGTGTGTGTGCGCGCGTGTGTATGTGTGTGTGTGTGTGTGTGTATATATATGTTTCCTGTTATATGTAAACAAAATATCTGGATCCTGCCACCCACAGCCCCATCCTCTGTGCCTTCCCTCCTCCTCTACCTTCTCCTCTACTCAATAACTTTGCCTCTCTGCTCTCCATTGGAGCAGAAAGACAGTAATGCAGTGTCATGTTCTCGGAGAGCCCTATCAGAACATGTGTAATTTCTTTATGACATAGCAACAATGGGAAACACGTTTTGCTACATGATAGCAGTAAACAGACAGCTTTAGCATCAGGTTTTCATGCTGGTGATGCTAGTGATGCTCAGTGAGAGTCATACATAACAATAGGGATAACTACCTTTTCTGATCCAGCTCACGCACTGTACAGTGAACCTCAGTGAAAAAGTGCGCAGAGGCCTAAAATCACCAACACCAGGTTACAGAAACAGGCTAGGCAAAAGCAAAACGTTTCGGGGTGAACCTGCCAAAAGGGCCTAGTCCAACAACTACCTTTTCAAATCTCTTTCCTCTGAACTTTTTCCCCTGAAAATTAACAGGCCTTAGTGAATAAGAAGACATTTATAGCATTGCCGCTCTAGCTCATTACAAGAACTCAGTAGCCTCTTTTCATTTTACAGCACATCCTGAACTAGAGCTAGTTTTAAAAATGACCTACATTATACTTCTTAAACTATGTTTCTGCCACCAGATACAAGTGGTTTATTGTCTGTTAGTTTTCAGAGAAGTGATTTTTCATTTACAGGATCTCTGCAACCACACTACCTCTTTTTTTTTTATAAAAGAGCAAGATAATTGAAATTTCGAAAGTTGTGAGGGAGAGGTAATGATGCAACCATATGTTATAAGGAATGTCAAACCCCCACCATACGACAGAAGGATATTGCAAGTAACCAAGAACGTCTATAAACTTGTAAACAAACTCAGGCAAAGAACTTGCCCACCCACCTCATTCCTTCTTGGTAACTTAAAATGTACTGAAGAGGATACTTTATGCCATATGTAATGATGGTCCTTGAGCCCTGTTGTTTGTCCCTACATCAAGCATCAATAATGCAAGCATACAAAAGCATGTTTTACTGATTTTCTGGCATTACTGAAATGGTGAAGAATTTAAGGTCCTATTTTTTGCCCTTTTCATATTCCAAATAGATGTCAATGCTTCTCACGTTTCTGAAGTCTTAAAACACATACCTCTTTGCTAGGATAGCAAACTCTTCTGTTGCCCGGGCCAGTCCTTCAGCAGCCTGTGTTAAATCAACCATGGTCTCACCACTGTCCATCAAGTCTTCTCTCTCTGTTGAGATGATCAATTCGCAAAACTGAGACACCATGGGAGAGATGATGTGCTCAATGCTTTTGCGGTGCACCATGAAACCGATATCACAGAAACAGAAGGATTCCATTGCTTTCACCCTGGAAGCAGAAAATACTGTCAACTACAATTGGATGATTTCAAGTTCTCAAATTGATTAACTGTGCAATTAGGTTATTTCAAGAGCCTTAAAAACACACAAGATAAATAACTCTATAGCTTGAGAGAAATTCTGCAGTATTTCTAATCGTATCACAGTAGAATCACCCAATGGTGTATGAGATCAATCAATAATCTGGTCTGTTATACAATTGTAGTCTCCACCAAGTAAAATGGTCTGTGTCAGGTATGGGGCCAGGGTTCAGGATAAGCCAGCCAGAAACGCAACCTGATCTCAATTAGGGGTGTAGATTCCCACAATGGTTAAGTCTCAGCCCACAAGATGGATCCATACCAGGAAATATCTCCAATTAGGATCAATTAACTCGCAAGTTTTCTGGAATGGAACTCCAGGGCGGATCCACACCAGGACCCCCCTGCTCAATGTCGAGTAAGTTGTTGGATACAACTGTCCCCGCCATTGCTTTCCCAGTGCATCACTCTCAGGACCAGATAGGTCGGTGTCTTTAAAAGGAAAATATGGGCTCTTTGCTTCATTAGGTGTTAATGTACTTTCTAGCACCTAGTCATGTGATTCAGGCCCATAACATTCCAGCTATTAAAACTATAGATTATGGGGGTTGCCATGGATGTGGGGTCAGAGTAGTAGTCAGCTCAGGGCCCCAATTGTCATAGGGGCCAAAGATCTCAGACCACTGTGCAAAATGTGCAATGATAGAGGCAGCGCAACAAACAGTCCCCCTCATACAAGTAACAGTTCTCCAACTCCCCAATCCCAGGATTAGAAAAGTAAACCTTTCCTTCTAAACCAGCAAGCAATCATTTAACGGTTGTGCACTCATCATGGTTACAACTTCAAAGAAAAGGGGGGTATTTTCGAGCAAGCGTCTTCCGGCGTCAGATCCCACGAGCTTAAACATGTGAGGATATCTCAGTCCAGTCCTGATCCAACAAACAGAGCCCAATAGCGTGACACAACTCGTTCCCTCTATCTTTTGTTCTATCCAAGCATAGCCACCACCTCCCACTCAGCGCATCATTGTCAAAGAAGTTCATCAGCAGTTCCAAGTGTGACTCACGGACAGCCACGGCCTGTGGAGGGAGTTTCGGTGGGGCGGAGAGGAGGGGCGGGGGAGGGGCAGGGTGGGGGGTGCTAAAAACTGGAGTATGGATAATTGAAGGTAAGTAAACAATTTAATTAATAAAACGAATTTCGTAGCGCACCCTGCATCCATACTCCAGTTTTTAGCACCCCCCACCCTGCCCCTCCCCCGCCCCTTTTCTCCGTCCCACGAAACTCCCTCCACGGGCCGTGGCTGCTCACAGAGGGATATATTCAAGGCTCAGGAGGAGACTGATACATGATCAGAGTACGCGTCTCCCATTTCCATGTCTCCCCACTTCAATGGAGGGTTGTATCCTGCTCCACGTAAGACCACCCCCACCTCCACCACTTTCTGCCATTCCTGCTGTGCTTGTGAGTGGGATGGTATTGCGTGTGTGCCAGTGTTTGTAGGGCTTTCTTCTCATTGGGGGAGCTGCTGAAGCCAGTTCCAGAGCAAGGGTGGGGAAGTGAAGTGGTATACTGTGTCTTCATAAGTCACTCTCCCCTATTTCTGAACTTGTTTTTTGGCATCCGCAAATGAGGGCCTTTGTCACTGCAGTTCTCTTGTTATGTCAGGGAAAATCATTACTCTCTGGTTTTCCACACAGTTATGTTCCCCTTGAGACAGACGTGGGCCAAGACGTGATCATGGTTTTCAAAGTGTAGGACTTTGGCCACTACAGGTCTGGGGCCTGCTCCTGGCAATGGGGGCCAGGCCAGCACCTGGCTGGCACATTATAGTGTGTACAATGGGGAGTATCCCACAGGGCCATCTCTCTGCAGAGCCAGGCTTCTAAAAAGCTAGTCATGTCTGCTCCAGGTCTCTCAAAATGCATTCCAGCAGGCCAATGATTTGAAGATTGTTTCTTCTGGCCCTGTTCTCAGCATCTTCATCCCAGATCTCCAGTGTTTACCTTCCACATTCAAGCGTCTCTCTCACAATTTTGCCACATTGGGGTTAAGTTTGTCTAGTGTCCATTCGGATGTAGTGACCCTCTCTGCTAAACAACGAGGGTCATCTTGGAGCAGCCCCAAGCTTGTCACCATGGCGTCTATTTTAAGCTGAAGCGCTTCTCGTGATAAGGCTATTGCCTGTAGGATGGTGTCTAGGGTTGCCCCGTTGTGCCCTTCTTGTGTGGCCCCTACATTCAAAGCCATTTCCTATGTAGCCTGGCAAGAGTCGCTAAGTTCTTTTTTCTTTGAGTACTTGCTATCTTCTTAGTATCACAGAGGTGGGAGGTAGGGGTGGGCCCAGCAGTGCTCCAGGTGTTACTGATTACAGTATGCAGCAGGGGTTCAGTCCCGCACAGTGAGACGGGAAAGGTCCGGAGGCCCAGGTAGCCCTCTGCTACCTGGACTGGTGAGTGTATGGGTGTGCTAGGTAACCCTGGGCAGAGTTTGCGGAATTGCACTACGCGAAGCTGCGCAAAGTGAAAATAAAACTCTGCCCCACTACGCGGAGCTCCGGGAGCGGCGGAGTAGGGTAGAAAAAAGCTGTTCCTGGGGATTGCACGGTGCAGGATGCTTGTCCACAGTGTGCAATCATTACGAACAGCACCATGCACAGCGCAAGCTTACCTTTTCTGCCGCTCGAGTAGATTTTTACTCGAACTGCAGCTTTCTCAAAGCGAACAGGCAGTTTTTCAACACGAGCGGTGGCGAGCATACACAACCACTCGCAATGAGAAACCTGACCCATCCCTCCATGTTGAGAAATCTCGCTGGGAGGTGGATTTTCCTCGCTCGCGCACCCCAACTTGACGTTATTGAACGCGAGCGAGAAAAAAAGCTCTGCTACGCTGCACGAAGCTGCGTTTTTGGGATCTCCGCGAGCCGCGCGTAACTCGGAGTGCGGGAAACTCCGCAAACTCCGCGAGAGTAGCAAAGTTCTCTGCCCAGGCTGAGTGCTAGGTAAACTTAATGCAGGCTTGATTTGTGCCAGGCAGGTGTTGTGAGGAAAGCAGTGCTTTGTCCAATGACCTGAATGCCCATTAAAGGCAGGTGGGACTCCCCGCTGTTAGAAACGGGATCCCCGGCTGGCCAAGGCTCATGCCAAAGTCAGTCAGAGATCACCATTCCCAAGTCAGGGCAAGGGAGTTACACACCAAGATAACCCCTGCTCACCCTCTAGGTAACGTGACGCGAGCAGCAAGGCTAATCTCGGAGGCGATGTGTAAAGCATTTGCGCGCGCACCCAGCAACAACACCCAAGGCCCACCACAAAGGAAACTCCACACAAGGTTATATCAAAAATAGCCTTTGTATTATAGCAAAAACACAGTAGATAACAAAACACACTTTACAATGTGCCAACAGGCACGGGCAGAATTTACAGGGGATTATTTACAGGACAGGGCCACATGGACCACTGTCAGGGATATGCACTTTTAGAATTAGCACTTGTTGTAATTAGCACTTTGTAGGAGTAATAATACTTGTAGGTATCACACTTAGCACATAGAACCTATAATAACTGTAGCATCAAAATAGTACATGTAACACACAACCAGTAATCACTGGTAAAAGGGTAAATACCTCCTACGCAACCCTAACCACTGTAGGAAAATCACGCCTGGAACTCGGACCTAATTAGCAGGACCTATAAAAGGAAAAACAATCACCTAAACATGTCACATTTAGCAAAGGGAAAGAAGCATAAACAATCACCTAAGCAGGTCACATTTAGCAAAGGGAAAGAAGCATAAAACAATTACCTAAGCAGGTCACTTTTAGCAAAGGGAAGGAAGCATAAAACAATCACCTAAGCAGGTCACTTTTAGCAAAGGGAAGGAACCATAAAACAATCACCTAAACAGGTCACTTTTAGCAAAGGGAAGGAAGCATAAAACAATCACCTAAGCAGGTCACTTTTAGCAAAGGGAAGGAAGCATAAAACAATCACCTAAGCAGGTCACTTTTAGCAAAGGGAAGGAAGCATAAAACAATCACCTAAGCAGGTCACTTTTAGCAAAGGGAAGGAAGCATAAACACATTGCACATGAGGTATAAAAACACATTCAGAGGTGCAGGTAGAACATTTGCGCAGGAATCACATAAGCAAGTAAATCACAAATGTGCAGGGTGTACATAGCGCAACACTAGAACTGTACCCCAGGCCAACTGGCCTCGCAAGGGCTGAAATGACCTTAGTCCAAATGTCAGGCAGGCTGCGCAGGCAGCCAAGAACACAAGCCTAAACGTGGCAACTGCCCACAAAGTGCTGGGCAGTTGAAAATACTGATGGGGCCAACGTTGGAGCCTCGTGGGCTCAAGAACAACAGGATGGCACACAAGAGCCTCCCAGGGCTCGTAAGACAAATGTGGGCTGTGAGCCTCTCTGGGCTCTTGAACAAAGAACTGGCACTCGAGCCCATCTGGGCTCGTAGAACAACTGCGGGCGTGGAGCCTCGTGGGCTCGAAAACAGGAATGCCCCTGAGCCTCTCGGGCTCTAAATAACAAAGAACTGCCCCCTCAAGCCGCTCGGGACTCGTAAATACAACGGGGCGCGCTGAGCCTCTCAAGACAAATGTGGCGCCGTGAACCTCTCGGGGCTCAACCACTACTGTGCCCCTGCGACGTTGGAGTCCCGCTCGGGGGACTCAAAAGCAAGTGATGCCCCCGGAGCCCTCTCAGGTCTCTAAACACAACGGGGCCTCTCTCAGGCCAGGCCCGCACACTGGAGGGGAGGGGCAGGCACCGGCAATGTGCCTCGACGCCCTCCTCCCTTCACTCGCTCACCAGGGCCCCACTCACCGGCTTCTCTGTGGCTGGAGAAAGAGAGCTCCCGCTCCTCGGGACTCTCCTGAAGTCGCGGCCTCCTCGCTCTGCTCCGGGGTTCTCCTCTCGCTCCTGGGAGGCCCCGGGGGGGGACGGCGGCGACTCTTGGGCAATGCAGGAGCGCAGAGTAGGCTCCCGTCGCTTCCTGCTTCATCTCTCTTGGGCAGCCAATCACTGCGTAGGTCGCCCGGCGAGCCTCCCGCAGCCTCAACCAATGGCAGCGCGGCTCCCGGGTGACGTCAGCGGCGGCTCCTTCGGCTTCTCCTCGGCCCTGGGCTGCGGTGGTGATCTCGGGGCTACACAAGGGGTAGGCTCCCTCCGTAATTAAATAATAAAACGGGGAATATGCCGGGTGGGCACTGGCCTCAACAACCAAAGCGCTCCCAAGCGCTATAACAGCAAATACAGCGCTCCCAGCGCTAGAGGGGAAAGTAAAGTGCTCCCAGCGCTAGGAACACAAAATAAAGCGCTCCCAAGCGCTAAAGGCAATCAAAAGCGCTCCCAGGCGCTTAGAGGCAAAATAGAGCCCCAGACAAGTTCTGGAGGCAGGCAGGGGGCAAGGCTGGGCCCAGAGCCAGCTCACTGGGCCTCCAGGCATGGAGGCACTCCAAGTGGCGGTCCTCCTGGCCCCAGCAACAGCAGCAGCCCCCTCAGATAAGATCCTGGCAGAGAACAAATTGTAAGGGGACACAGCCCCTTCTTATACTGTAAAAGCCTTTATCTCAGGGTGCAGGGTGGGGGAGAAACCAGTTGCAGCTGGTTTTGGAGCACCCTTGATGTGCTCAGCCCCTCACTCTATTCACTAGGGAGGCTAGGGTCGTTAGACGCACCACAGGGGGCGGAGCCAGCATTGTGTGGGGAAAGCCCAGCCCTATTCAGGAACCAGGTGCAGCCCTCCCTCACATCACTCATGCTAATCTCTCCACTCACCACTGGGCAGACCCATCCAGACTTCCTGGAGCCAGGCTTGCCAGCCAGCTCCAGCCAATCACACTCCAGCACCCTCACTGCACACACACATCAATGCCTAGAAGTGGCACTTCCCCACTAGACACATACACGCCGCACATATCATTGCGCAGCATTCACTCTCACGAGTTCGCACATACCAAACTCGAGCCTGCACTCCCCACGTATCAGGAACTAACATGGACACACACATTCCCCATGCATTCCTATGGGAGGGCAGGCCAGCCTCACTACATGCACGCACTTTACTCTGGGACACAGGGAAAAGTGCGCAGAGACCCAAAATCGCTAACACAGATCATATATTAAAATCAAAAAGATTAGGGGTGAACCTGCCAGAAGGACCAAGTCCAACACCCGCCTTCTCCGTTCGGTATCCTTACACTAGGTGTGTTACCCTCCTCGGGCCACGAAGCCCCCGATTAGCGCCAGGATGTTGTTGTTTGTTCGTATCACTGTCTGCTGCCGGGACCCCACACTGTGTCACCATATGATTCTATAGATGGCAAGCCCTATCGCTGTTCACCACAGTCTCCGGGCCACATTCTGTACTCCTGTTTTCATCATACTCCGGTGCACAGCAAGGTTCCAGTGAAATTTACTCCCCCTTCAAAGATCAAGTGGGGTTCCTCACCACTCCTCACTGTTCACTGCTCATGTCTATCCTGCGCTGGGTTGCCACCACTAGTCCATGGAGGCAGACGCAAGGAGAAGCAGGGCAAGTCAGTGTCTGTGATAAGATGCCATTGTGGGATTTTCTGCAATATCGTATGGTTGTGGACCGACTCCTGAACAGTCTGTGGTCCAAGTTAGGGAATGTGCTGGTCTCTTCTGCCTCATGGGAGCAATTGCATCTCAGAGATGCCGAGATGAGTGTTTTGGGCAATCGCGATACACCCTTACCCTTAAACCCCCTCATCCACTTACCCATCAATCCCTCCACACCCTCAGCCCTTAAAACCACCCTGCATCCTTAGCACTAAAATCACCCCTACTCTTAGCCCTAAAACCACCTGCACCCTTAACCCTGAAACTATCCCTTCCCTTAGCTCTAAAACCACCCCTCTCCTTTACTTAACACTGCCCCTTCCCTTTGCCCTAAATCACCAATCCTTAACCTAAAACTGCCTCTTTCCTTAGTCTAAACCCACTCTTCTCTTACCCTAAAACCACCCTTTCTCTTAACCAAAACCACCCCTTCCCTTTACCTAAACCCGCCCCTCCCCTTAACCTAAACCCACCCCTTCCCTTAACCTAACTTAACCTAAACCCGCCCCTTCTCTGAACTTAAAATCACCCCTACCCTTAACCCAAAACGCCTCTTCCCTTACCTAAAACCGCCGTTTCATGCTAGTTAACAATTCGGCATAAAGACAGGCATACTAATGACGCCATTGTGATGCCACTTTTGTTATAAAGGCTTTTGTAATAAAGCCTTCATTAAAAAGGACGTTACCCCCTGAGCCACCTAGCAGGCCGCACACTTGCCCCCTCCAACTCCCTGATCTCTCAACGGGGCTTTGCTCAGCTGTACTGCACTCTCAATTATACAAGGGGCCGCCAAATGGCAGCACAGAAGAAGGCCATCTCTCTCGGGAACCCGCTAACTGATCAGCTCTGGTGCAGGTCCTAGAGGCTTTTATGATGTTGTGTCTCCGTCTCTGTCTCCTCTGCGGCTCCACGAGGACTGGTGCTGTGCCCCAAATGTTATCACCAGGACCAGTTCTGTTTTCCTGGTTTTCTCTCTCCCACTACAGGGTTGGCAGGCCCCAGCCAGGACGACATTTTGAGAGAGGGAGTCTTGCAGTGATCTATAGCAGCCTCCCCGCAGCTGCTCAGCCAGGGTGTTTTGCACCCAAATCTCAAGCACAAGGCTCAATGGGCTCCACAGGACTCACCCCTATGATTTATGGGGTGGGGGCTGGGTAGTGGAGGTCAGGATGGATACAGATGGTGAAGTTCGTCCGAGAGCACTGCTACTCACGTCTTACTGCATTGGCACCAGTTCCTGCAGTATTTCTATTTAAGTGCTTGTGTTCCTTTAACAAGATAAAATGATATAATCAATGGAAAACACATGATCTTCATGATAAGTGGTCTTCATAGCAGGTGTTACTATTTGTCAACTGAATAACACTAAATGCATACTATTGGCAGAACATTATTTTTAACATTCAATTTTTTTCATACCTTTCAATTATTTTCTCACTTTTTTAGATGTTTATTAAAACAAGCATTTGCAATGCAATCGGTCTCGCCTTTGGGACCTTATATGTATTTAGCTATGTAGCACATTAGCCTGGTTGCTGAAATATCTACTGTTCTTTAACATGGTGGGGAAAGTAAGCACCAAACTGCATGACACGCCAGGTATGGGAACACATGGAGAGAAATATTGCCTATCAGCGTGAAATGGTATAGTGCAAAGCTCTGTTTTTAACATAAAATTAGGGCCTTCTGTGGTCATATCACTGAAAATACAAGATTTGAAAAAAATATTATTGTCTACAGGTGCTCGTGGAAGCCATTTTCTATGGACTGTAATCTAGAGAATGCTAAAGTGATTCTGGGATTTTGCTGACCTCTGCTGGTGGTTACTAACAAGAGAGTTAAAAAGAAGCAGTTGCCAGAAAAATAAAAAAAGAAAGTCCTTCAGCAGTAAGCAATTCTGGTATTTTACTGACCTCTGCTAGTCGTTTTCTATCAGGACAGTTAAATAGAGGCAGTTGAACAGAAAAAAAGTGCCTAAGCGGAAGCAGACAAGTCATAGGGCTGACCTCCAGAGCCAACAAAGTACATCCACATATAAGTATATACTAAATCATATAAGTATATACTAAAGTATTTACAAGAGGTCTCGAATGCTCGACCTAAACATTTCTTATTTTTTTTAATGAAATAAAGCCTACCTTCATTTTCTATAGTTGTTGTCAGCCCCACATTTTGTGGTTGCTGTCTCTATTTAAAGATTTATGTTCCTAGAGAAATACCTCTATTTAAAACAATAGCCTAGGAAATGCATCTCTCGTACCCTCAGTTGTAGAAAAAGATTAATATTTTTAGCACTGTATCTGAACCATAGGTACAGTTTGTAATTATTGAAACATTTTCATATTTTCATGGATTAATGACTCAGTCTTCTGTTGTAATGGAGTAGCTTATTTCGGGTGTCTGCACACGTATGATATTTGCTTTTATTGTAGTGGTGTCTCACGCTCAGTGAAGATTCAGGCTACAGCCTCTAGCAGAACAGAGTCTGTTGCAATGGAGAAAGGTCTCTGTAATGTCCTGCTGGATACTTTCTAGTGTCTCAGCAGATGCTGAGTTGGTTAGCCTCTCCCTTGGGGGAGTGGACACACATACACCCCACCCCCATCCCTTACAAGCGTCACAAGTGTTGTGGGCCTGGTAATAAAAGGGCCCGGTGCACGTGCTCAGAGCCAGTTCCAGTACCCACATTTACTGTGTCTGTGTCATCATTCATTAGTTATGTGGTCCCAGGGCCCACAACTCAACATTGACGACGGGCGGGTCTGACCCCGCATGCATGCTGATTGCCGCTCTGCTGTGCCTCATGGGAGAAATCTAGCCCCAGGTAACCCTGAAGACAGTGCCCTCACAGTAGCGCCAGTGGCTGAACAGAGCAAGACGATGGTCACCCATACGTGTTTCCGATCAATCAATCAATCAATCAAAGCATTTATATAGCGCGCTACTCACCCGGAGGGTCTCAAGGCGCTTTGGGGGTGGGGGGGGTTCTGCTACTGCTCGAACAGCCAGGTCTTAAGCTGCTTCCTGAAGGCAAGGTGGTCCTGGGTCAGGCGGAGGTGGGTCGGGAGGGAGTTCCAAGTCTTGGCGGCCAGGTAGGAGAAGGCCCTTCCCCCTGTGGTGGCTCTTCGGATGCGGGGGACGGCGGCGAGGGCGTGGCCGGTCGATCGAAGCTGGCGTGTGGGAACGTAGAAGTTGAGGCGGCTGTTGAGGTATCCTGGACCTTGGTTGTGTAGGGCTTTGTGTGCGTGGGTGAGGAGACGGAAGGTGATTCTCTTGTTGACCGGGAGCCAGTGCAGATCTCTCAGGTGTCCGGAGATGTGGTTGCGGCGGGGGATGTCCAGGATGAGTCGTGCTGAGGCTTTCTGAATCCGCTGGAGTCTTTTCTGGAGTTTGGCGGTTGTTTCGGCGTAGAGGGAGTTGCCGTAGTCCAGACGGCTGGTGACGAGGGCCTAGGTGACCGTCTTCCTGGTCTCGGTGGGGATCCACTGGAAGATCTTACGTAGCATGCGCAGGATGTTGAAGCACGACGAGGAGACGGCGTTGACCTGTTTGGTCATGGAGAGGGAGGAGTCTAGGATGAAGCCCAGGTTGCGTGCGTTGTCCGTTGGTTTGGGTGCGCTGCCTAGGGCGAGGGGCCACCAGGAGTCGTCCCAGGCGGAGGGTGGAGATCCCAGGATGAGGACTTCCGTCTTGTCCGAGTTCAGTTTCAGGCGGCTGTTCATCATCCACTTGGCTACGTCTGTCATCCCTTCGTGTAGGTTGGCTCTGGCGGTGGCGGGGTCATTGGTGAGAGAGAGGATCAGCTGGGTGTCGTCGGCGTATGAGATGATGTTGAGGTTGTGTTGGCGTGCGATGGCTGCGAGGGGGCTCATGTAGACGTTGAAGAGGGTTGGGCTGAGCGAGGAGCCTTGAGGGACGCCGCAGATGACTTCGGTGGCTTCTGATCTGAACGGGGGGAGGCGGACTCTCTGTGTCCTTCCGGCGAGGAAGGAGATGATCCATTCCAGTGCCTTCTCCTGGATTCCGACGTTGCTGAGGCGCTGCACTAGGGTACGGTGGCAGACAGTGTCGAAGGCCGCGGAGAGGTCTAGGAGGATGAGGGCCGCTGTTTCTCCGTTGTCTAGCAGGGCTCTGATGTCATCGGTGGCTGCGATCAGGGCGGTCTCGGTGCTGTGGTTGGCCCGGAAGCCAGACTGCGAGGGGTCCGTTCGTCTCGAGGAAGGCGGCCAGCTGCTTGTTGACGGTCTTCTCGATGACTTTTGCAGGAAACGAGAGCAGCGAGATGGGGCGGTAGTTCTTGAGGTCGGTGGGGTCGGCTGATGGTTTCTTCAGTAGAGCGCTGAGTTTGGCGTGCTTCCAGCTCTCCGGGAAGGTAGCGGTGTCGAAGGAGGTGTTGATGATGTCCCGCAGGTGGGGTGCGATGACAGCGTCGGCTTTGTTGAAGATGTGGTGAGGGCAGGGGTCGGTCGGAGATCCGGAGTGGATGGAGTTCATCGTGCGGATGGTGTCTTCGGTGCTGATCGGGGTCCAGGCGCGGAGGGTGGTGGTGGGGGGCGGTGGTTCAGTCGTGGCGTGCGTCGGTTGAGTGCTGAAGCTGTTGTGTATGTCTGCGATCTTGTTGTGGAAGTAGGAGGCGAGGGAGTTGCAGAGGTCTTGTGAAGGGGTGATGTCGTTGTTTCCGGCGTTGGGGTTGGAGAGCTCTTTCACGATGTTGAAGAGTTCCTTGCTGTTGTGTGCGTTGTTGTCCAGTCGTTCCTTGAATGCAGTTTTCTTGGTGGCGTGGATCAGTTGGTGGTGTTTTCGGGTGGCGAGCTTAAGGGCAGTCATGTTGTTGGGTGTTGGGTCTCTGCGCCAGGTTTTCTCGAGTGCTCAGCAGTTCTTCTTGGAGTTCTTGAGTTCGTCGGTGAACCATGGGGCTTTCTTGCTGCCGGGTCTGTTCAGCTGGGTCTTCAGAGGGGCGAGGTCGTCTGCGCAGTTGCTGATCCACTTCGCGAGGTTGGTGGCCACCTGGCTTGGGTTCGGTGCGCTGGTGGGAGGGTTCATGCTAAGGGAAGTCGTGAGCTGGTCGGCTGTGATCTTGTTCCAGCTTCTGCGTGCAGCCTGTTGTTGGTGGTGGTGGATCGTGGTCCTTCTGAAGCTGAAGTGGACGCAGCTGTGGTCCGTCCAGTGGAGTCCGGTGGCGTGGGTGAAGGTGATGTCCTTGCAAGATGAGACCACGGGGTCCAGCGTGTGTCCGGCGTAGTGGGTGGGGGTGGTCCCCAGCTGCTTGAGACCGAGGATGGCGAGGTTGTCCAGCAGGGTGGTGGTGTTGCGGTCGTTGTTGTTCTCCAGGTGGAAGTTGAGGTCCCCGAGGAGGATGTAGTCAGCGGAGAGGAAGGCGTGCGGGCTGATGAGGTCGGCGATGTCTTCGCTGAATTGTGTGCGTGGTCCCGGGGGTCTGTAGATGAGGGTGCCTCTGAGGGTCGTCTTGGGGTCCGATGGTGTCCACAGGTGATTCCTGTTCTGCCCACTTTACCCAATGGCCCCAAGGTGAGAAAGCAGAGGCTGTTCACTTCCAGTGGTCTGATTCCCTGCTGAAATCAGCCTATTGAGTAGCAGAATGAATGGACTGCAGTGAGAAACATTAAGGAGGGGTCAGCGCCGATAGCAAAAATGCACCCTAGACCTCTCAAGGTAACGCAGGACCCACACCAACATATGCCCTTCTAACTGTTATTTCACCCACAAGTTGCCTGCACCTGCAAGTGTAGGTTCCGGTGAGGAGAGGAGTGCCATCACTTTCAAGACACCAGTGGGGCCGGCAAGGAATGAGAGGCGCCTCAGTGTTCAATCATGACACTTCGTCAGCATCTGTGAAGCTGCCATAGTGCCCCACACTCTGCTATACAACTGCCCTGCACCTGCCGTCCAGCAATGCCGGTTCGTGTGCCACTTCTGCAGCGCCCTACAAAGTAATTGCAGAGCCTCCTAGTAGGCCCTCACTGCCATGCATCAGTCTGCAATGAAATATACAAAATTATGGCTCTGCACCCTTCTAGTAAGTAAAATTCACATATATTTTTAGATAACAGTCCTTATACAGTACTATTTGCAAATTTGAATGGTCACATTCATGTCCAAAAATGAAGTCAGTCACAAGTTCCGGAAGTTTAAAACTTGATCTTTATTCAATTCTTGTTTTCAATGATATAGCCAACGCGTTACATCCGTTACCAGACTTCTTCAGGGCATAGCAAGTTTTATAGTGTTCCACGATATTTGTGTCTGTCGAAAATCAATTCAACCCTGGTAATTTTAAAAATTGCCTATCAATTCTTGTGGCAATATAAAGTTGGCGTTATAGATTTCCGTGGATGCTGCAAAGTGTAACCGCAAGAGTGTGCGTTTCGTCAGCCATGTGGTCATCTGGTTCCTATCTGGTACTATCGCGGAACACATGGACCTTTACAAATGATTTCAAAACTGGGTTTCACACTAGCATGGCGTCTTTGGCACACAGAGATATGCATGAAAAAGTGGAAGGTAGGGAAATGTTCTAACAGTTGGGAAGCAATTGCGCTGCCAGTGGTGAGATTCCAGGACATTTCAAGAGCTAGACAAGACAACTAGTCAGACACTTATCCTTGTCTGACAACTGCGCTAATTTCTCCACTCCTTGAAAGCCATTATTAATTCACATCTGATCCTGTACCTTTTTTGTTTTTCTCTCTTGTCAATTCCTCGGTTCAGCTTTCCATAAGTGCTTTGTACACTTTGTCTTTCCTTTAGTTGATACCAGTGGTGGGCTTGCATTGGTGATTGTTTCTGGCCCTCTCCAACAATCAGTACTTCACCTCCTGGTGTGAGCACAGTAA
Organism: Lissotriton helveticus; assembly: GCF_964261635.1. NCBI lineage: Eukaryota > Metazoa > Chordata > Amphibia > Caudata > Salamandridae > Lissotriton > Lissotriton helveticus. Next base: position 1,297,534,841 of record NC_136067.1, on the reverse strand, counting down.
GCTTCTTGACCTGTGGCCTTTGAGTGCTAGTGTGTCTTTGAATTCTGCTGAGCCTGTAAAGGAGAATTACAGTGTGCATTGAGTCAATATCATGTTATTCCTAGCATATTTTCTGGTCCTTTTAGTAAGAACTCAGGTATGATTCTTCGGCACAGGCCAATACAACATTACAAGGATCTTGAAACTGCCAAGATAAAAAAAAGCCTATTTATTGTACAAGTTAAATCAGCTCGCAAAATCTCCATTTCCCAACAGATCTGACCTCCTTTGTTGGCCACCTGAGCAGATACTCTGTGCCTAAGTACAGGTAATCAGTATTGCAAAAGTCCAGGTGATAGTCATGCTGGTCTGGAATCACACTGTGTGTCTTTGTCCACTCCTACATTCATCCTGACTAAAGCATGTCCTTATCTAATCACTCTGCTGAAACATAGGCACTTATGAACTTATCCTGCTGTCAACTACTAGCACTCTAGGAACCAAGTCACTGTCTATGCACTTACAGAATGACTCAAGCATTGAGACAAGCAGTGGTACAGTCAAATGTGCACAATGCATGCGGTCTCTTAACCCCTTGCAGACTACTGACTCAGTCCTGCAAAAGTCCAGGTAATAGTCATGCTTGTCTGGAATCACACTGTGAGTCTGTGTCCACTCATACAATCATCCAAACAGAAGCATGTTCTTTTCTAATCACTCTGCTGAAACATAAGCGCTTATAAACTTATCGTGCTGTCAACTACTAGTACTCTAGGAACCCAGTCAGTGTCTATGCATTTGCAGAATGATTAAGGAATTGAGACAAGCAGTGGTACACTGAAATGTGCACAATGTATGTGGTCCCTTAATCCCTTATAGACTACTGAGTCAGTCCTGCAAAAGTCCAGGTTATAGTCATGCTTGTCTGGAATCACACTGTGAGTCTGAGTCCACTCCTGCAATCATCCTGACAGAAGCATGTCCTTATTTAATATCTCTGCTGAAACATGAGTGCTTATAAACCTATGTTGCTGTCAACTACTAGCACTCTAAGAACCCAGTCACTGTCTATGCAGTTGCAGAATGATTAAGGAATTGAGACAAGCAGTGGTACAGTCAAATGTGCACAATGTATGCGGTCCCTTAACCCCTTGCAGATTACTGAGTCAGTCCTGCAAAAGTCCAGATAATAGTTAAGCTTGTCTGAAATCACACTGTGAGTCTGTGTCCACTCCTACAATAATCCTGACAGACAGAAGCATGTCCACACCTACAATCATCCCAACAGAAGCATGTTCTTTTCTAATCACTCTGCTGAAACATAAGCTCTTATAAACTTATCCTGCTGCCAACTGCAAGCACTCTAGGAACCTATTCACTGTCTATGCACTTGCAGAATGACTCAGGCATTGAGACAAGCAGTGTTACAGTCAAATGTGCACAATGTATGTGGTCCTTTAACCCCTTGCAGACTACTGAGTCCATCGTGCAAAAGTCCAGTTAATAGTCATGCTTGTCTGGAATCACACTGTGAGTCTGTGTCCACTCCTGCAGTCATCCTGACTAAAGTATATCCTTATCTAATCACTCTGCTGACACATAAGCGCGTATAAACTTATCCTGCTGTCAACTACTAGCACTCTAGGAACCCAGTCAATGTCTACGCACTTGCAGAATGACTCATACATTGAGACAAGCAGTGGTAAAGTCAAATGTGCACAATGTATGCGGTCTCTTAACCCCTTGCAGACTACTGAGTCAGTCCTGTAAAAGTACAGGTAATAGTCATGCTTGTCTGGAATCACACTGTGAGTCCATGTCCACTCCTACAATCATCCTGACTAAAGCATGTCCTTATCTAATCACTCTGCTGAAACATAAGCGCTTATGAACTTATCGTGCTGTCAACTACTAGTACTCTAGTTACCCAGTCAGTGTCTATGCCTTTGCAGAATGACTCAGGTATTGGGACAAGCAGTGGTACACTCAAATGTGCACAATGTATGCGGTCCCTTAACCCCTTGCATGCTACTGAGTTAGTCCTGCAAAAGTCCAGGTAATAGTCATGCTTGTCTGGAATCACACTGTGAGTCTGTGTCCACTCCTGCAATCATCCTGACAGAAGCATGTCCTTATCTAATCACTCTGCTGAAACATAAGTACTTATAAACATATCCTGCTGTCAACTACTAGCACTCTAGGAACCCAGTCACTGTCTATGCACTTGCAGAATGACTCAGGCATTGAGACAAGCAGTGGTAAAGTCAAATGTGTAAAACATATGCGGTCCCTTAACCCCTTGCAGACTACTAAGTCAGTCCTGCAAAAATCCAGGTAATAGTCAAGCTTGTCTGGAATCACACTGTGAGTCTTTGTCCACTCCTACAATCATCTTGACAAAAGCATATCCTTATCTAATCACTCTGCTGAAACACAAGCACTTATAAACGTATCCTGCTGTCAACTACTAGCACTCTAGGAACCTATTCACTGTCTATGCACTTGCAGAATGACTCAGGCATGGAGAAAAGTAGTGTTACAGTCAAATGTGCACAATGTATGTGGTCCTTTAATCCCTTGCAGACTACTGAGTCAGTCCAGCAAAAGGACAGGTAATAGTCATGCTTGTCTGGAATGACACTGTGAGTCTGTGTCCACTCCTACAATCATCCTGACTAAAGCATGTCCTTATCTAATCATTCTGCTGAAACATAAGCGCTTATAAACGTATCCTGCTGTCAACTACTAGCACTCTAGGAACCCAGTCACTGTCTATACACTTGCAGAATGACTCAAGCATTGAGACAAGCAGTGGTACAGTCAAATGTGCACAATGTATGCGGTCTCGTAACCCCTTGCAGACTACTGACTCGGTCCTGCAAAAGTCCAGGTAATAGTCATGCTTGTCTGGAATCACACTGTGAGTCTGTGTCCACTCCTACAATCATCCCAACAGAAGCATGTTCTTTTCTAATTACTCTGCTGAAACATAAGCGCTTATAAACTTATTGTGCTGTCAACTACTAGTACTCTAGGAACCCAGTTAGTGTCTATGCGTTTACAGAATGACTCAGGCATTGGGACAAGCAGTGGTACACTGAAATGTGCACAATGTATGCGGTCCCTTAACCCCTTGCATGCTACTGAGTCAGTCCTGCAAAAGTCCAGGTTATAGTCATGCTTGTCTGGAATCACAGTGTGAGTCTGTGTCCACTCCTGCAATCATCCTGACAGACAGAAGCATGTCCTTATCTAATCACTCTGCTGAAGCATAAGCACTGATGAACGTATCCTGCTTTCAACTACTAGCACTCTAGGAACCCAGTCACTGTCTATGCGCTTGCACAATGACTCAGGCATTGAGACATGCCGTGGTACAGTCAAATGTGCACAATGTATGCGGTACCTTAACCCCTTGCAGGCTACTGAGTAAGTCCTGCAAAAGTCCAGGTAATAGTCATGCTTGTCTGGAATCACACTGTGAGTCTGTGTCCACTCCTGCAATCATCCCGACAGAAGCATGTCCTTATCTAATCACTCTGCTGAAACATAAGTACTTATAAACTTATCGTGCTGTCAACTACTTGTACTCTAGGAACCCAGGGAGTGTCTATGCATTTGCAGAATGACTCAGGCATTGGGACAAGCAGTGGTACACTGAAATGTGCACAATGTATGCGGTCCCTTAACCCCTTGCAGGCTACTGAGTAAGTCCTGCAAAAGTCCAGGTAATAGTCATGCTTGTCTGGAATCACACTGTGAGTCTGTGTCCACTCCTGCAATCATCTTGACAGAAGCATTTCCCTATCTAATCACTCTGCTGAAACATAAGTACTTATAAACGTATCCTGCTGTCAACTACTAGCACTCTAGGAACCCAGTCACTGTCTATGCACTTGCAGAATGACTCAGGCATTGAGAGAAGCAGTGGTACAGTCAAATGTGCACAATATATGCGGTCCCTTAACCCCTTGCAGACTACTGAGTCAGTCCTGCAAAAATCCAGGTAATAGTCATGCTTGTCTGGAATCACACTGTGAGTCTTTGTCCACTCCTACAATCATCCTGACAGAAGTATGTCCTTATCTAATCACTCTGCTGAAACACAAGTGCTTATAAACGTATCCTGCTGTCAACTGCAAGCACTCTAGGAACCTATTCACTGTCTATGCACTTGCAGAATGACTCAGGCATTGAGACAAGCAGTGTTACAGTCAAATGTGCACAATGTATGTGGTCCTTTAACCCCTTGCAGACTACTGAGTCCATCGTGCAAAAGTCCAGGTAATAGTCATGCTTGTCTGGAATCACACTGTGAGTCTGTGTCCACTCCTGCAATCATCCTGACTAAAGCATGTCCTTATCTAATCACTCTGCTGACACATAAGCGCGTATAAACCTATCCTGCTGTCAACTACTAGCATTCTAGGAACCCAGTCAATGTCTATGCCCTTGCAGAATGACTCATACATTGAGACAAGCAGTGGTAAAGTCAAATGTGCACAATGTATGCGGTCTCTTAACCCCTTGCAGACTACTGAGTCAGTCCTGTAAAAGTACAGGTAATAGTCATACTTGTCTGGAATCACACTGTGAGTCCATGTCCACTCCTACAATCATCCTGACTAAAGCATGTCCTTATCTAATCACTCTGCTGAAACATAAGCGCTTATAAACGTATCGTTTTGTCAACTACTAGTACTCTAGGAACCCAGTCAGTGTCTATGCATTTGCAGAATGACTCAGGCGTTGAGACAAGCAGTGTGTAGGAGAGAAGGGTCTCCTTTCCTATGGTCACCCCAATTTTTGCTTTTTGCTTCACTGGTTCTCGACTTAATGTGGCTGTGGGCCTGCTAATCAGACACACAACCTGCTGTTCTCTCACTAAATTCAACACCATGTACTTTAGGTACATCACCATTTGGGTATTGGATCACCTTATGAGCCCCTGTACAGTGTACTATAGGTACCTAGGGCATAGGTGCATCCAAGGCCTACCAGGGGCTGCAGCATATCTTTTGCCACCCCTGGCTGGCCATCCAAACAGACACAACTGGCTGATCACTCAGCTGGGGCAAGGTTGTGTAATCACCCCTTGCTTAGATATAGTATACCTATAGCTAACCCTATATCTGGACACATATATACCTATAAGTCACTCCTATGGCTGGCCTTAACAATCCTGGAAGCAGAGTGCTTGGTTTTATTTGAGATGGTGCTCTAGCATGAGCTAAGCCTGCCTGCAGCTTATGGAACCATTTCCTTATAGCTGTTTTGGGATACTGCCATACCATATACTCTTAAGTGCATTATAATCCTCGCGGCTATTGCTAACTTTGGTTTGGATTTATCAAAACATGTCGTGTAAGGTGGCATACACTTTGGAATACTACCCCCTCACCAGTTCTGGTGACGGGGGTAGCATTCCACCCTTCTAGAGGGAGAAGACATGTTACTTTACTTAAACGCGGTTAAATCTAACCAGAGGCCCTGCATCACAAAATGGATGCTGCTGCCACCGACACAAGTCTGGCCTCCTTCTGCTGACCGAAACTTGCCAGGGGAGGCTTGGACAAAGGGTTTCCTGTCACAGGGAGGTGTTACACCACCCCAGACAGGAGATAGTGGATTGAGGCGGGCAGGGCGAGTGAAACTAGACACTGCCTGGGGCACACAAGGTGTCCCATGCATAGCCTAGTTCAAACCGGTCCTGGGGCACTCCAGCCCCAGCTCTGGCGTGAAACTGGACATAGGGAAAGGGGTGTAACCACCCCCTTCTTGGGTCCCACCCATAGGAGGGACCTAGCAGGTAATCAAGCCCCTTGATTTGGAATAAAGGTAGGAGCTGTGTCCATAGACAGTAGATTATCCTGACTGAAACTTTGATACAGAACTCTGGACCCTTCGACATCCCACTCGACGTGGAAGACTGAAGAATCTCCCTTATGGTCAAGGAGTGACCACCCTGTGCAAACAGGCATCATCCAGCACCAAATGGTTTGCTTTGTTGCAGCTCCCGCCGGAGCTCGAGCAACAGAGATCGACAAGAACCAGATTCTCAGACATCTAACAGCCCAATCCACAGCCACAGCAAAGCTGAGACCCTTGGAGGCGACGTGAGACGTGGGACCGGCCATCTTGAAAAGACTGCAATGTGCTGACCGTGCAGCTCCCGAGGCACCCTCAAAGCTGTGCATTGGGGTTTGAGAAGCCCCAGCCCCGTGCAGTTCGTGCACCAAAGACCACACCTCCACACTCACCGAGTGCTGTGTGGGGCCCTTTTGCATTTTCCTGCTTGAGGCATCTGTCCGGGCATTTGCCTGTTGGCTAGTGGCCTCTATGACGATGATTCTTTAAAACTACTCTGCTAGTCCGCTTGCTCCAGACTGGCCCTCACTCCTCTGAAAAGGAGCAACCTCTCTGATCTTGCTGGTCCGAGTAAGAAGTAATCTTCAAATCCTGCGTGGGTTGCATTTGCTAAGGCCTGTTAACTCCGATCCGGAAGCCGACACCGCCGACAGTGAGAACCTTTGTGGGACAGCTCGTGACCCACTCCTGGACGTCCTCGATGCCCCAGAGTCCACGTGGCAGCGGAGACAATCTTCACGACAACCACCTGATTGCGCCCGACATTGCCTGGTTCCTTCCTGGTTCCTTCCTGGTCACTGGCTAGTGACCCATACTCTGTCCCCTCTGCTTTCAGGTACTCTACATCTTCGATCCACCCTTGGATCCAACCGGACTCTTCTCTCCTGGCCGCCTGCGGCATCTTCATCTCCAGGCTCCATAGAACTCCATGAAGAAACCCGACACACTTTGGCACTTATGCACCTGTAGTGGTTTACACCTCTAGTGCCCTAGTTTTAAGTGCCTAAGTTCTAGTCCAGTCGGAAGACTTCTAAAACAGTAACTTTGTAACTGTTACGCACCATTGACTTTACATTGGTGCATGCGTGTGCTTTTAGCGCTGCACCCAAATCCCGCGGGCTACTCCCGTCCTAACTGCTGTTAGTCCAGTGTAGTCCCAGGTTTGAGCGGCCACCGGCCCTATCCCTAATTGTGCAACTTTTGTATGTTTAACTGTGCTTTTGTTTAAACGCTTGTACCTCTGGACTCATAAAGAGTACAATGGATTATTCTAGTAATAAATACATATATTTTTATAATATATAACTTGTGTGGTGTCCTTTCATTTGATATTACAGGATTGCATATGGTAAAACAGCTGGCTTCACATGCCCTCTTGAGTTAAGCCTAAGACTGCTTAGTCCATGCTACCATTAAGATAGCTTGTATATAAGGTTGACTTTACAACCATCACCATAAGGGTTGTTTGGACTGATACAAGGTGCTCACTAGAATAGTGAAAATCATACATCAGGCCAACTTCTCACATTGGTGTGCAGCGGTTGGGATTTGAGCTTGCTGTTTTTTTACTATTGTAATCTTTATATCATTTGAAAGATCACATTAAGTACCATAGGTACATATAAACAAAGCTTACATACTTAAGTTCTACTGAACTTAGTAGTTGTAGACTAAAGGGCTTAGCACACCCTGACTACAACTCACTAGCAAGGTTCCAGTAGGAAAACACATAGTGTAGGTAAGTGCACCACTTACACCTCACTAGAGTCATGTCTGGCACAGGTGAGCAACCCAGTTCTCTACCTGTGACAGGTGACCTTACCAAGGCACCTTCCAGCTATGACAAACTCAGCATCAGAGACTTGAGTGCCTTGTGCACTACAAGGGGGCTGAAAACGGGTCACAACCCTACCATTCCTATCCTGATAGGAGTCCAAGAAAAGGATGATCTTGAGAAGGCTAGTGCAGGTCCCTCAGGTAATCCAGGAGATGAAATAACACCCCTAGATGATGAGACCATCCCCCAGAGGTAGATGAGGAGGTAGATGAGGATCAAGATTCAGATCAGGGGGATGTAGAGGTCCAAGTTAGGAGGCTTAGCCATGCTAACTTGAGCCTACATGGGAATGGAGAGGTGAACCACCTTACCAGACCCAATAGCAGAATATTCCCTGGCAATAGAAGAGAGAGATCCCTTTCCAGGGAATCTAACCTTTCTAATGCCTCAAGGGGTTCTCAAAGGGGAATGACTTCCCCTCAGCGAAAAGAGCATCAGGCCAGGATGAGAGCTGTCAAACTCCAGATAGAGAGGGAAGAGATAGCCCTGGCCCATGCTAAACTTGCTCTAGCAAGAGAGAAAAAATTGAGTGGGTTAGATTCCACTGGTGGCAGCAATATCCCTAGAGATTAAGAGAGGTCCTATGACAATAGAAACCTGACAAAGATTGTGCCCCCCTATAAATAAGGGGATGACATCCACAAATGGATGACTGCTCTGGAGAGGGCCTGCATGGTACAGCAGGTTCCCAAGATCAGTGGGCAGCAATCTTATGGTACTCCTTTTCTGAGAAAGGGAGAGATAAGCTCCTCACAGTTAGTCCTGGGGATGCTAAAAACTACACTGTCCTGAAGAGTGCTCTTATTGATGGGTTTGGCCTAACCACTGAGCAATACAGGTTGTTTTTCAGAGATACCCAAAAAGCTCAGACTCATGACTGGACTGATTTTGTTGATTGTGCCACTAAGGCTCTCGAGGGTTGGTTGCTGGGAAGTAAAGTCACAAACTAAACAGGATTGTACAATCTAATAATGAGAGAACAGATCCTTGATAATTGCCAGAACCAGCTGTTGCATCAACACCTGATTGACTCAGATCTGACCTCTCCCCAAGAATTGGGAAAGAAGGCAGACAAATGGGTCAGAACCAGGGTTATGAAATTTAACCACATTGTTTTAATCACAATGGGTAAAACATAATTAATCACAACAATAGTCAAATAATTCGTGAAAAAGGTGGAGCAAAGCCCCAAGAGGAGGGAAAAGGGGGGGGGAAGCGTGATGTTGTGAGGATACAGTGATAGGGAAGGGTTGGTAAGTGACAGAATAATCAGTATTTCCAACTGAATACTTTTGATGGTTACAAACTGTGTACAAAGCAAAACTGAAAATAATCCACTTTAAAATCAAGAGAAATCGTACTCCAAACAGTACAGTGTATGAACATTTGGGGCGTGGAGTCGATGATTGGGACGGGTGGTTGTCGACGTTTCGACCCTCTGTTAAGCAGGAATACTTTTATCCTTGCAACGGGGTCTTCTTCAGGACAGGAGAATAGGGGTAGACCACCTAATTAATGTATACAAATACTGGCATTATTCGAAATTATTTGACAGGTGGAAATAAATCACCATCATTAGATGAGAAAAGCACAGGGATCTATTGAATATATGAAAGGGAAAACATGCATAATTATACCATTGGTATGGTTTGGCTCCACTGTGGTTGGACTATGATTAAAAAGAGCGCTAGGAGAGTCAGTGAGCCGCCACCAGAGGATGTAAGATTGGCACGGAGTGTCTGACAGGGTATAGCAAGTCCAAAAAGGTATAGTGTGGGAGTTTTATCGTAATTAGCCACAATGTGATTGGAATGGGTACTAGGAGGGTGCGCAAGAGACTAATGACCCGTCACCCGACGTTTGTGTGCTGAGCACATGATGTCTGACACGGAATAAGGTTAGATACATGACATTACCTTTGTTGAGTCACTTGAAAGTATAGTATCAGTTTACGACATCGAGTTACTATAAGGTATAGTATCGGTCTGGGACATCGGGTTGACGTTCCTAGGAAGGGGCCGATATATTGTCATTAGAGTGTATGGCTGACACACGTTATTAAAATTATTAAAGAGCGAGGTGTAAGGCGCTCGGGAATAAACTTACCCCAACGGAGTATTCTTTCCACGAGGGAGTGGGAATGAAATGCCGGATGAGTCTCCAAATGAGTCTAGGCAGGAATCTAAACAAGGATAGTCAGATTGACGATTACTGAGAAGGGGCTGATATAATATCGTCGGGTAGCATTTCTAACAAACGTGATCAAGGTATGGGGCGCTCAGGAAAACGTACCCCGTCGGAGTATTCTTGCCACGAGGGAATAGGGGCCGGATAGAATGCCGGATGATTCTTCGAGTGAATCGGGGCGGGAATCGAGAAAAAGATAGTTAGGGGGAATGGCGCTTAACACAATAATAGTAGTAGTAAGTGAGCTCAGTTAAGCCCGCCTATGGCGCTTACCGGAGGCTGAGTGAATCAGGCCACGAATCCGATTGAGTTCGCAATGGCGAGACTCAGTTCCTGCTTGGCTATGTTACCTAGGTGACAGAGTCACGTGGTCACAACCACCACGATGAAGCTGGAAAACAGACTTCGCTGATGTCAGAGGGTTATGTGTGACCGACTAGGAATATTGTTAATACGATCGCTGCATTTGGCAGGAGAGATTGCCAGGGATATATTAATTAAAGAGCCAGATACATGGATAGGTTATATGATGATTAGTCTCTTCAAAAGAGTCGGTAAATTACTGCGGGTTGACAGATGTTCTATGAATGATGCGAGTACAATGAATGATGCGAGTACAAAAATTGCTAATTACAGTTATTACCGCATGCAGTTTGGTGACCAGAATGGAAAACATTATATTGTACTAGGTGGTGTATTATTAACATCGTATTAACATACCATTCATGGGGGGTAATAATCAACAATTACCATGGTAAATACTGTAACACTTAGTGAGGCCCACGAGTGCGAGATAAAGTGTTCCATGGGGGCCCACTGTTTTATTAATTGGCGTACCTCTCACAAGAGGGTAAAGGCCAAATCAACTCAACTGTGAACCAACATAGTCATGCATGAATATATTCAGTATACATCATGAGTTGCACCGCCGATTGGCGTACCTCTTCCACAAGGGTAAAGGCCATGGCGTTACAGGTGGGACAAAGTACATAGTCACTGCAGGGTTGCCAATTGTGAAAAAGAGATATCTTGTTCATTAAGACCTTTGTCAATGGAGTCAAAGAAAAACATCCATTTTAGTTCACGAGTGTTTAGAATACTTGCAACATTCCCACCCCGGGGACCCAGGATAGCCTTTTCTATCACTACCCATCTGAGACTTTCTGGTGGGTGTGTGGCCGTGGTGAAGTGTTCGACCAACGGAGCTCCCTGTACAGCACACCTGATTCTGCTCATGTGTTGAAGTATGCGCACCTTGATTTTCTGTTGAGTTTGCCCGATATATATTAGCTGGCAAGGGCACAGTATCGCATAGATTACGTTTGAGGAGTTACAATTGGTATGTGCCTTTAACTGAATTTTCCGTTGACAATGTTGGAATTCCTTCCCTTGGATGGTGGTGTCACAAGCTTTACAATTGCCACATTTGGAGTGGCCGGTCACTGGAGGCAAGTTCCATAGAGTGGTAATGGTCGGGTCCTGCGGTGTGGGTAAGAGAGATCTCACCACAAAGTCTTTTACGCTTTTAGCTTTTTTTAAAGCGTGTAGTGGTTTGGCAGATTGGTTGATGTCCTCTGAGATCAATTGCCAATGATGATTTATAATCCTTTTGATTTCATTGCTTCTGGTGTTAAATGTGGTAACACAAACAATCCTTGGTTCTTGTTGGCTCATGTTGTTCTTTGGCGATAATAGTTATTCAGTTTTACTTTGTTCTCTCTATCTCATTGGGACCCCTTCCTCATATTACTAACCAACCCAGGTCCCCTTGACTTCGTCTGGGTAAACCCCCCCAATTGTACACAGAACCAGGGTTAAGCAGAAACCCCAGAACCATGGAGGTGATCAGAAAAAGGCAGACTAGAAGGGTGGAGATCAGAAACAAAAAGACCAGAAGTCTTCTTCAGGCCCCCAAAATACTTCTAAAGAGTGGGGTCCCAAGCTGGAAATAAAAAGAAGAAGAATGATGGCCCAAAGAAACCTTGGTGCAATACCTGTAAATCAGTTTCACACTGGGGTAGTGAATGCACTAAGAAAGGTACAGCCCCTAGCACTGCAGCCCCTAAGGTCCCTGACCCCCTAGTACAGTTCGCAGTGGTAGTGCACATCCCAAGGCTTTAGTGGGGTTAACCCTGGGTACTGAGATGGAGTCTGGCCTAGTCAGAGTCCCTACTCAGGCAGTTCTGCTCTATGATGTGGACATGGCTATGTCCACTACTGTGAGTCCCAATACTTTGGGCAAGTATAGGCAGACGCCTTTGATCAATGAGAAAATGGCTCAGGCCTACAGGGACACATGTGCCAGTGTCACTATGGTGTGTTACAAAGAACTGGGTTTGGACCCAAAAAAAGTCACTGGGACCTGGGTATATAGTGTTATGGACAGAGGGGTACCGGACTTAGAAGAGTAGTTTAGATACAATACAAAAGGTTTCGGAGTATTAAGAAAAAGAAACAACTAAAGAGGTACGATGTTTTTATTCACAAAAGCACCTATAGTAACCTATTCATGGTTATAAGATGTATCCAGAAAAAACATTGGCATATTCAAAATATTCTTATGCCCACATGTGAAGGGAGGGAAAGTGCTGTGAGGGAGATCAGTGAACAAAAGGGGAAATAGAACATATTATTCATTTATATACACAAAAAATTAATGTTCATATATACATGCTTGAGGTGGTATCCTTAATTCGGTGCCACACAGGAAAAATGCAATTGTCAAATTATTTAGCAAAACCAAAAACTCCTAAATGGCTATGCAAATCCTGAATAACATTAGGAGATGGTGAATACGTGAGATGTAGTCAACTTTTCGACCCTAAGGCGGTGTAGGGTAGATAGCCCTTACAAGATGGGTCTTCATCAGGACTGGGGGATGGGTGGGCAAACCTCCTAGGGTAAATGGAATAAGGGAAACTTAATCAGCAAGGGATCTTTCCCCATAAACAGTCATAACGAGAGCACCCGTTACGCAAAACATTAAAAACAGACCTACATTACAGGAGGACTAGCATCATTGGACATTATTGACCGTTATGTAAGAAACATTACCGGAAATAGGAAGGCATGGGAGTGTATTACCTTAAAAAAGGAGAAAATGATCTGACTTCGAGTCTGTTCTGAAAACGATTATTTTCGGAAAAGTGTCACCCACGTTGGATTAGATCTACAAGGGAACCGTGACGTTATTAATCTAGTGCACCGAAATAAGACACATACACAGGCCCTGTAGTTGTTCACATAGTTACCAAATCACCGGTGTTCAAAGTCATAGCCGGTCGGAGTTATTCGTAACACTAGAGAAGGGGGAAAGGGAGGACTAATCAGTGATGTTTCAATCGAAAAGGCGCCCATGGTCTTATAGATTGACGGCTATTGTCCGCTAATTATTAAAAGGTAGCTTACCTCTTCGGATTATAGAGGATTAGTCTGATTCTCAAGGCAGTATTCACGCATCAGTCGTAACCAGGAAGTACCCGGGCGGGAGGCGTGGTTACGTTATATCCCGAAGTACTAGAAAGTGAAGGAAGACTTTCTGTTGAGTTGCTAGGCAACATTCTAAACACTGCACCTCATCGAAAAACACGGGATGTTACCGGGTGCACTAGACAAAGGATTTGTCGGGGGGATACACGGTAGTGGGGAAGCATTCATAGATAGTACCCTAAATTAATGGTTATTCTTATCCAGGTAAAGCCCTAATTGTGGATAAAAATGTTGGTAATTGCACAAGATTGATGTATCGAATAGACAGATGTCTCCCGTAAAGAAGTATAAACACTTTGGACAGGTAGAGCAACATAGGGCTGGTGTACCTAACGAGCATGTTGGTAAAGACCATGGCCACAGGCTACTATGGTATATAACAAGCATTTTTAGTATAGCTGGTGTACCTGACGAGCATGTTGGTAAAGACCATGACCGCAGGCTACTATGGTTTATAACAAGCATATTTAAACAGTAACATCTTACACAATTGAAAAAGGCAAGATATTTATAAGGAACTGATTTTCATTGTTTGGTGTTAAAAATATTCGTTGTGGGCTGATATAGGTGTACCTAACACACATGTTGGTAAAGACCATAACCACAGACTGATATGTGTTAGACAAAAGATAAAAGCAGGAACATTTTTACAGTGTTGTGCAGGTACCTACCCAACATGGTGGTAAAGATGCACATTTCCATATTGTCATATTGGTAGCGACATCAGATAAGTAGATAAAAAAGTACGAAAAAGTAAGAAAAACAGCCAGATATGGAAAGATTTTGTTTCAGAATTAGAAGGATTTATAGGACCGCCAGTTGTGAGAAACTACTCTCAGACTCATTGAGGCCATTGTGTACAGAGTCAAAAAATTCTATCCATTTTAGTTCTCTAACATTGAGGATAGGGGCAATACTTCCGCCTCTAGGGCCAAGTCTCACTTGTTCAAGTACAAGCCATTTAAGAATCTCAGGGAGATGATTTTCTTTTATACAGTGTTCCACCATTGGCGCCCCATCCACTTTACACCTGAGTGTTGTAAAAAACGCATCTTGACACGTTGTTGAGTTTGCCCATCCCCCAGTCCTGATGAAGACCCATCTTGTAAGGGCTGTCTACCCTACACCGCCTTAGGGTCGAAACGTTGACTACATCTCACGTATTCACCATCTCCTAATGTTATTCAGGATTTGCATAGCCATTTAGGAGTTTTTGGTTTTGTTGAATAATTTGACAATTCAATTTTTCCAATGTGGCACCGAATTAAGGATACCACCTCAAGCATGTATATATGAACATTAATTTTTTGTGTATATAAATGAATAATATGTTCTATTTCCCCTTTTGTTCACTGATCTCCCTCACAGCACTTTCCCTCCCTTCACATGTGGGCATAAGAATATTTTGAATATGCCAATGTTTTTTCTGGATACATCTTATAACCATGAATAGGTTACTATAGGTGCTTTTGTGAATAAAAACATCGTACCTCTTTAGTTGTTTCTTTTTCTTAATACTCCGAAACCTTTTGTATTGTATCTAAACTACTCTTCTAAGTCCGAGACCCCTCTGTCCATAACAGTGTCACTATGGTGACACCTAACTTTGTGGACCCTGGACAAATTATACTGGGTGAAAATTACCTAGTGACCAATGCTAGAAATGCCACTACTACACATAGTGTGGCTGTTGTTAACTTCTCTTGGGGAGGGGTAACTGGCCTCAAAAGAGTTGTTGTGAGTGCAGACCTCCCAGTTGACTGTCTTTTGGGCAATGATCTAGAGGATTCCTTATGGTCAAAAGTGGAGTATAGGACTCATGCAGAGATGCTAGGTATTTCAGCACATGTCTTTGCTGTAACCAGGTCCCAGGCCAAGAAGTGCCTACCTGAACCTGCGGTGGATCTTGACACTATAGACCAACCACAACCCAGGAGAAAGAGCAAGAGGATTAAGGCAGTGCCTTCCACCTTGTCCCAGGTTGAGGATCAGCCCTCTCAGGAGGATGATTCTGTGATCCAAGAGGAGACTGTCCTGGAAGAACTTGAACCTGATCAGGTTGAGTTTCTGGGGACAGGGGACCCTCAAGGGCAGATCTGGGGCAGGCTCAGTTAACTTGTCCTTCTCTTGAACCCCTCAGGCAGCAGGCTGCTGCTGAGGCTGCTGGGAATGCTCAAGGTACCCATAGAGTGTATTGGGATGATAGGATCCTCTATTCAGAGGCTAGAGACCCCAAGCCTGGTGCTACCAGGAGGTTGGTCATACCTCTGCAATATAGGGGCTTCCTTCTCACCTTGGCCCATGAAATTCCCCTAGCAGGACACTTAGGCCAGAATAAGACTTGGGAAAGACTTGTCCCACACTTTCACTGGCCTCACATGTCCGAGAATACTAAGGAGTTTTGTCGCTCCTGTGACACCTGCCAAGCCAGTGGCAAATCAGCTGGCACCACAAAGGCCCCCCTAATACCACTACCTGTGGTGGGGGTACCCTTTGAGAGAGTTGGGATAGACATTGTTAGACCAATGGATCCCCAAACAGCATCTGGGCACAGATTTATACTGGTGGTAGTGGATCATGCCACCAGGTATCCAGAGGCAATTCCCCTGAGGACCACAACAGCTCCTGTTGTGGCAAGGGCCCTACTTGGAGTTTTCTCCAGAGTGGGCTTTCCAAAGGAGGTACTTTCAGACAGAGGTACTACCTTTATGTCTGGATATTTGAAAGCAATGTGGAAAGAGTGTGGAGTGAACTATAAGTTCACCACACCCTACCATCCACAGTGCAATGGGCTTGTTGAAAGGTTCAACAAGACCCTAAAGGGAATGATAGAAGGGTTACCTGAAAAGCTTAGGCGAAGATGAGACATCCTTTTACCCTGCCTACTCTTTGCTTACAGAGAGGTCCCACAAAAGGGGGTTGGCTACAGCCCTTTTGAGCTTTTGTTTGGACAACCTGTAAGGGGTCCCCTAGGTCTTGTGAAGGGAGGATGGGCGTTACCTCTCAAAAAGCCTAAACTTGATATTGTGGACTATGTACTTGGTCTCCGCTCCAGGATGGCTGAATACATGGAGAAGGCAACCAAAAACCTTGAGGCCAGTCAAGAATTACAGAAAGCTTGGCATGACCAAAAGGCTGTGCTGACTGAGTACCAGCCAGGACAGAAGGTGTGGGTTCAAGTTCAAGTTCAGGAATTTGTATAGCGCACTGCTCACCCAGAGGGTCTCAAGGCGCTTGGGAAAGGGGTTCATTATTTGTCGAATAGCCAGGTTTTAAGTTCTTTTCTGAAGGAGATGTGGTTTTGAGTAAGGCGGAGATGAGTGGGGAGTGAGTTCCAGGTTTTGGCAGCAAGGAAGGAGAAGAATCTGCCACCCATGGTGGATTTTCGGATGCGCGGGACAGCGGCGCGGGCTTGATTGGACGATCTTAGTTGGCGGGTGGGCTTGTAGAAGGATAGTCGAGTGTTGAGGCATTCGGGTCCTAGATTGTAGAGGGCCTTGTGTGTGTGGGTGAGAAGGCGGAATGTAATTCTTTTGTTGACGGGAAGCCAGTGGAGGTCTTTTAGGTGTCCGGTGATGTGATCTTGGCGAGGGATGTCTAATATGAGTCTTGCTGATGCGTTTTGGATGCGTTGGAGTTTTTTCTGTAATTTTGCCGAGATTCCGGCGTATAGTGTGTTACCGTAATCCAGTCGACTCGTGACCAGTGCGTGAGTGACAGTCTTTCTTGTCTCGAGGGGGATCCAACGGAAGATCTTTTTGAGAATGCGAAGTACGTTGAAGCAGGAGGAGGAGACTGCGTTGACTTGTCTGGACATCGAGAGAGAGGAGTCTAGGATGAAGCCCAGGTTACGTGCGTGGTCTGTGGGTGTGGGTGCTGTGCCCAGAGCGGAGGGCCACCAAGAGTTGTCCCGGGCGGAGGGGGAGGATCCTAGGATGAGCACCTCCGTTTTGTCTGAGTTGAGTTTTAGGCGGCTGTGTTTCATCCAATCGGCTACTTCTTTCATGCCTTCGTGAAGATTTGTTTTGGCGGTGTTAGGGTCTTTGGTGAGGGAGAGGATAAGCTGGGTGTCATCGGCGTATGAGATGATGTTGAGGTTGTGTTGACGCGCGATGGAGGCGAGTGGGCTCATGTAGACGTTGAAGAGGGTGGGACTGAGTGAAGATCCTTGCGGTACGCCACAGATGACTTCAGTGGCTTCAGAGTTGTACGGGGGGATTCGGACTCTTTGAGTTCTCCCAGCGAGGAATGAGGTGATCCAGTCCAAGGCTTTTCCTTGAATGCCGATGTTGCTGAGGCGTTGTATAAGGGTGCTGTGGCAGACTGTGTCGAAAGCGGCGGAGAGGTCGAGTAGAATGAGGGCCACTGTTTCACCGTTGTCCAGTAGTGTTCGGATGTCGTCAGTTGCTGCAATGAGGGCGGTTTCGGTGCTCTGTTTGGCTCGAAACCCAGTTCGAGATCGATCGAGGGATTTGTTGGATTCAAGGAAGGCGGCGAGTTGTTTGTTGACGGCTTTCTCGATGACTTTGGCCGGGAATGGGAGGAGGGATATGGGTCGGTAGTTTTTAAGTTCAGAGGGGTCTGCTGTGGGTTTCTTCAGCAGGGCGCTGAGTTCGGCGTGTTTCCAGCTTTCTGGAAAGGTGGCAGAGTTGAACGAGCAGTTGATGACATCACGGAGATGGGGTGCGATGATGGAGTCTGCTTTGTTGAAGATGTGGTGGGGGCAGGGGTCAGTTGGTGAGCCAGAGTTGATGGAGTTCATTAGGCGGATGGTGTCTTCAGTGGTGATTGGGTTCCAGGCGGTAAGGTTGTTAGTTGGTGGAGTATGATCTAAGAGGGGTGGGGAGGGGTGAACGCTGGGAGTATTATGGAAGCTGTTGTGGATGTCGGCAATTTTGTTGTAGAAGAAGGAGGATAACGCATCGCAGAGGTCTTGGGAGGGAGTGATGTCGTTGGATGCAGCGGTGGGGTTGGTGAATTCTTTGACGATGTTGAAAAGTTCCTTGCTGTTGTGAGTGTTGTTGTCAAGACGATCCTTGAATGCTGATTTCTTGGCGGATCGAATCAGTTGGTGGTGTTTGCGGGTGGCTGCTTTGAAGGAGGACATGTTGATGGTGGTTGGGTTTTTTCGCCATGTTTTCTACAGGGTGCGGCATAGCTTCTTGGATTTTTTAAGGTCATCATTGAACCAGGGAGCCTTTTTGCTGGTTGATTTGATCTGGTGTTTTTTCAGGGGTGCTAATTCGTCAGCACTGTGGGTGATCCATTGCTTGAGATTGGTGGCCGCTTGGTTTGGGTCCAATGAGAGGGTGGGAGGGTTTTGGTTGAGTGATGTGAGGAGTTGGTCGGAGGCGGTTTTGTTCCAGTTTCTCCGAGGAATAGGTTGTGGGCGGTTGTGGGTCAGGGTGGTTTTATAGCTGAAGTGAACACAGCTGTGGTCAGTCCAATGGAGAGCTGTGGTGCTATCGAAGGAGATGTGCTTGCTGGAAGTGAAGATAGGGTCGAGCGTGTGTCCGGCTACATGAGTGGGGGTGTCAACAAGTTGTTTGAGTCTGAGATTGGCCAAATTGTCCAGAAGGGAGGTGGTGTTACTGTCGTATTTGTTTTCAAGGTGGAAGTTGAAGTCTCCTAAAAGAATGTAGTTCTCGGAAGCGAGGGCGTGTGGGCTGACGAAGTCGGTGATGTCATCGCTGAATTGACTGCGGGTACCTGGAGGTCTGTAGATGAGGGTGCCTCTAAGTGTGGTCCTAGTCAAGTCAAGTCAAGTCAAATAATTTATATAGCGCACTACATACCCAGAGGGTCTCAAGGCGCTTAGGGAGGGGAGGAGGATTACTTGTCAAATATCCACGTTTTAAGTTGCTTTCTGAATGCTAGGTGGTTCTGGGTAAGGCGAAGGTAAGTGGGGAGTGAGTTCCATGTTTTAGCTGCCAGGTATGAGAAGGATCTTCCTCCCATGGTGGTCTTGTTGATGCGGGGTACAGTGGCGAGGGCTTTGTTGGAAGAACGTAGTTGGCGGGGGGGGTGTAGAAGGACAGACGTGAGTTGAGGCATTCTGGTCCGATGTCGTAGAGTGATTTGTGTGCGTGGGTTAGCAGTCGGAAAGTGATCCTCTTATTGACGGGTAGCCAGTGGAGGTCTTTCAGGTGGCCAGAGATGTGTTCGTTACGCGGGATGTCTAATATGATCCTGGCTGAGGCGTTTTGGATACGTTGGAGTTTCTTCTGGATTTTTGCGGTAGTACCTGCGTAGAGGGTGTTTCCGTAGTCCAGTCGGCTCGTGACCAGAGCATGGGTGACTGTTTTTCTTGTTTCGGTGGGGATCCAGCGAAATGTTTTTTTGAGCATGCGAAGAATGTTGAAGCAGGATGAGGATACGGCGCTGACTTGTCTGTTCATTGAGAGTGAAGAATCCAGGATAACGCCTAGGTTCCGTGCGTGGTCTGTCGGGATGGGTTGGTGTGGATCTGAAAGTGGAGATGTTCGGCGGTAGTAAGATTATCATCGGAGCTGGTCGTGACTTTGATGGTGTTCTTATGGATGATGGCGATGCCTCCTCCTGTTTTATTGATGCGATCTTTTCGGATAATCTTGTAAGTGTCCGGTATGGCTATGGCGATGTTGGGTGCTGATGATGTGTTCATCCATGTTTCTGTAAGGAAGGCGATGTCCGGTGACGCAGTGTCGAGTAGGTCCCAGAGTTCAATTGCGTGTCTGTGGACCGAGCGGGTGTTCAGCAGGATGCACTTCAGGCGGTTAGAGTCGGTGCTGGTTATGGAGGAAGTGGATTTGCTGAGGGTCCTGAAGCAGTTGAACTTGCAGGAGAGGCAGGCGAAAGGGCCGTGGGTGCGACCGGGGGTGGCTTCGCAGCATTGTGGAGCGCGTCCGGGGTTGAGGGTGAGGAGAGTTGCGGCATTGTATGTGACTCTAGTGGGCTGGGAACGGTGGGGACCAGGGGGACAGGCGCTAGGCGCGGTCCAGGCGCGGACGGGCGTAGACGGGCTTACCTTTGGCGCACCTTCGGCGCGCATAGGGCGCGACCGCTGCGCGTGAACGCTGCGCGAAAATGCATCTATCATATATGGATAGAGAAGGAGGAGGGGCGAGGGAGGGTCAGCTGGGTGGCGGGGCGGGCTGTGGGGGTCGGGCTCAGAGGCACCAACAACAACAAATGAAAATGGCGGCAGCATATGAAAAACGAAAGTCGAGGTAGGCTGGGGCACAGGCAATCGACGAAGCTTCCTACTTGATCGCGCTATTGATGTCAGGTTGAGAGATAAAGCGCCATGTCAACAATACCCCAGAAGCGTTGGTTGCGAAAGGCACAATTATATAACTATGGCACTAGCAAAGGCAGAGATCTTAAAGCGCCAACAATACCCCAGAAGCGTTGAAATAAGGCACAATTTGTAAAGCAAAGGCACTCGCGCTGCAGTGCTAAGCTAAGTATGAAGCAGCAGTTAAGGCAGATCAAGGACAATAATGCAGGTTACGATACCACACAGGAGCAGGGCGAAGGGAGCGACCGCTTCTGAACTCGTCAGGACGGTCACAGCGCTAGCGGGGGTCAAAGCAGGCTATGCAGTCCGTGGGAGGGAGGGTCAGCTGGGAGGCGGGGCGGGCTGTGGGGGTCGGGCTCAGAGGCACCAACAACAACAAATGAAAATGGCGGCAGTGTATGAAAAATGAAAGTCGAGGTAGGCTGGGGCACAGGCAATCGACGAAGCTTCCTACTTGATCGCGCTATTGATGTCAGGGTGAGAGATAAAGCACTGTGTCAACAATACCCCAGAAGCGTTGGTTGCGAAAGGCACAATTATATAACTATGGCACTAGCAAAGGCAGAGATCTTAAAGCGCCAACAATACCCCAGAAGCTTTGAAATAAGGCACAATTTGTAAAGCAAAGGCACTCGCGCTGCAGTGCTAAGCTAAGTATGAAGCAGCAGTTAAGGCAGATCAAGGACAATAATGCAGTTTACGATACCACACAGGAGCAGGGCGAAGGGAGCGACCGCTTCTGAACTCGTCAGGACGGTCACAGCGCTAGCGGGGGTCAAAGCAGGCTATGCAGTCCGTGGGAGGGAGGGTCAGCTGGGAGGCGGGGCGGGCTGTAGGGGTCGGGCTCAGAGGCACCAACAACAACAAATGAAAATGGCGGCAGCGTATGAAAAACGAAAGTCGAGGTAGGCTGGGGCACAGGCAATCGACGAAGCTTCCTACTTGATCGCGCTATTGATGTCAGGGTGAGAGATAAAGCGCCGTGTCAACAATACCCCAGAAGCGTTGGTTGCGAAAGGCACAATTATATAACTATGGCACTAGCAAAGGCAGAGATCTTAAAGTGCCAACAATACCCCAGAAGCGTTGAAATAAGGCACAATTTGTAAAGCAAAGGCACTCGCGCTGCAGTGCTAAGCTAAGTATGAAGCAGCAGTTAAGGCAGATCAAGGACAATAATGCAGGTTATGATACCACACAGGAGCAGGGCGAAGGGAGCGACCGCTTCTGAACTCGTCAGGACGGTCACAGCGCTAGCGGGGGTCAAAGCAGGCTATGCAGTCCGTGGGAGGGAGGGTCAGCTGGGAGGCGGGGCGGGCTGTGGGGGTCGGGCTCAGAGGCACCAACAACAACAAATGAAAATGGCGGCAGCGTATGAAAAACTAAATTCGAGGTAGGCTGGGGCACAGGCAATCGACGAAGCTTCCTACTTGATCGCGCTATTGATGTCAGGGTGAGAGATAAAGCGCCGTGTCAACAATACCCCAGAAGCGTTGGTTGCGAAAGGCACAATTATATAACTATGGCACTAGCAAAGGCAGAGATCTTAAAGCGCCAACAATACCCCAGAAGCGTTGAAATAAGGCACAATTTGTAAAGCAAAGGCACTCGCGCTGCAGTGCTAAGCTAAGTATGAAGCAGCAGTTAAGGCAGATCAAGGACAATAATGCAGGTTACGATACCACACAGGAGGAGGGCGAAGGGAGCGAACGCTTCTGAACTCGTCAGGACGGTCACGGGTGTTGGAGCCAGTGGCCCAGCAGCCCTCCAAGACAAATGGTCTGGACCCCACACCATACTCGAGAAAAAGGGAGAGGTCACCTACTTGGTGGACCTTGGTACCCCTAGGAGCCCCCACAGGGTGCTCCATGTAAACAGATTGAAAGCATATGTGGACAGGGCAGACATGGGCTTGCTCATGGCAACAGATGGGGACAAGGAGGAAGAGAGTGACCCTCTCTCAGAGCTGTTATCCCAAAACCCTGATGATGGTTCAGTGGATGGAGTAGCCTTGGCAGGCAACCTCTCTGACCAGCAGCAATGGGACTGCAGACAGGTTCAGCAGGCTCACAGACATATGTTTTCTCTCACACCCAGTCAAACTAACTGGTACACCCATGAGGTGGACACTGGTGACAGTCTACCTGTGAAGAATAAAATCTACAGGCAACCTGACCATGTCAGGGATTGTATAACGGCTGAAGTGCAGAAAATGCTTGAACTTGAAGTAATTGAGCCATCAGAGAGCCCCTGGGCCAGCCCAGTAGTCCTTGTGCCAAAACCTCATACCCAAGATGGAAAGAGAGAAATGAGGTTCTGTGTGGACTATAGGGGCCTCAGTGTTGTCACTAGGACAGATGCTCACCCTATTCCAAGGGCAGATGAGCTCATAGATAAATTGGCTTCTGCCAAATTTCTGAGCACATTTGATCTGACAGATGGCTATTGGCAAATCAGGTTAGCTGAGGAGTCTAAGGCCAAAACAGCATTCTCAACCCCCAGTGGACATTATCAGTTTGTGGTAATTCCCTTTGGTTTGAAGAATGCACCTGCCACTTTCCAAAGGTTGGTGAACCAAGTCCTTGCTGGATTGGTTGACTTTTGTGCAGCTTATCTAGATGATATTGCTGTCTTCAGCTCCACCTGGGAGGATCACCTGATCCACCTGAAGAAAGTTCTGGAGGCCCTGCAAAAGGCAGGCCTGACTATCAAGGCTACCAAGTGCCAGATAGGGCAGAGCAAGGTTGTGTACCTGGGCCATCTAGTAGGTGGGGGTCAGGTTCAACCATTGGAGAGCAAGATCTAGGCCATACAGGACTGGGCTCCTACAACTACCCAGACACAAGTCAGAGCCTTCTTGGGCCTGACTGGGTATTACAGGAAATTTGTAAAGAATTATGGGTCCATTGTGACACCATTAAATGATCTGACATCCAAGAAGATGCCTAAAAAGGTTCAGTGGACAGGTAACTGTCAAAAGGCATTTGATGACCTGAAGAAGGCCATGTGCTCTGCACCTATCCTAAAGAGTCCTGACTACTCCAAAGAGTTCATTGTCCAAACAGATGCTTCTGAGTTGGGGGTGGGAGCTGTGCTTTCACAACTTAATGTAGATGGTCAAGACCAGCCCATTGCTTTCATTAGCAGAAGGCTGACCCCTAGAGAGAAACGTTGGTCAGCCATTGAGAGGGAGGCCTTTGCTGTGGTTTGGGCCCTGAAGAAGTTGAGACCATACTTGTTTGGCACTCACTTCAAGATTCAGACAGGCCATAAGCACCTCTTGTGGCTAAATCAGATGAATGGTAAAAATCCCAAACTGCTCAGGTGGTTCATTTCCCTACAGGGGATGGACTTTACAGTGGAGCACAGACCAGGGACTGACCATGGCAATGCAGATGGTCTCTCCAGGTATTTCCACTTAGAACATGAAGACTTATCTGCTCAAGGTTAAGTTTAATGTCCCTGCGTTGGGTGGGGGGGAGGTTATGTAGGAGACTAGGGTCTGCTTTCCTATGGTCAACCCGATTTTTGATTTTTGCTTCACTGGTTTTCGACTTAATGTGGCTGTGGGCCTGCTAATCAGACCCACAGCCTGCTGTTCTCTCACTAAATTCAACACCATGTACTTTAGGTACATCACAATTTGGGTATTGGATCACCTTATGAGCCCCTGTACAGTGTACTATAGGTACCCAGGGCATAGGTGCATCCAAGGCCTACCAGGGGCTGCAGCATATCTTTTGCCACCCCTGGCTGGCCATCCAAAGAGACACAACTGGCTGATCACTCAGCTGGGGCAAGGACATGTAATCACCCTGTTGGACCTGGCCTCGTGGCGTGGTTCCGCCCCGTTCCTCAGCACCCCGTTAGCCTAGCTCTGCACCCAGAAGCCCCTGGTCGTCCCGTTCCCTGTCCACCCAAACTCCCTACACGACCCCACCAACCGACGACCAGCCCCGCATTCCCCCGTCCTCCTTCCCGGCCCCGGGCACCCCAAACCTGCATCACCCCACAGGGCCCCGACCGTCATTTTCACTTCCTGAGGTCCCTGACTCCCTGGACTCTGCCTGACCCCGGCCCCCAGCAAAACTTAGGCTTCAGACGCGCCATGCTCAATGGCTGGGGGGTAAAGGGCTCCCTGAGAGAGATAAGACCAAGGAGTTTCGATGGCACCTCCGGCCTCCCTGGGAGACTGGTTTCTCTCACACCTCTGGCCTTCCCCTGTGGGCTAGTTTCGATCACACCTTTGGCCTCCTCGAGAGCTGTCTCCAGACCCTGCTGGGCGTCTGGGACTTCCCGGACGCATCTTCACAAGGATCAAAGGGTCAACTGACGGATCTCTCCAACGACCAGCCCCGAGGCATGAGATCTCCGCCTGCGAGGGTCCGGACATCAAAGGGCCACTGAACTATATCAATACTCCCCCAACAACTAGCGGGCAGTTGTATCCTGGACAAGAAAGCCCTACTGATCTGATCGCGGCTTAACCTTGTGGAAAACTGAACTCTCGAACTCATCGAGCCCTGCTGACGCTGTCGCGGCTCATTCTCGTAACGACAGAACTGGAACATCGGAGCCCTGCTGACGCTGTTGCGGCTCATCCTCGGAAAGACGGAACTAGAACATCGGAGCCCTGCTGACCTCGTCGCGGCTCGATCTGGAACACTAAAGACCATCGTGGAAACACCCTGAGCCCTGCAGACGTGGTCGCGGCGCTTTATGAACTGACCCCGGATTGAGCCCTGCTGACCTCGTCGCGGCTCGAGGAGTACTCTGGTCCGGCTGGACTATCGACGCTACCCACACGACCTGGTTTGACCCGAAGTGAGTGCAGCAGCCAGTACGATCATCATCTTCCGTATCCCCCGGCTCGAGGATTGAGAGCTGAGCGTAGGGTACGCCTCGTACTGGCCTACAGACTGAGACTGTCCCGCTTCCCTCTTCCCGAACCCCTGAGACTTTACGATCCCTCGATTGCTTGTAAATAAGAGTGCTGATTCCTCTTTACTGTTTGATAAAGAACTTGCTTATTGAAATCTACGGTGTGGTGTCCGTTCGTAAGAGTGGTGTGAGCTCAGTGTGTACGATCCTAGACTCAACGTCCTCCCCGGTGAGGACTTCACGTTAAGGCTCGGCATTATTTGTGGGAGAGGTGGGTCACGGAGTGGCGGGAGAACATAGCCTGGCCCTCTGGGATCGCCCCTTCTAACACACCCCTTGCTTAGATATAGTATACCTATATCTAACCCTATATATATACATATATATCACTCCTATGGCAGGCCTTAACAATCCTGGAGGCAGAGTGCTTGGTTTTATGTGAGATGGTGCTCTAGCATGAGCTGAGCCTGTCTGAAGCTTTCGGAACCATTTCCTTATAGCTGTTCTGGGATACTGCCATACCATATACTCTTAAGTGCATTATAATCCTCGCGGTTATTGCTAACTTTGGTTTGGCTTTATCAAAACATGTCGTGTAAGGTGTCATACACTTTGGAATACTACCCCCTCGCCATTTCTGGTGATGGGGGTAGCATTCCACCCTTCTAGAGGGAGAAGACATGTTACTTTACTTAAACACGCTTAAATCTAACCAGAGCCCCAGCATCACATAATGGATGCTGCTGCCACCGACACAAGTCTGGCCTCCTGATGCTGACCGAAACTTGGCAGGGGAGGCTTGGACAAAGGGCTTCCTGTCACAGGGAGTTGTTACCCCACCCCAGACAGGAGATAGTGGATTGAGGCGGGCAGGGCGAGTGAAACTAGACACTGCCTGGGGCACACAAGGTGTCCCATGCATAGCCCAGTTCAAACCCGTCCTGGGGCACTCCAGCCCCAACTCTGGCGCGAAACTGGACAAAGGGAAAGGGGTGTAACCACCCCCTTCCTGGGTCCCACCCATAGGAGGGACCTAGCAGGTAATCCAGCCCCTTGATTTGGAATAAAGGTAGAAGCTGTGTCCATAGACAGTAGATTATCCTGACTGAATCTTTGATACAGAACTCTGGACCCTTCAACATCCCACTCGATGTGGAAGACTGAAGAATCTCCCTTGTGGTCAAGAAGTGACCACCCTGTGCAAACAGGCACCATCCAGTGCCAAACAGTTTGCTTTGTTGAGGCTCCCGCTGAAGCTCGAGCAACAGAGATCAACAATAACTTGATTGCCAGACATCTAACAGCCCGATCAACAGCCACAGCAAAGCTTAGACCCGTGGAGGCGACGTGAGATGTGGGACCGGCCATCTTGAGAAGACTGCGAAGTGCTGCCCGTGCAGCTCCCGAGGCATCCTCGAAGCTGTGCATTGGGGTTTAAGAAGCCCCAGCCCCGTGCAGCTTGTGCACCGAAGACCACCCCTCCACACTCACCGAGTGCTGCGTGGGGCAATTTTGTATTTTCCTGCTTGATGCATCTGTCCGGTCACTTGCCCGTTGGCTAGTGGACTCTACCACGATGATTCTTTGAAACTACTCTGCTAGTCTGGTTGCTCCAGACGGGCCCTCGCTCCCCTGAAAAGGAGCAACCTCTCTGACCTTGCTGGTCCGAGTAAGAAGCAATCTTCAAATCCTGCATGGGTTGCATTTTCCAAGGCCTGTTAACTCGGATCCGGAATCTGACACTGCTGACAGCGAGAGCCTTTGTGGACCAGCTCGTGATCCACTCCTGGTCAACCTCGATGCCCCAGAGTCCACGTGGCAGCGGAGACAAGCTTCTAACAACCACCTGATTGCACCCGACATCGCCTGGTTCTTTCCTGGTTCCATCCTGGTCACTGGCTAGTGACCCAGACTCTGTCCCCTCTGCTTTCAGGTACTCTACAGCTTCGATCCACCCTTGGATCCAACCGGACTCTTCTCTCCTAGCCGCCTGCAGCACCTTCATCTCCAGGCTCCATAGAACTCCACGACGAAACCCGACACACTTTGGCACCTATGCACCCGCTTCCTGTGGGTGAGGTAATGATACAACACCGGTGCTCCTGTAGTGGTTTACACCTCTAGTGTCCTAGTTTTAAGTGCCTAAGTTCTAGTCCAGTCGGAAGACTTCTAAAACAGTAACTTTGTAACTTTTACGCACCATTGACTAGCGCTGCACCCGAATCCCGCGGGCTACTCCCGTCCTAACTGCTGTTAGTCCAGTGTAGTCCCAGAGATTCCCAAGGCCCTAGACCTTACCATTGTTCGAGAAGTGGTTCTTATACCACTTATTTAGTATATGGTTTGAGCGGCCACCGGCCCTATCCATAAATGTGCAACTTTTGTATGTTTAACTGTGCTTTTGTTTAAACGCTTGTGCCTCTAAACTCATAAAGAGTACAGAGGATTATTCTAGTAATAAATACATATATTTTTATAATATATAACTTGTGTGGTGTCCTTTCATTTGATATTACAGGGTTGCATTTGGTAAAACAGCTGGCTTCACATGCCCTCTTGAGTTAAGCCTAAGACTGCTTAGTCCATGCTACCATTAGGATAGCTTGTCTATAAGGTTCACTTTACAACCACCACCATAAGGGTTGTTTGGACTGATACAAGGTGCTCACTAGAATAGTG
The DNA here is from genome assembly GCF_964261635.1 of Lissotriton helveticus. Taxonomy (NCBI): domain Eukaryota; kingdom Metazoa; phylum Chordata; class Amphibia; order Caudata; family Salamandridae; genus Lissotriton; species Lissotriton helveticus. Next base: position 1,297,506,642 of record NC_136067.1, on the reverse strand, counting down.
AACATCATACATCAGGCCAAATTCTCACACAATGGTACACTGAAATGTGCACAATGTATGCGGTCCCTTAACCCCTTGCAGACTACTGAGTCAGTCCTGCAAAAGTCCAGGTAATGGTCATGCTTGTCTTGAATCACACTGTGAGTCTGTGTCCACTCCTACAATCATCCTGACTAAAGCATGTCCTTATCTAATCACTCTGCTGAAACATAAGCGCTTATAAACTTATCCTGCTGTCAACTACTAGCACTCTAGGAACCCAGTCACTGTCTATGCACTTGCAGAATGACTCATGCATTGAGACAAGCAGTTGTACAGTCAAATGTGCACAATGTATACGGTCTCTTAAACCCTTTGAGACTACTGAGTCAGTCCTGCAAAAAGTACAGGTAATAGTCATGCTTGTCTGGAATCACACTGTGAGTCTGTGTCCACTCCTACATTCATCCTGACTAAAGCATGTCCTTATCTAATCACTCTGCTGAAACATAAGCGCTTATAAACTTATCCTGCTGTCAACTACTAGCACTTTAGGAACCCAGTCACAGTCTATGCACTTGCAGAATGACTCAAACATTGAGACAAGCAGTGGTACAGTCAAATGTGCACAATGTATGTGGTCTCTTAACCCCTTCCAGACTACTGACTCAGTCCTGCAAAAGTCCAGGTTATAGTCATGCTTGACTGGAATCACACTGTGAGTCTGTGTCCACTCCTGCAATCATCCTGACAGAAGCATGTCCTTATCTAATCTCTCTGCTGAAACATGAGTGGTTATAAACTTATGTTGCTGTCAACTACTAGCACTCTAAGAACCCAGTCACTGTCTATGCAGTTGCAGAATAAGTAAGGCATTGAGACAAGCAGTGGTACAGTGAAATGTGCACAATGTATGCTGTCCCTTAACCCCTTACAGACTACTGAGTCAGTCCTGCAAAAGTCCAGGTAATAGTCATGCTTGTCTGGAATCACACTGTGAGTCTGTGTCCACTCCTACAATCATCCTAACAGAATCATGTCGTTATCTAATCACTCTGCTGAAACATACGCACTTATAAACTTATCCTGCTGTCAACTACTAGCACTCTAGGTACCCAGTCACTGTCTAGGCACTTGCAGAATGCCTAAAGCATTGAGACAAGCAGTGGTAAAGTCAAATGTGCACAATGTATGCGGTCCCTTAACCCCTTACAGACTACTGAGTCAGTCGTGCAAAAGTCCAGTTAATAGTCATGCTTGTCTGGAATCACACTGTGAGTCTGTGTCCACTCCTCTCCTACAATTATCCTGACAGAAGCATGTTCTAATCTAATCACTCTGCTGAAACATAAGCGCTTATACATTTACTGTGCTGTCAACTACTAGCACTCTAGGAACCCAGTCACTGTCTATGCACTTGAAGAATGACTCAGGCATTGAGACAAGCAGTAGTACAGTGAAATATTCACAATGTAGGCGGTCCCTTACCCCCTTGCAGACTACTGGGTCAGTCCTGCAAAAGTCCAGGTAATAGTCATGCTTGTCTGGAATCACACTGTGAGTCTTTGTCCACTCCTGCAATCATCCTGACAGAAGCATGTCCTTATCTAATCTCTCTGCTGAAACATGAGTACTTATAAACTTATGTTGCTGTCGACTACTAGCACTCAGTACCCGGTCACTGTCTATGCCGTTGCAGAATGATTAAGGAATTGAGACAAGCAGTGGTACAGTGAAATGTGCACAATGTATGCTGTCCCTTAACCCCTTGCAGACCACTGAGTCAGTCCTGCAAAAGTCCAGGTAATAGTCATGCTTGTCTGGAATCACACCTTTGAGTCTGTGTCCACTCCTAAAATCATCCTGACAGACAGAAACATGTCCTTATCTAATCACTCTGCTGAACCATAAGCACTTTTAAACTTATCCTGCTGTCAACTACTAGCACTCTAGGATCACAGTCACTATCTATGCACTTGCATAATGACTCAGACATTGAGACAAGCAGTGGTACAGTCACATATGCACAACGTATGGAGACATTTAAACCCTTGCAGACTACTGAGTCAGTCCTGCAAAAGTCCAGGTAATAGTAATGCTTGTTTGGAATCACACTGTGAGTCTATGTCCACTCCTACAATCATCCTGATAGAAGAATGTCCTTATCTAATCAATCTGCTGAAACATAAGCGCGTACAAACGTATCCTACTGTCAACTACTAGCACTCTAGGAACATAGTCACTGTCCATGCACTTGCAGAATGACTCAAGCACTGAGACAAGCAGTGGTACAGTCAAATGTGTACAATGTATGCGGTCCCTTAACCCCTTGCAGACTGCTGAGTCAGTCCTGAAAAAGTCCAGGTAATAGGCATGCTTGTCTGGAATCACACTTTGAGTCTGTGTCCACTCCTACAATCACCCTGATAGAAGCATGTCCTTATCTAATGACTCTGCTGAAACATAAGTGTGTATTAACGTATCCTGCTGTCAACTACTAGCACTCTAGGAACATAGTTACTGTCTATGCACTTGCAGAATGACTCAGGCACTGAAACAAGCAGTGGTACACTGAAATGTGCACAATGTATGCGGTCCCTTAACCCCTTGCAGATTACAGAGTCAGTCCTGCAAAAGTCCAGGTAATAGTCATGCTTGTCTGGAATCACACTGTCAGTCTGTGTCCACTCCTACAATCATCCTGACAGAAGTGTGTACTTATCTTAACTCTCTGCTGAAACATAAGCGCTTATAAACTTAGCCTGCTGTCAACTACTAGCACTCTAGGAACTTACTAACTATATATGTACTTGCAGAATGACTCAGGCATGGAGACAAGCAGTAGTACAGTGAAATGTGCACAATGTATGTGGTCCCTTAATCCCTTGCTGACCACGGAGTCAGTCCTACAAAAGTCCAGGTAATAGTCATGCTTGTCTGGAATCACACTGTGAGTCTGTGTCCACTCCTGCAATCCTCCTTACAGAAGCATGTCCTTATCTAATCTCTCTGCTGAAACATGAGTGCTTATAAACTTATGTTGCTGTCAACTACTAGCACTCTAAGAACCCCGTCACTGTCTATGCAGTTGCAGAATGATTAAGGAATTGAGACAAGCAGTGGTACAGTCAAATGTGTACAATGTATGCGGTCCCTTAACCCCTTGCAGATTACTGAGTCTCTCGTGCAAAAGTCCAGGTAAGAGTCATGCTTGTCTGGAATCACACTGTGAGTCTGTGTCCACTCCTACAATCATCCTAACAGAAGCATATCCTTATCTAATCACTCTGCTGAAACATAAGCGCTTATAAACGTATCCTGCTGTCAACTACTAGCACTCTAGGTACCCAGTCACTGTCTAGGCACTTGCAGAATGCCTAAAGCATTGAGACAAGCAGTGGTACAGTCAAATGTGCACAATGTATGCGGTCCCTTAACCCATTGCAGACTACTGAGTCAGTCGTGCAAAAGTCCAGTTAATAGTCATGCTTGTCTGGAATCACACTGTGAGTCTGTGTCCACTCCTCTCCTACAATTATCCTGACAGAAGCATGTTCTAATCTAATCACTCTGCTGTAACATAGGCGCTTATAAATTTACCGTGCTGTCAACTACTAGCACTCTATGAACCCAGTCACTGTCTATGCACTTGCAGAATGACTCAGGCATTGAGACAAGCAGAAGTACAGTGAAATATTCACAATGTATGTGGTCCCTTACCCCCTTGCAGACTACTTGGTCAGTCCTGCAAAAGTCCAGGTAATAGTCATTCTTGTCTGGAATCACACTGTGAGTCTGTGTCCACTCCTGCAATCATCCTGACAGAAGCATGTTCTTATCTAATCTCTCTGCTGAAACATGAGTGCTTATAAACTTATGTTGCTGTCGACTACAGTACTCTAAGAACCCCGTCACTGTCTATGCAGTTGCAGAATGTTTAAGGAATTGAGACAAGCAGTGGTACAGTCAAATGTGCACAATGTATGCGGTCCCTTAACCCCTTGCAGACTATTGAGTCAGTCCTGCAAAACTCCAGGTAATAGATAAGCTTGTCTGGAATCACCCTGTGAGTCTGTGTCCACTCCTACAATCATCCTGACAGACAGAAGCATGTCCTTATCTAATCACTCGGCTGAAGCATAAGCACTGATAAACTTATCCTGCTGTCAACTACTAGCACTCTATGATCCCAGTCACTGTCTATGCACTTGCAGAATGACTCAGACATTGAGACAAGCAGTGTTACAGTCAAACGTGCACAATGTATGTGGTCCCTCAACCCCTTACAGACTACTGAGTCAGTCCTGCAAAAGTCCAGGTAGTAGTCATGCTTTTATGGAATCCCACTGTGAGTCTGTGTCCACTCCTACAATCATCCTGACAGACATATGTCTTTATCTAATCCCTCAGCTGAAACATAAGTCCTTTTAAACTTAGCCTGCTGTCCACTATTAGCACTCTAGGAACTTCGTCACCATATATGCACTTGCAGAATGACTCAGGCATTGAGACAAGCAGTGGTGCAGTCAAATGTCCACAATGTATGCAGTCCCTTAACCCCTTGCAGACTACTGAGTCAGTCCTGCAAAAGTCCAGGTAAAAGTCATGCTTGTCTGGAATTACACTGTGAGTCTGTGTCCACTCCTACAATCATCCTAACAGAAGCATGTCGTTATCTAATCACTCTGCTGAAACATAAGCACTTATAAACGTATCCTGCTGTCAACTACTAGCACTCTAGGTACCCAGTCACTGTCTAGGCACTTGCAGAATGCCTAAAGCATTGAGACAAGCAGTGGTACAGTCAAATGTGCACAATGTATGCGGTCCCTTAACCCATTGCAGACTACTGAGTCAGTCGTGAGACAGTCCAGTTAATAGTCATGCTTCTCTGGAATCACACTGTGAGTCTGTGTCCACTCCTCTCCTATAATTATCCTGACAGAAGCATGTTCTAATCTAATCACTCTGCTGAAACATAAGCGCTTATAAATTTACCGTGCTGTCAACTACTAGCACTCTATGAACCCAGTCACTGTCTATGCACTTGCAGAATGACTCAGGCATTGAGACAAGCAGTAGTACAGTGAAATATTCACAATATATGCGGTCCCTTACCCCCTTGCAGACTACTTGGTCAGTCCTGCAAAAGTCCAGGTAATAGTCATTCTTGTCTGGAATCACACTGTGAGTCTGTGTCCACTCCTGCAATCATCCTGACAGAAGCATGTCCTTGTCTAATCTCTCTGCTGAAACATGAGTGCTTATAAACTTATGTTGCTGTCGACTACTAGCACTCTAAGAACCCCGTCACTGTCTATGCAGTTGCAGAATGTTTAAGGAATTGAGACAAGCAGTGGTACAGTCAAATGTGCACAATGTATGCAGTCCCTTAACCCCTTGCAGACTACTGAGTCAGTCCTGCAAAACTCCAGGTAATAGATAAGCTTGTCTGTAATCACACTGTGAGTCTGTGTCCACTCCTACAATCATCCTGACAGACAGAAGCATGTCCTTATCTAATCACTCGGCTGAAGCATAAGCACTGATAAACTTATCCTGCTGTCAACTACTAGCACTCTATGATCCCAGTCACTGTCTATGCACTTGCAGAATGACTCAGACATTGAGACAAGCAGTGGTACACTGAGTCAGTCCTGCAAAAGTCCAGTGCTACAGTCAAATATGCACAATGTATGTGGTCCCTTAACCCCTTGCAGACTACTGAGTCAGTATTGCAAAAGTCCAGGTAATAGTCATGCTTGTCTGGGATCACACTGTGAGTCTGTGTCAACTCCTAAAATCATCCTGACAGAAGCATGTCCTTATCTAATCACTCCGCTAAAACATAAGCGCTTATAAACTTATCGTACTGTCAACTACTAGCACTCTAGGAACCCAGTCACTGTCTATGCACTTGCAGAATGACTCAGGCATTGAGACAAGCAGTGGTGCACTGAAATGTGCACAATGTATGCGGTCCCTTAACCCCTTGCAGACTACTGAGTCAGTCCTGCAAAAGACCAGGTAATAGTCATGCTTGTCTGGAATCACACTTTGAGTCTGTGTCCACTCCTACAATCACCCTGATAGAAGCATGTCCTTATCTAATCACTCTGCTGAAACATAAGCGCTTATAGACTTAGCCTGCTGTCAACTACTAGCACTCTAGGAACTTACTAACTATATATGCACTTGCAGAATGACTCAGGCATGGAGACAAGCAGTAGGAGAGTGAAATGTGCACAATGTATGCGGTCCCTTAATCCCTTGCTGACCACGGAGTCAGTCCTGCAAAAGTCCAGGTAATAGTCATGCCTGTATGGAATCACACTGTGAGTCTGTGTCCACTCCTGCAATCATCCTGACAGAAGCATGTCCTTATCTAATCTCTCTGTTGAAACATGAGTGCTTATAAACGTATGTTGCTGTCAACTACTAGCACTCTAAGAACCCCGTCACTGTCTATGCAGTTGCAGAATGATTAAGGAATTGAGACAAGCAGTGGTACAGTCAAATGTGCACAATGTATGCGGTCCCTTAACCGCTTGCAGATTACTGAGTTAGTCGTGCAAAAGTCCAGGTAAGAGTCATGCTTGCATGGAATCACACTGTGAGTCTGTGTTTCCACTCCTACAATCAGCCTGACTAAAGCATGTCCTTATCTAATCACTCTGCTGAAACATAAGCGCTTATAAATGTATCCTGCTGTCAACTACTAGCACTCTAGGAACCCAGTCACTGTCTATGCACTTGCAGAATGACTCACGCATTGAGACAAGCAGTGGCACAGTCAAATGTGCACAATGTATGCGGTCTCTTAACCCCTTGCAGACTACTGAGCCAGTCCTGCAAGAGTACAGGTAATAGTCATGCTTGTCTGGAATCACACTGTGAGTCTGTGTCCACTCCTACAATCATCCTGACAGAAGTATGTCCTTATCTAATCCCTCTGCTGAAACATAAATCCTTATAAACGTATCCTGCTGTCAACTACTAGCACACTAGGAACCTATTCACTGTCTATGCACTTGCAGAATAACTCTGCCATTGAGACAAGCAGTGTTACAGTCAAATGTGCACAATGTATGTGGTCCCTCAACCCCTTACAGACTACTGAGTCAGTCCTGCAAAAGTCCAGGTAATAGTCATGCTTTTATGGAATCCCACTGTGAGTCTGTGTCCACTCCTACAATCATCCTGACAGACATATGTCTTTATCTAATCCCTCAGCTGAAACATAGGTCCTTTTAAACTTAGCCTGCTGTCCACTATTAGCACTCTAGGAACTTCGTCACCATATATGCACTTGCAGAATGACTCAGGCATTGAGACAAGCAGTAGTGCAGTCAAATGTCCACAATGTATGCAGTCCCTTAACCCCTTACAGACTACTGAGTCAGTCCTGCAAAAGTCCAGGTAAAAGTCATGCTTGTCTGGAATCACACTGTGAGTCTGTGTCCACTCCTACAATCATCCTAACAGAAGCATGTCGTTATCTAATCACTCTGCTGAAACATAAGTGCTTATAAACGTATCCTGCTGTCAACTACTAGCACTCTAGGTACCCAGTCACTGTCTAGGCACTTGCAGAATGCCTAAAGCATTGAGACAAGCAGTGGTACAGTCAAATGTGCACAATGTATGTGGTCCCTTAACCCATTGCAGACTACTGAGTCAGTCGTGCAAAAGTCTAGTTAATAGTCATGCTTGTCTGGAATCACACTGTGAGTCTGTGTCCACTCCTCTCCTACAATTATCCTGACAGAAGCATGTTCTAATCTAATCACTCTGCTGTAACATAGGCGCTTATAAATTTCCCGTGCTGTCAACTACTAGCACTCTATGAACCCAGTCACTGTCTATGCACTTGCAGAATGACTAAGGCATTGAGGCAAGCAGTAGTAGAGTGAAATATTCACAATGTATGCGGTCCCTTACCCCCTTGCAGACTACTTGGTCAGTCCTGCAAAAGTCCTGGTAATAGTCATTCTTGTCTGGAATCACACTGTGAGTCTGTGTCCACTCCTGCAATCATCCTGACAGAAGCATGTCCTTTTCTAATCTCTCTGCTGAAACATGAGTGCTTATAAACTTATGTTGCTGTCGACTACTAGCACTCTAAGAACCCCATCACTGTCTATGCAGTTGCAGAATGTTTAAGGAATTGAGACAAGCAGTGGTACAGTCAAATGTGCACAATGTATGCGGTCCCTTAACCCCTTGCAGACTACTGAGTCAGTCCTGCAAAACTCCAGGTAATAGATAAGCTTATCTGGAATCACACTGTGAGTCTGTGTCCACTCCTACAATCATCCTGACAGACAGAAGCATGTCCTTATCTAATCACTCGGCTGAAGCATAAGCACTGATAAACTTATCCTGCTGTCAACTACTAGCACTCTAAGATCCCAGTCACTGTCTATGCACTTGCAGAATGACTCAGACATTGAGACAAGCAGTGGTACAGTCAAATATGCACAATGTATGTGGTCCCTTAACCCCTTGCAGACTACTGAGTCAGTATTGCAAAAGTCCAGGTAATAGTCATGCTTGTCTGGGATCCCACTGTGAGTCTGTGTCAACTCCTGCAATCATCCTGACAGAAGCATGTCCTTATCTAATCACTCCGCTGAAACATAAGCGCTTATAAACTTATCGTACTGTCAACTACTAGCACTCTAGGAACCCAGTCACTGTCTATGCACTTGCAGAATGACTCAGGCATTGAGACAAGCAGTGGTGCACTGAAATGTGCACAATGTATGCGGTCCCTTAACCCCTTGCAGACTACTGAGTCAGTCCTGCAAAAGACCAGGTAATAGTCATGCTTGTCTGGAATCACACTTTGAGTCTCTGTCCACTCCTACAATCACCCTGATAGAAGCATGTCCTTATCTAATGACTCTGCTGAAACATAAGTGCGTATTAACATATCCTGCTGTCAACTACTAGCACTCTAGGAACATAGTTACTGTCTATGCACTTGCAGAATCACTCAGGCACTGAAACAAGCAGTGGTACAGTCAAATGTACACAATATATGCAGTCTCTTAACTCCTTGCAGACTACTGAGTCAGTCCTGCAAAAGTCCAGGTAATAGTCATGCTTGTCTGGAATAACACTGTGAGTTTGTGTCCACTCCTGCAATTATCCTGACAGAAGCATGTCCTTATCTAATCTCTCTGCTGAAACATGAGTGCTTATAAACTTATGTTGCTGTTAACTACTAGCACTCTAAGAACCCCGTCATTGTCTATGCAGTTGCAGAATGATTAAGGAATTGAGACAAGCAGTGGTACAGTCAAATGTGCACAATGTATGCGGTCCCTTAACCCCTTGCAGATTACTGAGTCAGTCGTGCAAAAGTCCAGGTAAGAGTCATGCTTGTCTGGAATCACACTGTGAGTCTGTGTTTCCACTCCTACAATCATCCTCACTAAAGCATGTCCTTATCTAATCACTCTGCTGAAACATAAGCGCATATAAAGGTATCCTGCTGTCAACTACTAGCACTCTAGGAACCCAGTCACTGTCTTTGCACTTGAAGAATGACTCAGGCATTGAGACAAGCAGTGGTACACTGAAATGTGCACAATGTATGCGGTCCCTTAACCCCTTGAAGATTACTGAGTCAGTCCTGCAAAAGTCCAGGTAATAGTCATGCTTGTCTGGAATCACACTGTGAGTCTGTGTCCACTCCTGCAATCATCCTGACAGAAGCACGTCCTTATCTAATCTCTCAGCTGAAACATGAGTGCTTATAAACTTATGTTGCTGTCAACTGCTAGCACTCTAAGAACCCCGTCATTGTCTATGCAGTTGCAGAATGATTAAGGAATTGAGACAAGCAGTGGTACAGTCAAATGTGCACAATGTATGCGGTCCCTTAACCCCTTGCAGATTACTGAGTCAGTCGTGCAAAAGTCCAGGTAAGAGTCATGCTTGTCTGGAATCATACTGTGAGTCTGTGTTTCCACTCCTACAATCATCCTCACTAAAGCATGTCCTTATCTAATCACTCTGCTGAAACATAAGCGCTTATAAAGGTATCCTTCTGTCAACTACTAACACTCTAGGAACCCAGTCACAGTCTATGCACTTGCAGAATGACTCACGCATTGAGACACGCAGTGGTACAGTCAAATGTGCACAATGTATGCGGTCTCTTAACCCCTTGCAGACTACTGAGGCAGTCCTGCAAAAGTACAGGTAATAGTCATGCTTGTCTGGAATCACACTGTGAGTCTGTGTCCACTCCTACAATCATCCTCACAGAAGTATGTACTTATCTAATCCCTCAGCTGAAACATAAGTCCTTATAAACGTATCCTGCTGTCAACTACTAGCACACTAGGAACCTATTCACTGACTATGCACTTGCAGAATGACTCTGGCATTGAGACAAGCAGTGTTACAGTCAAATGTGCACAATGTATGTGGTCCCTTAACCCCTTGCAGACTACTGAGTCAGTCCTGAAAAAGTCCAGGTAAAAGTCATGCTTGTCTGGAATCACACTGTGAGTCGGTGTCCACTCCTACAATCATCCTAACAGAAGCATGTCGTTATCTAAACACTCTGCTGAAACATAAGTGCTTATAAACTTATCCTGTTGTCAACTACTAACACTCTAGGTACCCAGTCACTGTCTAGGATCTTGCAGAATGCCTAAAGCATTGAGACAAGCAGTGGAACAGTCAAATGTGCACAATGTATGCGGTCCCTTAACCCCTTGCAGACTACTGAGTCAGTCCTGCAAAAGTCCAGGTAATAGATAAGCTTGTCTGGAATCACACTGTGAGTCTGTGTCCACTCCTACAATCATCCTGACAGACAGAAGTATGTCCTTATCTAATCACTCCGCTGAAGCATAAGCACTGATAAACTTATCCTGCCGTCAACTACTAGCACTCTATGATCCCAGTCATTGTCTATGCACTTGCAGAATGACTCAGACATTAAGACAAGCAGTGGTACAGTCAAATATGCACAATGTATGTGGTCCTTTAATCCCTTGCAGACTACTGAGTCAGTATTGCAAAAGTCCAGGTAATAGTCATGCTTGTCTGGGATCACACTGTGAATCTGTGTCAACTCCTGCAATCATCCTGACAAAAGCATGTCCTTATCTAATCACTCCGCTGAAACATAGGCGCTTATAAACTTATCGTACTGTCAGCTACTAGCACTCTAGGAACACAGTCACTGTCTATGCACTTGCAGAATGACTCAGGCATTGAGATAAGCAGTGGTGCACTGAAATGTGCACAATGTATGCGGTCCCTTAACCCCTTGCAGACTACTGAGTCAGTCCTGCAAAAGACCAGGTAATAGTCATGCTTGTCTGGAATCACACTTTGAGTCTGTGTCCACTCCTACAATCACCCTGATAGAAGCATTTCCTTATCTATTGACTCTGCTGAAACATAAGTGCGTATTAACGTATCCTGCTGTCAACTACTAGCACTCTAGGAACATAGTTACTGTCTATGCACTTGCAGAATCACTCAGGCACTGAAACAAGCAGTGGTACAGTCAAATGTACACAATATATGCAGTCTCTTAACTCCTTGCAAACTACTGAGTTAGTCCTGCAAAAGTCCAGGTAATAGTCATGCTTGTCTGGAATCACACTGTGAGTTTGTGTCCACTCCTACAATCATCCTGACAGAAGCATGTCCGTATCTATTCACTCTGCTGACACATAAGCGCTTATAAACTTATCATGTTGTCAACTACTAGCACTCTAGGAACCCAGTCACTGTCTTTGCACTTGCAGAAAACTCAGGCATTGAGCCAAGCAGTGGTACACTGAAATGTGCACAATGTATGCAGTCCCTTAACCCCTTGCAGATTACTGAGTCAGTCCTGCAAAAGTCCAGGTAATAGTCATGCTTGTCTGGAATCACACTGTGAGTCTGTGTCCACTCCTGCAATCATCCTGACAAAAGCATGTCCTTATCTAATCTCTCTGCTGAAACATGAGTGCTTATAAACTTATGTTGCTGTTAACTACTAGCACTCTAAGAACCCCGTCACTGTCTATGCAGTTGCAGAATGATTAAGGAATTGAGACAAGCAGTAGTACAGTCAAATGTGCACAATGTATGCGGTCCCATAACCGCTTGCAGATTACTGAGTTAGTCGTGCAAAAGTCCAGGTAAGAGTCATGCTTGTATGGAATCACACTGTGAGTGTGTGTTTCCACTCCTACAATCAGCCTGACTAAAGCATGTCCTTATCTAATCACTCTGCTGAAACATAAGCGCTTATAAATGCATCCTGCTGTCAACTACTAGCACTCTAGGAACCCAGTCACTGTCTATGCACTTGCAGAATGACTCACCCATTGAGACAAGCAGTGGTACAGTCAAATGTGCACAATGTATGCGGTCTCTTAACCCCTTGCAGACTACTGAGCCAGTCCTGCAAGAGTACAGGTAATAGTCATGCTTGTCTGGAATCACACTGTGAGTCTGTGTCCACTCCTACAATCATCCAGACAGAAGTATGTCCTTATCTAATCCCTCTGCTGAAACATAAGTCCTTATAAACTTATCCTGCTGTCAACTACTAGCACACTAGGAACCTATTCACTGTCTATGCACTTGCAGAATAACTCTGCCATTGAGACAAGCAGTGTTACAGTCAAATGTGCACAATGTATGTGATCCCTCAACCCCTTACAGACTACTGAGTCAGTCCTGCAAATGTCCTGGTAATAGTCATGCTTTTATGGAATCCCACTGTGAGTCTGTGTCCACTCCTACAATCATCCTGACAGACATATGTCTTTATCTAATCCCTCAGCTGAAACATAAGTCCTTTTAAACTTAGCCTGCTGTCCACTATTAGCACTCTAGGAACTTCGTCACCATATATGCACTTGCAGAATGACTCAGGCATTGAGACAAGCAGTGGTGCAGTCAAATGTCCACAATGTATGCAGTCCCTTAACCCCTTGCAGACTACTGAGTCAGTCCTGCAAAAGTCCAGGTAAAAGTCATGCTTGTCTGGAATCACACTGTGAGTCTGTGTCCACTCCTACAATCATCCTAACAGAAGCATGTCGTTATCTAATCACTCTGCTGAAACATAAGCGCTTATAAACGTATCCTGCTGTCAACTACTAGCACTCTAGGTACCCAGTCACTGTCTAGGCACTTGCAGAATGCCTAAAGCATTGAGACAAGCAGCGGTACAGTCAAATGTGCACAATGTAAGCAGTCCCTTATCCCCTTGCAGACTACTGAGTCAGTCGTGCAAAAGTCCAGTTAATAGTCATGCTTGTCTGGAATCACACTGTGAGTCTGTGTCCACTCCTCTCCTACAATTATCCTGACAGAAGCATGTTCTAATCTAATCACTCTGCTGAAACATAAGCGCTTATAAATTTACCGTGCTGTCAACTACTAGCACTCTATGAACCCAGTCACTGTCTATGCACTTGCAGAATGACTCAGGCATTGAGACAAGCAGTAGTACAGTGAAATATTCACAATGTATGCGGTCCCTTACCCCCTTGCAGACTTCTTGGTCAGTCCTGCAAAAGTCCAGGTAATAGTTATTCTTGTCTGGTATCACACTGTGAGTCTGTGTCCACTCCTGCAATCATCCTGACAGAAGCATGTCCTTATCTAATCTCTCTGCTTAAACATGAGTGCTTATAAACTTATGTTGCTGTCGACTACTAGCACTCTAAGAACCCCGTCACTGTCTATGCAGTTGCAGAATGTTTAAGGAATTGAGACAAGCAGTGGCACAGTCAAATGTGCACAATGTATGCGGTCCCTTAACCCCTTGCAGACTACTGAGTCAGTCCTGCAAAACTCCAGGTAATAGATAAGCTTGTCTGGAATCACCCTGTGAGTCTGTGTCCACTCCTACAATCATCCTGACAGACAGAAGCATGTCCTTATCTAATCACTCGGCTGAAGCATAAGCACTGATAAACTTATCCTGCTGTCAACTACTAGCACTCTATGATCCCAGTCACTGTCTATGCACTTGCAGAATGACTCAGACATTGAGAGAAGCAGTGTTACAGTCAAATGTGCACAATGTATGTGGTCCCTTAACCCCTTGCTGACTACTGAGTCAGTCCTGAAAAAGTCCAGGTAAAAGTCATGCTTGTCTGGAATCACACTGTGAGTCGGTGTCCACTCCTACAATAATCCTAACAGAAGCATGTCGTTATCTAAACACTCTGCTGAAACATAAGTGCTTATAAACTTATCCTGTTGTCAACTACTAACACTCTAGGTACCCAGTCACTGTCTAGGATCTTGCAGAATGCCTAAAGCATTGAGACAAGCAGTGGAACAGTCAAATGTGCACAATGTATGCGGTCCCTTAACCCCTTGCAGACTACTGAGTCAGTCCTGCAAAAGTCCAGGTAATAGATAAGCTTGTCAGGAATCACACTGTGAGTCTGTGTCCACTCCTACAATCATCCTGACAGACAGAAGTATGTCCTTATCTAAGCCCTCCGCTGAAGCATAAGCACTGATAAACTTATCCTGCCGTCAACTACTAGCACTCTATGATCCCAGTCATTGTCTATGCACTTGCAGAATGACTCAGACATTAAGACAAGCAGTGGTACAGTCAAATATGCACAATGTATGTGGTCCTTTAATCCCTTGCAGACTACTGAGTCAGTATTGCAAAAGTCCAGGTAATAGTCATGCTTGTCTGGGATCACACTGTGAATCTGTGTCAACTCCTGCAATCATCCTGACAAAAGCATGTCCTTATCTAATCACTCCGCTGAAACATAGGCGCTTATAAACTTATCGTACTGTCAGCTACTAGCACTCTAGGAACACAGTCACTGTCTATGCACTTGCAGAATGACTCAGGCATTGAGATAAGCAGTGGTGCACTGAAATGTGCACAATGTATGCGGTCCCTTAACCCCTTGCAGACTACTGAGTCAGTCCTGCAAAAGACCAGGTAATAGTCATGCTTGTCTGGAATCACACTTTGAGTCTGTGTCCACTCCTACAATCACCCTGATAGAAGCATTTCCTTATCTATTGACTCTGCTGAAACATAAGTGCGTATTAACGTATCCTGCTGTCAACTACTAGCACTCTAGGAACATAGTTACTGTCTATGCACTTGCAGAATCACTCAGGCACTGAAACAAGCAGTGGTACAGTCAAATGTACACAATATATGCAGTCTCTTAACTCCTTGCAAACTACTGAGTTAGTCCTGCAAAAGTCCAGGTAATAGTCATGCTTGTCTGGAATCACACTGTGAGTTTGTGTCCACTCCTACAATCATCCTGACAGAAGCATGTCCGTATCTATTCACTCTGCTGACACATAAGCGCTTATAAACTTATCATGTTGTCAACTACTAGCACTCTAGGAACCCAGTCACTGTCTTTGCACTTGCAGAAAACTCAGGCATTGAGCCAAGCAGTGGTACACTGAAATGTGCACAATGTATGCAGTCCCTTAACCCCTTGCAGATTACTGAGTCAGTCCTGCAAAAGTCCAGGTAATAGTCATGCTTGTCTGGAATCACACTGTGAGTCTGTGTCCACTCCTGCAATCATCCTGACAGAAGCATGTCCTTATCTAATCTCTCTGCTGAAACATGAGTGCTTATAAACTTATGTTGCTGTTAACTACTAGCACTCTAAGAACCCCGTCACTGTCTATGCAGTTGCAGAATGATTAAGGAATTGAGACAAGCAGTAGTACAGTCAAATGTGCACAATGTATGCGGTCCCTTAACCGCTTGCAGATTACTGAGTTAGTCGTGCAAAAGTCCAGGTAAGAGTCATGCTTGTATGGAATCACACTGTGAGTGTGTGTTTCCACTCCTACAATCAGCCTGACTAAAGCATGTCCTTATCTAATCACTCTGCTGAAACATAAGCGCTTATAAATGCATCCTGCTGTCAACTACTAGCACTCTAGGAACCCAGTCACTGTCTATGCACTTGCAGAATGACTCACCCATTGAGACAAGCAGTGGTACAGTCAAATGTGCACAATGTATGCGGTCTCTTAACCCCTTGCAGACTACTGAGCCAGTCCTGCAAGAGTACAGGTAATAGTCATGCTTGTCTGGAATCACACTGTGAGTCTGTGTCCACTCCTACAATCATCCAGACAGAAGTATGTCCTTATCTAATCCCTCTGCTGAAACATAAGTCCTTATAAACTTATCCTGCTGTCAACTACTAGCACACTAGGAACCTATTCACTGTCTATGCACTTGCAGAATAACTCTGCCATTGAGACAAGCAGTGTTACAGTCAAATGTGCACAATGTATGTGATCCCTCAACCCCTTACAGACTACTGAGTCAGTCCTGCAAATGTCCTGGTAATAGTCATGCTTTTATGGAATCCCACTGTGAGTCTGTGTCCACTCCTACAATCATCCTGACAGACATATGTCTTTATCTAATCCCTCAGCTGAAACATAAGTCCTTTTAAACTTAGCCTGCTGTCCACTATTAGCACTCTAGGAACTTCGTCACCATATATGCACTTGCAGAATGACTCAGGCATTGAGACAAGCAGTGGTGCAGTCAAATGTCCACAATGTATGCAGTCCCTTAACCCCTTGCAGACTACTGAGTCAGTCCTGCAAAAGTCCAGGTAAAAGTCATGCTTGTCTGGAATCACACTGTGAGTCTGTGTCCACTCCTACAATCATCCTAACAGAAGCATGTCGTTATCTAATCACTCTGCTGAAACATAAGCGCTTATAAACGTATCCTGCTGTCAACTACTAGCACTCTAGGTACCCAGTCACTGTCTAGGCACTTGCAGAATGCCTAAAGCATTGAGACAAGCAGCGGTACAGTCAAATGTGCACAATGTAAGCAGTCCCTTATCCCCTTGCAGACTACTGAGTCAGTCGTGCAAAAGTCCAGTTAATAGTCATGCTTGTCAGGAATCACACTGTGAGTCTGTGTCCACTCCTCTCCTACAATTATCCTGACAGAAGCATGTTCTAATCTAATCACTCTGCTGAAACATAAGCGCTTATAAATTTACCGTGCTGTCAACTACTAGCACTCTATGAACCCAGTCACTGTCTATGCACTTGCAGAATGACTCAGGCATTGAGACAAGCAGTAGTACAGTGAAATATTCACAATGTATGCGGTCCCTTACCCCCTTGCAGACTTCTTGGTCAGTCCTGCAAAAGTCCAGGTAATAGTTATTCTTGTCTGGTATCACACTGTGAGTCTGTGTCCACTCCTGCAATCATCCTGACAGAAGCATGTCCTTATCTAATCTCTCTGCTTAAACATGAGTGCTTATAAACTTATGTTGCTGTCGACTACTAGCACTCTAAGAACCCCGTCACTGTCTATGCAGTTGCAGAATGTTTAAGGAATTGAGACAAGCAGTGGCACAGTCAAATGTGCACAATGTATGCGGTCCCTTAACCCCTTGCAGACTACTGAGTCAGTCCTGCAAAACTCCAGGTAATAGATAAGCTTGTCTGGAATCACCCTGTGAGTCTGTGTCCACTCCTACAATCATCCTGACAGACAGAAGCATGTCCTTATCTAATCACTCGGCTGAAGCATAAGCACTGATAAACTTATCCTGCTGTCAACTACTAGCACTCTATGATCCCAGTCACTGTCTATGCACTTGCAGAATGACTCAGACATTGAGAGAAGCAGTGTTACAGTCAAATGTGCACAATGTATGTGGTCCCTTAACCCCTTGCTGACTACTGAGTCAGTCCTGAAAAAGTCCAGGTAAAAGTCATGCTTGTCTGGAATCACACTGTGAGTCGGTGTCCACTCCTACAATAATCCTAACAGAAGCATGTCGTTATCTAAACACTCTGCTGAAACATAAGTGCTTATAAACTTATCCTGTTGTCAACTACTAACACTCTAGGTACCCAGTCACTGTCTAGGATCTTGCAGAATGCCTAAAGCATTGAGACAAGCAGTGGAACAGTCAAATGTGCACAATGTATGCGGTCCCTTAACCCCTTGCAGACTACTGAGTCAGTCCTGCAAAAGTCCAGGTAATAGATAAGCTTGTCAGGAATCACACTGTGAGTCTGTGTCCACTCCTACAATCATCCTGACAGACAGAAGTATGTCCTTATCTAAGCACTCCGCTGAAGCATAAGCACTGATAAACTTATCCTGCTGTCAACTACTAGCACTCTATGATCCCAGTCATTGTCTATGCACTTGCAGAATGACTCAGACATTGAGACAAGCAGTGGTACAGTCAAATATGCACAATGTATGTGGTCCTTTAACCCCTTGCAGACTACTGAGTCAGTATTGCAAAAGTCCAGGTAATAGTCATGCTTGTCTGGGATCACACTGTGAATCTGTGTCAACTCCTGCAATCATCCTGACAAAAGCATGTCCTTATCTAATCACTCCGCTGAAACATAAGCGCTTATAAACTTATCGTACTGTCAGCTACTAGCACTCTAGGAACACAGTCACTGTCTATGCACTTGCAGAAGACTCAGGCATTGAGATAAGCAGTGGTGCACTGAAATGTGCACAATGTATGCGGTCCCTTAACCCCTTGCAGACTACTGAGTCAGTCCTGCAAAAGACCAGATAATAGTCATGCTTGTCTGGAATCACACTTTGAGTTTGTGTCCACTCCTACAATCACCCTGATAGAAGCATTTCCTTATCTATTGACTCTGCTGAAACATAAGTGCGTATTAACGTATCCTGCTGTCAACTACTAGCACTCTAGGAACATAGTTACTGTCTATGCACTTGCGGAATCACTCAGGCACTGAAACAAGCAGTGGTACAGTCAAATGTACACAATATATGCAGTCTCTT
Source organism: Lissotriton helveticus (assembly GCF_964261635.1). Taxonomy (NCBI): domain Eukaryota; kingdom Metazoa; phylum Chordata; class Amphibia; order Caudata; family Salamandridae; genus Lissotriton; species Lissotriton helveticus. The sequence continues at coordinate 1,297,487,843 of NC_136067.1, read as the reverse complement.
AACTCCTTGCAAACTACTGAGTTAGTCCTGCAAAAGTCCAGGTAATAGTCATGCTTGTCTGGAATCACACTGTGAGTTTGTATCCACTCCTACAATCATCCTGACAGAAGCATGTCCGTATCTATTCACTCGGCTGACACATAAGCGCTTATAAACTTATCATGTTGTCAACTACTAGCACTCTACGAACCCAGTCACTGTCTTTGCACTTGCAGAAAACTCAGGCATTGAGCCAAGCAGTGGTACACTGAAATGTGCACAATGTATGCAGTCCCTTAACCCCTTGCAGATTACTGAGTCAGTCCTGCAAAAGTCCAGGTAATAGTCATGCTTGTCTGGAATCACACTGTGAGTCTGTGTCCACTCCTGCAATCATCCTGACAGAAGCATGTCCTTATCTAATCTCTCTGCTGAAACATGAGTGCTTATAAACTTATGTTGCTGTCAACTACTAGCACTCTAAGAACCCCGTCACTGTCTATGCAGTTGCAGAATGATTAAGGAATTGAGACAAGCAGTGGTACAGTCAAATGTGCACAATGTATGCGGTCCCTTAACCGCTTGCAGATTACTGAGTTAGTCGTGCAAAAGTCCAGGTAAGAGTCATGCTTGTATGGAATCACACTGTGAGTCTGTGTTTCCACTCCTACAATCAGCCTGACTAAAGCATGTCCTTATCTAATCACTCTGCTGAAACATAAGCGCTTATAAATGCATCCTGCTGTCAACTACTAGCACTCTAGGAACCCAGTCACTGTCTATGCACTTGCAGAATGACTCACGCATTGAGACAAGCAGTGGTACAGTCAAATGTGCACAATGTATGCGGTCTCTTAACCCCTTGCAGTCTACTGAGCCAGTCCTGCAAGAGTACAGGTAATAGTCATGCTTGTCTGGAATCACACTGTGAGTCTGTGTCCACTCCTACAATCATCCAGACAGAAGTATGTCCTTATCTAATCCCTCTGCTGAAACATAAGTCCTTATAAACTTATCCTGCTGTCAACTACTAGCACACTAGGAACCTATTTACTGTCTATGCACTTGCAGAATAACTCTGCCATTGAGACAAGCAGTGTTACAGTCAAATGTGCACAATGTATGTGGTCCCTCAACCCCTTACAGACTACTGAGTCAGTCCTGCAAAAGTCCAGGTAATAGTCATGCTTTTATGGAATCCCGCTGTGAGTCTGTGTCCACTCCTACAATCATCCTGACAGACATATGTCTTTATCTAATCCCTCAGCTGAAACATAAGTCCTTTTAAACTTAGCCTGCTGTCCACTATTAGCACTCTAGGAACTTTGTCACCATATATGCACTTGCAGAATGACTCAGGCATTGAGACAAGCAGTGGTGCAGTCAAATGTCCACAATGTATGCAGTCCCTTAACCCCTTGCAGACTACTGAGTCAGTCCTGCAAAAGTCCAGGTAAAAGTCATGCTTGTCTGGAATCACACTGTGAGTCGGCGTCCACTCCTACAATCATCCTAACAGAAGCATGTCGTTATCTAATCACTCTGCTGAAACATAAGCGCTTATAAACGTATCCTGCTGTCAACTACTAGCACTCTAGGTACCCAGTCACTGTCTAGGCACTTGCAGAATGCCTAAAGCATTGAGACAAGCAGCGGTACAGTCAAATGTGCACAATGTAAGCAGTCCCTTATCTCCTTGCAGACTACTGAGTCAGTCGTGCAAAAGTCCAGTTAATAGTCATGCTTGTCTGGAATCACACTGTGAGTCTGTGTCCACTCCTCTCCTACAATTATCCTGACAGAAGCATGTTCTAATCTAATCGCTCTGCTGAAACATAAGCGCTTATAAATTTACCGTGCTGTCAACTACTAGCACTCTATGAACCCAGTCACTGTCTATGCACTTGCAGAATGACTCAGGCATTGAGACAAGCAGTAGTACAGTGAAATATTCACAATGTATGCGGTCCCTTACCCCCTTGCAGACTTCTTGGTCAGTCCTGCAAAAGTCCAGGTAATAGTTATTCTTGTCTGGTATCACACTGTGAGTCTGTGTCCACTCCTGCAATCATCCTGACAGAAGCATGTCCTTATCTAATCTCTCTGCTTAAACATGAGTGCTTATAAACTTATGTTGCTGTCGACTACTAGCACTCTAAGAACCCCGTCACTGTCTATGCAGTTGCAGAATGTTTAAGGAATTGAGACCAGCAGTGGTACAGTCAAATGTGCACAATGTATGCGGTCCCTTAACCCCTTGCAGACTACTGAGTCAGTCCTGCAAAACTCCAGGTAATAGATAAGCTTGTCTGGAATCACCCTGTGAGTCTGTGTCCACTCCTACAATCATCCTGACAGACAGAAGCATGTCCTTATCTAATCACTCGGCTGAAGCATAAGCACTGATAAACTTATCCTGCTGTCAACTACTAGCACTCTATGATCCCAGTCACTGTCTATGCACTTGCAGAATGACTCAAACATTGAGACAAGCAGTGGTACAGTCAAATATGCACAATGTATGTGGTCCCTTAACCCCTTGCAGACTACTGAGTCAGTCCTGCAAAAGACCAGGTAATAGTCATGCTTGTCTGGAATCACACTTTGAGTCTGTGTCCACTCCTACAATCACCTTGATAGAAGCATGTCCTTATCTTGTGGAAAAGTAAATTTTGCCATGTTCTGTGTCCCTACGCCTCATCCATCATATGTTATGTGTGCATGACCAATATGCATATGTTATTCCCCATTTCTGATTAATGACGCAATTACAGTTGTGTCCACCTCTAGTGTGCTATTTTCCAGTCCTCGTGAATACTACGAATATCAGGCCTATGTAAGTAATGTTGCCACGTTTCTCAGTGTGCACGTTATTCAATTATAAAGTCCCCGTTTCCAGGCCTCAAAAGGGCCCGGACCACAGATTCAGCTCCTGTCTCCTGAAAGCCTCGCTGAGGAGCGATACAGCCCCCACCTGTATCCTCGACCTTTCACTTACTTCCTGCCTTGCAGTGCCCGGTGCACCCCGGCTCTGCCTCTGAGTCTGCCAAAAGTATGTTATAGTTCCTGCTATCAGTTCAGTCCTCCTCCTCTGCATTCTTAAGCTACTGAACTGCATCAATAGTTTCCGTCATTGTCTAGCCTACTCGGCTCCACGTTAGAGAAATACTGTATTTAATGGTCATTTAATATTCTTCATGCACTACATGTAGAATAATGCATGGTCCAGTCTTAGAGTCAAGTTAGTTTTTCCCCTCATGACTTCTAGTTTATATCAACATGTTCCCTAAACATTAGATACCAGATAGGGTTTAGGTACATGTCGCTCCGACCCTCCAGACTCTAGTCTCTGCTCCTAGCACAGAGTTCGTAGCCCCCAGCTTCTCCTAGTAATACGTCATTGCTAGTTTTCGCGCACCATTAGGTTAGAGGTCCCGGCTCCTTGGGTAACCCCCTCCTATGTTTCCGCCCATTCATGACATATTCTGTTACGTTTTGCATCACATGTCTATGTATACGCCCTGTTACACCTACTTTTACTGTTATCTCTCGCGACTGCTACACGTCACGCCTTCTACTCCACCTACTGTTACGCCTACTGCAATGTAATGCTATGTGTTTGCGCTATGTATAAATGTCAATGTTTTGTTATTAAATGTTAGCGCGCTCATCCCAGACCTAGCCCCAGCAGCTGCTGGGTCATCCTATGCAGGTTGTCCTGATCCTGTCCTTATGCTGTAATAAACCTGCAGAAACTCCTACTACCTCGAATCTTGACTCTTATTTATTGAGCTATCTGTTATGCTATAAGTCTAGTCAAAAATAGGGTATTATTTATTTATTTACCACATAATGGCGCCCGAATAGGGACTTGCCCTTTCCCCACGCGTCGGTGAAGCCACGCCGACCCCCTGACCCTCTGCAGTCGTGACGGAACCATACTGGCCAAGTGCAGATATTTCTGCTTCAAGTATCCCTCAGGCCCACGGAGGAGACGGAGGAGGCGGTCCAGCATCCGAACGAGACGGTGGAGGAACGCGGCGAGTCCCGACCAGAGCCCAAGCCGAGAGTCCAAGGTCCGAGGTATCCGGAGGTCCACCCGTAACTGAAGTCCGAAGTCCGAAGTTCGTCGTCGTAGTCCAGTCCCGTCCGAGGCCTTCCGTTCCGTGCTGCCCGGTGAGTACCATTGCTGGGGTAGTGTCTAGACAGGGTCAGTCTAAATTGACTCCTGGTCCGTGGGTTGGTGGTACCCAAGCTCACAAACGAAGTGTTCACTTAGGTGGATACGGGTCTTGATGTGTTCCTTTATGGGACCGGTATGTTCCGTACTGTTATAGCAGTGCATCCAGTAACTCTAGTCTGTTCCGTTCTCGAGAAATTCTGTTCTGTTTCTGTTTTCAGTTTTTCAGGTAGTATTCTGTTCGAACTGTTATTTATAATGTTGTTTAATGTATTTCCAATGTCGTGGTATGCCTGAATTGTTTTCCCAATTGTTATTGTTTTTCGTGTATTGTATTGTGTTCCGATTCAAGTTTAGAATGCCGCTCTTTTCCAAGTTACGTCAGTTAAAAACTAGAAAGGGTCTGCTGGAAGCAGCAGTTCCTGTTCCGCCTAGGGACAGTCCAGGTCACTTTATGTATCAGAAACATGGCATAAGCGCCATATTGTATCTAGATTTATGGGTAGAGTATACCAAACAGTTAGAAGAAAAGTATAGATGGCCCGTATCGGGTACATGGGATGCCGAATGTATCATGCGAGTAGAAGAAGCATTATGGAAAAAGAAAGCCAGACAGTCACAGAAAGACGCCATCGAGTTATGGCGTAAGGAAGCGCATAGAAGAACGGAAAAGGAAGTCAGAAAGTCAGAGTCAAGTAGAGAATCCCAAGAACGAGCCCAAGAAAGAGAATTAATCGAGATAGGTGAACAAGTCAAAGCCGAACAGTCAGACAGACAGAGGCATGCCCTTATTAAGGGTATGTATCCTCTCCTTGCCGAAGGCTTGCCAAAAGCGACCCCAGAGGCATCCAGTAATTTCCCGCCACCATTGGTTCCGACCAAGCTACGTCACAAACCGACCGCAGCTGATATTTTTATTTCGTCCTATTTGGACGACACAGTCCCCGAATATGCCAATCCTGTTCGCGCTCCGCCAGTCCCTGTAAATCAGGCACTTCCCGTTCCTCCAGACACCGGAGTACCTGTTACGGTACCCCCGGGTCAGCCTGCCATACAAGTTCAGCCCACGTTACAATTACCGACTCTGCAAGCACGAAGAATGTCAGTCGACGATTCTAGTCTAGGGGCCGCAGGAGGAGGTCTTCCTCAAACCCCGCCGCCACACAAGCGTTTATCAGCACTCGAATTACATGCTCAAGCATCACAGCGTACTCCTAAAAGTAATAAGTCTGTTACAGAAATCAGGCAAGCCCTTGCCGAATGTGTTTATGATCCAGTTCCAGGCGAATATAATATGGTTTTATATTCCGTACGCGTAAGGAGGGTGACCGAGTATCTAGTCACCTTACCGAATATGAAAGAAGATCTAGACAGAATATATCGTTTCATCCGTACAGGGGATGATCCAGAAAGTATTGGCGAGATTATGTCTCAAAGGAAAGCCGAGATTCAGCTCATGATATTAAAGTTCCTGATCAATTGTCTAATAAGAGAACAAGATTATCCGTCTAAAGATCCCGCCGAAATGAGAATCTTAACAAGGTGGAGTGATAATATAGCCGAGGGTAAGCACAAGACCATTAGTGCCATGGAAAGTATGTACAAGAAAATTCGTAAAGAAATAATAAGGTTACACGAACAGCGTAAAGCAGCACAAGTAAGCGAGAAAGAAAGTATCTCTGATCCTGAAGAGGAAGACGAGAATCCCGCCAGAATAGCGTATGTAGGGAAATCCAGATTTCCAGATCACCATTTACGTCTAGAACCCAAGTCTATTTTTCATCATCCAGCACCAGAACGAGAGCCTTGCTCTCTAGAACAAGTATTTCAAGCTACCGATCACATTCTGAAATCACGAGTCGGTTATAGCGAATTAAGTACCATGCATGAACAAGAACTAGCCCGATCAGCAGTCCGATGGATTACTGATTCTACCACTTTTCCAGACGAAATAGTGGCACAAATGTTTCTGAAACTGCCCCCAGCCGAGCAACGACTGGTGGGTATGTATATGATCCAGCACCTCATTACTCTGTATGAGGGTCAACATTCTGATCCAGGTCCGTTACATGATATCCTGAACGAGTTACTCCAGTATAGATGGAGAGGTCTAGGTACCGATTTAATAAGTGTCATTCTAGAACAGCGTCACAAATATAGAACGTTTTTGAACCCGCATTTTGTTCATGTCTCACCCCCAGAAAGTAAACCATTCTACATAGACAGACAGAACCCGTTACGAGAAGTCCACCCAGTCCAAGGGGCGGGTGGCGTAATGCAACGAGTGTTTGTATACACTCCGATTTCAAAGATGGAACTCCTCGAGATGAAGAAATTAATTCCCTGTCATGACAAAGATCCAGCAGGGTTCCATAGAGAATTAAAAGACATGCTCCGTATGGGAGAATACACTTACCCAGATGTCATTAAAATGTTAAAGGTCCTGTTACCCGCAGGGGTATATGAAAAGTTAAAGGAAAAAGAATGGGAGGTGGGAGAGAAAAAGATAGATTGGACAGCTCTAGAAGCTGAAGACAAGGCACGAGTACCAGGTACCGGTCTTGGAGATAAATGTAAAGAATTACCAGAATTATTGATTCAAGTTCTACCCAGATTATTGACAACTAGGAAAGAAGACTGGGATGCAATCTCAGCCTGTAAACAGAAACAAGATGAAGACATTAGTGATTTTTATTCTAGATTCGAGAAATGTTTCAGTATTAACAGTGGTCTCAAGACAAGTAGTGAGTCATACCCTCATCTTTTCGTTACCAAATTAGTCGAGAATTCAAGTCCACAAATTAAAAATCGAGTTTTGAAAGTCGAAAGCACCTGGCAAGCAAATAGTCCGTCCCAGATGCTCCAGATGCTCCAGTATCACCAGAATAGAATCAGAGAAGAGCAAGAACACGAGAGAAAACGTATGAAAGACACGAAAATGAAAGTGCTAGTTGCACAATCTATTCCTCAAGACAGTCAGAAGAGGGGTCCGAATCAAGCCAGTCATCCTGCGGCTCCCGTTAGAGGGAACTGCAATTATTGTAAACAGCCAGGTCATTTTATAAACGAGTGTGCAGTTCTGAAACATAATATAGCTACTGGTAAGACTAAAGAAAGACCACGTCCGCCGAGACAAGAACAAGTTTCACAGACTCCTCAGCCTCCTCAGCCACAGAATGCACCACAGACAGTTACAGTACCGCAGCCTATTGCTGCAACACAGCATGTTACATCACAGATGTACCAGTATGCACAGTCCGAGTATCCAGAGTACCAGTCATATTCATGAAACAGCCTAGAGAGGGAGGTAGGCTTGCCTCTCATCGAGATACCTGTAGACCAAGAAGGTCCCTATGTTCATAGTCAAGTATTAGGGAAAGACAGAAAGTTTTTGATCGATACAGGGGCAAGTAGGACCACAATTAGTCACGCCGAAGTTCCAGGGGCTCCGCTCTCAGGCTCAAGAAATGTTTCCCTTGGATTTTCAGGAAAACCCATCGTTAATGAGATATCAAAGCCAGTTACTCTAGAAGTAGGTCCATTGTCCCGTACTACTGATCTGTTGCTTACTAAGTCATGTCCAGAAAATCTATTAGGCATTAAGACATTGAAAGAATTAGGTGCAGTTATTTGCTGTTCCCCAGAGGGAATACGTCTGTTCCTACGTGACTTTAAGGGTCACTATGTATTACGAGATTTTGATTCAAGATTGTCTAATGTTCCGCAGCATTTATGGGCGCAAGGTCCAACTGATGTAGGTTACATGCAAATCACACCCTATCGTGTGACTCTCAAGCCAGGTGTAGTGTTACCCCGAATCAGACAGTACAGATTGCCACCTGAGGCTGTAGCAGCCTTATCCAAAATTATTGACGAGCTCATGGCTCAAGGAGTAGTTGTAGAAACTGACTCCAATGTATGTAATTCTCCGATCATTCCAGTCATGAAACGTACTGATCCAAATGCACCCCCAGTATATCGATTAGTGATTGATTTACGAGAGCTTAATAAATGTATTATTCCTCAGTATCCAGTTGTCCCAGATATTTCTTCCCTGTTAACAGCCATTGATTCCGAAGCCATGTTTTTCACTGTTATTGACCTCAAGAATGCATTTTTTAGTGTTCCAATTCATCCAGACAGCCAGTTTCTTTTCGGATTCTGTTTAAATGGAAGGAGCTATATGTTTACACGCGCTCCTCAAGGTTTCACAGAAAGCCCTAGTATTTACAGTCAAGCACTCAAGAGACAACTAGACAATATTCACATGCCAACTGACACTGCCCTGCTCCAGTATGTCGATGATCTACTGATCACAGCCCGTTCTGAACGTGACTGCGAGCGAGCATCACTTACAGTTCTGTATTTTCTAGCCGAGATGGGGCACAAAGTGTCACCTTCAAAGCTTCAATTCTGTGTCCAGCAAGTGGTATACTTAGGACACTTGCTGTCCAAGAGGGGTAGGCAGTTGACACCCGACCGTATCCAGTTAATAGCGAATCTTCCCCAGCCCAGAACCCAGAAGGAGGTACGTGCTTTTATCGGCCTTACTTCTTATTGTAGACAATGGATTCCCCAGTATGCATTCCTAGCCAAGCCACTGATACAGTTAACGACACAGGAGGCAGCCGTATCGACTGTCCTCCCTTGGACATCTGACCATACACTTAGTTTCAACGAGTTAAAGAAAGCCCTATGTCAAGCTCCAGTTCTAGCTACACCGAACTACAGTAAGCCTTTTACACTTTTCGTTACTGAACGCGAAGGTACAGCATTATCTGTCCTCACACAAGATCAAGCAGGTCAATACAAGCCCTGTGCTTATTTTTCGAGCACATTAGATCCAGTCGCCCAGGCGTTGCCTGCGTGCCTCAAGTCAGTTGCAGCCACAGCACTAGCTATCAGACAAAGTGATTCCATAGTTTTAGGACATTCCCTGACAGTACAAGTTCCACATTCAGTAGAAGTTCTTTTAAACCGAACACAAACTCAGCACTTGACAATTGCACGTTTAACAGGTTATGAATTGACACTGTTCCAGCCACACATAGAAATTAGACGCTGCAACGTTCTGAATCCTGCTACACTGTTACCATCAGTTAGTTCAAATCCAGACCCACATGATTGTGTGGAAGTAGTTAACATTACGACAAAGCCAAGACAAGACCTGACAGATATTCAGTTACCAGATCCTGACCTGACACTTTATGTGGATGGTTCATGTATGAGAACTAGTACAGGAGAACTAGTCGCCGCGTATGCAGTGACTACTGACACTGAAGTTATTGAAACACACCGTATTGATATTCTGTCCGCTCAAGCAGCAGAGCTAGTCGCTCTGACACAAGCCTGTATACACGCCAAGAACCTGAAAGTTAATGTTTACACAGATTCACGTTACGCATTCGGAGTTGTACACGACTTCGGAGTGCTCTGGCAGGAGAGAGGTTTTATGACTTCTCATGGAACCAAGATTCAGCATGGTTTCCTTATTCAAGCCCTGTTAGATGCCATACATTTACCGACATCTATTGCTATCATGAAGTGCAAAGCACATACGAAAGTTACTGACATTATTTCCCAAGGTAATGATTTAGCAGACCGCACAGCCAAGCTTACAGCACAGACTCCAGACATTCCAGTTAATCAGACACAGACACATATTCCAGATCTGATTACATGCATGACAGTTAAGGACCCTACACAAGATGTCATAGATATTCAGTCACATGCTACCCCCGATGAAATCAAGAAATGGTCTGTACAAGGAGGGGTCCAGACAGATCAAGGATGGTTAACGAAGGGTAGAGCCACATGGTTTCTCCCCGATTCTATGGTTCAAGTCATTATCAATACTGCACATAGTCCAGCACATTTAGGAGAAAAAGCTATGTTAGACAGTATCCAGAACATTTGGTTCAACAAGCATTTACGAGCTGCAGCCAAGCAGAAAGTCCGTACCTGTATGATATGTTGTCAGTTTAATCCAGGTAAAAGTGTCCCGGTGGAACAAGGTGGTTTCCAGCCCCCTGACCACCCTTTTGAGGTCCTCCAGATGGATTATATTCAGATGGAGCGATGTCGAGGTTTTAAGTATGTCCTTGTAGTAGTATGCGCTTTGTCCAGATGGACAGAAGCATATCCAGTCCCAGATTACACAGCCGCGACCACTGCCAAGCAGTTGGTTCGTGAATTCTTCCCTAGATATGGACTCCCTAGAGTCGTATATTCTGATAACGGCCAGCCATTCTCATCCGAACTCATGAAACACGTTTCCCTTTTGTTAGGGTACCAGTGGAAGTTCCATTGTGTACGCCATCCAGAAGCAGCTGGACTAGTCGAAAGGCATAATCAGACTCTGAAAATCCGTATTGCAAAAGTCTGTAAAGACAAGGGTGTGGACTGGTTAGTAGCTTTGCCAGTCGCTCTGTTTTACATGCGTATGGTCGCACATTCCAGATCAGGTCTGTCCCCGTATGAGGTCGTTTTCGGCCGCCCCCCTAACATGTGGGGTACTCCTAGACCCCGAAGTATTACCGATGTTTCATGTAATATGCTGACAGATTACCTAGCTTCCTTGATGTCTGCCCTCAACTCATGTCGTTCACAGGTTGCCGCCGCATTTCCAGACAATACCGAGGTGGCACCGCACGAGATCGTTCCAGGATCCTTGGTGATGATCCGAAATTTTGACAGATCAAGTCCGCTGGAACCACGTTGGAAGGAGCCACGTCAGGTCCTCTTGACCACCCGAACTGCCGTCAAGTTAGAAGGCAGGAAGGGGTGGGTCCACCTTTCTCATGTAAAACTTTTCCAAGGACCAAAGCCAGCCTCCAAAGACATTGCCAAGAACATTTTCCAGGATTCCAAGGATTGCCAGAACATTGTTTTAAAGGACTGTCCCGCACCAGACTTTATTACAACCCCTCCCTTGTTAGAGAAAACTCCGCAACAGGAGTATAAGTTAAAGCTCAGGTCTAATAAGTCAGCCAGTTTGATTGTATAAGTCCTCCCCTAGGTGAAACGGTTAGACTGTTTCTGACATGTATAAAATAGACCCCCATAGTGAGAGAGTCAGTCGAAGTTCACTACAATGTATCGTTTTTCTAAGTTTCATATTGTTTCTCAGCATAATGATTTCTTGCACCAGCTATGCTTTCTATCTGTGTTTTCCAGTTCCTCATGTAAATATGTCTGCTCATGCTACAGTAGAGCACACGTTTAGTGATCTGCCTCCTCACGAATATTCATACCGCCTCGCCATGCGTAATAACACATTCATCCGTATGTTACATTATTCACACCAGACCAGCAATGCCACTAATTGTTGGGTGTGTGGTCGACTCCCCCCTTTCCAGACACCGAAGGGAGTTCTGCCACTGTTTCCTTATCCATTCTCACACAATGGTTCGTGTGGAGCATGGTCCACGTTAACGTCATCTTCAACAGATATGTCTTTTCTTAACAGTACATGTTTCCCAGACAAGCAAGGTTTCCCCCACAGAACAGGTTTAGATTTAGAAAATGAAGTATATAATTTAGGAAATTATTCGTCGAATTTCATGGTCCTGAATGTTCAGTCTGATACTACTCCAGACTCACCCGCTATTTCAGTACTACCAGTCAAAGGCGAATTATGTGTCCGTAGTTATGGTTCTGTACATATAGGTCATAGTGAATGTACTACTGTTATCCAGTATAGTGACAGTAGGAAATCTATTTTTTTAGCTTCACGTCATTCTTATTTTGTTTGTGGTCAAACTGCATATGTCCGTCTGCCCCTCGATTGGGAGGGAACCTGTTACATTGCCTTCCTACTGCCACCTGTTTTTCTAGCCCCACCTGACTATCATAGGAATTCTTTCTTAGTACACACTAGACACAAGAGAAATCTCCCGATTGTCGATTATACTGAAACCGCCGCAGAGCAATTCATTGATATAGATAAAGGTGTTTTCCCTTATTTAGGTACAGTTGTAAATAGTAAGCTTATTCGTAGGTTAACAAGAACCCTTGAAGCAGTAGTAGATGAGACTGCCTCCGCTCTAGGTAACTTAACTGAAGAACAATCCTTTATGAGAATTGTCGTTTTACAGAATCGTCTCGTCCTTGACGTCATACTGGCCGATAGGGGCGGGGCCTGTAGAATTCTCGGATCCAGTTGTTGTATTTTCATTCCAAATAACGCGCCGTCTGTTTATTCAGCTATAACCAGACTCCATAAAATTGCCCATCTGTTACATCAAGATCCAGGCACCTGGACATGGTCCGGTTGGTTCTGGAATATAATTTCCGCATGGGGATGGAAAGTCCTGTCCTTTCTAGGTATTGCAGTAGCGATCCTATTTAGCTGCTGCCTCTGTATACAATGTGGCCCTGCGATTTGCAGCATGTGTGCTACCTCTTGTATTCCTAGTCCCAAGCCCCGTTCTAAATCCCGTTCCAAGACAATTCGAGACGAGCAAATGGTACTGTATGAAATGATAGATGGTATCATGAATATTGATGTTTCCTGATGGAAACGTAGTGACAAGGAGGGAATGTGGAAAAGTAAATTTTGCCATGTTCTGTGTCCCTACGCCTCATCCATCATATGTTATGTGTGCATGACCAATATGCATATGTTATTCCCCATTTCTGATTAATGACGCAATTACAGTTGTGTCCACCTCTAGTGTGCTATTTTCCAGTCCTCGTGAATACTACGAATATCAGGCCTATGTAAGTAATGTTGCCACGTTTCTCAGTGTGCACGTTATTCAATTATAAAGTCCCCGTTTCCAGGCCTCAAAAGGGCCCGGACCACAGATTCAGCTCCTGTCTCCTGAAAGCCTCGCTGAGGAGCGATACAGCCCCCACCTGTATCCTCGACCTTTCACTTACTTCCTGCCTTGCAGTGCCCGGTGCACCCCGGCTCTGCCTCTGAGTCTGCCAAAAGTATGTTATAGTTCCTGCTATCAGTTCAGTCCTCCTCCTCTGCATTCTTAAGCTACTGAACTGCATCAATAGTTTCCGTCATTGTCTAGCCTACTCGGCTCCACGTTAGAGAAATACTGTATTTAATGGTCATTTAATATTCTTCATGCACTACATGTAGAATAATGCATGGTCCAGTCTTAGAGTCAAGTTAGTTTTTCCCCTCATGACTTCTAGTTTATATCAACATGTTCCCTAAACATTAGATACCAGATAGGGTTTAGGTACATGTCGCTCCGACCCTCCAGACTCTAGTCTCTGCTCCTAGCACAGAGTTCGTAGCCCCCAGCTTCTCCTAGTAATACGTCATTGCTAGTTTTCGCGCACCATTAGGTTAGAGGTCCCGGCTCCTTGGGTAACCCCCTCCTATGTTTCCGCCCATTCATGACATATTCTGTTACGTTTTGCATCACATGTCTATGTATACGCCCTGTTACACCTACTTTTACTGTTATCTCTCGCGACTGCTACACGTCACGCCTTCTACTCCACCTACTGTTACGCCTACTGCAATGTAATGCTATGTGTTTGCGCTATGTATAAATGTCAATGTTTTGTTATTAAATGTTAGCGCGCTCATCCCAGACCTAGCCCCAGCAGCTGCTGGGTCATCCTATGCAGGTTGTCCTGATCCTGTCCTTATGCTGTAATAAACCTGCAGAAACTCCTACTACCTCGAATCTTGACTCTTATTTATTGAGCTATCTGTTATGCTATAAGTCTAGTCAAAAATAGGGTATTATTTATTTATTTACCACAATCTAATGACTCTGCTGAAACATAAGTGTGTATTAACATATCCTGCTGTCAACTACTAGCACTCTAGGAACATAGTTACTGTCTATGCACTTGCAGAATCACTCAGGCACTGAAACAAGCAGTTGTACAGTCAAATGTAAACAATATATGCGGTCTCTTAACTCCTTGCAGACTACTGAGTCAGTCCTGCAAAAGTCCAGGTAATAGCCATGCTTGTCTGGAATCACACTGTGAGTTTGTGTCCACTCCTGCAATTATCCTGACAGAAGCATGTCCTTATCTAATCTCTCTGCTGAAACATGAGTGCTTATAAATTTATGTTGCTGTCAACTACTAGCTCTCTAAGAACCCCGTCATTGTCTATGCAGTTGCAGAATGATTAAGGAATTGAGACAAGCAGTGGTACAGTCAAATGTGCACAATGTATGCGGTCCCTTAACCCCTTGCATATTACTGAGTTAGTCGTGCAAAAGTCCAGGTAAGAGTCATGCTTGTCTGGAATCACACTGTGAGTCTGTGTTTCCACTCCTACAATCATCCACACTAAAGCATGTCCTTATCTAATCACTCTGCTGAAACATAAGCGCTTATAAAGGTATCCTGCTGTCAACTACTAGCACTCTAGGAACCCAGTCACTGTCTTTGCACTTGAAGAATGACTTAGGCATTCAGACAAGCAGTGGTACACTGAAATGTGCACAATGTATGCGGTCCCTTAACCCCTTGAAGATTACTGAGTCAGTCCTGCAAAAGTCCAGGTAATACTCATGCTTGTCTGGAATCACACTGTGAGTCTGTGTCCACTCCTGCAATCATGCTGACAGAAGCATGTCCTTATCTAATCTCTCTGCTGAAACATGAGTGGTTATAAACTTATGTTGCTGTCAACTACTAGCACTCTTAGAACCCAGTCACTGTCTATGCAGTTGCAAAATGATTAAGGCATTGAGACAAGCAGTGGTACAGTGAAATGTGCACAATGAATGCTGTCCCTTAACCCCTTGCAGACTACTGAGTCAGTCCTGCAAAAGTCCAGGTAAAAATCATGCTTGTCTGGAATCACACTGTGAGTCGGCGTCCACTCCTACAATCATCCTAACAGAAGCATGTCGTTATCTAAACACTCTGCTGAAACATAAGCGCTTATAAACTTATCCTGTTGTCAACTACTAACACTCTAGGTACCCAGTCACTGTCTAGGATCTTGCAGAATGCCTAAAGCATTGAGACAAGCAGTGGTACAGTCAAATGTGCACAATGTATGTGGTCCCTTAACCCCTTGCAGACTACTGAGTCAGTTGAGCAAAAGTCCAGTTAATAGTCATGCTTGTCTGGAATCACACTGTGAGTCTGTGTCCACTCCTCTCCTACAATTATCCTGAAAGAAGCATGTTCTAATCTAATCACTCTGCTGAAACATAAGCGCTTATAAATCTACCGTGCTTTCAACTACTAGCACTCTAGGAACCCAGTCACTGTCTATGCACTTGCAGAATTACTCAGGCATTGAGACAAGCAGTAGTACAGTGAAATATTCACAATGTATGCGGTCCCTTGCCCCCTTGCAGACTACTGAGTCAGTCCTGCAAAAGTCCAGGTAATAGTCATGCTTGTCTGGAATCACACTGTGAGTCTGTGTCCACTCCTGCAATTATCCTGACAGAAGCATGTCCTTATCTAATGTCTCTGCTGAAACATGAGTGCTTATAAACTTATGTTGCTGTCGACTACTAGCACCCTATGAACCCCGTCACTGTCTATGCAGTTGCAGAATGTTTAAGGAATTGAGACAAGCAGTGGTACAGTCAAATGTGCACAATGTATGCGGTCCCTTAACCCCTTGCAGACTACTGAGTCAGTTGTGCAAAAGTCCAATTAATAGTCATGCTTGTCTGGAATCACACTGTGAGTCTGTGTCCACTCCTCTCCTACAATTATCCTGAAAGAAGCATGTTCTAATCTAATCACTCTGCTGAAACATAAGCGCTTATAAATCTACCGTGCTTTCAACTACTAGCACTCTAGGAACCCAGTCACTGTCTATGCACTTGCAGAATTACTCAGGCATTGAGACAAGCAGTATTACAGTGAAATATTCACAATGTATGCGGTCCCTTACCCCCTTGCAGACTACTGAGTCAGTCCTGCAAAAGTCCAGGTAATAGTCATGCTTGTCTGGGATCACACTATGAGTCTGTGTCAACTCCTGCAATCATCCTGACAGAAGCATGTCCTTATCTAATCACTCCGCTGAAACATAAGCGCTTATAAACTTATCATGCTGTCAACTACTAGCACTCTAGGAACCCAGTCACTGTCTATGCACTTGCAGAAGGACTCAGGCATTGAGACAAGCAGTGGTACACTGAAATGTACACAATGTATGCGGTCCCTTAACCCCTTGCAGACTACTGAGTCAGTCCTGCAAAAGTCCAGGTAACAGTCATGCTTGTCTGGGATCACACTGTGAGTCTTTGTCCACCCCTGCAATCATCCAGACAGAAGCATGTCCTTATCTAATCTCTCTGCTGAAACATGAGTACTTATAAACTTATGTTGCTGTCAACTACTAGCACTCTAAGAAACCAGTCACTGTCAATGCAGTTGCGGAATGACTAAGGCATTGAGACAAGCAGTGGTACAGTCAAATGTGCACAATGTATGCGGTCCCTTACCCCCTTGCAGACTACTGAGTCAGTCCTGCAAAAGTCCAGGTAATAGTCATGCTTGTCTTGAATCACACTGTGAGTCTGTGTCCACTCCTCTCCTACAATTATCCTGAAAGAAGCATGTTCTAATCTAATCACTCTGCTGAAACATAAGCGCTTATAAATCTACCGTGCTTTCAACTACTAGCACTCTAGGAACCCAGTCACTGTCTATGCACTTGCAGAATTACTCAGGCATTGAGACAAGCAGTAGTACAGTGAAATATTCACAATGTATGCGGTCCCTTACCCCCTTGCAGACTACTGAGTCAGTCCTGCAAAAGTCCAGGTAATAGTCATGCTTGTCTGGAATCACACTGTGAGTCTGTGTCCACTCCTGCAATTATCCTGACAGAAGCATGTCCTTATCTAATCTCTCTGCTGAAACATGATTGCTTATAAACTTATGTTGCTGTCGACTACTAGCACCCTATGAACCCCGTCACTGTCTATGCAGTTGCAGAATGTTTAAGGAATTGAGACAAGCAGTGGTACAGTCAAATGTGCACAATGTATGCAGTCCCTTAATCCCTTGCAGACCACTGAGTCAGTCCTGCAAAAGTCCAGGTAATAGATAAGCTTGTCTGGAATCACACTGTGAGTCTGTGTCCACTCCTACAATCATCCTGACAGAAGCATGTCCTTATCTAATCACTCCACTGAAACATAAGCGCTTATAAACTTATCATGCTGTCAACTACTAGCCCTCTAGGAACCCAGTCACTGTCTATACACTTGCTGAATGACTCAGGCATTGAGACAAGTAATGGTACACTGAAATGTACACAATGTATGCGGTCCCTTAACCCCTTGCAGACTACTGAGTCAGTCCTGCAAAAGTCCAGTTAACAGTCATGCTTGTCTGGGATCACACTGTGAGTCTTTGTCCACCCCTGCAATCATCCAGACAGAAGCATGTCCTTATCTAATCTCTCTGCTGAAACATGAGTACTTATAAACTTATGTTGCTGTCAACTACTAGCACTCTAATAAACCAGTCACTGTCAATGCAGTTGCGGAATGACTAAGGCATTGAGACAAGCAGTGGTACAGTCAAATGTGCACAATGTATGCGGTCCCTTAACCCGTGCAGACTACTGAGTCAGTCCTGCAAAAGTCCAGGTAATAGACATGCTTATTTGGAATCACACTGAGTCTTTGTCCACTCCTACAATCATCCTTACAGACAGAAACATGTCCTCATCTAATCAATCTGCTGAAACATAAGCGCTTAAAAATGTAGCCTGCTGTCAACTACTAGCACTCTAGGATCCCAGTCACTGTCTATGCACTTGCAGAATCATTCAGACATTGAGACAAGCAGTGGTACAGTTAAATATGCACAATGTATGCGGTCCCTTAACCCCTTGTAGACTACTGAGTCAGAACTTCAAAAGTGCAGGTAATAGTCATGCTTGTCTTGATTCACACTATGAGTCTATGTCCACTCCTGCAATCATCCTGATAGAAGTGTGTCCTTATCTTATCACTCTGCTGAAACATAAACGTGCATAAACGTATCCTGCTGTCAACTACTAGCAGGCTAGGAACATAGTCACTGTCTATGCACTTGCAGAATGACTCAGGCAATGAGACAAGCAGTAGTACAGTCAAATGTACACAATATATGCGGTCTCTTAACTCCTTGTAGACTACTGAGTTAGTCCTGCAAAAGTCCAGGTAAAAGTCATGCTTGTCTGGAATCACACTGTGAGTCTGTGTCCACTCCTACCATCATCCTGACAGAAGCATGTCCGTATCTATTCACTCTGCTGACACATAAGCGCTTATAAACTTATCATGTTGTCAACTACTAGCACTCTAGGAACCCAGTCACTGTCTTTGCACTTGCAGAATGACTCAGGCATTGAGACAAGCAGTGGTACACTGAAATGTGGACAATGTATGCGGTCCCTTAACCCCTTGCAGATTACAGAGTCAGTCCTGCAAAAGTCCAGGTAATAGTCATGCTTGTCTGGAATCACACTGTGAGTCTGTGTCCACTCCTGCAATCATCCTGACAGAAGTGTGTCCTTATCTAATCACTCTGCTGAAACATAAGCGCTTATAAACTTAGCCTGCTGTCAACTACTAGCACTCTAGGAACTTAGTAACTATACATGACCTTGCAGAATGACTCAGGCATGGAGACAAGCAGTGGTACAGTGAAATGTGCACAATGTATGCGGTCCCTTAATCCCTTGCAGACCACTGAGTCAGTCCTGCAAAAGTTCGGGTAATAGTCATGGTTGTCTATAATCAAACTGTGAGTCTGTGTCTACTCCTGCAATCATCCTGACAGAAGCATGTCCTTATCTAATCTCTCTGCTGAAACATGAGTGCTTATAAACGTATGTTGCTGTCAACTACTAGCACTCTGAGAACCCCGTCACTGTCTATGCAGTTGCAGAATGATTAAAGAATTAGGACAAGCAGTGGTACAGTCAAATGTGCACAATGTATGAGGTCCCTTAACCCCTTGCAGATTACTGAGTCAGTCCTGCAAAAGTCCAGTGCTACAGTCAAATGTGCACAATGTATGCGGTCCCTTAACCCCTTGCAGATTACTGAGTCAGTCGTGCAAAAGTCCAGGTAAGAGTCATGCTTGTCTGGAATCACACTGTGAGTCTGTGTTTCCACTCCTACAATCATCCTGACTAAAGCAGGTCCTTATCTAATCACTCTGCTGAAACATAAGCGCTTATAAACGTATCCTGCTGTCAACTACTAGCACTCTAGGAACCCAGTCACTGTCTGTGCACTTGCAGAATGACTCACGCATTGAGACAAGCAGTGGTACAGTCAAATGTGCACAATTTATGCGCTCTCTTAACCCCTTGTAGACTACTGAGCCAGTCCTGCAAAAATACAGGCAATAGTCATGCTTGTCTGGAATCACACTGTGAGTCTGTGTCCACTCCTAGAATTATCCTGACAGAAGTATGTCCTTATCTAATCCCTCAGCTGAAACATAAGTCCTTATAAACTTATCCTGCTGTCAACTACTAGCACACTAGGAACCTATTCACTGTCTATGCACTTGCAGAATGGCTCTTGCATTGAGACAAGCAGTGTTACAGTCAAATGTGCACAATGTATGTGGTCCCTTAACCCCTTGCAGACTACTGAGTCAGTCCTGAAAAAGTCCAGGTAATAGTCATGCTTTTATGGAATCCCACTGCGAGTCTGTGTCCACTCCTACAATCATCCTAACAGAAGCATGTCGTTATCTAATCACTCTGCTGAAACATAAGCGCTTATAAACTTATCCTGCTGTCAACTACTAGCACTCTAGGTACCCAGTCACTGTCTAGGCACTTGCAGAATGCCTAAAGCATTGAGACAAGCAGTGGTGCACTGAAATGTGCACAATGTATGCGGTCCCTTAACCCCTTGCAGACTACTGAGTCAGTCCTGCAAAAGACCAGGTTATAGTCATGCTTGACTGGAATCACACTGTGAGTCTGTGTCCACTCCTGCAATCATCCTGACAGAAGCATGTCCTTATCTAATCTCTCTGCTGAAACATGAGTGGTTATAAACGTATGTTGCTGTCAACTACTAGCACTCTAAGAACCCAGTCACTGTCTATGCTGTTGCAGAATGATTAAGGCATTGAGACAAGCAGTGGTACAGTGAAATGTGCACAATGTATGCTGTCCCTTAACCCCTTGCAGACTACTGAGTCAGTCCTGCAAAAGTCCAGGTAAAAATCATGCTTGTCTGGAATCACACTGTGAGTCGGTGTCCACTCCTACAATCATCCTAACAGAAGCATGTCGTTATCTAAACACTCTGCTGAAACATAAGCGCTTATAAACTTATCCTGTTGTCAACTACTAGCACTCTAGGTACCCAGTCACTGTCTAGGATCTTGCAGAATGCCTAAAGCATTGAGACAAGCAGTGGTACAGTCAAATGTGCACAATGTATGCGGTCCCTTAACCCGTTGCCGACTACTGAGTCAGTCGTGCAAAAGTCCAGTTAATAGTCATGCTTGTCTGGAATCACACTGTGAGTCTGTGTCCAATCCTACAATTATCCTGACAGAAGCATGTTCTAATCTAATCACTCTGCTGAAACATAAGCGCTTATAAATTTACCGTGCTGTCAACTACTAGCACTCTAGGAACCCAGTCACTGTCTATGCACTTGCAGAATGACTCAGGCATTGAGACAAGCAGTAGTACAGTGAAATATTCACAATGTATGCAGTCCCTTACCCCCTTGCAGACTACTGAGTCAGCCCTGCAAAAGTCCAGGTAAAAATCATGCTTGTCTGGAATCACACTGTGAGTCGGTGTCCACTCCTACAATCATCCTAACAGAAGCATGTCGTTATCTAAACACCCTGCTGAAACATAAGCGCTTATAAACTTATCCTGTTGTCAACTACTAGCACTCTAGGTACCCAGTCACTGTCTAGGATCTTGCAGAATGCCTAAAGCATTGAGACAAGCAGTAGTACAGTCAAATGTGCACAATGTATGCGGTCCCTTAACCGCTTGCAGATTACTGAGTTAGTCGTGCAAAAGTCCAGGTAATAGTCATGCTTGTCTGGAATCACACTGTGAGTCTGTGCCCACTCCTGCAATCATCCTGACAGAAGCATGTCCTTATCTAATCTCTCTGCTGAAACATGAGTGCTTATAAACTTATGTTGCTGTCGACTACTAGCACTCTAAGAACCCCGTCACTGTCTATGCATTTGCAGAATGATTAAGGAATTGAGACAAGCAGTGGTACAGTCAAATGTGCACAATGTATGCGGTCCCTTAACCCCTTGCAGACTACTGAGTCAGTCCTGCAAAAGTCCAGGTAATAGTTAAGCTTGTCTGGAATCCCACTGTGAGTCTGTGTCCACTCCTACAATCATCCTGACAGACAGAAGCATGTCCTTATCCCATCACTCTGCTGAAGCATAAGCACTGATAAACTTATCCTGCTGTCAACTACTAGCACTCTATGATCCCAGTCACTGTCTATGCACTTGCAGAATGACTCAGACATTGAGACAAGCAGTGGTACAGTCAAATATACACTACTGAGTCAGTATTGCATAAGTCCAGGTAATAGACATGCTTGTCTGGGATCACACTGTGAGTCTGTGTCGACTCCTGCAAACATCCTGACAGAAGCATGTCCTTATCTAATCACTCCGCTGAAACATAAGCGCTTATAAACTTATCATGCTGTCAACTACTCGCACTCTAGGAACCCAGTCACTGTCTATGCACTTGCTGAATGACTCAGGCATTGAGAAAAGCAGTGGTACACTGAAATGTACACAATGTATGCGGTCCCTTAACCCCTTGCAGACTACTGAGTCAGTCCTGCAAAAGTCTAGGTAATAGTCATTCTTGTCTGGAATCACACTGTGAGTCTGTGTCCACTCCTACAATCACCCTGATAGAAGCATGTCCTTATCTAATCACTCTGCTGAAACATAAGAGCTTATAAACGTATCCTGCTGTCAACTACTAGCACTCTAGGAACTCAGTCACTGTCTATGCACTTGCATAATGACTCAGGCATTGAGACAATACTTAAGCACTTATAAATTAACTGAGCACTCTGTTTGCAGCACTGTTATCATTCTAGTTACTAGTGATGTTCTTATAGAATGACCTAGGCACCAACACAAGTACACGTACAATATTCTGATCACAATCCCTACAAACCTCTGAGCAGATACATACTATTGGTAAACTCCACTAAATACTGAAGTAGTATTCATGCAGCCTAGGATACCTCCTGTCAGTCTCATGCAGTTCGTCAATCACCCATCCAGCACTATGTTCTTATTGTATCACTCTGCCAATACCTAAGCACTTATGGGGCAGACTTATAAGCCCCCTGCGCCACCAGTACATCCCTTTTTGTAACGTAGTGATGGCGCTTGGGACTCCTCCATATTTACAAGGAGAGGAAAAGCCACCCTGCGTGGCTTTTCCTCTCCTTGAAAATACGACCCATTCAAACGCAGCACTTTGCGTTGAAGGGGCGTTCCATGGGTGTTGCTGTGTCTGTTCCCACACAACACCCATGGAATAACACATCTCAAGATTTACGAGAAAGTGTAAATCTGTAGATACGTGTGAATGGTTCGCCACCATAGAGGTGGTATAGTGAGGAACAAGAAGGAGAAATGTTTTCATTTCTCCTTGTTTTTTCCTCTTTCAATGCATGCTGCATTCCACAGCACACATTGAAGGAGGAAAATGCCTTTAGTGATTATTTTTGTGCAGGAAGTAGTCCCTTCCTGCACAAAAACAATCTCCCCACGACACAGATATCCTTGCACCAGGGTGCAATGGTGCCTGCGTCACTGCATGGCTGCAGTTTGTGTGCTAGTGCTGAGGGAGCACAGAATTGTGACATATTCATGTAAATATGTCACATCCCTGTGCTTCAGAAGTGCCGCTGCACCGTGCAGCTAAAGGGCTTGCAGTGTCACGCTGCAGCACTTCCTCATAGATCTGCCCCTATAAATTCACCATACAGTACTAATGCATTCTTTCAGTCAATCATGCTCTACACATACATTCAACCAAACTTTCAGACATTACCATGCATTTATAGTTCTTTTTTTAAACCAGATAAGGTAGTTCTGAACTTTTTTTTCTTCAGTTTTTTGTTTTCTATTTTTTGGGTCGTTCGTTAAACAATTTTGTACTTTGTTGGTGTTTTTTTAAAAAATTGAACAAAAAAGGAACTAAGTAAACAGTTAGCTTTTGGAATTCAACATCATTAAAAAAAAAAAGTTATAATAATTGCATTTGTTGTTCCGTTCAGCTGCACAAATAGCGTCCACTGACGGTTCACCATAACAGATGATGGTTTTGCACTTAGTTCCTTGCTGCTGCAGAAAAGCAAATTCTGGGCGAATGTCTACTGGTGATGCTGAAGTGGACGCTCCGGAGGTGCAAGCAATGCCTGGTGGTGGATATTTTGTGCTGCACGTCTCATTTCTTCTCGTGCCAGATTCTTCAGGTGAATGGTCCGCAGATGTTTATACATGCTCGCTGTTCCACAGGAGTATTTCTTGTCACTGCTTCGCGACAGGACCCTGTCACACAGCAAGCATGTGACTTTTCTTGCGTTGACCTTTTTTTCTCCAGCAGGAAAGGTGAAAAATGTCCATACCACTAATTCAGACCTCTGCTTTGGTGGGTCTTCCTCCAAGATAACTTCATCTGAAGAATGATGAGGAGCTTGCGAACCAGATGCCATTTATCCAATGCAATTTTTTTTAAAAACAAAAAAAATTCCAAAACCAGGTCTGGAAGAAGAAGAGGTGTCTCTCATCAACTGCTCTAAACAGAATAATTAAATTGGGTGGGGTCCTTCAATAGTTACAGTGGGAAATGTTATGAACCAATCAAATCTTTTTTTTGAGGTCACATGGGATCCGCACAGAGTGCGCTCACAAAGCGCTCACCTGAGGCGACTTAGCGGAAATATATTTTAAAATAATATAGGTTTATTACAAGTAGAAATATATTATTTTTATGAATACCTTAGATAATCTTTTGCCCTAATATGTACATTAAAGACACGTACATATCATTTTAGAGCATAAACATTTTTGCGGGAGTCACGCACCCAGCACGCCCCAGCACGTATATGAAGTCACGTGGGGCCCGCCACTGCGCAAGCATCACGTACCGTAATGCACATGTGTCATGAATGCGGGGGAGCAGGAGTCGCGGACCGGACGCATACCGGTCGTGCACACCACATAACATTGTACATATATGATGTAACTGGAAAAAAACACGCACTCGTCGTTCACCATACACGGATCCTTAGCGACTTTTCAAAAATGGCAGCTAGAATACGCTGACCCGCTGCTGTAGGTATGCTTTGGGTGCGTGACTCCCCCCAAAAATTTTGAAAAAAAAATGTGCAAACAAAATTATATAAATATATTCAAATACAAGAAAACAAAATAATTAAAAATATTTCAGTTTTGAATTTATTATTTTATTTTGTTGAAATTTTCAGAAAAATATATAATGTTGTTTAATAAATAAACTATTTATAAATAAACAGTTAAACTGTAGAAATTCAGTTAAAAAAATATGTATAACTACTATAGCACTTAAAAATTAGCATTTAAAAAACCTTTGAAATTCACTGAAAAAACCATAGGTTTCAGAGACGTTATAGTTAGGAATTAGCATTTAAAAAACTTTTGAAATTCACTGAAAAAACCATAGGTTTCATGAGTGTTATAGTTAGCTGGACATTTCACTCATACAAAACCATAGAAATTCCTCCGTTATAGTTAGTTGTGCTAACTATAACTTGCGCGCCCGCAATGCACTGCTGATGATGTCACATATTACATCATTCATGACATGGTCAATGACATCACTGATGACATCACTGATGACATCTCAAATTACATCACTGATTACATCATCCACGTGACAATCTGATACACCTCATCACACACTAGTATAACCTTTGATCACTCACTGTAAAATACAGAGTACAATATTTGAAAGCATTGATACACACATACCAGTTACTACATACGCACTCACTGATTCCTAGGTCTACACACACAACTGTCCATTCACCCACATAATCACTTATACCTGCAGTCACTGATAAATGGTAACACAATCAAATGTACTCATACACCTATATAGACATTGACACATCAGCAGTCATCCTAGTTGGTTATGCAGTGATGCTACTCACTCATGAAAAGAATTAATCACACTTACATTTACTAACCTACACAGTTATACACACTACACCTGATTTATACATACAGATAGTAAATCATAGTTACTATGTTCACCGAAAATGTCCGCGAACTGTTGATTCATGTTATTTGTCATATATACTGAAATGTGAAAATACCAATACAAATATATATTTTTTAAACTCACTATTACAATTATACACTCATTCATACAGTTACTCTCACAATCACCGACTCTTAGTATACTTATTTATATACAACAACTCTCATATACAATGCCTTTTATTTTTCTACTTTATTGGAGATGTACCACTGACACATATATTCACTTACCAACAGACAAATAAACATACTCAGACACCTAAACAACTGTTTCCATAAACACTCCTAAACCCATATGCCTAGACAATCAACCACTCACACATCTATGCATAGAGTAAAAACTCCCCCACAGAACCACAGATACACTCAGTCTCCCTTACAAATACTCAGCCAACTAATCAATAACTAATATAGACACTCATGTAGTTAGTGACCAATTGATGCAGCAGGTTATACAACAACAGAGACAGTGATACACACATTCACATAGTTTGGTTACTAACCCATATATTTAGTGAGACACATTTAATTACTCACTTAAACAAACAATCAGAGAGCTACTAAATCCTCCATCCAGACAGTTATATATCCACTCAATTTTCAATACAGATTGGTATATTACCTACTGGCGGTCGCCAGTAGGTAGTTATAGTTAGGACCTAGTTTCCATAGGAAATCCGAAACATTCTATTGGGAATAACTTTGGCGCCGGTTGATGAATCTTTGTGAATCTCTCTAAGAAGATGGCCTGCTCCGCTCTGCTCCTTCCCTGAAAGATTTGGGAGGATTCGTGAAGTGGGGGCTGAGAAAAAAGGGGGTGTCCCAAAACGTGTTTTCCGTATGTTATTTTCCATAGGACGATTAGACACGGCTACAGCCCGAACGGCTGAACGGAATTACAAGAAATTTGGCAAAATTGTAGAGTCTGATTCGCAGATCACCCTTTTGTTTAAATGGTGTAAATCCCTCCAGTAGTTGTTGAGAAAATCGAATTTGAAAAAATGTATATATCTATAAGTGCGCACCGTGCGTGCATTAGGTGTGCGCGAGCGGAATTCTGATTTGCTGTTAGATGTCTGTGAACATTCGATTCGGGGGTAACCAGGAAGTGTTGGCCGCCATTTTTTCAGTGTGAGGCTGAAAAGAGGGCAAAGTAAAAGTGAAGAACATGAAAAGGGGGCAGGGTAGAGAGTCCCTGACCCCTAGGCTTTCTCAGGGGGTCCCTGAAGGACCTCGAAGGCCAAAATATATATATATATTTTTTTTTAAACGCCGGGTGCGCGCACGGTGCACGCACCCTCGAGGCACAAGAGAGTGAAAAACAAAAGTGGAGAACGTGAAAAGGGGGTATGGTAGAGGCTCCCTGACACCCAGGCCTTCTCAGGGGTTCCCTGAAGGACCCGAAGGGCAAAACAACCATTTTTTTTTTTAAATGCGAGGTGCGCGCACTGTGTTCGCACCCTTCAGCCCCCATTTTGTGTCTGAAACAGAAGAGAGTGAAAAACAAAAGTGGAGAACGTAAAACGGGGGCAGGGTAGAGTCTACCTGACCCCCTGGCCTTCTCAGAGGGTTCCTTACGGACCCTGAAGGGCAAAAAAAATATATGTTTTTTTTTAAATCGTGAGGTGCGCACACGGTGCTCGCACCCTTCAGCCGCCATTTTGTGTAGTTTCAGAAGAGAGTGAAAAACAAAAGTGGAGAACGTGAAAAGGGGGCAAGGTAGAGTCTCCCTGACCCCCTAGGCCTTCTCAGGGGAAAAAAATCGCGAGGTGCGGGCACGGAGGAAAAAATCCAACAAAAAAGACAGTTAAATAACAAGTTTGAGTGTTTAGATGTTGGTGGCTCTAAAAAGAGCCGTTGTGTTCATTGAGTGTTTTTTGTACCTACAAGTCAGTATCGATGCAGTCTAAAGTTTAAAAGGAAGACTCTGTTCCCCTCATCTGTGAAATGTACACCATCTCTCCTATAGATGCCTTGCATGTTGTAACGCAAGTTGTTGTGGTATATAGAACCCATACCATAGTCTCTGAGGAAAGCAGAAACAGACTTATTCACATGTTTCCTTGCTGTCTCAATCTGCGGACAATATTGGTTGGACCAGTTCCATTTTTGCCTTTGGCATATATTAGAATATACAAAGGCAGTTTGCGGAAAAAGTGACATCAATTGCCCAAAGGTGTCCTTTAAAAGCTTTTCCAGACCTGCCCCAGTCAAAGTGCACAGGTCATTTCCACCACAGTGCACAATTATGAGGTCAGGGTATGGGAGATGCAAAAGGGATTTTACCAATGGCATCAATTGGTGACATCTCAATCCTCTCTGGCCAATCCACATAATATCCACATTTGGTAAATCAAGGTTGAGAAAGCATCTATTTGCTGCATACCTTTCACTCCAGAAAATAAAACTGTGTCCTACAATCCACACTCTAAGCATCTTGAAGGCAGATCTGGTTGTACTCAGATGGGCTCTGGAAATGAAATGGCAGTTTGAAAAATAGGAGTTTAGAGAAAAATGTGGATGAGATTCAGTGCACTTGAAAAAAAAAGAAATGATTGGTGGTTTCTGATAATTTAACATTGAAAACTAGGGTACATACTACTGTTTTTTAAAAGGAATAATACTATTGATTTAGAAAAAGTCATTGAAAAGAACATTGCACAGAATAAGCTGGTATATTGAGAAGTCAAACACACTTGCTGGTTTGGTTTGCAACATTGAGTGATTAACTTTTCACTTTTTGAGTTCAGATAGGTGTGGGGGAAGGTTGAACATTATGTGAGTTTGAAAGTGTTGAAATGTACAACCAATTAAAATGTTAGGTTGGTTTTGAATTTGTGTGGGAAGAAATTTCATTGGTTATGTACATGGATATGTGTGAAAAATGAGAGGGAATCAGGGCCATTTTGTGGTTGCAGTGTCTGAGGTACATTTCAGAGATTCTGCTCAAGAAAATCTGGTGTGTGATTGACACTGTGCTAAATCTTCAAAAGCATTTTTAAAGGTGAGTTATTAATTTGTAAGGGGATATATGTTGTGCACTTTAAGTTAATAATAAAAATGTGTTCTAATGTGGAAGTTACTAGCTCTCCCTCTCTTTCTCTCTCTCCCACTGTCTTCCTTTCTCTCCACCACTGTTCTTTTTCCTTCCTCTCTTTTTCTAAAAATCCTTCTGTTTCACTTACTCCTTCTTCCTTTTTCTTAATATGCTTTTTTTCTCTCACTCTCCTTTCCTCACCCTCATATCTCGTTCCTCACTGTCATTATCCCTTTCCTTTACTCCTCTTTTCTAACTCCCTCTCTCCATCTGATTTACTTCCTTTTGTTTATTCCTTCCCTCTCATTCACTCCCTCTTTCTCTCTCCCTCACCCTTGCTCTCTTTATACAACACTACTAGCAAGACCCCCCCCCCTTTACTGTAGTAATCATTTGACTGAATTGCAAGGATTTATGTTATGTGTCTAAGGTCACAGTGTGAGTCAGTATTCATTTCAGAAGATTCTGGCAGAATAATTTACTTTTCTCTTTCTGCCTGTAGCTTTTCACCCTCTTTCTGTACCATTTTCTCTCTGTATGTATTATCTCATTCTCTGTGTGTTTCATCTCCCCTCTGCATGTAACATTTCTCTCTCTGTTTGCAGCATTTCTTTCTTGCTGTACCATGTTATCCCTTTGTGTGCAATATCTCTATGTCTGTGTGCACCATTTGTCTCTCTGTGTGAACCATATTACCCTGTCTCTGTTTTATCTGCCCTCTGTCTGCAGCAACTCTCCTCTGCCTGCAGCCCTGAACCATGTATTGTTTTTGGTTGTAATGTAGGGAAAAAAATATTGCAGTAAATTTAGAATATATTTGAAAATTAACTTAGGATTGTTAATTGAAATTTAGTGATCATATACATTGAATGTTTTTAGTCAGTTAAATGTTTTAGGATGGTAAATGTGTTTTGGTAAAATGTATGGTTTTACATTTTTGGTCCAGGATCACACTGAGTGTGGCTACATGAAAGAATTACATTTTGATCTTTTTCTACAATCTCCCCTGTCTGTCCTCACAGTCTACCTCTCACTGCTTATACTGTCCTTTGTTTTCTGAAATTTCCACTCTTTCCTTATTTTTTCTTGTCTTTCTTGAGAGTGTTATTTTGTTTTAACTGTTTCTTGTGTTCCCTCTGTTGTGGTTGTCTTTACTGTCCCCTAATGTTCCCCTTTCTTTTTATACTCCCTCCTCTGCTTTCTTAATAATACTCTCTGTTTTATTAGACCTCCTCTTAGCAATGGCCCACTTAATATAGATAGAGTGCTATATACACTCTTGGGCAGATTTACAAGCATATTGGGCCTCTTTCTTCTTGCATTGTGTCTCATGTTTGGATGTAATGCTGGCAAAAAACTAATGGTGCATATTGGAAATGTATTTTGGAAATGAGTTAGGTTTTTGCATTGTAATGTAGTGCTCATATACATGGGCTGCGTCCTGTCTCTTAAACGATTTACTGTGGTATATGTGTTTTGGTAAAATGTATGGTTTTAATATTTTTTACTAGGAGCACACTGAGTCTCTGTGTAAATTAAAGAATTATATTTGCACCTTTTTCTATAATGTCACCTGTGTCTCCTCACAGTCTGCATCTCTCTGCTTATAGGGTACTCTTTATTTTGATATTGTGTCTCATGTTTTGAATAAATGCTGGTATAGAAATAGTGCTGTAAATTGGAAATGTATTTTCTGTCTGCACTATCCCTCTCCCTCTGCCTGCACCCTCTCATGTGCATCTTTAAAGGCCTATTATGATATGGCTGTTGGTGTGTATTAGACAGCGCTACCATGTTAAATCTTTTCCTTCTCTGCCTGTAGTCTCGCACCTTCTGCTTTTACCATTTTATCTCTGTCTTCACCATCTCCCCCTCTGTGTGCTCCAATTAGCCTCTGCATGTAACATTTCTCTCACTGTTTCCAGCATTTCTTCTCTGTTGTACCATTGTATCCTCTATGTGTACCATGTCTGTGTCTGCTTGCACAATCTGTGTCTCTGCTTGAACCATCTCACCCTCTCTCTGCACCATCTTTTCTCTGACTGCACCATATGTCTCTCTGCATGCAGCCCTGCACCATCTATCCTCTGCCTGTACCAGCTTGGTCTCTGCCTGCATTATCTCATTTTCTGTCTGCACCAACCCTCTCCCTCTGCCTGCACTCTCTGCCTGCACCCTCTCATGTACATCTGCAGAGGCATATTATGATTTGGCTGCTGGTGTGTATTAGACAGCGCTACCATGTTAATTCTTTTCCTTCTCTGCCTGTAGTCTCGCACCCTCTGCGTGTACCATTTTATCTCTGTCTTCACTATCTCCCCCTCTGTGTGCTCCAATTAGCCTCTGCATGTAACATTTCGCTCACTGTTTCCAACATTTCTTCTCTGTTGTACCATTTTATCCTCTGTGTGTACCATGGCTGTGTCTGCTTGCACTATCTGTGTCTCTGCTTGAACTATCTCACCCTTTCTCTGCACCATCTTTTCCCTGACTGTACCATCTGTCCCTCTGCCTGCAGCCCTGCACCATCCATCCTCTGCCTGCACCAGTTTAGTCTCTGCCTGCATTATCTCATTTTCTGTCTGCACCATCCCTTTCCCTCTGCCTGCACCTTCTGCCTGCACCGTTTCATGTGCATCTGTAGAGGCCTATTATGATATGGCTGCTGGTGTGCATTAGACAGCGCTACCATGTTAAATTTTTCCCCTCTCTGCTGTAGTCTTGCACCCTCTGCCTGTACCATTTTGTCTCTGTTTGTACTTTCTCTCCCTCTGTGTGCTAAATCACCTAAATCATGAAGTGAGTCATGATTTAGGTGATGTAGTTGTAGAAAGTCCTATGCAGTATTTGTCTCAGGCCTCTTAATTTTCAAATTGTGTTTATGCTGTGCAATTTAGATGCTGGGTGTGCTGTTGAAATACAAAAGCAACTGTCTCTGTAGCATGTAGTAATCATTTCAGTGAATTTTCATTTGTACATTTACAGTCCCACCTTGACTCGCTACACTGCTTGAACCTCACTTCATTGTCCTAAACCCTGAAACTCCATTCCTAGAAAAATATTCTAAACTCTTGCAACACAACTGCAGTGCTGTAAACCCTGAAAGAATACTCCCAGCAAGACTCCCTTCCACTGTAGTAATCATTTTACTGAATTGCAAGGGATAGTGTTATGTGTCTAAGATCACAGTGTGAGTCAGTTTTCATTTCAGAAGAATGTGGCAGAATAATTTGCTTAGTTGTTGTGTTTAAAAATATGGAAATACATGTACTTATGAAGTTGATAAAGGTAGTTTTGTATTATCTATTAGTGAAAATGATATAATTAAGTGTTTATATTTTTTGCAAGGACCATCAACATTGTACTATATATAATGGATCAAAATCAGGACAACTTTCAAGTCAACTTTGAAATTTCCAATGAAGTCATAGAGGACTTAAATGTACCTTTTGAAGACAACATTGATAAACAAGATAATGGAGAAGGAGATGTAAGCAGTGATTTTTTTTATCAAAGTTTGGACAATGACTTGATAGAAGCAGTAGATGACTGAGTTTCAAGTTGCAAATTTTGAAGTTGAGCACAATGCAAACGAAATTACAGATAAAATCATGCTGGATGTTTTATTACAGTATGAAATGTTTGAAGAATAAAGTTATGATTTAGAATTAAAAATGATTCGAGAGCATATGGGGGTTGGTCCCAACTTCATAGCATGGGTGAGGTTGCTATATACCAACCCCGTGGCACAGGTCGTGGCAAATGGACATCTTTCCCCGGTCTTCCCCTTGGCGCGAGGCACAAGGCAGGGATGCCCTTTGTCTCCGCTACTTTTTGCGCTAGCGCTGGAACCGCTGGTGACGCTACTTCGCTCCACTCCACTATTGAAAGGAATCTCCTGGGCGGAAGGGTGGGAGGACCGTCTCTCGCTCTACGCTGATGACATGCTCGTATATCACACAGACCCAGGTCGTAGTATACCGGAACTTCTGGCCCTGTGTGATGCTCATGGGAAGGTCTCGGGGTATACAATAAACTGGGCAAAATCCGAGCTGTATGTGTTGCGGGGCCACCGCCCGTTCTTGCCGCCGATTGCCCCCTGCGATTCGCAGGGTCCTCTTTTAAATACCTGGGCATACATGTCACAAAAGATCCAATGGAATTCTTCGACAAAAACCTGAAGCCACCGTTGGACCGGTTGAAGCAAGACGTTAAATATTGGGCAACCTTGCGTTTAATGCTTCTGGGCAGGGCGGCGCTCTACAAAATGATGTCACTACCGCGATTTCTTTATGCTCTAGATAACACGCCCTTCCCGGTCGCACCCAGATATTTTGGGCAGGTGGCAGCTCTGGTATCCAATCTGCTATGGAGTAACTGCCCAGCACGCATTGCGCAGGTCAAGATGAACAGGAGTTGGTACGAAGGGGGAATCGCGTTGCCGAACCTCCAATTGTATTACTGGGCAGCTCAATTGAGGCATATAAATCAGTGGCTGCACGCTACACAGGATGACCCAGCATACAGGGCAGACAGGGCGCAGTTGGGAGTCAACAGTCTGTTAGCACCCCTGTACAACAAGAGTCTAGTGAATAAGATGGTGGGGCCGACAAGGCTCACGGCTACTTTGTGGCATACAGCACAGACTAAACTTGGGTGGAAAGGACATATCACTAAACTCACCCCGCTGTGGGATACAAAAGCATTGGGGAGCCTTCAACACTGTAAGGGCTTTACGTAGTGGGACAACATCGGGATATCAACAGTGGGAGACATGTGGGACAAAGGTACAGGGATACCTTTTACTCAGCTGAGACAGCAATACGAGTTAGGGAAAACAGAATTGTATAGATATGTGCGGATTCGACACGCCCTGCTAGCAGTCATACCACCCGACTCAGAGATCCCGGAGGCGTCTCCCCTGGAGGACCGCCTCCTTACGGACTTCATGCAACAAGGGGCTACCTCCCTCACTTATCGTAAGCTGATTAACAACTTGCCAGACCCTACATTAAAACTCAAAGAGAAATGGATGGCAGAGGTTGTGGATATGGATGAAAACGAATGGAACGAGGCACTGGCTTCCCCAAAGGAGGTGGGCATATCAGCCAGATTCCGTTTAGTGCAGCTTAAGATCCTACACAGGGTGTACTACACCAGAACGACCCTGCACACGATACAGCGGGCGCAACATCCTTATTGTCTGCGAGGTTGTGGGGAGGAGGGTATGTTTTTGCATACCATTTGGGAATGTCCTCGAATAATGGAATATTGGAGACAAATAATGCGTACCATTTCACAGACACTAGGGCTGTCCCTTGTCCCTGAACCACGCAAATGCATACTGAATGTGTGGGAACCGAATGACCTCACAAGGCATGGCCAAACGTGGTCCACGATAGCCATGCTCATGGCGAAACGAGACATAGCACAGAAATGGGGTGCGGCGGAGGCCCCCACACTGACACAATGGTGCTCGAATATGGATAGGGTGATGATTGCGGAGAGGGCGGGATACACAGCGAGGGCATGCCCGCGCAAATGGAATAAAATATGGACCCAATGGAACGTATTCCGGGGGGAGATATGCGACCCATTGCAGGAGGATGAGCCATTGACTTCGGATGAAGAGGAGGAGGAGGTGGAGTGAGACGTGAGTGGATGGGGGAGGTCGGCACGGCGACCCCGTCATAAAGTTAGGCCAAGTAACACGATGGGGGGGAGGGGTGATCCGAGAGCCTAGTCCACCGAGACACCCGAGTGACGTGACCACATGTAAGCGTGCTATGTGTCAGCTAAATTGATGTGAGAAACCTAGTTTACCCAGAGACATTATGTGTCACACATAGATGGGTGAAGTGCTCGTACCGATGTGTACGCCTTTTGATTTCTATTTTGTTGATATGTTCATTTTAGTTACAATGTTTCTTAAAACAAGAAAATGGCCCTAATTGTTCTCCTATGTAAAAATGCAGGTTCTACACGCACACCAATCCACAACCCCCGGGTCGTCGGCTAACGGGCTGTGTTAATTAGTTGATAATATACAACACTGATTATTGTTGCTGCCGGCCCTAAGGGTTGTAGGCTGTATGCTGTGTGCGTCCAGAACGGTATAATAAAGGTCTTTTAAAAAAAAAAAATAATAATGATTCAAGAGAGTCTTTTTGTACTATTGTAATAATTTGGTTAGTTGATGTGTTTAAACATATTGGAATACATGTTCTGATGAAGTGAGTCAGGCTTTAGGATATGTAGTGCTAGAAACTGCTATTCAGTACGTCTGTCAGGCCTCTTAATTTGCAAATAGTCTCCATGCTGTGTACTGAAGATCCTGGCTGTGCTGTAGAAATGCCATACCAACTCTTTCTGTAACATGTAGTAATCATTTCAGTGAACTTCAAGGCATATTTCTATCTTTTTTCATTTAGAATGCAAGTCAGTGTGTTTTTTTAAATATTGTGTCAGATTCACTTGCTCGTGTATGTGTTTTAAGACATGGGAATACATGTACTCATGGAGTGAGTTAGACTTTAGAACATCCAGTGCTTTTTACTCGTAGCCCTTGCTTGATACCATACACTGCCTACACACAACTGTATTGCTCTAAAGTCAGAAATATCAATCCCACCACGACCCCCTACACTGCCTAAACACCACTGCGCTGTTCTGAACCCTGAAACACCATTCTCAGCAAATTCCCCTATAATGTTGAAACACCACTGCACTGCCATAAACTCAGAAACAGCACTCACTGCATGATTTCCTACTCTGCTCTGACACTGTTGCTGTACCTTAAACTTACTTATGAAGTGAACCAGTGTTTACATCATATAGTTGTTCTAATTGCTATGTAGTATGTTAGTAGTGGTCTATAACATGTTTTTTCCCTTCACAATAGATTGTTATTATCTACAGAAAGAAAAACCAACATGCCTACAAAGAATGCCAAAAAAAAAAAATTTAAACAGGCTTACTATTCCAAGAAAACACAATTACAAGATTTATCTAAACAACATTGTACAGAGAAAAAGAAGAATGCTCCTGGTAAGACAACAAAGGATTTATAAGGAAATTAACCCAAAGTAAAAAAAAGTGTGGATAATGTGGAAAAGAAAAAAAATATATCTTTAAGTACAAAGAAAAAGCAGATAAAAAAGAAAAGATGTTGGAAAAGTATGTGGCGATCAAATTGTAGTAATAGACGAAAAAATCAGTTCGTTCAGATTCGCAAGAGAATGTTTTATAACAGAGTTGTATTAGATTTATTAAAAAATGTAAAGAATTGTAAAAGGAAAACAGCTTTTTATAAGAAAAAGAAATATATTGAGAGTATTGATGATCAGGCTTTTGAATTAAAAAATAAGTTGTTTATTTTAGTAATCAATAGAATTCGTACACTAGACAAGGCAATCAATCTTTTGAAAGCGAAAAGTAAGTGGAAAAGACTAATTAATAGAACTAATTTTTGTAATGTTTTTTTCTGGAGAATGGAAGCATAGTTCAAGTTGTGAGCCATTTTTTAATGAAGAGACTTACTTTCAGACTAATGATTTGTTGCATGCAGTTGACACCAGTGGTCGAGCATATGAGGTGAAGGACGGTTGTCCGATTGAAAAAGAGAAAATTGTCCCAAGAAGTGCGGGTGTTAGCTGATGAAGTTTTAGGGAGACGTCCTAAGGCTCCAGTGTACACTTGGAATTGTAGTAGTATTTGTAGTGTACGACAGGATTCAATTGATTTTTTTCGCAATTTCTTACGTAAGTAAACTAAGAAAAGTCTTAAACAAAAGATTAAAATGTTGCAAGAAGTAGACCCTTGCAGACTGAGAGAAAAAACGGGTTTACCAGGGCATTCTCTGGCTTGTCTTTCTAGAAAAGTATGCCAAAATGTTTGTCACCATTTTAGGATGTTAGCAGTGCATCTTACCGAAGTGAGGAAATTAGTGAGAAGGTTGTATTATACAAAAAGTCCAGCACTTAAGCTAAAACAGTTAAACAGTGCTCTTTTACATGGATCTGTATTAGATGTAAAAAACATTTGTGAAGAAATTGAGGTTAGTTACTTTTGTGAAAAAGAGGACAGTGCAGAAACTGATACAGTAATAGAAGGAAATGTGGAAGAAAATGTACAGAATTTTAGTACAGAAAATTTTGACCAAGAAATTACAAGGTTTAAGGTCATTTCAGGTGAAAGGCCAAACTTTTCTTGTATGTGTTGTCGACGAACTCATTATAAGAATCAGACTAGGTTAGTTGATTTATATGTAAAAAGTGAAAAGGAAAATAATAATGAGTGGAAGGATTTTGCAACTTATTTGTTGGTAGAGAATTGTTTTGATTTGGGTTCTGATCAACCTATTTGTAAATATTGTTATAATAAATTAAATGAAAACAAAATGCCTGCTAGAGCTGTACATAATAATCTTGAGTTGGTAAATATTCCGTCTGAACTGATGGATTTAAATACCTATGAGTCTATTTTGATTCAATGTGTGCATCCATTTCAGGCTATTGTTCGTATGGAGCCTAAGACAGGGAAATTGAATCCTTCAGATTTACAGAGAGGATTAAAGGGAAGAGTTGTATATTTGCCTCTTGATTTAAAGAAATATATTGAAACAATTGGTGTTGAAAATATGGGAGAGGAACCTCTATGTATTCTAGTTAATGGCGTACCTATGAAGAGTAAGAAAATCTGGCAAGAATTATTGGATGTTAGGAAAATGAAAAAGGCAACGTTGTATTTGGTAAAAAACAATCAATACTACAAAAATGTATATGTAGGAGAAGAGGCAACAACTGTAGAAGAGGACAGTGATTTGTCAGCTGGACAAATTGAAAAAGTGGATGTGTCCAGAAGTAAACAAATTTATGAACATTATAGTGTTCATCCACTGCATTCCGAAGAAGTAATGGGGAATGCTATTGAGTTATTCCAAATGAAAGAAGCAAAAGGAAGTCCCATTAGTGTATGGGAAGAAAGCTAGGAAGCTCGTTGTTTTCCTCAGTTATTTCCAACAGGTCAAGGTGGACGATATGATGACCGACCTGTGC
This sequence comes from Lissotriton helveticus, assembly GCF_964261635.1. Lineage (NCBI taxonomy): Eukaryota > Metazoa > Chordata > Amphibia > Caudata > Salamandridae > Lissotriton > Lissotriton helveticus. The sequence continues at coordinate 1,297,450,327 of NC_136067.1, read as the reverse complement.
AGATTCCTGCATCTGAATACTGGACATCAAGATAATATGCAGAAGATCCAAGGTTTCGCCAATGTATTCCATATTTGTTTCATCTTCTGTTTGACAGTGACTTGTCTGGACTTTCTTATGCAGTGAACCATATACTAAAAAGTGGAGTACATCTGCAAAATGTTTCGGCAAGGGATTTTATGGATAAAGTCCAACAGAAAGACACTGTTTTGGAATCTCAGCTAATTAATCTCAAGGCATGTCAGTATGGTACTAACGAGTATTGGTACCGTCATCATGGGGATTTGAAATGTATGCTAAGAAACTTAGGAACTCCTACATGGTTCCTTACTCTAAGCTGTGCTGAGTATGCTTGGGAAGATTTACTTCAATTTCTTCGAGAGGCAAATGCAAACATAGAAAATATAGAATACAAGACACCTGGAGAACTGTGCTCTTTGGATCCAGTTAATGTATGCAGGTATTTCAATCATAGATTTGAAGCTATGATGTCTTTTATCACACACAAAAAAAATCCTCCTATTGGAGAGGTTCTGGATTTCTTTTGGAGAAAGTAGTGTCAAGCAAGAGGTGCTCCTCACATACATATGCTGCTATGGATCAAATATGCCCCCAAATTTGGAACAGATTCGGATGACACAGTGATGAGTTTTATTGAACAGTATTCTACATGTGTTGTTCCTAAACGTACAGAACAAAAGAATTTAAAACATCAAGTCTTACAGTTTCAAACCCATCGTTGTGGAAAATACTGTCGTCGAAAGTACAAATCAAAGGACAAGTTCTACACAAAATGTCGTTTTGGATTTCCACCACCAGTAATATCAAAAGGAAGAGTGAACAATTTTATGTCATCTTTGCGACATACTGTCACAAGAAAATCACCGAAAAATAACTACAACTTAAGAAGAAATGAAGAGTCAAATTACATAAATGACTATAACCCAGTCATTTTGTCCATGTGGAATGCTAACATGGATATTCAATATGTTGCAGACAACTCCATTGCTGTGGCTCGATATGTAACATCTTACATTACGAAATCTGAAAAGACAGAACTAAAGGAAATGTGGGAGGAAATTTCTCATGAAAAGAGCCTAAGTAAGAAATTGTACAGCTACAGTTTGAAGATGTTGTCTCATCGAGAAATTGGAGCATATGAATGTTCAGATCACTTATCATCTGCAAGTCTATATGCCAAATCTAGAACAATCATTTGGGTGAGTTTAGGTCTTGCAAGAACACAAAACTGAGTTTTGAAATCTGTACAAGAAATTGAGTATTTAGCAGAGAAAGAACCAAACAGTACAGATATTTTGAAGACAAATATGTTGGATACATACTATCCAAATAGAAGTAATCATCTTGAAAATGTTTGTCTCTATGAAGTACTGCAAAGCTATACTTTTAAGAGGAATATTACAGAAGATATCAATAAAGGTGTATATGCTGTGATTGGATCTGAAGGATGTCTAGTGAAACAAAGAAAAGGACATTTGATTAATCTTCGAAAACTGAGTTGCGAAACTCCTGACAAAAGGGAATTTTACTATTTAGCTCTTTTGCAACTCTTTAAGCCATGGCGTACAGAAGAGGAACTACTTGGAGATTTTCTCAGTTATGAAGATTCATTCAACGCAACCAAAAATACTATAGAATGTCCTGTTTTTACTAATTATCTACAAATGTTGAACAAGGAAATACAGCAAGAAGCTACAATTGCAGCAGAGATTGCTAGAGACAGTTCTCAAGACTGTCAAAGTTCTGCTTCCTTGTCAGGATCCACTAGGAGGACCAATTATCCAAAATGAAGCAGGCACTGCCTTGGATGAGGTGGAAAGAGCAATGGAACAAGCTCAGGAGGATGTTATAAACTTAGAAGAATTGGAGAAACAACTAAATGTTGAGCAAAAACAAATATATGATGAAGTGACAGAGCATGGTTTATGTCGTGAGAAAAAAGAGTGCTCATGTACGTCATTTAAATCTGTCCGACTGTACGTGAGTGGAGAAGCAGGAACTGGAAAAAGTTTTCTAATTAAAGGAATTGCAACTTATCTACAGAAAAGAACTGAGTCGTCACTCTCTTGTGTTGTTACCGCTCCAACTGGGTTGGCAGCACATAACATTAAAGGGTTTACTTTACATCGTTTATTGATGCTGCCAGTAGAGCACGAAAATAAATTAGAATACCACAAGCTATCTGGAGAAGCTTTTTGTGAAGTTTCCAGACTCCTGAAAAAATAAAACTTCTCATTATTGATGAGGTAAGCTTGGTATCAAATTTAATGCTTGCTTTTGTGCATTTAAGAATGCAACAAATTCTTAAAACAGAGTAAGATGTGTTATTTGGAGGCAAACACGTCATCGTTTTTGGAGATCTACTACAGCTAACTCCTGCGAAAGGACAACCAGTGTTTAAAACCGTTACACATGAAGATACCAGAAAGTGCCTGGGAAGCATTGGAAATGTTAATATATGGTTATATTTCAAATATACAGAACTCATTCAAAATATGCAACAGGCAAAGGATGCTAATTATAAAAGTATTCTTCAAGACATAAGAATTGGAAAAGTGAGTGAACATGGCAAAGAAGCTTTACTGGCACGATTACTTTCAAATTTGTTTCCAAATGAAAATGTTGGTGCAGAGACTATATATATAGACAAATTGCAGAAAATAAATCAGTGATATGCTCGATGCCAACTCTGCAAGAATGTTCAATCTTCAATGAAAAAATGTTAAAGATAGAAAATTAAGAAATTATAAAACTGGAAGCTATTGATAGAATAGAGGTATCTATGACATAAAATCGACAGACAGAATATCTACATACAAAATTATCGACACAAAAATATCGACATCAAAAATATCGTAGTTATATCTTCATAAAGGTAAGTACAAAAATATCGAGAAAAAAAATATCGTAGTGCAAAAATATCGAATTTAAAAATATCGTTTTTTTAAATGTATTAATAATAATGTAAACATAATTTAAAAATACATAAAAATTATTTACAAATATTAAATATAAACATTAAAACATATTTAAAAATAATAACTAATACATATACATTTAAAATAAATTAAAAACTCTACATATAAATTAATATATATACTTACTCCACATATTGCAACAGTAGGAAAAGCGTTGGATAACGTAGGGGTAAAAATTACTATTCCCACTCCAGAGGGTGCAACAGTAGGGAAAGCGTTGGATAGCGTAGGGGTAAAAATTACTATTCCCACTCCAGAGGGTGCAACAGTAGAGAAAGCGTTGGATAGCGTAGGGGTAAAAATTACTATTCCCACTCCAGAGAGGGCAACAGTAGGGAAAGCGTTGGATAGCGTAGGGGTAAAAATTACTATTCCCACTCCAGAGGGTGCAACAGTAGGGAAAGCGTTGGATAGCGTAGGGGTAAAAATTACTATTCCCACTCCAGAGGGTGCAACAGTAGAGAAAGCGTTGGATAGCGTAGGGGTAAAAATTACTATTCCCACTCCAGAGAGTGCAACAGTAGGGAAAGCGTTGGATAGCGTAGGGGTACAAATTACTACTCCCACTCCAGAGGGTGAAACAGTAGGGAAAGCGTTGGATAGCGTAGGAGTAACAATTACTATTCCCACTCCAAAGGGTGCAACAGTAGGGAAAGCATTGGATAGCGTAGGGTAAAAAATTACTATTCCCACTCCAGAGGGTGCAACAGTTGGGAAAGCGTTGGATAGCGTAGGGGTAAAAATGACTATTCCCACTTCAGAGGGTGCAACAGTAGGGAAAGCGTTGGATAGGATGGGGGTAAAAATTACTTCCCACACTACTCCCCCTTTAACACACAACACACTACACATACAAAAAAACACAATTAATATAAATATCAATTAATAAATTAATAAAAATTAATATTATTTAATTGATGTAATTATAAATGAACTAATTAACACATATTATTTACCAATTAATTAACAATAAATACCAATAAATAAATACAATCTCTTTAATTAATTACATTTATTTATCACACCCTATTTCCCTATAAACACACAACCCACTACACATAAATAAATCACATCATGTAATCACTTAATAATAATTAATTACCAATTAATTATCAATTAACAATAACAAAAAATTAAATATATTAGCACATTAACTCTAATTAATTTAATTAACTAATTAATAATAATTAATTACCAATTAATTATTAATTAACAATAACAAAAAATAGTAAATACTACTACATTAACTCTAATTAATTCAATTAACTAATTAATAATAATGAATTACCAATTAATTATTAATTATAAATATTTAAAAAAATATATTAATTAATTATTTATTATTAAATTGCTTCCCACCCTATTCCCCTATAAACCCACAACCCGCTCTGATACTAAAACGCAAAATGTAAACAAAATTACTAATTTCCAAACATACATTAAAAAACATATTTAACAAACATATAAACAACATAATAAAATACATAACACTAAACAAAATTTCGATATTAGTAAATTTCGATATTAGTAACATACATACCTTAAAAACGATATTCTGTCTATCGATATTTTGCACATCAATATTCTTTACCATCGAAATTAAAACATCGATATTATTGTATGTCGATATTTTAATTTCGATATTTTGTCTCTCTACCAGAATAGAGCATGAAGGAGCTACTATTATTTTGTCAGAAAAGTTGAAGTCAAAATTGGATTCTTTAGACAAATCAATATCTAAAACGGCTGGTTTAGAAAAGAATCTATATGCATGTTTAAATTGTCAGATAATTTTACGACGTAATTTACATGTGAAAAGAGGTTTAGTAAATGGAGCAATGGGTCATGTTGCTGATTTTGTGAATTACCCAAATAGAGATGACATTAAATTTTTGAAAATCAAATTTGATGAAATGGAAGAAGTACAACAATTGAGTCGTTGTTCGACTTGATTTTTGCTTGTAAAAGATTTATATGTCTGCCGAAAACAGTTTCCTGTTTGTTTGGCATATGCAGTGACTATTCATGAATCTCAAGGTTTAAGTGGAGATAGTGCTTTGGTGAATATTGGAAGTACTGTGTTCAAGGAGGGTATGGTATATGTTGCTTTATCTCGAGTCAGAACTTTATCTGGATTATACTTGATTGATTTTGATGAGACAAAGATTAGTGCAGATCTAAATTGTGTGAAAGAGTATAATAGGTTGAGAAGAGAATATGCTCCAAATTTACCTCAATATCCTTTATTTGAAAAGCTTGTGGTAGGTCGAAATAGAAGATATGAGAAAAATTGTAGCGAGGTTGTAGAGAAAAGAAAAAAACTAGATGAACTAGTAATTGTAAGCAAAAAGAAAAAGGATAGTATTGGAGAGGTTGTTGGATTTCAGTTTGAAAACAGTTCTGGTGTCAACTGCTATGCTAATGTAGTGGTTAATGTTGTTTTTTTTCTTCAAACTTTACAACAACAGATTGTTGAAAATCGGGATCAAAGATTGTGTTGTTTGTTGAATTCTGTCTTTGAGAAATGTAGCAGTGATAAAACAAAAATTGAAAGTGTTCCTGATATTTGAACTGTTTTAGACATATGTTCTGGTCTAAATCAATTTTCGCAGAATATTCAGCAAGATTGTCAGGAATTTCTTATGTATATGCTTGTTGTATTGCAAGATGAAGGTATAGATATTGAAAATATTTTTGGCGTTTCTTATACACGGCAACATGACTGTGACAATTGTTTGTTTTCAAGTAGTACTGAAATAGACACTGAAAGATTTATATATTTGACGTTACAAGACTGCAAATCAGTGACTTTTAATAATCTAGTTAGAGAAGCAAATCAAAACATTGTCTGTACCCAATGTAACTCACAAATGTTATCAACATTATTATACAAAGATATGGACAGTATGTAATTTTAATGCTCCAACGATGCAGACCTGATGGAACAAAATTGACAACTTTAATTAGAAAGTTTGTGGCTTCTCAATTATCAATTTCAGGAAGAACTTTTGTAACTGTAGCAATTATTTTCCATGATGGTCATTCTACAACATCAGGACATTACACCGCTTATTTAAAATATCCAAAAGGCTGGACTCATTGTAATGATACTCAATTGACTTTTAAACAACGTTTGCCTTTTGACTTACCAAATTCTTACCTAGTGTTTTTACAACCCAAATTTTAGGGAAAATAATTGGCCTAGGAAGATTAGTGCTGTTAAAAAAGGTTAGTCTGCTGTTGAGAATTACTTTGTAAGTGAGGGTGATCAAGATCAAAAAAACGTGTACTTGTCATAGAGGTAGTATAAGTGTATCACATAGTGAGTGATATGAGTATTACAGGAAATGTTGATTACGAGCGAGGCAGAGGTGTTTTAGATTTGTTGTAGTTGTTGGAGATGTTGGTGACATTTTTTATTCCCTTGTAGAGGTTTCTTTTAATGGTATACAGCTCCTTGGTAAGATAAAGGATGAGCAGAGTGTGATCGGCATACCAGATGATGTTGAGGTTCTGATAGCATGCTAGTTGTTTAAGGTTCTATGTTCATGATAAATAGCATCGGGTGGAGGTATAACCATTGTTAGATGGTCCAAAAGATGTTGGTGGTTTTGGTTCAGAAGGTTGGGAAACGTACGCTTAAGAGTACTATTAGGTAACTTCCAAACTAAGGATATCACACATACTATTTGGCCATGAGGAATGATATGTGAAACAAAAAATGACTATTTTGGGTAAATGTTGTTAGCATATGTTTGTACATTACTTTATTTAGAGTGTATAAGAAAGAAGTAATAATGTTTTGTTACTTTGTGATTGTTGGTGACATTCCTTACTTACGTAAAAAATTGCTGTTTGAAAAAGACATTTAAGATATGTGTTTTTCTAATTGTTACATTCTTAATGAAAATGTTGAATGTTTTTTTTTAAACACAATCTTTTTGATTGTGTTTTTTTTTGGCCGCTGTCATATGATGAGTAGTATTGAACTCACTGTTTTTAGTGAAATTCAATATATTCTGAGAACAGCAAAATAAAATATATAACATATTGTACAAATTATTTTGTATTTTGTATTGTGAAATATATATTATATCTCAATTGTTTCTTCTCTTCCACAGATATTATATTTATAAGGTAAGTACGACAAACAAAAAATACTTTTTCATCACTTTCTTACTTCTCTTTCTATCCTTTCTTCACTCTCTCTCTTACTCCTTTACCTTTCCTCATCTTACTCCTCTTCCCTCATTCTACTTACTCCCCTTCATTCACCTTTACACTCCTTCTCTCACCATTAGTACTCTTCCTTCACCCTCACTCATCTTGTCCAACTCCCTCTTTCCCCTGTCTGTCCCTCACTTGTCTTTCCTATCTTCCTCCATCACTACCCTTGTCTTGCTGTATCGATCAGTCACTTCTCACTGCCCCCTTACTCTCTTTCCTTCACATCATTCCTCAGTGACCTTCACTCACTCCACTTCTTTCACTTCCTCACTCCCTTTCGCTCACTCCCCTTTCCTCCATCCGTCTCTAAGTCTCTTCCTCTGTGTCAGTCACTATACCTGATTTACTCCTTCACAGTCTGTCACTCTCCCTCTGTTTGTCTCTTTTACTGTCTCCCTCTCTCTCCACCAGTCTTCCTTTTCTTTTCTCTCTCTTTCCATAAATCCTTCTCTCTCACTTACTTCTTTTTCCTTTCTCTTAATTTGCTTCTTTTTCCATCACTCCCCTTCCCTCACCCTTATATCCCTTCCCTCACTGTCACTGCCCTTCATTCAATCTGAGTCCTCTTCTTCCACTTCATGTTCTCTTCTCTCTGCATCACTCTCATTCCATTTCTCCTGCACCCATTCCCTCACTCTCCCTCACACACTTTCTCTCACTCCATCCGTCAATCCCCTTCCCTTATTCCCCTTTCCTCAATCCCTTTTGGTAACTCTCATTCCTTTAGTCTCTCACTCCTTTCACTCCATTTCTCTCTCCCTCTCTCCCTCTGTCTCACTCAGTCTAACCACTTCATTTCCTGTCAGTCACTCGCTCTCCCTCTCTTTCTTTCTCACTCTCTCCCTCTGTGTTTCTCCCTCACCTTTCCTTTCTTTCCCTTTCTGTTTTTTTTCACTTCTACTTTCTTTTGTATTATGAAATATATATTATAACTCATTTTTTTCTTGTCTTCCACAGATGCTATATTTATACAAAAATATTCTATTAAGTTGTCATTATTTATAAGGTAAGTATGACAAACAGAAAATACTTTTTCTTCACTCTCTTACTTCTCTTTCTCTCTTTCTCTCTTTCCTATTCTTTAATCTCTCTCTTACTCCCCTTCCTCTACTCATCTTACTCTCCTTTTCTCATTCTCATTACTGCCCTTCATTCACTTTTACAGTCTTTCTGTCACTATCAGTACTCTCTCTTCACCCTCACTCACCTTGTCCAACTCCCTCTTTCCCCTGTCTGTCTCTCACTTCTCTTTCCTATCTTCCTCCATCACTACCCTTGTGTTGCTGTATCGCTTAGTCTCTTCTCACTCCCCCTTACTCTCTTTCCATAACATCATCCCTCACTCACCTTCACTCACTCCACTTCTCTCACTCCCTCACTCCCTTTCGCTCAGTTCCCTTCCTTTATTCCCTTCCTCACTCCCCTTTCCTCCATCTGTCTCTAAATCTCTTCCTCTGTCTCAGTCACTATAACTGATTTACTCCTTCACACTACCTCACTCTCCTTCTGTTTGTCTCTTTCAATGTCTCCCTCTCTCTTCACTACTCTTCCTTTTATTTTCTCTCTCTTTCTATAAATATGCTTCTTTTTCAATCACTCCCTTTCTCTCAATCTTACTCCATCCGACAATACCCTTCCCTTATTCCCCTTTCCTCATTCCCTTTTGCTAACTCTCATTCCTTTAGTCTCTCACTCCTTTTCTCTCTCCCTCTGTCTCACTCAGTCTAACCACTTCACTCCCTGTCACTCACTTGCTCTCCCTCTCTTTCTCTCTCACTCTTTCCCTCTCTCTCTCTCCCTCATCCTTCCTTTATTTCCCTTTCTGTTTCTTTCACTTCTAATTTCTTTTGTATTGTGAATTATACATTATAACTAAATTTTTTCTTGTCTTCCACAGATACTATATTTATAATAAAAAGTACTAATAACGTGTCATTATTTATAAGTTAAGTATGACAAACAAAAAATACCTTTTCATCACTCTATTATTTCTCTATCTCTCATTCCCTTTCTTCACGCTCTCTTTTACTCACCTTCCTTTTCTTCATCTTACTCCCCTTTCCTCATTCTCCTTACTCCCCTTCATTCACCTTTATACTCCTTCTCTCACTATCAGTACTCTTCCTTCACCCTCACTCATCTTGTCCAACTCTGTATTTTCCCTCTCTGTCCCTCACTTCTCTTTCCTATCTTCCTCCATCACTACCCTTGTCTTGCTGTATCGCTCAGTCTCTTCTCACTCTCCCCTTACTCTTTTTCCTTCATATCATCCCTCACTCTCTTTCACTCACTCCACTTCTCTCACTCCCCCTCACTCTCTTTCCCTCACTCCATCAGTCAGTCCCTTTCCCTTACTCCTCTTTCCTCATTCACTTTTGCTAACTCCCATTCCTTTAGTCCCACACTCCCCTTCACTCCATTTCTCTCTCCCTCTCTCCCCCTATCTCACTCAGTCTAACTGCCTTACTCCCTCTCAGTCACTTGCTCTCCCTCCCTCTCTTTCTCTCTCACTCTCTCTCTCTCTCTTTCTCTCCCTCATCCTTCCTGTCTTTCTCTTTCTGTTTCCTTCACTCCTACTTTATCCCTCAGTACCCTTTCCTCTCTCTTAATCTCCTTTCTTCTCTCTCATTCCCCTTTCGTCACCCTCATACCCATTCTCTCACTGTTACTGCCTTTCACTCACCCTTAGTACTTTTCCCTCACTCCCATTCGTTTACTCCCTCACTCACTTTTTTCATCCATGTTTCTCTCCCTGTCTCTCTCTGTCTCATTCACTCTAACTGCCTCACTCCTTCTCAGTTCCTTGCTCTCCCTCGCTCTCATTCTGTCCCTCTCTCTCCCTTACCCTTAAACTCCTTTCCTCTCTCTTTATATCACACCTTCTCTCTTCCTTACTCATTTTCCCTCTCTCTTAATTTTGTTCCTTCTTTCTCATTCATCTCCCTCACCCTTATACTCCTTCCCTAACTGTCACTGCTGTTCACTCACCGTCACTCCCTTTCCCCCTCTCCACTTCCTCCTGTCTGTATTTCTCACCCTTTCACTTTCCCATCCCCTTTTCCTCACTCCCACTCGCTCTCTCTCACACTCTATTCCTTACTCCCCTTCTCTCACTTCCCTCTACTAACTCCCTCTATCCCCTCACCTCACTTCTCTGTCCCGCACTCCCCATCTCTCACTTTCCCTTACTACCCTTTTGTCATCCTCATACCCCTTCCCTCACTTTCACTCCACTTCACTTACCTTCACTCCCTTTACTCGGCTCTACTTCTCCCTTTCCATCTCTTACTTCCCTTCCTTGTCTCTGTTCCATGCTCCCCTTTTCTGACTCTTCCTCCCTCACTTTCCTTTCCTTACTGCCCTTTCTTTACTCTTTCTCTCCACTTACCTCACTCCCCTACCCTTAGTCCCCTTGTTTTAGTCACTCTTTGACTCCCCTTTCCTCACTCACCATACTACCCTTTTCTCACTCATTCCATCAGTCCCTTCCTCCTCTACACTCAGTCATTTCAGTCATTCATTTATACTCTACACATTCATTCAAAAAAAGTATCACACAGTATATGCGAGATATAGCTCTTCGTGGGGCAGTGAAGTGAGTATTTTTTTGGATTTTTTAGAACAAAAATAAAAAACTGGTAACAAAAACTGCTCAACAGGAACAAAAAAGAATTAAATGAAAAAAATTATTTGTGGGAGCATTGGTGCTGGATGATTTTCAGCTCCATTAAATTTAGACTTTGCTCACCATAGCAAAGAATTTCATTGCACATGTTGCAACGGAGGTGGACTTTGGTGAAAAGTGGCCTGATATTAATAGATGACGTAGAAGGTGATGTTCCTCAAGATGAAGTTCTGGGGACAGCTTAAAAGCGTGAAAAAGAGGCAGGGAAGAGACTCCATGACCCCCTAGGCCTTCTCATGGGGTCCCTGAAGGACCTTAAAGGGAAAAAAAACTCTTTTTTTAAATTAAAAAAAAGTTGCGATGTGCGTGCACGGTGCTCGCACCCCCGAGGCACAAGAGTGTGAAAAACAATAGTGGAGAACGTGGAAAAGGGGCAGGGTAGAGACTCCCTGACCCCCTAGGCTTACTCAGGGGATCCTTGAGCGCCCAAAAATACATTTTTTTAAAATTCGCGAAGTGCGCGCACGGGGCGCGCACGTTGGAAAAAATAAAATAAAAAATTAATTGACAAATTTGACAGTTTATATTTTGATTGAAGATGTAGACTATAGAATTCAACGTTATACAAATCATAAAAACTAGCTGTGCCGGTGCATATTATAGGATACAGTTAATGTATTACAATATACAAGGGCAGTTTGTAGAAAAATAAATATATTTAAAAAAAAATTGATAAAGAAATTAGCATTTTTAAAAAACTTTGAAATTCACTGAAAAAACCATAGGTTTAACACACGTTATAGTTAGGAATTAGCATTGTAAAAACCTTAGAAATTCACTGAAAAAAACATAGGTTTGACACATGTTATAGATAGGAATTAGCATTTAAAAAAACCTTTGAAATTCACTGAAAAAACCATAGGTTTGACACACGTTATAGTTAGGAATTAGCATTTAAAAAACCTTAGAAATTCACTGAAAAAACCATAGGTTTTACATCAGTTATAGTTAGCTGTACATTTTACACATACAAAACCATTGAAATTCCCCCGTTATAGTTAGTTGTACTCACTATAACTTGCGCGCCCACAATCCACTGCTGATGATGTCACATATTACATCATTCATGACATGGTCAGTGACATCACTGACGACATCACTGTTGACATCTCAAATGATATCACTGATGACATCCCTGATGACATCATCCATGTGACAATGAAATACACCCCATCACACACTAGTATAATATTTATCACTCACTGTAAAATAGAAAGTGCCATATTTCAAACCATTGACACACCAATAGTATTTTCAAAACACCCACTCAGTGAATCCTAGAACTATACACACATCTAATCACTTACCTATAGATTCAGTGTTATATGCAGTGAATAATCAACAGAACACTATCAAATATACTTATACGCCTATTTCAACAATACACACCAGCACACATTGTATTCACTTATAAAGACACCCTTCTGACTTATGCAAACAATTGATTATACTTACATTTACTCACCTACACACTTATACAAACACCACTTCATCTATTTATATAGATAGTAACTCACACTTAGGGGCCGATTCACAGAACTAACTTAAGACAAAATCCTAAACTTACTACTTTTGGTATTCACAGAAGTTAGGATTTTGTCTTAAGTTTGTCTTAAGACAGACTTAAGAAAAAATCCTAACTTAAGTCTGTCTTAAGACAAACTTAAGACAAACTTAGGACAAAATCCTAACTTCTGTGAATACCAAAAGTAGTAAGTTTAGGATTTTGTCTTAAATTAGTTCTGTGAATCGTGCCCTTAGTGTGTTATAAAATCACTATTACAAGTATACAGTTATCCATATAGTGACTCATACAATCACTAAGTCTTCGGCACACTTAGATATAACGGTCACATACACTGCCTTTTTTTCAAGTTTAATGGAGATGTACCATTGAGAGAAATATTTCATCACCACCACACCCATAAACATATAAACTCACTGAAACAACTGTTATAACATGTAGTCTTAACCTCATATACCTACTGAATGAACTATTCACACATTTTTAGGCAATCACACACCCCCACCAAACCACATAGACATTCATTTACCCATACAAATACTCAGTTAAGAAACCAATAACAAATATCGTCTTTAACATAGCAATTAAGACATAGCAATATAGACTTTCACACAGTTTAGTAACTACACATTACTTTGCATACCTGCAGAGCGTACGCTTACTTCCGACTACTCTGCTTAAGCTGACAATGATTTTTATCTTATTAAAGCATCATCGTATTTCTGCACTACCGCTTTACAGCGCTGTTGCATTTTTTACTTTTTGCCACCTCTGCTGTGGTTAATCCTTCTTTTGATCTTACCCGCACATTAAAAGTTTGTTCACCCGCATTAGCGGGTTTTAGGCCGATTTAGGGCTTACTTGCGGCGCGGTGACTTGGCCGCCATCTTGGGTGTGGGAACCGGGAAGGTGCCGATTTCCAGGCACCATCTTGGTCGCGGGTCCAGAGGTTGCCTCCTAGGACTCCCGCACTCGTAGAAGGATTCAAAAGCTGGAATCCATCCACGCACAGGTAGACTTTGCATACCTGCAGTGCGTACGCTTACTTGCGACTACTCTGCTTAAGCTGACAACGATTTTTATCTTTTTAAAGCATCATCGTATTTCTGCACTACCGCTTTACAGCACTGTCGCATTTTTTACTTTTTGCCACCTCTGCTGAGGTTAATCCTTCTTTAGATCTTACCCGCACATTAAAAGTTTGTTCACCCCGCATTAGCGGGATTTAGGCCGATTTAGGGCTTACTTGCATCGCGGCGTGGCGACTTGGCCGCCATCTTGGGTGTGGGAACCAGGAAGGTGCCGTTTTCCAGGCGCCATCTTGGTCGCGGGTCCAGAGGTTGCCTCCTAGGACTCCCGCGCTCAACGGTGTATATAATGCAGAACACCCAAGCACGCAGCGGACGCACTGATGGCGCGCCAGAGGCAAGCCCGTTGGCACCCGTTTGCGCACAGGTCGCGACCAGCGCCAGCCACGCTGCCAAGTCGGCCCCCGCCCGGTATATCTATACCAGGGAAGAGCTCATCCAGGTAGGCCAACAACCTAGTCCGAGCAGCCAACAATCAGTAGCAGCCCTAGGGTGCTATCCTGTGGTCTGCTCAATGTCAGGTCGCTATGTAAACATCATGTAGAAATCTCACTCCTAATCGAATCTCAAGATTTGGATGTGCTGTTTCTTACGGAGACCTGGATGAGAGCTGACAGTGGGGTAGAGCTCGGACTGGCCTGCCCCCCTGGCTACAAGATCAGACATAAGCCTCGAGTGGATGGCAGAGGAGGTGGTGGTGGTGTGGGACTTATCTTCAGGGAGACGCTTGCCTTGAGTGTGTTCGAGGTTAAGGATGTCCAAGGTATTGAACTAATGGGTTTTTCAGTTAAAGGTCAGGGGGGGAGTTCTGTACTCTGGCCTGCTTTGCTATAGGCCACCCGGAAGTGCCTTGACAGTCTCACATGATTTGGTGGATCTTATCTACGACCTCTCTAATACTCATACTAGGCTTATGGTTTTAGGAGATTTTAACCTTTGGCTTAATGGCCCCTCGGATACAGCCTACAGAGAGCTATGTCAGGCTTGCAGTAATATCCATCTCCAGCAGCGGGCGCTCTCCCAAACTCATGTGAGGGGACACATTCTGGACCTGGTCTTTGCTGAAGACACCTGGGTCAAGGTTAGGGAGATATCCGCTCAATGTTGGACTGATCATGTCCTCATCCACTTCTCATTACAACTCCCCGAGGTTCTCTCTAAGGATAGCTGCTCAGGCAACACTAAACTTAGCAGACAATGGTCTAGATTTTTGAAATGCCCTACACTGCCTGCTTTGCTGCCTTGAAGAAGGTAGTGGAGGAGAGTTACCTGAGTCTTTGCCAACAGATAACACAATCCTTAGATAATACAGCCCCGCTGAGGAAAGGGAAGGATAGGCCCAAGCATGCTAACCCGTGGTACTCTAATGAACTCCTCCAGCTGAAATTGCGCTGTAGGCAGGCTGAAAGAGCCTGGAGGAAGCACTATCTTGAGGCTGACAAAACTCTTTCTAAACAAGCGCTTTTGGGATATAAAGCGCAGATTAAGTGTGCTAAAGCCAAGTATCTTGAAGATACATTGGCGCTGGCAGCTAATAAGTCACAGACTTTGTTTAAAATCATTGATAGTCTTTCTAATCCCGCTTGTGCTACCAACAGCATTCCGGCCTCTCAGTCACTGTGTGATTCTTTGGCCTCTGCTTTTGAGGATAAGATCACTACCATTCTGAGCGGTCTGTTTGCTCCTGACACCTCCAGCACTCAATCTACTTTGGAGTTATTATCCACAACTACGGCGGTCGACCCCAGGGAAGACGCTGTATATGCGACACTGTCCAGCTTTACACTTCCTTCTTATGAAGACTTCTGCGCACTGGCCAACTGTGTTTCATCTGGCTCCCCGTTGGATCCGTTGCAGCATAAGTTCTGGAAGCTGTTTCAAGAGGAACTTTTTCCACCTCTATACTCCATCTGCTGCCAATCTCTTAGAATGGCCACTGTTCCCAATAGCTGGAAATTGGCGGTGGTCTCTCCACTGCTGAAAAAGGCTACACTTGATCCCCTATGTCCTGCAAACTATAGGCCGATCTCGTTACTACCTTTCTCAATTAAGATTTTGGTGAAGTTTGTCACTAGATCCTTGTCCAGCTTTATAGAGACAAATGCCTGCTTAGATGCAGCCCAGTTTGGCTTCTGGCCAGTCCATGGCACGGAATCCGCACTGGTGGCTGTTCTGGACGATCTTCGGGCGCGTGTCAACACTGGTTGAGCAGCATTTCTGGTGCTGCTCGACATGTCGGCCGCGTTCGATACGGTCAACCATTTCACTCTTATAAGCAGACTCGAGGAGAATGGGGTCGCCGTCTCAGTCCGGGCTGGTTTATCTCCTACCTTCAAGATAGGCATCAGGTAGTGGCCTTGCCCCCATTTAGATCGGGTATCAGAAAGGTGGGGCAAGGGGTGCCGCAGGGGTCGGCAATCAGCCCCATTCTGTTTAATCTGTAACTTTGTCCCTTGATTAAGCTGATAAAATCTTTTGGTATTTCTGTAATAAACTACACCGACGACACGCAGCTTATCATCTGTGGAGAAGTGTGGCTCAATGGTTAGAGCAGGCAGACCTTGATGCAGAGCTCTGGCCAGGGGCCAGGGTTCGATTCCCGCCTCGGCGGGTCTCCGGCTCATTAATTCCCCTGACTGGATATTCTCGCCTCAGTGCCTGTTCTGATCATGGGTCCCACGCTGCAACTCTGGGCAATAGCTTGCTTAGTCTCCACAACGGCCCCAAAAGTGCTGGGATGCCTGGCTGCACCTGGGGGGTGCCGAGGAGTGGACATTTCCCAGGAAAGCCAGGAAGGGTTCCTAAGCGGTATACGGACAGCGCCGGGACACCTCCGGTGGAGGTAGCTGTGCGCTTTACAAATTCCGACATTTACATTTTTTTTTTCTCTTTTGAAGGTAAAGACGCTGTCTCTAAAGAAATTTTTCATTGCTGTATGTTAGCCACTGCGGACTGGTTGCGACTTAACTCCCTCCAGGTCAATGGATCCAAGACAGAGGTGCTGCATTGCTCTCTTGATAAAATTCCTCGCCTTCTGCCTGTGGATTTTTCGGCCAGCTTCCTCCCTAGGCACTGTCCAGGCAGCGGATGCTGCTCGCAATTTGGCCGTTATGTTTGACCCACATTTACAGCTGGATGCTTTTGTAAATAAGACCATTGGCACCTGTATGATGCTGCTTCGAACACTACGTAAGACCCTTCCTTTGCTTCCGGCATCGGCTAGACCTGAGGTGGTACGCAGCATCATACTTAGCAGACTTGATTACTGTAATGCGTTGCTTCTAGGTGCCCCTGGTTCTTTGATTAAAAAATTGCAGCGGATTCAGAATATGGCAGCCAAATTGGCTTTATCTCGAGTGCGCTCAGCTTCATCCTCTCTGGCACTTAAAGGCCTCCATTGGCTGCCTATCCATCAGCGAATCCGTTTTAAGGCTGCTTGCATAGCATTCAGGGCACTTCATGGTCAGGGGCCTGTTATACTTCAAGAACTCTTTTCTTGGTACTCAGCAGCCAGACCTCTACGCTCTTCCTCAGCACATCTGGTGGTTGTTCCTCGTATCCAGAGGATGCGGATGGGTGGCCGCTCCTTTGGCTTCACAGCAGCCAAGCTCTGGAATTCTTTTCCACTCTCCCTGAGGGGCCTGAAGGAACTGTCCCTTTTTAAAAGGGAAAAACAATGGTTCCTATGGCATACGGTTTAGTATAACTTAATATTTATAACATGCTCAATGGCAATGAAAACATTGGAGAAACGGTGGCAGGAGAAGGAGAGACGCACACTTGTACCATGAAGGATATTGCCTTATATTTAAGAATTGATATTGAAAAGTACATATAAAATACTTGCGACATACAAATATTGTACAAAGTGCAGTGTATCCCAAGTGAATATTAAAACAAACCAAAAAAGTGTATAACAAGGTGAACTATACAGGTTTCAGCTGTGAATATTTACAGAAAACAGGAAACTAGACTCTAAACCAAATATATCAACAAATGATTAGCCAGCTGCTATAAAATTATAGAAACTGTGTTGGTCTGATTTGTTTCCTAGGGCGTCGACGGCGTTTCGACCATTAGAATAGAGGTCTCATCAGGACTGGGCAGTGAGGGACATCTTGCACCAGGGTGTAAATAGCCCAAGCGTGTGGAAGTAAACTGAATTTACTTACAGTGAACCCGTCCGGGCACACTGTAGGCACAGTTGGTAGCGTGTCTTTCTTTTATTTATTTAGGTAGTCTTAAGTATTACCAGTGGATTGATCGGAGCCAGCCATCGAGCAGCACGATTTGAAAACGCCAAGCACATCTGTGAAACTTGGCGGTGGAACGGCATTGACCGCGAATACTTAAGACTACCTAAATAAATAAAAGAAAGACACGCTACCAACTGTGCCTACAGTGTGCCCGGCCGGGTTCACTGTAAGTAAATTCAGTTTACTTCCACACGCTTGGGCTATTTACACCCTGGTGCAAGATGTCCCTCACTGCCCAGTCCTGATGAGACCTCTATTCTAATGGTCGAAACGCCGTCGACGCCCTAGGAAACAAATCAGACCAACACAGTTTCTATAATTTTATAGCAGCTGGCTAATCATTTGTTGATATATTTGGTTTAGAGTCTAGTTTCCTGTTTTCTGTAAATATTCACAGCTGAAACCTGTATAGTTCACCTTGTTATACACTTTTTTGGTTTGTTTTAATATTCACTTGGGATACACTGCACTTTGTACAATATTTGTATGTCGCAAGTATTTTATATGTACTTTTCAATATCAATTCTTAAATATAAGGCAATATCCTTCATGGTACAAGTGTGCGTCTCTCCTTCTCCTGCCACCGTTTCTCCAATGTTTTCATTGCCATTGAGCATGTTATAAATATTAAGTTATACTAAACCGTATGCCATAGGAACCATTGTTTTTCTATATAAACGTACTGCCCTGGTTCCTTGTGAGTAGGGTTTCCCTTGTTCTTACATTTCCCCCTTTTTAAAAGGGGGCTGAAGACATATCTCTTTCCTAGGGCATTTTAATCCGGTCTATGCGTGAATGTATGCAGAGTCAAAGCGCCAGGATACCCTTTGGGTGACAGCCCGCGCTATAAAAGTATGCCTTACATACATACATACATACATATAGTGAGACTCTACAAATTAGTCAAGGAAACAATCAATGACACTGTTACTAAATCCACCATCCACACATTTATATTTATATATCCACTCATTCTTCAATGCAAAGTAGTGTATTTATAATACATATTTAAATATCAAAGCAAACCACATTCACTGGATGATGTCATCAGTGATGTCATGAATGATGTAATATGTGACATCATCAGCAGTGCATTGCGGGCGCACAAGTTATATTAGCACAACAAACTATAACGGAGGAATTTCTATGGTTTTGTAAAATGTCCAGCTAAGTATAACACTCATGAAACCTATGTTTTTATCAGTGAATTTCAAAGGTTTTTAAATGCTAATTACTAACTATAACATCTCTGAAACTTATGTTTTTTCAGTGAATATATATATATATATATATATATATATATATATATATATATATATATATATATGTATATATATATATATATAGAGAGAGAGAGAGAGAGAGAGATAGATAGATAGATAGATAGATAGATAGATAGATAGATAGATAGATAGATAGATAGATAGATAGATAGATAGATAGATAGATAGATAGATAGATAGATAGATAGATAGATAGCACCTACTGGCACTCGCCAGTAGGTAGTTATAGTTAGGAACTATTATCTAAAGGAAAAGTGTTTTTTGATTTGCCAATATCTTTGGGGCAGTTTGACAAATCTTCGCAAATTTTTTCAGACTAATCACCAGCTCAAATCAGCTCCTGTCTGGAAAGTTTGGGGGTGATTCGTCAAGCGGGTGCCGAGAAAAAAGGGTAGTCCCAAAACACGCTTTCTCCATGTTAATGCCCGAATTGCTGAACGGCATTACACCAAATTTGGCAAAAAGGTAGCTCTTGGTTCAGAAAGTGACCTTTTTTTAAATGGTGTAAATCCGCTCAGTAGTTCCTGAGAAATGTAAAAAATTAAAATATCAATCGGTGAGCACCGAGGAGGAGTCGCGAATCCTCCCGAGCAGGAGCTTCATTCTGATTGGCTGCCAACACTCCAAACCAGAGTGTGTTGGCAGCCATCTTGTGACTCGGTTACCGAGTCACAAGAAAAAGGAAAAAGAAAGTGAAAAATAAAGAAAAGGGGGCAGGGTAGAAACACCCTAACCCCCTAGGCCTGCTCAGGAGGTCCCACAGGGCCCAAAAAAAGTACTTTAAAAAAAAGAAAGAATCAGAAGAATTTGTGCTGTGTACGCAAATCTTGCTGAGAAAAAAAAAGAAAACGAAGCGCCGGATCCTGCGCTTCGTTTTAATGACCCCCTGGGTGGGCCAGGTCCCGGGGGCAATACCAAAATTATATAGCGGGGGCCCCTGCCGCCCCGGGTACCACCCCCACCAAAATCCTAGACTAATTATATGCAGGAGACACGCGGCCACCTCCTGGGGCTCCCGCCCTGTCATAGCAAACTCTGCTACACTTCATGGAAGTGAGAGCAGGAAACCTGCTCTCGCTTCCATGAAGCGAAGCAAAATTGCTTTTGGACAAGAGGAGCTGCATGTTAGCAGCTCCGCTTGCCCAAAAGCAATACCGGCTCCCGCGGGAGGCGGGGAGCCTGCTGGGACCATGGGAGCATTGCGGCTTCCCCCATGGTCCCCAACGCTAAGGGCCGGCCCCGGAGGATAGGGTCCCTGGGGCCAAGAGTGGCCCGGTAGGGGAGCTACAGGGCCCCCTCCCTTTATTAAAAAAAAAAAAAATGGCCAGGTCTAGGGGCATGGGGTCCCCGGGGCCGCGATGCCCTCTTCCACAAATTTGTATATAAAATGGCCAAGCCCCATGGGATGGGGTCCCCGGGGCCAATTGTGGCTCAGGGAAGGGGGGACATGCGGCCCCTTCCCTATAAATATATATCAAAAAAGAAGGCCATGCCCCGGGGGATGGTGTGCCCAGGGCCCAGGACGGGCCGCTCATTTTTTTTTTACTTCTTTTTTTTTTTTAAATGGTCAGGCCCTGGGGAGTGGGGTCCCCAGGGTCTCTAAAATATTAAAAGTAGGGGGGCACACAGCCCCTTTCTAAAAATATATTTGTTTTAAAAAGCTGGCATCTCGCCTGAGGCACCACCCCCTCCCTTCACTACTCTGCAAACGTACCCCCTGGTGTATTCTAAGTTGGGGAATTAAGCACCCTTGAATACTGAGGGTCCCTGGGGGCCAACTAGCACACCCGGTACCTCCAGTAAGCAACACACAGCTGGATTGCAGAGAGGTGGTCCAAGGCCACACCCGTTTTTGCATCACTCTGCAAACGCACCTCTTGGTGCACTGCTGGTGGGGTGATGAGGTCCTCTTTTGTCCTGAGTACCTCAGGACACAAGTGTACTTCATGCAGAAGTGCACCACAAGTCACATTTGCAGAGTCGTGTAAAAAGGGGGCATGGCCTTTGAGCACTCTCAGCAATCTAGCTGTATGGGGCTTACTGGAGGTAACAGGAGGGCTAGGTGGCCCACAGGGATCCTCAGGAGGAAAGGGGACTTCATTTCCATTCCCACTCTTGTTACCCCCAGTAAGTCCCACACATTGAGATTGTTAAGACGTCTTCAGAGGCCATGCCCCCCTTTCTCCACCACTCTGCAAACGCGCCTCCTGGCAGACTACAGGATAAGGGATGAAGTCCAATTTACTCCTGAGGGACTTTGGGGGCCAAAAAACCCTCCTGGTACCTTCTGTAAGTTCTACGCACAGGAATTCCTGAGCACTGGTCAGAGGCCCAGCAGCCTTTCTCCACCACTCCGCAAACGAGACTACTAGTTAAAGAAGTGTTTGCAATGTAATAGGTTTCGCATTTGCAAGAGTTAGAGCTATTGGAGTTGTAAATGTAAAGGTTTTTTAAAAATGTTTTTGGGAGTGAAATGGCTGTATGTTCTGTGTAGTGGAATTATGTGGTATGTTGTACAGTGAAATTATGTGGATAGAAAGTATGTGGTATTCAGTGTATAAGAAATATATAGAGTGGAGAGTAATTATGTGGTAAGGTAGTCTGTGTTGTGGAGTGGTAACCTCAGGTTTAGTCTTCCTCGTTTCCATAGAAGCTCAATTATGAACTCAGTGAAACAAAAGAAGAAGGAATCACTGAGGAGCACTTGTGGACCTAGTCAGAGGTATGAGCAGGGCTACTGGAAGTATGCGACTGTTTGGCTGCACAGACTTCCACACAATTATACATTTTCTGCATTAGCCACATATTTCATCATCTGCTCCCTAATCTGCAGATTTGAACAAAAAAAAACTTGTTTCTAGCACAAAAGGCTCAAACATTACCAAAAATGCAGTGACAAGTGTTACAGCGTGGAAGGTCCTTTGCAAACCTAGAGTGGTCACCTGTTACTTATTGCTAAATGTGGGTGTTAAATTGGTACTAATGGTGTGCAAGCCACTCTTGCTTCCTTCTGTGCCTCTCTTGCCTCTTTCCGCATTTCTGTTACTTATTTCTGCACTTTTTTTTCTGCACTTCTCTTGCCTCTTTCCTCAAATCTAGTCTACTTTCGGCACCTCTCTTGCCTCTTTCTGCATGTCTGTTGCATCTTTCTGCACCTCATTTGCTTTTTCCTGTACCCCTCTTGCTTCTTTCTGCACCCTTCTTCCCTCTTGTTGAACCTCTCTTGCCTTTTTCTGTACCCCTCTTACTTATTTCTGTAACCTTTTTTGCCTCTTTCTGCACCTCTATTCCTTCTTTGTGCGCTTCTTTTTTTTCTTTCTACACCTGTCTTGCTTTTTATGCATCCCTGTTGTCTCTTTCTTTATCGTCTTCCCTCTTTCTGTACCTTTCTTGCCTGTTTCTGCATTTCACTTGCCTCTTTCTGCACTTTTCTTGCTTCATTCTACACCTCTGTTGCTTCTTTCAGCAAGTCTCTTGCCTCTTTCTGCATTTCTCTTGCTTGTTTCTGTACCTCTCTTGAGTATTTCTGCACCTCTGTTGCCTCTTTCTGCACTTCACTTGCTTCTTTCTGCACCTCTCTTACCTCTTTCTGCACCTCTTTTGCTTCTTTCTGTACCCCTCCTGCCTCTTTCTGTACCCCTCCTGCCTCTTTCTGCACCCCTCTTCCCTCTTTGTTCAACTCTCTTGTCTCTTTCCACTCCTCTATTCCCTCTTTCTGTACCACTCTTGCTTCTTTCTGTACCTCTGTTGCTTCTTTCTGTACTTCTCTTGCCTCTTTCTGCACCCTTCGTGCCTCTCTCAGCACCTCTGTTACTTCTTTCTGCACTTCTCTTCCTTCTTTCTGCAACCCTTGTACATCCTTCTGCACTTCTGTTGCTTCTTTCTTCATTTCTCTTTCTTGTTTCTGCACCTCTCTTGCATCTTTCTGCACCTCGGCTGCCTCTTCCTGCACTGCTCTGACCTCTTTTGGCATCCCTCTTGCCTCTTTGAACACCTCAGTTGCTTCTTTCTGCACTTCTCTTCCTTCTTTCTGCACCCTTCCTGCCTCTTTCTGTACCTCTCTTCCCTCTTTCAGTACCACTCTTGCCTCTTTCTGTACCTCTGTTGCTTCTTTCTGCACTTCTCCTGCCTCTTTCTGTACCCTTCATGCCTCTTTCAGCACCGCTGTTGCTTCTTTCTGCACTTCTCTTCCTTCTTTCTGCAACCCTTGTGCCTCCTTCTGCACATCTGTTGCTTGTTTCTGCACTTCTCTTGCTTGTTTCTGCACCTCTCTTGCATCTTTCTGCACCTTTGTTTCTGGTTTCTGCACTCCTCCTGCCACTTTCTATACCTCTCTTGCCTCTTTATGCACCTCTCCTACCTTTTTCTGCACCCCCTTGCTTCTTTTTGCACCCCTGTTGGTTCTTTCTGCACTGCTCTTGCTTCTTTCTGCACATAACCTCCCTCTTTCTGCACTTCTCTTGCTTATTTCTACACATCTGTTACTACTTTCAGCAATTCTCTTGCCTCTTTCTGCTCTTCTCTTCCTTCTTTCTGCACCCCTTTTGCCTCTTTCTGTACCTCTCTTACCTCCCTGTGCACCTCTCCTACCTTTTTATGCACTTCACTTGCTTCTTTCTGCACTTTTCTTGCCTTTTTCTTCACCTCTGAATTAGAGGTAGTTTTAATCCCCCTACCCTATTATGTACTAGGGCCTTACAGGGGAGGTCATGTAAATCACAGGGGCACCCCAACCCATAGTGTATATAGGTGTTTTCACTGTATTATAAGTTTATTTCAGCATAGTACTAGCTCCGGGCCTGGTTAGTCAGAGTTAGTTACCACCAGTACCAGTCACTAAAAAGCTGGGGGCACAGGATGACTTTGCAATACAGCCTCTTTCTGCATCTCTGTTGGTTCTTTCTGCATATCTCTTGCTTCTTACTGCACTTTTTTTAGTCTTTCTGGACTACTGTTGCCTCTTTCTGCATTTCTCTAGTTTCTTTATGTGCCTTTCTTCCTCTTTCTGCACATGTCCTACCTCTGTAGGCATAGTTAGAAATTATCATTTAAAAAACCTTTGAAATTTACTGGAAAAAAACGTAGGTTTCAGGTACGGTATAGTTAGAAATTAGCATTTAAAAAACCTTTGAAATTCACTGAAAAAACCATAGGCGTCAGGGAAGTTATAGTTAGAAATTAGCATTTAAAAAACCTTTGAAATTCACTGAAAAAAACATAGGTGTCAGGGAAGTTATAGTTAGAAATTAGCATTTAAAAAACCTTTGAAAAAAATTCACTGAAAAGACGTTATAGTTAGTTGGACTTTTCAGTCGTACAATACCAGAGAAATTCGGCTGTTATAGTTAGTTGAGCTAAGTATAACTCGCGACCCTGCTATGTACTGCTGATGCCATCACATATTACATCACTCATGACATGGTCAGTGACATCACTGATGACATGTTTTTTTCAGTGAATTTCAAAGGTTTTTTAAATGATAATTTCTAACTATAACGTCCCTGAAACCTATGTTTTTTTCAATGAATTTCGAAGGTTTTTTAAATGCTAATTTTAACTATAACGTCCCTGAAACCTATTGTTTTTTCAATTAATTTTAAAGGTTTTTTAAATGCTTATTTCTAACTGTAATGTCCCTGAAACCTATAGTTTTTTCAGTGAATATATATATATAGATGTTATCTAATGAAAAATGAATACTATATCCTTTCCCTGATTCGTTTAAACTAATCACATAGAAATGAGTAAGTATTGCTTACATATGTGGAGAGCCGTCACAGAAAAAAAATGTATAAGAACAAGCTATGTGACAATGCAAGCGCAAATTGCTGCTCAGGCACTAAACCTGAATATACATATATTATGAATATTCATTATATTTTGTGAAAGCCTGGCGCGAAAAGTCAAAATTGTAAATATGTATATAACTTGTGCAAACTACATATCCCAGAATGCCACCTAAAAGCAGAATGGGATTTAAATGAAACACAAATGATGGCTCACTTACCGTGAAATAAGCCATGGTGTGACTGAAACGCGTTGGTCCGAGCATTGGAATAAATATATCAAGTTGGTAAACCCAAGCCTTGAGTGCCGCGTCCTTGGTGAAAAATTGTTGTTTTGGGTCAGGATCCGACCCCTACGCAGAGCACCGGTAGCAGAGCGCGCAGGGTTCAGGGATCACTTTGTGCTGGAGATTGACTGATTCCCAGCGCGCCCGCTTCACTTCAGAAGGAGTTCCACGCCAAGAAAGATCGCCGAAGGTAGAGTGCCGAGCGGCGGTGTCGGTGGACGCCGCCAAACCGGGAGTCTCCCGAAGGTGAGTGGCAATGGTGGCCAGATGGAGGGAGGAGTGAAGCGATACAGTCTGCATGAGCTTACGAGTGAAACCGAACCGTATACAGTGCGGCGGTCATAAGCTCAGCAGACGAACGGCTTGGATCCAAGGATTGTAACTAAATAATTGACATTTCATGTTAAGCTCGCAAGAGTGAGACGCGCCAGGCTTACTAAACAAACAAACGTGAATGGTTAAAAGAATGGAAGTGCGAGCAGCAAAAATCCCGAGCAAAGCAGCCAGCTTGTTCAAAAATGCGGAAATCACAGAAACTACAACAGGAGGTGCGAGCAGCTCAGTAAACAAACAACCGGACGCTTTGAAACAATTGTTTAACCAAGCAGAAAGATTATATAGGAAAGAAATAAACAAGAGCTGGGTGGTTATTGCTCTTGAAAAGTACATAGAGGTAAAGCGGATTCCTAGGGGACTTAGGATCTTTACAATGCCTACACATCCTGACACCAAAAAAGCATTGATTGAGGAATGGGTTGAGAATAATTTAGAATGTTCATTAAATATGATGCGCATTTTAATAAAGCACGCCCCAATTGATATTGGAGAAATCATCAGTAAAATTAATGAAATAGAGGAAAACTTAAAACAACAAACAAACAAAGATGATGTGGCAAAATTGCGAAAAGACATGGACAGAAGGCTGGAAAAATATGAAACTGAGATTGAAGAAGGCAAACAAAGAAAATTTAAAAGAGATGAGAGAGATTATGCCCAAGGGAGGATTCTTACATTTGCGAAACATTTCGACACCTTGAAAAAGAATTTATCATTTCATAAACAAACAGGGACTCCAACAAGCACTAGTGAGTCTGAAGTTAGTGACAGTGAATTAAACAATGATGGAAGGAGTATGCATCCATGCGATTTTTTAGAAGAGGTGCGACTCATAATTCTAGACAAGACTATGTCCAGAGGAAGGGGTCGCGGACAGGAATCAAATTAAAAACCGAGGCCGAGGCAGAGGACAACAAATCAACTCTCAAAATGTAGAAAAACTCGAAGAGCCAAAAGGAAAAAGACATTACCCACTGAGAAATCGCAAGTGAAGAATTTAATAATCAATCTCTCTCAACACATACTAACGAAAGATGAAGAATCATTATTAAACAAGGATTTGTCATTTTGCCGAGAGAAACATTGTGATCAAACACAAGTACGAATAGATTTATATAAATTCGTTCGGAAATTAAAATTGGTAAAAATTCATGCACAAAAGGCAAATAATATCCCAATTAATGAGCAAAATCTGCAAGAATCACAAGGAACAAATGCTGTAACCTGGACAATTGAAGAGATACCTGATCTTCAAAATATCTTTGGACTATTGTATGAACAAAATGAAGGAAATCCAACGGAATCTCAGTTAGCTGAACATCTAGACGTAAGAACGGACCAAAGAGTAAATAGTGGCCTGAAGCGCAAATCCAAATTTTGCCCCACACTTTCTCCAGGGAATCGATTTGATCTCTTTTCAGAAGGTATGATCGAAGAAATTGAAAAAATGCCTAACACACGAAATATAGGCAAAAGAGAAAACCTAACAAGTAAAGAAAGAAGTGCCATAAGAACCTTAAAAGAAGATGCAAATCTAATAATAAAGCCCGCAGACAAAGAGAGTAATATAGTCCACTTGGACACCCAGGACTATATAAATGAAGCACTGCGTCAACTCATGGACACTAAGAACTACTGCAAATTAGAAAGCAACCCGATCAATAAAATGACTTTGCAACTCAATGAATCGCTACAAGATTGGAAAAATAAAGGATTGCTAAGTAATGATGAATTCAAATTTCTTACAAAGGATTTTCCTGTAATATCGACCATTTATTTCCTTACCAAAATTCATAAGACTCTTATTAATCCACCAATTGTTTCATCTTGTGACAGCCTTTATGAGAACGTGTCCCAATATGTCGACATGTTTCTAGCACCTATTGCTAAGAATATGAGTTCCTATATAAAAGACACTGGCGATTTCTTGAGAAATCTAAATGGAATTACATGGACTGACCAATATCTATTGGCTACCATCGATGTGGTTAATTTATACACATCAATCCAGCAAATAGTTGGGCTCAATGCCTGTAGCTACGTTTTGAAACAACGAAACCTAAATGAATTACAACACACCAACAAGTTGCAAGAAATGATCAAACTATACCTCACCAACAATGCCTTCATATTCAATCAACAATTATACAAACAAGAATGTGGCCCCGCAGTGGGCATTTCATTTTTACCGAACTATGCAAATGTAACAATGGGATGGTGGGAAAAAACAATTGCATGGGATCCTATAAATCAAACAGACTTGGATAAAATCATCCTATGGGTCCGCTTCATTGATGACTTGTTTTTAATTTGGAACGGCACACAACATGATTTTAATCTTTACTTTTCAAAACTCTGCCAAAATGAAGTAGGTCTGGATTTGACTTGTACAACTAGCAAAAAAAGAGATAGACTTCCTGGACCTAAAGGTGTACATTGACGACAAACAAATACACTCAACTCTCTTCCGTAAGAAAACCTCAACTAACAGCATATTGCACGGAACTAGTTTCCACCTGAAATTTCTTCTCTCAAGCATACCGTATGGTGAATTCATACGTATGAAGCGAAACTGCTCAAAAATCTCAGATGCAGAAGAGAAAATAAAGGATACCGTGATGAGATGAAAAAAGAGAGGATATAACAAAAGAGTACTTGAAAAGAGTAAAGAACGTGCCGCAACAAGAACAAGAGAAGAAATGTTGACACCAAAAATAGTGCGACAAGATGGAAAGCAAGAACCACCACGCTTTATAACAACTTATAGTAAAGAAAGCGGGATCATTGCATACAAAATGAAAAAATATTGGCACTTAATATCAGGGGATCCTGATATTGGAAATCTACTAGGTGACAAACCAATGATTGGATATTGAAAGACGGAGTCATTAAAAGATTAATTTGTGAAAAGCCATTTCAAGGACAACGGAAAACAAATTGGCTCACAAATCAACAAAAAGGTTTTAAAAAATGCAATGTCTGCAAGGCATGTAAAATTGGTCGCAACAAGAGTACCTTCAGCGAGCCAAATGGTAAGCAAATCCAAATTGAGGAGAAATTAACATGTACATCTACACACGTTGTATAGATCATTGAGTGTAAATGTGGATTGCAATATATTGGGAGCACAACATGTACTTTGAAAAAACGAATTCTAGAACATATCAAGGCTGTGAAGAAAAAAGACATGTCATATGCTACGGCCAAGCACATGGCAGTTTGTCAAAAAAGTGATTGGAGAGAAATGTCACACTATGGAATCTATATGGTAAAACAAGATGAGCGGGGCGGAGATCGACAAAAGAAACTGAGGCAAATAGAATCCCGCATTATCATCATATTAAAGAGCAAAAGCCCGAGAGGAATGAATAATGACGAGGAACTCTATGTACATTTGTAATAAACAAGAAAAGAACTAGAAGTGAGAAAATCTGGACGCTTGGAAACCCTGAATATGTTTGACCTTTTTGCTGCTTGTATACTGACAAGGCACTAAACCTTGCTAAAGAGTATCTGTTAGACTCGGACATTGATGTTATCTAATGAAAATATGGATACTATATCCTTTCACTGATTTGTTTAAACTAATCACATAAAAATGAGTAAGTATTGCTTACATATGTGGAGAGCCGTCACAGAACAAAAATGTATAAGAACAAGCTGTGTGACAATGCAAGCGCAAATTGCTGCTCAGGCACTAAACCTGAATGTACATATATTATGAATATTCATTATATTTTGTGAAAGCCTGGCGCGAAAAGTCAAAATTGTAAATATGTATATAACTTGTGCAAACTACATATCTCAGAATGCCACCTAAAGGCAGAATGGGATTTAAATGAAACACAAATGATGGCTCACTTACCGTGAAAAAAGCCAAGGTGTGGCTAAAACGCGTTGGTCCGAGCATTGAAATAAATATATCAAGTTGGTAAACCCAAGCGTTGAGTGCCGCGTCCTTGGTGAAAAATTGTTGTTTTGGGTCAGGATCCGACCCCTACGCAGAGCACCGGTAGCAGAGCGCGCAGGGTTCAAGGATCACTTTGTGCTGGATATATATAGATACATATAACCCTGAGGGTTTAAAAGATGCCCACACACACGGACGATTCCCCCAGAGCATCATATAAGACAGACACAGGCATGTACACCCACACCAGACATGCTTGTGTCTACTTTGAACAACAAGAAGAAGAGAGAAGTAAGTGCTCATGAGCGTGGCTAAGAGTGTGCCACGCTCCTATGTACAAGAATTACATCCGCCTTAGCTTAAATGGCAAGAGCAGACTATAATGATTGTAATGCTTTCCTAAGCCTCGTGCTTGCATGCAGCTATTGTCACCCTGTATACTCTCGAGTGTACATTCACAAGCGAAGCCGCTCAGCTGTTGAGAATCTCCTAGCAATGTCACTGTTGGCGTTGGATTCACAGCAGCTGGACGGCTCTGGTCGTGGGAGCTTGAATAAGCTGAAATAAACCCACTCTTATTCTACATACCGTCTCACATACCTAATTTAATACAGACCTTAATGTTCTCTTCTGATTTCTAGCTTGAGTACTGCTAAACTGTATGGTATGGTGATAGAGAACTGATTTGAGAGGCTTTTGCAACGATTAATTGCATTTGAAATCTGAGAATAATGTAGTACTCTGGTTTTTCAGATCTAAAACAACACATACATAACTCCACCTTAGAGGGATAACCAAGGTTTAGCCATTCGTGAGTGATCCCACAATATGTAGTAGGCACTGCTGAACCCATTGACGCTTGAGCATCAGTGTGACAAAAAGCAAACCCTTTGATATCTTTTGAAGTAAGGCAAAGAACCTTTGGGCCCAATGTACTCAGTCCTTTGAGGTCACAATCCTCTGATTCACATAATCATATCCTTTGCAACAGAAAAAAGGCAAGTTTCAAGAAAGACACATTGCAAGTCAGTAATGATTTATAATCTTTACAAAATGACTGCAATTTGATAGGAAGACAGGACATGAAAGGGACAACCCCCAGACTCCTACCAAATCACAATGGAATACATCAATGGTTTTCAACTGCAATTGTAGTCACAAACCAATGATGAGAAACTTCAAATTAGGAATGATATTCTATTCCCAAAGTAGAAGCTGAATGTTTGCCTTCGGGGGACCAGATACTACTCAGTTGACCACTGCAGACTCCCTGGACGCAATTCAGTGAATGCCAACTTTTATTTTTGTAAGCAACACCTTTTAAAAAAAATGTTTAGCATTCAGTAAATGCTAATGCAGGGATAGGAGTATGTGGACATTTAGGGAGGTGTTATGTTTTCTATTAGGTATGGTGTCAGTCGGTTTCCAATAAAAATTGTGAAGAAACAATAGATTTGTATTTATAATCAGTGCTTTGCAGGGAATTAGGAGTATAGTAATATAGAGGAATCATCATAATTCTCTCTGCTATCTACATGTCCAATTAAATTGGGTGTCTGGCTGTGGATGCTATGCATTTAATCGATGAATACTGTGGCTACCTCATGCCAAAACTGAGGGGCTGAATCAACAAAGCATGTGCGAGTATTGGAAGTAGTACTACAGGAGTATTCTTTTACATACTCTTACATGCATCTGTGACTAAATCCAAAAAACACCCAATTCCCTATTAGTAAAAGGGCACGTCTTTCAAGTTGCACTAATTTTATTTGAATACATGTCTATGTTATCCCACTTTAGATGTACTGATGTAAATTCATTGAGGCATGTAAGTGTACACTTTTACTTACTTGTACATGTCTTGGTGACTTGACCCCTGAGTAAATAGCATGATCCAAATACATTTTCTGACCTAGTTACAAAGGTATTCTGGAGTACAGAAAGTTGCACTCTTGCAGTACTATGTAACACATGACTTTGTGAGCTGGCCCCAAAACATCTAAAATGGGAATAAAGGGGGCGTAGCCAAGATGGTGGTGGAGTAGCTGTGTTTCTTGTGAGCTCAGCTTGCCGAGGCCGGCATAATAGCATTCAAAGGTGACCCTGGACGCTGAATATGGCTGAATTCACCGTATAGGTGCAGGAGAATACAAGGCGTACCTGTGGTGACCTATGTGAGGTGACGGTCCCGATCTAGAGCCAGAGACGTCTGGCAGCATCGAACCAGTGGGAGTGAAGTTGGAGTGGCCGCTACTCGAGCCGTGCAACGTGGCCGAGTGATCCGTCCAGAACCTGTGTGCGGAGACCGCGTCAGGTCCGATGATCGGGGCTGCCATGAGAAAAGAACGTGCCAGCAACCAAGCCGAACAACGGAAGAGGCGGAATGTGGCACGGAAGCGAGACTCGACCTTCAGGCCCAGAGGTGAGCTGCATGCTAGCCGACCCCTGGCAGGACTGCATTCCAAACAAGGCAGCCCTGACTGCGCCTGGCATGGAATTGAAGTAGCGGAGCAGGGACGGGCCTCAACACAGTGGAATCAAGGTGAGAGCCGCGATCCCGGAGGGGCGAGAAGGGAAGATCTGGGGTGGATGCAGGCCTTGCCTAGGAACGGACAAACAGACTAAGCCTCACCCAGCCGACCTGGAGGAATCCCTGGGGCTTCTTCAGGTGCCACCTGGCAATGCCCCCCTGGCTTAGCGGGCGAGGCGGCTGCGGGCCCTGACCACCCTCCAACTGGTGAATCAGATACATAGCCCGGTGGAGGGAGTGTAGGACGGGCGGACCATCCCCTGCAGCAGCCTATGTCTCATGCGCGGCCATAAAGGTAGGTGAGAGACTGCCACAGAAGCTGAGAGGAGTCCATAATCAGGCATTGAAAGCGAGAGCGGGAGCGGGCCTGGGGGGATACAGCCGGTGATTGTGCCTGCCAAGTGATAGGAGTGTGGCAGCAACCAAGTCAAATAACAGAAGAGGCAAAGTGCGGCACAGAGATGAGACTCATCCTGCCGGCCCCAAGGCGAGATGTGCGCCAGCCGAACCCCGGTACGGCTGTGCTCCTGACAAGGCCGCCCTGACTGCGCCCGGCGTGGAACTGAAATAACAATCGAGACAGGCCCCAATACAGTGGAATCGAGGCAAGAGCTGTGGTCCCGGAGGGGTGAAAAGGGAAGACCCGGGAGGCTGCAGGCCTTGCCAAGGCCCCGAATAACAGACTCAGACTGGGCCTCGCCCAGCCAATCTGGGAGAACCCCCGTGGCGTCTGCAGGAGGTAACAGAACCTGCCACCCCCCCCGCATGACGAGTGGAGCGGCTGTGGGGCCTGACCATCCTCCAACTGGTGAATCTGACGTATAGCCCGGTGGTGGGAGAGTGGGCTGGGCGGACAGTTCCCGCTGTGCCCTGTGCCTTACGCGCGGCTATAGGCCATAAAGGAGGCGAGAGTCTGGCCCGAGAAGACGAGAGGAGCCCAAAATCAGGAGTTGGAGACAGGAGCGGGCCTGGTGGGGGATACAGCCTATCTCCAGGAACACATTAGAAGACCCTGGGCTGAAAGAGGCTGCAGACCCAACATAGAGAGGCCACACGTGGGGCAACTCCCTGGTGCCTGTCGGCCACCCCACAACCTTGGAGGTGTGGTGCAGTATCAGCTAGTAGCTATAACTGTGATTCCTCAGTAGGCCCGTGACGCAGATGGAGGCCGGCCAAAATGAACATACTGTGGGTAACAAGTGGCAATGGGCCGCAGAGATGACCACTCACCACATGAAGAAGGACCCGACGATCAAGGACCTTCTGCAGAAACTGGGCACTAAGAAGGCGGACCACCCCAGGACCCACCAACAGGATGAAGATATGGACCCAACTGGCAAACAAATGGAGGAGCCCATCACACAAGGGTTCCTGGAGCAGCTGTTCGGGACACTCAGGGAAGACTTTGCTGGACTGCGACAAGATGTCACCTCTGACATTAAGCAAATCAGGGCAGAGGTACAGGATCTCGGCGACTGCGTTAACTCCCTAGAAAGGAATGGCAACCGAAAAGAGGAGGAGATTACCGAACAGGCCAGTGAGTTGGGAGACCTTAGAGACAGGAATGAGGAGCTTTATCTTTGTCTGGAAGACTTCGAGAACCGCTCTCGAAGTTCCAACATACATATTGAAGGTGTGACACTCCAGGCCAATGGAGGGAAGCTGGAGAATTGGGTGGTTCGCTTCTTCCATCATGTGGCCCCAGCAGTGGGAGACAAAGAAATCATTCTGGATCGCACCCACCGAGCATGCTGACCAGCCAAGAACCAGTGACAGCAACAGGACATCCTCACATGTCTCCACTCCTTTCAACAGAAGATCATAATGGCCGCCACCAGAGATAAAATTACCCTGGTGTATGAGGGATTTCAAGTTTGAATATACCAAGACTGGTCACCGCTCACCCTCCAAAGGCGGAAAGCTCTGAAACCAGCCACCGCCTCCCTATGGGATAAGGGGGTCCGGTACTGCGGGGGATACCATTTCAGGCTTTCGTTCGTCTGAAACAAGGAATTGTACTCAGTTTGGTCACTGAAGGAGGTACAGGAGATACTCGGTCTTGACTTAGAGGAAGAGGGCAGCCCTGAATCACAACAGAGGATACAGCTATAAGCGATTAGCAGAAACCCAGAAGACGACGAGGGACCAGACACGAGAAACCTTCCAAGTCAAAAAGAAAGAGAGGCTCTGCTCCAACAGATACAAAACCAAGATGGGACCGGAGACAAATTGCCCACCTGAGCGTAGTGCACACAGCTATTCACTAACTCGGTGCTGCAGACACCCCAGATGCATCCAGAAGCGAAGAAACCCGATCTCGGCAGAGTGGGCTTACTCTTGTCGCTACAATGAGCAAACACCAAACACAGAGACCCATGCACGATAGTGTGTCCTATGCCGGACTGCTGGCACCCTCTCAAGGCATGTTTGCCTATTTTATATCTGTACTTCTTTACTTTCCTGTCTCCTTCTCTTACAATGGGGCCTACTCTACGTGTTACCACAGGAGGAAGGCCTAGCAAGAAATTGGCCACGGGACACATAGAACCAGCAGGGATGCTATAGCACTCGAAGGGAGAGGTCGAGTTCAGAGAACAGAAGCTGCCCATACCCCAATGGCGCATGATGCAAGCACACAGGACACATTGTCATACAATATACACATGATGAATCAGGAGGAAGAAGTTACTGCGCGACCCACTGCGGCTGGGGGAGGGAGGTGGGGAGAGGAGATGGGGGAACACTTCTACCTGTGCAACACGCCATAATTCCTGAATGGGATAGACCTGGGGTGGAGGGAGTCCCTACTCACACGCGCACCCAAGGAGGGATTCTTGGCCAATACATTAAGTACCCATATGTCCACCATTAGGATTAGGATCATGAGCTTTAATGTCTGAGGGCTTAATGCACCCGTTAAGTGATGCGCACTTCTCACAATGCTTAAAGAGTTGCGATATCTGTCTAATACAGGAGACCCACTCGCAGCGCGCTGACTGGAAATGCCTAGGCGCCAAATGGTACAATAGACAATATTTCTCCTCTGCTATGGGGAAAAAGCCGGGGGTGGCTATTCTCATAGCTTCCCATTTTCAAGGCACGGTAAAGGGGGTGCATGCAGAAATACCAGGAAGAATGCCGGCACTGCGTGTTCAGGTTGGATCCCATCCATATACCATAGCTAGCTTCCATATACAGCCCTAATGAGCACCAAGAAGCTTTCTTCCAAGATGCACTAAATATGATTGTGGACTCTCAGGATGAGGATTTAGTATTAGGGGGGACTTTAACATAGCTCCGAGTTCACAGCTTGACAGGTCAGTGACAAGGATAGGACACTCAGGATCACTCTCGGATCCTATGCTCCAAAGACTTGGGGAGTTGGGTTTGACAGACACTTGGAGTCTCTGCAATCCCACAGCTCCGGAGTATACTTTTTTCTCAGCATCGCACCAGACATATGCATGTATTGACTAATTCTGGATTTCCCAACGGGTTACGGGCTAGATGAAGGAGGTGACAATAGGGACGGCCGTGCTGTCTGACCACTCTCCAATTTCACTGGTGCTGTGCCTACCGGGTGGGTCACTACGCCAATGGTCATGGATGCTCAACCACAAACTACTCACATCCGATTCCAATAGCGCCAACATTTGAGCTGCAATTGGGGACTATCTGAAAATTAACGATGATGGCTCGGTTCAACTTTCCCTGCTTTGGGACGCTCTGAAAACGGTGATACAAGGCCGGTTTCTGTCGATCACTGCGGGACTCAATAAAGATAGGAGGGAAAAGCAGGAGCTGCTTGAAACGCAGGTCAGGGAACTTGAGGGGGTGCACTGCCACACGGGAGTGGTCCAGACCAGAAGTCAACTTAAAAGCACATGGAAGCAACTGAAAGTGGTGTAAGGTGACCGTTCGGTGTATGCGCTCCTTCGTACTAGGGAACGCTATCACGAAGAGGGTAATAAGGCTGGGAAACTCTTGCCACATCTGCTGACATCCCAGATCGTCACATTGCAGGTATTAGGAGTCCCCAGGGAGAGCTTCTTTAGGGAGACAGGGACATAGCGGCCGAGTTTGAGGACTTTTACCACACACTATATGCAGCGGAGCACCTGGATGCTAAGGCGGCCGAGGGCGATGTCAGTCGCCGCAGTGTCCCCACTCCACACGACTGATGCTGATGCTATGGATGCGGATATCTGCACAGAGGAGGTCCTGCCGGCCATACAGAAACTCACGGTGGGGAAAGCCCCGGCGGGGACAGCTTCCAAGTTGATTTTTATTAAGTATTTGCCCCTGAGCTCATACCAATCCTGACATGTGTTTTTAATGCTTACAGCGAGACTGGCACTCTAACCCCCACAATGTCAATGGCAGAAGTGGTGGTGATACCGAATCCCAGTAAGGACCCAAAGGACTGCTCCTCCTACCTCCCGATTTCATTACTAAAATCGCTCATACTACACTGACAATATTGCCCGGTTTTGCAATAATGTTAAACAACTGTTTAACATTGTGAAGAACTATGTGACCCCCAAAGCTATGAGCAATGCCCATGCTGCTTTTTCCGCTTGGTGTGAAGAGCTTTCTCAGTTTTTCATCAATAAAGTCAGGGCTCTCCAACAGTCATTTGGTAGCCAGGACACCCATGTTTCCTCGGAGCTCCCTGACCGACGTAACCCTTTTCTTATTCAGCTGATTAATGCATTTCTGACACTGGCCTACGTCCCCACTGAGTGGAAACAGGCACTGCTTATCCCTCTGATCAAAAAGCCGAATTTGGATCCCAACCTCTCGACTAGCTATCGCTCTATTTCTTTGCTCTCTCCTATTGCCAAAGTATGCGAAAAGATGGTCAATAAGCAGCTGACTGCCTTTCATGAACAGCATGGCCTCCTTCATCCGGCCCAATCCGGTTTTAGGGCCACCTATAGCACAAAGTCTGCTCTGGTGGAAATCACGGAAGCTATTCGCGAGACTGTGGATGCGGGGGGCAGGGCAGTTTTGGTCCTCTTGGACCTCTCTGCTGCTTTTGATACTGTCCCCCATTCACTTCTTCTGGCCTGCCTCAAGGAACTAGGCATTATTGGTGCCGCTGGGGAATGGTTGAAATCCTTCTTGAAAGATAGAACCCAACAGGTGTGGATCCCTCCCACGTCTACTTCCCAAGTTTTTTTGACAGGGGTGCTGCAGGTGTCAGTACTTAGCCTACTTTTGTTAAACTTATATATGATTCCTCTTATTCAGTTGGCAGAAGAACTAGGAGTTAAGGTTGTTGGCTATGCCGACGACACCCAACTCCTGTTCACTTGGAAAAAATCGGAGTCATCCACTGCCCATGTTAAAACCTGTTTAGCTGCAGTGCTTAATTGGCTGTCACATGCTCAGCTGAAATGCAATGAAGATAAAACAGAAATGTTATTCTTTGGAGAATTTCCTCCCCCAGGTTTGGCATACCTTCTGGCCTGATGAGTTTCCCAGGCCGTCTCCTTCTGGACGTCCTGTAAAAAACCTCCGGATCTGGTTTGAGGAAAAGCCGAATTTCTGTAATCAGATTAATAAACTGACTGGCACTTGCTTCTGCATTTTGAAACTTCTCAGGAAATTTCTGCCCTCTCTGTCCTTAACAGCTAAGGAAACAGTTGATTGAGCTCTTGTTACCTCCTGCATTGATTGTGCAAATGTACTATACGTGAGCCTTCCTGCCGTTCTTATTGATGAACTTCAGGGTGTCCAAATGGCACTGCTCGTCTGCTTCTTGACCTCCTCCAAGCGCACCAGCGTCATGCAACACCTGCGCAACGTGCACTGGTTACCAGTGAAGGCAAGGGTCACGTATAAAGCCCTGGTAACTATTCATACCGCACTTTACGAATACGGCCCCCTCTACATCAGGAAGCGCTTTCAGTTTTACTACCCCAGGAGACATTTGCGTTCCTCTAACGTGCTACTGGCTTCTGTCCCCAGATTCCGCTTGAAGAGAAAGGGCGGTAGCTCTTTGACCTACTTGGCGGCCAAGGCTTGGAACTCGCTCCCTCTTGATCTGCGTAGTCTGCATTATTCTACCCAATTTAGGAAGAAACTAAAAACCTTCCTTTTTTCAATGATCTGGTTTTCTGTGTTATTGGCTCTTATTTTTTCTCTTTCCGTCTTCTGTCTCTTGGGCACGCACCAGGACACTATTGAGTAGCTGTGCGCGTTACGAAACCATAAACATAAACATAGATCTGAAGATCTTCACTAGCGTATTGACAGCAAGGCTTGCCCCTCACATGCAAGGCCTGGTTGACCCAGATTAATCAGGCTTTATCCCCGAACGCAACTGCAGTGATGGGACGAGAGGTACACAGACAAAATATCGAAAATAAAATATCGGAAAGACAAAATATCGAAGTTAAAATATCGAAGGTAAAAAATATTGGGAAGCAAATATATCGGATACAAAAATATCGTAATAGGTAAGTAAGTAGAAATATCGAAAAAAATAATATCGTATGACAAAATATCGACAATACAAAATATCGTGTAGTAATGGAAAAAATAAATAGTGTAGGAAAAAATATAATAATTGTAAATAAAAATTTGATAAAAAGGTCTATATTAAAAAATTACAATATATTTAATATAAAAATATTTTTTAAAAACATATATAGTTTTAGGAGCGGGTTATTGGGTTTATAGGGGATAAGGGTGGGAAGTAATTTAAAAATAAATAATAAATTAATATATATTTGTAAAAATCTTTTTATTAATAATTAATTGGTAAATAATTAATATTAATTTGTTAATTAATTAATATAATTTAGTACATTATTTTATATAATAATTAATTGGTAATTAATGAATATTAATTAGTTAATTAATTAATATAATATCGTACATAATAGTACAAAATTAATAATTGGTAATTAATTATTATTAATTAGTAAATTAATTAATATAATTTTGGACATAATTTTAAATAATAAATAATTGGTAATTACATAATAATAATTAATTGGTAATTAATTAATATTAACTAGTTAATTAATTAATATAATTTTGTATATATTTTTAAATAATAAATATGTGTTAATTAATTATTATTAATTAGTTAATTAATTAATATAATTTTTTTCATATTTTTAAATAATAATTAATTGGTAATTAATTAATATAAATTAGTTAATTATATTAATTAGCTTCATTTAGTTTAATATATATTTTTTACTTATTGTAAATTAATTTGGAAAAAATAATATTAATAATTAAATTTATTTCTTTACAGCTAATGTGCTAATATATTAACTTTATTGTTATTGTTAATTAATAATTATTTTGTAATTACATAATAATAATTATTTTTGGGTAAAGGAGTATTGTTAGAGTTCAGGGTCAGTTTTCAGTTCTTGGTTAAAGGGGTATTTTTAGGGTTCAGGGTCAGTTTTGGGTTTTTGGGTAAAGGGGTATTTTTAGGGTTCAGGGTCAGTTTTCAGTTTTTGGGTAAAGGGGTATTTTTAGGGTTCAGGGTCAGTTTTGGGTTTTTGGGTAAAGGGGTATTTTTTGGGTTCAGGGTCAGTTTTCAGTTTTTGGGTAAAGGGGTATTTTTAGGGTTCAGGGTCAGTTTTGGGTTTTTGGGTAAAGGGGTATTTTTGGGGTTCAGGGTCAGTTTTCAGTTTTTGGGTAAAGGGGTATTTTTAGGGTTCAGGGTCAGTTTTGGGTTTTTGGGTAAAGGGGTATTTTTTGGGTTCAGGGTCAGTTTTAATTTAATGTACGCTGGATTTGGTATAGTAATAATTAAATTATTAGAGACCAACATATACTCACATTTAATATACAGTGCAACATTTCTGATAAGATTGTTACATTATAGTAAGATAATGATACAAATAGTTCAACATGATTGTAGAAACATTATTTTTATTTATGTTTCACAAATAAAATGTTATTTCATTACAAAATTCTTTTTATTACATTTGGTTTTATAAACATATTTTATAAACACAATGATAAGCAACTATACAGAAGCATTATTATTTTCATACTTTTTGTACAAAAATGAATATTATTTATTATCTCTTTTACATATTGTAATTTCATAAAGAAATGTAGAAATAACAAAAGTATTTTTTACACTTTATTTCAATACATAAAATATTTATTATGTAAGTCACATATTTTTAACACATTTTTCTATTATTATAATTTTTGACAATGTAGTTATATTTCTAGACATTGTTAATATAAATATTATTCTTTTCATAATATTTATTTATTACATTCATTTACATATTTGTTAATCAAATCATTGTAGGATTAAAGTAAATATTTCTTTACAATAATAGAAACTTAATGTTCATTTTTGCATATTTAGTGAAGTATATATATTATATTTTATACTTGGGACTATTTTATTGCATTTGGGTGCTTTATTTTGTAACCGGGTTAGGTCGTTTTGGGTTATTTGGAAGAAGGGCTGATCGCGGTTGGGAGACACTTCACGTCGCTTCAGGTAAGGTTTATTTTATATGTTTTATGTGTATTTTAATGATGTTTTGAGATTAGTGACCTTATATTTTGTGTTGTTGAATGTGAGGGAGGTATGTTTTAGATTTCGAAAACAGATAATTACTTATGGTATATACACGTAGTGTTAGTTAGTTAACTCATTATATATAGAGTGAATTTTAGTCTTTTACGGTATATCTACAAGTGAAATAATCTATTTTAATATGTTTGTACCTAATTACTAGCTAATTAATGTGGGTGGGAATGTCTGTTTTCTATGTTTTTGTCATAGGTGTACGCTACATCGGAAGTTCCGTTTTTTTTTAAAGGAAGAGTTTGTTTGTTTAATTCAACACTGCTTTACAAACACTTCTTTACATTTTTCGGTTTTGCTGGAGCGATTCTTTCTATTTTTCAATTTTTTCGGGTTTTTTATGCTTATTCGATGGCTCTGGATAACGTGGATGTCTTAATTTTGGAACAGTTGTATTTTTACATTTTTTTTGGGTTAATTTGGCACTACCTGGATTACTTTGGTGGACAAGGAGGTTATTGGATTGACAACATGATTGGTAAGTCCTTGCTTTCTTATTTTGTGTGGGTGGGTAATGTTATTTTTATTATGGAATAGTTTTTTACTTGTTATTTAGTTTTAATGTGTGCATATATTATAATAATATCTCTATATATTGCATACATTAAATACTTTAGAAGCTCACGTTACATATTTTTCCATACTTAGGTGATACTTTTAGTGTTTTATAACATTTTGGGAATTAATTAGAGTAGTGTTTTGGCAATGATATTTAGGTATTCTATGCCTTTTGTACTAGGGTAAAGTTTAACTTGTTCTTCCAGGTACTTGTGCATTTGTTTATTTTGCTTTGATGTTTTAGGGACAAGTTCAGTTACAGATTGGTCCATTCTAAATTCCTGGTAGCTCTGTTCTTTCTGTAGGCATTTAATGAAATGTTCTAGAGTAGGTTTGGTTCTGCCAGTTGATTGTACAAATGCATTGTGCCAACCTTCCACTGCATTGTTAGTTTTTGAATCTCCGTTAAGGGTACTTCTGTAAACGTTCCACCAGGGTATGAGGAATTTGGGATTTCGTCTGTGGCCAGATCTGTGGAGTCTGCCTACCCAGGTGTCTTCAAAGTAGTCCAGAAATGGACTTAATTTAGCTTCATTTTGTTTGTAGAAGGGGCTGTCTATAAGAATGTTGTAGTGTTCAGCTACGTCTGTTTCAGGTACATAAGCAAGCGCAATGAGTTTTTTAATTTGGAAAGCAAAAGATGAGTTTGTAGCATATTCGACACTTAGGGTAGTTTTTTGAAGGTGTCTCCATAAACACTGGTTTAAATGATAATAGCAGCCTTGAATGCAGGTATGGGGGTGGATTTTTATGATAGTTGAGAGCATTGCTTGCTCAAAATCAAGAATGATACTTTCAGGAGAAAAATCATTAGTTTTTTGTTTAATTATATTTATTAACTCCATATATGTGGAATTATTTTTGTTTGGTAATAGTGCATATAGCAAAGGTATGTTGCAGTTGTGGTAGAGGCCATGTATTGTGTATAATTGGAAAAATGGTTTGGGACAGATGTTAAATGTTCCATCCATCATCCAATATTGGCTTTGCTGCAGTTTAACTAAATTCATACTGGTACCAAAAATGATAAGCCTTTTGTCATTGTTTTCGTTGTCGTAAACTATAAATGGTTGTTTATTTAAAGTTATTATTTGGTTAGCAGTTAAATTTATATCCTGATATGTTCTGGGAGATGGTGTTGTAGAAGTAGTAGCTTTTTTAGTTTGTGCTATAGTTCTTTTTAAGGAGAGGATATTTGGCGTTTGAGT
The DNA here is from genome assembly GCF_964261635.1 of Lissotriton helveticus. Lineage (NCBI taxonomy): Eukaryota > Metazoa > Chordata > Amphibia > Caudata > Salamandridae > Lissotriton > Lissotriton helveticus. The sequence continues at coordinate 1,297,408,062 of NC_136067.1, read as the reverse complement.
TGTGGCAGTTTTGGGGATTTTAGGAATGGCTTCTTTTAAAATGACATTTGTTTGCTTTTGGGAACCTGTACTAGCTTCTTTTATATTTTCCAAAGCTGTTCTAACTTCTATTTCAGTAACATTAGGTGGATGATTGTGTTCCCTAGTATACAGTACTGTAGCTTCTTTAGTTGTTGCTCTGCCATAGCACTTGTTAGAATAATATTTACAACATTTCCAATTAACTTGCATGCCATATTGCTTTTCTTGTGTATAAGTGTAACCCATGTAGCATAGTAATAGTTTTCCTTTCTGGCTGGTCACAAATTCGGCTCCTTCGGTCATTTTGTACTTTGTATATCTATAAAATGTATATATAATAGTTAATGTCAAATTAAATGTGATAAATAATCTATGTTAGTGATAAGTAGGAATGTTTATACTTACGTGTTTTTGAATTTACAGCAAAATTAGGAGCTGCTTGCTTCTTTAGTTGGGGATAATTGTTTGTGATGTTGTTGTAGCTGTTATGAAAAACATGAAAGTAGTATATTATTAATTAATGTTTTGGTACCTTTGCAATGTTAGAGCTCATTTCTACTACAAAAGTGTATCTTCATGATTCACATTGTGAAGATACTTACATATTTTTTTAGGTTGGTCTTTGCCAGTATAGTTGTTTCTTCAGCTTCTGGAGAGTAGTTTGTAGTGTTATCTTAAATAAAAAAGGAACATATGTATTAGAATAATCACCATGTTGGTATGTTTTTTAATAGATTATCTGGTAATTATGTTCTTTAATATAGTTACTTTGTGATTATTATCTGTATTATTCAGAATGTGGAGTTCTGTATTATGTCTGTATATCTATTCGTTGTGTTTGCTCTGTAAATAAACAATATATAATAGAACATAATTAGAACAGTTCTAAATGTTAGTATTGTATTTCCACATTTATTTCAGTTGCATAATACTTACGTAGTAAAATGTATTGGAGAAATAGTACTGATGTCCTTAGTTCATTAGTAGTGCAGTTTTCAGTAGTAGAATCTACAGAAAAAAAGAAATATGTGGGGCAAAAGTCATTATTTCTGTGTGTTTAGATTTATGTGCACATAATGAATCAATGTGAAATTACTTACATAGTTATTAGAATCTGTATTCCTAGGGTTTGTTCACAGTTATTTTGAGTAGAATATTCAGTACTCGTTGTATCTAAAAAAAATAGTTTCATATAATTATTTAGCATGTTAAGTAGTATGAATAGCAAAGGGGCACTGGGTATTTAGCAGGTAAGTAAGTAGTATTAGCAAATAATGCACTTTCTATTTTATTTACTTACTTAGAAGATGTGATAGTAGGTTGATAGTCTGGTTCTTCTAGTTGTTGTGCAGCAATTCGGATAGAGATGAATCTCCTTCAGTGACTTTTGGCAAGTAGTTTGTGCTTAGATTTTAATTGTTTATATAGGGGAGTGTCAGTAGTAATTACTTTGCTATTGGTTTATTTAAAAAATTAGGTTTGTGATTGGTTAGTTAGTATATTTGAATTTCAGTTGTGATTACTTTGTAATAGAAGTGAAAAACAAAAACAAATTATAAAATTATACAAAGTAGTATAGAATATTTTTATATGTGTAGGTGATATAATTATACCAATAGGATATTTTTGACAAATTAATAGTGTGTCTATAGTATTAATGTAAGTATTTTGTGTTTATTTAGATGTGAACACATATAAAACGTTAATTAATTATGCAAACAGATGCATATAAAAAGTCGATATAGCTGATAATCCGATATTGAAGTGCACGATATTTTTGATGTCGATATTATAGTTAATGTCATTATTTTTTGTAGATAGCGATATTTTTGTTTTCCGATGTTAATGTAGTCGATATAAAAGTAAACGATGTTTTTGTATATCGATATTAAAAAATCGATATTTGTGTATATATCTAGTTAAGTATAGGAACCCGATATTTTTGATTTCGATATTTTTGCTCCGATATTTTTGTACGTCGATATTGTGAATCTCGATATTTTGTCAGACATTCGGGACGAGATGCCTCTGCTATCAGACAAGACTCAGCGCACCCAACAACCCACACTACTTCTGTCGGTCCACGCCGAGAAGGCATTTGACCGGGTACACTGGTCATACTTGTGGTGCATCTTGAGCAGATTTGGGATTGGGGCACGATATCAATGGTGGGTGGATGGCATATACAAAACACTAGAAGCACGTATTTGAGTGAATGGGATGGCCTCCCAGCCGGTTGCGATAAGGAGGGGAACACAACAGGGGTGCCCACTCTCCCCCCTCCTTTTTGCGCTCTATATGGAGCCATTGGTGGAGAGGGTCCGGCACCTCCAGACAGTCACTGGGATTCAAATGGGCAACAGAGAACACTAAATATTCTTGCATGCTGATGATGTGATGTTATTACTCATGAGGCCAATGCTTTCCCTCCCTCTCCTATTAGAGAAACTTAAAACATTTAGCGGGGTCTCGAGATTTAAAATCAACCTACAAAAAACACTGGCATTTGGCCTCACCCTGCCCCGTGCTGAGCAGGATCACCAACAGACATTCCCGTTCGAGTGGGCACAGGGAGGCGTCTCGTACTTAGGGCTGCAGATACTTCCGACAATGGAAAAATGGCTAAAGCCAGCTACTCAGTCCTGCTAGAGGATACCTGGCGGGAACTACTCAACTGGAGGAAGCACACCATGTCATGGCTGGACAGGCTGCCGGCTGTTAAAATGACTCTCCTGCCTCGCATTCTCCATGTGATGCAGAAGCTACCACTGTGCCCCCCACCTCGAATCATAGCGTAACTGCAACACCTGATGGGGAATTTCATATGGGAAGGGAAAAAGGCCTGCATGGCACGGCATCAAAGAAATTTTGGCTAAGCTGATGGGAGTCTCGGGGTCCCAGGCCTAGAGAAATACTTTCAAGAAACCCAACTGCGGTATATGATTGGGTGATATAAACTAGAGTCGGAAAAGCATTGGTGTTTCATTGATCGTGCAATCACAAGGATGCACATATGAAAAGTTCCCTGGCTCCCTAAATTACAAGGTCAGCTGGAGCTTATACCTCACCGGTGCTGAGGGCAATCATTGGGGTGTGGAAGAGGGTACAGGAGCCCAGTGGGCTTTCAACACCTGTCTCCCCGCTGACCCCTTTTATTGGTAACTGTAATGATATGATGAGTAGTTCAGCCGTAGTAGTTTTCATGTAGGTTTACTTAAGTAGTAAGTTGTACAAAGTATGAGCCCTACCAGGAGCAGCCTCTATGCCCAGATTTCCCACTGGTGATGGAAGGTAACAGGTATCTGAAACGGCAAGAAGCTAATTGTAAAAGTATAGGTGACCTCTTTGATGAGAAAGGGATTATAGACTTTCCTGAGTTGGTGTCGAGTTTTTGAATCCCCCAGGACTCCTGCTGGCAATACTTAGTGATCCGACACTGGATAACACAACCTCAGATAAAACAACATGCTAGCCACCCCCTCACAAAATTTTAGCTATGGTATATCACACGCACATCAGACAAGCGCCTGCTCTCGTACATCTACTCCTTTTTTAACAAGCCCAAAAATAATGCTAAGTCCCCGGCGCAGCGTGGGTGGGAAACAGAATTGGAGCGGAAGTTCTCCCCTAAAGAGTGGCAGGATATAATTCACAGAGACAGGGACTCCTCCTGCAGTACCACGGGCAAGGAAATGTTTTAAAGATAGAACACTCCTGGTACTATACTCTGTTAAGGGTGGCAAAATGGAAACCCAAGGGCAGTAATCTATGTCGGCGCAATTGTGAGCAGGTTGGCACGCTCACTTACATTCTCTGGCAGTGCCCCAAAATACAGACTTACTGGAACGCAGTCCTTCAGGAGGCCAATTCCATCCATCACACTGAAATACCCGGATTTCCCAGTTACACCCTTCTGGGATTGCCAAACCCCATTACCTTCCCTCTTAAGTATTGTAGGGGCAGAGCCATTACTTTATCACTAGGAGCCGCCAAACAATTGCTTCTGGCACGCTGGGGAACGGAAGAAATTCCGACTAAATTACACTGGCTGTACAAGATATGGGAAATAGTAGGCATGGAAAAGATCATAGCTAGCTTGACCCACACCTTATCCAGGTTCGATAAAACGTGGGGCACCACCATCGAATTCCTGTCCTCCGAATTTGTGGAACTCACCTGCCCAAGATACCTCAGAGTGCTATCAGCCAGATTCATCATTCTCCCGTTTTGCGAGCCCCTAATAGCGATTCATAAGGAATCGCTATTAAGGACTTGCAAAACGGGATTCATGTAGGAATTGCAAAAAATATTGCGATTCCTACATGTTCCTTATGTGCGATTAGCAAATTGCTAATCGCAAATAAGGAATAGCTCCCCATGCATTCCTATGGGCCTGGACCATAGGAATGAATGGGGAGTTATTCCTTATTTGCGATTAGCAATTAGCTAATCGCAAATAAGGATGCGATTTCAAGGTTGCAGGGGTGTCCAAAGGACACCCTGTAGCACCCCTGAAATTTAATCTACATTGGTGTTGCGCACACACATGTCCAAAGGACATGTGTGTGTGTAACATGCAACTTAGAAAAATGCATTTAAATGCATTTTTCTAAGTTTTTGCTATTTACCACGAGGTCTGACCTCTCGGTAAATAGCGGCCCAAAATTGCAATTTCCCAATTTTAAAATGATTCATGAATTGCATTTAAGGAATCTCAAATAGAGATTCCTTAAATGCAATTCTTCGCAAATGTGCGAATTCTTTAATAGCGAATTTTGCATTTGGGATGATGAATCCCAAATGCAAAAATTGCACTCGCAAAAGGCAAGATTCTGAGAATCTTGCCCTTTGCAAGTGCAATTTAGCTTGATGAATCAGGCTGTATGACTCCCCACCACGAACTGCCAACCGAGCAACCAATCCCTGACAAAGGAATAATCCCTCCAGTGGCTCCCATCAGCAAGTTACAGACATGAGCCTGTCTTAGGCACCAGTTCTCTTACTCCTTACTTTCTTCTATCTCTGCTTTTCTATCCACTCTTCAATTTTCTTTTGAATATATTGCCTTACCTCTCCCCACTGGCCATGTGATTTAGGTGGTGGCTATTGTTCAAAATGCATCTATAAAATCAATAAAAAGATTTAAACCATAAATGGGAATGAAATTGGAAATGTCTGTTTGTGTGAGAGGCTCAGCCTGTCCACGTTTTTAGACCAGGCTTAGTAACAGCTTTAGCTGTCACAAAAGCCTTGTGTAATTAACAAATTATAAGTACATACATGCATACATGTGTACGTATATCGAGGGACTTTGAATCAGCCCTCATCATCCATTGGTCTTTTCAACAATTATTCACATTTTACTTTTGTCCACAACAGCATGAAGCATGACAGATTGGATCAGTCAGTCAGTCAGTCAGTCAGTCAACTTCAGCTATTGGCTCTCATGCACTCTGAAGTTACGGTATTTTGCATGATCACATGTGCTTATTCACCTAAAAATAAGAGAAATTCAGTGCCATGGCTAGGTGAGCAATGTAGTAATTTTTTCTTTCCATTTCTACGTTTTTTAAAAATCAGCCTTGTGTATTTAAACTATGTCTTCAGATTAGTATAATCGAAAGCCAATAGCCCCCTTTTTTCACCAATAAAACTGATATATCTTTCTCCTTCGAAGTCTGTTAAATCTAAAAAGGATTTCCTTGCCTGTTTCAAGTAGACCTGCCGGACAAGAAGTACCACAGTCCTATTCCTCTAAAACTGTAAGTGCCGGATATTTTTTTTTTCATTTATGTTTTATTTATTACAGGCACATGGCTGCTATGTGCAGGAGGCAGCATGATTCTTTTTTCCTCATTTCTTGAGAAGATGTCATATAGGTGGCGTAATGACCCAAAGGGGAGGTAGACCATTGGCTACTACCCTACACGCCCCTAATACCCCTAAATTCAGTATTTAGGGGAACCCCAGCACCAGGAAATCAGATCCTGCTAACCAAAAGAAGAAGAAGGACTGAAGGGCAGCGAAAAGCAGGACTAGTGGAAGAAGCCATTAACTTAATGCCAACCCTGCTGACCTGTCTGCTATTTCCGATGGTTATGCCAAAGTCGACAGATCCTGCAGGCTGCTGTGTCTCCAAAAGCATGGGAGGACTTCTGGCACTTCTGTCAAGACTCAGGAACACCTGCGGAGCAACAGAGAAGATGATTTCCTGCATCCTGCAGACACCCAAAGAGACCCGAGAGGACTCCTGAGTGCCAAAACCTGACACAGGAAAGCACTACTGCACCTGTGTCACCTAGCCCAAGCTGAAGTGGGCCAACAGTGCCAGGGGGGTCTCCCAGCCCTCCAGAGATTAAATTTACCCTTGACTTGCCCACTGTGGACTTCCCGACGCCACCTGCCACCTGCCGCCTGCCGTCTCTGTTTGCAGGCCCCCTGTAATGTGAGTGCTCCTGGTGACGGAAATCTGACGCCTAAAGACACCTCTCCACCCGTCACCCCTGGCCCGTGGAAAAGCGGGCCAAAGGTGTCCCAACATCCCCAAGCATCGTGAGACCTGAGCCACCCTTCTGGTTCAGATCGACTGGCTTCCCAGTCCAAACCTACAGCCTCTTTTCAACCGGACCTATACCCAAGGGATAACATTGCAACTTCTGAAAAATGCACTGTCTACTTTCTAAATGCAAAAGTATCCCTCTTGAAAAATGCACTTAACTGATTGTATTGATTCTGGTGCTTAAACATATATAAAGATATGTGTTATTTGTATAAATTGGTGTACAATGCAGTACATGTTTTACCCCATAGGATAACATTGGGCACCTGATACTGAAAAGCACCTCTGCACCCAGCCGCACCAGTGCCACCCGAGGTGACCTGTGGGTACTGCCTTGGACCTTGCTCCACTCTCACCTTAAGTCTAGGAGATTAATCTCGTAACTCAATGTACTGTACCCGAATGCCGTACCTTGTTTTCCTCCCATAGTATAAAATTGCAGCTTCTGAAAAATGCACTGTCAACTGCTTAAATGCTAAAAGTATTCTTCTTGAAAAATTTACTTACCTGATCTTATTAATTCTGGTGTCTAAACATATATATATATATATATATATATATATATTACCTACTGGCGGTCGCCAGTAGGTATATATAGTTAGGATTTTTTCCCTATGGGATTTTTGAAAATTCTATGTCTAATAACTTTGGCGTTTGTGGACGGAATTGGCTGAAATTTTCTGGAAAATGGAACATTTTGTTTCTGAGCAGCCCCTGGAAATTTGGGGGGGGTTCGTCCAGGGGGGGTCGAGAAAAAAGGGGGGTCCCAAAACATGTTTTTAACATTGAGTTTTCCATAGGGCGGTTGGCCTCACTTTTAGCCTGAACGGCTGAATGGATTTGCACGAAACTTGGCAAAATTGTAGGGACTGGTAGCCCGATGTGCCTTTTGTAGGTCTCAATATATGTGCTCCAGTGGATTTTGAGAAATTAACGTTTAAAAAAAGATATATATCTGTAACAGCGGACCGGGCAGCGCCCCGGTTCGCGGACCTTACGCGTACCGGAACTTCGCGTAGCGAAGCTGATTGGTTCTCCGGTGTCTGTCAACATTCTAAACAGTCCGGAGCGGCCGCCATCTTGTCTCTCGGTAGGATTGAGAGACAAGAGGAGGCCAAAACAAAGGGGGAAATAACCATAAGGGGGCATACTAGATCCTCCCTGACGCCCTAGGTTTAATGTGGAGGTTTTAAAAGGGCCCCGCGGGGCAAAAAAAAAAAAAAAATTTTTGTTTTTTTGCGTGGGTAGCGCCCGGTCCGCGAACCGGGAAGCGTTCTGGGCAGCGTACTGCAATGAAAAATGAATGATAGACTTTTCAAATACTGTATGTTAATTGATTGTTGGTTTTGTTGATTATTTTTTATTTTTTTTTATTTTTCAAGCAATTATTTATTATTGTGATTGTGTTTCAAAATTTAATAACATTTCTAACATTTCACTGTCTGAAATGTCGTCATTTTCATTGAACATAGCTTTTAATCTATGAGGGTGTAAAATGTCCTAATTTTGAAGGAGGTCATCCACTGCTTGCACACATTGCAGTAGTTCTTGGTCCCAAGTTTCATCCATAAATTCTATATAATTTGGATCAATTCTTGGCTGCTCTGTTGCAGGACAATTTGAAATGAAACTTTCTGTTCGCCTTCCATGTTGCCTGAAATTTGGATAAAAAAAATATATATTAGTAGAGATAGGGCACTGTTGGGATTAATTTTAGATAGGCATTTTTTAACAGAGAATTTATCTTTGGGCAGTGTATAGTATCAGAGTGGAAGTAGGAATATAAAAAAGTGTATGTGATTTAACGTAAGTAAATTCATAATTATAAAAGAGAAGCCTAACTCCATCCATAACTATAACAGAGAAGTCTATCTAAATCTATAACTACTACAGAGGGATAGTATATAACTATCAGAAAAAGTTTACCATATTAACTGATAGTGCACAATATAGTTCAGTTTTTAAAATAACAACTTACCTTTAGAAAGAAGTTGAAGTGATTAGTGAAAATCCAATTGAAATGTACACCAGGAAGTAGTAGTCAAAATGGCTGTGTTTAATTCTCTTCTTTTATATATATTCAGGTACATAACCAATCAAATGTCAGGTAAAAAAAGTAGAAAATGAAAGTAACATTTTAATTGGTTGTCAATTCCAACACTTCAGATGTGTTTTAAGAAGTAATTTACCTTAGTGTATTTATAGAGGTCTACAGGCTAAATGGCTAAATGGAATTCCAATCAAATTTGTGAAAATGGTAGGGATTGGTATGTAGTATGAGCTAATCTATATTTGGTGAAATTGTCTCCAGTGGCTTTTCTGTAAACTACTTTCCCACCTTTTTTGATGGTGCGCTTCCCAGGGAGCGACCCGGTACGCGAACCGTTGAGCGCCCCGGTTCGCGAACCTGAAGCGTTACGGGAGTCCACCATTTTGTGTTTCGGTCGAATTAAGATACAAAATGGAGGGCAAATAATGTTCAGAATGGGTAGAAGGGGGCACGGTAGACTTATCTTGACCCCCTAGGTTTTGTGAGGGTGGCTGAGGAGGCTTATATGTGCGAAAAAAAACCATTTTTTTTTTAAATTTCGCGAGGTTAGCTCCCGGTTCGCGTACCGGGTAGCGCCCCGGGGAGCGTACTTTGTTGAAAATTAGTGAAAAAAGTTAGAGTAAAATAATAATTGTGAGTGATCAGATGTAGGGTAGCTCTGAGAAGAGCTTTTGGGTTTATGGTACATTTAGGTACTTATAAGTAGGTACCAATGCACAGTCTTAAATTCAGAGTGAAAATTCTGTTGCCCTCATCTGAGAAGTGAACTCCATCTCCTCTGTAGATATCTTGCATGTAGTAACGCAAGTTATTGTTGTACATGGAGCCCATTCCATGGTCTCTCATGTAAGCTGAAACAGATTTGTTTACATGCTTCCTCGACTTCTCAATTTGTGGACAAAATTGGTTTGACCACCTCCATTTCTGTCTTTGGCATATATTTGAATATACCAAGGCAGTCTGAGGAAAAAGTGCCATTAATTGCTCAAAGGTGTCCTTTAAAAGCATTTCCAGACCTACCCCAGTCAAAGTGCCCAAATCATTACCTCCACAGTGCACAATTAACAGGTCAGGTTTGGGCAAATGCATAAAGGTTTTCACCAATGGTATCAATTGGTGACATTTTAATCCTCTGTCGCCAAACCACTTAATTTCCACATCTTGTAAATTGAGGTTAGGTAATTTTCTGTTCTCAGCATACCTGTGAGCCCAGTGGATATAACTATGTCCAACAATCCAGACAGAAAACATGGTGAAAGAAGGTTCTCCTGCAGTCAGATGAAGTGTGGCAATGAAATGGCAGTTGAAAAAATGAGAGTTTAAAATGAAAAAAACTGTGGAGTTTCTGTGTTCATGAAGCAGTAACAGTGATTGGTGGATTTTGATTGCTGAAAACAGAAAGTTAGGGTGCATGGATGAGTTATTTGAAAGATGTATTTTGAATGGTCAATAAAAAATCATTAAATGAAAGAATGCACTGGATATGCAGGTGCACTGAGAGTTCAGAGTTCAATTGCAACATTGTTGTGTGAACTTGCAAACACCAGACGTCTTCCAAGAGGTGGTTGCCATGCAGAAAAGGCATGAAATGGCAGAGGGGGGAAGGGTTTTCATTTGAAAAAAAGTGAGGGAAGAGTTTTGATTGGGTGACATGAGAGATATGTGTGAAGAATTACAGCATTTCTGTGCTTTTGATAGCTGCAGACTCTGGAGTGCATACCTTTTGCTCTGCTGAAGACAAATTGGTGTGTTTCTGAGACTGTTTTCAAACTCAAAGTATTTGCTAAGGTGAGAAAATATTTCTTTAATTTAGATAGAGAATAGTGTGCTTTAAGGAGAAAATTATGAATTATGTGGCGCAAATTGCTTGTAAATATGCTCCCACCTGTGCATGGAAAATTTAGATTTTGAATGTTTGTGTTACATAGCCATGTTAAAAGTGATACAAACATGCTGCAAAGGCAATCAAAAAACGCTTTTATGTGTCTTAAGGACATTTTAAGTAATTTTCCCATGTGCAGTGTTTTGAAATTATGATTTGAAAATCGTTTTTGGGGAAAAGGAATTGTTTTTAAATTTATGACAAGGACATAATGGTGTATGCTTCTTTATAAGGCAATTGACTGTCCCTGATGTTATTTTTCCCATTTTAATGTAAGACCTTTCTCTGTGGCGCAAATTGCTTGTAAATATGCTCCCACCTGTGCATGGCAAATTTAGATTTTAAATGTTTGTGTTACATAGCCATGTTAAAAGTGACCCAACCATGCTGGAAAGGCAATCAAAAAACACTTTCATGTGTCTTAAGGACATTTTAAGTAATTTCCCTGTGGGCAGTGTTTTCAAATTATGAATTGAAAATCGTTTTTGAGGTAAAGGAATGTTGTTAAAATTTATGTGCGCCATATGCCCCCAAATTTCTTTTTCAGGGGTGCAGCAGGGTGTTCTTGAGACACCCCTGCACCTTTGGAAAAATTCTTAATTTGCGATGAGCTAATTGCTAATCGCAAATTGCACCTTCATTCATATGGGTATCCTGGCCCATGGAAATGAATGGGTAATTTGCAATTAGCAATTTGCTCATCGCAAATTTGGAATGGTAAAGAATCGCTATTTATTCCTTAAAATTCGCTATTTAGGAAATGCAAAATAGTTTGATGGTACATATGGCGGTTGATGTCTAACAAGATAAGAAGCTTAGGGATACATTTATGATGACTGGCGCAATGAAGTGGACATTACTTACTTCATTGGTAGAGCTTTACATGTATTATGTCCTCTGTATTCTTCATCAAGCGTAACTTTAATCTGCAATCCTGAGTAGGCCTCACCTTAAACAAACCTCTGGATAGGCCACACCTTATCGTCATCATGAATTAATCATTTAAAATGCTAGGGACAGATTTATGATAGGTGTATGCCTCTTTTGCGCCACTTACAAAACACTGTCCACGGGGAAATGACTTAAAATGTCCTTAAGACACATGAATGTGTTTTTTTAAAGCGTTTGCAATTTTTTTGGGTCACTTTTAACATGGCTATGTGACTCAAACAGTCAAAATCTAAATTCACCATGCACAGGTGGGAGCATATTTACAAGGAATGTGCTCCATGGGGAAAGGTCTTATAATGTAATATGGGAAAAATGACATCAGAGACAGTGAAATGCCTTATAGAGAAGCATACACCATTATGTCCTTGTCATAATTTTGCAAACCATTCCTTTTCCCCAAAAACGATTTTCAAATCATAATTTGAAAACACTGCACATGTGGAAATGACTTAAAATGTCCTTAATTCAAAATTTGCTATTCTTTATTTTGCGATTGCACTGAAGGATTTGCAAATTTTGCGATTCCTTAAATGCAATGTATCAAACAAAAAATATGTAAAAAATAACATTAAGGATTTGGAAACTACCACCAACTTCTAGTTTGTGGTAATTTCCGAATTCTTTTCAAAAAGCATTTTTTTCCAAAAAACAAAAGGTGCCATATGACGCCAATACATGTCCTTAGGGCATGTATGTGCGCCATATGCCCCCAAATTTCTTTTTCAGGGGTGCAGCAGGGTGTTCTTGAGATACCCCTGCACCCTTGAAAAAATTCCTAATTTGCGATGAGCTAATTGCTAATCGCAAATTGCACCTTCATTCCTATGAGCCTCCTAGCCCATGGAAATGAATGGGTAATTTGCAATTAGCAATTTGCTCATTGCAAATTAGGAATGGTAAAGAATTGCTATTTATTCCTTAAAATTCGCTATTTAGGAAATGTAAAATAGTTTGATGGTACATATGGTGGTTCATCTGTAACAAGATAAGAAGCTTAGGGATACATTTATGGTGACTGGCGAAATAAAGTGCACATCACTTACTTCATTGGTAGGCCTTTACATGTATTATCTCCTCTGTATTCTTCATCAAGCGTAACTTTAATCTGCAATCCTGAGTAGGCCTCACCTTAAACAAACCTCTGGATAGGCCACACCTTATCGTCATCATGAATTAATCATTTAAAATGCTAGGGACAGATTTATGATAGGTGTATGCCTCTTTTGCGCCACTTACAAAACACTGTCCACGGGGAAATGACTTAAAATGTCCTTAAGACACATGAATGTGGTTTTTTTAAAGCGTTTGCAATTTTTTTGGGTCACTTTTAACATGGCTATGTGACTCAAACAGTCAAAATCTAAATTCACCATGCACAGGTGGGAGCATATTTACAAGGAGTGTGCTCCATGGGGAAAGGTCTTATAATGTAATATGGGAAAAATGACATCAGAGACAGTGAAATGCCTTATAGAGAAGCATACACCATTATGTCCTTGTCATAATTTTGCAAACCATTCCTTTTCCCCAAAAACGATTTTCAAATCATAATTTGAAAACACTGCACATGTGGAAATGACTTAAAATGTCCTTAATTCAAAATTTGCTATTCTTTATTTTGCGATTGCACTGAAGGATTTGCAAATTTTGCGATTCCTTAAATGCAATGTATCAAACAAAAAATATGTAAAAAATAACATTAAGGATTTGGAAACTACCACCAACTTCTAGTTTGTGGTAATTTCCGAATTCTTTTCAAAAAGCATTTTTTTCCAAAAAACAAAAGGTGCCATATGACGCCAATACATGTCCTTAGGGCATGTATGTGCGCCATATGCCCCCAAATTTCTTTTTCAGGGGTGCAGCAGGGTGTTCTTGAGATACCCCTGCACCCTTGAAAAAATTCCTAATTTGCGATGAGCTAATTGCTAATCGCAAATTGCACCTTCATTCCTATGAGCCTCCTAGCCCATGGAAATGAATGGGTAATTTGCAATTAGCAATTTGCTCATTGCAAATTAATAATGGTAAAGAATTGCTATTTATTCCTTAAAATTCGCTATTTAGGAAATGCAAAATAGTTTGATGGTACATATGGTGGTTCATCTGTAACAAGATAAGAAGCTTAGGGATACATTTATGATGACTGGCGAAATAAAGTGGACATAACTTACTTCATTGGTAGGCCTTTACATGTATTATCTCCTCTGTATTCTTCATCAAGCGTAACTTTAATCTGCAATCCTGAGTAGGTCTCACCTTAAACAAACCTCTGGATAGGCCACACCTTATCGTCATCCTGGATTAATCATTTAAAATGCTAGGGACAGATTTATGATAGGTGTATGCCTCTTTTGCGCCACTGTGCGTCACTTTTATGATGCAGCGGCGGTGCAAAAGATTTGCTATGAGGCGACAAAATTACAAATTGATGCATTTAGGCAGATATGTCATGGTGTAAAAAAAAACGTACCACATGAAACCGATGCAGCAGTGATGCAAAAGATGCACCATGTTGCAAGACAGGCCTCACTTGGGGCCATATGTATCAAGCTAATTAGCATTCGCAAAGATCAAAATTCTGCGAATTTCGGCCTTTGCGAATGCTAATTAGACAAATGGTATGTATCAAACAAGTTTGATGCAAAATAAGGAATAGCAAAATTTGCTATTCCTTATTTTGCGATTGCACTGAAGGATTTGCAAATTTTGCGATTACTTAAATGCAATGTATCAAACAAAAAATATGTAAAAAATGACATTAAGGATTTGGAAACTATTTGTGAATTCTTTTCTAAAAGCTTTTTTTCCAAAAAACAAAAGGTGCCATATGACGCCAATACATGCCCTTAGGGCATGTATGTGTGCCATATGCCCCCAAATTTCTTTTTCAGGGGTGCAGCAGGGTGTTCTTGAGACACCCCTGCACCCTTGGAAAAATTCCTAATTTGTGATGAGCTAATTGCTAATCGCAAATTAAACCTTCATTCCTATGAGCCTCCTAGCCCATGGAAATGAATGGGTAATTTGCAATTAGCAATTTGCTCATTGCAAATTAGGAATGGTAAAGAATTGCTATTTATTCCTTAAAATTCGCTATTTAGGAAATGTAAAATAGTTTGATGGTACATATGGCGGTTCATCTGTAACAAGATAAGAAGCTTAGGGATACATTTATGATGACTGGCGCAATAAAGTGGACATTACTTACTTCATTGGTAGGCCTTTACATGTATTATCTCCTCTGTATTCTTTATCAAGCGTAACTTTAATCTGCAATCGTGAGTAGGCCTCACCATAAACAAACCTCTGGATAGGCCACACCTTATCGTCATCCTGGATTAATCATTTAAAATGGTAGAGACAGATTTATGATAGGTGTATGTCTCTTTTGCGCCACTGTGCGTCACTTTTATGATGCAGTGGCAGTGCAAAAGATTTGCTATGAGGCGAGAAAATTACAAATTGATGCATTTAGGCAGATGTGTCATGTTGTAAAAAGAACGTGCCACATGAAACCGATGCAGCAGTGATGCAAAAGATGCACCATGTTGCAAGACAGGCCAACTTGGGGTCATATGTATCAAGCTAATTACCATTCGCAAAGATCAAAATTCTGCAAATTTCAGCCTTTGCGAATGCTAATTAGACAAATGGTATGTATCAAACAAGTTTGATGCAAAATAAGGAATAGCAAAATTTGCTATTCCTTATTTTGCGATTGCACTGAAGGATTTGCAAATTTTGCGATTCCTTAAATGCAATGTATCAAACTAAAAATATGTAAAAAATGACATTAAGGATTTGGAAACTACCACCAACTACTAGTTGGTGGTAATTTGCGAATTCTTTTCAAAAAGCATTTTTTAAAAAAAAACAAAAGGTGCCATATGACGCCAATACATGCCCTTAGGGCATGTATGTGCGCCATATGCCCCCAAATTTCTTTTTCAGGGGTGCAGCAGGGTGTTCTTGAGACACCCCTGCACCCTTGGAAAAATTCCTAATTTGCGATGAGCTAATTGCTAATCGCAAATTGTACCTTCATTCCTATGAGCCTCCTAGCCCATGGAAATGAATGGGTAATTTGCAATTAGCAATTTGCTCATTGCAAATTAGGATTGGTAAAGAATTGCTATTTATTCCTTAAAATTCGCTATTTAGGAAATGCAAAATAGTTTGATGGTACATATGGCGGTTCATCTGTAACAAGATAAGAAGCTTAGGGATAGATTTATGATGACTGGCGCATCACCAGGGATGTGCCAGTCATCCTGCGCCGCTGTTCCGCCACCCATGGTGTGCTGCATTTACAATGCGGGGCATCATGGGGCAAAAATGGCACAGATGCGTGACGTATCTGTGCTGTAAAGGTAGTGATTGCTGGAGTTGTATCGCAAGTGCGATGCAGCTCAAGCAAGGCTCAGGGGTGCCCCATCTCCACAATGTTGCGTCAAGACCTATGCCTGCTTAAAGCAGGCGCAGGGTTTTGACGCAGCTTTCTCCTATCTGATTGTAAATACGGCACACCATGGGTGGCAGAGCAGCGGTGCACGTTAACTGGTGCATGCCTGGGGATGTGCCATTTAACATAAATCTGCCCCTTTACATTTAAGTATGTGCAGGGGACACAGAGTTGGTGAGGCTTATCCAATGTTAAGAAGAGATGAGTCCTGTTCACTGAAAAATTAGACATAGGCTTCACCTGCTCAGCATCGCTGGACATGGCTAAATAATAGCTGCAAAATGTTACTCTTGTTAAACAATTTTACTATTATAATCTCTGAGATTTGTCTCTTACTCTGCAACATCTCATTGTTGTTATCTTTCTTTAAAGATAAAGACAACATCAACATGAGCGACAATCTGCAATCAGTTGATTTTGACCTCATCATTGAACTTGTAATTGAAACATCAGTGGATGTTGATCCCTTGGATGATTTAAATCCTGAGGATGAAGAAGAGCGTGATGAGGATGCAGATTTGTCCGAATTATATGACATAGGGTGGGAAGCTGACCTGCTTGAGCCTATGGAACTATAAACATTTATTTTTAAAATTTATAATAAATAAAAAGTAAAAGTGTAAACCGTTTAATTTAAAAATAAAGACACCTTCAAAAACAGGTTATGTGTAGTGTCTTCAATAAAATATTAAAATATGCTCATAAAATTAGATCAGATTCACATATAAAATAGCACAGGTAACATGAATATAAATTCCATTTCTTTTCTGCTATTTCTGTATTGTAAATTTGCCAAGGACTAAAAAATCTTCTATTTAAAATGTCAAGTAGTGTGTTAAGTTTTTGATCACTGTTATTGATTTACTGTTTGGTAATAGTGGTTAATAAAAATTTTTAATATATTTTACCACAGATTCAACTGCAGATCATTTCAACATTTCACCATGCCAACGAAAGAAAGAGAGAGAAAGGCTGCAAAACGTCAAAGACAGCAGGTGAATCAAAAGAAGCAGCAGTCCTCTAACAAAAAGATTTGTCAAGTCACGAAGAAAGCACCGGGTAAGAGTACAAAAACATTCATAAGAAATATGTGTAGTAAAAAAAATATTACTACAGAAAATGTTTCAGTCCATAAAAAGAGAAGCAATTCAAATGGAAAGGAAAGGCCAATCAAAAATGTTACTGCTAGAGCAAGAGATAACTCTGTGCATGATAGTAGAAGGAAACAACAGTTTAGGGACATTCGTAAACGAATGTTCCGCAACAGGATAATTGGCAATTTGTTAAAAAATATTAAGAAAGGTCAACAGAAAGTGGTTTTTTATAAGAGAAAAAAAAAGTTGAGAAAGTTATTGATCAGGCATTTGAAATTAAACGTAAGTTATTTATTTTGATAATCAATAGAATTAGGAAGCTAAACAAGGCAATTTATGATTTCAAAAGAAATGGTAGATGGAAGAGAATAGTTAATCGTAGTAATTTTTGTGAAGTTTTTTCTGGAGAATGGATTCATAGTTCAAGCTGTGAGGCATTTTTTAATGAGGAGAGTTATTTCCAGGATAATGATTTGGTGCATGCAGTTGACACCAGTGGTCGAGCTTATGAAGTGAAAGATGGTTGTCCAGTTGAAAAAGAAAAACTTGTGACAACAGAGGCAGAAGAGGTGTTAGGTAATGAGGTTTTAGGAAGACGTGCTAAGGGTCCTGTGTACACCTGGAAGTGTAGTAGTATTTGTAGTGTGCGACAGGATTCCATCAATTTGCTTTGTGATTTTGTACGGTCATTTAATAAGAAAAGTTTGAAGCAGAAAATAAGGTTGTTGCAAGAATTAGATCCTTGCAGAGTGAGAGAAGTGACAGGTTTGCATGGTCATTCACTGGCTTGTCTTTCCAGGAGAGTATGCCAGAGTGTTTTTCATCATTTCAGGATGCTAGCAGTGCATCATAATAAAGTGAGGAAATTAGTTAGAATGTTGTATTATGCTAAGAGTCCAGCAATTATGCTTAAACAATTATGCGCTGCTCTTTTGCATGGTTCTGAAATAGATGTGAAGAATATATGTGAAGAAATTGAGTTTTGTTACTTTGGAAGTAAAGAGGAGAATGTTGAAATTGACCAAGAAGAAGCGGGTAATGTGGAAGATAGTGTACAGGTTTCCAGTACAGATAATTTCCAGAGGGAAATTGTCACATTTCAGGTCAAATCAAGTGAGAGGCCAAATTTCACTTGTGTGTGTTGTCGACGCACTTATTATAAGAATCAGACTAAGTTAGTGGATTTATATGCAAAAAGTGAAAGGGAAAATAATAGTGAATGGAAGGATTTTGCAACATACTTGATGGTAGAAAATTGTTTTGATTTGGGATTGGATCAACGTGTGTGTACTTATTGTTGTTGCAAATTAAATCAAAACCAGATGCCTGCTAGAGAAGTTCATAATAATCTGGAATTGGTTGAGATTCCTTCTGAATTGAAGGATTTAAATACTTATGAATCTATTTTGATTCAAAGTATCCATCCCTTTCAGGCTATTGTAAGAATGGAGCCAAAGACAGGGAAATTGCCTCCATCAGATTTACAGAGAGGATTAAAGGGAAGAGTTGTTTATTTGCCTCTAGATTTGAAGAAAAACATTAACACAATTGGAGTAGAAAAAGTGGAAGAGGAACCTCTGGTTATCTTAGTTAATGGGGTTCCGACAAAGAATAAGAAAATATGGCAAGATTTAGTAGATGTTAGGAAAGTTAAAAAGGCAACATTGTATTTGAAAAAAAATAATAAATACTATAAGAATGTATATGTTGCAGAAGAGGAAGTAAGTGAGGAAGAGGATAGCGATTTGTGTGCTGGTCAAATTGAGAAAGTAGAACCCTCTACTAGTGAAGAAATATATGAACATTATAGTGTTCATCCTTTGCATTCCAAGGAAGTCATGGGGAATGCTATTGAGTTGTTTCAAATGAAACAAGCCAAAGGGAGTCCCATTAGTGTTTGGGAGGAAAGTTTGGAAGCTCGGTGTTTCCCACAGCTTTTTCCAACAGGTCAGGGAGGAAGATATGATGAGCGACCTCATCAAATTACTGCTTCTGAATACCGGACTTTGCGATTGTATGCAGGAGATGCTAGGTTTCGACAATGCATTCCTTATTTGTTTCATCTCCTGTTTGAAAGCGATCTGTCTGGACTGTCATATGCAGTGAACCACATCTTGAAAAGTGGTATACACATGCAAAACATCTCGGCAAGTGACTTTATGGATAAAGTCAATGTCCAAGACAGTATTTTGGATTCTCACCTGATTAATCTCATGGCGTGTCAGCGTGGTACTAATGAGTACTGGTACCGTCGTCATGGTGATTTAAAATGTATGCTGAGGAACTTAGGTACTCCCACATGGTTCCTCACTCTGAGCTGTGCCGAGTATGGCTGGGAAGACTTACTTGAATTTCTACGAGAGGCAAATGCTAACGTAGATAACATCGAATTCAAGACACCCGGAGAACTGTGCTCTTTGGATCCAGTCAATGTATGTAGGTACTTCAATCATAGATTTGAAGCTATGATGTCTTTCATCATGAATAAGAAGAATCCACCTCTTGGAGAGGTGTTGGATTTCTTCTGGAGAAAGGAGTACCAAGCAAGAGGTGCTCCTCATATACATATGTTGCTGTGGATCAAGGATGCACCTAAATTTGGAACGGATCCAGAAGACTCAGTGATGAGTTTCATCCAACAGTATTCTACGTGTGCTGTTCCAAACGCAAAGTAGAAGAAAAGCCTAAGAGAAAAAGTTCTGCGTTTCCAAAGCCATCGATGTGGAAAGTACTGCCGTCGTAAATTCCGAAACAAGGACAAGTTCTACACCAAATGTCGTTTCGGCTTTCCACGACCGGTGATTTGTAAAGGAAGAGTAAACAGTTTGATGTCTTCGCTGCGACATAATGTCATGAAGAAATCACCTAAAAACACATACAATTTGAAGAGGAACGAAGAGTCCAAGTACATCAACGACTACAACCCGGTGATTTTGTCCATGTGGAATGCTAACATGGATATACAGTTTGTGGCTGATAACTGTATGGCTGTGGCTCGGTATGTGACGTCTTACATCACCAAAAAAGAGAAGACAGAATTGAAGGATATGTGGGAGGACATTTCCCATGAAAAGAGCCTCAGCAAGAAGTTGTACAGTTTCAGTCTGAAGATGTTGTCGCATCGAGAAATTGGAGCTTACGAATGCTCTGACCGGTTGTCTTCAGCAAGTCTCTATGCCAAGTCCAGGAGTATCATTTGGGCGAGTCTTGGTCTTGCTGCAACGCGTAATCGAGTTCTGAAACCTGTGCGGGAAATTGAGTATTTGGCGGAAAAGGAGCCAAACAGTACCGACATTTTGAAGACCAACATGTTGGATACATATTATCCAAATAGAAGCAGTCACCTCGACAATGTTTGTCTGTATGAGGTTCTTCAAAATTACATATTCAAGAGGAACATCAAAGAAGATACTGAGAAAGGAGTGTATGCTGTAATAGGAAGTGAGGGATGTTTGGTCAAGCAAAGAAAATGCCACTTGGTAAACCATCGAAAATTGAGTGGCGAATCTCCTGAAAAAAAGGAGTTTTTCTATTTAGCACTTTTGCAACTTTTCAAGCCTTGGCGTGCAGAAGAGGAACTGCTTGGAGATTTCCTCTGTTACGAAGACTCTTTCAATGCCGCCAAGGAGACCATAGAATGTCCTGCTTTTCCCAAATATGTAGAAATGTTGAATGCGGAAATTGAGCAGGAAGCAACGATTGCAGCCGAGATTGCCAGAGACAGTTCTCAGGACAGTCAGAGTTCTGCTTCATTGAGTCAGGATCCACTAGGAGGACCTGTTATCGAAAATGAAGCTGCCACTGCCATGAATGAAGTGGAAAGAGCCATGGCACATGCTCAGGAGGATGCGGTTAACTTAGAAGAGTTGGAAAGACAACTCAACGTTGAGCAGAGGAAAATATATGACGAAGTTACCATGCAAATTGATCATGGATTAAGTCATGACAAGAAAGAGTGCTCATGTACGTCGTTGAAGCCTGTCCGACTGTACGTGAGTGGAGAAGCGGGAACTGGAAAAAGTTTCCTCATTAAAGCAATTTCATGCTATTTGCAGGAAAGGACAGAGTCATCGCTGTCTTGTGTTGTCACCGCTCCAACTGGACTGGCAGCACATAACATTAAAGGGATTACTTTACATCGTTTACTGATGCTGCCAGTGGAGCATGACAACAAATTACAATATCACAAGCTATCTGGAGATGCTTGTTTTGAAGTTTCAAGAATCTTGAGGAAAATGAAACTTCTTATCATTGACGAAGTAAGCATGGTTTCCAATGTCATGCTTGCCTTTGTGCATTTGAGAATGCAAGAAGTTCTCAAAACAGAGTATGATGTGTTATTTGGTGGCAAACACATCATTGTTTTCGGAGATCTTTTGCAGCTGACACCAGTGAAAGGGCAACCTGTGTTCAAAATGCTCACGCATGAAGATACCAGGAAGTGCCTAGGCAGCATTGGCAACGTCAATATATGGTTAAACTTCAATTATGCTGAACTGCATGAAAATATGCGTCAGGCGAAGGATGAAGTTTACAAGACTATTCTACAAGATGTTAGAATTGGAAAAGTGATCGAGCATGGGAAAGAAGCTTTACATGCACGATTACTGTCAAATTTATATCCAGAACAAGATGTTGTGCCTGAGAATATTTTTCAGAAAATTACTGATAAGAAATCTGGAATATGTTTGATGCCAACTCTTGCAGAATGTGCCAAATTCAACAACAAAATGTTGCATTTAGAAAAGCAAGAGATTGTGAAACTGGAAGCTATTGACAGAGTAGAGCATATGGGATCAACAATTATTTTGTCTGAGAATCTGAAAACAAAATTGGATTCATTAGAGAAGAGTATATCTAAAACTGCAGGTTTTGAAAAGACTCTGAATGTGTGCTTGAACTGCCGTATAATTTTAAGAAGGAATTTACATGTTGAAAGAGGTCTGGTAAATGGATCAATGGGTAATGTTGTTGATTTTGTAAAATACAGAAATAGAGATGGAATTGAATTTTTAAAAATTAAATTTGATGGCATTGAGGAAGTACAGCTAATTGGTCGTTGCTCTGCTAGATTTTTGCTTGTAAAAGACTTATATGTTCGCCGTAAGCAGTTTCCTGTTTGCTTGGCATATGCGGTGACAATCCATAAATCGCAAGGTTTAAGTGTAGACTGTGCATTGGTGAATATTGGCAGTTCTGTGTTCAAGGAGGGTATGGCATATGTGGCATTGTCACGAGTTAGAACTTTATCGGGATTGTACTTGATTGAGTGTGATGTCACAAACATTTGTGCGGATCTAGATTGTGTTAAGGAATACAATAGGTTAAGAAGAGAGTATGCGCCACATTTGCCTCAGTATCCTTTGTTTGAGAAACGTGTGGTAGGCCGGAAACGAAGAAATGTGACCAATACTGGGGAGGTTGTAGCAAAAAGACGAAAAGTCGATGAACCTAAAATTACAAGCAGAAACAAAAAGGATTCTGTTGAAGATGTTGTTGGTTTTCAATTTGAAAACAGTTCTGGTGTCAACTGCTATGCTAATGTAGTGGTTAATGTTTTGTTTTCTCTAGAAAATGTAAAAGAAGAGATTGTGGTCAATTCTGATCAAAGATTTTGCAGTTTGTTAAATTCTGTGTTAGAGAAATGTAGCACTGATAGAACAAACATAGAAAGTGTGTCTGAAATTCGAAATCTGTTAGACAGATGTTCAGGCCAAACACAATTCTCTCAAAATATTCAGCAAGATTGTCAGGAGTTTTTAATGTATATGCTTGATGTATTGCATGCTGAAGGTGTAGATGTAGATCAGCTGTTTGGGCTTTCTTATCAATGGCAGCATGACTGCGAGAACTGTATGGTATCAAGTACTACTAGTGTAGACTCAGAAAGATTTATATATTTAACTTTGCCAGACAGTAAATCAGTCTCCTTTAATAAGCTAGTAAAAGCAGCTGATCACAACATGGAGTGTAGCCAATGTAAATCTGAAATGATGTCCACATTATTTATACGAACATATGGCCAGTATGTCATTTTAATGTTCCAACGATGTAGGCCTGATGGAACAAAATTGACAACTTTAATTAAAAATGTTGTAGCTTCGCAGTTATCAATATCAGGAAGGACTTTTGTAACTGCAGCAATTATATATCATGACGGCCCTTCAATAACATCAGGACATTACACAGCTTATTTAAAGTCTAGAAATGGCTGGTCATTCTGCAACGATTCTGTTTTAATTTTCAAAAACAAATTGCCGTATGACCTTAAAAACTCTTACCTGGTGTTTTTAAAACCAAAATTTTAGGGAAATAATCTCGGGATGTGCTCTGTGGAATTTCAAGAAGTTCTAATGGCTCCTACACAATTTGGCCTTGAGGATAAGTGTAGTTCAGAGACATAACTTCTAACCATAAGACTGGACGTCATGGAGAAATAAGTGCACTTTGAATGAGTTCAGAAAAACTATTTCTTTTTATAAGCTAATTGAAGCAGCCAATCAAAACATAGAGTAGAGGGAATGTAAGTCTGCAATGCTGTCTACTGTTTTACATTGCTTTGTGATTGAAAGTGATGTAGAGAATTAAATAATTGTAGTAGTCATAGAGTTAGTGTAAGTCTGCTTCATAGTAAGCAGTATCAGTGTCATAGGAAATGTAGAACATGACTGAGCAAGAAGGGGAAGATATTACTATTCCTGGATTGTGAAAATGATCTTCAACATTTTAATTCTGAAAGTTGCAGAAATGCCAAATGACGGGATTGGCTTACAAGAAATCCAAGAGTTATAAATGGCTCTGACAAGATTTGGCCTTGTGGAAACTTGTGGTAGAGAGCAAGAAGTCATTTATTGCATGTAACATGTTTTTAAAAACGATGGAGATTTTCTTTCAGAAAGTGGCGGGCTGAAAGTAATAACAGCACAACAGAGTGTAAGCTGTTCATAGGACATCCTTTGACGTCATGGAAAGTAAGTTAACTTTAAGGAGTTCTGAATTCTGATTTGTTATGTTGTATGGGTTTTTTAAACACAATCATTTTGATTGTGTTTTTTTTTCCCCGCTGTTATATGATGAATACCTTCAAGTCACTGTTTTTAGTGAATTTTGATACATTCTGAGAACAGCAAAAATAAACCATTTAACATGTATAATTAATTCTGTACTGTTTGCATTTATGATGTATATGTAGAACTGTGTAGGAGGCATGGAGAAGGTGAGGCTTCTGTAAGTGTCAAAGTTGTTGCATGCAGTGCTGCGCTTCTGCGTATTCTTTCATATGCTAGACTACATCTGCACAATGAGATACCTAAGCAAAGGAAACACAAGGGATGTGATTGTGAAATGAGCAAAATAAATTGCACGTATTTCATTTACATCACCTGTGTTTCCTATCATTACGAATCACATTGTGCAGATCAAGTTTAGGTCTGTCCAGGGAAACATAGGAGGTTTGGACTTTGTTCAAGAGTGCAGTGGACATGACTCACTTCATTGGTAGACCTTCACATATATTATGTCCTCTATTCTCTTCAACAACTCGAAATTTCATCTGCAACCCTGAGTAGGCCTCACCTCAAACAAACCTCTGGATAGGAGACATCTTATTGGCATCCTGAAGCAATTATTTAAAATTTTAGTGTCTTGCGACACTTTTCTGAGACAACAGCAATGCAAAAAATGCACCATGTTTTAAGATAGGCCTCACTTCATCTGCATCAAGATACTGTTAGTTTAAAATGTATATCTTTAGGACTGTGTAGGGGGCCTGGAGAAGCAGAAGCTTCTGTAAGTGTCAAAGTTGTTGAAAAACTGTTTGTCCTTCAATCTTTTCCCTTGTCTTTTGTAATTTTTAAATACATGTTTTAATATTTTTCAAATGTTTGTTCTCTCTTTCACAGATTGAAAGTATAAAAACAAAAAGTGAGTAATTTAACGACAATTATAAGGTAAATGTTTTGTACTCTTTTCGTTACATTTCTATCACATTCACCTACTATTAGTTCCACAGCTTCATTTCTTTAACCCTCAGTTTCCTGCCTTTGCTACTTCCCTCATTCCTTTCTCTATTACCTACTTACTCAACTCCTTCCACTCTTTTTGTCAGTCCCTCTCTTCTCATAGTTCCTCACTCTTGTTCACTCACTCCGTCTCTATTACTCTTAGTGTCTTTGACTGATCACTGTATCACTATTTGTTCATAATGCTTTCTCTGTGTAGTTGAAGCACACTAAGGGGCATATTATGAACACAGCCAATAAAATTATTGCTCTTTTTATTGGCAGAAAACTGGTGCAAAAGTGGTTTTAGCGGCAGTTTTCTGCCGCAAAAGCAGCTTTAGCGACACATTTCTGCCAATAAAAGCTGCAAAACTTTTATTGCCTATGTTGATGATATGGCTCTATGTTACTTACATTTCTTTGCTGTTTCAATTAATCTTTTTCTGTTATTTTTTGTTTTCTGTTTTCTATTTTTTCTCTCTGTTATTCCTCATGTTTTAATCTTATTTTGAACATTCACTCACATTCTCCAAGAAACTCTTCTTTGTTAATGTTATACTCTCTTTTTTTTTCCTTCACTTCGTTATCTATTTTGTTTTTCACAATTATACCCTCTTCCGTCTTTTCTTCGGTAAATAGATCTATTAAACAGTATCTCTTCTTTATTCCCTATAGCTGTCTTTCTTTTAACATCACTCTCTGTTTACTTTCCTTATACTTACTCTTTTTTTAAAAAAAAAAAACATTTTGGGTTAGCTCCCGGTCCGCGTACCGGGAAGCTAACCGGGAAGCGAACCAAAAGAAATAGAGCTTGCCAGAGTGCTAAACATTCTAGCAATTTTTTTTGAAAGGGAAGGTAGTTCTGAAAAGAACTTTTATTTTTATATTTTTGTTGTTTTATATATTTTTTTATTTTTTGAACATTTTTTGTTTTTTTTGTATTTTTTGAACGATTTTATATTTTTTTTGGTTTTTTTTGGGGGGGGAAACAACAAAAAACAGGCATTGAAAAGGGCTCAACAGGAGCAAAAAAAAAATTACTGGGGGCGGTTAGGGCAATTATGATGTTCATAAGCCAGGTTGATAGCATTTATGCTCATATTGCCACATGCTAACAACGCACGACAGTGCATACAAGTGTGTATCATGTGGCCAAAATTTTCTTGTATGTTTGGCACAGTTTCCCGTGCCTCTGCTGGTGTCAATGAAATTGATATTCTTGATCTGGCCACAGGAGTTGATCTTGGATTTTCCTGCAAATCCCGTATTTCCGCCCGGCTATAATTGAGTGGATGCTTCCTGGTCATGTGCCTGTGCATAGTATGGTTCCCATAACTATATTTCTTATCCGTCCCTCTGGATAATTGTTCTTTGCAGATGAGGCAGGTGACATACCTCGCATTCACTTTTTTTTGGCCAGGAGGGATCGAATAAAACTGCCAGATGAAACTGGCTTTCTTATGGGAAACCCGGGGCACCTCTTCTAAGAACTGTGGTTCTTCTCCCTCCTCTTCCTCCATTTCTTCCTCTTCCTCCTCAGTGTTGGTCATGACCTGGGGAGGTGGTCCTCTCTTCCCATGAGGAGGTGGAGGTGGTGGTGGTGGTGCACCAGCTGAAGCAACTACTGAAGCCATTTCTGATATAGTAATAAAGGTCTTCCTCTCACAATGATGAAAGTCAGAGTGAGGAAAGAAGGAGGGGTTTTCATCATTTGGGAAAAACAATACTTCTCAACCAATGAAAAGTGTTATTTTTAGGTCACCTGACCTAGCCTTACATGATTATGAAACCAAAAGTGAAATGAACCAATGAAAAGTGTTATTAACAAGTCACATGACCTGTTATGCTTACGTTACGCGCCTCGGTCCGCGCCCCGGGGCACTTCCGGGTGCGCTAACGCGGTACGTCACAAGACGCATTACGCGGCAACGCGATACGTCGCGCTTTCGCGACGCGACGCGGATCGCTTTCGGGGAGCTGCGTTTCGCGCCTCGGTCCGCGCCCCGGGGCACTTCCGGGTGCGCTAACGCAGTACGTCATAAGACGCATTACGCGGCAACGCGATACCGTCACTATGTTGATTTCTTACCGGTTCGCGGACCGGGTCGCGGCATCAATTTGAGCTAACGGAAAGCTTTCCGGTTCGCGGACCGGGAGCGAAACAAAAAAAATATTTAAAAAAAATTATTAATAAACATATAAAATATATTTTTGGATTTAAAGAAGAATACATTTTACAGCTATAGATATTAGCTTTTAAAAAACCAATGAAATTCACTGAAAAAACCATAGGTTATAGACCATATATAGTTAGGAATTAGCATTTACAAAACCTTGAAAATTCACTGAAAAAACCATAGGTTATACACCATATATAGTTAGGAATTAGCATTTAAAAAACCTTATTTTACTCACACAAAACCAATGAAATTCCATATATAGTTAGTTGTACTAACTATATATCGCGCACCCGCAATCCACTGCTGATCATGTCACATATTACATCATTCATGACATGGTCAGTGACATCACTGATGACATCACTGATGACATCTCAAATGACATCACTGATGACATCACTGATGACATCTCAAATGACATCACTGATGACATCACTGATGACATCTCATTTGACATTACTGATCACATCACTGATGACATCATTCATGTGATAATACGATGAACCTCTTCAGACTCTAATATAACCTTAGATACACTCAGTGTAAACAGACACTCACAGACTGTCACTCATCCATGGAGTTACTTACACACCTAGTCAGTCATGCAAAGAATCAATCACACCTCCATTTTCACAACTATACAGTTATACACACCTTACTTATTCAAACATATACTAAAACATATTTACTCACTTATACAATCCTGGATACAAGTGCACAATGATCCATACAGCCACTCACACATTCACTGGCTCTTATGCACAGTTATTTATATATGTCAACTCTCACATGTACTGTATTTTACATATGTACTTACTTTGACATGTAGCACTGAGATATCTATTCACTCACCAATACAGTCATGCACACAGTCAACCGCCCATACAGCTGTTTCCACATGCACTTTTGAACCCATACATCTATGCACAGAGTCATACACCTCCCAGCCACACACACACTCAGTCTCCCATACAAATGCTTGGGCAACCAATCAATAACCCATATAGTTACTCATATAGCTACTGATCAACACATGCAGCAGTTTACAGAACAACAGACATAATGATGCACAAATTAAGACAGTTTAGTCACTAAACCATGCACTCAGTGAGACACATTTAACCACTCACTCATACAGTCAGTCATGCACCTACTAAATCCTTCATCCAGACACTTATACATCTACTCATTCTTAAATATGTAAGACATATTTTAACTTTACAGAAAAATACAGTCACTGGATGTTGTCATCAGTGATGTCATCAGTGATGTCATTTGAGATGTCATCAGTGATGTCATCAGTGATGTCATTTGAGATGTCATCAGTGATGTCATCAGTGATGTCACTGACCATGTCATGAATGATGTAATATGTGACATGATCAGCAGTGGATTGCGGGTGCGCGATATATAGTTAGTACAACTAACTATATATGGAATTTCATTGGTTTTGTGTGAGTAAAATAAGGTTTTTTAAATGCTAATTCCTAACTATATATGGTGTATAACCTATGGTTTTTTCAGTGAATTTTCATGGTTTTGTAAATGCTAATTCCTAACTATATATGGTCTATAACCTATGGTTTTTTCAGTGAATATATATATATATATATATATATATTTATACGTATTATTTTTATAAATTGGTGTGGATCTCCTCATAGAGTCATGTGCATCATTTATTGACTATTGTGTGTATTTGTGGATGTCTAACACTCCGCTCTGATAAGCCTTAGGCTGCTCGACCACCTTACCCCCTAGAAGAGCACCTTGGGATTGCTAGAGCAAGCCCCTGTCCACCAGTATAGGAATACTTAGACTCTTTGCACGGTATTCCTCTTTTTGGTATACCATATAAAGAGCCATCTTCCAACAAAGATCCTCAAGATGAAACATTTCTTCCACTACAGAATGGAGGCTATTTTATGATATTTTCTTAATTATTTGCCACCCGTTACAGCATGAATTTCTAGTGGAATGCTGTTAAACATACCAAATCAAGAAAGGGGTTACGCTTTGATCTAGCAGTGCCACCAAACCCTTTAAGTTCCTTCAAGTCCATTACTAAATGCATATACAAACATTCTTGCAAAAAAGTACTGCTAACGGCTTCCATGCATGATGAATCCAGCACACAAAAAAATCGGGATTCATTCCAGGTAGATCTATTATGTAAAAACCACCAACAATTTCCACAATAATAGATCCTGACATGCAAGCTACAGCTGTCTCTTTGGATGCTGAAAAGGCCTTTGATTCACTCAAATGGACCTATAAATATAGAAATATATATGCAGAACGTAGAAGGGTGTAAGTGGGGGAGCCACTGCTGACCTATATATCCTTACTAATCACTAAGATGACTCCAATGATACGTATCTATGGGCCAACACCACAGCCTTTAAACATTACAAGTTGCACTCAGCAATTCTGGATCTATCTCTGTTATATATGCATTATTATTAGAACCATCAGCCTGTGCCATAAGGGACCAGCACACGCAAAGGGGCATACGCTTCTAAGAGAAAAATACCGCAATCCCACTAAATGCAGGCGACAAACTATTGGATAAATCGACGACCCTCAAGAAACATGCCCCCTATAGTAAGGGAAATAATCCAGTTTGGTAGCCTGGCTAGGCTAACCAATAATTGTAGCAAGTCTTTCACAGTTCCAGCAGCAAACACCACAAAACAGACACTTGACTATCCACTCCAGTGGACATGTACCTATGTGCCAAAAACCCTGCAATTGTTATGGAATTGTCGTAAATAGATTAACAAACCAGAGAAAATGCTGGGTCAGAATCCCGCTGCCCTAGCAGGTTCTCAGTGATGAAGATCCTTGTATCATTTTGCAAACAACCCCATGATACTACAGAAATTCTTCTTCACAAACTTGCTCTCACTGCTGATCAAATTAGCATGTGCATGTGAACAGCACAGAATTAAATTGTGAATACTCACACAACCTACAAAGCAGATGGCCTTTGTGAATCAGAACTAAAACTATATTAACATGCAAATAGACTTATCACATTTTAGTGCAAGACACAAGAGATGACATTTCCCTGCCCATTGACGACAGCACTGATGCCCCCAACAGGAAAAGTGCCTGGACAACTGAATTCAGTCAATTGCACGTCACATGCCTGGCGCTTTATGACAGCAGATATGGTCACATAGTGTTGTACTGCCCCTCCCGATACAGATACTAGTAACGGATAAAACATGGCCCACCCCTCAAATCAGAGACCAGTGCTGAACAGCAAATAGCCAACAAGGGAATAAGATGCCTGGGAGAACTCTTCCAGGAGAGCGGTTTTCAAAATATGAAAGAATTTAAGACCGCAAGATACAGCACAAGCCGATTAGATATACTCATACCATAGAACACACCCATCGCAGCGAGCCTATAATCCTCAAACTTCACTTCAAAATCCCCTCAGAATCAAGCACTCACAAACCTGTTTGAAAGCACAGATTCTAGGCATATAATCAAGAAGCTATTTAGGTAAGTACTGGGCCAAAGCCACTCTAACATTAGAGGAGTGAGCAAACTATGGGAGACCAAGCAAGGGAAGCGAGAAGGAAATATGCAAAGTGGCAACTTGAAGAAGAGAAGTTTATTCCATATTAGAACCTAGGAATGTTCAGTGCTCCATTTTATACAGTGGAGTGCTCCAGGCTTCTACCGGCCGGTAGAAGCCTGGAGAGCAACAATCCAATGTGTTTTTTCATTTCACACCTGTTGCTGTGAACAAAGGCTTCTCGGAGCCCGAGGGGATTTAAACCCCCTCAGGCTCCAAGAGGCCTTTGTTTTTACAAATTAGAATATTCTGCTCTCTAGGGGAGGAATGTTTTAATAGCCTTAGAGCCCTCAGTAGCAGGCTATATCGGCCATTCAATGCCCACATCCTTGTTAAAGGCCCATGCCTTAAGCTCTGGCCTGTAACGCTGGAGCGGGCCTTTGTTGGTCGCTACAGCCCGCTACATCGGGCTCTAAGGCTATATTATGTGGGAGGTCAGTAGATGTTGAAAACCAATAAACCAACAGAACAGTTAGCAGAACTCCACAGAGACGCAAACAGCAAAACAAGGAACCCAAACAGAAGTAAACAAGGTAAGGAACACTGACACATTGTAACAAAGCAGAACATGTTACATGTACCGTACAGTAAGGAATTAACCAATAAATAGTGGCACTGTTGTTGCACACAGATAAAGGCCATTGATTACATAGTAGGCACAGACTTCTACACTCAAAGCCAAAAAGAGCTTTAATCAATTTCAAAATGTGATTATCATAAAAGCAAGCACAGATAAAATACATTCATATATTCCTACAGAAAAATATAAAAATCGATAATAAAAACGTATGTAAGAAGAAAATATGCACAATTCAAAAAAGGTGAAGTTAGATTTTTAAATACATCATGCATGATCATACGGCAATTTTTGTCATACAAAGGTGTAAAAAATGTTCCTTGCTCTCTTTACACACCTAAAAATAATGCAGCGATAAAACAAATAAAAATGCAATTTTCAGGTACATTATTCATCTCCGTATGCCAATTTGTCGTACAGAGATAACGTTTTCCTTTCTCTTATGGCACCACTAATGAATAATGAAACAGCAGAATTATTAAGGTCGGGCCTGAGGCTTAATAAAAACATATAGGCTTCCTGATGTACTAAAAAAGTCTTAGAATGGCATACCAGGCGCAGTAAACATTTCCTAGGAACATGATAAAATGTACAAAACAAGATAAAGTGCATTATTGTTGTCTGGGTAGAGACACCGTCACACGGGCATCTTTGGAGTTGGTTTGACGACACAGTTCCTTTCGGTAAAGCTACCAGATGATGTGCTATGCCAAAATGAAACCTTGTTAAATAAAATCTTTTAGGGACTTCTACACTCAAATGCACTAAAAGATTGTACGGCATATCAGTAAAACTGCACACAATTGGCCTACATCAATTGGCAACATACCACTGATGCAGAAAACCTCCAAGAGCTGATCTTTTGCACCTGGCATGGCACTGTCCTAAAATAGCAACTTTTTTGGGTGCTACATACCTAACCATAAATTTAATAATTGAATACACAGTACCCGATTCCCTGCATTTTCCGGTTCTGGGATATGTCAGGTAGGTTCCATGACTGACTAGATGAGGGGTTCTTACCCTTTGGTTCGAGGACCCCTGGGGGTTTGTGAACCTGCTCAGGGGGCCTGCGACTGTGTTACAAAATTAAATATTATTACAATGAATACATTAAAATATATAACGTGTATGCACATAAAAAAGCAAAAGTGAAAATGTGAAAACCTTTTGATGTTTGATTGTGAATTAAACAAAATATTTAATTTTTTGAGCATTTATTTGGTGTACACTTGTTTTGTATTTTTGTGTATTGTTTTGAAGTTCAAATCACAGAAATTGCTTAGGCTAGCAGTCCCCAGCTTCCAATAATGCCTCATTGGGAGTCCACAGAAGTCAAAAGGTTAAGAACCGCTGGACTAGACGATTTACTGCTACCACTACTAATGGCAAAGCCTAGTGGGGTGCCCATCTGTTTGGAAAAGGTCCTCCACTGCCACTGGAGACATGGCTTAAGGACCTAATATATTTTTTTAAGAGATGCTTGATATGTCCACATCCATACTTGCTACTGCAGAGCGCTCCCATGATAAATAGGCCCCATTGAGACAATATCTACTCTCCCAGTAGTCCCAGTAGCAACCAGAACGAGACAACCACAAATGGCTGAAGCAGGGTCGCCAGACAGATCCTAAGTTTGGGTGGGACGTGTAATATATGCTGAATTAATAGACAGTACCCTGGTGAACTACTTGTGGACAGGGACTGGCCATAGCAGGCACCGGGCAATCCCCTGGTCCGTTGCACGGGTGGGGCCGGTTTTGGGCCCCTGGGGGCCGTTTTTGCAGCATAGCTGCAAAATCGGCCCTCTACCAAAATCGGCCGAAAACTGGCCCTGGCAAAGAGCTCGGCAGCACCTCCAACCCCCCCGAGTGGGGAGGGGGGACGGCCGAGCACTTTGCCAGGGCCGGTTATGGTTCCCAGTCCGGCCCTGCTTGTGAAGTTGTTAATAACCTTGTTAAAAGAAAAATTAGCATTTGGATTTGCTTTAGGTATTAATAATGGAACAAGAACTCAAATTATGGAAATGTAACTTTTATGATTGTTGTTCATCATGAATTCTAAACTTAATGATATGTAAGTTGTTGCATTATTAATGTGTTTTTGCACTTGAAAACTCAAATAATAATACAAAAATTTCTGGGATCCTTGGGTGAGTAGCTCACCCAGTACACATACTTGCTTTGCCTTAGTTGACTTGTATTGCTGTTTTTGCGTCTATAAAATCAGGAAAATCACAAATCAAAAAGGAAAAGTAAATACCTGAGCTAGAAAAGCAACTCATAGATGGACCTGGAAAACGTGAGAGCTGTGCCTTGTATTTATATGCATTTCTTATTGTTAATAACCGTCACAGTTGCACTGCTCCCAAGTTTCCTAGTTTCACAGCTCACACACACCACTTTTTTTTGTGTGCAATCTGGTACTTGTAGTCCTGAACTCATAATGGATAAACAGTATTACATATGTCAGAATGCAAAGCAAAGAAAAAAAAACTGGACTGGATAAGCTAATCATTTGAATTTGAATTTGAATTTAAAAGTATTTATTGAAGCGCACGTACACCAGGCGGTTTCATGGCGCTGTAGAGGAGAATGATACCTGAGTAAAGAGGGAGGAGCGGTTAAGATTTTAAAAACCTGAGCAAACAAATTGGTTTTGAAGGTGCTGCGGAACTCCAGATAGGATGATGTTGATCTAATTTGGATAGGTAGAGAATTCCAAAACTGTGGAGCAAGAACTGAGAACTTGGAGCCTCCCATTCTGCTCTTCTTGAACCTGGGAACCACAAGGAGGGACAGAGAGGAAGATCGCAGTTGTCTGCCGGGGATGTAGGGTACGATTTTTGACATGATAAAAGAAGGAGCTGTTCCCGCAAGGGCCTGGAACGTAATACATCCCATCTTGAAGAGGGCCCTTTCTCTAATTGGGAGCCAATGCAGGGATCTTAAAAGGGGAGTAGTGTGGTATGATTTGGGTAATCCATATACCAAGCGGGCAGCTTGGTTCTGCACCAGTTGGAGTCGCCGAATGGCGTATGCGGGGGCTCCGTTGTATAGGGCGTTCCCGTAATCCAACCGAGAGAGAACCATAGCCATCAAGATCAGTTTGAGGGCTGAGAGGGAAAAAAAACGTGAAATCTTTCGCTTAGTGCGCAAAATAAAAAAACAGGAAGAAACCACCGTGCTAATCTGAGAGTGTAAGGTGAGTTGTTGATTGAGAGTGATTCCCAGAGTTTTGACAGAGGGAGAGGGAGAGGGGGAAGGACCAAAAGAGGGGGGCCAAAAAATGGGGGACCAAGTGATGGAGCAAGGATTTGCATATTACGCGACTTGCTTGGATTCATGAACCTCGAATAACTTATAACAATATAATTGAACCTGTTTGTCTTACTAATTTCCCTTTATTCTGATATTTGGGGTGTCCTAGTGACGCTTGCGTATGTGTTTACTAACTCAATAACGTTTGTATCTAAAATGGCTGCTGATTGGCGGGGTTTCTTTCTGCGCATGCGTTAGTCACACTCACGTGACGTGACGTACTTGCAGTTCTGGTGGGAACCTTTGCGCTTGCGCACTGGCTTTTAAGATGGCTGCCTATGCTCTCACATGGTGAAGCTTGCACTGATGCTTTCATGTCATTGTCTGTTGCACTAAAATCTAATGCCATAGTATATTTTTAAGTAAAGGGGTATAGAGTAGCTATTCATGGTATACAGTGTATTCATTTATTTTCTGTGTTTTAATTTGTTTCCGCTTACTTTTCATGTACCGGGTTTCTGAGGGTCTGCGAGACACGCAGGAATCCATATTGAAGTACATTACTGCGCACGTCTGTCTTCTGCCGGTGACATTGAATGACTGCCAACAAGATGTGCCTG
This sequence comes from Lissotriton helveticus, assembly GCF_964261635.1. Lineage (NCBI taxonomy): Eukaryota > Metazoa > Chordata > Amphibia > Caudata > Salamandridae > Lissotriton > Lissotriton helveticus. Next base: position 1,297,372,814 of record NC_136067.1, on the reverse strand, counting down.
GGAAGATGCACCTTCACCCAGCCGAAGAAGCTGAAATGTTCTACATTAGCAACAAATGTATATCTTCCATTGTATTCTGTAGAATAGGTCATGGGAACCCCAAATTCAATAGGCGGTCCCAGAATATGTAAACCCCAGCTAGTAAAAGTCAAATGTGATTGGTGTGTTGACCTATCCTACTGGGGGACCAATCGAAATTGGGGATTCTGACACTTGCAACATTTGGGGGGTGGTACACTGACCCGAAAACAGTATAACTAGCCTAGGTTTAGCTAGAGAAATTGGCCGACTTGTCCGAATAGCTGACCTGTCACTGACCCAACGCACTCAATAGGTGACTTGATACAGAGGGCTGCGGAGCACTCTGTCCGAAATTTCCATAGACTCACGGGGTTTTGCTAAAGAAACCCTAAGTGCTGGCAGAGCACTTTACTGGGGAGTTCGATAACCCAATCGGGGTTCTGGCCGATAGCTGCAGAGAGGGTGGAGCGCAGGTGTTGCTTCCAAACTGCGGGTGCTGGTCGTGCCTTGGTGGTCCTGTCCTGATCCTAATCTGGGTTTCCTGTCCTGTCCTGGGGTGTCCATTCTGCACCTGCTGTCCCATTGATGACTGTCCTTCCTTGGGGTTTTTCCTGTCCTTGACTAATCCGTGGCCAGGGTTGGTCTTCACACCATTCTAGGTAAATATATAGTGCTGAAACTCTATACTGCACCTTCTATTTTTCTGTCTTTTGCTTTAATAAAGACATACCTTTGCATATGTTGATTTCCATGCTTTTCGCAAGGCTACTGAATTGAAAGCTCGTACGTTATTGTGGTATCCTAGCATGTTCCTATGTTACCCTTCCTATAAGCACATTTCTCCAGATGTGGTTTATAATTTTCTCATTTTGCTAACTGAATTGATGTTTATAGTATTATAGTGTGTTCCATTCTTACCTTCCCTATAGTTGTATAGTGTTCCAGAGTCTCACAATAGAGACTAAAGCTCTTCTCCCTATCCGTATATTAGGGTAATTTTTCCATAGCGACTTTTTAGAGTGTCCTTAAATATTTCCCGCAATTTAGTCACTTTCCTTAAGTCTAAACTCAGAAACTTACTGACTAGCATGTTTCTTGTCCATACTTTCCCGTAAACCTTATAAATGATCAGCTTAATTTACTTCTTGTATGGATATGTGCTTTTCGTTATCTTGATTATTGATTGCCTTTTGGTTGTAAACTTGATGATCTCTGAATCTGAACTTTAGATAAAATCTTTAAAACTTCCCAGTAGTCTGTGGTCATTTAATGAAAGTATAAAAGAGTATATGTTGGTATTTTGTTTTGCATCTTTCTCCACAGCTAGCTCCCTGATCCATTGTGGTCATTAGGTACCCGTAACGGTGGAATGGTAAGTCGGGTACAGTAGAGATAATAGGAAGGAACCAGGGTTACTGGTTGTAGAGTGTAAGGTCACCTGATTAACGTATATTATGGAATTGTTGGTTATGGGCCCGATACGTTTATGGTGAAATTGTTGGCCACAAATAAGCACAGGGCTTGTATTGTCCGGCTTGATCTTGTGTGAGAACAGATAATGCAGTACCATCACGTTCTGTGACAAAAAGTGTAAAAGGCTTACTGTAGTTCGGTGTAGCTAGAACAGGAGCTTGGCATAAAGCTTTCTTTAATTCATTGAAACTAAGTGTATGTTCAGATGTCCAAGGGAGGACAGTCGATACGGCTGCCTCCTGTGTCGTTAACTGTATCAGTGGTTTGGCTAGAAATGCATACTGAGGAATCCATTGTCGACAATAAGAAGTGAGGCCGATAAAAGCACGTACCTCCTTCTGGGTCTTGGGCTGAGGAAGACTCGCTATTAACTGGATACGGTCAGGTGTCAACTGCCTACCCCACTTGGACAGTAAGTGGCCTAAGTAGATCACTTGCTGGACACAGAATTGAAGCTTCGAAGGGGACACCTTGTGCCCCATCTCGGCTAGGAAATACAGGACTGTAAGCGATGCTCGCTCGCAAGCACGTTCAGAACGGGCTGTGATCAGTAGATCATCGACATACTGGAGCAGGGCAGTGTCAGTTGGCATGTGAATATTGTCTAGTTGTCTTTTAAGTGCTTGACTGTAAATACTAGGACTTTCTGTGAAACCTTGAGGAGCTCGTGTGAATTTATAGCTCCTTCCATTTAAACAAAAACCGAAAAGGTACTGGCTGTCTGGATGAATGGGGACACTGAAAAATGCGTTTTTGAGGTCTATGACTGTGAAAAATGTAGCCTCAGAATCAATGGCTGTCAATAGAGATGAGATATCTGGAACAACTGGATACTGGGGGATGATACATTTATTGAGTTCTCGAAGGTCAATCACTAATCGATATACTGGAGGTGCATTTGGATCAGTACGTTTCATGACTGAAATGATAGGAGAATTACATACATTGGAGTCAGTTTCTACAACTACTCCTTGAGCAATGAGCTCGTCAATAATTTTGGATAAGGCTGCTACAGCCTCAGGTGGCAATCTGTACTGTCTGATTCGTGGCAAGACTATACCTTGCTTGAGAGTCACACGATGGGGTGTGATTTGCATAAAACCAACATCAGTTGGACCTTGTGCCCATAGATGCTGCGGAACATTAGACAATCTCGGATCAAAATCTCGTAAAACATAGTGACCCTTGAAGTCACGTAAAAACAAACGTATTCCCTCTGGGGAACAGCAAATAACTGCACCTAATTCTTTCAGTGTCTTAATGCCTAACAAATTTTCTGGACATGACTTCGTAAGCAGTAGATCAGTAGTTCGGGACAATGGACCTACTTCAAGAGTAACTGGCTTTGATATCTCGTTTACAATAGGCTTTCCTGAAAATCCAAGGGAAACATTTCTAGAGCCTGAGAGCGGAGCCCCTGGAACCTCGTCGTGACTAATGGTAGTCCTACTTGCCCCTGTATCAATCAGAAACTTTCTGTCTTTCCCTAATACTTGACTATGAACATAGGGACCTTCTTGATCTACAGGAATCTCGATGAGAGGCAAGCCTACCTCCCTCTCTAGGCTGTTTCATGAATACGCTTGATACTCTGGATACTCTGTCTGTGCATACTGGTACATCTGCTGTGTAACATGCTGTGTTGCAGCGATAGGCTGCGGTGCTGGAACTGTCTGTTGTGCATTCTGTGGCTGAGAAGTCTGTGAAACTTGTTCTTGTCTAGGCGGACGTGGTCTTTCTTTAGTTTTACCAGTGGCTATATTGTGTTTCAGAACTGCACACTCGTTTATAAAATGACCTGGCTGTTTACAATAATTGCATGTCCCTTTAACGGGAGTTGCAGGATGACTGGCTTGATTCGGGCCCCTCTTCTGACTGTCTTGAGGAACAGATTGTGCAACTAGTACTTTCATTTTCGTGTCTTTCATACGTCTTCTCTCGTGTTCTTGCTCTTCTCTGATTCTATTCTGGTGGTACTGGAGCATCTGGAGCATCTGGGACGGGGTACTAGCTTGCCATGTACTTTCGACTTTCAAAACTCTATTCTTAACTTGTGGACTTGAATTCTCGACTAATTTAGTAACAAAAAGATGAGGGTATGACTCACTACTCGTCTTCAAACCACTGTTTATTATAAAACATTTCTCAAATCTAGAATAAAAATCACTAGTATCTTCGTCTTGTTTCTGTTTACAGGCTGAGATTGCATCCCAGTCTTCCTTTTTAGTGGCTAATAATCTAGGTAAAACTTGTATTAATAATTCTGGTAATTCTTTACATTTGTCTCCAAGACCGGTACCTGGTACTCGTATCTTATCTTCAGCTTCTAGAGCTGTCCAATCGATCTTTTTCTCTCCCACCTCCCAATCCTTTTCCTTGAGTTTTTCGTATATGCCCGCAGGCAACAGGACTTTTAACATTTTAATAATATCTGGATACGTGTATTCTCCCATACGGAGCATGTCTTTTAATTCACGGTGGAACCCTGCTGGATCTTTGTCGTGACAGGGAATTAATTTCTTCATCTCTAAGAGTTCCATCTTTGTAACTGGGGTGTAAACAAATACTCGTTGCATTTCACCATCTGGTGTCCTAACTGGGTGTACTTCTCGTAACGGATGCTGTCTGTCTATGTAAAACGGTTTACTTTCTGGAGGTGAGACATGAACAAAATGCGGGTTCAGAAACGTTCTGTATTTGTGGCGCTGTTCTAGAATGACACTAATTAAATCGGTACCTAAACCTTTCCATCTATACTGGAGTAACTCGTTCAGGACATCATGTAACGGACCTGGATCAGAATGTTGACCCTCATACAGCGTAATGAGGTGCTGGATCATATACATTCCCACCAGTCGCTGCTCGGCTGGGGGCAGTTTCAGAAACATTTGTGCCACTATTTCGTCTGGAAAAGTGGTAGAATCAGTAATCCATCGGACTGCTGATCGGGCTAGTTCTTGTTCATGCATAGTACTTAATTCACTATAACCGATTCGTGATTTCAGAATTTGATCGGTAGCTTGAAATACTTGTTCTAGAGAACCTTGTTCTGGTGCTGGAAGATGAACAGTTTTCTTGTGTTCTAGGCGTAAATGTCGGTCTGGAATTCTAGATTTACCCACATACGCTATTCTGGCGGTAGTCTCGTCGTCTACCTCTTCAGTAGAAGAGTCATTTTCTTTCTCGCTTACTTGTGCTTCTTTGCGTTGTTCGTGTAACCTTATTATTTCTTTACGTATTTTCTTGTACATATTCTCAATACTATTGAGTGTCTTGTGCTTACCCTCGGCTATATTATCACTCCACCTTGTCAGAACTTTCATTTCGGTCGGATCTTTAGTCGGGGAATCTTGTTCCCGTATTAAACAATTGATCAGAAACTTTAATAGCATAAACTGGATCTCAGATTTCCTGAGAGACATGACTTCAGCAATACTTTCTGGATCTTGTCCTGTACGAATGAAACGATACATTCTGTCTAGATCTTCTTTCATATTCGGTAGGGTGACCAAATACTCGGACACCTGCCTTATACGTACGGAATATATAACCATACTATCCTCGCCTGGGACTGGATCATAACAGCATTCAGTAAGAAGTCGCCTGATTTCTGCAATAGTCTTATATTTGGGCGTACGCTGTAACGCACGTTCATGTAACTCGACTGCTCCTAAACGTCTACTTGGCGGCGGGGTACCAGGAGGACCTCCTCCCGCGGCCCCTAAACTGGAGTCGTCGACTGATACTCTTCGAGCTGGCAGAGTGACTGAAGTAGCGGGAATTTGTACTACGGGCTGGACCGGGGGTACCGTAACAGGTACTGCAACAGGTGCCCCGGTGACTGGAGGACCATGAATTACATTATTTACAGGAGCTGGCAGAACAGGATTTGCATATTCTGGGACTGTGTCGTCCAAATAGGACGAGAGAAAAATCTCAGCTGCGGTCGGTTTGTGACGCAGATTGGTCGGAACTAAAGGTGGCGGAAAATTACTGGATGCCTCCGGGGTTGCTTTTGGCAAGCCCTCGGCAAGAAGAGGATACATACCCTTAATAAGGGCATTTCTCTGTCTGTCTGACTGTTCGGTTTTAACTCGTTCACCTATTTCGATTAGTTCCCTTTCTTGGGCTCTTTCTAAGGATTCTCTACTTAATTCTGACTTTCTGATTTCTTTTTCGGTTCTTTTATGAGATTCTTTGCGCCATAACTCGATGGCATCTTTCTGTGACTGTCTGGCTTTCTTTTTCCATAATACTTCTTCTACTCGCATGATGCACTCGGCATCCCATGTACCCGATACGGGCCATCTGTACTTTTCTTCTAACTGTTTGGTGTACTCCACCCATAAATCTAGATACAATATGGCACTTATGCCATGCTTTTGATACATAAAATGACCTGGACTGTCCCTAGGCGGGACAGGAACTGCTTCTTCTAACAGACCTTTTCTAGTTTTTAACTGACGTAACTTGGAAAACAATGGCATGACTGGGCTGGAGTCTAGACACAATACAATACACAATGAACACGATAATTACACCACTTTCATACCACAACATTGAAATACATGAATGACATTTAAAATAACAGTTCAGACAAAATACTACCTGGAATACTGAAAACAGAATACATGAATTTCTCGAGAACAGAACTTACTGGAATGACTAGATGCACTGCTAAAACAGTACGAAACTTACCGGTCTCATAAAGAGACACGTCAGGACCCGCATCCACCTAAGTGGACACTTCGTGTTGGATCTGCGTACCCAAACCCACGGACCAGAGACAATACAATTGACCCTGTCTAGATACTACCCCAGCAACGGTACTCACCGGGCAGCAAGAACGGAAGGCCTCGGACTGGACTGGACTGCTTCGACGACGGACGGACGAACTTCGGACTTCTGTTACGGGTGGGCCTCCGGATACCTCGGACCTTGGACTCTCGGCTTGGGCTCTGGTCGGGACTCGCCGCGTTCCTCCACCGCCTCGTCTGGATGCTGAACCGCAACCTCCGTCTCCTCCGTGGGCCTGAGGGATACTTGAAGCAGAAATATCTGCACGTGCACGGTATGGTTCCGTCACGGCTGCAGAGGATCAGGGGGCTTGCGTGGCTTCTCCGGCGTGTGGGGAAAGGGCAAGTCCCTGTTCGGGCGCCATTATGTGGTAAATAAATAAATAATACCTCTATTTTTGACTGGATATAACAATAACAGATAGCTCAATAAATAAGAGTCAAGATTCGAGGTAGTAGGAGTTTGCAGGTTTAATACAGCATAAAGGACAGGAACAGGACAACCTGCACGGGCAAGATCTGGGATGGCTAGCCAACAGGGGGGCCCCGACAGCTGTCGGGCAGGAGCTGGAATGAGCGCGCTGGCTTTTAATAACAGTACACAAGTATATATAGTTAAAACAATTGCATTACAGTACATACAGTAGGCGTAACAGTGGGTGGGGCCTGTAACAGTCGCGAGAGATAAGGCAGAAAGGAGGTGTAACAAGAGGCGTGAACAGGGCGTATACATAGACATGTGATGTAAACGTAACAGAATATGTCATAAATGGGGCGGAAACATGGAGGGGGCTACCTAAGGAGCCGGGACCTCTAACCTAGTGGTGCGCGCAAGCTGGCAATGACGTGTAACTAGGGAGAAGCTGGGGGCTATGACTTCTGAGCTAGAAGGAGAGACGAAAGTCTGGAGAGTCAGAGCGACATGTACCTAAACACTATCTAGTATCTGATGTTTAGAGAACATGTTGATAGAATCCAAAAGTTATCAGGGCAAAGGCTAACAGACACTAAGACTGGTGCGTGCATTATTCTACATATAGTGTGTGTTGAGGAATATTAAATGACCATAAATACAGTATTTCTCTTACATGGAGACGTAAAGGCTAGACGATGACTGAAACTATTGATGCGATTCAGTAACTTAGGAATGCAGAGAAGGAGAGCTGGACTGATAACTAGAATCATAACATACTCTCGGCAGACTGGCAGGCAGAGCCAGGCCGAGCCGGGTACTGTGAGGCAGGAAGTAAGTGAAGGGTCAGGGATACAGGTGGGGGCTGTATCGCTCCTCAGCGAGGGTTCAGGAGACAGGAGCTGAATCTGAGTCCGGGCCCTTTTGGGGCCTAGAAACAGGGACTTTACAATGAAATAACGTGCACACTGAGAAACGTGGCAACGTAGCTTTACATAGGCCTGATGCTCGTTGTATTCACGAAAACTAGGAACTGGCATACTAGAGATGGACACAACTGTAATTGCGTCTTTAATCGATCATGGGGAATACATATGCATATTAATCGTGCACATATAACATAACATGGGGAACACGTAGGGACACAGAACATGGCAAAATTTACTTTTCCACAGACCTGCGCGCTCTATCAGTAATTTTCTGGTAGCAGAGGAAATGGTTAGGGACTAGTTAAAGTAAGATAGGACTAGTTAAGGTAGCTAGGTAGGTCGGATGCTGCTAAATAAAGATTATTTTTGCTGCTAAAATTGTGAACACATTTTTGATAATAATTGATCGATCACGTGAAATGTTTTTACCTTGTTTTGAAAAATATGAAATGTTTTAAATTGTTTTTCTTACTGTTATATTGATTTATGTCCTAACAAAACTCATTGGTCAATGTTACGTGTTTGTCTGGAATCCCCGGGGAATTGAATAGCGAGTGGTGAAGAGAATCCACTTCGCTTTGAGGTCACTGGCTAGAGGAAAATTGGTGCAGGTTAGGCAGAACCGGAAGCACTAATTAGGGTTTTCTGAATATATGCTTGAATAAATGATAGCAACGAGTTCGCTGGCCCAACTTCTATTGTGATACAACCTAGTAAGGGTCACGCCGGAAGGAGTAGCAGGTTCGTCGAAGCTTGGGTGATAGCAAAAGGGTTCGCTAGTGAAACTTTAGACTTAGTATATATCCCGAAAAGAAGTGGATGAGTCAAAGAAGTAGCAGGTTCCTTAATGCTTGAGTGAAGGGTAGGCAGAAGAGATCTATCCGTAGTGTGTGAAAAGTAGACAGAAGAGGTTTACTTGCAGTAAAACATAATCTTTTCTTTCTAGACACTCAAGTACAGTGGCGAATGTGTTTATGTTGTTAAATACCTAAAGCACTTGCACTTTAAAAGAGAAATCAAGTTTCCGTTACCTTGTAAAGGAGAGAGTCAGTTGCGGAGCTACTCTGACGTCACTCTGTGCCGCCCTGGTATTGGTCAAAACAGCGGGTGTGTAGCGGAGCTGAAATTGTAAAGGAGGGGTAAGTGCCGAAGCGTGAGAACCTGTCTCGCGAAAGGCCGCGCACCCATTGGTCGAGATTATTTGAACCCGTGCACTTGATTGGTTGCACGAAAATAAAAGGCGCATTTGGATTGGGAGTGATTTGTAAACAAAGTCGCTCGCAGAAATCGTATGTGGCACACGTATAGACCGAATACTAGACCTGACCGACGACATTTAGGGTTTGAAAACGATCAGTGGAAAGGGCATAACACTAGCATTATGTACGGGAACAAGAGAAAATTGTCCCTTGTAAATAAGGTGAAGAATTATTTTAAAAAGGACAAACCTATCAAAACTAGAGAAGGTGTTGTCATACCGCCACCTAATACCCCCGCATCGTTCATGATGTTTGATAAAGGGTACCACTCATGTGTATGGTTGGAAAATTGGGCGGAATGCACAAAAGATGACGGAATTTTGGCTTTCCCGTTAGAAGGAACATTTAATGGCAGGATTCTATTTAATTTGAGAACCCGAATGAATGATTTACATCCCAGACCTAGATTAACGCAGTACGAAGCATTAGAGGAATGGGAAATCGAGGCTTTTGAGAGAGACAAGCCCCGATTGGACAAAGGGTTAACAAAATGTTATCCGAAATTAAAGCAAGAAACCCGAGATAAAAAAATGAAGCAGTGGAGACAGAATATGATTGTAGAAGGACTGTTTCCAATGATGGCAATAGGTGGTCCTGCGGGAGAGAAAAAGACAGATAAGTGCAAACATTGGGTGCCCACTGGGGATTCGGATGATGATTTATTAGATGACATGTTTATGAAAAGTCCGCCTCCTTATAATGAAGGTCCCAGATCGTCTACTGTAGAGGGTACTTCCCAACGACCCCCGTGCCAGGAAGGGAATAGATCTGTAAACCCAAGAGATAGCTGTCAAATACCTTCCTATAGCGAGGGCCTAGGACTCATAGGTGCCGGAGACACCTGTCTAAGACCACCATTTAGTGGAGAATCAAGATATTCAGGTGAAAGAGATTTTGGTTCAAGACCTCCTTATGAGGGAGGACCGAGAGCCTTAAACACAGGAAGCTGTTTTCCAAAACCTAATTATGGTGAAGGACCAAGTATGACGCATCCAACTGCCCCAACATTGAGTCCGCAAATAGTACCTGAAATAAGCCTGGAAAGAATGCTGCAGGAAAAAGAGCAAGAGGCTCTAGCCAAACAAAGAACCGAAATAATTCAGAAACTCTCCCAGTTAAATACAAGCCCCGAAGCCTTGACTATCCCAGTAACTATTGGATCAGTTGTTCCTTTGTATGGGGATAGACAAGGGAGTCCAAGAGCTCCAATTATTACCCCAACTGTAGTGCAGCCAACAAAAGAGCCCTTAATTGCAGATGATCAGACGAGTGAGTGTGAATCTGAAGCTTCTTTAATGGATTTGCCGATTAGGAACTCGGGAAGGAGTTTGCCGAAGAGACATAATCCTTTCAATACGAGAGAGATCCAAATGGAATCTACTTCAGGTACCAAGAGTGTCACATTGGTGACTCCTGAAGAGATTGAAAGATGGAGTCGAGAATTAGAGAGACAAACTCCTCAGACAAAACCATTGGATATTTACAAATTGAGAATTGAAATGGAAGAACTGACAGCCGGAAATGTGGGGTTAGATAGATTAAATACCTATTCCAAGGACGAGCTACTGTTTATCTGCAAGAGTCTTACCCATAATACCAAAGTGCTCCATGAGAAACTAACAGACACTGCAGCCAGTATGGGAATAGATATTTCAAAATCAAAGCCATTACAGAAACCCTACAGAGCAGATTTCTCAGACAAAGATCTAGAGAATATGAATGTGTCAGGAAAGAAGGTTCAGATCAAAGAATTGTTGACCGTGTTGCAAAAATGGGGAGATGTAGACAAGTGGAAAGCCAGGTGGGCAAAGAAAAAGGAAGAGGTTAGGTCCAGACAGACGACTTCTGAGTTTGCTTTAAGGGAAGCAGACAAGCCCGAACAGTTATACCCCATGCGAGAAGTGCCAGGTGGGAAGTATGTGCACGTTCCAGGGTCCCGACAGGATATTGTGTCTTTTACTAATGACTTTCCAAAACTGCGAGAGAAACCAGTGGAATGGTACAGGCAGGTGGAAAGGTTCGTGAAAGTGCAAAAATGCCTGTGGAAAGACCTGGAGGGGTTTTTCGACATAGTCGTTTCCGTAGATTTATGGACAGATTGTAAAATTGCCATTGGTTGGCCTAGTGAAGAATACCCGAGGGATGCTAATACGGGAGCACCTTCTGATGAGGTAATGAAAAAATACCAGCAAGTGATGTTACACTTGAAGGGAAAGGTGCCTGCAAAGGAAACTGATTGGACCAGAATAGATAGAACTACACAGGAAAGAGATGAGACTGTGCATTCCTTTTATGAAAGACTGTTACAGGTGTTTAAAACGTACAGCGGTATAGATAACATCGAGATGAAGGATATGACCCACTTCATTTACAGGTTTGTAAACGGTCTAAGACCTGAAATATGTCAGTGGATCAAAGACAATAAAATCTGTCGGCAGTCAAAGAATATTGATGAGGTCTTACGGTACGCAAAGTACTGTGAAGACGAGATGGCTGATAAGCGCAAGGCTCTGAAAGAAAAGGTTATGTGGGCACAAGTAAAACTAGCGGAACAGCAGGAAAAGCAATTGGGTAAAATGAATAGGAATTCCCAAAATCAAGGTTCTGGGGGAGGAGGGAAGCCCAAGATGAAAATGAGTCGGGAGGAAGCCAAAAAGAAGTTCCCCTGTCACCAGTGCGGAGAAATAGGGCACTGGAGAGACAAGTGTCCATACGCACAGCATAATAACCCTCAAACCCCTGATTTAAATCCACAGACGCAGAATGAAAGACCAAGAAAGACCCAGCAACAGGTAAAGGTGAGTCAGTTGCCTCGTGCACCTAAACCAAATTATAAAGGAAAGGCACCGCAGGGTGAAGACATAGAAATCTGGGGAGGACAGGAGGATAGAAATGCAGCAACTTCGCAATTTCTATTGAATGATACTTTTTTCTGTGACGACCAATACTGATGGGGCCTGAGGGGGGAGGACGAGGAGTGCGTGCTTGGCGCCTCCTTGCCGGTAGACCAGTCAGGACCATACATCGAAGGAAAGGTTGAAGGCAATGATGTCACCTTTCTGTTGGACACTGGTGCTACCCGTTCTACTGTGAGAACAGCAGACGTTCCAAACCTACCCCTCTCGGGAGAAGCAATCCAAGTAGTGGGTGTATCTAATCAATTGATTAGTACCCCAGTTACTGAGCCCATGGAGATTACAATAGGGAATTTCAAAGAAATGCATAGATTTGTAGTTTGTGACACCAGTCCTGTAAACTTATTAGGACGTGATTTGTTGTGTAAAATGAACTGCACCATCTTTTGCACACCAAAAGGCGTCAAAATTCAGACCCCAGACGAAGATGGCATATACAAATTAATGTTAATCAGACCTGACTCAGAAATTAAACCACTGACTATACAAGACTTACCTGAAGAACTCCAACAGACAGTGAAACAAGAAGTATGGGACTTTACTGGAAAGGATGTAGGCTTGATGGCAAATGTTGACCCAATCAAAATAGCCATGAAAGAAAATGCAGTTTACCCCAATACCAAGCCTTACCAAATGAGTGCAGAAGTAAGAGCAGGAGTTGCCATTGAAATAAAAAGATTATTAGAAGCAAACATCATACAAGAAGTGATGAGTAGCCCGTGTAACTCACCAATAATTGGAATCAAGAAACCTAGCGGCAAGTATAGGGTAGTACAGGACCTGAGAAAGGTAAACAAAATCGTTGTTCCCTGCTGCCCTATTGTTCCGAACCCAGCAGTGATTCTGTATCAGATTCCCTGGGATGCTGAATGGTTCACCGTGATTGAACTATGTCATGCATTCTTTTCGATCCCCTTGCATCCAGACAGCAAATTTCTTTTCTCATTTGCTTTCGACAGTCACGTGTTCATTTGGAATCGTGTCCCTCAGGGGTACACAGAAAGCCCCTCAATCTTTAATCAGATTTTGAAAAAATGCCTTGAATCTGTTTCGCGCTACCGGTCGGAGTGCCATGCGTGGGGGGTAGGTCTTTCCACCTCTGCTGTTCGACGCCAAGGTATTAACCTCCTCGAACAGCCCCACGGGAACAGACTGCGGGGCCCTCCAGGGTTATATTGTAGGGTTCCCCCATAGAGTAGGACCTGTTGGCTTGCTCCCAGATTGACCCAGTGAGGTTGTATCTTTTTAATATTTCCTTATTATTTTTCACTGTGTAGTACATTTGTTTTGAGGTCCTGAAGAATTGCCATACAGGCATGAAACATGTCGACCTTCTAGAGGGTTGAGTCAGTCCGCTGTCAATCAAACAGTTTCTCTCTCCCCTCTCACCCTTTTAATAAGGGAGTCAGCCACCCGAATAAAATCCGTTGTGGACTGTCTCACCTTCTTTTAAACCTCACTTTCCCTTCACGACTACACCACCACCAGACCCCTCACACGCATACAAACTATTGGCTGGAACAAAAGATCTCCAACAAAGCGCGCCTACGGCGCCCGTCAGACATTGCAGCGCCAGTCTGACGAGGAGCAGGGGACCAATGATGAAGCATGACACCTAGATTACTGGGTGTGTGAGGTCCCTTAGTTCCAACAAGGGAACTCCCAGTTCCCTGACTATAGTTTAGTTCTGTCTCCATTCTCCCATACCTCCTTTTGATCCCCGGGGAACTCAGTAAACTACAGTTCTGTACCAAATCAGTAAAATATCTGGGGCACCAGATAGAGAAGGGCATCAGGAAAGTTACTTCAGAAAGAATCAGGATAATTCGAAACATGCAATTACCCAATACTCAGAAAGAAGTCAGAATGCTCCTTGGAGTTGTAGGTTACTGTAGGCAGTGGATTGTGGGATTTGCAGTCCTAGCCAAACCTCTGATCAAAATGACAAAGAAAGGAGCAAAGGACCCAGTGGAGTGGGATAAGGAGAGCCTGACAGCCTTTACTAAATTGCGAGAATGTCTGTGTACAGCCCCTGCTTTAGGCATGCCTGATTATTCTAAGGAATTTTCACTGTTTTGTGATACACGAGACAATTGCGCACTGTCAGTCTTAACCCAAGCCCATGGGTTGACTAGACGTCCAGTGGCATATTTTTCTGCTACTTTAGATCCAGTGGCTGCTGGATTACTCGGATGTCTGAAAGCTGTAGCTGCAACTTGCACAAGTCTTGAGCAAAGTGAATCCATTATTATGGGACATCCTGTAACTGTGTATGTTCCACATGCAGTTGTAATTTTACTGACAAGAACTAAAACTCAGTACCTCACCCCTAGTCGGCTGACTAAGTACGAAAGGATCCTAGTAGGTGCTGCAAATGTAGTCATTGCTCGGTGTAACATATTGAACCCAGCAACCTTGTTGCCTGAGTCACTGATTGCAGAAGCAAAGGGAGAGGTCGAGCATGACTGCATTGACCTAACTGAGTTCAGTACTAAACCACGCCCAGATATCAAAGAGATGCCCCTGCCTGTAGAAGATTATGAGTTGTTTGTAGATGGCTCATGTCTGAGACACGAACTTGTAGGCCTAAGTGCTGCTTATGCTGTAGTTACGGTAAAACGCACTACAGAAGCATCTTGTCTATTTGGAGTAAAGTCTGCACAAGTAGCCGAATTGGTTGCATTGACAAGAGCCTGTAAAATTGGAAAAAACAAAAGAATAACCGTATATACTGACAGTCAGTACGGTTATGGGGTTGTGCATGACTTCGGCCAATTGTGGCTGCAAAGGGAGTTTCTGACTTCTTCAGGTACTCCTATCAGAAATGGGAAAGTTGTACAAGAATTAATGGACGCAATCCAATTACCAAAAGAATTGGCAGTGGTCAAATGTGCTGCTCACAAATCTGGCACTGATCATGTGACAGTAGGAAATCGATATGCTGACAAAGTGGCCCAACATTGTGCCAGACATCGAATGTCGGTAAATATCAAATTGGGGGGATATGGAAACAGCTGCCAACTTATGGTGTTTGAGGATGTGCCTACATGGGAGGAATTGAGAGATTGGCAGTATGCTGCACCACCAAAGGAAAAGGAAAAATGGAGAAAGCTTGGGTGTCGACAGGGAAGTGAGGATGGTATAATTGTGGGCCCTGATAGTATGCCTGTGTTGCCTCAACGCTTGCTTGCTTCTATGGCCAGACTGATACATGGAGATACACACGTTGGTAGGGACGCCATGATTCGTGTTTTCCAACAGACATGGTACAACCCGAAGTTCAGGAAGGTAGCAGAGTCACTCTGCCAGAGGTGTTTGACATGTCAGCCGTTCAATGCTGGGAAAAGAACAGTAGTTGAAATGGGAAAAATTGGGAAGTCAGGAGGTCCCTTTGTAAGATTGCAGATTGACGTCATTCAGTTGCCCCTTTGTAAAGGAATGAGATATGTCCTTGTCATTGTCTGCCTGTTTTCAAAATGGGTGGAAGCTTACCCAGCCAAAAAGAATGACGCCATTACTGTAGCCAAGTTGTTACTACGAGAACTAATACCTAGGTACGGGGTTCCAGTCGATTCGATTCGATTAGCTTTATTCGATTTCAGAAAAGAAAATCATAAAAGCAACAACAATACAGAAAAATACACCAAAACATTAATACATTTCATTTCATAAAAGAATTAGACGAAAGAATAAATTACATCAATAAGATGAATCAGCTAATCAATATACAAAATGCAGCATGAACAAGTTAAAAAACAGGAGAAAGTTAGCCACACAATACGAGACCCCTTATTGCCGTCTAGAAATTATTCTATGTTATCTGACATTATGACGGCACATATAATGTTCTGGGGTAAAAGTCACTTAGAGACCAAACTGATATGGGACCATCCCCTATTTGTGGCTGCCAGGATTGCAGGTATGGTACGACATATTTATTTCTAAACTTCACGAGTACCAAGTCGCCCACAGTGTTTTTTATGAGAGGACCTAACCAGCCCACCCTTCGGACACTTAATATGGTCCCGTCTAAATTGGAGGGCAGAGGTCTATTTTTGGTGAGCCAGTACACTACCTTATTCCTTAGGTCCTGCTGTCTCTCGAGTTTTCCCTTTGGGAGTTCAGGTATTCCTGAGAGGACACACACAATAGGAGCTGCCTCAGGTGGCAAGTGTAAGTGGTTAGTTTTGTGAGGAAAAGTGTCATGACTAGACACTATTCTTTTATGAGATGACTTGTCTTTATTCTGCCCAGCCCTAAGGTAAGAAAATTGTGATGGCCTAGCGGTTTTAGCGACTTTTTGGGTATTTACAGCTTTCATGTGTGGGGCAAGTGGTGGTATACTGGGGAGCGTGCTTTGTGTGGTGGAAATTGGCGTATCTTTAGGGGCTGGATGCTGTGATAGTACGGGTCCTCCCATAGATTTAGTAACTACTGAATTGACTTTTATAGCTTCCTCGACACCCCTAAGCCTGTCCTCTAGGCTAGTTATTTTATCAATCAACGGAGTTATGATTGACTTCATCATGGTTTCAAGCTCCAACAATGGGAAGGCCTGTGTAGGTGTTTTCGAAGTCGCAGTGCTGAGAGTTTTGCATGAAGGTGGATTACGATGTAATTTTTGTAATTTGGCATGACTGCCCGTGTGTATAGCCTCATCTCTCTTCCTTTTTGCAGAGAGCACCTGGTTGGGGATGACCGGTAGGAAGTTTGCTGTTGGTTGTATTAAGTGGGGCGTTACCTGTGGAGTGTAAGTTAGTTGGAAAGAGCAGCTAGACCCATGATTAGGCGTAGATAATGAGGAAATTGGAGCTTTTTCTGGAACCAAAGGGGCGTAAGAGGATTTGCACAATAGATTAAGTTCATCCAGTAATGATATTGCCGGGGCTATATTAGCAGTCTGAGGCGGAGAACCCAGAGCGTAGGAGCTGTCTAGAACCGGGGATCGTTCTATTCTATCTAAATCATTTGCAATGGGCAGTATAACACGCTTAAAGTACATATCCAGTTTTCCCCTATGCAGATCACCCTGGGAGGAGAGATTTTTAAGGTCCGCTTTGTAAGACATAGCGTTGGAGCTATCACCAATAAGGAAGTTTTGTACTATATCGAGAACCTTGGAAGGGGCCTCTTAGAGGGACCGGAGATAGTCAATGGGTAACAGTACCTTTGATATAAGAACTAAGGGGGGTGACCCGACCCGGCCTCCTCTGGCCGCAGATGGCCCCGCCCTTGTCCCGGGCTTCTCCCGGCTTCACCCGCGCGCGTTCCTCGACGCGGAGGGAGCAGCTCCAGTAAAGTAGCGAAATGGAATGCAGCGGCGGGGTGACCTACAGCATTAGCCCCCCAGGAGCGTCCAGTCACAGAGTAAGTGTCCTGCACCTTAGGCAATGATGAAAATGATGAAAATGCCCCCCCCGCTCCACCGAGGGAGCAGCCCCAGTAAAGTAGCGCCTCCGGGCGGGATGTGGGCGGGAATCAGGAAGTCCTCGCTAGGCTCGCTGAGAGCTGTAGTCCCCAGCCGCGGTGATCTGGAATGCGGCGGCGGGGTGACCTACAGCATTAGCCCCCCAGGAGCGTCCAGTCACAGAGTAAGTGTCCTGCACCTTAGGCAATGATGAAAATGCCCCCCTCTGTCAATAGTTTAGCACAGCTCAGCACTACATATCCCAGAATACTTCTTGGTTAGCTAGAAAGTACGGACCAAATCACTTTTTTCGGAGAATGTCTTTTTTAATGTCTTTAGATGTATCGGGTTTACCACCTACTTTCTTATTTGCCGCTTCCGCCCAATTTAGCAGTATAACAGTTTGGCAGAAATAGTAATTTCGGCAGCTGCACGTCTCCTCTGGAGCCGCACACCATGCATGGAGCCTCACTCAATCACTGCATACAGCTCGGAAGAAACTCGGAAACTAGAGCAAGGTTTTACCTTCACTTGCCCGTCCGTAGACAGGAACACTCCCCAGTGAAGATGCCAAGACGCCGTCAGGAGTCCGCCTCGTTTGATTACTGCATGCAGCTCCGGAAAAGAGCACTCGGGAGAAACTCGAGATTTAAAGCGGGGACTTCAACATCCCTATCCATTTGAAAGACGTCCTGAGTGTAGCATAACAAAAACAGTCCTTAGTGGGAATACAGGGACGCCGTCAGGAACCCGCCACCATTGCTTAGGGGCGGAGTAGAGAATCTTCACCTGTGGCCACTCGGAGCTTTCCCTTCCAGTCACAATTGAATCAGATAGAGGTGGGCATTTCCAGAATGAAGTGATTGATCAGCTCTGTAAAGCTTTCAAGATTACCCAAAAGCTGCACTGTGCATACCGTCCAGAGGCGTCTGGAGTGGTGGAACAAATAAATGGCACTATCAAGTCAAGATTAGGGAAGATGTGTGACTCTACTGGCATGAACTGGATAGAGGCTTTACCTCTTGTTCTGATGGGAATCCGAAGTATTCCAGACCGAAATACAGGCCTGAGTCCCCATGAGATCCTAATGGGAAGAGTGATGAGACAAGCATGGGTACCAGGATATAAACTGATAAGCATTTCTGATGATTTGGTACTTGAGTACTGCAAGCAACTGGGTGACCAAGTGCGTTCTATCTCTCGCCAGATTGGGGAAGACGCCGTCGCCAGTCCAACAACTCCAGTCCATAAATTGGTTCCAGGCGACTGGGTTGTACTCAAGAAGCATACTCGGTCAAATTGCCTTGCACCGAAGTGGGGAAAACAACGCCAAGTGATACTGGTAACCACGACAGCGGTGAAGTGTGCCGGCGTCCCGAAGTGGATCCATGCCAGCCATACCAAGAAGGTAATAAGAGACAAAAATAATACTGACGCTGAAGGTTGCCCAGCTGAGGAGTCTCCAGACGTAGGTTCCAAAGTAGCTGATGAAGAACAACCGAGCACCAGTCGAGATGAGTGGATACCCATAATAGACCTGACCGATGACCCAATCAGAACAAGAAGGCAAACCTACGCAGACAGAGAGTGGAATAGTGAGGATGAGACAGGAATAGAAGAAGACAATCAGATTATCGAAATTGATGTAAAATCTGAAGAAGAAGAAGATCAGATAAGGACAGAACAGGTGATCGACACACCTCCAAGAACACCTGAAATCGAAAAGGGACAGACAGATATTAGGGCGAAAGTTCAAGCGGAAGAAAATCAAAGGTTCTAAGTGCTTGAACAGGATCAGATAGAAATAGACGAAAGTGTTCAGGATACTGAAAGTGAAACACCCAAAAGTCAAATCCAGTCTACACCTGAACAAGGCCAGCTTAGTAACCAGGCAGAAGAAAAAGAAGTAAGACCTGGGACTAGTCAGACAGGAAGGGAAGAAGCAGAAGCAGAAGTGCCGCAACTGAACGAAAATAAAAGAGCATTAGACGAAAGCCCAATCACAGTGCCAGTTAAAAGACTCAAGAAAAAGAAAAATACTGAACCAAGATTCATTAAAAGACTGAGACTGAGACTAAAAACAGTAGAAGAAAAACTTGAGCAAAGAAGACAAAGTTCACGTATAGCAAAGCAAACTGGAGAGAGCTCCAAAAGAAGGAGTGATCGAATAAAAAGACTGAACGAAAAATATCAAGACCCTGAGTGGACTTACTTGGTGTTGGAAGAATTTGAGGATCTTGATATAACTGACGAAAGTGACGAAGAACAGACAGCTGATCAGTCTGCCGAAGAAGACGAACCAACCTGAAGTTGCTCAGTGTAAGCTATCTGTGCAAAGTTACAAAGAGGGGTTGGAAGACTTCTGTTAAGCAGAAATGTCTGATTCAAATGTGAACGGAAGACCTAGACGTAGTTGTTGTAAAACATGCTGCCAAGTATGTTTATGTAGTGTAGCGATAGTACTGATCCTTTGGATAGGACTGACTGTAACCCTTCCTTCTCTGATAAGTAAAAATCCGAGCCAGTACCCGAATAATAACTTACCTGACGACACTGTAGAATCTCACACTAGGATTACACCACACAGAGTAGACACATTGGACAAACCACTGAGCCTGAAACGGAGACAGTTAAATTTAGAAGCACCAGATGAGGAAGCATTACACTTTAACAAAATTAAGAACAAGACTCATTTGAACGTTTTCGCAAACCTGTTATTGCATTATGTAGAAACTATGGAAATAGACGACTGCTATGTCTGCATGAAGCTACCTACTTCTGTAGCTGAGGGCGTGACTTATCATCACTTGCCTTTAACCTATGGAATTTCCTGTAGTGTACTGACTAGCTTATTTTACAAAAGAGGACCTTTACAGTATTACTATTCAAACTATGACGTGACATTTTCTGAAATTCCTGTTCGAAGAAACCTGAACCCTGTACAGACGACTAGAGATGTAGCTAAATACATGAGTGATTATTTTCTAACGGTAGGAAAAATTAATATAGATGATGCACATAAAAATAACCTGACCTGTTCTTTACATGAAAAGGAAAAAGAATTTCTGGACATGGTAGAGAAAAGAAGAGAGAGTTTCCAAAAGAAAGCTAAAGATAGGAACCATAAAGTTCCTAAATGGGCAGAAAGTATAGGGAGCACCTCAAATGGTGGAGCTACTGCTGCTATGCTCCTTGATTTCGAAAAGAAGGGGAAGCTCTGTCTTAAAAGGGAAATGACTAGTTATTATAACAATGTTTTCATCGGTTCCAGTGAATGTGAGCATAATTACAAGGTAATTGGAGGTTGGGGTTTCAAAGATGGGACAGAGCCTGTGTTTCCTGGGATTTATTTTATTTGTGGGAACAAGCCTTACTTCAAATTGCCCGACCATTGGTACGGGAGTTGCTATTTTGGTATTGTCTTCCCAAAAATATACCATGTAGGGAAAATCACTGGAAGCAATGAAGAAACTAACAAAGTAGTACGCAATAGAAGAGAAACTGCTGGTGAGATTGTAGGAGATATTTTTAGCGCAATAATACCTGCAGTGGGAGTGGTTCTGAACTCAAACAAAATTTGCAAATTGTCAACGGTAGTAGATCGGTTATCTACCGACACTGCTGGAGGGTTCCTGATGGTCAATACCGAAATGGTTGCGATCAGATCAATGGTTTTACAGAACCGACTTGCCCTTGATACTTTATTAGCGAAAGAGGGCGGAGTCTGCAGAATGTTGAAAGCGCAACATTGTTGCACTTACATACCAAAAGTGTAGGAATCCAAAGGTATGTAAGGAACATTACAAATTTGGGAAAAGAACTTAAACCACTGGAGGTTGACAGTGCCTGGAAAAGACTTACTGATGGTCTCTCTGCTGTAGGTCATTGGTTTGCACAGTTAGGTAGAGGTTTGTTGTTTAAGGTACTGATGCCAATTGCCATAATAGGGTTTATTATATTCCTTATATTCGTCTGTTGCAAATGTCACAAACACCAAAAGAAATATACTGTGAATAAAAGAGGTGTGAAACGGAGTGTGGATGAACTTGAATTAGAAGAACTGAATAATCAGATTTATAAAAGGGTGAAGAATTCACACCCTAATAACGAAACGAAGGAGAAATTAAATCGAATGTTGGAAGAAATTGAAATGAACAAAGTGTGAAAAAGTTGGCATCTGATTCCATTGGTTTTGTGATGATAGTAAATATCATCAAAGAGGGGATTGATGGAGCAAGGATTCGCATATTACTGGATTCATGAACCTCGAATAACTTATAACAATATAATTCAACCTGTTTGTCTTACTAATTTCCCTTTATTCTGATATTTGGGGTGTCCTAGTGACGCTTGCGTATGTGTTTACTAACTCAATAACGTTTGTATCTAAAATGGCCGCTGATTGGCGGGGTTTCTTTCTGCGCACGCGTTAGTCACACTCACGTGACGTGACGTACTTGCAGTTCTGGTGGGAACCTTTGCGCTTGCGCACTGGCTTTTAAGATGGCTGTCTATGCTCTCACATGGTGAAGCTTGCACTGATGCTTTCATGTCATTGTCTGTTGCACTAAAATCTAATGCCATAGTATATTTTTAAGTAAAGGGGTATAGAGTAGCTATTCATGGTATACAGTGTATTCATTTATTTTCTGTGTTTTAATTTGTTTTCGCTTACTTTTCATGTACCGGGTTTCTGAGGGTCTGCGAGACACGCAGGAATCCATATTGAAGTACATTACTGCGCATGTCTGTCTTCTGCCGGTGACATTGAATGACTGCCAACCAGAGGTGGCGGCCAAGATGTGCCTGGGAAGATGCACCTTCACCCAGCCGAAGAAGCTGAAATGTTCTACATTAGCAACAAATGTATATCTTCCATTGTATTCTGTAGAATAGGTCATGGGAACCCCAAATTCAATAGGCGGTCCCAGAATATGTAAAACCCGGCTAGTAAAAGTCAAATGTGATTGGTGTGTTGACCTATCCTACTGGGGGACCAATCGAAATTGGGGATTCTGACACTTGCAACATTTGGGGGGTGGTACACTGACCCGTAAACAGTATAACTAGCCTAGGTTTAGCTAGAGAAATTGTCCGACTTGTCCGAATAGCTGACCTGTCACTGACCCAACGCACTCAATAGGTGACTTGATACAGAGGGCTGCGGAGCACTCTGTCTGAAATTTCCATAGACTCACGGGGTTTTGCTAAAGAAACCCTAAGTGCTGGCGGAGCACTTTACTGGGGAGTTCGATAACCCAATCGGGGTTCTGGCCGATAGCTGCAGAGAGGGTGGAGCGCAGGCGTTGCTTCCAAACTGCGGGTGCTGGTCGTGCCTTGGTGGTCCTGTCCTGATTCTAATCTGGGTTTCCTGTCCTGTCCTGGGGTGTCCATTCTGCACCTGCTGTCCCATTGATGACTGTCCTTCCTTGGAGTTTTTCCTGTCCTTGACTGATCCGTGGCCAGGGTTGGTCTTCACACCATTCTAGGTAAATATATAGTGCTGAAACTCTATACTGCACCTTCTATTTTTCTGTCTTTTGCTTTAATAAAGACATACCTTTGCATATGTTGATTTCCATGCTTTTCGCAAGGCTACTGAATTGAAAGCTCGTACGTTATTGTGGTATCCTAGCATGTTCCTATGTTACCCTTCCTATAAGCACATTTCTCCAGATGTGGTTTATAATTTTCTCATTTTGCTAACTGAATTGATGTTTATAGTATTATAGCGTGTTCCATTCCTACCTTCCCTATAGTTGTATAGTGTTCCAGAGTCTCACAATAGAGACTAAAGCTCTTCTCCCTATCCGTATATTAGGGTAATTTTTCCATAGCGACTTTTTAGAGTGTCCTTAAATTTTTCCCGCAATTTAGTCACTTTCCTTAAGTCTAAACTCAGAAACGTACTGACTAGCATGTTTCTTGTCCATACTTTCCCATAAACCTTATAAATGATCAGCTTAATTTACTTCTTGTATGGATATGTGCTTTTCGTTATCTTGATTATTGATTGCCTTTTGGTTGTAAACTTGATGATCTCCGAATCTGAACTTTAGATAAAATCTTTAAAACTTCCCAGTAGTCTGTGGTCATTTAATGAAAGTATAAAAGAGTATATGTTGGTATTTTGTTTTGCATCTTTCTCCACAGCTAGCTCCCTGATCCATTGTGGTCATTAGGTACCCGTAACGGTGGAATGGTAAGTCGGGTACAGTAGAGATAATAGGAAGGAACCAGGGTTACTGGTAGTAGAGTGTAAGGTCACCTGATTAACGTATATTATGGAATTGTTGGTTATGGGCCCGATACGTTTATGGTGAAATTGTTGGCCGGGTGACCTGCGCGCTCTATCACAAGGATTGAGTTTACCGCCGGTGAGAAGAAGTTCGGTCTTATCAGGGTTGAGCTTAAGATGGTTGAAGCTCATCCAATCCCTGATAAAGACCATCACCAACTGAAAATTATGGATAGAATCAGGGGAATCAGAGAGGTTAAAAATAAGCTGGAGGTCCTCGGCGTAATTAAACACCGTGACCTCCATCCTCTGCAGAGCAGAAATAAGCGGACAGATGCACAAATTAAAAAGAAGAGGGGAAAGAGAAGATCCCTGAGGGACGCCACATTGCACTTTGCGGGCCTCGGAGGAAAAGTTCGCCAGATGGACTGCCTGTGAGCGATCGCTCAGAAATGAGCTGAGCCAGGCCAGGGCAGAACCTCCAATGCCTGCCGCCTCGACACGGGAGAGAAGGATGGTGTGGTCCACCGTGTCGAAGGCGGCCGACAAATCAAGAAGCACCAGTGCCTGTGGAAGATTAGCATCTTGCCCCGCTCGGAGTGTGTCTAAAACAGAGACCACCACTTTTTCGGTGGAATGGAGGGGGCGGAACCCTGCTTGGCACAGTGAGAGATATCCACTGTCCTCTATGAAAGAGCTAAGGACTTCGGTAACGTGGCGTTTGAGAATTTTGGCCAGGTAGGGGAGAAGGGAAATGGGCCGATAGTTTACTAGCTCTGTTGGATCTGCGCCTGGTTTTTTCAAGATTCGGATGATGATGGCTGATTTGTGACATGGGGGAACAGTGCCTGACTTAAGGATCTCATTGAGAAAAGTGAGGGGAGGGGATGGGCAAGTGAGGAAAATGTCGCACAAGATGTAGGCCGGGCAGATATCAGAGGGGAATCCAGACTTGACGGAGGGGAGCAGGGAAAGGAAGGTTTCTTTAGACAGCGGGGCTATAAGGTCAAGACGAGAGGCGTTGGATGGTAGGTCAAGGTTTAGGAAAGCTGAGGAAGGAGGAGGAATATTGGCCTTGATATCAACAATTTTATTAATAAAGAAGTTGTTCAGCGAATCGCACAGGGGCTGAGAGGGTATCGGCTTGGAAGTGGTTCTGTTCGAAGAAGCTAATTCGAAAACTGTAGTAAAAATTTCTCTGGGTTGGTTCTCTGCCCGGAGGATCTTATTTGAAAAGTAGCAGATTTTGGCATCAAGGATGGCTTTCTTATATTCTGCCTGGGTGGAGGAGTACAATAGTTTGGTGGCGCTGCAGTAAGTGCGCCTCCACGCACGTTCTGCACGGCGGACAGCCAGTTTTTTCTTCTTAAGTTCTGGGGTGAACCATTTGTTGATGTCGTGGGCGCGTCTTACCCTAATGCGTCTTAGGGGTGCCACCTGATCACAGGCGTTGGACAGCCATTTATTTAGAGCATTTGCCTGATGCGATGTGGCCTGATTCTCTATGGCTGGACTAGAGGCTGATAATGAGGAACAGAGCAATGGGATGTCAACTTTGCCCCAGTTACGAGCCCAGGTGTTCTTGGGCAGGGGGGGTTTTGTGGTGAGACTAGTGTCCAAGAGGAAGGAAATCAAATGATGATCCGACCACAGACAAGGGGTAACAGTGGGGGCATGGATGGAAGTGTTGAGGGACCAAACTTGGTCCAATATATGACCCTGGACGTGGGTTGGAATATGGATGTGGGATATGAAATTCAAGCTTTGGAGTGATTCCGTGAAGTCTCTGGAGGGGGCGTCTTCTGCCACGTCCGATGGCCAAAAATTGAAGTCCCCAAGTACCAGGACTGCCGAGTTGTTCACAGCTAAAGTAGCTAGCAGGTCCTGGAAGGCTGAAAGAAAGTGCAGCATGTTTTTGGGAGGGTGATACATCAGAACACAGGTGATAGGTGTCTGGAAAGAGTTAGATTGTGCAACTAAGTAGTCCACTTCAGGAATTGGGGGGTGGGATAATAGTTGGAAATGTAAATCTGAACGAATGATCAGAGCCACTCCCCCCCCTGTTTTGCCAGGAGGACGATCAGCCCGAAGAGCATAGTAAGAAGAGGGTAAGGCCGCAAGCAGGTTGGGCAGGGAATCCTGGCAAAACCATATTTCCGTAAGGAACAATAGGTTAGGTTTCTGAGTGTCCAGGAGAATGAACAGATCAAGGTGATGTTTTACTGCCGACCGAGTGTTTAATAGGAAGGCAGTGATGGTCGGTGTGTCGCTAATTTGAAAGGTAGAAGGACTGTTGCGGGTGGGAGGTCGAATTGATGAAGGTAGATTTGGCGGTAAAGAGGGTAAGGGATGGGCATTTAAAATCTCGGCTTTTGTGATAAGACCCAGCACTGTTTGATTCAGGTCCCATGGGCCTTGGAGGGCACACAATGTTTCAGGAGTATAAGAAACAAAATGGGCAAGGTGCTGTGCCCCTAGCCCCGTCTGGTCACGGACGGGTGCAGACGGGCTTGCCTTAGGCGCGCCCGCTGCGTTCGTCCGCTGCGCGTCCGAGGGTTGCACATTTATATATGGTGAGAGGGGGGCGTGGCTTCACGTCAGTGGGCGGGTCTTGCGGGGTGATGGCGGCGAAGGATTTCCCCACCCGCGGCAGCGCTTACGTCCGCTGCGCGGGAAAATTCAAGATACTGTTGAGGGGCAAATAGGTGCCAAGTAAACAAACAATCAGGTAAGGTGATTAAAATAAAAGCATACAATTTTAGCACGAACAATCTCTCCCGGCTTCCGCCTCAGGAGTGTCACTAGCCTCTTAAGCGCGAGCTTGTAATCAGCCCGGCTTTTGTAGGGTGTTTTTTTTTAAGGGGCGTGGCCTCACGTCAGTGGGCGGGGCTTGCGGGTGATGGCGGCGAAGGATTTCCCCACCCGCTGCAGCGCTTATGTCCGCTGCGCGGGAAATTCAAGATACTGTTGAGGGGCAAATAGGTGCCAAGTAAACAAGCAATCAGGTAAGGTCATTAAAATAAAAGCATACAATTTTAGCACGAACAATCTCTCCCGGCTTCCGCCTCAGGAGTGTCACTAGCCTCTAAAGCGCGAGCTTGTAATCAGCCCGGCTTTTGTAGTTTTTTTTTTTAAAGGGGCGTGGCCTCACGTCAGTGGGCGGGGCTTGCGGGGTGATGGCGGCGAAGGATTTCCCCACCCGCGGCAGCGCTTATGTCCGCTGCGCGGGAAATTCAAGATACTGTTGAGGGGCAAATAGGTGCCAAGTAAACAAGCAATCAGGTAAGGTCATGCCTTGCGAAACTCGAGGACTCTGCTTTTGGGACGGTTATGGAGTCCGACTGCCTTGAGTTGTTTACTGCTGTACAATCTTCAATGGAGAGCAACTGTCAGAGTAAACATTAAGGGGCATATTTATCATTAGGCCATGCAGCACAGCAAGCACCTTGCTGCACTGTGCTGGGCTGCGTGAGAGGGAAAAGGCCGGAATATGCAGTATTTAATATCATACGGTGCATTCCTGTCTTTTCCCAACACTGATGCATAATGCGCTGCCTCGTTCCAATGCAGGAACTCTTGTACCATGGTGCACGGGTGCCTGCGTTGTAAGCAATATTGTTTTTGTGCAGTAAGGGGCAACTTCCTGCACAAAACAACCCCTGAGACATTTCCCTCTTTCAATGTGTTTTACCAAATGCAGCACATATAGAAAGAGTAGAAAGAGGAGGAATAAGAATATTCCTCCTTGTTAAGCCTTTCCTTGGGAGGAGTATCAGTTATGGGGCATTACCAGGTCTACCACTTTTGGTAAATCTAGTAATGAGTCAAAATTCATGGGTGTTGCCAGGGAACACCCACACGCCACCCATGCCACACCTCCCTGATTTTGAAGAGTAACACTATGCAGCGATTTGAACTGTTTTGTGGTACTCCAGATTTATCAATGCACTCAGTTGGCTTTGCGTGTCTTCATAGATCGCACTTAGAAGTTGCGTCACACTTGCATCCCGTTGCATGGTGCAAATGCAACATAACTACATGATAATCATGGACCGTAAGCATTTTTATTGGCTCTTCAACCTGAGGTTAATAAAACTCAAAGAGTATGTAGCACTGAGTAAACGTACTTAGTGTCCCTCAGTTGCACTCCTTTGAATGGTCGGCAGACCTTAAGCAAATTCCACAAGTAAATTCGTCTTTGTTTTTCCAAAAATAATCTGGTTTATTAATCCATGTAGATCATCATATTGATACTTCTCATTGATGAATAAGCATGTTCGGTTTAACCAAGCATCTCAGATTTCAACATTCTCTTAGTTTGTCCCTTGAATGATCCCAATGCATTTCGAGTCGAGAGACTCTTCATCAGGGGATAATTTTCCTCGTTATAAACGAGCGGACAAGCGCGGTACAGTGACATTAAATCTGTGGAACATCTGTTGCCGAATAGCATAGCGTAGTAATGAGATGACCAGCAGGTGAAAAATCAATTTTCACATGCTGGTGATCTCATTACTACGCTAGTACCGCGCTTGTGCGCTCGTTTACTCAGTGCTATATACTCTTTGGATTGACTCCCCATTGGCCAGAGGTAGATACCTCGGGGCAGATTTATGAGGCCCTTGCGCCTCTTTGCGCCGCAATTGCGTCACTTAATTTGACGCAACAGCGGCGCAAACAATGCGCCCTATTTACAACGTGACGCATCTAGGAGATGCAAAAAACACAGTTGATGGACAGAATGTAGAACAATGTCATACATTCACCCCAGTACAAGGATCTGGGCCTAAATCCATCATTTTTTTGCACTCCACACCACCCTGGGTTAGACACTGGCTATATGCAAATCAGCTCTGACCCTGTGCCTCATGGGAACAGTCCAGTCCGAACTACCAAGCCATGTCTTTCCCAGACCGGAATCAAGCATCCAAGGACCGGTTTCTGGCTATCAGCCTTCATCAGCCTGGATAGCTTGACTCCAGTGGTGTGGAGAGCCTGGGACTCACGTCTGAGCATACCCAGCCCACTTGGGGTGAAAATTGCAAAAAACACAGTTGATGGACAGAATGTAGAACAATGTCATACATTCACCCCAGTACAAGGATCTGGACATTAAATCTGTGGAACATCTGTTGCCGAATAGCGTAGCGTAGTAATGAGATGACCAGCAGGTGAAAAATCAATTTTCACCTGCTGGTGATCTCATTACTACGCTAGTACCGCGCTTGTGCGCTCGTTTACTCAGTGCTACATACTCTTTGGATTGACTCCCCATTGGCCAGAGGTAGATACCTCGGGGCAGATTTATGAGGCCCTTGCGCCTCTTTGCGCCGCAATTGCGTCACTTAATTTGACGCAACGGCAGCGCAAACAATGCGCCCTATTTACAACATGACGCATCTAGGAGATGCGTCACGTTGGAAAGCCCTGCGCCATAAGGAGGCGTTCCTGCGCAGGGGGGGGCGTTCCTGCGCAGGAACGCCTCCTAAAAGTGGCTGAGTGAAATCTATGATATTTCACTCAGTCACTTTCTACGTCAATTCCTTACGCCTGCTTGAAGCAGGCGTAAGGGTGACGCACCATGCATTGTAGGGGTGGCCCCTGTGTATTGCAGGAGTCATGTCGCACTTGCGACATGACTTAGCAATGCGCCGCCCGTACGCCGAAAGATGCGTCACGCATCTTCCCTGCCTTGTTGTAAATGCGGCGCACCATGGGTGGCGGAGCTGTGGCGCACTGTGGCGCACATTAACTTGCGCATCCCTGGGGATGCGCCAGTTAACATAAATCTGCCCCCTCGTTTCAACCCAAGGAGTTCAAATTTTTGTTAAATAAGCTCAAAACTGAATCACCAGTGTGCCTCACTATCACCAATTTTTGATTGTTAAAAAAAATTCAAACATGTCAGGAAAAAATGTCAGCTTCTGATTTCGATGTAAAAGAACCTCTAAAGACAGAATACATATACCCAACAACCAATCTCACAAGTTATGTGCTCTTTAAAAGACATCCCTGAGAGTGATCCTGCCCATCCGGCTCCTTGAAAACTTCAGAAGTAATGGGCTTTCTGTATATTTTTTTTAATTGAATTACGATACCATTTTCCACATGTGATGAGTGCTCATTGTCATCATTAGCTAATATAACACAACAGGTGACCGTGTCATTCCGAATCCGCCCTCAGCATTAGCTTAAAGTCCCGCTCGCAGTGGCACATATTAGATGTAGCTGCCAACTGTCCTCAGTCGTGCGCGATACCTTCAGTTCTTCTAGAATCTAGCCTATTTAACTGGCCGCATGATGGATTCTGGGACTGGTGGTTTTGTGAGAATGAGCGCAGAATTCGAAGTTTGCTGCCGGCTAGAAAACCTGGCCTGATTGTACATATCACATATGGCGATGAAGCCCCCGTCAGTTAAGTGCTTTTGTGTCTGCCAGACAGGAAAGTAAATCTATATATACATCGGCAACATAGCGCATCTTACTAGCAAATGAATGGGGAAGCAAAGGCCCGCACGCGCTAGCTATTGCTGCTTCATGTACTTTCACAGGAAGAAGAAAAAAGATGTATTTACCTTACTGCGAGCTCACCTCCGTCTGAGCAGCCCTGATGGAGTGTTTAGCATTAAACATGCATGCCGCGGCGTTGCTCTGCTACATCTCTGGGTGAACCGAGTATCTTGTTGCATAGCAACAACCGGTCAGCGGACCTTGACGTGTACATCGCGAAATGGCGAAGTCCGCAGCATCATTTATTTACTCGTTCAGATGATCTCCAGGGTTTTGTTCAACTAGTAGACTTGAAGAGTTATTGTATAACCAGAAAAGCGGTGCCATCCGAATAATGTTTACCATGTACCATGTACCTTTCACAGCACAGGATGGTTGCCCATATGACAGAATCACCGTGCATTGTATGCATATGTATAAAAACCATCAATAAAAATGTAAAAAAAAAAAAAAAAGATGTAGTAGTGGACAATATGTGCTTACAATTTAGCCCGTTCCTTTATCTCATAACGCATTCCAGCTATCTGGCTACTTGTTTTGGAACCCCATTGAGCCTTAACTAAGTTTTATGAAATGCCAGAGGCTTAAGGGGGCATCAAGTGCAGAGAAAGGAAAAACATATTTTTACCAGACCTCATATCTCTAGCAATCACCACCAATAATCAGTTTAGAATGTTGATTTGTTTGATGATGTCACCTGGCGCTTTTGAGATGCATGATTACATCATTCATGGCATATCCCTTTTCGTTTAAACTTCCAATCTTGACATTTAATATAACAGAGCCGAAGAAGAAAACATCCTAACTCCCCAGCAGTCAATAAAGTACGGAAAAAGTAAAGGGGACTGTTTGTTTTAGTAAACAGCCCTTTCCCAAATATTAAACTCCTTGGGGCACAAATTATGGGCCATGGGGCACATGCATCATTGTAAATTGCATTCGCAAATGGTGCGAATCGCAAAATTCTGCCGTTTGCGAATTCAATTTCAACTTTTGGGATGCATCACCATTTTTGTACTTTTCGCAATTTAAGAATTCGCAAAATTGCGATTTCTTAAATTGCGAATGCATTTAAGGAATCTCAAATTGAGATGCCTTAAATGCAAAGCATCAAACTTAAAAAATTAGCGATTTCGCTAATAAGGGGAGCAAATTACCATGAAGTTGACCATCATGGTAATTTGCGAAAACTTTGAAAAATGCACTAAAGTGCATTTTTCATAGTTTCATTTTACACACACACATGCCCTTGGGGCATGTGTGTGTGCAAGATGTACTTATAGGCAGATTTCAGGGGTGCAACAGGGTGTCCTTTGGACACCCCTGCACCCTTGAAATTGCATTCTCAATTTGCGATTCTCTAATGGAGAAACGCAAATTGGGAATGTTTTCCCATTCATTCCTATGGGCCTCTAGGCCCATAGGAATGAATGGGGATGTATTCCTTAATTGCGATTCTCAATTAGAGAATCGCAATTAAGAATTTTTTTTAGCCATTTCTTGATGCATTGCAGTTTGCAATTCCTTAATTGCGATTCCTTATTTTTCGCAATTAAGGAATCGCAAAAAGCAATATTGATGCATGTGCCCGCATATGGTCCAAATTGCGATCGCAGACGCCAAAATTCGCAGAATTTCGCCGTTTGCGATCGCAATTGGGCTCAGTGGTATGTATGAAAGAAAAACTGCTTCGCAAAATAAGGAATCGCAAAATTTGCGATTCCCTATTTTGCGATTGCATTTGAGGAATCGCAAATTGCTATTCCTTAAATGCAATGTTAGAAGCACAGAAAAAGTGCAATTTGGACTTAAGGAATCGCACATTACCATCAACTTCAAGTTGGTGGTAATTTGCATTTTCTCTGAAAAATGCACCTTTTTGCATTTTTCAAAGTGCCATGTGTCGCACATACATGCCCTTAGGGCATGTATGTGTGCCACATGTGCACACATGCACATTTCAGGGGTGCAACAGGGTGTCCTTTTGACACAGTGGCACCCTTGAAATTACATTCTCAATTTGCGATTCTCTAATTGAGAATCGCAAATTGAGAATGTCTTCCCATTCATTCCTATGGGCTTCAAGGCCCATAGGAATGAACAGGGAGGTATTCCTTAATTAAGAAACGCAATTTGCAATTCGCAATTAAGGAATATGTAGGATTCGCAAAATTATTTACAAATCCTAAATACATAGCGTTTCGTGATTCTCAAATAGCGTTTCATAAAAACTCGCAATTTGAGAATTGCAAAATCAGAGTTTGATACATATGGCCCCATCTCTGGTTTTCAATTTATTGTTGAGCTGCCGGAAAATGTGCCACACTCTACAAATGCAGGCTGAAAACCAGGCTATGAACAGCTGTCTAAGCACCTTTAAATCAGTGGCTGATGCAAACGTTCTACACGTAAATGCCGGATATTTCCTATTGTAAGGAGTTAACTTTCACGTTTCTAGGAGGGAAAAATCTTACGCCCTGAGTATTGATTATTCTCATCTGGAAAAAAAACGGTGACTTTTCTCAATGATTTAAAATCCAATTTAACATATATAACCTTCCTCCCAAATCCTGGTTTCAGAAAAAAAAGTCACAACTCAGGTCTGCAAAAGAAACTTTAACAATAACAAAGCAAGAATCCACTGCAGGAACTTGTAAGAACCTCATTGCAGGAGACAATCCCTGAACAGCTAGAGCATACCAACTCTCAAGTCCAGGGGTGGCTTTAGCGCTTGTGGTACCCAGTGTGACCATCTTTGTTGGTGCCACCCCAATGACCACATTCTCCATGGATTCCCACCCTACCGGGAAGCACCCCTTACATCGGATACATCGCATCGCGCTGACATTACAACGCGGCGATTACATCGTGCCCGTCATCACATCGCATGTCATCAGGACGCATCGGATACATCGCATCGCGCTGACATTGCAACGCGGCGATTACATCGTGCCCGTCATCACATCGCATGTCATCAGGACGCATGCAAGTGCATCGCATTTACTATTACATCGTTAACGATGACACCGAATTTACTTAAAATGGGAAGCAGCGCATATGCTGACACTTTAAATAAAGCGAGCACAATTACTAAAGAACAATGTTTATTTAAGTAAACAATGTTTATTTAAGTAATTGCAATATGCGAGCACAATGACATAAAATGGGAAGCAGCGCATATGCGAACCCAATCAACTAAAGCGCACAATTTACATAAAATGGGAAGCAGTGCATATGCGAGCACAAACAAGCAAAGCAGCGCATATTTGGAAGTATGTTTATTTAAGTAAGCGAAACATCAGCGTCAATCACGGCAACAACATGTGGTCTGACGGAAACATAGACAGACTTTGGTGCTGACAGACGAGGTTCAAGCCTCCTACCATCCACTCATAGCAAGAGCATATATATTTTATAATTAACAAAAATATACTTAAGTGTGTTCAAATTAACATATGATATTTCATAAACACCTGCTAGTGTTTACTTTTTTACAGTTCAAGACACACTCTCATGTGTGGTCCGTAGTTCTCGCAAATGTTTTTAATTTAGTCTGTATGGATAACTCTAACATTCCTACTTCTTGGTCACACTCGATTATTATACCAGTTTTTAAGAAGGGTCAAAGGGGTGACCCAAGGTGTTATAGACCGATATCGTTGCTCGACTCGTCATTCAAGATTTTAGGCAAAGTCATCTTAAACAAAATTAATAAATGGGAAAAGGAAAATGAAATTTTATGTAATACCCAATATGGGTTCAGGGTGGGGAGGGGTACTGAGGAACAGTGTCTTAACCTGTATATGACCATTTGTAAATATACTGTTGCTGCTAGGGGGGCAATCTATCTGGCATTTATGGACTTGTCCACAGCGTTCGACCTAGTCAATAGGTTGAAACTGTGGACAATACTTTTGGAGATGGGTTTGGACCCTGCTTTGGTTAACTTCCTGGCCTATTTGCACAGTGATCTGACCGCCTCAGTGCGTATGTCATCCGATGGTAAATGCACTGCTGGGTTTAGATCAGCCAGAGGGGTAAGACAAGGGTGCATTTTAGCACCCATGTTATTCTCCCTGTATATAAATACACTGTATTCAGCTCTATCAACAGTCACACCGGATATACCTAGTATGGGTGGGTCCCCTCTGCCCCTACTGATGTATGCCGATGATACGGTCCTCATTGCCAGAACCCCCAATGGACTACAGTTACTCCTTGACACTTTTGGGGCCTTTATGCAGAAATTGGATCTGGTTGTTAACATGGAAAAGTCCCACGTTATGTCAATTGGGAAAGGCAAGGAGAATACAAAAATCTTGAGATGCAACGGTGTGACATTGTCTAAAGTAAAGACATTCACTTACCTCGGTGTAATTTTTGATAATTTAGTCACCTGGACCCCCCAGATTGCTAACAAAGCGATAGCTGTACGAAGATCTTTTGCAGCCATACTAAGTTTCGCCAAGAGGTTGGGAGGGAAACCTATTGAAGCCATTCTTTCCCTATATAGAGCAAAAACCCTGGCTCTGGCCAGATATGGGGCCGGGATTTGGGGTTATAAGAACTTAGCCCCAATTCAAAAAGAGGAGAACAGATCTATGCGTTCTCTATTGGGTTTACCACAGTCCACTCCTTCGTTCTCTGCCCACTTGGAATTGGGGCAAGGTCATATTGAGGATGCCCTTAACTTGGCTCCACTATTGCTATGGGTGAAAGTATGGCTGAACCCTACTCTGTCATTGAATCGAAAAATTATCACCGACTGCATGGGGAGAGATAGAGCAATGGACATTAAATGGCTGAAACATATTAAATTCTTAGCTACACAATTAGGTCGTCCAGAATTGTATTGTAACCCTGAAAGACTCAGTAAAGATGATGTTAAATGGATGAAAGCCCAATTTTTAAACTTTAGAAATACTAACCGGGAAGCTATGGAAAATGAAAAAATTACAGTAAGGGCTCACTACATGGTAATTTCTATCTTGACCATCCAGCCATACTTAACTGTAGTCAATAGACCATATCATCGTTGGCTATTGACGAAATTTCGTTTTAATCAGATGCATCTTCTTTTGGGTGAATACCTGAAATGGAATAAGCCAAGGGACAATGCCCCGTGTAAATGTGATGCCTTTAATGACCAAGACTTGACGCACTTTGTATTTTTCTGTCCCTTTTTTGTCGAAGGGAGGAAAAAATATATTTTACCACTACTGAGGGACAAGGGATTTATGCAAGTGAAACCCGCGTTGTTGTTTTTACAGCTTATGGAGACCCCTATTGTAATGTTTGGGGTTGCCAACTTTCTAGTAGCGGCGTTGCGTGCCAAACGTAAAAGATTGTTGAACACCACAATGATGGAATGTGTTTTGGAGTAGCTAAAGTTTGGTCTGATTAATTTTTACCATCATGAGCGGTTCATTTTCATTTTTTCCCTGCTTGTTCACACCGTCAACAAGAAGTAACAAGACAATGAAATTAGTTATATAATCAATCTGATGGTTTACAGGGTATTATAAATTTTAAACTGTGCCTGATTACTTCCCACACAACTGTTTCAACTGTTTTTAACTGCTTTTTAACAATTGTTTGTGAATTTTAAAGTTTTACCTGTGAATTTATGTTGATTATTTATAAATATGTGTGTAGTATACTTTTATGATTTTAATTAATCGAATAAAGTATTTTTGACTCTGACTCTGACTCTACTTTTTTACAGCGGAAATAAATTAAGACATCATATTTCATATCGTAATCACAGCGTCAATAACTACAACAAGATGTGGTCAGACGGATAGCTAGGCAGACTTTGGTGCTGTCAGACACGGTTCGAGCCTGCAATGGCAAGTGTATTTATCACGCACATTTGAGGTCATTTTTTAGAGCGGCGGATTGGGTCAAGGTGTGCTACATCCCCTCATATCAATATACTAACGTCAAATGAATACACCATATTTAATAAACATCTGATGGGTGGATGGGTGGATGGGTGGATGGATCAAAGACACGGTTCGAGCCTGCAATGGCAAGTGTATTTATCACGCACATTTGAGGTCATTTTTTAGAGCGGCGGATTGGGTCAAGGTGTGCTACATCCCCTCATATCAATATACTAACGTCAAATGAATACACCATATTTAATAAACATCTGATGGGTGGATGGGTGGATGGATCAAAGACATGGTTCGTGGATGGATGGGTGGGTGGGATGGGTGGATGGATGGATGGATGGATGGATGATGGTGGATTAATGGATGGATGGGATGGGTGGATGGATGGCTGATGGTGGATTAATGGATGGATGGGATGGGTGGATGGATGTGTGGGTGCCTGGATGGATGGATGGATGGATGGGCATTTCTAAATTGTGGGACGAGTGGTCACGGAGCCATATTCTATCTTTCGGTTGAAGAATACGAGTTAAATAAATCCGAGTTTTTCCTATATTTGCAATTCAGGTACTCATTGGAGACATACGTAGGGGGGGGATACTCCCCCTACTCTGTCTCCCTCCACTCCCCGCTTCCCCTGGGGAGGCCTGACACCCCTCCCTCCTCCGTGTGACATTGTTAGTCTTTGCCGTAGGACTCCTGACAGCTCAATTTTCTCTCCACCTCCCCTGCTTCTGTTTCATTTCTCTCCACCTGTCAGCCCGCCCATGTGTCCCCGTCTGTAACCCTCACCCCCACCGCCTGAGCATGCCTGCAGAGTGGTCTGCCACAGTGCCACTCTCCCGGTGTCTGCCAGCCCGTGCCCCTCCCCAGTGTCTGTCGGGTTTCACCTACCTCTCTCAATGTCTGTTAGTATGTCCCACCCCAGTATCTCCCCCCCCACACTTCCTCCTTCTGTGGCTGTCATCGGCCGTCTTCCCTTCCCTCGCTGATTCCAGAGGCTGTCAGTCAAAGTATTCACTCACCTGCCAGCTGCCAGCCTAGCCACAAAGAAGCCTCTCTTTACCAGCACTCCCTCCGCCCACCTGCTGCCAGAGCACCCAGCGCTGGAGCCATTTTATTATGTTTGAGTTTTAGGGGTGAAGGGGGTGAAGGGGGTGGGTGCTGGGGAAGGGGAGTGGGGAGGAGGCATCCCTTTACTTTACACAGAAGCATCTTAGGATGGGGAGGTATGGGAGAGAAGTTAAATGCCACAGGTTAACTACTGGAACAGATGAGAGGGCAAATGATATACGATAGACATTCAAATGTCACTGAGGTAAACATACATTAAAGGCAGACAGCGGCGATATGAGAGGGGAGGAGAAATGTAAATACCACAGCGGTGTACATTCAGAGAAGGACGTGCATCTTGGATATTATTTGAGTGCAAGATGGAGTGGGGAAGCAGTAGGCTGTTCTCTGCTGGCAGTAGATGCAAGTATTAGCCCCTCAGCAGACTTATAGGAGGACTGTGGACGCCGTGGACTCATGTAACCTGCGTCTTGTATGTTTGGAATTGGCTGGGTGCTCCCGATCACCCTTCTTGGGCGCTAAGTAAAACTGTTGCTACAGAATACCATGCATATTGAATATATACCCCCCACCCCCCGAACAACCCATTGGCTATAACGAATTTGAACGTGCGGGCTAAACCATCGCGTTGTCATGTCGCGCGATGTAAGGTCGCCGATGTGACACGCGATCCTATTGCATGGCCGCATTTGCGTTGCAACATCGTGCGATGCTAAAATGGCCGATGTGACTGCAATTGCGATGTAGTGACGGCGATGTAAATTACCGCGATGCGATTAAGTGCGATGGATCGTCATACAACCCTCACTACCACCTTACAATGGTGCCCCCCATCTCTTGTAGCCCGTCTCTCGCATGCATTTAATTTGTTTTATGACATTACTCATCACAACCTAGGGTGTAAGGGCGCTTTACATCATACACCTAGGTGGATATTATACAGGGACAAAATGACTTCTATAAATTGGTAAATCAACGTGTAAGTTATGTTACATAAAACAATGTGCACTATAAGGTGTAGGAGTCAAATGTCATTCACACTGGTAGGTATTATATGTTATGAGTGCTGGGTTTGGAGAAACACAAACTCACGATTTAAAATGTTACACAGTGGTTGGGGTTGCCTTTAATACTAGGACTATTACTATCCAGACAAATCTTTTTTTGAGACCTTAGAATAATGAAGGATTAGGGAAACAAACAATAAGGTTCTACACCAATGCCTTACGGTTCACATGCTGCTATTTCATTCTGGTTCATAGCTCACTGTCCTATATTAGGACTATAATTTATGAACTGCAAGTAAGAAAAGGATGTTTGTGGCAAAAGCAGTAACTAACTGAGCTATATAAAATACAATTCTGTGATCTGCGTGTTACACGTTGTGCTTTGCTGGAGGCTCATTATCATACTGTGCTACTTTATGAGGAGTCAAACCCAACTAGACCAAATCAAGTTCTTTACAACAAGTACATTAATCAGAAGACCTCCCTTGATATTTTTGTAAACCTCTGAAATTTGTTGGGCACAAATGGAACTCTGCAGTAGGTGCCTGTAACCTCATATAAAGTTTAAAACAAATGCATTGCTCTCCGACTTTGGCGCCTGGTACGGTAGCACTGGTCGAATCGTACTAATGCCGGTAGTGCTCAAGTCACAAGTGAAAGATCATTAGGACACACACAAAGGAGACTGTAATATCCATGTCAGAGTAGCTCTGTGGTATGCATGTAAGCATTGCTTTTGATATAGAATGTTACTAGGTCATATGGAATGAGAAAGAGGAAGGCTTGAAGTGAGAGAGACTGGCAAGCAGTTGATGAGGTTGGATGAGACCTTCTGGAAGGAATAAAACTTGCATCTACTCTTAATCTCCTGTATCTGGAATTATTAACTGGCAACTGTTGCAGCAGAAAGCTAAACAAGATTTTTACACACCCATTTCTTTCACCACCTTCTTAGTGTTCAAACTATTTCCTCTCTGGGCCCAATATCAAATTAACCTTCATACAATTGCCATAGATCCTCAGATGAATCTTTTATGTGAGCTAACAGGGACTTGGATATTAAGAGAACATGTGGCAAATCCATATGAGGCCCTGAAATAAGAAAATGCAAAAATCATGCATACATCAACATCTCCTATAACCTAAGTAAAGTAAGCACATTTTCAACAAAGGACTTCACTCCAAGAATAACTCAAAACAATAAATTGCTCATGATTATAATTTATCTAAGCCTCAATTTGAATGGTCAAGACACACAAATCACATTTAGGCTTTGCATATGGAATTTATTTACTACAATTAGTCACACAATGTCATTCAGATTCAATAACATAGACATATGCTGAGTACCAAGGGTAGAAGAGAGAGAGAGAGAGAACATAGCAAAATCAAGTTCAGCATTTAGGTTATTCAAACCAAATATGCAGAGATTGGAACATAAGGAGTCACAGGATTGAGTCCATAACTCTCCAGCCCAAGAGTTATACATGCACCTGCAAGCCTAAAGGGGTCGGGTTAGGTGGGGTACAAACTGCCAAGGATGGAGCCTTCCCGGCTAACTCTGTATCTAACCCTAGTGATCCTACGGTGACAGGGCTTGCTGAGATTTCATCCCTGGATTCACCCTTGCTTATGCAGCTAGAGAAGTTGATGAAGTCATTATTGACCCCCATTGTAGAACGAGTCAAAAGGTTAGCTGATCGATTAGATCGCTTTGAACAGGCTACCCTTGACAACTTCTTTTCAACTAAATCCTTAATTAAGAACCATCTTAGGACGGGGACAGTAATAATCCCATAAATATAAGTGGGTTGGCAAGTGGAGTACCTGTTTCTGAGCCCCTTCCTCCTGCTGTTACTACTAACAAAATGGGGCCCCGTCTCTCAGGGCAAATCCCCACGATCACTCCCCACCCTCCAGACTATTCATGGATTAATACAACTCAACCCAAGAAGCGTTTAGCTACTGTGGTCACGGGTATTAATGATAGATCCAAAACTGGGAATCTTGGACCCAAAAATCCCATCACCTCATCCCAAATTCCATCGACCTGCCCTGTTCCTCTCCCCTCGAGTCTGCCCGACACAATCCCTACTAAAGTGCCCCATAGGACTCCACCCATGAATCTGCCCCCAGACTGCTATCCTTTTGTTGCCATCCTTACCAACGTACCACTGTTGTTGGTTGGGCAACAAGAATCCTTCCAGATGCTGAAAAATAAAACAATGCACTGGCTAAGGATTAATAGACCACTGCCCAGGGAAGTGGATGGGCTGATTATTGGTGTTAGAAGGATAGGTTGGGTAGGTAGTACCCCTAAGCGCTTTGAGGGGGATTGTGTAATAGTTAACTTCAAGGATTCCAGGGTAGCTCATTTAATTTCGAGGCAGAACTTGGGCACAAGTAGCGCTGGTATTGGTGTAGTCGACCTGACCTTCTTCTACCCGAGACCAACTGGTATTTATTTTGGCATCACTCCAGAGGTGGGTCGTTGTTACAACCATCCCACTCCCGGACTTGACCCCTTTACTGTACCTTACCAGCAGGGAAACCTTTACAATGTACCAACTTTCAATCGTTTTGAAGCGATGTCAGATCCGGGGTGGGTTGATTGACGTAATGGTAACGATCCACTGGGATTGGGCCGAGAAAACCTTAATCCAGACTATATCATGATTAATCGGGAAAGTATGAATTTAGAGGCAAGGTTTGGGGAGTCTGCACCAATTTCCCGGGTATTAGGAAACGAGGACTTAAACGAAACTAGTATTCTTGGTAACCACAATATTACGAATAACATGGAGGACAAAAATCTAGTAGAGGAGGGGCACGTAGGAATCCCAATTAGTCATCTTGGGGCTCATCCTGTAGTAATGGCTCCCGTAGACGGTTCCAGTCTAGGTAAAATGGTCTCATGGAATATCGTGGGATTAAGTAGTAAGCTGGAATCCCAAAATTGGATAGACTTCATCAATGGTTTTGATGTATGTCTATTCCAAGAAACATGGGCCTGTGATCCTATATTCCTCCCGGGTTATCTAAATTTTTCAATCGCGGCTAGCAAAGGTGCCAAGGGACGACCCATGGGGGGTCTAACTATCTGGACACGTCAAAGTCTACCCGTTACATTTAAGTTGGTGGAAACGGGTAGCAACGATATCCAATTGATAAGAATGGTTTTAGACCCCAGGGGAGGATTAGACATTTATAATGTCTACGTTAGGGGCAATATAAGAGGGAAGTCACCTATCCTAGAGGCCTTGTCCTCTCTTATGGAAAAACAGTCCTTGGGCAACAATGTTATTGTTGCTGGTGATCTAAACCGGACTTTTGAACCCCTAGATATCTCTGATGATTCTTTGGGGCGGGAGGAGGACACGCAATGGGGCGTACCAATTTTAGATCTGGCCCCAGTTAGGCGGTGGACCATTGATATAATACGACTGAATGCCATCTGCCTGGAACAGGGACTAAGAGCCCTAAATGGGAGAACGAAGAGCGACAGGCGAGGCGCCTGCACATTTGATAATGGTCGCAGCCAAAGTAGGATAGATTATGTCCTTTGTAGCCTGAACCTGTGGCAGCTAGTATGTGACATGGAAGTAAAGGGTAGATTGGAGAGTGACCACAACCCCCTTTGTGTGGCCCACAACTGGTGGTCGGTCACAACAGGGAATTCCCAACCGACCAATGCTCCGCTGCCTGACATGACCAATGACATGCGTAGATTGAAATGGCCATGTGTACTGGCTAATGTGGAATCCATGGCATTTATAACCTCCGAGGTGGACACTGCAATCACCGTCATGGAGGATGCAGCCTTAGTAATTCCAGGGACAAGGGAAATATCTGATATTCATGATAAACTCTTTTCTCTTCTAAAACCGCACTTCCTGAGGCCCTGCAAGATAAATAGCAAACAACCACCTAGACTAGCTAAATGGTATAATCACCAGTGTAGGGAAGCCAGGCTAAGCTTGGGCGGAGCTATCCGGAGTAGGGACGGGGTAGCGATCAGTGGCGCCAAAAAGCATTATAAGACCAGCATATCCCTAGCTAAAAAACTATGGGATGAACAGCATTGGGCCGAACTAAAGGAGGCCTCGGGGGCAAAGGATTCTAGGTTATTCTGGAACATTGTTAAGTGGGGAAGAGGTGGAATTCCAGATAAACCCAGCAACAATGTCCCAGAGGGTGCCTGGGTAGATCACTTTAAATCCCAATATGCAGAGACTGCACAGTACAAGGGTATGGAAGAAATTTAAGCTGTATATTCCATTGGGGATTTATTCACTCTTAAGGAAACCGAATATGCTCTAAGCACTGTCCCCGGGGGAAGGGCCCCGGGCTTAGATGACGTACCAGCTGATGTTTTTATTAATGATAAGGTGCGGTGGGCTAGATATATATTTCTTTTGGGAAACGCCATTGCAAAGGGAGCGGCCGTCCCGGAATTATGGAAGGGAGCGATCATTATACCCATATACAAAAAAGGGGATCGGTCTCTTCCAGTCAACTACAGGCCGATAAGCCTGATTGCCACCGTTCAAAAAGTGGTAGGTAGGATGGTGGTTAAGAAATTGATGGACTGGGTTGATGAGAACAATGCCCTGTCCCCTTACCAGGCCGGTTTTCGGCGGGCCACTAGTACAGTTGACCAGGTGTTTCGTTTCACTCTGCTCCAGTGGGGGACAGTGGTGTTAGGCGAGGGCAGTCTGTATGTCGCTTTTGTCGACCTGCGGGCTGCCTTCAACCTGGTCCCAAGGAGAAAGCTCTGGGCAGTTCTGAGTGAAATGGGTCTCCCGGCAGAGTTACTTACCCTGGTTATGAGGTTGCATGAATGCAACTTCGCTAAAATCCAATGGGGTATGCATGGTGAATCCTCTGATGACTTCCCGGTTGAACGTGGAGTGCGCCAGGGGTGCGCAATGGCTCCCCTGCTATTCTCACTATTCAT
Organism: Lissotriton helveticus; assembly: GCF_964261635.1. Lineage (NCBI taxonomy): Eukaryota > Metazoa > Chordata > Amphibia > Caudata > Salamandridae > Lissotriton > Lissotriton helveticus. Next base: position 1,297,329,919 of record NC_136067.1, on the reverse strand, counting down.
AAATGGGATTGTGGCTCGAATGTTGGACGCCAGTATAGATGCGCCATCGTTGGCAGGCACCAGGGTTCCGATCCTGATGTTCGCCGACGATACGCTAATTCTATCCAAAACACCAGGCGGTCTGCAGCGAGCTTTGAACATCTTTGATTCTTTTTGCGGGGAACATGGCCTGGAAGTCAATGTGGGTAAGACTAAGCTGATGGCCTTTTCACCAAAACGTAGACCCAGGCCGAAAATATTCTTGAATAATAGTTTGTTAGAGGTGGTTACTGTATTCACCTATCTTGGGATACAGATAACAAACGATTCAAGATGGTCCCAGCACATAGAAATGGCGGTCTTGAGGCACCAACAAATCTCGGGGGCACTTCGGGCGGAGCATAAAAAATCCAGGTCCAAACCAATAAAACCCGTCTTGGCAGTGTATGAGGCCAAGGCTCTTGGGTCTGCTCTATATGGGGCAGAGCTGTGGGGCTTTGGGAAACTTCTCCCCTTGCAGTCCTCTGAGAACAGGTTTCTTAGGGGAATCACAGGACTCCCGCAGAGCACCCCACTGATTCCCCTTGGTCTTGACCTGGGGAGGAGAGCAGTTAGTGATCTAGTGAGGTTGCACCCGATTCTTTATTGGAGACGGCTCTGGACTACCCCGGAGATCCAGCATTACGCAGAGGGGTTTTTAGCCATAATAAATGCTGATATCTTTCATAGGATAGAATGGCTGAAAAATCTTAGGTCTTCCCTATGTGATCTTGGTCTCTCAAATTTATGGGATAATCCAACCGGGGAGCTCTTTCCGAGCAAAAAAGTGATTAAGGATCTGTACTGGGATCATGTAGCTGCAAGGGTCTGGAGCAAAACTAAATCTGACTCCATGACGGGGCGCTTTGTGGAAGCTAAACTGTATCCAGTTTTGGAACCCTATTGGGATAGCATAACCAACCCTGGGGACAGAAAGCTTTTCTTTCAGCTAAGATCAGGTGACCTCCCAGTGAGATCTTTGACAGGTAGGTGGAGGAGCTCCTCCACTCTATATTGCCCAGCCTCTGGAGCACCAAATGAAAGTATAGGCCACTTCTTATTCTCCTGTAAAGCCTATGACATCCCGAGGAAAGTTTGTCTAGTCCCTGTTTGTAAAAATTTAGGAACATCTAGGGGTGTAGAGGCCTTACGAATCATCTGTACCTCCACCCACATGCCTATAGTTTTAGCAACAGCTAAGTATTTGGGTTGGGCATGGTCCATTAGAAGGAGGGCTGTTCCCAAGAGTACACCGAATGGAGTATCTCTACTGGCTCCCGTGTAAATATGTACCAAGTTTTATATCTCTTTGTTTTTAACCAATTGTGTATGTCTGCTTAATCTTTTTTAAACTATTGTATTTAACGAGGAAACAATTATTTAATGATGTATTTTAAACGTATGTTTGTGCTTTTATGAGATAAATCCTCGAATATACATGCACACTGTACCAGCTGGCAAAGTACAGGTTGAGTCAGTTCAGTAATTCATTTTGTTCACTGCTGTCCCGTCCCAGAGACACTCTCGTATTGATTTTCTGTGAAAAGTGTTGCTGAATCAGAAAAGGCCCATTGTTTATAAGCATGAAAAGAAACACATTGCATAGCGTCTGAAATGACAACTTCTGCTAGTTTCAGCTTCTAGAAACGAAAGAAAGATAGCATTTTAAAGCCTACATGAAAACTTGTTAAAACCATTACCATGTTAATATTATATAAAACAGACATTCACATATATCATTCCGTTTTCTTAGTATTTTCACTCATTATTCTTATTTTTCAAGGTTGCATGTCAATATTAGGCACTGCTAAACGAAACACTTCACACATTTTAATTTTTGAACAGCTTATAATGCATGTCACCTTTTCTCTTTATGTTTATACTTCTGGTAATTTAATGTAATTGCGGCAAAACTTTTACTATTAATCATCTTTAAGCTAAACGTTTTGATTGCATTTATTTTGATTCACTGTTGTAAGCATTCTTTTCCCTATGTCACGGTAGGTAATCAGCAGCACATTTCTAAGTTAACCACGTTTTATTTAATGAACATGTGTCTACATATCATGAACTTTCAACTATTTCTCTCCTCTATTTTTCTACGTTTGTCACTTTTTTACATCTCAGAACATTTCTGCATGCTTTTACAATGCAGTTAAGGATCTCATGTTGAAATGAGTACCATAAATCTCATTTTACAGTGGGAATTGATAGAGGCAAATGTCTTTTACGCTCCATCACAACTTGTCACACTGGCAATGAGGATGGGATGTGAACATCCAGAAATGGTATAAAGTATTATCCAGAAGGTCTCAGCAATAGCAGTGTTCTGGGCAACAGGGCGTGTGTTGGGAGGTTGGCTGGTGAATCACGCCTTCTTTACGGGCTTGTAAGGAAAGACCACGGACACCGAACGAAGGGAGACGGAGCCCTCTTTTGGTTACCTACGTATTGTTGGGTTTGGTGGTGTTTCCCATAGAAAACGCAAGGCCATAGTTAGGTCTGACCCCCTGTACCTATAGAAGGGACATCAGAACAAGATCCGTTCATATCAGAATATGGGGTCACCTGAAGTTAAAGTCCCCCTCCATAATCACTCCCAGCTGTGCCTCCTAGTCAAACCCTTGCGACCACCTCCCTCTCAGTGTGCATTAACACTGGGGGTTATTCTCTTGGCTAAGGAACCGGGTTCTAGGACAAAGTGGGAGGTGCTATGTGAAACTTGTTAAATTCCAGGGCAGAGAGTAACGTACTAATAGCCTCTCCTTTTCTATCTTTCCTCACGAGGGGGATGACCGACGCCAGTGAGGCCAGGAGTAGAAGCAAGCGACGAATAAGAAGAAGAAGCAGCTACCTGAGAGAGAAGGGTGCAGCGAGAACTATAAACAGAGACTGCACCTTTTTGTGGATTGTACAAATCGACCTAAGCGCTTACAATAATAAAGTTGTTTCCACCCACAACCCAGTGGTCCATGGTGATTGGGTCGGTGACAGGAACATTTTGAGTTTTTGAGGTGAATCGATCCTTACACGGAGAGTTGGTGCCTATTTCTCCCACTTGATTTAAGTGAGGAGCGATTGAAATTTATGGCTACTTAGCACCACTAAAATGCTAAGGAAAACATACTGAACTGTGACTGTTTTATTAACTTTAGTAACCTATGCACCTCGTGTCATTCAAAAAGCGCATAGCCGCACGACACTTACTGCTGTGAAGCTGTGCTCAAGCCCAGGGAGTTGAATGGTGCCTTGTGGAGTCTTCACAAGGGCCGACCACGAGCCTGGGAGAGTGCATACCTTCTCACTGAAATCAGCCGGCAAGTGAACTCTGATTTAATTTGATTTGAAAATTTGTAGAGCGCACGAATGCCCAAGGGCTTCTTGGCGCTAAGTCGATGTAGAACACCAGAGCTTCCGATTATAAAATGCTCTAACTAAGAGGTAAAAAGCCAGGTTTTTACAGCTTTCCTGAATGATAGTAGCGAGGGGCTATTTTTTATTGTAATAGGGGGAAGGTTCCAAGTCTTGGCCGTCTCTAACATGAAGCTTCTCCCCCCCACCTGACCTGCTTGAATTTAGGGACCTTAATCAATTTTGCCTGACCAGATCTCTATCTTCTGGGTGGCTCATAACGTTTCAGATGAGTTTTTAAAACGTGTGGTCCTCCACAGTGGAGGGCTTATAGGCTAGGCAGACTGACTTGAACCTTATAATTTTCCCCATTGTTAACTCTGAGGAAGGGAGAGCCTTGTGAAGGTACACACGGCCATTATGGAAGGTAAAGCATTCTCGTATCAAAGAAGTAGCCTTCTAGTGGTGCTCAGGACCATGCAAAGGATTCTTAGCTCTGTACATGGTGGTGCTGTGTATGCTGGAGCGGACGAAATTTGACTTCTGGGAAATTCTTGAGTGCGCAAGCATTTTGAATTCTGGAAATATTAGGCACTTACCAGCAGGTGTTTTATTGGCACGTCCAGAAACTTATTCTGGGACGGCCTCACGGAGATTCCGATTGGAACTGTTTGTGAGGAAAACGTCGAAAAAACGACTGAAACTGTACTGTTACATCTCTTTGGGGATATTTGTTGTTTTTTCTTACACTAACTAATTTCTTTTCAGGGCTCTCGGGTACACTGGTCGGGTACCAGATTCTTAATTCAACCTTGGTGTCTGTATTTGCTGTTACATTTTAGTTTCTATTTATTTCTTCTTATTTTGCTTTTACATAATTACTTTTGTTACGGTGATTGTTGTTAGTGCAGTTTTGTTGATATTAGTGTACCATGCAAAACATTACAACTCCACCCTTTTTTTAGCAACACCGAGAGATCCGCCAATCAAATGGCAGAAATGACAAAACGCATTTGAAAGGTATGCCAAGGTTTCTGGAGCATCATTAAGCTCAAAGAGAAAGACTGCTCTACACAAATAGTCTTACAAGTAAGCTGTAATGAAGGAATCAGTCTGGTTGATGAGATAATTGTGGTGGGTGAAGGAACGAAGCTCTTCTCTTTGAATACCAGAGCCAAAATAACACAGGAGTCTTATCTTTAAAACCTGGAAGCTACAATCAAATTGTTTAGGTCAGACAACAGGTGTTGTGCCTGTGGAGGTGAACCCATTAAGCCGTAGGGATATTGCAGGGGTTTGATTGAATACAAACAAAGGTAAACCAATGCAAAGATTTAGGCATCACAAAGAGGGGGCAGCATATTAAGCTTGTTCCCTCAAAGGGAATTAGGAGTGATGCTTGATCCCAACAGTTGCCTGCCTATAAATATGAAAGAGAATGTTCAAGTGAATGAGGTAAATATGCCTGGTGCATTAATTGATGCATTTGTACAAGAGTTGAAAGTAAGCTTCCATCAAGTTTTCCAAGACAAGCTTGGTTGTCTGCGAGATTACATACAGCAGATACAGTTGTTGGATGGGGCCAGACTAGTGTGTGGGAAAGTTCAAACTATACCAGTGGCTGTACATGAGGAAAGGAAATTAGAGCTAGAAGAATGGTGGTATAATCGTCGAAGTTGAAAGTATAGAAAGGCTAGCTTCGGTAGTTGCAGCCAGGAAGGTCAATGGAAGTGTGCACTTGTGTATCGATCTTAGAGAGTTTAATAAACGTGAGACTGTGGATAGGTACAAGTTGCCCAATACCTCTGATATACTGATGTTAGTAGAGGTAACTAAGATTTCTTCCCACCATTGACCAGACATTGGCATATCACCTGTTCAGTCTTGATGAAGTGTCCAGTGACCTCACAGCAAACATCATGCCCTTTGGAACATTCTGATATACTAATGTTACCTTATGGCGTGATATCTGCAGCCTCAGTGTTACAAAGAGCCTTAAAGAAGGGATTGAGAGGTCTTGAAGGAATAAGACAATATGTTGGTTTTTGGGAGAGACATCCTTGAGCATGATGAGAGAGTGAGATGGGTATTGGAAAGGTCTGGTATGTTTATCCTAATTCTCAGAATGGAGAAACGCAAATTTTGAAAGTACTCTATAGATTATTTGGGTCACACCAGCATGGGGGAGAGTATCGTGCCCAAAGAAGATCTTGTCAATTCCATTAAGAAACATAAGTCACCATCCAATAAAGGGGAGTTGCTGAGATTTATTTGTATGGCATAGTATAACAACAGGTTTGTAAATGGATTTGTGGAGATCGTGTTGATGTGAGGAATTTGCTCTGAAAAGAAATGAAATTTGTATGGTGTGATGTAATGAAGCAGAGTTTAGAGAGATAAAGGAGAGGTTGAGCAAAGTTTTTAAGTTAAAAATTTCAATCCCTGGTGCAAATCCATACTTACAACTGATACCAGCATGAAGAGAATAGGTGCGATTCTGCAGAAGGCTGGATACAATTCTGAAAAAGTTATTTTGTTCCTGCCATGAGCTCTTAAAGGTGCTGAATTACGGTACTTGGTGATAGAGAGGGAAGCCTTATTGCTATTGGTATATTGAGCTGCCAAGAAACTCAAGGATAACTTGTGGGGAAACAACTTTAAAGTACGTACAGATCACAAACCTCTGTGTGAGATTTTTAAAAAGAGAGGAACTGATGCAGTATCTAGCAGGATAACAAAGTTGGTGGTTGCCATGCAAGAATTTGACTTTGAGATGAAATGCATACCAGAGGTAAAGAACAGAGTGGCTGACACTTTGTCTAGATAAGTGCAGTTGGGTGAGGATGATGATGGTGAGTCAAACAACAAAATAGTCTGGAAAACTAATGACAGTGCCATCACACAAACTAAATGGCGAACCGAGTTGAACTCTGACAAGGTCATGTTAGAAGTATTATCTTTGATCAAGGATGGATCATGTACCAGAATAAAAGGGAGTAATGAAAGCGAGAAGTACTGGCACATCAAGGATAAATTGTCAGAGAACTATGGCTTCATGTTCAGAGGAACATGATAAGTTCAACCAGATACCTCTAGGCATACCATCACCTAGTCACCAGTGGTGTTCGTGCTCGCATGCACTGTACGGTGATGTAAGTGGTGTTACTGTACTGTCCACCACTTCCCTAGCCCTGGCTAGGTAAAAGAAGTGAATGAAAGGCACTTGCCTGGGGCCACCGCCCTCCGGTGTTGTGGCAAATTGAGTCTCATCATCCTACTTCCCTTCGTGACAGCTGGACTGGCCAGTGGTGACTCTGGGCAGTTCTTCGCTGGTTTCTGCTTCATGGGGTGTGGGGTCTTGGTGACTTCCTGTCGCTGGTGGTGTCTGGTATGGGCAGATTCTCTGTGTTTCTTTTCTTGTTCGTCAAGTCACAAGAATTGTGTTCCTCTGAAGCGTTTGGTTCCCTGTTGGTGTCTCCTTTCTGCTCCTCGTCGCATAGCACGCACCTCGCTCCTTCTACCCAGAGCATTTCTGTTGCTGACAGGATCACATGTCTGCGGACTGTTGGGTCGACGCCTTTGCTTTCCGTAAAGTGTTTCACGGCAGCCATCTTGGAAATCCCACTTGTCCAAGTTGGAAGATTACACTCTCGTTGACATGGACTCTAGATGGACAGAAGTTTCGTTTTCCAGAAGAATCAAAACAAAACATGCTATAGGATTTATTTGGCAAAAAGGCATACCTAGTGGTACGCTCATCGACAGTGGGGTACAATTGGTATCTAGAGGATGGGAATTTTTTGAGAGATCATGCAATACGCAAAAGATGTGTGGCTTATATCACCCTGAAACCAATGGTGGAACACTTCAACAGAGTGTTGAAGGAGACCATGGCCAAAGACATTTGAATGAAAGAGGGTTGAGGCGTAGATTGACTCCTCACTCGATCACAGGAAAAACTATTTTTTAATTCTTCAGAGGCAGACAGCCTGACAAACTGGTAGCACCCACAAGGGTCATGACATGGAACTGAGGTCAGGAAAGGGGAAAGTCAGACAAAGACTGGAAGCTGAGAGAGGCACAGAAAATTGCGGCCCACAAAGTGAGCTTTGTAGAAACAAAATCTGTTAAGAAAATGGCAGTAAAAGTGAGTGATTGGGTGATGAATAGAAAACTGGTAAAAAAAGGGGAATGTTTAGGGTTGTCAAAACCATTAAGAGTTGTCAACGTGTTTTCCAAAGCAGTTAAAACTAGAGACTCTCTAATTTGGAATCTTAACAGAGTAGTGGTGATCAAAGAGAAATTGGTTCATGATGAATGTGGGCGTCGTGATTCAGTTGGCAAGCATAAGGCACTCATTCCTGTTAGGAGGTCCAACAGAAGAGTTGTTCCTCCATCTCATTTAAGAGAATATATTAAGTGATATTTAGCACAATGTACTTCTATGTATGCTCTCCTGTAAAATGTATCATAGCTCTAAAACAATTTACATTTATTTTGTTTCCTTTTGTTGTTTTGCAGTACATGTAAGAAGATTTAAGCTTTTAAAAGGGAAGTGGTAATATTCATGTAAGAGCATCTCTGTGATATGCATGTAAGCATTGCCTTTGATATAGAATGTTACTAGGTCATAAGGAATGTTGAGGGAGAAGGTCTTGAAGAGAGAGAGACTGTGCAGCAGTTGAAAAGGTTGGGTGAAACCTTCTGAAAGGAATAAACCTACTTTTACTCTTAATCTCCGATGTCTGAAAAAATTATTATTTTTTAAGTTTAGAAAGCTTTATTAAATAAGATAAACAAAGTAAAACATCATTACAAAAAGAAACGCGGCAAGACAAAAAAAAAGGGTAACCTAAATTGTAAATTCAATACAAAAGATTACAAAACAACAGTAAATGTCATTAGAAAAAAGAAAAAGAAAAGATGGGTAATCAAGGGACGCTTCTATTGAGGAAATCAGTTAATGGCAGCCAAAACAAATCCTGTTTGATTTGTAAAGGAACGGTGGAGGCAAAGGCACGGTCAAGCCTATGATGATGACATAACAAATTCCACCATGCATTATACGATATCTTTGAAGTGTCCTTCCAGTTCGTAGTAATTATCTGAAAAGAAATTGCTATAAAAAGATCAATAAACTTATGAACAGTAAAATAAACATTCCATATAGGTGAAGAGCCACCTAAGAAAATGTGAACAATCTCAAAGGGAAAATTAGTTTCTAAAATATTATTTAACTTTGACCAAATGCGGGACCAAAGGGATTTAACCAGCGGACAATGAAAAAACATATGTAAAAAATCACTATTATCAGATGAGCAAGACCAACATTTGTTGGAATCAAGTAACTTAAATTTGTGTAAGTCATAGGGAGTAAAAAAGAGCCTGTTGTAAAAGAAATAAAAAGTTTGTGTGGTGCTAGCAGAGCGGGAAACTGTGTGTATTTTGGACCAAATAATATCCCAAACCTGTAAAAAAAAATTTGGGCTAGGTCTTTTTCCCATAAGAGTTCAAGTTTAGTTTTGAGCCTTTTAGTTGTAGGCTGGGAAAGTAGTTTATAAATAGCAGCAGCTCTGAGAGGAGTAGAGAAATCTGGTGGAGGTAAGAGAGTAGGGGGAACTGTGGACAAGGAGTCATGTTGATAGATAACACAAGTGAGGGCATGCTGAAGTAGGGGGTATTGGGAAGAATAAGCATTAGAGAGATGAAAAGTGTCCCGGATATCAGAGAAAGTTCTCAAGGAGTTATCAGTGAGTAAATGATTGTAAAGCAAAATTCCTTTATCGATCCATTCCTTCCAGAAAAGTGCTCTATTTTTTTTTTTTTTAAATCTTTATTAACATGAAGGCAGAAGATGTATTCACAATATCACATTCAGAGATCAGTATCACAATTCTTGCAGGTAGTGTCGATTGATACGGGTAAGAACAAGCCATATTCTAGCATGGTGCAAGTATTAAATCAACAGAGACCTGGATGGGTGCTGCTAGCATACATTCAATACAGATTGCATATCACAGTATAACCAATCCGTTGTTCACTGTATGCCCTGTCTACCTTCAGCACATTTACCTGATTCTAACAAAATTAACTAAAAAACAATAAAACCCAACTAATGTCATCACTTATCAGTAGGTGTCACTTGCACAAATCCAGTCCCCATTCACTACACATGACTAGAATGTCATCATTGGTATTGCTGCATTCATGCGCCACCCCAGCATTAACAGGAGCCCATCACTTATGCCCTCCCCCCCTAATCATCCCCCTCCTCTGAATCCAAATCTTCGTCTTCTGGTAAAGGTTCACACGGTTCTCCCCTGTAGATGTTCCAGGGTGCCCAAACCTTATTCCATTTACGGGGGCAGGCCCTCAGCATGTAAACCGCCCTTTCCTTCACCATCAGCATATCCATATTCCTGATCCACCTAGTCGTCGTAGGCAGTTCTTGGGCACCCCATTTTTGTGCAATGTCTCGCTTGGCCACTGTCACTGCCAGCGTGGCCCAAAGCAGTCCATATCTGTCCAGGTCATTAGGGTCCCAAATGTTTAATAGGCACTTACGGGGTTCAGGCAGGATTGAAAGAAAAGTGCTCTATTTTTAATCTTTAGGAATTTGTTATACCAAATCGGAGTAAGAGAATGAAGATCAGCTGGTGAGAAAAAAGAGCGAAATAAGACGAGGGCTAGTGCTTTGGAATGTTTAAAAGTAGGGGTAAGAAATCGGGTTGGAGGTTGAGATAAACGAGTAGCGGTAAGGAAAGTAAAAGGAGCCAGTTGTGCGAGTTCTAAAGAGCTCCAAGCTGTTAAAGGAAGAGAAAGAGTATCCGTGAGGAAGGGCCAAATTTGTTTAAGAGTAAATGCTGAGTGAAAACGAGAAATATTAGGAAAATTAACCCCACCTAAATCTTTGGATTGTTGGAGGCGAGAGAGAGAGATCCTAGCTTTATGATTATTCCATAAGAATTTAGTCAAGAGGGGATTAAAAGTTTGAAAGAAAGAATGCGAGAGAGAGATAGGAAGCATTGAGAGATAGAAATTAACAATAGGAAGTAACATCATTTTGACAGTTGCAAGTCTCGCCCACCAAGATAAGAAAAGAGGGGACCAGCCATCTATGAGTGAAGAAACCTTTTTAAGTGTAGCCCTGTTTGATAGTTTCTCTAATAGTGTTAGCGTAAAGAATACCTAGACATTTAATGTTTCTGGGGTTCCATTCAAAGCCAGAACCTTGAAACATATGGGAAAGACAGAATTTATTAAGATGTAGGACTTCAGATTTGTCTATGTTCAATTTATAACCCGAAACTGAGGAATAATCATGTAATAAAGAAAAAAGAGCAGGCAAAGAAGTATTCAGATTAGAAATATAGAGTAAAATGTCATCTGCATAAGCAGAAACTTGATATCAAAAGTCTTATAACTGAAGCCAGTATAAGATGATGAACGTTGTATTGTTTCTAAAAAAGGGCTCTAAAGCAAGGACGAAAAGAAGGGGAGAGAGGGGGCAGCCTTGCCTAGTGCCTCTATGAAGGGAAAAGTAATTAGAAGGTGACCCATTAACCCAAACGAAACAATCCAAGATTTTAGTATTAGTGGATTGAGAAACACCCTCAGAATCAGTAATGGCTACAATTTTAGATTTTTGCTTTTTAATTTTAGGATAATTCGCAAGAGATTTGCCTGCTTTGGTACGCCCACCATACATCTTGGCATTAAATTTGAGAAGATTGTTGGAAGCAGAATCCCAAGAGTGTTTATTAAATTGCATTTTGGCTTTGATAAGAGAAGAAAAAGTAGTAGAGGAGTTAGTGGTAAAATAGAGGTGTTTAAGATCTTTAATTTGTTTAAGAATTTGAGATGATTGAGAGAGGGCTTTTTTCTTCTTTCGGGATGCATAATCAATAATACAACCTCTAACGGCAGCCTTGAAGGCATCCGAAATAAAGTGAAAATCAGGGACACAGTTAAGATTGTTGTGAAAAAATTCTTCCATGAAAAGCGTGAAATGGTCATTAAACTTGGGGTCTAAGAGGAGAGAGTTGTTAAAGCGCCAACGCCGAGAAGCAGGAAGAGGAGAAGGGTAGTCCATGTCCAAAATGACGGGGGTATGGTCAGAAATAAGGATGGAACCTATGTCAGAATTAGTCCTTAATTGGAAGGCATGTTGAGTAGGGAAGATGTAGTCAATACGAGAGTGTAAAGCATGTACTGGAGAAAAAAAGGAAAGTTCAAGTGAGTCAGGGTGGGATATTCTCCAGGAATCTACAAGGCCTCTGGAAGAAATTGCTCTATGGAAGGATCTTTGCATTTTATTAGGGACGTACTTGGTCTGTGATTTACGGTCTAAAAAGGGATCCATAAGCTGGTTACAATCGCCACCCACAATTAAATTGTGAGTTGCATGTGAGGAAAGAAGTGAGGAAAAGTCATTCCAAAAGGTTGAATCAATGCCATTAGGGCCATAAACATTACAAAAGGAAAACTGTACATTGTTAACAGTGCAGTCTAAAAACAACCATCTACCATTAGCATCATGAAATTCGTTTTGTAACTGGACAATCAACGATTTGTGAAATAAGATTAGAACACCATTTTTACGATTAACAGCTGGAGAACAAAAAGCTGTGCCCACTTATTGCTTACGCACTGAAGACAAATCCTGTACAGTTAAATGCGTTTCTTGAAGTAAAGCCACTTAACAGGATTTCGAATACCTTTACCATTCCAGGAAATAATTAGAAGATTATTCATTCATGAAAGTAGGAGGAGAATAGGCAAAAGAATGTAGAGCAATCAGAAAAGATGAGCGAAAAAGAGAAAAAAAGTAAAGAACTGATAAAGAGGTAAGAAGGACACAGAAAGGAAAATGAAAAAAAAGAGAAAAAAATGATCCAAATGAGCAGCAATGAGAAAGAGAAAAAGAGCCAGGACTAGGTAGGAGAACTAGGGATATGAAATTGAGAACAAGAGGAGGAAAAAGAATGTAAGAAAGAGTAGGTGAGCAAAATGATACTAGAGAAAAGAAGGAACAACCACCATAGAGACATGATGAAAAAAATAAGTTAAGAAGGAAAAAAAAGCGAGAAAAAGAAGAATGTTGCCAGAAAAGCATGAAATAGAAGAGAGGGAGCCAAAAAGATGAGGAGAAGAGACAGAAAGAAAAAGAAGAAGTGTGGACAGGGGAGAAAGAAAAAAAAGGGAGCAAAGAATCCCAAAGAAGATAGGAAGAAAGAAATGACGGGAAGCCAAGAGACTTCAGTCATAATAAACAAGAAAGGGGTAGCAAATTACAGTAATGGGGGAGGGGGGACGGATAGAAAAACCAAGATAACCACACCACTGGGAGGGCATCGAGAGCAGAAGACGACAATATAATGTGAGATGAGGGGGAAAGGAAGAGAAAAACAAGAAAGGGCATGATAAACGGGTAGATAAAAAGTGAGACAATAAGAAATGAGAGCTTACCAGGGTCTAGGACTGTGGTTCCCAAACTGTGCGCCGCGGCACCCCAGTGCGCCGTAATGAGGTGCCAGGGGCGCCGCGCACACTAGGGTGACCACTTTTATCTGTCATTTTGGCCATCACAGGGAGCAGCGCTGCTCCCCTGTGAGAGGCCTCACCCCCGCTGCTAGAGCCGCCTCGCACTCCTCCAGGAGCACAAGAGCAGCCCCACCCGCCCATTGAAATTCTGTATGGGGCTGATTGCCACATACAGAATGACAATGGGGCAGTCAGGGGTGTTCAAGCATGTGATGGGGGCCTCCTGCCTCAGTGTACAGAAGGGCCTTCTGTTAGTTAAAAAGTAAAACGCCCATGCTGCAATGTTAGAGAACACTTCATTTAAAGAAGCCTGTGAAATAAGTTTAAAAGAACAGGTTATCGTTCTTTCACTTTCTCATCATTTTTTAACTGAAGTATTTTCAATATTATATTCAACAAAGCAATGGTTGCTGCTTTTTTATTTTAAGGAACTAGCAACCATTGACAAAGCCAATAGTCCTGGCTTGTTGTTGGTGCAATGATACTTGCTGTATTATATATCTGGATGCAATGACATAAACAACATAATACCAGTCGCACGGAATACTATGCTAAGTGCAGATTTTTAGCCTAGGTGTTTTAAACTGCGCTCTTAATTACATCCAACACCCCCTTTGAAGAGACACCCCCCCCCCAGTTTTTTTACACCGCTTAAGCCCTGGAAACAACACCATGTTACATTAACCTCACATCCTGGCACTGTGCATCATGCAGGACTTCTACGTTTTCAGTCTGCCTATGTGCAGGGGCATAGTGAACTCTCCCCCACCGCACCCCACCCCTTGCTGTAGTTCGTTCTTGATAGGCCTCTTCTGCCTGCAACTCTGCAGACAAAGGCTCAGCTCTTAATGTGGAAAGGCGGGTGAGTAAAGAAGTGAAGGAATGTCTGAATGGCTGGATGGATTACTGAAATGATGAATGCATGAATGAAAGGGGAAATGGATACATAATGAAAGAAAGGGTGATGGATGAGTGAATGAGTGGAAGTATGGATGAGAGAAAAGGTAAATAGATGGATGTATGGGTGGAAAGGTAGATGGATGGGTAAAAGTGTGGATGGGTGTGTGAAAGGATGGATGGATGAGTGAAAGGGTAGCTGATGGGGGAGTGAATTGGTGGATGGGTGTGTGAAAGGATGGATGGATGGATGAATGAAAGGGCAGATGATGGGCAAGTGAATGGGTGGATGGATGAATTGATAAGTGAAATGGTGAATGGATGGATGAGTGAAAGGGTGGATGTAAGGATTGATGAGTTAGTGAAAGGGGGTAGATGGACAAAAGGATGGATAGATGAGTGAAGTGAAAGGGTGGATGGATGAGAGAATGGATGGCTGGATGAGTGAACGGATGGTTGGATGAGTGAAAGAATGCGTCCCAATTACTTTAAGGAAGATAACAGGAGGTACTTACCACCCACCCACCGGTAAACAAATGGTGGGGAGCCACGGCCAACTGCCGATTAGGTCAAGGGAGCCACAGGTCAAAAAAGTTTGGGAACCACTGGTCTAGGGGAACACATCAACGGGATACGTAGAACAATATAGAAACGGATGGAGCAAGGAGGGGTCTTTATCCATAGCACAGAACAAATCTAAAACAAAAAGAAGAACAGGTAACTATTAACATTAAAGAAGAACAATGATGACCAAAAGAGAAGAAACAATGAGGAGACACAACATCGAAAATAGCGACAAGACAATTAATGTTTGCCAAGTTCCATGTGTTCTTCTCGATGAGTATGAATGAATTTCCTAAGGTCAGCCGGATTCTCAAATGAAAATGTTCTGTCCTTGTAAGTCACTTTGAAGAAACAGGGATGTATAAGACCATATCGTGCATTCATAGATCTCAAAGCGGATTGAAGTGGAGGGAAAGCCTGTTCCGGGTAGGCGGTGGCCGAGTGGTGTTGCTGGGACATAAATTGAGACAGAAGGCGGAGCGCGCAGCGGACGCGCTCAGCGGTGCGCCTGAGTTGCGCCGGAGTTAAGCCCGTCTGCGCCAGACCAGCGCCAGCCACCAGCCTTTATTCTTTTACTTCAAGGCATCATGCATCATGGCAATTATCAGGTACTCCCGATCAGAGCTGCTTTCACTTAATACTTCACATTCCTTTAATAACGAACCCGTCCAACAGCCTATACTTACGCCATCGCCCAAACACCTCACCTGTATGTATGGCAACGTACGCTCACTGCCAAAACACGCTTTAGAAGTATGGGCATTAATTGACCAAGGAAAACCTGATCTCTTCTTCATGACTGAGACATGGCTTCAAGACACATCCCTTCCAGATCTCGCGACAGCTCTACCTGGGGGCTACAGCATTATCAGACTAGACAGGACTGCTAAGAGGGGGGAGGAACAGCAATAGTATTTAAATCCTTTTTAAAAATCTCTATTATTGATACACAAATCTCCGAACGAGGAGAATTTCTTATCTTCTCCCTTAATTTAAACAGCAAGGAATCCTGGAAAGGTGCGCTTGTCTATAGACCACCGGAAAACAAAACTCACTTCGCGACCCAGCTACTGGAGATCCTGGCTCCGCATGTTCTAGCCTGTAATAATTTTTTGCTAATAGGCGACTTCAACTACCATATTGAATTACTGCAAGATACTCACACCTTAGAACTGATGGATAGCTTAAATGCATTGGGCATGACGTTACTGGAAACTGGTCCCACACACAATGCCGGCCACACTTTAGACTTCCTTTGCACCAATTCTCAAGGTATTCAGATTGTTGAAATCTGTCCAGTTATATGGTCTGACCACATGGAAATAAAGTTCAACATTAGTGTGAAGATGATTAAATCTGCCCACGTAAAGGAGATGAAATTAAGCAGGCCCTGGAATAAAATTAACCCTGATTCTTTCGCTAGCGCATTCTCACCTTCCCCTGTGACTTCTAATAAAGACCCAGATAAGGCAGTATTAGATCTAGATAAAGCGATCACTAAGGCATTAGATCATATTGCCCCAAAACAGCAAACTAAACGTCCAAACATGAGGTCCCCCTGGTTTACACCTGAGTTAAAACTTGTCAAGCAGGCCACCAGGTGTGCCGAGCGTAAATGGCGAAAATCCAAGGACGCCATGGACAAACAACAATATAAATCTACACATAAGGAATACATGTGTCAGATAGCCGCTGCTAAGAAAGATTACCTAGGAACGAGAATTGAACAAGCTGGCAATTCCCATAAAGAACTGTATTCCATAGTAAAGGAATTCTCAAATCCTCCTTCCTGCCAGCCCCCCATTATTGAGTCCCAGGAGTGGGCTGATAAACTCTCAACCTACTTTAAGGATAAAATAGAGGTTATTCATAAAGCCTTCCCTGAAGAGATTGAACAACTTACCAGGGCGGAAAATGTCATAAACACATTTAATACACCGACAACGGAACTAACACCTATGTCGAGGTCCCTCTTAGAATCCAATACTTTTACTAAGGAGGAAGTTAGCGACAAATTAAAGAAAGCTAAATCAGGCTCCCCAAGTGATCCAGCATCTGCCCAGATCCTTGTAAAAATAGCCCCTGCCATGCTAACCGAAATCACAGAAATTTTTGGCCTGTCGACGGCCCAGGCCATCTTTCACGCGTCATGGAAAAGAGCAATTGTTAGACCTATTTTAAAAAAGAATAATGCTGACCTTAAGCAACCTATTAACTATCGCCCCATCTCCCTTCTTCCACTCTATGGCAAAGTAATGGAGTCCCTAATAAACAAACAACTAACTCAATACTTAGAAGACAACACCCTATTGGACACCTCCCAATCGGGCTTTAGAGCCTGCCACAGTACAGAGACCGCCCTTCTGGAGGTAGTTGATAACATTCGGCTAGCCTTGGTTGCTAAACAATCTGCCATCCTGATCCTATTAGATCTGTCGGCGGCCTTCGACACCATCTCCCTCAGTGTCCTGTTAAGACGGCTGGCGGAGATTGGTGTCGGAGGTCGTGCGCACAGATGGATTCAGAGCTACCTATCAGGGAGACGGTCACAGGTCAAGATCGGCTCATTCTCCTCCTCCTATGTGGATAACGACAAAGGTGTCCCACAGGGCTCCATATTGAGCCCTACATTATTTAATGTATATCTATCCCCACTGGCGAAGGTGATCAAAACATATGGCTTTGATACAGTATCCTACGCCGACGACACCCAGATTCTGATAACTTTAGGCCCCAATCCAGTTGATGCAAAATTGAGATTCCAACAGTGCATGATGGCCATCCAAGAATGGACGACAAACAACTATTTAATGTTAAATGCAGAAAAGACGGAAATCATGCTGTTTGGCATGGCAAACAAAATCTGGACAGAGGAATGATGGCCTCCATCTCTAGGCTTATGCCCAACCCCAAATAATCCAGTCAGAAATCTGGGAGTCATCATTGATGATAAATTGTCCCTGTCCCCACACATAAATAAGGTTGTCCACTCCAGTATAGGGCTAATGAGAAGCCTTAGGAAGATCTTCAAGTGGCTCCCACTTGCCTCCCGTAAACCTCTTATTCAGGGTCTCATAATCAGCCGCCTTGATTATGGTAATGAGCTACTGGCTGATGTAAATGATAGCGCTCTAACCAAACTCCAGACTCTACAAAATTCAGCTGCAAGGCTGACACTTGATCTTCCTCCTCGCACCCCCTCAGCTCCATGCCTGAAGGCCCTTCACTGGCTCCCAATAAGAAAGCGAATCTTATTCAAAATATGTTGTTTGGTACATAAATCCATCAATGGTCTCGGACCTAAATACCTGCAGAGAAAACTCCAAGGCTACTGCCCAGGGAGAACCTTGCGCTCATCTAACAAACACTATTTAAAGGTGCCTAAGGTCAGGACAGTCAGAAACAGGGACAGAAGCTTTTCCAAAATAGGCCCCTCCACCTGGAATACCCTTCCTTTATCTCTTAGAATGGACCTAAACCACAAACCTTTTCGTAAAAACCTTAAAACTTGGCTTTTTAACTGAAATTAAATCCCTCGCCAGTCCTCTATAGCCCAGTCCTTCGCAAGCGCTCTGAGACCGAACGGTGAGTTATGCGCTATACAAAAATAAAAATACAATACAATACAATACAATACAATACAAAGCTGGTCTAAGATCCAGAAATTCCTTATGTCGAAGGGCAGTCAGCTTGGACACATCTTGGCTAAAAAATACCTTATGACCAGACCAAAACATTTGTTAGTGTTGTTTGGCTGCGGTAAGGATAGCCATTAGGTCCGAGTATAGCAAAAAGTAGGCAATGATACCCCTTGGCTTGGTGGCAGAAGATGCATTTTGAGGTCCCAGTCTATGAGCTCTTTGAATATTAAATTCAACTGATTGTGGGATGCCAACAATTTGCAGAACTTGAGACTTTAAGAAGGAGATCATATCAGATCCTTCAGAACCCTCTGGAATTCCGTAAATTCAGAGGTTTTTACGCCGATTGCGATTTTCCAAATCCTCTGTTGACTTTTTGAGTTGGTTTACTTCCTTAGTAAGGGATTTCACTTTAGCAATAACATCTTGAGCGTCGCTAACCTTCTGTTCCACATCAGAGAGTCTCATATCTAAGCCAGACCATTTTTCTTCAATTCTTTGTAGAGTAGTAGTAGTGTCTGTCATGAAGGGGTAAAAACAACATGTTTAATCCATGATATCCTCTAAGGTGATAGGAAAAGGAGATTTGGTTGGAGAAGAAGGGTCTTTTTTCAGGCGTTTGCTGTTGTTTCCAGCAGAGTCTTTGCGACCACCAGAAGTTATCCCTGAAGAGCAGTGGGGTTTGTTAGACTGCGTGGGATCCATATTGAATTAATAAGAAGGACAAGAGAAGACCAATAAAGGTGTAGTCACTGTTTCTATATTGAAGAAATGAGTGAACAGATCCATTGAAGAGGAAAAACAAAAGAGTGGTAAGCAGTTGATCGCACTGGAAATGTCAAAAGCAGTCGTACATGAAAGAGAACTATTAAAAGAAGCTTCAGGCGTAGAGGAAGAGCAGCATTAATACAAGAAAGTGCATAGTAAGGACAATGCACAGTGAAAGGCAGCTGAATGTGGTCAACAGCGAAACAGCGCAATATTCTTCATGTTGAAAGTGCAGACATAAGAAGCCAAAAAATTATTAGGCGCGGACTCGCTGCCTCAGGTAGTTACCCGTACACACAATTGCCGCTGCTAAGCTGAGGTGAGGAAAAACGACTGGCATAGTTGCAAAAAATCAGCCTTCATAAAGCACAACAAAAGCTGCAACCACCGAAAAGATGCAAAAATGATGGTACTGTCCCACAAGCACTTTTAAGAGGCAAGCATTGAACTAAATAATCTCCACAACCGCCATTTACCGAAGAAACAATGTATGCGCAGCACCTCGCGCAAACACAAGATGGCGGTCGCTATAGTTCGGCCGGAATGGCAAAATCGGCAAAGTGCCGAAAACGAACCTGTCCTCACATCAGAATGTCTGGAAACCTGCCACAATGCTCCCGGCGACTTCTGACGTACTTGGTGAAGAATGGAGACAGGAACGAGGTCGGTGAGCGGTCCCTTCGCTGCAAGACAAGCGTCGACTCTGCGGAGCCTCCTCAGAGCGCGGCCATCTTGCCGCCGCCGCGCGCTCATCGTGTCTGAAATTATTAATTGTCAACTTTTTACAGAGATGTCTCACAGGAGGATACTGCCTCTAAACAAGGGTTTTCTAGCCCACACGGCCACAGAAGGAGACAGCACACCCAGTGGACGCACAGAGGAAGTTTCTCACAGGAGGGCTGCACTGCCTCACAAGAACTGTTCAGGCCGCACAGCCTGTAAACGACTGCCCTGGTGTCTGTGGGCATTTCAAGTCAACCAACCATCTGTGCCTGACCCTCCCATCCATTTTATCAAACCAACAATCAGCACAAGGTTTTGGCAAGGCAGACCAACATTTTGTGGGTGGCTGCCATCATAGGACCGGTGATGGCAGGCAAGCAGGATCTGGCCCTCAATTGAAACCGCCATTATAAAGTCAGGCACCAGTAAGCATGCCGCGGCAAAGCAGGCAGGGAAAGTTTATTAGGAAATATCCCACCTCATTAACTTTGGCTTGTAGATAGAGTAGCTGTTGGATGAAAATCTATTTTATTGATGATAGGGAGGTAAGGGTTTTCAAATTAAAGTATTCCTGAGGGCTATGCATTTTTGGAATGCGACCAGCAGTTCCTCTGATTGGTGTTGTTAATTCTCATGTTGCTTCTGCTCTTTCTTACAGTGAATATTCATAGGCATGATAAGAGCTCTTGCTGCTTAAAACTGGGACATTTACAGACTGCTGACGGATATTATTGGCTGCTCTTTTGTTTCTATTGGTCAAGTACACTTCCTTTGAGTGGTGGGAAGCTTTATTACTTCTTGGCTGATGTTATATTTTAAACATCACGATTGAAAGCATAATTTGAGCCTTCACTTTGCCATATAGCATTGTTCTGGCTTGATTGGTATCCAAGATAAAAAGCAGGATAACACGAAGAGAAAAACGGCCCAGATACAAAAATAAAAGTGGCCCAACTAGTGTATTAGAAAGCTAAAAAAGCTTCCCATGTTTGCAAACCGAGGCAGTTTTGAACTAATAAAGACGTTTAAGTGTTTAGCAAAGTATGGACAATTGCATGGTTTTGAGCTTGCTGGAGGCAATGTTTGTTTTAATATCAGGGACATTAATAGTAAATAACGGGCCCAGGAGTTCATAAAACAGGCTCACAAACAGCCAAAAGACCGGCACACACACTGACCTGTCAGTCAGACCAGCCCCTCGGGCACTGCCTGATTGCCTTACAGGCCAGTCCAACCTGTAGGATATTAATAATATAGTTTCTATAAATAAATTATGAAGATGTCTCCATTCTGTGATGTTCATGTACTACATCATTTCGCATCTTTCATAAAATGTAGACTTTCCTGAAATTGTTCAGTTAAGAAATTAGGAACAGGTGTACTGGAAAAAACGATACCCACAGCAAATTCTGTTGCACCAAAAACATATTTATTTAACACACTTCTTAATTTGTTGGTGCTCATCTTAGTAACTGCAGTGATAATACTTTTCTCATTATGGATATACAGACATTATAAGCTGTGTATATTCCTGACTACATTCCAAAACAAGTATGTTTCCTTTCACATGATGAATCTCTTACTCTACATTGTATGCTTGCAAAATGTAATGGTGTCATTTGTAGCAATACAGAAGTTCAGTATCAGTGTTCATAGTGCTGGTCACAGTATTTGGCCTCAAATCACGTTATCCATTACTGTAGTATCACTGTTTACTTTGCTGCCCCAGATACACCAGAAGGCATCACTAAATTTAGAATTTTGATCTTGTAGTGCAGTCAAAAATGAAATCCCACAATGACACTTACCAGTGAAACCCAAAAAGGAATTGTTGGATTTGGGGGTATCTAGTTGGCACAGGTAGGTACTTGTGACAAATAGGGACCCTTGCCTCTAGTCAGGTTAAGGGGGTACACTTCTAAAATAACCCCTGCTCACCCCCTTGATAGCATGGCACGAGCAACTTCACTAAAAGATGTGTTTTATCATTCTGAGTTCAGGCATACTAAACTTGAATTTCTACCATGTTCCCTGAGTCAGTTAGGATTATAAAATGTAATAATCTAACTGCCCATTATGGCCTATGAAGAACAGGTAGCCTTGCAATAGTGAAAAACGAAAATGGCTGTAATTCACTATTAGGACATGCCACACACATCAGGGCATGTCCTACCTTATACTTACAATGCACCCTGCCCTTGGGTCTACCATAGGGGTGTCTGATATGAAGAAAAGGGAAGGTTAAGGGACTGGCAAGTGAGTGCACTTGCCCAGTCAACATGGCAGTACCAGACTGCACCCAGGCTCTGCAGTGGCAGACCTGAGACACACTTTTACAGGATGCTTCTGTGGGTGGCACAACCAGTGCTGCAAGACCACTAGCAGCATTTGGTAAAAAAGCCCTGGGCACACTCAGTGTACTGTACTAGGGTATGACAAGTAAACCAAATCAGCCAATCATGGAGTCACTAATCCATACATCAATTTACAATAGCACTAGCATATGCACTTTAGCACTGATCAGCAGTGGTAAAGTACCCAGAGTCATAAAACCAACTAAAACAGGTCAGACAAAATACAGGAGGATGGCAAAAAGTTCAGGGATGACCCTGTAAAAGGGCCAAGTCCAACACAACCCCCCTTCCAGCCAAAACGCAGGGTAGACTAATCACTACCTTGATGGGCTTCCCTGCTTTGAGCGATAGAACCTGGACCTGGCCCGCAACAGCAGGGGCATATTCCAGTTCTACACCAATCTGAACCCATTTCAAATCCTTTGCCCATACTCTCAGGGTCCACCAAGCTAATCCATGGGGAACCCTTCTCTTCACCTGTGGATACCACCGGTGCAGCATCTAACTTTAACTTGCTCACAGGTGTGTCCCAACAGACAGACAGCAATTCACCGTGGCCACTGACAGTAGTCAGGTATGAGACCCAGGCCTTATGCCTCTCAGGGCTCTCAAACCTCTGTGGTATCAGAGAGCAGGGGGCAGTAGCCCCAGGTGCTTGGCACCCTTTGTCCACTCTCCCTCCTGTCAGGTCAGGTATGACATCCTGACACTGACCCACCAGCCCTAGGCCTGTACCCGGCGGCTGAACCAGAGACTGGGGTGGGCTCTCTCACACCCGGTCCTCCTCCTTGGGGCTCTGTACCCTCCCACCTTGAGCGGTACCCCCTTCCAGAATTGTCAGGGTGCCTGTAGCAGGTGTCCTGCACAATTCGCCCACCAGTTCAGGGGTTCTATCCTGCAACTGGGCTACCAGGTCAGGGGGGACACCCTGAACCTGGCCCTCCAACCTAGGTTCTAAACCCTCAGGCTGCACCGGGGTCAGAGGCGAGGACTCCCTCCCCCTGCACCCCCTTCCAGAGCACTGTACCCTCCCAACTGGAGGGGTACCCCTAGAAGCTACCTCGATCAGGACACTGATTACAGTTGCTCCTTCCTCCAGGTCAGACAGCCTCTGAACCTGGCTTCCAAACCCAGGGTCCCACCCCTGCCGTTGAACACTTGCCTGGCAACCCAGGACTTCCTTGGGAGAACATATGCTCCCGCCGAGGGTGACACATAACTCATGTGTCGTATGACAGTCTGCCTGGCACAGATCTCCCAACCCCTGTCCATCTGACAGGGCACAAAGATCCCCCAGGACAGAAGTGGTGTCACCATTGTCATTCACTGGTGACGCAGTCCTTCTGGCTGGCCCCTGACCCACTGGTTCCTCCACTGGGGACTATTTTGCCCTCTCACCCCTCAGTCTAGACCTCTGTACCCTCCCAACTGGAGCGGCACTGCCAGACACTACAACTGATGGAGGCCTGCTTACAGACACTTCCAGTTCTCCACACTAGGGGATCCCCCTCAATGGGCGGCCCATCAGGACAGCCTAGGCTCCCCACCTGGTCTTCCCCTAAAGAACGACCCACTTGAGACTGGGTTTCGGACACCTTGGGACACGCAGCCTCACACTCACTCCTTCTCCACTGAGACAGGACGTGAGTTCCTACATCCTTCCCACTACACTGGAACCTAGCTGGGCTACACTGAACCACTTCCACCACTCTGGGTTAGAAGATACCCGAGCCACTCCCCAAAGGGTCATTCCCCAATGCCTCTCCAGACGCTCTGGAATCCACCAAAAGGTCTTCCTCCAATCTGAGCTCCCTGGGGTCAGAGAACTCACTCTCCAACAGGTGTTGGCATAGCTCTGGAAAACAGGGACTTACAAAATGCTCTCCCACAATTGGATCTCACAGCCCCCCACAGGGGTTAACCAAACTATCCTTTACCTCACCATCCAGTGCCTCGCACAGGTACTCCACACCACTCTCCTGAGATTGGCAAGACAGTATCTGACTGTCTCTATCAGTCAACCCACACTCTTCTGGACGGTCTTCACCCTCACATACCAGGACTTCAACCTTGGAGGAACCCCTCTCCCTGCACCTCTCATCTAGAGTCAGTAGAGTGACCCTCCCACCACTAGGACCATGAACCCCTGTGTCAGTTTCCCCATTCTCCTTAGGGACACTATGCACTACTGGAGCTACCTCATGTCCTTGAACCTCCTGGTGTATGTTAACCCCCTCCAAGTCAGGCGCCACATCTCTGGGTGTGTGTACTACCTCCTCAGCACTAGAAAATTCAATTTTGCTGCCACCATCTGAGCTGGACTCTACCTCCAACTCAGCAAAGCTCAATCTCTGAGCTACACACACTTCTTGTTGCTGGGCTGAGACACTCATGGCCTCAAGCCTCTCGAGCTCCATATCAAACTTCCTCATTATCAAGTCATGTTCCATTTGCATTCTCTTTTCATCTAGGGCCAATTTCCTATTCTCTAACTCCAGTTGTCCAATTCAACTTGAGCTTGCCCAGCTCCATTTCATGCATCCTACATCACTCTCTTTCCTCCCAAAAAAAATGAACAGATGCTATGGATGCTGCTTTACTCATGGTGGTTAAACTTGGCAGTTCTTGGCAAAAATAGAAAATCCCAAAAGGAATCTACCAAAAGCTATGTGGTTGCGTTATGGTCTGCACTCACTAAGTAGTGTTCACCAATCACTGTACATGAGTCACAAATGCAAGTCCAGAATCCTCACCGCTGACCACCAATGTTAGATTTGGGGGTATCTAGTTGACACAGGTAGGTACTTGTGACAAATAGGGACCCTTGCCTCTAGTCAGGGTAAGGGGGTACACTCCTAAAATAACCCCTGCTCACCCCCTTGATAGCTTGGCATGAGCAGACCGGCTTATCTCAGAGGCAGTGTGTAAAGCATTTGTGACCACATACAGTAACCCAGTGACAACACTACAGATGGACACCACACAAGGTTTCTATATAAAAAAATAAGTATACTTTATATAGAGTTACCAAAAGACCATAAACAACAGAAATACAAAATACTGTTATTTTGAAATGGTCGTTTTAGCTTAGTTCAGTTCAGTTCTTAAGATGCAACACTTTGCGTCAATGTACCTTATGATGCGTTGCGTTTCCACGACAAGCAATGTCGCAGTGAGGGAAATGCGCCAAAGTTTAGGTGCAAAGAAATAAAGACGTGAAGATCTTCCAGATGCGGCACGCTTCTCCGGGGATGCGAGAAGTTCTCTGTTCGATGCATGGACTGCAGCGGCGACACCCTTGTTCAGAAGTGCAACGGCAACAGCTTCAGCTGCGACACTCTTCTCCCTCGGTTGCGTGAAGCTTCCGCACGATGCAACAACTACAGTGGCGACATCCTTGTTCAGAAATGCGACGGCAACAGCTTCAGCTGCGACGCTCTTCTCCCACGTTTGCATGAAGCGTCCGCATAATGCGACAACTACAGCGGCGACATCCTTGTTCAGAAATGCGACGCCAGCAGCTCCGACGGCGGCGCACTTCTCAGCGGATGCGAATACAGAAGACTGAAAAAAGTAGAAAAAGGAGGAAAAAATATATCTAACTATTTCCATAATAGGTGACTCTAAATTCTCCTATTGTTTGTGTCATTTGTCCACTTATAGATCACTAACAAAATATCAACATCATCACTGACAGATGAGGACATGATTACACATTTTATTTATTGTAATCAAGCAGAATTATTCTCCACTAATTTCTTTTATCAAAAGTTTTTTTCACTATACACAAATATACATACATATGTACACACCTATATACAATAAATACAAACAGAAAACGTCATATACACTTCACCCAAAAATCAAAAAAATCATGAAACAATTTTCTTCTTCACCCAATCAAAAACAATATTACAGCAACAGCTGAGTGTCCTCCTATTCAGTCTAGAGGGTACACTAAGAGGAAGTCAGACACAACTGGTTCAACTAATGACTTAACCGAACCCAAATCTCCAATTGTGTCAAATGGCAATAATTTCCAAAATATTTCAAAACAATGACTCCTCCTTATGGAAAGTGTCGACGCGGTCGCTTTTCGGCCTTCCAGCAAATCTGGCCTCTTCAGGACAGGGCGATAAAGAACTCCAGGAACTCAATCCAACGGCAACGGGCAACGGGTTTCTCACAGTGTACACACCACTTCAGTACAGCAGGCCTGTTTGTGCTCTCACTGGCATCTGGCTCGGGGTAGTCAATATCCCGAAAAACAACTTATTTCGACGTGGGTCACTCGTTCAAAAATACCACGGGGCCGCCATCATGGTCAATACACCACCGACCTGCTGATGCGAGGCGCTTTCCTCGATGCGGTGCAATTTGACAGCTCCAGCGGTGACACCCTTGTTCAGAAGTGCGACGGCAGCAATGGCGACACGCTTCTTCCTCATTGCGAGACCCTTCTCTCGAAGCGGTGCAGT
Organism: Lissotriton helveticus; assembly: GCF_964261635.1. NCBI lineage: Eukaryota > Metazoa > Chordata > Amphibia > Caudata > Salamandridae > Lissotriton > Lissotriton helveticus. Next base: position 1,297,303,582 of record NC_136067.1, on the reverse strand, counting down.
GCGACAACTCCAGCGGCAACACCCTTGTTCAGAAGTGCGACGGCAGGCAGTGACGACGACACGCTTCCTCTTCGTTGCGAGACGCTTCTCTCAATGCGGTGCAGTGCAACGACTCCAGCGGCGACACCCTTGTTCAGAAGTGCGATGGCAGGCAGCAGCGACGGCGACACGCTTCGGCTTCGTTGAGTTGCGCTTCCAGCTCCTTGCGACACGCAGTCCCTCAGAAGGCCCAAACAGCAGCAGATACTTCCAAAGGAACTCTGGGGAGCTGGGTGTTGAAGTCTGTTGTCCCTGAGACTTCAGCAGGAGACAAGCTCGTTCCCGAGCCCTTGGAGATCCTTCACAAGTTGAAAGTAAAGCACACAAAGTCCTTTTTCCTCTCTTTGGCAGTCAGGCAACCACTGCAGGCCAATCCCCTAAGCAGCACTTCAGTTTAGGAATAGTCTCTCCTCAGTTTCTTCCGGTTCCCCTCCTCAGCAGAGGTTTCTTTTTGTAGTCCAAAAGTGATCTAACTTCTTGGGATCAGGGTCCCAGTATTTATACCCCCAGCATCTTTTGTTCTCTGAGGGGAGAGGGGCTTTTGCCCAGTCCAAAACAGTTCTGGGGCACTCTGTTTACCAGACTCCTTCTTTCCTTTCACAGTGCAGGGCAGAAACATAAGACGCCCCACAGGAGGTGGAGCCAGCATTGTGGAGGGAAAGCACAGCCTTGGAGCACTTTGTTGACAAGATTCCTTCTCTTCATTCACTGTGCAGGGCAGAGACATCATACGCACCACAGGGGGTGCAGCCGGCACTGTGGGGGGCAGGCACAGTCTTATTCAGGTCACAGGTGCAACTCCTCCCTCCCATCTAGATGCATATCTCTCTATTCACCACTGGGCTGACTCATTCTGTCTCCTGGAATCCCCCAGCCCTGTCACTCAAACTCCAGACAAGTAATACACAACCTAGCAGAGGCAAGTTCCTTTGCAACACAGAATCAAGATCCACTGTCTAGTGGGGTGCATGAGTTAAATGATCACAGAGCTTCTGGAAGCGCACTGATTCAAGCTACTTCCCAAATTGAGCCATCCTCTCTCCCTGAGAATTCTGTCCCCCCCATTTAGCTCCTATGGAGCATGGTCTTCCAGTAAAAAGGAAGAAGAAGCCGAAACACCTCGAAGCCATAGTTGGAGCTAAGACAAGGGCCAAGAAAAAGTTGCAGGACTTTTCACAAGGGCGTTCTAGTAATTGCTCAGCCCTACACACTGTGCAAGCACCGGATTTAATCACTTTACCTAGTCCTTCACAGGACACAGACCTTTTCTTAAATCGGTTGCAAGAACTTTTAACCAAAAATGTCATGCCAATCCTGTCTAGACTTGACAAGTTAGAGCAAAATGTGGATCTTTTAATTAAATCTGTTACACATGTTCTGGAAGTGGGAGGGAAAAATACAGTACAACATCAGGGTAGTCCTAACACGGGGGTATTATGCTCCAATAGATACCCAGAACAGGCTGGGGAATCAGAATAATGTGGATTCACCAGGGGCACAGTCCGTGCTGGGAGGGGAAGCCCTGGGGGTTGCCAATAGGGCCTCCGAGCTTATTAGTCATGTAAACGGCAGTGAAACAGTTGGAAATAGCCCCAGGTCTGATACTAGCAGTTCTAACACCCTTCTCAAGGGGAATGGCCCACCGAGGCGACGGCCTAATCAGTCAAATACTTTGTTCTATTCTGTTAATCTGCCACATGAGGTCACTTTGGACCTACCACCCGAATCGTGCCCCTATGTTGTCATAGCTACCAATGTTCCTCTGCTTCAGGCTAATATCCAATAAATCACAGCCCAATTAAAAAAGAAGGTCTGTCATTGGTTATCACAATCAACGGAATTTAATATCTCATGCTATAAGGACATCCTGATGGTAAGAAGAGTGGGTTGGGTTGGATCTCTAGACAAATCCATCGATGGAGATTGTGTGGTTGTAACCTGCCGGAGGCTGGACCTTGCAGGGTCTATAATCAGGAGCAGAAATACCACTTCCAGAAGGGGCTTAAGTCAGGGGATAGGTATCTTGCCATTAGTCTTTTTTTACAGACTTCTCAAATCTGGAGGCCGAACTCACCTACAAAAAGCCCGACTAACACAACTTGACGAGACTAGAGAGGCACACTTCCCTATCCAGACTAGAGCTTAGCAAAGATGCCCAAGCAAGTCCGCAAGGGAGGATACCACATGGCTCCATTCAGGCCGGCCCCAATGTGGAGGTGCTGATACTCTGTGGCACAGCCTTTTAAATTTTATTTGCAATAACATTTTGTAATTTATCAATCATTTCTCGTTTCACTCCTTTTAAACCGCATTTTTTTTCAGCTTTTGCGCTTGACACTGTTTGAATCCACATGCAACCGTGATGGTTGGAAGGAAAGAGAACTTCGTTCCTGAACGAGGAAGGAGGGTGTTTGATTGTTAGCAGTTATCCCGGACGAAGGGCCTTAGAGGCCTGAAATGCATTGGATTACAATAACCTGCTTTTTTATGGATTTGGCTTTGGTACGTGTCCTTGAAGAGAGGTTCGGATGGCCCATCACGGACATGAGAAACGGCTTTTTTTGCATGTGGATTCAAACAGTGTCAAGCGCAAAAGCTGAAAATGTATGCAGTTTAAAAGGAGTGAAACGAGAAATGATTGATAAATTACAAAATGTTATTGCAAAATGGAATTTAAAAGGATGTGCCACAGGCTTGGGGCCTGAATGTGTCCCATTATGTTGTTGTTCAGTTTTTTACGTGCTGTTCGGGCTGAGCACATCGCCAGTGAGCACGCAACGTTTAACTTTGATGGTTTGAATAAAGGGACACATTTGGAAATAGCAGGTGTGCTACCCATACATATATGGTGCTGATACTCTCCCATCCTATTGAACCACAGACTCATACTCTAGTTAGTCCATCTGTCAATAGGCCCGTTCCCAAACTTACAACTAACCATAGTCTTGATGCAAGACAGACATTGAAGGGAGGTTCCCCTACTGATGAGCAGTTGTACATCCTCTCATGGAACATTGCAGGCCTACGTTCCAACCTCAATGACCCTGAGTGGGGTATACTTGTGGACAACTGCCATCTGTGCCTCTTTCAAGAAACGTGGGCTACCGATCCATAGGGTGGGCTTTGTTTCCTTTAGCATTGAGGCAAAACAATTCCCTTCGGGCAGACCTGCTGGAGGAATGATGATTTGGGCCCAAACTACACTCGCTTGTAAAATTAAGCACCTCAAAATAGATTCTGAGGAGATACTGGCCATTGCCATGGGCTTGCTCAAAAGGGACACCCATGTTAAGATTTTCAACATTTACAATAGGTTTACTAGCTCTCATAAACCCTCCAACACCATGACAACGTTAGTCAATTTTCTGGAATCTGACAGTAGTGACTGCCCCCTCATTATAGCTGGAGACCTTAACACTACGTTTGAGCTTGTGGATTATGTGCAGGAATTAGTCCTGGAGGAGGAAGCTGCAAGAGGTATCACAAGGCTCCAAATTCCACCACTTAAGAGGTGTACCTGTGAAGCACAACACGTTTTATCGTTTACACTTACTTATGGGGTGCGGGCATGTAATGGGAGGACCCGCTCAGACCCTAGATCAGATTACACCTTTAAGAGGAGGAACACTAGAAGTAGAATAGACTACATTTTAGTCGATCTTGATCTTTGGCCACAAGTAATTGATATGGCCATTCTTGATCGAAATGATAGTGACCACAACGCCCTACTTCTAAGTTATTCCGGGTTACCGGTTTTAAATTCTCAGCGCCATCTAATGAAGGCACAGGTAATAACAACTAATAACAACAAGAGAATTAAGTGTCCAAATGTAGTTGCTGATGGGAAGCTTCTCACTGGAATCTATAAAGAGGTGACGCAATTCCTATTGAAGTTGTCTAATGCCAACATAAATGATGATACCATTTTAGTAGGCTACCTAGACCTTCTGAATAGTATTTCGCCCTTTTTTAAAAATCAGGGTAGGTCGCTCCCATGCAAACAGAAAAATTAAGCCTGGTACAACAAGCAATGTAGGCTGGCAAGAGAAGAACTTAAGGAGGCTGTAAAGGAGGGGACGAGGTCTAACATACTCAATAAAAGGAAGAACTACAAGAGTACACAAAGGGAGGTCAAGCGTAATTGGGAAACTGAGTGTTGGCGCACTCTAGTGGAGGCATCTAGGGCAAAATGATTGCCGCTTATTCTGGCATCTCCTTTCCAAGGGGGTAACCTCTCATGTTGCCAAAAATGATTTTTTTGGCAACATCTGGGAAGCAGACCCGGACTGGCCATTGTGGGCACCGGGCAATCCCCAAGTGCGCCGCAAGGGTGGGGGCCGGTTTTGGGCCCCTGGGGGCCGATTTTGTGACAGGGCTGTTTATGCAGCATAGCTGCAAAATCGTCCCTGCAACAAAATCGGCCGAAAACCGGCCCGACAAAGAGCTTAGACCCCCCCCGGGGGCCGACCAAGCACTTTGCCTGGGCCGATTTTGGTTCCCAGTCCGGCCCTGCTGGGAAGGGTATTTCCAGGCCCTATATTCCATGGAGGTTGATGAGGCTGTGGGTGCCGCAGGGGAGGTACCCGGGGGCCGAAATGTGGAGTTTGGCCGAAATGAGGAAGTGAGTTTTTCCTTTATGGAAGTGAAGCATGCAATCACTTCCCTCCAAACTGGCAAAGCCCCTGGACTGGATAGACTCCCGGAAGACCTTTATAAATCGGAACCCAACATCTGTGGCCCTCTGCTTCATGTTGTTTTTAATGCTATTATACGAGGAGGCTCTATCCCGGGCACATGGCTGAGTGCCGTAATAATCCCAATATATAAAAAAGGGACCCTGCTAATTATAGGCCTATCTGCCTCATAGACGTGTCCCAAACATTGTTTTGTAAAATAATTTTAACTCGTATTCAAAATTGGGCAGGGGACAATAATGTAATCTCACACTTGCAGGCTGGGTTCCGAGCTGCCACCAGCACTCTAGACCAAGTGTTTCATTTTTTTAATGCTTATATGGAAAGAGGTCATGATTCTACGTAGTATTTGTTGACCTCAAAAACGCTTTTGACTTCATTGATCGCACCCATCTCTGGAATACCCTGAGGGATATGGGATTTACCCCTCCTCTACTCCATCTTTTAATCAGGTTACACCAGGATAACTATGCCAGAGTCAGATGGAATCAAGATAGTAGGCAATCTGGAAATATTTTAATTAGGAAAGGAGTACGCTACAGGTGCGTGTTAGCACCAACCATGTTTACTTTATTTATGAATGAGCTCATAAATGAGCTATACGGCTGTGGAGGTGACCCACTAAAATTGGGAAGCAAGCAAATACCATCGCTCTTGTTTGCTGATGACAAGTTACTTATATCTTTTGCTAACTTTTGATTGAGAGCAGGTAAAAATGTCATGTTTGGACTCAAATTTGTTTGTCATTTTAAATCCTCTTTATTGGTAAAGTCTGATTTTAGATTACAAGTTTGGAAATGCCCCTTTTACAAATGTGACATTTTCCTGCCCAAAAGCTAAGGCCTTGTAGGAATTCCAGCTGGCGGGGCCCGGTAATAGCTCCTCCATTTAGAATGCATATTGGACACAGACAGGGAACAATAGGAGACTTAGTTTAGTCAGAATAGGATATCCTGCCAGGATGGTTGGGAGGAGAGCTATTCCCTACCCCACTTGCATTTCAAAGGCCTTGTTTCCAATACACACAAAGGAACACAAAACTAGTCTTTTGTGACCCCAGGCTTTTTGAAGCCTTGACAGGGGAAGGGAAACACTTGCCAGAACCAGATGTGGGGGTAGTATAGAGAATACCCCACTTCAAAGATTGGCACCAGGTGTGAAAATTGGACCTCCAGTCACAATTCAGTACACTCCCAGACCTGCAGTTATTACAAAGGAAGAACTCTCTTGCTCAATATATGACTACCCTGCTGCTTGAGGCTTGCCTTTTTCTCCAGAGCACTGCCCTGCTGCTTGAGGCTTGCCTTGTTCCTCAGAGGACTGCCCTGCTGCTTGAGGCCTGCCTTGTTTTCCAGACGACTGCCCTGCTGCTGGAGGCTATCCTTGTTTATCAGAGATCTGCCCTGCTGCTTGTTGGCTTGCTGTGTTCCCCAGAGGACTCTCCTGCTGCTTGAGGTATGCCCTGCTTGCTGTAAAGGAAAACTGGAGCTGCTCCCTTCCTCTTGGGCTACCTGAATAAACTCCAAGGGTCAGTATGCTGACCTCCTGTTCTGAGCTACAGAGACACAACAAGCCCCGAAGGCCTCTCTTCAACTGCCCAGCTGACCAGCTGAAACTGGATCTGCCTGAGCTCTGCTGGCCTCTGGTAAAGTGGGTCCCTGATCCCCATGAGGCACCGTCCCAAGTCTTGGACACTTGGCCGGTATCCAAGTTCACTTGTCTACAAGAAAAGGAAAATCCTGAAATTCTGGACTCTTAGTACATACTTTGAAAATGTAAATTTTTCAGCTGGACTAACCTGGTACATGTATCAGGTCTGCACTCCAACATGGATGGCCTTAATGCGTGACTTTTCCCCAGGCTAGCACGCCCCAATGAACTTGAGTGGCACTTTGTGCTTTTAGGTGCTATAGGTACCTAAAATTTAGAATTGCATATTTCCGGTTCTATTGGTTGGATTTTCGTTATTTTGTTATCATTTTATTTATTAAAATGTATTCAATTTTTCTAAATTGGTTTGGAATTTTTCTTGTGCTGTGTTTTCACTTTATTACTGTTTGTGTACTGTCCAAATAATTTACATAAAGGTTATCCAACCTTTTCTGTATTAGGAGCTACCTATGTTCTCTGGAAATCACAATGGGCTACTAATATTACTAGGGTGTCTGTGACCACTACAGACACGATTGTTACCTCATGCAAGATTACTAGCAATGATCACCTCAGTTCATCAAGGGTTGCTAGCAATACTGTGAACAAGGCTTTATTCATTTGAAATGTCTAACCTATGTATATACGTGGTGGCCATAACTGCAATGTCTCTGGCACCAAGTTAATATTAATGGTAATAAGTCTCCACAACGCCTTTTGATTTATCACTCAAATATCGGATTAAATATATTTTGTGAATCCCACCATTTTTTCTAAGCATTAGCTTATGATTCCTAAATAAACAAGGTTACATTTTGGAGTGCATATATGTATTCAACCGAACAAATGCTTCTGATTTATTAAGCTGGGCTGCACACAGGAGAGCTAATTGCAGGTAACTAGAGCGCTACCAGTAGCTCATGAGCTACTTGTTGGAGAACCCTACTTTACACAGTACCTCTAAGTTAAGCCTGAGTGCTTTTCTGCCAAGCTACCAGAGGGTTAAGCACAGGTTAATGTAGTGAATTGTGTGGTTAATCCTGACAAGGAATGTGATTGTTGATTGAGTGGAGCTACATCCCCTCAACCAATAACCCAGTTTCTTACATTGGTGTTCAGCGGTGAGATTCAGTACTTGGATTTGTGCAGTGCCACTCACATTGGTGTAACACCAAAATCACTAAAAATAATCTGACATGCATTTTTTTTGTTTTCTTTCTAAATTCTTCTTACTTTTTGATTTGGCTTTTATTTTTAATTTTCCAAATGTAAGTCTTGCCTCAATCTTTTTGCTACAATGGGATTCGTGCTGATCAACGCTGACAACCTCAGCAAGGCAGACCTGCAGAGACATGGAGGAGGAGGAGGATGAGGAGGAAGAAGAAGAAGAATGCCTGGCCACAGGGCCCGAGTTGCATGAAGGACAACCTTGTCAGGATGTATGGTCACACCCCTGAGAAGTATAGGCAGAAATTTAGAAACACCCAGAAATAACCCCAATAGTCCTGGTAGCCTTTGAGGATCACTTTTGCAAGGACAACCTTGTCAGGATGTATGGTCACACCCCTGAGAAGTATAGGCAGAAGTTTAGGAACACCCAGAAATAACCCCAATAGTCCTGGTAGCCTTTGAGGATCACTTTTGCAAGGCACTGAGTGGTTGGGTGAAGGGCAGTGATGTGAATGATTACAAAGGGCTGTACAATTTGATTGCCAGGGAGTACATGTTCAGAAATTGTTTTACAAAGCTGCACCAACACATAGTGGATAGGAAGCTCCCTGGCCCTAGGGGGCTTGCTAAGGAGGTGGAGTTCTGGCATTACACCTAGGGCCATAAGAAGGTACGTGGGAGTTGCCCCAAGAAGAGTGGTTCAGGTTCCCCCTAGCAGAGAGAGGATGAGGTCCAGAATGACACTGACAAGTCCCAGAGTAAGGTGGGGAGAAATGGTTTCCATGCCCCTTCTGAAAAACAGATGGGATGTTCTCGTGAGTGGTGGCCCAGGCGCCCCATTTACATCCCCATTGCGGTTAGGACATGGCCGGGGACTCTGTCTAGCCTAAGAAATAACCCACTAGAGGGAATTCTACAGGGGTGGCCAATATGTACTTATGGGGGAGTAGTCCCCAGGCGCAGTCATTAGAGCATGCCCTAGTCTCTATTCATTGGGAGATAGCTCAGAGGGTGAGTTTGTGATCCTTGAGGGTGACAGTTGTCACTTTCAGCAGGTCACAGTAAATGGAATCCCTGTCACTGCTCTGAGGGATACCAATGCCAAAGAGACAATGGTAGTGGAAAGACTGGTTTCCCTAGATTAGTACACAGGACCCTGTGTAGGGTTACTCAGGCCCATGGGTAGGACTTATTCCACCCTTTGGCTCTGGTTTCCCTGGAATGGGATGGAGAGGTGACACAGAGGTGGGTCCTAGTCAGTTCCTAGATACCAACAGACTGAATCCTGGGAAATGAGTTGTCACCGTTATTGAAAGAGGTGGAAGTGGCGGCCGCCCAGGGGGCCCTGACAGCTCTGGTTTCTGTGGGTACTACTCCCACAAGGAAAGTATGAAGGCCCAGATAGAGGGTCAGGAGGCGGAAGCAGTCCACAGTGGGAGGAACAGTGCATCATGGGTTGCCAGCTCTAAGAACATATTACCCAAAGACTGACCTTGGTGAAGCCTCATCTGACATGGAGTTGATCCCAGCGCTGTCCCAGAGACAGAGAGCAGGAGACTTGCACAAGGCAGACCCCTGCATGATACAGACAGTGTATCACCCTTGAAGGGGATGGTAGTACACCCTTGGAAGTCCTGGATTTCCAGCCACCTGTTCAACCTCAGGATACAGATCCTGAGCTCAGATGCTATCTGTATGATGCCACCTCTGGACTGTGGGAAGTAGAGTGGTGTAGAATGTTATTCACCCAGGGCAGTTGCCCCCTTCTCTGAATAACCTTTGAGGTCAGAGAAACCTCAAGCGCAGTTCCAGAACTCCTTGCCAGCCTCAAGGCAGGAAGTGAGGCCCGCCCAAAACCACAGCCTGGATCCTCCACCTGGCAGTGGATGGCCTGGGGCCTACCTTTGACACTGTCAGCTGCTAGTGGCCTCTGTTGGTTGCTGTCCTTAGAGGCAGAGGTTTCCCTTGGGTTGGGGCAGAGGTCTGATCCAAGGGGCGGAATAGACCACATCACTTTGTTGGACATGGTGGCACTGTTTGCCTACTGGGATCCATCTGTGAGCAAAGTAAGGTCAGGCGATTCATGGATGGGGTCCACAGATAAGGAAATCGCCTCTCAATGGGCTAGTGTAGTGACCTCAAAGTTTTGATAGAGGGATCAAGCTGGGTTCAGAGGGGCATACAACTAAGCTGGGGCAGGAAGCCCATTGAGGCATTGATTAGTCTACCCTGGATTTTTGCTGGAAGGGGGTCATGTTAGACTTGGACTTCTCTGCAGGGTTACCCCAAACGTTTCACCTTCACCCTTGTTTTCTGAATTCACTTTTTTGTTGCCATTAGGACTGTGTGCACTTTACCAATGCTAACCACTGCTAAATGCTTGTGCGCTCATCTGAAAACATGGTAAAATTAGCTAACATCTAATTGGCACATTTCATTGTCTAATAAGTACCTAGTATAGAGTAATATGAATATATATATATATATATATATATATCAAGGGGCCAGTAAATTAAATGTTACTAGTGGTCCTGCAGAACTTATTGCACCACCCACTACAGTATCCTTTTAAAACATGTCTCAGGTTTGCCATTGCAGCCTATAGTGCAGTTTCAAACTGCCAATGCGACCTTGCAAAATAAACCTTTTGCCAAGCCTAGGCCTTCATTTTTAATACATGGAAGTCACCTGTAATGTAGGCCCTAAACGCCCATAGGGAATGGTGCACTGTATTTAAAAAGTGGGATATATGGGTTTAAGTTTTACATTTCCTAATAGTGAAAACCTGCTAACTTTGTTTTTCACTAATGTAAGGCCTATCTCTTTCATTGAATAACATTTACATTTAATAATTGCTAAGTTTACATTGAGAGCAGGTAAATATTACATGTTTGGACTCAAATGAATTGTAATTTAAAATCCTTTTTAATGGTACAGTCAGATTGTAGATTACAATTTTGAAAATGACATTTTTAGAAAGTTGGCATTTCCTTGCCCAAAGCTTCTACGGCCTTATGGAAGTTTCCAGCTGCCTAGGCCTGTTAATGGCTCTCCCAGTAGGAACGCAGATTGGGCTCAGACAGTGAACAATAGGGGACTATGTGCAGGCAGGATGGGCCATCCTGCCAGGATTGTTGGAGACAAAGCTGTTTCCTGCCCCATTTAAATTTCATAGGGATTGCCTTCATTACACACAAAGGAACTGACAGTAATGTTTTATCACCCCAGACTCCTTGGAACCATGACAGAAGAAGGGGGGAACTTTCCAGAACCAGATGTGGGTGTAGTATAGGGAATCCCCCACATGAAATGCTGGCACCAGGTATAAATATTGGACCTCCTGGGCCAATCTTCCGTACACTCCTACACCAGCAGACATAACAGAGGAAAGAGCACTGTTTTCCAGAGGACTGCCCTGCTGCTTGAGGTTTTCATTTTTCCCCAGAGGATTGGCCTGCTGCTTGAGTCCTGTCTTCATTTCCAGAGTTCTGCTTGATGCTTGAGGCTTGCCTTGTTCCACAGAGCACTGACCTACTGCTTGAGGCCTTCCCTGCTGTGTGCAAAGGAAGACTGGCCATGTTCCCTTCAATCTCAGGATACCGGAGTGTCTCCAAGGGTCAGTTGGCTGACCTCCAGTTCTGAGCTACATAACATGTCTATTTGTAAAGAGCACGTTCACCCGTAGCGGGGTATCTTGGCGCTGAATAACAGATGTTTATTGTTACCCAACTCAATAGTACTCCCTCAATTGACCTGAGATGGATGAAAGGCTGAGTGGACCCACCGGGATTTGAACCTGTGACCATGAGGTTGAACACAGCCTCCTGCAGTGTTCGCATTAGTCCACTGAGCCACCAGACCCGGCTGAGGACACAACAATTTAGGAGGCCTCCCTGCAACTGCATAGCTGACAGGCTGCAACTGGACCTGTCTGGACCTGCTTGTGTCCTGCTGGCCTCTGCTAGAGTGAGTCACTGAATCCCAAGAGGTGCCTCGCCAGGTCCTGGCATCAGAGTGTCCTCCCCTAAAACAAAATGAGAAATCCTGTTGTTCTGGACTCTTTGCACTGGTCTTTGAGAAAGTAAATTTTACAGTGAGAGTAACCGGGTACTTGTATCCAACCCAGACTCCATCACGGTCGATCCGAACTTGTAACTTTCCCCTAGTTTAGCACGACCAGATGAGTCGGTGCTTTGTGCTTTTTGATTCTATAGCTACCCAAAATATAAAAATTGCATACCCCTGGTTCTACTGATTGGATTTTTGTCGTTTTTATCTCATTTTGTTTATTAAAATCTATTCTATTTTACAAAATTAGCTTGATATTTTTCTTGTGTTGTGTTTTCACTTTTTTACTGTTTGTGTGCTACATAAATCCTTTACACAATGGCTCTAAGTTAAGCCTGACTGCTTTTGTGCAATACTACCAGAGGGTAAAACACTGGTTAATTTAATGTCTTTTGCGGTTCACTCTAACAAAGATTGTAGTTTTTGTTTGAGTAGGTTTACATCCCCCTTGACCAATATCCCATTTTTTTTTACAAATCATGGCAAAACAACACAAGCTTTGAAAAAGACAAACAACTGGCAGCTAAAGCCGGACCTTCTGGCTTTGGTAAAGATTGTTTAATCTTGGGTGAAACAATTGTCCAAAAGAGAAAAAGAATCAACATATACTCTGCGAAACAAGTGATAAAGTAATATCAACAGAGACTTATCAGAGGGTTCGGGCAATGATATTTATGTCACAGCCAGCAGTTTTGTGGTACCTTTGAGGTGACTGTATTCACTTATATTCTCTGATAAACAAAGTAAATCACCAAAAAGAGATGCACAATCAGCAATAAATGCACGGTGTGTGATTTCAGGCATTACTTGCATTGTCATGCCAGTTTTCTAGGTCCTTGGGATTTAGGGGTATCAGGGCATTTCTGGAAGCAAGTATTGCCTGTTGCCTATTGAAACTGAGGACCTGGACACTATTACTAGTTCATCGGATTGTCAAATATTCCATTTTAGGTTTTGAATTTCAGGAGGTAGCAATGTCAAAGAGTTAAAAATACACTTGGAGGATGATGTAGAAACTGACATACCGTGAAGACAAATAGAGCGTAACAACTGTATTGTTTAGTTACAATATTAAACAATACTTTTAATCATTATTATCCCAATACTTTTATAATGTGTAACGGCTTCATGGTTAAATAAGTCTGTAGCCAACTGAGTGCATTCTAGCTTTACCTATTACATTGTAGTTTACAGTCAGTGCTTAAAGCGGACACTGTGAATACCTCTGTGTCGGATATCCTTTATATACTGCAACGTTCATGTTTATCTAGGATGTGTGATGTGCTCAGAACTATATGTTTTATGTGTTTTTGGTCAGGCATGGAGAAACCTTAAGAGGAGATTGTGCCTTTTGTGCCTTTTGTGGAGTAAATTCCACAGGTGGATTCTCCTCTAGATTAACACCTCTGCAACCATCAAAGAATTCTCCATTACCATCCATCTCTAAAACTGGCCCATTGTTCCCTTCACTTTGTAGCTAGAGATGAAGCTTTAGAGCCATACATCATGTGTTTGTTAAATTGCACACGCTAAGCCTGTAGAAACAGTTTTTAACTAGTAACGCAAAGTATTAATTGTTGACACAATATGAATATTTCCAGTAGGCATCTAAATGAGGTGTTTGCTAATATATTGCTAATATTTAGGACATTTTCCATGGCTCAAAACCTTCCCCAGACTGTTCCAGGAAGATAGTGGCATGGTTGCTTTGCAGCTCAACACTCTGTCCACACAGATCTTTTATGACACAAGAGCATGAAATGACGAAGATGGAGCAGCACAGGAATACAGTCAATCTGGCTCTGTGGAGTGTAAACCTTTCACCACGTACTTGGCTGCAATGAGTAGAGATGTGTGTGAATATCTTTGAGATGCACATTTAGAAGTTTGTTTACCTCAGTCTCTAAAAAGATGGGTTGACCTGGTTCGTCGAAAAACCCAGAGTGAATATGGTGCTAAAGTGCTAAAAAAAGGGATTATAGGTATTCCTAACACGAAGGAAGCACCAAAAAAAGAACATGGGGGGCAATTGAGAAAGATGAGTCTACATGTGGAGATATCTGTGCGCCTACATGTACCCCTTTGCCTGGGCATAAATCCATACTTACATTACATTTTCAAACAGTAGGTGGAGATTTACACTTACTAGTAGGAATACACTTTCCCACACCTTATGTGAGGGGGTAAGTATATGTAGGATTCAAAATACAAGAAACTTTATGGTACCCTTTTTATGTAGAAGTACACATTGAAAAGAATAACGAAACAGGTATCTCCTGAGGGAAATAACACAAATGACAATCATCACAAGTGGAACCACAAGTATGTATCCACACCCTGGCTTTGTCCTATTCCCCATATGCTGCAAGGCGTCTTGAAGAAACCCCCTCCCCCCCCCCATAGCTGGTGTGTGTGTGTGTGTGTGTGGGTGTGTGTGTGTGTGTGTGTGTGTGTGTGTGTGTATTTCTCGTCATGGAATGTATTAGTATGTGCCTCTGTAGGTTAGTGTTGGATGTTAGATGAGTCGTGTGCCTTTTTTTTGGAATTTATTCACAATTTACATATTTCTAAGTTTGTACATCTGTTACTTTCACATTTTACAATGTGATCTGTATGGGTGTCCGCAATGTCTTAGGTTGTCTGACCATCAAAAAAAAGATGTATATTCCTTTTAATATTTAAATGTCATTACCAATTGTATAACATGCTTTAAATGACTGTCTGTAACGAATTAAGTTATCTGACCATTTTTAAAATAAATTGTTATTTCTTTTTATTTTGTAACATTTTCAAAATGCGATTCATAGTGGCATTTCCATTGACTAAAGGCATCTGATGATTTTTACTTACTTTTACTTCTTTTTAAACAAGTTTTTGACTTTTTACAATGTGATTTTATGTTTCTGCAAAGTGTAAATTTGCAAAGTGTAAATGTATTTGATTTTTTAAAATGTATTTTCATTTTTTTTAGGTGCACGTCTTTGTGCCAGTATAGTTATTCCACGCTTCCATTGATTCCAATGTGATTCCCTAGCTTTACCTGTGTGTGCCCATCTCTGGTGTGTGACTTACTCCAAGCCTAGGCTGGAATGCATTTGAATCCATTTACGTTGTAATACCAATGGAGTAGATGTTGGGTAACAAACTCAAACTGCAACCGATTTACCCGTTTGTAAGTATGTTTCTGTACTAACGTGTTGCTCCTTGTCCACCTTTTTAATTGTCCCTTCCCTTCTTATTCCTAATTTTCTAGACACTAATGCTTGCCACACTCAAATTTACATCTAGAAAGGTAGATGTAAAAGTACACATTTTTAGCCCTCTCAGTGGACAACTCCACAGTGGACAAATTCTCATTTTCTAGCCACTCCTGCTTGTCACAATCAAGTTTACATTTAAACGTTAGAATTACATGTATTTATTTCTAGCTCTACCATCTGACAACTCCGAACAAGAGAGATAAGACAGGAGTGGTCTAAATCTATGCCCATAGCTTGGTGTACTGCATTAAGGAGAACTTGAAGTAGTACAAACCAGAGTACTATTATGCATACATGTAAATGCCTTTCTGAGTTGCCCACTCAGCCTCAGAAAAGTAATTTCAACAGTCTGCCTCGAATACCTCAATTAAAATTCTCCCATAATAGCAAAGAACAATAGTAGATAGATTTGTGTCTATGCGCCTGTATCTTTTCTTCTCGTTGATGGTAATGAGGATGTCTCATCTCAGTCCTTTGAAAATGTACCACCTCTTTTAATCATATCAGATCGCATGACATTTAAAGCAAGGTGCAGAGTTCATCAGTCTATCCAAAGTTCCAGTTCTTTGTTTCTCCAGGACAGTTTGAGCATTACAACACCCAAAAACTAAAATCCAAAGGGAAATAATTTTCAGACCTCTCTCTTCTAACAAGTTTCGACTAGGAGGGAGATCTTTTTCCTATCGAGCAGCAGATACCTAGAACCCTCTTTCTCCTGCAATTTGCATGATAGGTGACTATTTTTTTTAATTACCTTCTGCCTTTAAAAACATTATTTTCTCCTATTCTATGAGCATTTCAGTCAATTATTCTGAACTCAGTTGTCTTCTGTCAACTCTACATCCAAATAACATGTCCTGCATCTTAAGACTTACCACAAGCTCTAGTGCTAGGCTACATGGCGGAGTGACAAAAGAGACCAACAATCAATCAATCATATAGTGTTGTTAAAGTGACAGCCTTCATGATATGCCTGGGACAGGAACCTGCTTCTGTGCGGTTCAGAAGTTCTCAAATCTCTATGGAATTGGACAGACACCTTGCAAGCTACTTTACACTATAATGTTAGATTTTGCAGATAGCTGGTTAATGGGGTGAATCTTTTTCAGTAACGTTTGATCAAATCATGGTTTCTTTAACAGCAGGTAAGCAATACCATTTTTTCACCTGGGTTACTTTACCAACGGATAGGGGCAAGTTGATCAGATTGCAAGAAGTGCACAGATCTTGGAAGAAAGCAATAAGACATGGGGCATCTCAAACAGAAGTCTATTGTTAAAATAGCTTGGCAGCAGATAATGCAACAAAATAATAACCTAACACATACAGCTTCTTAAAGAAAGTACACAGATTGAGAAAGGTATTCTTCTGAACTGTGGGACTCATTCTGTAGCATTTAAACATGTAATGTTACCTTCACTACTAAAAAGGCATTTGTTGCCATAATGAGGCATAGCCTCCATTTGTCCTATAGGATTGATCTGTCTTTGAAATCTGGTCTGATCTGAGTGTCTCAGTCCCAGAACAAGGGGCAAACAGCTATTTGCCACAAACGAAAGTAGGCTCTGGTCACCCAGGCTGTTAACCTGAAACTGGTAAATACTTTATTACAATGGTTCTTAATCTGGGTCTGTGATGCATAGAAAATTAAATATAATTAGAAGATTATAAAGTCTCAATGCATATAAAATTTTGACATGCTCTGTATATGTCGAGGAAATTGACATTGGTGGTTAAAAATTAAGTTGCCATCCTTAGCTTGATTCATGGGAGCAGCACTAACACAGTAAACAGAATCAAATATGGTCGATTGGTGGCGCAAATTAAACTCTGGTATGCAACAGCAAAAAGAGACCATGCAAAAAAGACAAAGTAATATGCTGAAATCTAAAAATTCCTTTAATCTTTTGGAAATAAAACAACATTTTCTAATTTCTTTGTCATTTAGAAATAAAACAACATTTTAAAAAGGTCAAACCTTACGTCGAAATTTAGAGTTTCTTATTTTTGTTGTTGTAAATAAAATATTTCATAATTTTTGTGTTTGAAGTATTTTTTTTTGTATTTTAGTGACATTCAAATCATGGAAATTAATTAGGTTGAGGTTCCAGCCTTCTAGTATGGATTCAGAGGACACAGCGAAGAACGTCTTCCTTATTAGCCCTAGGTAACAATGCTACTATACCAGTTTATCGCTGCTGTCTAAATTTCAGTCTAGCTGAATACCAACTAAGCACTCTCAGAAATTGAGTGGCTAGCATTGAGGTGAAATCCTCATAAATGTCATATATACGGCCATCTGGACCAGCAGTTCTACTTCCCACTAAGTGACCAGTGGTCAACACAGTTTCAAAACAGTAATTAATACCTGCGAGCCTTCTACATACTGTGCATTTATTTAATTTGCTCTGGACTTCTTGAGCCTAAAAACATTCAATAGCACCTTCACCTTATGACCTGGCTTTTTGCATTTTGTAAAGCTTCTGCAATAATTGATTCCTTTTTTGTCTGATTTGTTTCAAATCCTCAGTCAATTATCAGTTGGGGACTATTCCACCAATACGCATAGCACACGTTAACCGCTTAAAATCTACAACGGTGCACTTCCAAGATGCTCACTGTTGATGTACCAACCAAATGCAGCTCAACTTCCCTACTCACAGTTGTAGTAGGACCCACCCGCTCCTTTTGGGTAGTATGATCCAATCCTCAGTTTTTGCATGCTTTATTCTATTTTCCCTACATTTGTTTTATAATTTGGGCAAGACTACTAATCAAAGGTTTATGTCACCACTTTACAAGTCACAACATTAGGTGTACCGTTAGCTCACAACTTCAAAGATACGTTTTAAATATTATGTATATACTGGTTCTACATATGTATACAAACATTATTTTGCAAATATTTTTTATTTTAAAAACAATACCCTCCTTTTTGTTGTACTGGTCATTAAGTGTATATATGCAGGGCCGGCGCTAGGTATGGGCAGTGTGAGCAGCTGCCCAGGGACCCGCGCATGCTCGCAGCTGTGGGGCCTTGCACATTTACAGACTCCAGACTATTGAGGCCCAGGGGGCCCCCTGAGAGTTTATATTTTGTCTTTGTTTGAACAATCTCCCCTGCAGGCCTGTCTCTGTGTGCCTAATGGTTGCATCAGCACGTTCATGACAGCAATTAGACAGTTTATGGAAATGCCCTTGCCTGTGAAGGTTTCCCTACCCCTGTATCAATGAAAAGCAGAATATCCTGCTGGGCGCAGAACAAAAGAGAGCACAGGACATCACAAAGGAAACCGCTCACCTAGGACATGTGGAAAGAGAGCAGAGAGGGGGGGATTAATGGGTTCAGACACACTGAATAGATTGCGAGGAGGGGGGGGGACCAGATAGGTGAGAGTACCGCAGTGAGTCAAGAGGTGCACGTAGAGGAGCAGAATCAGAATGTAAAAGCGTTGCACTATGCTAAGCACAGATTTATATAGCTTACATGTTTTTAAGCTACACCCTTAAATACATCAGCAATTCCCCTTTGAAAGAAACCTCCAGTTTTTTTCATCCCACTTAAAGCCCTTCTGACAGGTCAGTATGTAGGCCGATATTTTGGTTAGTTGTTGACCTGCTTTATGGTCAGGTGAGTCGGTTTTTACTATTAATTTTTATGATATTAAAGCAAACATTGCCTGCACTAAACTCAAATCAGTGTAGTCTTGTAGTAATCTGATTACCTTCTTGTCTTGGTTGTGATGTCATCTTATGAGCTATGGAATGTTGCTGTTTGAAATCCAGGGTCTGCTGTGACAGTTCCCTGACAACCAGTGACAAAGGCGTGCAGGCTTTACATGCGGCTTTTCCAGTGTTTGTCCACTAGAGAGGAGCTTCCAGATAAAGTGCCCAAGGGTTTATCAAAGTTCAATCCTCCGGTTAAGGTGGATGACATTTCACGTTTTGCTGTATGAGTCAATGGAAAGAATTGGTGGTATTGCTCCAGGATTTACAAGATTCCAAAGAAAGTGGTTCTCAAACTGGGACTTGGGAGTGGCGTTTAGGAGGATGGTGATTTGGGTCAAGCTCAAATCAATTCTCCTTAGATACACAGGAGCTCTAGGAGAAGTGTTCCTTCTATACACATGGATTTGTAGTGCTCCTTAAAGTTTGGACTTGTAGTTGCTTTCTGTTTTCCGGATGCATTGGTTATTCTTTATTGTTTAATGAATTTTGTTAAACAGAAATGTTTATTTTGTCTTTTGTCTTTTCTCTTCTTTTTTTTATCATACTGTTGTTTTTTATAATGTTTTCATTGTTTTCTTTCATTGTTCCATTTCCTCTATACCATTGCAACTTTTATGAAAGAAGGGAAATGTTGTAGTAATCTGCTTAACTTCTTGTCTTGGTTATGATGTCATTTTATGAGCTATGGAATGTTGCTGTTTGAAATCCAGGGTCTGCTGTGACAGTTCCCCGGAGGCTGTGGAGACGAACGGTCATTAAACATAGTGCTCTTACACTTACCTGATGTTGTGTAATCACTTCGAATCTTCCATACCTTACAAAACACTTACACAGCATATCTTTACAAGTTTAAAACTGCCCTAGTTTGCAAACGTGGGACACTTTTCTAGCTACATTAACTCACTAATGGGTGCCCTTTTATTTTGGTACCGGGCCTATTTTGGCCGCCATCTTGAGCGGTCTAGTGGTGCTGCATACACGTGGCAACCCTATTTCAGCCAGCCTTCCACCGTGCAGCGGTTTCGCGCAGCGGGCGCGCCTTCACTGTGCCTGAGTCGTGCCAGAGTCCTGCCCGTCTGCGCCCATCAGCGCAAAGGAGGCGTAGGCGCGGTGGCACTCTGCTCGTAGGAACTCGGATCTTTTTGGGCGATGTCCCCGGTGAGTAGTTACTCCAGGGATGAGTTGCTAGACATCAGCCATCAGATCCCCTGTTGTTCTCATGGGCCGGTTAGTCCTTTATGTGGTCCGTTTAGGTGTGGCTGTGGGACTTGGTCTCTCACTGCCCCTTCTCCCATCATTGCCTTATCTGAGTCCTCCTCGACTAATCCCCCTCATATTAGACCTCCGGTCCGCCATGATATCTCTATCTGGAATCTGAACATTAGATGCCTTAGGAAGCACCACACTGAACTTCATGATCTCATGAGAGATGAGTCGCCTGACGTTTTCTTCATGACGGAAACATGGCTTCAGGAAGTGGACACAGCAGTTGTGAATCTTGCTCTCCCCCCCTGAGTATTCCATCTTTACTCACAATCGGACGTCTAGGGGAGGTGGCATCGCCGTGGCTGTTAAGTCTTGCTATCCATGTGACTGGAGGGTAGTGGAATTGGCAGGCTGCGAAAGCGCATTTTTTTAAATCTCGATCAGCCACCACTTTACTTTCTCTGGTCTGCTAATTTACCGTCCCCCTGGCTGCGACACTACTTTTCGAAAGGCTCTTCCTGAATGTGTTAGCTCTTTGGCCATGGGTTGTGCAAATTTCAGCATACTTGGAGACCTTAATCTTCATCTTGACTGTGGCCAACTTTCTGCCATTAGTAGCACCTTGGCAGAGTTGGAGGCTCTTCAGTTAAATCAACTGGTCTCCTTCCCCACCCATGTGGGGGGGCCACATTCTTGACCCTTTTTTTACGAATCTGACTGGGGCCAAGGTGGCTAGACCCAGCCCAGTCGCCTGGACTGATCACTTTCTTGTGAAAATTTCTCTTTTGATTAAAGAGCACCCATTTAA
The DNA here is from genome assembly GCF_964261635.1 of Lissotriton helveticus. Taxonomy (NCBI): domain Eukaryota; kingdom Metazoa; phylum Chordata; class Amphibia; order Caudata; family Salamandridae; genus Lissotriton; species Lissotriton helveticus. The sequence continues at coordinate 1,297,282,958 of NC_136067.1, read as the reverse complement.
ACCCCTGGATAGAGTAGTGTACAAACATCACTGGAAGAAACTTAAATTGGAGGACTTTCATCTCTTTTTGGAGGCCCACCCGCTAGGCCCTTCTCTTCATGCTGAAGCAGGGTACGACCTCTTTTGTGACTGGGTCTCCCAAGCTTTGGATGCATTGATTCCTGCTGCTTGGACCAAAGTTCGCAGCAGAGAACCCAGCCCATGGTACGACAGTTCCCTGGCACTGTTAAAAAAAAGCGTGTAAACAGGCAGAAAGGGACTGGCAGAAATCCTATGAGACTGGGGAAAAAATCCTGTATTTTTCTAAAATTAAAATCTACCATAGAGCTGTCTGTAGAGCCCACGCAGCCTATTATTCTCAGGAATTTAAAAACAGCCTCAATCCGTCCAAGCTAATCTTCAAGGTCCTTAAGGATCTGACGGCCAAAAGAGCTCCTGTAGCGGAAATATGTTCAGTGGCTCACTGCGAAGATTTGGCTGCTTTCTTTACTGAAAAATTTCAAGCCATCTATCGTGCATTTTCCATTACTGAGCCGGGAGCGGAGCCCACTAGCTCAACATTGACGACGTGTGAGACTTTATCCTCACTTCCTAGTCTGCCGATGGAGACCTTTCTCACGCTGGCCTCCAAGTTAAAATCTGGCTCACCTGCGGATCCTTTGAGACCAGCCCAGTTTAGAAACTCGGCTGCTATGGTTCTTCCTCCTCTTCGCCATCTTATTAATCTTTCGCTTGCCTCGGGTGTTGTTCCTATTAAATGGAAACAGGCTGTTGTGACACCCATATTGAAAAAGGCCTCTATGGACCCCCTTAAATTTGAGAGTTATCGCCCGATTTCTCTCCTTCCCTGGGCCGCTAAAATCACTGAGGCCTATGTGAATGGGGTATTGTCTGAGCATTTTGTGAGAGCAGGGATCTTAGATCCTTCCCAGAATTGCTTCCGTGCAGGTCACAGCACGGAGACAGCCTTGCTCTCAATGACTGAACATCTTCGCTCTGTGCTTGACTCTGGTCAGACTGCGGCACTAGTACTACTCCATCTTAGTGCCGCGTTTGACACGGTTTCGCACAGGATTCTACTCCATCGTCTTGGAGAGGCGGGTGTCTCGGGCACTGCACTCAACTGGTTCAGTTCCTTTCTTGCCGATCGGACCTTTAAAGTTGTCATCCCACCTTGTGAGCCCAAGTTTTATCCTCTGGAGCTGGGTGTGCCTCAGGGCTCATCGTTGAGTCCCACATTGTTCAAGCAATGGGGCATGACTATGGTCTCCTATGCTGACGACACGCAGCTAGCAGTCATCCTGAGTGGGAACTCCGACCTTGACGCCCCCAGATTCCGGGACGGACTCCTGGCAGCAGCAAGCTGTGAGAATGCAAACTGCCTCCAGCTCAATGCTAAAAAAATTGCGGTCATGGTTGTAGGCAAGAGGACTGATCTCTGGGGGGATGCATGGTGGCCCCCTGAACTGGGCGTAACTCCTATTCCAGTCTCAGAGGTAAAAAACTTGGGGGTCTGGCTAGATCCTGCCCTCAGTTTTTGTGCCCACACTACGAAAGTGGCGGCCACTTGTTTTGGCAAATTACGAGGACTGAGACCTATTCTGAGGTTCTTTGACGCCCCCACTAGGCAGCTGGTTATACAGGCATCCATATTATGTCGGCTTGATTACGCCAGTTCGCTCCTGTTGGGGGCTAACCAGGCGGAAATCGCCCGGATGCAACGTGTTCAGAACGCAGCCAGAGCACTGGTAGGCCTACCGAGGTTCTGCTCTGCGTAAAAAAACATCCGCTCTCTGCACTGGCTGCCTATGGCACAGAGGATCCATTTTAAGACCTTATGCATAGCTTTCAAGATTCTTAAGCTGACCTCTCCTCAGATCCTCGATAATCTTCTGGTGCCATATGTGCCTACACGTTCTCTCAGATCCGCGGGTCAAAATCTGGCGGTGGTCTCTCGGTTCAGGCTATGTAGGGCGGGAGGTCGATCTTTTCAAGTTTTGGCCGCGAAACTGTGGAACTCTCTTCCGTCACACATTCGGGAACTTGATGAGCTCCTGAAGTTTAGGAGGGCGATTAAAACGCACCTGTTCCCTCATCTATCTTAGTTCTCTGCGCCGTGTTTCCGCTGTCTCTGCTCGGTGTGGTTGTGTTTGTGTACTCTGTCTGAAGCGCCGGGACGCCCCTTGGCTGGGGCAGCTGTGCGCTATAGAAGTGTTATTAACATAACATAACATTTACTTTCCCAGTCTGATGCTGCATGTTTGGCAGGGCCACTTGAATTATGTGAGATTTTAACAACAAAATTGCTTTCTATTTCAAATGGTGTAAAAGTTACTAAAAATGCAGCGACACGTCTTGCTGCATGTGGGAAGGCTCTTTAAAAATCTGGAATAGTCAACTTTCTGTTTCCCACTGCTAAATTTGGGTGTTAAATTGGTATTAATGGGGTGCAACCAGTGCCCAAACAATGTTACCAAGTTTAAAAATGGCAAAAAAATGAAGTAATACTATTTCAAAATGTGCTGGATTATGCCACATAATTTGCCTTTTCTTACCACATAATTGACTCACCCGGCCACATAATTTAGCCCTCTCCTATCGCATAATTCCAGTGTTCCTGATGTTAGGGTAATCCATGGCAGTGATTTTGTTCCGGTTTATTTTTCACATGCTTTACTTATTCTTGCATGCCCCAAGTGTGCTAGCTATTTCCAGCATGTGTGTTTCTGTATTTAATTTCACACAACATATTACTCTTGAATGATATACCCTTTGTACCGAGTCACCTCCAGGTGTTTATAACAGGCTACAGTTGAGCATGCAGGCAGTACAACTTTTACACTGTGCTTGTCTGTGGGTCAAAAAGGTGTTCAGATTACATGATCATTCAAAATATGGCCTCTCTGCAGAACACAAAGAGCAATGGCCCTGCATTTCAGTTGTGATCCTATGCAAATATGTGTGAAGGAGCTACTATTGGTCAAAACAACAAGGTGAAAGGAAAATAATGTATTGTTGTTACACATTTAGCTTAAACAGCTAACAACCATTGACAAAACCCAGTCGCGGCCAGCATGAGTCACAGGTGTGGGAGTCGCTAGGGGTTGGTTTAATTTTAATTATAAAAATAAAAAAACTTTCCTTAGCTGGCCCGATACGATCCCACATCATCTCTGCTTAGGGGCCTCACATGTTCCTATTCTGCCCGGTGCCCCACATATCCTAGAACAGGCCCTGTATATATGTGTATTAATTTTACGCAGCAGCCACCACTATGTATAGTTAAATCAGATTTTCCATAGGAAAAGTGTTTTTTTATTGCTAATAACTTTGACACCGTTTGATAAATCAGCACAAAACTTTCCCGAAAAATGTTTATCCACCTCGGCTCCTTCATGGAACATTTCATGCTGAACTGTCAAGTAAAGGCTACAAATAATGGGAAGGAACCAAAACACTGATTTCCTATGTTAATTCCCATAGGAATCTTTCCTCTCATATAAATAAAAAACAGGTGAATGGAATTCACAGACAGAAAGTGAAATATTTAGTCAGATGTGATTTGGTTCCTGTGGTATTGAAAATGAGGAAAAATAGGGCCTTCTGAATGGCTGAGGGAGCTTTTTTCCCCCCATTTGTCATTTTGGTACTACGATACCAGTGCCGGAAACCGCAGTACTGAGTGACATTAGTTGGCTGCAACTCTTAAGAAAATGTTGCACCCAACATTACATGTATTGTGGACTCTGTATTCATGTCCTGAAAAATTCTGTGAAAAATAGCATAGGGAGCAGCGTAGAGACACCCTGACCACCCACCCAGGCTATTGATGGGTGTAAACCAAAAAAATGTTCGGAGGTTAAAATATTTTTTGGGACTGCCAGTGCAGTGGAACTCCCAAGACACCCAGCGTGCCCTCACGTAAGGTTCCATGGTACTTCTGAGCGAGCCGCTGTAAAAGCTTCAACCCCAGGGTGCCGCCGTACCATGGTACCGTGGCGTAGAAACTTACACATCGTGTGCATGTGGAGTACTGCAGTGACCAAAAAAAAACAGAAAGTGACTAAAAAAAACTAAAGTTAAAGTGACGTTATAGTTAGGTATAGTAATAAGTTTGTAACACGTGAGGTGCTGAAATGAAATAAAACTAATGTTTAACAACCCAAAAAAAATGAAATTCACAAGTTATAGTTTACTGAGCCAACTATAACTAGTAGTTTTGCAATACTCTGCTTATGACCTCACAAATTACATGACTCATGACATGTTAAATGACACCATTGACGTTACTGATAACATTGATCACATCACTGACAAAACCAGTCATATACAACATAGTTATTCTGTGTGTACCCATGTGGGTGCATAACATGGACATCACTGACTTCATAACTAAGATATATGATTTACCTTTGGAACCTGAATAAATCTTGGTTACCTTACATGTCTGCCTCGTGAATGTCTGTCTTTGACGTTTGGTGCCCATCTTGTTAAATGGCAGCAGGACAAGTTAAGGTGTCAAGGCACATGTCATGGCCTTAACCTTTAAGTGCTGTTTAAATTGGTTTAGGAGCAAATTTGATGGCGGAACTCTTCACTGTAGACATGCACATTGACTACACTTACTTTCAAAATGGAATGTGAGTCTCATATTAAAATCTTGTAATTTCGGTCACAACAAATCTCAGCTGTCATTTTTAAACTGATAGGTATAAAATGGACCAGACCTCTGTTACTGCTCATTTTATTCTTGCCAGTTGTGATGTAGGAGCTGCAGCTGCAATGTGAAATGTTAGAGGAACCAAGAATCCTGAAGGACAAAAGGAGTTCCATGTTACCTGATCCCGGTTAACACTGAGGTGAGTGTTGGAATTTTAAGTAAGGCGAGAGAGCATGCATCCAGATGGACTCATCAATGCTTGTATCCTTTCTGAGAGGGAGCGTTTGTAAGTGGCTAAGTGTTTATCTCGTAAAATCGGGTCTGGGGTAGCAGGAAGATTGGACAACTGGAAGCGATTGGAAAGCCTTAAAGTATCTTAATATAAAGAAGAAACCCTTAAGGTGGTTCGCTTGAATTTCAGACACATCACAGAGCATAATTTGCAACTTGGGAATATTTGTGAACTTAATGATGTTCTCTTTCCATTATTTATGGGAGCAATGTCAGCCTTTCCATTTCACTAGTGATGAGTTAATCGCTCAGGCAGTTCTGCATTCTTCACATTTTGGAGTCATATAGGCTGGCGATGCCGAGCATACAACTGGACAGGAGCTGACAGCTAAGTGAGAAAGTTGTTTATATAACTCTTTCATGGTAAGATGTTCTTTTTTTAATATTGTAAATTTGAAGTTTTTTATAAGAAAGTAGCTAAATTGTTGGGAAAAGCCACTGCAAGCGACTGAAGCGTAAATGGAGAACAAATCACAACAACGTAAAAAAGTCCCTGCGGGGGCCACAAAAGTGGTCTCAAGTACTCACAGATGCCCATACATAATCAATTTTTTGCAATAATACCAATCTCACAATGATCAGAACCTCCAATTTCCTCAACGATATCTCAAAGGCCTATTGTGAATCTATCAACTGTGTACCAACAACTCATAGTTGCATATTGATCAAAGCGTTATACAGAATTCAACATATGAGAAATTATAGGCAGAGGGAAAAGCAAATAAAAAAAACCAAAAAAACGGCATATATATTTATTCAACAATTATGCAATTTTATCTCAAATAGCAAAGACCAAAGAAATGCATAGATTCATAATACAAAATACATGTTATATGAAAAACATATAAAAACAATATTCGGCGATAATTAAAATGTTCATGGAGAACAGATGTCGACGCGGCGTTTCTGCTGAAATGCAAATTAAAAAACCTTCTTCAGGACAGTCTCTCGATATCTGAGGCTTATTATTTTCTCAGAGGTAGGTAGGTAGAACCGTCCCCTGATTTGGGCACAACGTAATCATTACCGATGCACACAGAACCCCCGTAACGCCGTCTTAACAGGAGCAGGGAGGCCGACTCGATGTGAGAAGAAATTGCCGAAATATTGGGAGGTCAACCTCCAGATCAGCAAAGTCGTCACGAAAAGCCAATTGAAAGGGCTGCGACTACAGCGATTTGCCATTGAGTGTATCTTGGAATACGCAAGTGGATATTGAACCCGCTATCGGTGGCTCCTGCTAAAATAGCGTGAATCTGAAAGAAAACATTTAAAGATATTCGAACATTCAGATATTGCTACAATACAGAAAATTGGATACCGTCTGAGTTCCGTTGTGTCCAAATCAGGGAACGGTTCTACCTACCTACTACCTCTGAGGAAATAATAAGCCTCAGATATCGAGAGACTGTCCTGAAGGTTTTTTAATTCGCATTTCAGCCGAAACACCGCGTCGACACCTGTTCTCCATGAACATTTTAACTATCGCCGAATATTGTTTTTATATGTTTTTCATATAACATGTATTTTGTATTATGAATGTATGCATTTCTTTGGTCTTTGCTATTTGAGATAAAATTGCATAATTGTTGAATAAATATATATGCCGTTTTAAAAAAAAAATTGCTTTTCCCTCTGCCTATAATTTCTCATATGTTGAATTCTGTATAACGCTTTGATCAATATGCAACTATGAGTTGTTGGTACACAGTTGATAGATTCACAATAGGCCTTTGAGATATCGTTGAGGAAATTGGAGGTTCTGATCATTGTGAGATTGGTATTATTGCAAAAAATTGATTATGTATGGGCATCTGTGAGTACTTGAGACCACTTTTGTCGCCCCCGCAGGGACTTTTTTACGTCTTTTTGAATATTTTCCCCTGCTCCCAGACCCGAAACAGAAGGGGGCCTCCTTTACTTTTATTGAAGAAATCAAAACACCATGGGTAAAGACATTTTCAAATCTGCTCTAAGACACAATCACTAGAAGATCTTGAACACGAAGAGCACAGTTCTTGCAGACTGTGTTGATGCTGGCACAAACAGCAAGGAAATGTTCACCATCATCAAAGATTTTGACGTTCCTCCTGCCACATCCAGCACTCCCTTGCAAGACCTTTACAACAAGCCCTGAGAATTCTTCTGCAACAAACTTACCACCACATATGGCAACCTCCACCCTCAACTGGACCCCATCACCGTCTCAACTCAACTTCCTTTCATGGCTGATAAAGACACTGACTTCGAACCCACTCTCCCTAACCAAGACAATTCAATCTGGGTGCAATCTGACCCTTGTCTCCCACCTCGTCTTCACAGACGGACTCCCATTGATCATCAAAGCTTTAACACCCCTCCTCACTACCATGATCGACTAAGCCATATTCGAGGACCCCTGGAAACAGGCACCTGCATGAGATTCGCATCCAAAGACTTGTTCTCTGCCGAATCTGTCCTTTAATAGTTAGAACACAAGCTGACAGCCTCGCACCTTACACCTGAGAAGCTAACAAATCATTTCTGAAGTGCCTCAAGTTTCATTACTCAGTCCCACCCCCTTCAACACATACATGATCCCTTTAGCCAATGCCATCCACGCACATGACATCAACATCCTCTCCTATGCTGAAAGGCAACTTATACATTCCGTATCGGACAAGACCCCCAACACAAGAGTCAACTTCACTGTCCGCATGACTTCAAGTTGCTAACTGGGTGAAAGCCAACAGTCTGAAGCTCGATATCTACAACACAGAAGTAGTGAGCTTCAGCAAAAACATGTCGCCATGGTAAGCCAACTGGTGGCTGGCTGAACTCAGACCCACACCTACATCCAGCACATGCACCTCGAAGTATCAACAGCAAACTGGACGTGACTGCACAAGTCAATGCCTTCACTGCATTCTGCTTTCACACGTTGAACAGGTTGAGGAAGATCTTCAAATGGCTCCCACGCAACCCCAAACAAACTGTCTCTCACACCCTTGTCGCCAGCAAGTTAGAGTATGGGAACACCCAGTACGCCGACATCACTGTGCAACTCACCAGAAGTCTACAAACCATTCCAAACTCAACAACCAGACCAATCCTCAACCTCCCATATGGAACTCACATCAGACCACACCTTAGGGAGCTCCACCGGCTCTCGAAACACAAAAGGACTAATTTCAAACTCATCACACATACATACATTCAAGACATTATGCAACACTCACTTGAACATTCGCATCTCCTTTAACCAACCACCAAGACACCTCTGCTCAGGAGGACTCCTCCTAGCACATATCTCAAGCATACAGGGAACCAGGTCAGGAGGACAGGCATTCTCTTACATTGCTCCTTAAGTGTGGAACAATCTCCCACTCCACATCACTGCTTCTTCCTCTCTTCTTGAATTCCGCAAGAACCTGAAGTCCGACCTTTTCGATTAACCAACTTACCTTAGACAGGGAAGAGCCAGGATACACGTGCAGGTGATAAAGTGCTTTACACATACATATAACATTTCTTTTAATACACATAACATATTGTTAAACCCTGAAAAGTCTTAATGTATCCTCGAAGTCTGCATCTCATTCCAGATATCTTGCCCTGCAGTACCCTTGCTAATACCCGTTCCCCTCATACGGCCATATTGATAATCTAGTACATTAAATTGTAGTTGGCACTGCCAAATGGTGAGATTCTGGGAGAGTACCTACCCTGAGGTACTGTCCTTGACAATGACAATACATTTTATGCTAATAACCACCACAAAAATGGGGTTAGGGCATGTGGGTTCTAGAAGAGCTATTTAACAGATAGACCTATTGATTTCTTATTATATAGGAGGGGGAGAAGTTAAACTGTCTGAACAACTCTCAGTACCTGATCATCCCCAGTGTCCAGGCAGTCCCCACATATGCTGGCAGAGGGGCAGAATCAATTGTTGATCATATCTTGATCCCAAAGCCACTCTCTAGTTCTCTGAGGGAGGGGGGGTGAGGTTACCAGATCAAATGGACAGGAAGGAGTGATCACAACCCCTTGGCATTAGTGCTAAAATATCAGTCAGTGTTTTCCCTCACCTACACCTCACTTGCAAAGCTTGACCCCTACAGACCAAGGCAGACGCTTAAGGTGGTCTAAATTTAACCTAGAGGACTTTGCGGGACTCTTGTAGTCAGTTTAGCCTAGAGGTTGAATGTCATCTTAATACTGATCTTTGTCCCAAGAATGTTCTTACCGCATTCTCAGCACTTTTTGCCAGGGTTAAGTCTGCCCTTGCTGCCCCTAGTCATGGCCCTTCAGCTCCTATTAAAGCTAGGTGGATTAATGAGCCGCACTCGAAAGCCCATGGTGCATTAAAAACAGCTCTTAAGCTCTGCCTAAGAGTCAGGACGGAGATACAGAGTTCTAGATCAAACTTTAAGGAGGCACTGCAGCAGAGGAAAGACTCTCTTAAGATCAATATTTGGTATCAGATACTCTGCGCTAGTGCTTCTAATGGTCATGCAGCATTCGGGAGAGCTGTAAATCACCCCTTCTTGACAGAAGACACCAAGTCTAGTTTGGCCGCCACTATGCCGTAAGCTAACTGGTTCAAACATTTTTCTCAAATCTATTCTTTCAGTGACAGAAACGAGTTAGGGGGTTGGCCTAACGGCTAAGGCGCTCGACCTCGGACCTGGGGATCTGGGTTCGAGTCTCGGTAACGACGCCAAAAACCTCCTGTGATTCTGGGCAAATCACTTAATCTCCCCGTGCCTAAAAAAAAAAAATGAAAATGTGTCCTCATGTAACGTAACTGGTGCTATGTAAAGCGCTCTGATACCTGATTCGGTTCGGGTCTAGTTCGCGCTATATAAAACTCTGCAAATAAAAATAAATAAAATAAATGACCCTTAATTCCGGTATGTAGGTGGTTAGTGCTGCCTGCCTCTCCTTCACAATCATGGAAGTCTTTAGTGCAATTAAAATGTTTGTCATGAAATAAGGACCTGGATCAGACAGGGCAGACCTCTTCAAGAGTGACGCTGCCATCCGGGCACACTTGTTGCTAAACATCTTAAATGCTGCTGCATCAATTGGTCCCTTAAGCTCCTGTTCGCAATCCATCATAGTGCTGGTCCAAAAGTATACGACAGCCAAAAAGGGTTCTCTGTTTTTGGGATTTATGAACCTATCATCGACCTTTGATTGGGTAATGCGACCAAAGTTATGGTCCTTGCTATTTTCTCTAGGGGTGAAGTAGGCCCTTGTCTCTTTCCTGGCAGAGATCCATATGGATATAACCTCTGTCAAATTCAGGGAAGATGGCACCTGCACAAAAAGATTCCCCATTACTAGAGGTGTGAGGGGGGTGTATTTTGGCCCCCTTTCTAACCACCGTCTATATTAATGGTCTCGAAGCAGCGCTACTGGAAGTTCAAGGAGATCCCCCGGGCAGGTACTCAGGAGTTACCAGTCATATATGCGAATGATGCCGTCCTTATGTCAAGGACGGTAATGGGCCATCAGAAATTTCTAGGCTTCTATGTTAAGCTTATGGAGGGCCTGGACCTTTCAGTTAACAAGCACAAAATCCTTTCTGATGGTTGTGAGCCCCAAGTCCACCAAAAACATGAATCATTACTGCCTTAAAGCCAAGATCACGCATGGGCATCTTGTACGATGATAGGTCTTTCTGGGGCCCCTCCATGCAGTCGAAAAGGCTCAACTTAGTCACGTTGTGTGGAGCGGTCCTGGATTTCAGCCTAAGGGTGGGCAGGAAACCTGCAAAAGTGTTGTTTCATGTCTATAAAGCTAAGTGTGTTTCTGCGACCTGTTTCGGCAGTGCTATCTGGGGATATCGCGATTGCGGTCCCCTTCAGTTAGAGGAAGATTTCTTTTAGGAGATTGCTAGGGATACACCAAAGTTCACCAACATGGTACATGAGGAACTTCTTGGGTATATCCTGGACATTATTAAACTTAGGCCCATATTACTCTGGCTGATGATTTGGTACACGAGTCAGCCAACTCTTAACAGGCTGATTATGCAGGATTGTCTTTCTTTGGCCAACTCCAAGCAGTTTCATTTTTATGTTATATCAAGCCCGCACTGACATCTTTAGGCCGTTCCCACCTTTTTACGCAGCCTGAGGAAATTCTTAAGGCTCACTACCTTTGGGTCAAACTGAATTTTCTATACCAGCTCTCTGTCTTTAGGAAAGCTCAGGATTGTTTAAGCCAGCAATCCGAGCACAGTTTGATAAATAAGGTTAATTTCCTCGAACCATACCTGACCTGGGTTAATAATGTTTACCATCATCAGCTTTTATCCAGGTTTAGGTTGAATTCCTTCCTACCATTGGTTAGTTTTCCCAAAGGTTGGGCTGCTGATAGCTCCTTGTGAGTGTGATAAAGTTTCAGCTCAGTCTTTGATACATGTTGTAATGTTTTGTAGTTTATACACTCATCCAAGAAAAAAGTTCAGAGGCCCAGTTTTTACAAGCAAGGCCAGCAATGGTGTTCCTCTCCATGGTGGGCGAGGTGCGCATTTGTATCAACATGGGTCACTTTTTGAATAGCTCAGTCAAGATCCGTGGGGCTTGGCCTTAGTCTGTTTGCACTAATTGACTACATTTTATTGTCTCTGACATGTAGTAATTGTGCCAGTTTTCCCTTTTTATTTATGTTTTACAGACTGTGTATAATGTATTTTATTTGTTTGTGGATGGATTTGCATGGCTTATGAGTTTGTATCTGTTTTATATCTTTTATGGTCATTTATTTGTCCGCATAAAGAGATTTTACGACTACTACTTATAACATACTAGGATGTAGGTTTATATCATCACGAACGGTGCTAATAAAAATCCATTCCTATTCCAGAAATCTCTCTATAAACAACTTAGGGGCCCAGCTATAGGTACCGGTTTCATCCTCAGGGACGTATCGCAGCAGACACCGGGGGGTTGAGGGCCCGTGGGACCACATCGCCCAGCACCTTTGGGGGCAGGGGACGCTGCTGACAATCTTCCGCTGCACCTGGAAGCGCACTAAAGGCCCAGAACACTCCTGCAGCACGGGACGCTCACGCATCGCAACAGACACCGGGGGCTTGAGGGCCCGTGGGATCACATAGCCCAGCACCCTTTGCGGCAGGGGACGCCGACGCCGATCTTCCGCTGCGCCTGGAGGTGCACTAAAGGCCCAGAACACTCCCGCAGCGCGGGACACATCGCAGCAGACACCGGGGGCTTGAGAGCCCGTGGGGCCACATAGCCCAGCACCCTTTGTGGCTGGAGACGCTGTCGACAATCTTCTGCTGCGCCTGGTGCACACTAAAGGCCCAGAACACTCCTGCAGCGCGGGACGCACGCAGGCATGCCCAGGCCACGCCGGGTGAACCCGTCTGCGCCCGTCCGCGGCCAGATGAGGCAGGGCCACCCCCCTAAGGTCTGGGAAACCATGTGAGGGAGGCACCAGAACTGGATCTGGATATCGTTCGGAATATGTCCGTGGAGTGATCCATTTGCCAGTGGTGCAACCATCATTAACGACCCTAAAAAGATCTAAAGGTCGGTGAGACAATTAATGAAATAACTAATCCCCTGTAAGCACCAGTTTGAACTTTTCTTTTAGAGACTGGGTCATTGTGATTGTGACATTAATTGATTTTAATTTTCGACGATCAATAAGCTGGATATTTGAAAGTTTTAGCTAGGGTTTGTGTAGCCTAATAGCTATTTACATATAATTTACTATTATTGTCGTGTGTATAGCAGTGTTTGCCAATGTTATATATTTTTTTGATAATTAGCATGAATTGATTGATTTTAATTCTCTGTTTGATTTTATAGGCTGTTACTGTTCGTATTAGTACTCGGCCATCTTATCACTTTTATCATCTTTTGCCTCGGGGTAGCTGTGCATGTATCTTGCATTTCTGCACTTTACCCCTGGCACTACTCGTTGAAATAGATAGGGGGGAATGCCGCCGCTCATTAGGTGTAGGCAGAGCGATAGAAGAAATTACTGGATTGGAAGTACCATCTACTCCAAGAAATGAGCAAGATATTACCCCCATTGTGAATCCTGGAATCCCGGATCTAAACCCAGTTCTTGCTGTATCTTCGGAAGCACTATGTTCACACTCACCTAATGGTTCACCTACACCAAAAAGGAAAAGGAGCTGCAGAAAAAGTCAAGTAAAAACAGGGACCACTAGTAAAGCCAAAGAAGGCCCACCACCGAATATTCCTGCCAAGGTATTGGAGCAATCTCCTAGTATATGGCCTTTGACCAATGTGCAAGTTAATCACATCGTAGCCCTCTTAACCCTAAAACTAGAAGCTTTTACCAAACCACTCCACGACAAAATAGATAAACTTAATGGAGAAGTTACTAAACTTAGCAGCTTATTAAAACATATTACTGAATTCCCAAGGGAGAATGGGAATGGGCCACAGGGGTGTCCACATGATCGCCAAAAACCAGGAACAACTATTGCTAACACATTAACTAGTGTTCTATCCACCACTGATAGGAATAATAGGGACTAGAATGAGCAAGATACCAATCCCTACGAGCCCTAAACTGGTGCGAACACGACCCCATTAGGCCCTAAACAGAAAGCTACAAGTAACCGTCTCTGCCATATTAGAGGGGATAGGACTGTAAACGCAGAGACAACCCAGGCTCCTATGAATCTAAGGGAGAAAGAGGATCTTGAGGGAAGAACCGGCAAGTCGATTAATCTACCCCCAGAATGCTGCCAATACGTGGCAGTCTTGGTGAATGTACCTCAACTTGAACCTGGCCAAAAGGAAACGCACATTACTCTAAAAAATAAAGTGGTGCACTGGTTAAATCAAAATTGTGGTTACCCTGTTGGCCATGCAGCCCAGATACTCTTGACTAGAAGAGTAAACTGGATTGGACCCTTAAGGAAAACATCGCAAGGTGACTGCGTAATTATTAATTTTAGGAACCCCAATTGGGCTAGGACCTCCCTGGACTGAGCAGTTGCTTTACCACATAACGATTCTAAAGTCTCACTTTTTCCTTTAGGCTTCTTTTATAGACACCTAAGGCCTTCACCCAATATGGGAGGAGACCAGGAGCTATGCAGAACCAAATTAGTAGTGTTACCCCAGCCACATTACCTACATTCAACAGATTCCAACCACTTAGCAGACTGGAGGAAAACGATTGACAGAGCACTGCCCGTCTACCCTTTGGGAAGGTGGGCCTCGAAGGTATTGGGCAGATGGGTGTAGGGTTATCAGTAGATAGGATACCTAATAGGGAGGGGGCATAAATCAGCCTGCTCCCAACCTATTAAATAGGGAGCAAAGGGGTCAACCCTGAGGGAATTATAAGCCAATCAATGGAAAAAGTCATTATCCCACCCATTATTGGACCCTCTAATTAACGAGGTTGAGGGCAGCTTGTGTATAAATGCCCAACTTATTGACAACTCAGGAAGCCCCTCAGCCAGCGGCTATACCATTGTCACCTGGAATATAGCCGGACTGGGAAGTAAAAGGGATATGTTGGGCTGGGTGGATTTTAGCAATAAACATGATATAATCTGTTTACAAGAAACCTGGAGTACCGATCATGTTTATTTTGAAGGGTTTACATCATATGATTTACCAGAATCACCCTCTATGGTTGGCAGAGCCAAGGCTGGGCTGCTAATCCTTTTGTCAAATAAATTGCCCCTGGTCGTTTTTAAGGGCTATTAATGTTGGGTGCCACTCACAGTTACTATGGCTGTATCATAAAGACGGTAGGGATGTTTTATTGATTAATTTCTACAAAAATATATTTGATTCTACCAGTCACAATGTAGTTACCGAACTATAGATGGAAGTAGATAATCTGGTCACAGAAGTAAATACTAACTTTGACATTGTATGGGTTGGAGATTTTAACATCCCAATTTGTAGTCTGTCCATGACCAAAGTATGTGGGTTTAGGAGTGACGAAGGTGATGACCATGTACATTTCCCACATAACACTTATGGGGATATCTTAAACACTGTTCTGGCCAAATACGACCCTGATATAATGCAATGTGCACGGGATGAGCATGGGAGGGTGATACCAACTTTTACTGGAAGGAATGCTAATAGTATAATTGACCATGTACTGGTATACGCCAACATTGTTCGACTTTGTTCCACCCGGTCGATTGACGAACTATTACTTAGTGACCATAATTGTATTATCATGGCAATGGTTGTGTGGGGCAATAGATCTATAGTACAACAAACGGCCACAGGTAAAACTGGCCAGTGTAGACCTAACAGAACTAGAATTAGATGTAAAGGTATTAACCCTGATAAATTTTTTTAAAAATATTGTTTTGGAATGCGGTGATAAGATATATGAGAGTTTAGAAATTGAAGCTGAACCATCTTTGATATTAACACATTTTTGTAAAATAAGTGCTACCAATGATAAGTTACTAACTGCACCACTGAGCAGGAAATACATTCAGACCAGGGGCTGGTTCAACGATTCCTGTACCGACTCACTGAACCAGCCGAAACAAGCACTCTCCAGCAGTCCCAGGGATTAAGTGTTACTTAAAAAACTAAGAATAGAATATAAAATAACCCTAAAGCAGAGGAAGAGGGAACTCCAAGAGGAGGCTTGGGATAAACTAGCGCTGGCTCCAGATTAATCTAATAAGTTGTTTTGGGAAACTGTTAATTCGACATTTCTTAAAAATTAATCTTACCCTGAACTTTTGTGCCATGTTAGCAGTGAGGAGTGGGTGGCATATTTTTCCAGCGTTTTTAACCCATGTGATAATAATACTGAGGATTCTACAAACCCAAGTTTATGGCCCACTATCCCCCTAAATATCACCCTTGATGAGGTCGGGCAAGGAATCAGATGCAGCAAAGGAGGAAAAGCACCAGGCCCGGATGGTGTACCCATAGATGTTTATAAAACAGTGCCAGACCTCTGGGGCCCGATACTTACTAGCGCTTTTAATGCCTCAGTGATAGAGGGAGCGTTTTTAGAAGGGCGCTGGGTATGTTAGAACAGTGTATTAATTCAGAGCCTTTAAGTGGAAAATACACGTGTGCTAAGCAAGGGTGCCTCTTTTTATGCTTTGCCGACCTTAGCAGCGCCTTCGATCTAGTGGACCAGTCTGTACTCTGGGCAGTCCTACATAATCCTGGTGCCCCAGAGCCCATTATCTACTTTTTAGCCAGGCTATATGAGAAATTATCAACTAGAGTACGGTATGGCCAAAGGGGCGAATGTACCCCTAGTAAAACGTGGCATCCGCCAAGGCTGCGTCCTAGCACCATTGCTTTTTACTCTATTTATTAATGAAGTGGACGCAGTTCTTAAATTGGTACAGGCGGACGCTCCCCAAGTCGAGGGCCTGGATGTACCGGTTCTGCTTTATGCGGATGACGCTGTACTTATCTAGAACACCTGTAGGCCTACAGCGGTTAATAGACAGGTTAGCAGATTTTATTAATGGGAGGAAGTTGCTGATCAACAAGGCCAAAACATATACTATGGTCTATGGTCTGAAACCCAGGAACATGAAATCCTTTTTGATAGAAGGCAAAAAGTGCAAACCGTAGATAATTTCTGTTACTTGGGGATATCTTTTACTGGTGACCGCAAATGGACACTTGAAATGTCTAATGTCCGGGTCAAGATATCAAAAAGTGTGCATGGGGTCTTCAGGTTCGCATCTAAATTAGGGGCTCGCCGAATTAAAGACATGACACATATTTACAAAGCTAGATGCACCTCTATTGCATTATATGGCGCAGGGGTATGGGGTAATCATTCCAGCAAAGAACTGCAAATAGAGGAAAATTATTTTCTTAAAAAGCTTCTATGTCTGCCTGCTTCAGCGTCCTCTGAACTAATCTATTTCGAAGTGGGGCTCAATTACCTGTCAGACTTGACTGCGCTTAGACCCCTACTGCTTTGGAGATCCATTTGGTTAAAAGAGGAGACAATATTTAATAAATCCATCATCAAGGACTGCCTACGACTGGACAACTGTTTTAAGATCCCCTGGCTCAAATACACAGCTAATGCTTATAAAGATTTATTTAAACTCATGATCCTGGAAAATCCAAATGAAGTAACAGGGCTGTATCCTGCAACCCCAAGCTTGAGAATTACCTATTTAATATTTGTCTGTGGCTCCACTATATTGTTAACCTGTTATTAACCAGGAAAAGAAATACATGTGAATCTGAGTTTGAGCAAGCGATCCATGGTAATCATTTGAATTTGAAATGTAATATGCAGTATAGCTGATAAAGTATAGATTTCTTGGATGTCAGATTGCAAGCCTGAGGGAGTCAGTTCAAAATTTCCTGATTCAGGAAACCCACTTCAAGAAAAAGCCTGCTTCGCCCATGGAGCTGCCACCTTGAAACATTCGCATGGAACTGATTCACCTCAAAGTAAAAGATTACAAAGAGGCTAACGTTTTTAGAAGCTAATAAAGAATATGACTGAAAGGTTCAAAGCAAGAGGTTACTCACGGAGAGTCTTGCAATGCCCTTTAAGTCAAAAACCATATTGCAAAGAGATATAGACTGACAACGATCAGGCAATAACACCAGTGTTGGAAGAAGCACACTTGATTTTTAAGAAGTTGAACTACACTCGTCGATACTATAGAATGGTAATGTGGTCAGTAAACATGTGAATGATCATCTCATCATTACCTACAAAAGCAATAGAACTGTTGAAGACTGACTAATTAAAAGCAACTTCTTTTCACATTAAAAAAAGCAACTTAGTTGAGTACAGGAACCCACGTTGTTCCTATATGGCACACCCTCGCTACCTTCTTCACTTTTACTCACTCTCTCTTTCGCTCACACTCTCTTCTTCACTTTTAGACTATAATTTTTTTATTCACCCACTCTTTTCCGTTCATCACTTTAACTCACTCTCTCTCAAATAAAAACAAGCATATTATTTTTATCTTTTTTTAAATAATAGGGTTGGTTCTGAAACAAACCTTTTTTGTGTTTTAAAAACGTTTACTTTTTGTGCTCTTTCTTTTTGTGGAAAAGAAATAAATTCAACACAAAAGATCTTCCTAGGTTGCCGCTACTCTGCTTCTTCTTAATTAATTTTTTTTTCAACAAGTGGAAAGGTGAAAATGTCCTTGACAATAGACTTAGGTGCCAACCCAGAATCCTCAGTCGAAGCATCTTAGTTTCTTTCTTCTGGATTTTTTCTCTCCTTTTCTTCTTCACCAGAAGCCATAGAAAGGAAGGAAAAATGTATTTGCACAAAACGGAAAACAAAAGCAAAAAACAGTAGCCTCCTTTGCTGAAGAGCCATCTTTTGGTAAGGAGTATAATGAACTGTTCCAAAAATACAATAACTAATTAAAAGTTGGAAAATATATTCAAAGATGTGGAACTAAATACGCTCAGGAACTAATCAAACCTTTGCAAAAGACAAAATGGTGGTCGGCCTTTATTCCTATTTGTTTTATTTCATTACAGCTCACAGTCTGTCAGAAGCACTATTTTAGATGATGTATTCAATGATGTCATCAGTGTTTATCATTTACCTTGTCATGAATGTTATATATAAGGTGATCAGCAGTGCATGCACGTGTGTTATGATTAGTGCACGTAACAATAACAGGTTAATTTCAGTGTTTAAAATAATTTGTGTTAAGGTCTTAAAAACAAAGCTAACCAAACTTTACTTTAACCTTTGTATGTGTGTGTATATGTAACATTAATTTCTTAAAAACAGATTTACACTAAACCAAGCAAAAACACTTTCTTTAGTAAAGTTCTGCTTTCATGCCAAGTCTTTTTCTAAAGAGGAAAGCAAAAAGTTCCACAGGAGTTGTAACTTTTTTTAAGACTTCTCGCTTGTCCCTCTCTCCCCTCACTGGATCTCGTATGAAGTTTGGCAAATTATATGTTGTGAGCCGATTTCGAGATGGTACAGGGAGTGAAATTATGGGAAGTTCTTGAAGACATGGGTGTGCCATCTCCCCTCCTGAACATCTTCAAAAGACTTCATGCGAACACTCTGGCATCAAGTGTGGTGGGGGATAATGGGGCTCTAACTGAGGTGATTCACATTGATAAAGGAGTTAGACAGGGGTGTGTATTGGCGCCTACCCTGTCCATCAAAGATGTAATCAGTTTTTTGAGCAGGGATGGTTTTGACACTCGAAAATAGGAGGGAAACAGGTCTCTGCACTCCTTTTTGCGGATAACACCCTAGTCATATCAAAGTCGCCGCAGGGGTTTCAACAGCTGTTAAAAGATTTTCAGGCATTCTCCCTGGAATGGGGGTTGGAGCTAGATAGCTCCAAAGCAAAATGTATGCTTTTTTCAGCAAGCCTTAAGACCAAATGCAAGAAGCATCTGTATGTGGGTGCCCCCCCCACCCCCCAGAACTAGTAACAGAGTTTGATTATCTTGGTATCAAAATCACACAGAACAAGAGTTGCGTTCCACAACTGGAAAGAGTGTTGTTACCAAACAGTGAATATAGTGAAAACTCATGTGAAAACCATGTCTAGAAAGATGGCACCGGTGCTAGAGATTTATAATGTCAAAGCCTTCGTTGCAGCTTTATATAGTGCGGAGTTGTGGGACTGCTCAAATTGCAGCGATCTCTCAATAATTGAACAACATTTTTTTAGATCTCTGTTGAATCTCCCAGTGTCCACTCCGCTGATCCCACTTTATTTAGATCTAGGCCAGAAAAGAATTTCCCATATAATTGCTCTTAGAATACTCATGTTTTGGCACCGGCTATGGTCCACTGCAATAACAAAATATAATTGTCCCTCAAGGAATTATTTCAACTGCCTTATTGTTCAAAATTATGTCACAATCGTGATCATTAATGCACATGCCGGAGAAGAGTATATAAACCTAAGCAAAATACTCCAGTGTATCAAACAATCATGTTTATTTTCATTTGTATCAATTTTTCTTTTTCATGTGTTTTTTGGTATTAGGCAACCAACACAATACTGATAGTTATACTCTTATTTACAGAAGTGTGAAAAACACCTTTTGCTTGAATAATGGATAACTGAAATACCATATCAGATGAAAATCAACCATACCATTTCATCTAGTACATGATCTCAATAATGAAAAAATATACACAAAACGGTGCTGGGTGTCGACGTTTCGGTCCCTCGTTGGTCTAGTCGATTCGTAGGACCCTCATCAGGACGATGAAGTTGCACAAATATACATTTAGTCTAAAAAACATAAACTTATACTTAATTCCTCCACAGAGAGGTATCGTTTATGCTTACCACAGAAAGAAAACAAAAATCCCCAAAGTGGATCAAACCAACTCAAAACATACAAATGTGATACCAAATCCATAAATAGTGCCACACCAAAAAGCATGCCACCACCTGTACCAAAACGACACTTAAAAGTAGTGTATCACTTACATATAAGCGTGAGAGTAACTATAGTCATGTCCTTCCTATCCAGCAATATCAATCTGCAAGAAATCTGGATGGAACATGTTAAAAATATAATAGAAATATAAATTGTAAGGCTTAACCCTATTTATACTGCTCAAGAAGCTCCTATATGGAAGTAAGAAAATACTCACATTGTCTTATTCATTAATCACTTCTCATCTGAAAAACAAGACAAAAAGACGAACTCCTCAGTCTACCTAATTGGCCATGTACAAACAATGACCCAAGTTATAGCCCATCAAACAATACCACACGTGCCATATTTTTTCATTATTGAGATCATGTACTAGATGAAATGATATGGTTGATTTTCATCTGATATGGTATTTCAGTTATCCATTATTTAAGCAACAGGTGTTTTTCACACTTCTGTAAAATAAGAGTATAACTATCAGTATTGTGTTGGTTGCCTAATACCAAAAAACACATGAAAAAGAAAAATTGATACAAATGAAAATAAACATGATGTTTTGATACACTGGAGTATTTTGCTTAGGTTTATATACTCTTCTCCTGCATGTGCATTAATGATCACGATTGTGACATAATAAGGCAGTTGAAATAATTCCTTGAGGGACAATTATATTTTGTTATTGATCATACCCAGTCCCTGGGGGATAATTGGGTGGCTCTATGTGGTTTATATGGTCCACTGCAGCACTGGATTTCTACAGGCTGGGTCTTCGTGAATTAATGACACCAACATGTATGGACAAGATTCTCTGGTTGCGTACAGCTAAGGAATTGTTACAAGAATTAGAATTAGATGTTTATTGAAGTCAACCAGAAACCCTTAGTCAGATTAGTAAACTCAGTCTTAAAGCTGCATACTGGGGCTTCGTTGACAATGATTTAATAATGAACTGCAAGGGATCACTTTTGGTTGCTTTAATGAATTTCAAATAAATATCGTTGTTTGAGGCCACGATAGATTAAATTGAACCTCCGTTTGCAAGGAAATGATACCTGCAGTTTGGTATGGCAACCTACCTGTAAATAATTTTAAAGGAAAATGGGGTAAAGCAGGAGACAGGGTTGAAGGAAATTGTCTATGTTGCCATGGGGCATTTGAATCACTCAAGCATGTTTTATTCTTCTGCCCGGTGTACTGTCAATCCCAATCCAAATGGGTAGGCCCACTATGCAGAAACCTGGGAGTAGGAGAGTACAAAGAGGCTTATAGAATAGTGCAGACTAATACAATGCATATGATCGTATTCTGTACAGCCAAGTTTCTAATGGCTAAGTGGATCAGGCATACCAAGTACTCCCCTGATCGTTTTTCAGTCAGTACTGTATGTCTCCTGCTAAAGCTGTATCGTGGGCCTTGTGTTATCTTAAGTGAACATTTTTCTTTTACATTTTGTAAGTTTTGTACTATATTTTATTTCTGTTTTAGAGTATTTTACGATGACAATCTTAAGTACAAATAATGATGTAATTTTTATTGTTTTACCATACTGCTACTGTAATGAATTTTTCTGGTACAAATAATGATGCATTCTGATCACTATTGTGCTGCTACTGTAAATAGATTGTGATCGATTATTTATAATGCTATCTCTCATTTGTATCTGTGTCTGTAAGTGTTTTGTTTTATGGTGTACTTGTATGATCTACAATGATCTAAATTGATTGATTGGTATGAAGTTTACCACGTTGAACCCAAAATGGGTGCAAAGGATGGAATCATTTTATTATCTGTTTCTTTCAGTAGACAAGAGTAGTGACTATCATGGAAGTGATCAGTTTGTTTGAGCTTTTAGCTCCACCCCATCAGGTCACTGAAACCTGCCATGCTAAACTTTTAAATGTGAAATCAGGTTTTATTTTTGTCGGATTTCTGTGGAAGCGATACACAAGTAAAAATAGACTGTATGTTTTCATTAAGCCTTTGTGCAAAACGTTTAAAGTAAATGACAGTTTTACACACAGTCTTTTATAATAATAATAGTTTTACAGTCCTCTATAATAATAATGTTTTTGCTGCTATCGTCTCCCTGGGACAAGCTTTCCAAGTATTTGTGTTTATCTATTTAATTATTTCATCCATTTGCAAGAGAACAACTAAACTAGACTTGTCTATGGCTCTGGTAATTGTTGGTCTTGTATATGCCAGTGGTAACAACCTAACAAATAAACCATACATCAGAAAAAACCTGCACTGGCTCCCTATACAGACGAGGATTAATTTTAAGGCTCTCTGCCTCACGCATCGTGCCCTTAATGAGACTGGGCCTGAAGCCATCCGTACTCTTGTATCCTACTATACCCCCGGTAGAGCACTTCGCTCTTCCAGTAAAAACCTGCTGGCTGTCCCCCGAATATCCAAGGTCAGATGGGGTGGAAGGGCCTTTCGCTTCCTTGCGCCCAGACTCTGGAACACGCTCCCCAACGACCTCAAGGGGATCCCCTCCCATACCCTGTTCCATAAAGCACTCAAGACTTGGTTATTTCAAGAAGCATATCTGTAACTCTTCCCTTGGTGACTCCTGAGCATTCCGTTTACCATCTTTCAGCGCCTTGACGCCTACGGGTTTAGTTGCGCTCTATAAATTTCTATTAATAATAATAATAATAATACATGAAGTACATTTTATAGATTAAGTATGGCAATCAGACCACAAAAAGCAACATCTACAAATATTGTTTACAACACCTCGCTTGATGGTTTACACATGTCAACAGCCAAGTTTACACATCTAGGTCTTTAAAAAATTGCACAAATCAAAAAAAACAGGTAAGCCTCTTTTGTATATTTATTGTATATTGCAAAGGCGTAAATACACAATTTGGGGGAGCCATGCACTGGTCACATGAACATTGTGCTCAGCAGTATGCAGGAATAGTGTGCCATACCATCACTGAGCAGAATAGTACATTGTACAGCCTTCACCATAAACGTTGAAGCGATTGACACTCAAATGATTTTACCAATCAGTTTATAATGAAACACATTAGTTATATGCAAGTGACTGGACAAAATGTATGACTGACATGTAACAATGCTGTTGTCTACAAACAGAGCTGTGACAGGTAGTGATTGCCAACGTCCTGTGTTCACTAATTTAACTAGCTGTGAGTGCATGGTCACGTGTGGCCCTTGTTGTTGAAATAGGTCATTTGTTACATATGATGGTAGTAAAATACTTACTTGAGTATTCAGGATAGTACAAACGGTTTGGTCAAATGCCGTGCGACAAATGAAAATGTAATCTTTTAACGCATTCTCAAGCTTGTCAACTACAATCTTAACTGTCATTCAATGGCAGTGGTTTACAAATGCTAGGCCCTTTTTAGTGGAATATACATTATTTTCTTCTGACTTATCTCAAGTTCAATACTTGTGTGTCTAGTAATCTTGAACAGCAACATTTTTATAATACTACGTTTTCACAGAGGTGCTTTTGAAAATGGATGTGGTGGCTTGTCTAACAAATGATCTACCCCCAAACCACACACACACTATACTCACTCATTAAAAACAAATGAAAATATTGACCTACGACAACTGCCCACATTCTAAAAGAGTATTCACAAACACAATTAGTGCAAAATATGAAACCGTTTTCCAGGGTACAGTACATATTATTAGGTTTAAAAGAATGCTGTATCATATAAACCCATAAGCTTTCAGCATCATTTCTTTCATTTTGATCAGAATCAACAACAAAAAAGATGTGTTCGCTCATGGAAAATGGAAACTTTACCTTATTTTAAGACACCAGGATCAAAACACCTCGGAGGTACATGGTGGATGGCAACATGAATTCATAAATCAACATTTACAGAACACACAACTTAACTACGCATCCTAGTGCTTAAGGGTATATTGCGTAAAACTTCTATGACTTTCTTCCTAATTGCAGGGTTGTTGGAACTCTCCCAACACATGCACTTTTAATGGCTTAGAATGGAGTAGTCCAAAATATGTCCAAGAGGTCCAGATAAATTCTAATTTGTCAGAATATATGTATACAACAGATTTGTATGAACGTAATCTAAATGAACATCATTTACTTTGTATTTGTCTTGAAAATCAGGAAGAACGTAATGATTTAGAGGATTTGAGGTAAAAAGAATAGGGCTGCTGCCAATATACTGAAAAAAGGCAGATTGTGGGACCTTTTTTAATGCGTTTACACTGCTATTAGATGGTGCTCTAGGGTTGCATTATTACCTCACCCTGTGAAAAAGTGAAGTCCCTGACAATCAAGTGCATCCAGTCCTCTCGGAACCTACACCAAACAGCCCTGCCTCTTAATTTTGTGCATAGTGCTCCCCACTTCGACTACCTTTGCATTTAAAAAATACGTAATGCTATCACAGGAGTAGGTTGAATGTGTAAGAATGTAAAATTTTTCTGTTACTGTGTCATTTCCATTACAGTTAAAAAGAAACAACTGAAAATTCCTATATACTCTGAAATGCTCCAATCTGCTGCACAATACCAAATCTACGCAAGACTTTGTACTAACAGGTGTGTGCTTTTACCAGGCTGTTGAATTAACAAGCATTAGCTGATTACTATGACACCCACAGTTTGCTATATTTACGGTAGAAATGTTTTCATATTTTTGTTGGTGTTGTGGGTAACAAAACTTACAATTAATCACATTTCGCGATGAATAGACACAATTTAAAATCAACAACCAAGTTCCAAGGCGCAATCGTAAGCAACATAATACATTTCCTTAACAATTGAGGAGATGTAAACAACCCTGTGGAATCAACTGGATAAAGTAGAAACATTTTGTAACTGCTCTAACGGAATTTCCATCAGGGGTAGAGAGACACAAGAGAAGATGAATATCAGACACAGTTAAGTAGTGATAAAGAATGCCTGATTGTAGAGGCAGAAGGCCAGAGCGTAAGCGAATAGACATGGAAGAAAAGAAGTGAATGTGAAGAGATAATAAGGAAAAAAGGAAGAAAGGCCACAGATATTAATTTAAAAGTAACAATAAACAGAAGAAAAATCTTAATATAAATAGACTGAAATTAGAAATGCGCAGAGTAAGCACAATTTAGCCGACAGGATCTGATCCTGAACTCAAACACACATTTGTAAATACTATGTAAGATTATTCGATCAAAGCGAAATTAAGATTTAGCAATAGATGGATCGAGTTATAATAAAAGAAGTACTGGTGCATTAAGAGAACACAAGTGGGATTCATTTTGAAACACGTAAAACAGATAAATATGGCTCAGGACTGAAGACTGACAATTAGATTATTTTTCACATTAGAGGAAGTTCATTAGTCTATCTAAGCAGTAATGAAGAATGGTAAACATCCTTACAAGTGTTGTTCAGCTTTGCAAACATCTGGGGTCCATAATTTAAGAGAAACAAACAAACTGTGGAAAATTGAAACCAAAGATAGCAGAAACTATTTTGATGGTTTAAGGGGACACTAAGAGGGGACACTGAGAAAACTAAGTATTACTGGCAATTGTATACGACACCCATGTAAAAATACAATTGGATAGGCATCAACAGTACAAAGGCACATTCCAGGCAGTGAGGAAGATGGCACTCTCGGAGCAATGATTTGTATGGATGGCAGTCCTTTGATAAAAAGCAGAGTGCAATGGAGGAAGTGATAACATCAGCTGCCTGTTGAGACCTATAATAAAGACACCTATATGGAAACCAATAAAGCATTACTGTCCTCTGCTTGCGAGTGTTAATAGTAGTTAAATGTTCACACTGGAAATAAGGGCAGAAGTTGTATGTGTACAGTATGAGGAAAGGGATACTAACTGCTTGTTGCATCCAACAGCATTTTAGCAACAACCTTTTAACTTTTAAGCTTTTACTCTCACCCCGCACAGGCACACATGCTAACTATCCTAGTGTGCTTGATGCCACTGCACCTCTCCCTCAATGAAGCCAAATTGTTCAAAACAGAGCAATAACACAAGCAATCTCAGCATTTCACAAAGGGTGATATAATGGAGTATGGAGTAAATAAGCAATAATTAGGATGGGTATGAATACTGTTGTGTTTTACCTAAAGCCCCAGAAACCAATGGACATATTTTAACTGTAATGAAATACGTTAAATAAAAACTAAACCACAGAAATTAACAAAACAATAAAGTGAATGAGTTCAGAATGCTAGTCAAAATGGTACCTCTTCTTTGCATATTGTAAGTGTTGCTTTCTCCTTAATACATAACCTTGGTTAGCTGTGACATCCTCCCTTTAAAACTGCTTTTGTGCATCAACCCAAAGAAAGAAGACATCTCTTTCAGGTAGAACAATGATATCAAACACTGGAACACAAATCAGTTTGAGGACACGGGGGTCCCTGTTGAACAGCAATGATCATCAACAATCCAGTGTCCCAAATGGCAGATTTGGGGTATGTCTTTGGAAAGTTATGTTCGGTTTCAAAGCCGATTGCCAACACTTGTTTATTGCATTCAACTTAACAAATATTACTTTTTAACCACAGAGATAGCCCTGTTGGTGGCAAGCAGTACACTCACAAAAAAGGAAAACAAACTGAATGCCAAACAAACACACTCTAACACTGTATTTGATGTTTGAAAGGTTTTGCCCCAAAAGCCTCTTGATTACTATTGCATTTTTCAGGAGATAGTATCAGATTACAGCCTTTGGTAAACCTATATCATCTTGGGAAAAACACATATGGTCAGAAGTATACATTCAGGACAGTATATTAAAAAGACAAGAACAAAACAATCATGGAACATAGAAGATTACTGTGTCCTTTCTGATGGGGCCAGTTTAAGAGAACAGGTAAGTCCTATGAAAAAAACTAAAAGGCACCCTGAAGAGGCTATCTTGAAAATGAAAGTAATAAGAAATCTTCAATTAAAATGGATAACAACCACAGCAGGTCTTGCAAGTTAAGCACAATTCTGTTGGTGATAACAATTTTCGAATGCTCAGTGCGCAATTGGAAGCAAATGAAACACAGACAAAGGATTTTTCCTCTATTCAGAGGATAACAACATAATTAATAACACACTATGTAAAATATGATAGACCAAACAGCAGGATGAGACATTATGCTTGCTAAGACAACATTTTCAATGCATTGTCTGTGTAGGGGTACAATGGTGAACAAAACCTTTTTAAGAAAAGAAGCAATTGTTGCAACTTAATGAAAACCTGCACATCTGCGTTTATCTGATAATACACTTAAATTATTCATGTAGGTCCACTAGTTCATAAAAAGGCACTAGACAGCTACCATCATTTTCTAGAGTTCCTAAAAAGAAATTGGGGCATTTGAGCAATAACAAACTCTTAAAATACTGATCAGAAAATGTGAGATTTCCTAACTCCTCTTTTGTAACCCCAAGCACAAATAAATGTTACAGTCACAGAAGTGCACAACCGAGAGCAATAATTATGTGAAAACCAGCCATGAATAGTGGGTGGTCAATGACATAATTCTACGTTCCATAGACTGTGCATCGCAGGTTCTAGTTAAACTTTCCACAATACATCCATCATAATGTGATAATACTTCTTTCAGCTTAACGTTCAATAGTGACACTGATATTCTGAAGATTAAAATGCAAGATTTAGTGGATTGCAACTACTAATTGTTATCCACAATTAAAATGAACTTAGCTATACATGAAAGCATGTGACACCAAAGATATCTGTGCCTGTCCATTAACACCAGATAATTAAAGTAGCACATTACCTTAACCTGGGTTTGGCACATACCAGCCAGATATTCAGTGATTTACAAAATAAAATGTACAAATAGTTGTTTTCTTGTGTGAATTGTTGCCTGGCTTTGGGAACACAGATTGAAAACAAAAATACTTAAAGAATACATTATAATGCAGCAAATGTTAAAGAAACAATTTTTCATCTACAATTTTTAAGGTGGATTTGTTTTAACTATTTTATGAGTTGTCTAGATTGCCTTGTGTATCCCTGAAGAGTACTAGAAATCCACAGGATGATTGTCACCCCATAAACTGTGTATCTTTTTATAATTATTAAATGCAAATGACAAAAGGTTCTCAAACATTTTTTGTGAAATTGCCCACAAGCAAATCAGCTAACACGAACTTCATCCACCTGAAGAATAGTTCATAAAGAAATATGCATAATCTATTACTTGGAAAGCCACTGTTGATACTGGTATTCTCAATGTAACTGACAGCACAATCTACTGAAGCATTTGTGTCACCCAGCTCTGAGTTCTCTGTGACTTCACTGCGGACTGAATCCAGACTTCGAGAAAACCCTGAAAGACGGTATTTCTGTGACTGTTCTACTTCATATCTATCTGAATACTTTGAAGTCTTTACTTCACTCATAGGTGAAATGGCTCCTACCTGTTAACTAAATATTTTTGTAATCCATGTGGTTATCTTTTCTCTCAAACTCAACACTGAAAGTTTAATGTTAATTTAATCTACTTAATGTAGTCTCTGCTCTTACAGTATTTTCTATCACTCTTGACTTTACTCTTTAAAGTACACAACGTTTGGTCTTATAGTAAAAATAACTAGACATCATGGCGTTACTTCACAAAAGCCAAGAACTACTTGGGCAAATAATTTGGAGCATTAGTTGAGTGTTCTGCATTCTACACTTCTATGTATATTCAAATTTTCAATGCTCATTTCTTGCCTTTCCCAGTTCACATATTGTTTACCAATTCTCCAACATTGATGGTGAAGTATTTTTTTTATACCAAAACAACAAAGGGGATTGGTTGCACTTCAGTGCTGAAATACGCAATTAAATGTTTGCAAAATACAACAAATTCATTAACAAGATTTTTAGGCATGGACCCGATCACATAATTCCAAAACAAAGCAGAAAAGAAAGAAGCTTTGAGTAACTTTTTTTTACATTCCGAGGTGGGGATAGTTGGTTTTGTAGGTGCTGGATCTCAGAAACAAAGAAGGAAAAAGGAGTGATATGGCGGAAGGCAAAGGACAAGAAGTAAGAGACCAGAAACATAGACCGTCAGGTGAAACTCAAAGGAACGTTTTTAGATAGTGCATGTCAAGGCACCTATTGGACATACATTGGGCCTAGTGATAAGGTGAGTCTCTTGAGTTTACGCAACAACTTGCACATAGCTGTTTAAAATTCAGATACTGTCCAGAAAATTTGCAGCCACTGTAGATACAATGTTAACTGCATAACAATGCTGTCCGGAACGTGCCTACTTGCATCCACAGTTTTGAAACTCACCATTTGCAAGAAGGGCATATATTATTAGGTCACCTCAGGTAGAGTATCCAATCATGTGTGATCGGCAGGGATAAGTCAGGATGAAGGGGAACCAAAATATCATGCCAGATTACATCTGTGACATGTCTTTACTTTGAAATCTGCAACTCACTTTCATGTACCTCGATTACACTTAGTCAAAAGCGAACATTGAAAGCATGCCAATTTAACCTCCACATTCTGGAAATGAGCAACATTAAAATAGTATAGGATATCAAAGATTAATTGATTATAGTTGATGGAAAAGATGTAGACAACTGTGGCCCTACAGTACTTACCAGGAAATTACGTAAGGCACGAAAGTTGTAGCAGGTCAAGCACGCAGACTTGAGCAATTAGCATAACTTTCAAGTTTTCGCACTGTGGAAATATGTTTACTTAAACCATAGCCTTCTTAATACACAGCTATATGTGTTCCCCCCCATAGGTTAACATATTCCTTTATCATACCACTATTTGTTTCCTTTGTACATCTGCTTATTGTCCCATGCAGAGATGTCCTTATTTCATGTCTTTGTTTTTTCCACACATCACCACAGCTGTATCATTAAGCAAGACATGAAAAAAGAAGGCAATGTGGTCTAGGTACTTTGGCTTGTGCTGTGGTCTCTTTGAAAAGTCAGACTGTCACAGTCCCTTCCAATGGTTTGCAATATAGTCTGTCTTTCAGACATGACACACTTTAATGACCACAAGCAAGCTTTTCCTTCAGTATGCAGCAACTCTGTCCATCAATTGCTTGCCCGGCTGTCATCATAGTTTTATAAATATTGCTGGTGGGTTCTGGTTTTGCACACTGTCACTCAAGGGAAAGATACTGGAAATGGCCACATCCACTATTCCTTGACAAAGTTCTGGATACAGTTTCCTGAAAAGAAAAGGAAAATATACATTGAAGACATGAGCAGGCAATAATTCGAGTAAACTAAACATATACTTCTTAGCCCCTGGTACATTTCTATCAGATTTAGTTTTAGAAAAATTACAATCAAAGACTAAGTGAGAAATGTTCACTCATAGGCAATGGGAACACTTTAGCTGTTCAGTCGCGGGATGGGCTTGTTCTGGGCTTCTTCTCTTGCGTCTTGGGTTCGAACCACAAATATACTGAGATATTACCATAAAAATTGGAAATAAACTAAGAAAAGATGCAACAGTAATATTGGATGCAAAAAAATGCTGCCGCCCACCTTGACTGAATAATTTTGAATGGTCTTATTATAGTTATGCTACTTAAAGTCTAAGCAATCTTAAGCTATCATTAAAAGGGGGGAGAGAACATAAATGGATTTCACATCTGTGCTCCGAAAGATTCATTTCAGAACCTAAACTATAGCAAAAATTAAGTAGGGGAGGTTGGAATACTCTCACAAGCATCTCATTGTGCGGTTCATTTAATCATCACCAACCGACTTTATTTTGCATTGAGAAAATGCATAAAAGTATACAATAAAAAAGAGCATTTTATTGCAATTAAAATTACATTTAAAATCCATCTAAAGAAATCCAATAAAATGATGAATACAGTACAAGGGCCAGTGGGTTTAAAAACATTGGATTAAGACAAGGATATAACAGCTATCTCATGTTCGAGCAGGTGCATCGATAAAAACAGCAGACTTAAGAAGTGAAAGATGTTGTACTATGCACCTTGCGGGTTCTCAGGGCGGCCAGAAAAAAGGAAGCAAGAATGTAACAAACGAATAGCGTTTCTAATTGATACAAAGTGAACAGGGCTAAGCCTGACGTGTGCAGTGAGAATTTATTTAAAGGTGGGATAGTAAAAAACTTCCTCTCTAGAGCGTACAGGGGGCAGAAGAATAAGAAGTGAAAGGTTGATTGGGGTGCCATGTTGTTGCACAGACAAGGTGGTAAATTGCTTACATGTATTAGGGTGACCCAGCATTAATGGAATTAAATGCAGTCGAAATCTGGACAAAATAAAACGATGCTGGTTGTTCTCAATAAACCCTAAATAAGAGAGAGAATGATTTCATATCTGCAGTATATTACCATAAAACTTTACTGAGTATTTCTCTCTGTGGCCTTCCCACCTCTCTCAAATCGCTTTATTTAGGTTAATTTCCTTTAATCTAGATTCAGGGAAATGTTCACAGAGGGTCGGGGTGTCGTATAAAAAGGCCAGTCCTAGGATGTTTATATTTTTCCTGACATATGCTATCCAAGGGATTTTATTAATGTGGTCCTGGTTCAGGATATCAATCGGGATTATCTGGTTTAGACCCACTCAGCGCCCCTCTTCAATACTGAAAGCCAAAGTGAAAGAGGCACAAATGTGATGGCATCAGTAATGAATGGCAAACCAATTTCTTTATGTGCAATGAAAGTATTACAAGAAAGTGGGACTGGCAGCAATCTTTTGATACATTTGTCTTCAATGACTTGAAGTGAAGTCACGTCAGTTATTCCCCAAATTGCTGCCCCATATGTAGCGATTGAATGTGTTTTTGCCCGATAGGTTTTTAGTATTTCTACAACTGATTTGCAGCCCAATTTTTGGTCAGAATCTAAAAATTGCTGCGATGCTTTGAGCCATTAGGTTTGAACGACTATCCAGCATCGCCTTCCAACTTTGGTTTACATCAAAAACTATCCCCAAATAATTGAAACGTTCCACCTGTTCAATCCTTTCACCCTCAGAGTAATATCTCATTGTCTTCTTTCTGGCCCTGCCCATTGCCATGATACAGCTTTTGGCTTTATTTACCTGTAGGTCCAAATTATGCATAAAGACTGTATATTGTCCGATCAGATTTTGAAGGGCCATGGGAGTCCTAGCCAATAAGACCTCGTCACCTGCGTAAAGGAGGATAGGGAGGGGAGACAACTGGACCTGTTGAGTGTCTTTCGAGCTTTTATTCAAGGCATCATTTAGGTTGTTGGTATATAGAACAAATAGAAAGGGGGCCAGAACACATCCTTGTCTCACACCCCTTTCAATTTTGAAGGGTTTAGTGCATTTACCATGCAAACCAAAGCGCACTGAAGCAATGGCATCACTATTAAGCTCTCTTATAAAGTTAATGATGGTGTTGTCTATTCCCATATCCATAACAATGGGCCAAAGTTTGTTATGCACCACGCACTCAAAAGCCGTTGACAGGTCTACGAAAGCCATATAAATATAATTGCATTTGTTACCATGGTATATTTGCTTGCGATCAGTGACAAATTAAGGCACTGATCAACGGTGCTCCTCCCCTGGAGCAACCTGTACTGCACTTCTGTAAGGATGTTCTTTTCCTGTGCCCATGCTTCTAGTTTATTTAATAGAAGCCTGCCCATAAGTTTGGCTGTACTATCAAGCAAGGAGATGGGACGTTAGTTTGCTGGCAAAGAGGCGTCCCCTTTTTTTTTTATAAATTGGAATTATGACAGAGTTTTTCCAAGATGGAGGGGGACCTGTCTTGGCTATCGCAATAAATGCAACTGCTAAAAGAGGGGACCAGAAGGGAATATCAGCCAGAGAGATATCCAAGGGGACCCCATCGGCCCAGGAGCCTTTCTCAAGGAAGATTGTAGCAGTGCCACTTCGATTTCCTCTAGCTCAAAAGAAAGGCAATTAGAGGCCTCTGTACCGGAGGGAACATCAACACTAACAAGATGCCCTCTGCTCCTAAAAATCTCTTGAAAATATCTGACCCAGAAGTCTTCATCAATATGGACCTTGAGGGAGGGCCATGGTTATCTTTCAGAAAAGGTTCATTAATAACCTTCCAGAAAGCGGCGCGGTCTCGGAGGGCTAAGGCTTGTTTTAAATTATCCCAGGCCTCTGATTTAAAGTGCCTCAACCTACTATCCCTTATTTAACTTGTATATTGTCCTTAAAGTGCAAACCTCCTCTTGGTTTCTAGGAGAGGTTTGGAGGGCCTTGCGTAAGTTTGCGGAGGCCTGGGAACAATTCTTATCAAACCACCTATACAGTGCACTATCTCTAGCTGGTTTTGAACGAAAAAGCTGTAATTTAAAGAAATGCAGTAATTTACAAAACGCTTCAGTTACCAGCCCTTGATTTGAGAACGGGTCCAAGCAGGTGCTAATATCTTCCTAGTTGGATGCCATAAAATTTGAGAAGAGACTAGCTGCATCGACCTTGCCCCATTTTAGTATAAAACCATTATTTCTAGCTACGATCAGTTAAGGGTTCTAGTTTTATTACAGATTTCAGAATCCTGCCACTTATTAGCACAGGGAAGCATGGCATGGTAACTAAATTCGGTAAAGTATGGCTGTGACTTAGTTAATTATGAACTTAAAAAATCAGGAGAAATTATAAAGTCCAACGTGGAAGACTATTCAGCTCTATAAAAAGTAGGGACAAAGTTCCCCATGTGTGGGTCTATTGCATGTTGTAAGTTTAGTTGCCACTTCATTAGGATACTATTTAGCACATTGACAGGTGTAGCATGATGAAAATGGTAAATGGTAACATCTCTGTGATCTACGATTCCACATAGATCCATTGGATCCAGAGTGCATATTTAGGTATTAAAATCACCAAGCCAAATAACACAGAAGTGTTAGGGCGGAACTCCACAAGGTCCTCTACTACGTTATCTAAGTGTAGAGGTGCAGTTTCAGGGTTTTGGAAATTATTATTATAATAGTTCAGAAATAACAAGTCCCACTTTGTGTTGCCTTTAATCATCAAAGATGTGAAAATAGGGAGAAGTAGTTAGGAAGCGCCAAACATTAAGGGCAGCCGTGTTGGAAGTCCTAAATAAAAATTGGTCAAATCTCCCAGGTTTCTTGCATGCAAATGATCTGAAAGTCGGTCAAGGCGGTAAGCCAGTCCTCATTATTCCACTTACTGTTAAATTCAGCAATGCTCCAAGTCAGAATGGGGTAAACTAATTGATGTAAAACCGAGGTGTGGTCCTTAACGGCCATAATGGAAGGAACTAGGTTCGAACAACTAGGTAGTGCTGTGTTCCCCCGTAGAGAATTTGTGTCACAATCAACCTCAGCACCTGCAGTCCTAGATAGAGGGGGAATCCGGGGCATCTGGTGGTTGGCCATCTGCCAATCGCAGGAGTCCAATCCGGAAAGAGGAGCGAACCTGTTGGATGTGCACAGGTAGGTGTGATTACTAGGTGAATGCGTAGTAGCATTGGTCGATGGACCTGATACTACATCTGGTGCCCCCCTGTTGTGTTGAATGCTCGGTGACCTGTCACGGTGAAAGGGCTGACTTTTATAAAAGAAACCAAGGGAGACTAGGATTATCCTGGTCCCTGATTTAGGAGCTGAGAAAGTAGATCACTAACAAGGTAAGGACAGTCAGATTTTAAACCAACATAATCACTCTCCTATACCTTGGGAGAGGGACCAACCCACAGGCTTCTCCGTGCCATTAGTAAGTGGTTCTGGATTAGATGCCCTGGCCTCGTATAATTGCATAACCAATGACGCGCTTTGGCCATAAACTGGACAGTAGATTCTCTCTGATGGAGTCTCATTGCTGGGACACTGACCTGTACGAGGACAAGAGGACATGCAGCAGGAGGTAGGTTAAGACATTGGTACTTAGTGTAGGGAAGTAGGATCAGCTTCTAATGGTAAACCCAATTTTTTGCTTGATGTTGCACTATTTTTGACTAGTTTGACTGGGATCCTGCCAACCAGGACCCCAGTCTATCTGCTTTCTACCTAAAATGTTATGTCATGTACTTATGTACACTCCAGATTGGATACTGGTACCCCAGAGGCCTCTCATGGGCTGAAGCATGTATTATGCCACCCATGAGAGGTCATGCAAAAAGGAACTATAGGCCTGCCATTGCAGCCTGTGCAAGATGGTGCATGCACCACTTAGTTTAGATATAGGTTTACTATATTTATAGGCCACTACACTTAAAACCTATAAGTCACCTCTACAGCAGGCCTTGACAATCTTGAAGGCAGTGTGCTGGGTTTTACTTGAGGTTACCCCTGCATGAGCAGAGCACTTCTGCAGCCTTCAGAGACCATTCTCCTGGGTTGTCAATGACGCAGCCAGACATATAGGTAGAGGTGCATTATATGCTTGCGTAAAATGCTATCTCGAAAAAAGCTGCAACAAACCATGTCATGTTTGGTATCAAACACCTTGGAATCATACCTCCACACTGGTAACTGGTATGGGAGGTCTGATTCCACCCAAGATTTGTGGGGTCCTAGTATTCCTGGTACCAGCTTTCTCGACCCAGACAGCACAAAATGGTTGCTGCCAACCAGAGACATTTCTGCCCGCCTGCTGCTGAACAGGCTTGAGCAGAGGAAGGCAGCACAATAAGCAACCTGTCAAAGGGAGGTGTGACCACCTCCCAGACAGGATTTAGTGAATTGGAACTGGGTGGGTGCACTTTCAAAGGGCCTGAAAGTCTGCACGAGGGGCACATTTGGTGTCCCTGTGCATAGTCCAGTTCAAACCAGTCCTGGGAGCCGTTGGCTCCTGCTCTGGTGCGAAACTGGACAAAGGACATGGAAGTAACCGCCCACTGTCCTGACCCTCCCCTGGGAGGGTCCCCTGAAATCTGTCCAACTCTCCCATGGGTACAAAAGGGCTTACCTAGCTGTAGGAACCTATATTCGATGTGGACAAGATTCTGAACAAGAAACCACTGACCTTCGACCGTCTGGACACTCTGGACTTCGACTGGGCCTGACTTCGTCCCCCTCTCCGTCCAAAGCATCGTCTGTGCCTGTGCACCATACAGGCAGCGTGCAGGACCTGTGGAGCATCAAGGACAACTGAAGTATCCCCCTTGGGGTGAAGAAGTCACTCCCCTACAATCGCAGGCACCGTAACGCAACTGACCGGTCTGCTTATCCTGAGCTCCTGAGGACTCCAAAGGCTCCAGCAGCACAGGAGGTGGGTCCTTGAGGTCAAGCTGCCCTCTCACCAAGTTTGAGGCCAGAATCCCTAGTGGGGACTGCATAACACGAACCCCTGTGCACAGCGTACATTTGCAAGTGCATATGCTTGTTGGAGTTCCCCAACTAAGCTATCAATAGCCCCAACCTCTGCGCACATTTCATACAAAGGACTTCGGCCTCCTCGCACTCTGTGACTTTGTGGAACTGCTAGAGGTCCCCTTGTGACTCCTGTGCCTTCGGCATGTGGGTCAATTTAACGGACAACTCGGCTTTTCTTGGGCTCTCCTGGTTGCTCCAGGCCTGCCCTGACTCCCCTCGTTTTGGTGAGTCCTGTGGTCCTTGCTGGGCCAAACTGTAACCTTCTTTGACCTTCTTCGTGGGTTGCGCTGCCAAGGCTTGTTGGTGCTCCCGCCGGACACCGACCCCTCAGCACTCGACATCCTTCGAGGGACTGCTCGTATCCTGCTCCTGGTCATCCTCGGAGTCTCCTGGTCCCTGCAGCTGTAGAGTCAAGGTCTCCAGCTTCACACTTGAAGCACCTGACATCGGTGGGCATTCGCCTACCGAGCCCCAGGTCACTCCTGAGTGACACAGACTCTGTCCCCTCTGCTTTCTGGTTCCTTCCATCAAGAATCCACCTGTGGGTTCCAACTGACACTTTTCTTCTTTCCACCAGTGGCATTTCTTTGAAGACTCCCATTGAGAACGAAGGCTGTTTCCGATGCCACTTCGACCCTATGCACCCAGCTTCCCTGGGATAGGTACCTCTGGTATTTCAGTACCCACGGGTAGGGTGGCTCTACAACCTTCTATGTTCTAAAGGATTCCTTCGTAATCCACTGGGAAAGGTCCTTAAACTGTAATACTGCAACCACTACTTTCCCATTGAATTGTACGTAGCATGTGGCTGTGTTCTCACACTGCACCCGTCCTCCGTGGGGTCCCTACTTACCCACCTTGGGTGGTTCCTTGGGGTCCCAGTGATTCTATATCCTCTAGACACTGTCTTGACTCAAGTTGTGGTTCTTATACCACTATTTTAGTATATGGTTTGGTCTCCCCCGGGAGCCCACTGTGTATTAGTGCTACTTACGATTATTTCTGTGCTACAGTATTGTGTGCTTTGTTATTATCTGCGTGTAGCAGATACTGTGAGGTATTTAACATGTGTTATAATAATAAATACATATTTTTATAACTCCTGTGTGGTTCTCCTTTCATTTAACC
This sequence comes from Lissotriton helveticus, assembly GCF_964261635.1. Lineage (NCBI taxonomy): Eukaryota > Metazoa > Chordata > Amphibia > Caudata > Salamandridae > Lissotriton > Lissotriton helveticus. Next base: position 1,297,245,185 of record NC_136067.1, on the reverse strand, counting down.
AATACTATAAGGTTGCATTCTGGTAAAACAAGCTGCTTAACATTCCTTCAAGAGTAAGCCTGAAGGCTGCTCTCCACAGCTACCACTTGGATAGCTTTCTAAGGTTATATTTGAACTCTTAAACCACCATAAGGGTTGTTTGTACAGGTGCAAGGTGCCCACTTTAATTAGCGGACATCATATACCAGGCCACCTTCTCACACTTGGTCTCCTTATGATTCAGCTTAAGAGCGATGTTAGGGTAGATATGAGATGCATCTCTGAAGCCCTCCCCCTGCTTGTTTGGATCTACTATATTCTTGAGAGTCATCTGGGTCCATTGGGTTAGGGGATCTGGGGCTCTTTGCAACAAGTTGCCGTCCCCCACAAGGATGATAGGTGCCGAGGCCGGACCAAACTCATCCGCTTCAACGGTGCTACCCAGCTGGAGGTGGGAAGGCCCTGCGATGGGGACATTGGAAGTACTAAGAGGGATGTTTGTTGCATGAGCTTGAGTGAACAGGGGGACAGTTAGAGTATAAAATCTCTTGGAGTTTGTTTGATTTTATCCAGCCTTAACTGGATGGGATTTAACAATGTGGATAACTGGCACAAATGTACGAGTTACTTACCTTCGGTAACAATGTATCTGGTAGAGACGATTATAGCCGCAGATTCCTTCACGTAGAATTATCCCCAGCAGTGAGACTGGATCCAGAAGCTTTTTGCCACAGCATCCCTGCACGCCGGGGACGGGGCGACATCACGCGACTCCGCCCATGCGTCGTCCGCGTAAGTGACGTCAGCGAGGTCACATAAAACCCACCCGGGCGCGCCTATGTCAGTTTTCTTCGGAGAACTTTTCCGCACCACAACACGGAGCCACCAAACAAAAAGTGTGGGACAATGGGAACAGTGTGCGAAAGAGTATACAAAAAAGAAACCCCATAAATGCAGTGCAACACTGCAGTGTCCAAGGGGGGGGGGGGGGAGAGAGAGAGAGAGAGAGAGAGAGAGAGAGAGAGAGAGAGAGAAAGAGAGAGAAAGAGAGAGAAAGAGAGAGAAAGAGAGAGAAAGAGAGAGAAAGAGAGAGAAAGAGAGAGAAAGAGAGAGAAAGAGAGAGAAAGAGAGAGAAAGAGAGAGAAAGAGAGAGAAAGAGAGAGAGAGAGAGAGAGAGAGAGAGAGAGAGAGAGAGAGAGAGAGAGAGAGAGAGAGAGAGAGAGAGAGAGAGAGAGAGAGAGAGAGAGAGAGAGAGAGAGAGAGAGAGAGAGAGAGAGAGAGAGAGAGAGAGAGACAGAGACAGCCCAGGGGTCCTCGCAGAACGGGGAGGAAGGGCGGGCCGTGAAGGAATCTGCGGCTAGAATCGTCTCTACCAGATACATCGTTACCGAAGGTAAGTATCTCGTACATCTGATACAGACTACTAGCCGCAGATTCCTTCACGTAGAATAGATACCCTAGCAATTCCCACAGGAAAGGAGGGCCTGCGAAAGGACCCCACCAGCCTGGACAGACAGAAGGCCCACAGAGGACCAGACCTGTAGACCAGGGAGGTAACCTCGTCCCTACCAGGCAAGAGGACCCTCACAAACCAAACGCCAGCAGCCCCAGAAGGGATGTAGGCGAAATAAGGAAGAGTGGAAGCCCACACACTCACAACACAGGGACCTAGAGCAAGGCCGGAGAGGCCGAAGCACCCCACTCCACTCCCAGGGCAACAGAGCTTCCACCCAACGCCAGGACAGGCAGAGGAAAAAGAAGAAGCCCAGAGGATCCAAGGAAACCAAGGAAAGAGGCAAGCCCACCCAGAGGGAAAGCAACCGGCCAGCCAGAACAGTAGCTAGAACCATAAGCCGCCAGAAGCATGAAGGACACTGAAGCATTCCAGCTCTCAGCACAAGAGCAGGCGGGAAAGGAAATGGCCGGACCTACTACCACAGGGCCGCGCACATAACCTCAAGAAGCAATCGCAACATACAGAAACGTCATGGAGAACAGGCACCCGAAGGCAACCTGCACTCCCCAGCAGAGCAAAGCTATATAACAACTACCACTACCCCACATAGTGTACGGTAAGTCCCAAAACACGGGAACCCTCTTTGGAAGAACTTCCGCAGCAGAAGAACAACAGGCTGCCATCAAACGGAAGGTCAATGAGCCGCTCCCGAATATTCTCAGGGAACAAGCCGTTCCAAAGCCAAGCATGGCGACGGAGGGGGACTAAGGAATCCATGGCCCGGCCCAACACATCTGAGATGTCCGGAGCGGCGAATAAACGCCGCTACCTCCCGGCCATCCAAAGCATGATGCGGTAAGTCCACCTGAACAGTCTCCTGGGAAGTCACAGATCCTAGAGACTCAGCCGAGTCCCACAAACAAGAGGAGGCCCTTGCCAAGACACACAAGGTGTTAAGGGCCCGCAGGGCAGCACTGGTTGAGGCAAACATGTTACACCCCCAAGAGTCCTGCGAGCGGGCCTCCCGGGACGGCGGAGTCAACGGTGGCTGCAGGGAGGGGAAAGCGGTCCTCAAAAGTGGACTGGCAGCAGAGGAGTGGAGGGAGAGGCACGCCGGGTCACGTGGCGCCGGAAGATGTTGGTGCAAAAGGTGTTGAGACACCGGTTCCCCTGAGGCAGGACGCCTCCAAGCTCCCGCAGGGAAGAAAGGAACAAAAACCCTCAGAGGGGAGTAAGATCTCCCTACCACCAGAGCCCTGGTAGAGAACCTCCAAGTGATGGTCGGCCGGAAAATGAGCAATCGGGTTCCCCATGCTCAGAATGCCCACAGTCGTGGCCACTGCGTGAGCGAATGCTGCACCCGCCTCCGTAGGGCCCTGCGGAAGAGAAATCAGTTCCTCCGTGGGTGACGGCTGTAGACTAAGTCGGCCGTCTCCAAAGCCAAGCGGGACGGGCAAAGGCCAGACCTGAAAGCTAGAAGGTAATGAAGAATGGGGTACCTGCTGCTCCTCCACCTCAGCACCTTGGCCTCAGAAAGGGCAGGGAGCCAACCTTCGACGACTCCGGTGAAAAACACCACGCGGCGGCCAGTCTCTGGGGAAGAGGATACCAATATGCAGCCAGCCTCCGGAGAAGAGGGCGCGTCCGAAGACGAATCCGCGGCACGACCTCTATGTGCAGCCGTGGAGTCCGCACCCTGAGGTAGGACGCCAGCACCATCCGGCGCTAAAGGAGAGACCGGATAGGGCTCCTCCAAGTCACACTGCACCGGGGACCGGAGCCGAAGTGGCCAAGGGGGGCGCCGACTCGACCTCCGCCGAGGCAGCCACCTGCATGGAGGGACGAGAGGGACCGGGGAAGTGACCCGGAGTCCTCTGCCAACCTCAGCCCAGAATGTTGCGAAGGCGGTCAGGCGACCCATGTGGTGGCACCAGGGACAAATCAACCTCCCACTCGCCCTCCGACGAGGCAGCAGCCCGCGGTGAGGAATGAGAATGGCCCGGAGGGGGAAGAGGAGTCCTCACTCCACCCCTCGGCCTAAAGCGGGACGAGGAGAGGTCACCGACCCTTGTGGCGCTGCTCGAAGCAGACACCGGTGCCTTGACGGCATCAGCTCAGCCTTGGACGAGGCCTTCGCCTGCCCAGAGGGTCGAGCAGGGCTTGGAGATGCGACCCGAGCCCCAGCGACCTCCCGCGACACCACAGGGACTCCCGTGGGAGTTTGCGGTGAGGCAGAGGCGCTGTGGTCTGAAGGAGGGACCCCACCCCAACAGCACCACTTCCTCCAAGCCTGGATCCGAACCAGTCGGCGGCGCCGTGGAGGGCCCCGTGCGAGGCAAGGGATCCGTCTGTGCCCCAGGAGGGGAAGGAGGAGGAGAGGCCAGCGAGGCCAGCAAAGCCACCGTGTATGTCTCTATCTGGACTCTCGACACCCCCTCACCGGGAAACGGTGGATAGGAGGACGACACACGGGCTGCATCACCCGCGGAGAGCCCACGCCCCCGGAAGACCGAACACCAGTCCCCGGGGACAAACTGCGACACTTACCCACCAGGGAGCGACTCTCTCGCGACATCGGAGAAGGACGAGGACGAAGACCACGGCCGTATCTGAAGCAGTTTGCCGAAGCTGATCGAGGGGAGGAGGTCAACCTGGAGAGACGCGCCAACAGAATTTTCATTCTGCGCTCCCGCTCCCGCCGCGACTTCGGCTTCAACTGTTGACACGCCTCACAATCAGTGGTGCCGTGATCCTCCCCCAAACACCACATACAAATGAGATGAGGGTCCGTCGCCGACATAAGATGTCCACACGACGTGCGAGTTTTAAAACCCGAAGGCATTCGCACACTGTTCCACCAGACAGAAGCCAATTGGTGAAGAAAAAAGGGCCCCAAACAGGCCCGCAGCAAGAAACGGAAACGGAGAAACGGAAAAAACTGATGTAGGCGCGCCGGGTGGGGTTTATGTGACCTTGCTGACGTCACGTACGCAGACGACACCTGGGCGAAGTCGCGTGATGTCGCCCCGCCCCCGGCAGGCAGAGATGCTATAGCAAAAAGCTTCCGGATCCAGTCTCACGTCTGGGGATAATTCTACGTGAAGGAATCTGCGGCTAGTAGTCTCTATCAGATAGCAGCAATAAGAGCCTGTGATCGCAGTAGATCGTTATTGACCCCCTCAGTCTCAATACATGATTGTAAAGGTGTTGATTTCTTAAAATTAGATGAAGGAGGTTCCTTGTGAGGTCCTTTCCGCCTCTCGCCACGTGTTGTTAGTGTGGGGGTCTACTTCACTGTGCTGGGGTGAACCTGGGGCAAGGGAATATCAATTGAGGGAGCCGATGCGGCTGGGGGCAAGCTGCAGCGTTCACAGTTACCCTAATAGATAAACCGTTGATCTCATGCGGTGTAACTAGGAGTGGATTTTCAGACCCTTTATGGGCTCCCTACTCCACAGGAGTGTGTCCGCAGTGCACCTTTTAGAGCGTTGACCAGGAACCGGGAAATTATGGCAGGGGGAGCTAAGAGTTGTAGACCTCCCCCCAGCGGTGCTCTAAGGAGATGTACGTCTCTCTCTGCTTCAGGGAACAGACTACCACCTATTGCTGTAGATTATTACTGGTTCCTGATTTGTCCTGGTTCATCCTTCGTGGCATCTACATCTCAATTATCGCTTTGTTTCCCAGGTGGTACCACTAAGCAAAAGGTACTCAGTGGAGATGGCTGTGGCACTGGTGCACTGGGGCAGTTTCCTTTCCATCTTTTCTGTGCCTTTTCTGTGCCTATCCCGCCTTTGTTGGTGGTTTATTGCAGCTTGTCAAGGGCCAGTGTCATCCTGTATTATCCTGTGTAGGGGAGGGATGTTGAGGAGCTGGTGGTGCTGATAGCGGAGTGGTAAGCGCATTTCCTCACCTCCTGCTCCTGCCTGCTTAGTTCATCTCAGATTCAGCTCCTCATCTGTATTTGTATGTGATTTTTAAAGCTCCAGAATCGCCCCTGAAGGAGTATCTCCGCACTGCAGAAAAAGGTGAAAGACAGGTCACAATAATCAGTAACAGAATAGTTCGATCTTGAGGAGTTTCCTGAAACAGAGGAGATTGGAGCATTTATGCAGTTCCATGGGCAATGAATTCCAATATTTCGGAGCTAGGTAGGCAAAAAATGTGCCTCCGATTTGTATTTTCCTGCAGCGGAGGACAGCAAGCAGCCCTTTACCCTCTGAACAAAGCAATCTGCCAGGGAGGTAGAACTTAAGTCTTTCCGCTAGGTAGCTCGGACTCCCACCATAGAGTGCCTTGTGTACTAGGCAGCAAATTTTAATCTTAATTCTCTGGCAGATTGGCAGCCAGTGAAGCTGCCTCAGCCAAGGCCGGGAAGAGGTTCGAGAAGGCATATTAAGAGCCAGATGCGTGGCAACGTTCCGAATCATCTGCATTCTACTTAAAAGGGATTCATTGGCCGATGCGAAGAAAGTGTTACAGTAATCGAGCCGGCTAAAGACCTGGGCTTGAATCAAGGTTTTGCGGACTGATAAGGGAAGCAGCTGGAACACTCTACGAAGAAGGCTCAGAGTGTGGTAGCAGGAGCCGGTGGTTGCCATGACGTGCTCTCTAATAGATAGAGAGTGGTCCAGTCGGACCCCCAGGTTTTTAGCGGTAGGCTTCGGGATAGGGACAGGACCTAGCGTGAGAGGCCACCAGTTTGGCGACCAAATCATTTGAGCGGTGCCAAAGAGCATGATCTTAGTTTTGGAAGCATTCAGCTGGAGAAAATTATCGGTCATCTAACCAGATATTGCATACATGCCCTCCGCAGAGATGTTTGGGTGAGTCTATGTCATTATCGAACGATAGGAGTAATTGGGTGTCGTCTGAATAGGAATAGGGTGTGAATCCATGTTCTCCAATAATTTTGGCAAGGAGGGCTACATACACATTAAACATGGTGGGGCTGAGGCAAGAACCCTGGGGTACCCTCTTGGTAAGCTTCAGGGTATGACAACGAAAGGGGCACAGGTTGATTGTTAGAGTGCGCAGGTCCAGAAAGCTAGCAAGCCACTTTAATGACTGTCCCTGCATACCAGTCTCTATCAGTCTGTGAATAAGCTTCTGGTGAGAGACCGTATCAAAGGCAGCTGTCAAATCCAGCAAAACCAGTAGCACTGCCCTGTTGTTATCCAGTGCCACTGTGATGTAGTCAGTAACCCCGATGAGGGTGGTTTCAGTAGAGTGGTTAGGTCTGAAACCAGACTGGGAAATATCAAGGATGCCTTGAGATTTAAGATATCTCATCAGCTGAGTGTTGATATACCCTTCATACAGTTTGCTCATGATGGGAAGGAGCGAGATGGGTGATAATTAGCCAACACATCCGCGGGTACCTGTGCTCTTTTCCTTATTGGTAGCACTTGAACTGCCTTCCATTCAAGTGGGAGTGCCCCTTCCCTTTAGAGGTGTTTAGGATGTTGCAGATGGTGGGGGCTAGAAGAGGGGCGAGTGAGGCAAACAGATAGGCTGGCAGTATATCTAGAGGTGAACCAGATTTCGCTGTTCTCAGCACTGCTTCAACTTGTGGTATCTGCAGAGCAGAAAAGTGATCAAGGCAGGCTTCGTTCCTGTACCTTGCGGGAGACTCTGTGTCCATATATCTCCGGCCAATACATCACACCCATCAGTTATATACTCCCTCTCAGTATTCGACACCATGGCCTGGTCGAATATGACATCCCCTTCCCCTTTCCCTTACGATTCGAAATAGGTCCAACTGGATATTTCAGGCACCTATTTTCCACCACCAATATGGCCGCCTACCGGCGCCACTATCCTCCCTCCCGCCCCGCTCCAGTTGCCGGGCAAGCTGACTCTCTGACGCATGCGCGTAGTACCGCTGAGGCCCCGCCCCCACGCGGACTCGGCGAGACTCGGGCTACTAATACCGCTCTTGAGCCCAGTGCGGTTACCAGCTGCTCTGTCCTGACCAGACGGTGGGGGTAGGTGTTAGCGGCTCCGACCGCACGCTTTCCGGGTAAGTGGCTCGTTTGACTGTCTCGGGGCGCTCTGCCCCCTTTTGTGGACCGTGGGTGGTATCGCACATGCCTTGGGAGTGTAACCTACACGCCCATGTTTCTGCTCACGCCTCCAGCCTCCAACCGAGCACGGCTTAGTCTCCGGTGGGCGGGATGACGGTGTGGCCCGTCGGTTCAGTGAGTCCTGACCCCTAGCGCCCGTTGGGTGTGCTGGGTCGCCTCTCGCTGTTTCATGGTCCGCGCCCCACTCTTGACCGCCGGTGTATCTGGCCGGCTTAACTGGATGGGTTAGGCTCCAGGAGTTAAACTTACGGCCGTTCGGGTGCATGTCCTCCGCATGAGCCCTGCCTCCTGGCGAGCCTCAACACCCATGATGCTACCTTCATTATGGGTTTAATACAGATGACGGGTTGTCATCAACACTGTCTTGCTCCCTCCCTAGGTTCCTGACCTTACGTGCAGGTCCCACTGGAGCAGACTGCGGGGCATCTCTCGATCTCCCCTAGGGTAAGAGCTCTCATTATGTGCCCCCCTTGGATATGAATTTTATAGTCCCGCAGCCACTCATTTTGTATCTTCTTTTTGTTCTGTGCATGACATATATCTGTGCGCCCCACTAAGCAGACGCAGCTTGATGTCAATGCAACCATTGTTCTAAACCAATGGTTTTAACTCTAACCCCCCCCTTTTTTCCTTGTAAATACGAGTATGTCCTCTGATGTGTGTCGTGTGAGTTTGCTAGACAAACAGTTTACTGTCACGGTGTTCTGTTATGTTTTATCCCTCTAGGTCACTCATACCGAGCAGGATTTCCTTGCCTGCGCCTTTATGACCTTTTGGCATAAGGTTGTATGACTACAGTTTTTATTTTCACAATTTATTATTGTTTTCACTGTGTAGTACGTCCCACCCTGGGTCCTGATGAAATGCCGCGTAGGCATGAAACATGTTGACCACACCAGGGGGTTGTAGATATCTTGCCCAACATAGACCAGTAGCAACTATCTCCCCTCCCACCTTTTTACCAAGGGCGCCAGCCACTCTAATAAATTCTCTTGTGGACTGACCCACCTTTTTTATCTTCACCTCACCTCCTACGACTACACCCCTTTTTCTTCCCCACACACCCGCATGCACCATATGGCAGGGATTAAAGATCTCCGTTAAAGAGCCCCCTTGAGGGTGCCCGCTGAACATTGCAGCGCCAGTTCAGCGAGGAGCAAACCCATATGATGAAGCATGACATCTAGCTTGCTAGGTGTGTGAGGGTTTTAGTCCCAACAAGGGAATTTCCCCCCTTCTTTGGCTTTTCTCTTTCTCTCTGTACACACTACATATTGACATACTCTACCTCCTCTCTACCCAATCTGGGGAACTTTGTACTTTACATTGTGGCTAATCTTTTGGACGTGTACACTGGACCCCTTTAAATATTGTCCGCCCTGGTTCCCCCTCTTTGTTATAGGCTTCATTTATTCTCAGGGTTGAAGGTGGTAGATCAGAGGGATCCAGGAAATTGATTATACATTAGATTGATTTTTTCTTCAAACTAATTGACTATGTTATCACAGAGCATCAGGAGGGAGGAGTCTGCTGAGAACATGCAATGGGATTAGTAAAAGAGTTGGGAACTTTGTAAAGCTCCTTGGTAGAGTTGCCAGCCTGATTTAGACTTAAGATAATGTGGACTTTACGCACCTTTTTTATGTTCTTGTGGTAACTAGCAAGTGTGGTTTTATAGGTAAATTTCTCTTTCCCCATTTGGGTTTTACGCCAGATTTTTCCCATTTTTCCCAGTTCGATTTTTCATTACGCAGGTCAGGAGTGCATCAGACTGCATGTTTCTTTTGGGTGATAGTATGCTACAGTTTAAACGGTAATAGGGTGTCTATAGCAGAGGTGATGGCCTCGTGGAAGACCCGAGCCTATTATCAATATCCATAGGTTCTTCAAAGGAGGGGGGTACAATATTTTTACTGAAAGAATTGGGCGTAATTTTGTGCCACTGTCTTTTGAGATTGCGTGTGGGATAGGAGGGAAACAATTTATTTGAAAGCCACTAATCTGAAAATAAATCAGAGAGTGATCTAACCAGATCACTGAGCGAGGGGGTTCTGCAGATATATAGGACGAATAATGATGTCCAAAGTATGGCCGGCCGAATGGGTAGGGCCTACATTGATCTTTACTAGGTCTAAAGAGGCCATATCAGCAAGAAAGTTAACAGCGTCAGTGTTCATACTGTCCTCACTATGAATGTTTAAATCCCCTAATAACAAAAAGTGTTTGGTGGAAATAGAGTGAGGGGTAATTTTCTCCGTCATTTTGAGATTAAAATCTTTAAGAGGCCCCGGGGGGACAGTAAATGAGCGCACCATTTAGGCAGTCTTGGGGAGTAAATTAAATCTTAAAAATACATATTTCCATATCTTCATCAGAGGTGGAGTCGATGACAGATATATTCAAAACCTCTTTGTATATAATAGCTATGCCTCCCCCCCACTTTACTTTCCCTGTCCAATCTGAGAATCCACTACTTACCAGGATGGGCAAGGGTAATAGCTGGTAGTGAGGAGAGTTTAAGCCAGGTCTCTGTAAGTAAGCCTAAGTCTGGGAAATCGGAATTCACTAGATCCCATAGTTCGGAAGCATGTTTGGGCAGGAATCTTATATTCTCTAAAAAAACCTCTTCAGGAGGGAGTCATATTCGTAGCTTTGGAACTCACTAGGTGTGTGTGTGTGGGGGAGGGGGGGGGAGTACCCACATGTGCCTGCTTGACTTGACTATTGTGACAATTCCCCAACTCAGGAGAGAGCTGTCTCTCCGGGCAGCTCTGAAAGTGGCAGCGTTTACAGGTGAACGGTCCTTCAAGATAGACAAAGTTTAAAATAACGAGGGTTACAATAAAGGAGAGCAAAATAATTAAGAGTTAAGCACGGTCGCAAAATGGTCACAAAATGCAGAGCAGAGACGCTCGAAAACACAAAAAACCTGTGGCAGTGCTGCACGTCCGCGAAGTCATCCCTCTTGAGTAAGGGAGACTTCGTGACGACTAGCCCGTCAACCCAGTAGATTACTGCAGCAACCGGAAGTAGTTTAGACTTCTGTTGACGCGCTCGCTCTCTCCACTCAATTGGGAAGGAAAAGACCGTGGTGGACCGGAAAGCGAGCAGGCGGTGAATACAGGAACACCTGGACCAGGTGGGTCTGTGCAAAGGTACAATTATTAGGAACTGGTAGGACTAAGTTGAGTTTTTAACACAACTGACCAAGTAGCACAAGATTAAAATAACGGGGTTACAATAAAGGAGAGCAAAATACTTAAGAGATAAGCACGGTCACAAAGTGGTCACAAAATGCAGAGCAGAGACGCTAGAAAACACAAAACACCTGTGGCAGTGCTGCACGTCCGCGAAGTCATCCCTCTTGAGTAAGGGAGACTTTGTGATGACTACCCAGATCTTTTGACTGGGTGTGAGTGTATGATTGGTTCAGATGCTCCGTCCATCACCACCCCCTTTTGTACCGCTTTTGGCCGCCATAAGTGTGGCAGGGTATGCTCAGACGTGAGTCCCTTGCTCACTTTGCCACTGGATTCAAGCAAGCCGGGCTGAAGACGGCTGTAATGCCAGAAACCGGTCCTCGGAAGCTTGTTTCCGGTCCAGGGAAGGCATGGCTTGGCAGTTCGGGCTGGACTGTTCCCATGAGGCACAGGGTCAGACTGATTTGCATATAGCCATGTCTGAACTGGAGTGGCAGAGTGGGCTAAAGAACGGTGATGGATTAAACCCAGATCTTTTGACTGTATGTGAGTGTATGATTGGTTCAGATGCTCCGTTCATCACCACCCCCTTTTGTACCGCTTTTGGCCGCCATAAGTGTGGCAGGGTATGCTCAGACGTGAGTCCCTTGCTCACTCTGCCACTGGATTCAAGCAAGCCGGGCTGAAGACGGCTGTAATGCCAGAAACCGGTCCTCGGAAGCTTGTTTCCGGTCCAGGGAAGGCATGGCTTGGCAGTTCGGGCTGGACTGTTCCCATGAGGCACAGGGTCAGACTGATTTGTATATAGCCATGTCTGAACTGGGGTGGCAGAGTGGGCTAAAGAACGGTGATGGATTAAACCCAGATCCTTTGACTGGGTGTGAGTGTATGATTGGTTCAGATGCTCCGTCCATCACCAACCCCTTTTGTACCGCTTTTGGCCGCCATAAGTGTGGCAGGGTATGCTCAGACGTGAGTCCCTTGCTCACTTTGCCACTGGATTCAAGCAAGCCGGGCTGAAGACGGCTGTAATGCCAGAAACCGGTCCTCGGAAGCTTGTTTCCGGTCCAGGGAAGGCATGGCTTGGCAGTTCGGGCTGGACTGTTCCCATGAGACACAGGGTCAGACTGATTTGCATATAGCCATGTCTGAACTGGGGTGGCAGAGTGGGCTAAAGAACGGTGATGGATTAAACCCAGATCTTTTGACTGGGTGTGAGTGTATGATTGGTTCAGATGCTCCGTCCATCACCACCCCCTTTTGTACCGCTTTTGGCAGCTATAAGTGTGGCAGGGTATGCTCAGACGTGAGTCCTTTGCTCACTTTGCCACTGGATTCAAGCAAGCCGGGCTGAAGACGGCTGTAATGCCAGAAACCGGTCCTCGGAAGCTTGTTTCCGGGCCAGGGAAGGCATGGCTTGGCAGTTCGGGCTGGACTGTTCCCATGAGGCACAGGGTCAGACTGATTTGCATATAGCCATGTCTGAACTGGGGTGGCAGAGTGGGATAAAGAACGGTGATGGATTAAACCCAGATCTTTTGACTGGGTGTGAGTCTATGATTGGTGCAGATGCTCCGTCCATCACCACCCCCTTTTGTACCGCTTTTGGCCGCCATAAGTGTGGCAGGGTATGCTCAAACGTGAGTCCCTTGCTCACTTTGCCACTGGATTCAAGCAAGCCGGGCTGAAGACGGCTGTAATGCTAGAAACCGGTCCTCGGAAGCTTGTTTCCGGTCCAGGGAAGGCATGGCTTGGCAGTTCGGGCTGGACTGTTCCCATGAGGCACAGGGTCAGACTGATTTGCATATAGCCATGTCTGAACTGGGGTGGCAGAGTGGGCTAAAGAACGGTGATGGATTAAACCCAGATCTTTTGACTGGGTGTGAGTGTATGATTGGTTCAGATGCTCCGTCCATCACCACCCCCTTTTGTACCGCTAGCCAGTCAACCCAGCAGGTTACCACAGCAACAGGAAGTAGTTTAGACTTCCGTTGACGCGCTCGCTCTCTCTACTGAATCTGGAAGGGAAGCCAGTGGTGGACCGGAGAGCGAGCTGGCAGCAAACACAGGAACGCCTGGACCAGGTGGGTCTGTGCAAATGTACAACCACCAAGAATTGGTAGGACCAAGTTCAGTCTCCAACACAACTGACCAAGCAGCACAAGTCCAAAACAACAAGGGTTACAACAAAGGAGAGCAAAATGCCCAAAAGAAAAGCACGGTCGCAAGCGGCTACAAAATGCAGAGCAGAGACGCCAGAAAATGCTAAAAACCTGTGGCAGTGCTCCTAATCCTTCTATGCAACTGGTCTGCTGGAATGCTGGGCTTCCCTCAACACACAGGCTTCACACAGCACAGCACGGCGTCTGCACGGAGTCTGCACCTAATTCCTTATTTCTCGCTCTTACTCCACTGCTCTTGTCTAGTCACCATGTAGTGAAAGGATTAAGTAATTCAGTGCCTCACACAGCGCCCGAACACATGAGAGCTGCCTGGTCAGTGCATTCAAATTCTAAGTTCTCACTCCTAACCAAAGGTGTACCATTGCCTGATACTCAATCAGTCTAGGAAGGGGCCTGCCAACATACTTTATTTTTTATTCCAAAGCTTTTTTGGTCCACTGTGAAGTCAATGGTGCCTATTGGACTTGGCATGGATAGGATGACAGGCATGCACCTTTCCAAAAAACAAAACTCATCATGTAGGCTGTTTTGGCATGGGCAGTATAGCTCGTGGGATCCTTTTTCACTCTCCTTGAGAGGCACGCCCAGGGCGCCATCTTCAAGTCACAATCTAGTTGCATGTCACTCCTGATCTGTTAAATGGAGACAGCTGCGTTTACGTACAGTGGACATGCTGCTGGCATGTTGAAGGTGCACCAGAGGCAAGCACCTTTGCGCCCATCCGAGTTCTGTCCGTGCTCATCACCAGCCATGCTGTCCTTTTGGTGTCGGAGACTGGCTGTCTTCATCGAATAACATACATCAATTAGTAGTTGCTGGATATTGAGAGGAAATGAGGGAAGGGAATGAACTTTCTGAGGTAAGCTGTCAGCAGGAGTGGTGTCCTGTGATGACAAACTGGAATGCCAAGACAGTAAAAAGAGATCATATTAATATTCCCATTAGTGAGGTCTGCATTAAGCGGAATGAATCTATAATCACTCTGACTAACAAGGGGTGGTCTAGTGCCCTTCATAAGTATAGCATCCAATGTGCACTGATAAATGCATGGTCAGCAGTGTGCCACACCTTTGAATTAAAAGACCAGTTTAGTGCGGGGACTCTTACTGTCCTTTGTGTCACATAGACGTGGTTCACGGTGTCATATAATCCTGTACCAACATTCGACCAGCTAGTTAGAACATCATACACACGGCAAGGCCTAAGTGACTGGGAGGTGGCATACTGATCAAAACAGAGCAACAGTTCATAATTTGTGAATGGAGACCTACTAACTTGACCATGGTAGAGACTCTGGGGTTTTCTATCATTTCACAGATTGTCACTCTTTTTAATGATTTACTCTGTTACTACCCTCCAGACCAAGCTGATTCTTTCATCTGTCTTTTTCTGGACCTGGTCTTATCTGCCTCGCTGACATATAACAACTTGGTGGTTTGGGGCAATTTTCAACTCTGGGCAGACACTTTGCAAGTGGTCAGGTTACTGGAGGGAATTTCAGCCTTTGGGTTGGACATGCTAGGCACACTCTAAATCTAATATTTGGGCCAAAATACCATACCTATTCTGAAGAGGGAATCTAGCAGGTATGGATGTCCCACTCATTAATCCATTTCCAGGTCCTGTCACAGCAACTTATTTTAGGGAAAGGAAACAACGTGCGGAGACAGACGGATTAACAGAATAAATATCGCCCTTGGTCGAAATTAAGCACCTCACAGCTGGTAGGAGCTATGTCATACACGCCACCCTGGGGAAATATTAGAAATACTCTACCAGTATAGGTAGGGTATGATAAATATTTAAACGGGGTGCAATTGGTGTTGGATACAGTGTTAGCAGCAAAAAACTGGTGTAAGACCCAGTCTATCCCTTCTGCATTTTGGTTCTCCCCTACTCTTAAAGAAGTCAAACTAAGATGCAAGAAATGGATTGTTTATTTTGCTGACAGGTATTACTTGTTTTTAATGTTGTAGACTGGGGGACTAATGTCTAGTGCCAAGTTTATGTTCTGGTATCCCTAAAATATGGTAAAATTGGCTATAACCTAACTGGTATATATATCTTTCCAGTAAGGTCATAGTATATGGTGCATCAAAATACACCAATGAAATGGAAAAGTTAAATGTCACCTGTGGACTGTATCACATGTTGTGCCATTTACTGGGCTGACAAAGATAACATGACTTCAGGCCTACCTATGTAGCCGGCCTATTGCAGCTTTTTAACCTACAGCTTTAGAGCCTGCGGGTGAGCCAGTCGAGATAGCGCCTTTTTTTATGTAACAGGAAATAACCCTACTTTTAACTATGAAATAAGTCACCCTTAATTATGTCTTGTAGCCCACAAACTAAGGTGCCTAGTATTAAAAAGTGGTACATGTAAGAATTTAGTGTTGCCATGTACTTACAGTGGCTAGCCCCCCAAAAGGTATATTCTACTTGAAAGGCTATAGATGTTTCTATTATAAAAACTAAAGTTCATGTAAAATAATAATTCTGCTATACTTGGTTTGAGGCAAGCTATTAAAATGATTCAACCACTATGGTTAGTTTTATTAAAAACCCAATCCATTGATCAAATCACATTTTAATAAATAGTTAGGAAAAGTAGCTTTTAACAAGTTAGACTTTGTATGCCTAAACCTCTAGTCCGCTAATTATCATTAACCTGCCAGCAGTTAGTTCTGTCAGTACTTCCTCTCATTGGGGTATAGAAACTGCGCCTCAAGCAGAAACAATGGTTTAGATCTTTTGCCAATTAGACCTGGGTATTAAGAACTTGGATCCTCTCAGCCCAGGAAGGGCACCTGGGGATGGGTCAGAAACTTCCTAAACTTGAGAGCTACCAGGCTGAGGCCTGCCCATTTATGAGTAACTGTAAAGTGAGACTTGTGAAACAAAAACCTTTGTTCCCTGTGTGGTTATCTGTAACCAGCTTACCACCAGTCAGTTAGAGGGGGAGCTAGTTTCAGAACCAGTTTGGGGTATTTGAGCAGCAGGAGGCTACTCATTTACTTAAACACACCCTGGCTGGCACACCAGCCGCATTCAAGGACAGGGTGCTAACAGGTTGTATTTTACTCAGACTAGTGTACTGTGGGATAGTTAGCAGAAAGGCAAACAGGAAGTGCAGCAAACGCTGAAAGGGGTGCCCCTGGGAAAAATGTTCTAATTGGTTATGGAGTATCCAGGAGTCACAGTCACTGACTGAATCCTTCAAAAGTGGCACCTTACCCACAGCCCATCAGAACACATCTGGAAGAGACAAAGAGCAGTAGAGGACTGGACCTGATACTGTGGCCTATGTGGAAACCTGAAGGGCTGGACCTGCTCCCAGGCCTGATAAGTGGACACCAAGGGTCAGTTGTCTGACATCCTGTACTGGTAATGGGACACAACAAGCTGCAAGAGGCCTTTTTCCTGATGTGCAAGCTGAGAAGTAGCAACTGGGACTGGACTGGACACCACTAGTGGCCTCTGCTGGAGTGGCTCCTGATTCCCTAGTGCCAAAAGACAGAGATTTTGCCTGAAGGTAGGAATCTGTTTTTTCCCGAATTTCTCTATTAGCATGTTGCAATAGGCAAAAATACAGAACAAAACTCACTGGGCAGAGACCCATAACAATACTATAACATATACATAAAACATACTTGCAGCACAGTGTCTCCCCCAAAAATCCAAAATAATCAATATGTGCAGTCTTGGGTCTGGTGCAGGGTTTGGGTGCAAGGTTGGTCCAGGCATGTGCACCTGCGTGATAACTGGAAGGCTTACATCTTTAAACAACTTGTCAGGGAAAGGACGGAAGAGTGAACAGTTAGACACCCATGATTTGTTCTCTCAGCCATACCTTCCCCCATCCCTGTCACAAAACTCCAACAGTGCTCTTTGAGGGGTGGGTGGAGGGGAGAAGTCTTGACTCGATAAAGGCACAAAACAAAAATCTTACTGCTGAGAGGACTTTGGTGGCCATGAAATTTGACCCTTCCCCATTAGGGGAGTTTGCTGTCACAACAAATAGCTTCAGGAGGTCCTCATCCAATGGCTACCTGACTACCAAAGAACTTGGTCGGATATAGCCTGCAGCCTTGCACCACTGGAGGATTTCGACTTCCATTTCACAGACTACGCCAGAAGGCAAAATCTTTAACTGGGAAGACCTGCTTGGAGGTTTTGACTTCTGCCTCATCGAGGTAGGCCTGAAATAGTGTAGAGGTCTTGGTCAACCACGAACAGTGATTTCTGGTTGGTACTTCACTTTTTCTTGGCCTAAAACTTAAAAAAAATTGTATGCTTAGTTTCCCTTATTGTATTTGTCATTTTGGTGATAGTTGGGTTAGAGCAAGTGCATGCCTCCAGAGCACTGTGGAGCGCAGAGTGAGATCGCACCCTCCAATCAGGGTGCTGCTCTCATGCTGGTGAGAGTAGTGCCCCGATTGGTCAATACAGTTTCCCAGTGGCTGGACTGCAGAAGCAACGAGGACGTCCAGGGAGCGAGGATGTCCTGTGGAATAAGGTGTTTTAATTTTCTTGTTTTTTATACCCCCCCAAGATGCCATCTGCCATAATCTATTTTTATAAATTGCTTATGGTTTGGTGTTTATTCAATTGTCTTGGTACTGCTAAATACTTTGAACACATTTTCTTATGGTAAGCCTGTCTGCTCTGTAGCTACCAGGAGCTGAGCCCAGGTTTATATATTGAACTTGAATGTTGACCTATCAGGGGTTTGAAATTATTATTCATATCCTTCTCAACAAAGGACCCATTTTCCTGCCAGCTTTTTATCCTCAAATCCACCCCATTTACCAGTATAAGTTCTTAAAGTTAACCCTGATGACCTCATGTTGAGAAAGAAACTTAGCAATAAAGTTCTGAATAAGCATACCCACATATGATTGAGATGGTCTAAACAATACTGAATCTTTTACATAATAAAGATCCATAATTCTCATACAAAGGTTTCTATACATCACACAACAAAAATGTGAGATAGCTTTCTTGCCAGGGTTATATCTACCAAGAAAGAAGAGCCTTTAATTTAATGTTAAAGAGCAACTTCAACATTTTTCTTTATTACAAACCTTTCAGGTGACCCATTCATAGGTTTATATTTAAGCAGTGCATGTGAAGAATTTCTTGAAGGCTTCTGAGTGAGTACTAATTAGACCAAGTTGATGATTTATGGCTTGTACCGCTAGAGAATCTGCACTGCAATCAAAGACTTTAAAAATGTCGACCTAGAGGGCTGGATCCATGCCAGATTTTTAAGATAACTAAATTTATCTAAATGGGGAAATGCTAAAAATTTGGCATGGATCCTGCCCTCCAGGACCAACTTTGGAGAACCTTGAATTATTGATCGTAGGCGCACTATTCTAAACAAATCTGGGGAAGCTTCCCAGATTATGCCCAGTGACCCACACATTAAATAGGACACACTTTACTTCTAGCAGTGAACTTAACAAAAGTTTGCCACAGTTTAAACTTTTTTAATAAGTAGCCAAATGTATTGAATGCGCCAGATCTCGCCCTATTCTGCATCCCTCAGAAGCCCAACTCATTTGGTAGAAAATGTTAGATTTAGATCCCTAACAATCATTATATTAATTATACCATATTTCTCGGAGATCTCAGCAATGGAACAGACAATTTCCTTTACTAGATTATCATATAAACACTCATGCGAATATAAACATTAGATAAAAGAACATGTGTAGGGACAGACATTTCCAATAATCTTATAATCAAGATTATCCCTTGAATACAGAGGCAATTTTTAACACTTTATTTAGAGTTTTCTATAGCGCGGACCAGATCCAGGGAAGGGTATCAGAGCGCTTTACAATGGGGGCACAATACGAAATAAGACAGCTTGCAAAACGAATAGCATACATAAGATCGACTTATTTTACAAAGTTTGTAATGTCACAGGCGTGAGAGTATGTCTTGCAGCGAGTCAAGAGCAGTGAAGGTGTCTTTCGAGGCAATGAGGGGGCAAGTATAATGTGTACATCTGGAAAAGGTCCAGGTGATAGTTTATGGGAGGAATTTGCACGTAAGGAATGATTTTGCTTCTTTTTTTAACAGAAAAGTAGAGGAGATTTTTCTGATGTGGGGAGGAAGCGAGTTCCATATTCTTGGTGCTGCTCCGGAGAATGCTCAGTCAGAGGTTTTTTCTTTCTGAAGCGTGAGGGTTTCAGGAGTGGATTGTTAGCACTCCTTGAACGTCTGATTCCTCCAGATAAGGTCAGTTTTTGGGATAGGTACTGGGGAGTATTGTGATGAAGCGCTTTGTGAGTGATGCATGCCATTTTTAGGTGGATTCTAGCTTCAAAGGGAAGCCAGTTGAGCGCTTTCAGGTGTGGTGATATGTGGTCAAATTTCCTGGATCCTGTTAGGAGTCTTGCTGCGGCGTTGAGACAGGCTTTTAAAGGGGCGGTTGAGATTTTGGGAATTCCCGCGAGGGTGGTGCATCCATACTCCAGCCTTGATATGACTAAGGACTGAACAGCAATTTTGAGGTCCGGGTTCTCGATGAAAGGTTTCATTTTCCTGAGATAGTTGAGGTGCTACTTTGGCATTTACATTTGTTGCTCTTTGTGCACCCTAAGAGAACACATAATAAACTTACAGTAAAATATCTTAATTGCCAAGTTTCATTGACACATATCAATAGTGGCTTCCAAATGTTTATTTCTTCAAAGTTTTTTAGATGCACACAAAGACCAGAAATGTGTCAACTAATGTACATGTGACCATTCTAAACAGGATATTCTGCCACTTGCCTGGGATTCTTACAGTTTAAAACCGTCAGCAGATAAGCACATATATTAGACTGATTATTAATCAAATCATTTTTATTACATCTTGATGGATACAAGGCGTCCTGCCACATTCTTCTACTTTTTTTAGAGAGGATTTGGCATCTAAACGTTTTGTACTAAATAAAGCCTTCTCAAATATTGGGCAAAGAGTTTGGGAACCAATGTCGGATTTCACGGGGACAATATTAGCTGCCTGAAGCAAAAAGGGTAATCATGGTATTACATATTTTTCCTTTTCTACTATTACTTCAGTATTGGCTACAACTATATTAGATACTAAGACCGAAAGAAAAATTCAGCTCATATTTCTATAGTGGAGCCAGTGCTACCATTAACTATTAGCCGATTAACTATTTTAATGTTTCCTGAAGATAGTAATGAAAGATTAGATATAGAATTAAATGAATCCAAAAGAAAGAACTATCAACTTGCAGAGAGTTCCCTTGAACATTATACAGGGAAACCTGAGCATCTGGCGTATTTTAGAGCTAGTAGGAATAACTCCTTCCAGGTCTATTTCAGGCTGGTCTTCCTCCCCTACCCAAACCTCCGTGCTTTAAACATTATAATTTCAGACTCACTTTTTTATGATCCTAAATATTGTTGCCATTGTTTGTTTGTAGTGTAACATTTTACTGTGTTTATTTACTGGATTTGATGGTGAAAACATAGCACAACTGTAGTAGTGGGAGACTCTTTTTTATATTTACTTGGGAAT
Source organism: Lissotriton helveticus (assembly GCF_964261635.1). Lineage (NCBI taxonomy): Eukaryota > Metazoa > Chordata > Amphibia > Caudata > Salamandridae > Lissotriton > Lissotriton helveticus. The sequence goes on along the minus strand of NC_136067.1, from coordinate 1,297,224,731 downwards.
CACTGGATAGAAATGAGCTTCCAGGTCCCAGAATATTTTTTTTAATGAATGGATTATATCAATACAGACCTTATATTATGTCTCCAGAACTATGCCTCAGCAATTAGATTTCCATGGACTTTCAACGTTTTCTTTAGAACAGGTCAAATAAATAGGACTAATCACAGTACACTGTATACAACATTGATCACTGCCTATTTCCACTAAAGAGTACAGTGTTTTTGAGGTTAATGAAGCTCTTTCAGTACATGAAATGAAATCCGGTGCAGTTGTAAGCTTCGTTTTGCACAAACACTGGTCCTAAATAATGTTTAAAGTATAGATGTAAAAACCTTCGATATATATTAAATTCCTGCAACAGACCTTGCCACACATTTTGGAACTACACAAAGCACAGTGAGTAATGCATTCATGGCAATTACAAACTACTACCTATTCTCTTATCTGGTAGTTGTTTGAATCCTTTCGTATTAATGAAGAAAATGAGAGGTTAAGTATTAATGGGAGTACTGTTATTGGGATCTGAAACAGGATGGTCAATAGTCAGATCAACCTCTTTCAGAGTGGCAGGTCAAAACATGTTGACATCTGGTAATATAAATCCATGCTGGGACATTACAGCTCACTTGATGCAAAAGCTTTATACAGTTTCCACCCCCCAATAGCTCAGGCAAATGGCTGTCAAGTATGGGTTCTCAGGTGTTGAATTTAAGGAGAAAGCAAAGATTTTTTTTATACCAATAAATGCATTCCCATTCAAATGTAGTTACCAGTCAATTCACATAAAATAATTTACAATTGCAGAGGTGACAAAGAATAATTGATACTGGAGTAAAGAGAGAGACTGTTTGTAGATGTTAATGCCTTTATCGGATTATTAGCCATTAGGAACACTTTTTATGTTATTTGGTCTCTGCAAAAAGAATTTCAAGGAATTCTTCAGAAGTGTACCTTCCTGATTGCCATTTTGTAAGGTATCAAAAAGAGATTATTGGTCAAACTTATATAACATATATAAATAAAAAACATCCCCATTAGAAGTACAATAGCCACCATCCAAAATACAAAACTGAAAATGATTTTTTTTTATTTAATGTGTCACTTTAGAGTATAATTTTTCAGGGTAGTCCTGACGACATAAAACACAAGAAAATGGTGTGCTGGGACGCTAGTTATCCCTGCATCATTCGATCAACATGTTTTAGCCAGACATTAAGATGCTCGGGTCTGTGGCCTTCCTTAGTACTACTGGATCCCTAACCAAGTTCTTCCTATCTTCAAAGAAAGCGTGAACACAAAGGACTATTTTAATTAATTTAGGAAAAAAAGGGTTCATGGAAGATGTGAGGTGACATCTACCTGCAGTCACGCATTTGTCAAGGATGGTTAGTGGCCAACGCACCACAATTGCATAGATCACTAACAGACCTCTGCAATGGTGCTCTCCACCACAACACCACCTTCATTCACACACTTAACATTTCCAATACTTGAGGGGGCCTAAAACTAAACAAGATCCTTAACTCCTACACACCCCTTAAAATAAAACATCTACCTTCAAGTGCATCTCCATTTACTTCAATTCTGCAATTTTATTCCAACTATATTCATCTATCATCCACTACTCCCTGTAGCCTTATATGCATATTCTTTGACCAGTCCTGAATCCCCTATCAACATCCACCTCTTCTAAATATTCAGCAACGTCAACCTCAATATCAAACACAACCAGAAAGATATACATCTCAACTAAGCTATGATGAAGCTTTAGCAAAAACTCACTTATGATAGAGACTTCTAGCCGCCGATTCCTCACCTTTTGAAAATTCCCCAGGTGTCAGACTGGATCCAGGCACTTTTCAGCAGCCCCTCTGAGAGCCAGTAGGTGGCAGTGTGCAGCTCTGCATTGACACCGTTCTGTCCTGGAAATGACGTGCAGAGTGTACTACATATGTGTAACTCCTTCACAATAATACCAGGTCCTTTCTTTCTATGCCACCAGATGAGGATCCGGAGCTCTCTCTCATATCTCAAATACACTTACCTCAATAATTTTCATCCTAATTTCACTGTGTGCAAGTGAATTTCACAGCAAAAAAGGCAGGTATTAAGCCCTGTAGGGACTATCGCAAACAACTGTCTGCTAGAGATCCCCATCAGATGTGTCTGTGGTGCTTGGGTTTGAGTCACAACTCCAAGACCTGCAGTGACTGATTGTCGATGAACCCGTAGGCTATTCAGGACTACGAGGTGAAGCTTAACATCGCCAAACACAAGGTGACTCCACGACGAGACTGGTATAATTTGCAATCCAACTCAAAGCTTCACTCCCGAGCCTGTACTCACTACAGGATCTAAATCTTTGGGTAGGTCGAAGAAGAAACATACATTTTTTTTAGCAGGACACAGCACTATCTCAGCATTTGCACTGGCCTGAGCAGGTGTTCGGGAGGCGCAATAGCTCTCGATCTCGCTCCCAGAATCCCTTGATTTCATAGTCTATCAGGCAACTAGTTCTGACACAACCAGAGTTTCCGAGGTCATCCACCACTCCAAAACAGATGGAAGAGTTCCGTGAGGCTATGCTCTGACTGACTCCCTCTGGCGAGCCTTAGGACCTCAAGGAGCAGAGAGTCATTAGATCTGGATACCACCAGCGGGTTCGCCCTTTGTGCAAGTTGGACTCTCCAAGCCTGTAAAGACACCTCTGGATTCAATAACAACCCCACCTTTGGCGCCACGGGCCACCTTGGTCCTCAGAACTTTGATTCCTAAGACGAACCCTATCAATTCCGGAAGATACCCACAGAACTCTCCAACTCCAAGTCGGTACCGGTCCAACCTCAACCAAAGCCATGCCCCGCAACAGTTGAGGTGCTGCTTTCCTCCCTTGATCTGCTGCCTCCACAAAAGATAACACACACCCTACAATCCCTTCTTGACACAGGTGATGAGTTCTCCCAGCCCTATTAAAAAGACAATAGAGATGATGACTTGCAGGGGGCTAGTGGTCTCGATAGCTCCCTAAAATGGGCTTTCTCTCAACCCCTGGTCCAGCCACTCCTGAATCCGCTTACTATGCCATGGTAATAAGTAGCAGGGCTGAGGTCCTTGACCTCCAGATCCATACTTTGGAGGTCAAGACTGATGTGTTGATGAATGTCCTCCAGCTGGGACAGACATGCTCTGAGCCCCTTTTATCATTTGATGAGGCACTAACAGATACCTCGTTGGGGGGTTTGGCAAAACCTTGCTTTGTCCTCAGTCAGTGGCAAGGTGCCACTGACCTGCCATGGGCGAGCCTGCATCCCTCTCCCAGCACCCTGCCCCCAAAAGTGCAGTGGTGCAGTCGTCCAAAGCAGATCTAATCTCAACACTTTCCCCGACTACTGTCCTGATAGAGAGGACAAACTGGTGGAGACATTTTGGAAGCAAGTTTTCGCTTCCACAAGCATGGACCTTTGTTCAGTAAAGGTCATCTGCCTCATGGGACCCAGTGGCTCAAGTCCTCCCTGGTGGCACTGAAATGCTCCGACCTGGACTTGCCAAGGACATTAAATCACCATTGTGATGCAGTCAAGTTTACAATTTGTTGTAACTTGTACACCATTGATTCCAATGGGTAAGCCATTGGCACCAGTGTTGCCATTCTCTGCCATGTTTGGCTGCAAACCTTCGGCTTCTCAGGCGATGTTTAGTCCTCACTTACAGAAATGCCCTTTGATGTAACTCACCTATTTGGGGAAAAGGCAGATTATGCTTTAGAGAGATTCTAATGGAAGAGAGCTACTGCACAGTCTCCAGGCTTATTCACCCCGCCTTACGAGCCACACCAATCTTACCACTCCTTTTGCGGTTTTGGTAGAGCTGTCCCATACTGCCAGCCTGCCCTGTCTGAGCAAGGAACCCAACAGTATTAAAAGGTGAGGCCATGGTGGGCACTGCCACCGCGGTCAAGGTGCCACCCAGTCCACTGGCACCCTCTGCAAAACCCTTTTAGCATGGCCTTTTCTTGCTGCAGTATGTAATGAGCATCTAAAGTCTCAGACTAACCTTTCATGTGCTGGGTTGCAGGTAAAGGGGTGGGAGGTGGAAAGGCACTATCCATAACTTAATAAACTGGTAGTCCCAGATCCTCATGTTCGCGGACGATACATTGATAATGTCAAAAACGCCAAGTGGGCTCCAGCGTGCCTTAAGGTGCTTTGAAGATTTTTGTCTGGAGAGGGGTCTTGAAATAAATACGGCAAAGACAAAGTTTATGGTTCTTAATGGCCGTACATCGTCTGGGTTAGACAAACCTTTTAGAGGGATGATATATATGAACGGCGCCCCGCTGGAGCGGGTCGACGCCTTTACCTATCTGGGGGTCACACTCCAGAGAGATATGGGATGGACCAGCCAATTAGATATTGCGGTGTTAAAACACCGCCAGCAGGCTGGCATTCTTCTGAAAAGGTTTAGCTCGTCTTTAACAAAGCCCATTAGCCCACTACTGGAAGTCTACGGAATGAAGGTGTTAAGCTCGACACTATATGGTGCCGAACTTTGGGGGTTCCAGAATTTAAGAAACCGGACGCTAGGAGAAAATGAATTTCTGCGAAAGGCAACTAGCGTTCCTATAAGTACTCCATTAACACCTCTCATGTGGGATCTGGGAAAAAAACGGTTCAAGACCTTGCCTCTTTGCGGCCCTTGTTGTATTGGTGCCGCCTATGGACCACAGAGGAGCTTCAGCACTACGCCCAGGGAGTAAGGAAGATAATGAGCAAGGAAGGTTGTCTAAAAATACACTGGCTGAAGTCCATTCGGTCCCTACTATTCAGGATGGGATTGAGGGAACTATGGGATGACCCGGGAAATGCTGCATTCCCTTCCAAGAAAAACTTGAAAGAAAATTATTGGAAGATGGTAAATGCAGATGTTTGTACAAATGGCCTTTCCTCACACTTAACAGGTCGCTTTCTGGAGTTCAAGGCCCAACCGAAACTGGAAATATATTGGGATGCCATAGACAAACAGCAGGATCGAAAACTCTATTTCCAACTTAGAGTAGGCTCCCTTCCAGTAAGGTCTTTTACAGCTAAATGGGCAGGTGAAAACGGCATGGATAAATGTCCTAAGAGTGGGGAGGAGTGAGAGACAATAAGCCATCTCCTCTTTTTCTGCCCCTAGTATATTGCCCCTAGAGCCAAGTGGGTTAAGCCAATTTGCAAATTACTTGGCACACGTAGGCATGCAGAGGCCCTAAGAATCCTATGTACTGACCCTAGCCCCCCAATTGCCATTGCTATGGCTAAATTTCTGAAATGGGCTTGGGCCATCCGTATGCGATTAATTGTGGAAGGGCTCTGATTATTAAGTACATACCAGCATTAACTATGTATAAATACGTGGGACACTATATCTTACATGAGCTATGTGCAATATTCCCTGTTCTGTATGAAATATGATGGATTTCCTTCTGATTTTTAGAATTTTACGAATTCGTTAAGATTGATATTCGGCAATAGTCTATAGTAGTTTAATCTATTTTTAAATATTTATTGTACTGTTTTTATTGGTTCTTTTATATTGAAAAATGTGGGTTTTATGTATGCTTTTATGACTTAACTGTCGAATAAAGTTTATGAGAGGCAGTCCCAAATCCCAGAGAATCAGTTTGACTTTTGTAATTCAGAATATATAGGTAAGCCCATGCAGTGAAGTAACAAATAACATTTTAGCACAATCAGCCCAAACATGATGTTTGTTCACCCTTTCCATCGCCTAACTTGACTCTTGTTTTGCCACATTTCATGCACAAGACACATAGGTGCAGTATCCCACACACAAGAGGAATAGAGGGTGTTCGAAATAAGTGCTCACAGAAATCAGAATATGGCAAGAAAGCTCATAAGCAGGAGGACGGAGTGGGATCTACCAAACCAACCACAATGTATGGCTGAATAATAAATTGTGTATTTGTGCCAACAGAGATCAATGACATGATCAAAGAATTCTGCAAATTACCAACATGATTACAAAATTAATTTTGAGTGAGTTAGATCTATCCAGGCTGGCTTTTGACAAGGCTATCTTTTCATATTTCATATTGCATGGCTCTATGGCATCTATCAGCAGCAACTAGATTGGGATTCATCTCTACAACCAAACCGTTCCTCTCCAAATATGAGCAACTCAAGCAGAGAAGATGGCAAAGATGTTCAAAAAAAGTAACCATCCATTGCAAACATTGAAAACAACACTAAGTTTTGAAGTATCTGGAATGGCTTACTGAGCGCAGGCAGGGGCTCCATTAACTTCAATCAGCCAAACCTTCATGTCCTTATCAACCATAAAGTCGAATCCAAAGAGCTGAAAACTGTGGTACGGTAGGTGCTTCGTGCTGATTGCGGGTTCAATACAGACAAGGCAGCTTCTGGAAAAAAAAACCATATAAAAATTGTAAACATTTGTAAATCAAAAGATTAAATGGTGGTTCTACATTTTAATGAGCTGATAGGATGAGGAATAGATTTCAAAATGCTCCATTTACTCCTTTACAGCTATTACATGCAGAGCATCACAAATTTAACAGAACATTATCGTAAGCTCCAATTTTCACGGTAAATAAACAAAACGTCTATGAAATGAAATTCAAACCAATATCAATCCGTATGTTAGATGCACCCTCAATGCACTCTTGAATCTGGGTGATCGAATGCACATCTCAATCAGTAAGAATCAGATGGGTATTTGCAGTAAACCAGATTGCTACATTAAAAAGCACAATTGACTAAATGAGTAAAATATATTCTATTTTAATGTAATCTTTTCTTTTAAATGCATAAGTTCAATTCATCAGAAGGTAAGAGTTAGCACATTTTATATCAAAAACATACAGGCCGATCCTTTATTTGATTCATTTCACTTCTTGGTAGGGATGAGGGTAATCACACTTGGACAAAGTAGGAAAAAGCCTTTGGGATTAGACAAAGGTTCAACATCTGAATATAAGCCTTTGATGTTTCTAAAAGAATCAATAAATATTCAAGGCAAAAGATACACTTTGGAAGCCAATAGCAGGTCCACTGAGGTCACTGTATTTGCAGATTTTGGTTGTTCAAATTCCATTTGACTAGAATCTTACAGTATTCTTAGAGCAACTAACATTATAATCCAGTAGGAGAACCAAGACTGTCACACCAGGTTCAAGAGTCAAGGGCATGTTGGATAGACTAACACCAACAAATCCTGCAACAAACTAATCCGTAGGTCCAACACTGGTGGCAGGAAGGCCAATCCTTTGATACTTTACATTTACATACAGTCTCAAGTTTGGTCTTAGTTTGCAACAGCGCTTCAAGAAAATTTGCAGCCCTAATATTGAGCTCCATGTTGACAAATATCATGAGAATCTTAACTTTGCTGACAACAGACTTATTACTATACCCTAGAATGTTACCATGTATGAGGAACTATTGAAAGACAGTGAGATAACAGAGCTTGTAAATAAACATGGATGTTATATTCGCAAGACATGTAGGCTATTGAGTGCATAAATGTTTTTGACGAAATATATTCAATCTGTCTGAATCAAGAGAAAAGCACCAACAAAGGGCAAACGGTTTGGTTCTCTCTGTATTCAAATACTACAATATGCTGACGACAATAACCTTCATATCTCGATGCAATGGGTCGTCAGTTCTCCATCAGAAGGTTATATGATTACAATGTTAAAAACGTTTTAAAAAAATAGAAGTTAGGAGTAGTGGTGTTTACCATAAAGTCTGTAGGAGGGGCAAATGGATAGGGAAATTGCCACATTAGAAGACTTTTTAAACACAACTACCTGGACATTTTTGTGGAAGAAAGAGGTGGCTGTAAATATTATTATGAACATTTAAAATCAAAATTGAATTTGTTAATTTATGCACTCCAAAGCTTTAGAATAATAATGGTGTTGCATACAATATGCCCATAGTTGTCTGTAATTTACACAAAATTATCCACCTCACTAACATATTTACTTTCAGCGTTTCAGGAAAGGTCATCTTTGGATGTTCATTTTCTTTTTGGTCTTTTATCTTCCACAATCCACTTCCCAATGCTAAATTAGATGGCAATGTTCTATTAGGTTAAGGTATATTTTCACCTTCGTCAGACCCAACGTGACACTTTAAGACATGCATTTTGGACATAAACTGAGAAGAAACGCTCAGTTTCTAACCCGTGGGAAATGTATTAGTTTATTTACTTTATATATTTATTTATTTGACAAGGTCACTTGGGTTTTTAGACCAATTCTCGCCATTATGGAATTCATCATTTTCAGTGAGGGGTTTCAAAACAGGCACAGATTCTTGTTAAAACTCAATGTAGAATCAAGATTAAGCAGATTTTGGAGAGAAGAAAGTTCTCGTTTTCTTTTATAGTACATCTTAGAATTTTAGGGCTTTTGGTCCTTGACAATAGCTCTAATTGACTGCTTCTGTCTGTGTAATACGGAATACGAATTTCTGCTGGTCTGTCATACAATACGATTGAAGAATCTCTGCTTCAGGTTATTTGCATCTGCCCAATCTCAGTGCAACGCTATTGCAAATGTGTAGAAATACTTTACTGCCCATATTTATATTTTCATTTATTTATGGGGTTTATTCTGTTTTGTTTTTAACTATTTTACTATCACCTTTGTACATATTTTTATACTGCATGATTTAATTATTCAATAATAAAAAAAACGTGAACAAACATGTTTGACTTCCTGCACATCTCAGGTTCCACATTTGCGCAACAAGTGTTCGTGTCATCTGTATATCCCGCCTGTGACTTCACAGCCCAAGTCCCTTTGCAATTGTGGTACTCTTCTTTCTTTTCAGTGTCTGAATTTCAGGCAAATACCTTTGAAGATGCCTCCTGCCCTGTTTTGACATAATGAAGAATTTTGAAGGTGGTACAACATTTGAATGATCATTTGTTTCCAGCCAGAGCGCAATGAGTCAGTGCAGCTTAATCTATTGAATTTCACCCTAAATCTCTGGCGCACGACGAGGCACCCTGAACAATATCATCTGACTGTCTATCCATTACAAATTTCGGCAGTTCTTGAGTCTTAAATATTTTCTTGGAAGCTCAGGCTAGGTTGACAATGTTTGGTCTACAGGCCAAGGGTGCCTGGCAGAGTACTACAATGTATCATCCTGGGCATGGCACATGTGCCCTTCACTCTAGGCTCTTATTTTTTTTCTGTGTCACTCGATGTAGTGCACTGCGAGGGAACTCAATGGGTTTAAGGGAAGATGGGCCTGAATCTGTAAATTAGCGTCAAATGTGAAATCCTACAAGAACCCACAACCTAAAATGACAGGTGTCTCATCTCTGACGAGTGTTTGGACACAGTTTAGGAGAAACCACTTACAAATCCAACTGGTTACAACCTAACAGCTCCCACAATTAAGCGAAGACTTAGAAAATAGAGTCCTAAAGCTTACTGTGAAGAACAAAGGACTCTATTCCTCTTGAACCATAAAACATATGCGCAGGTTCTTAAAAAGTGGGTCACAGTATGGAGCAGGCTGGTAACAATGCACCCCCCTCCACACTCATAGTTAAGGAATACAGGTAGCATGGTCCTGCCGCAATATTATCAGAATCCTCCACCTGGTCGAATCCACAAACACTGGCCGAATGGAGACCAATGTTGAGGATCAGCCAGCCCATCTTTTTGGTAGGGAAAGCTTCTCAGAAATGTTTCTGGTGGATCGTGCACACAAATCCTTGGGTCTGAGAATGCCACCGGGTACACTGCAGGCCCTATAGTTGCACGGCTATTTAATGCCCATGATAATGACACAGCCCTTCGAATAGCCAGTAAGAAGGTTCCTCCGCAGCATCAGGGTGCGAGCCTCCTAATATTTTCTGATTTCACGTCCGCAGTGCAAGACGCCAGGCGTAAATCTGTGGAGGCAAAACGAACCTTTCAATTACATGAGATAAAATGTGCAATGTCATTTCTGGCCAAGATCAAAATCGACATCAGAGGGAAAATGTATCATTTCACTAAGGTGTCAGAGACATTCAAATTCTGCAAATCACTGGGTGATCCAAAGAAAGTGATAAAGCAGGCAGGTCAATCTTCAGCCACAGACAGCACGCACTACCCAACACAGAACCTGAGAGAAGAGGAATAAGCATTCGTGTCTGGGTTTGCGGTCACTCACTGTGTAAGTGCCTGGTCTAACAAGCCTCACAGGATATCGACCCAGGGTAAGAGAGGCATGGATCGTCATGGAGGAGAAAACAGTGCAAAGTATAACCTGAAACAAATTGTTTGCCTATGTTCCTTAGTTTCACGTATTCACCGGTTGCATGCTGAGAAGCGATGCTATGAGGAGAAGTGTGGCTCACTGGTTAGAGCGGCAGACTCTGAAGCAGAGATCAGGCCCGGGACCAGGGTTCAAGTCCCGACGCAGCAGGGTCTTGGGCTCAATGTCCGCAGACTCGATAATTCTTGCATCGGCGCCTACTCTAATCATGGGTCCCACGCTGCAACTCTGGGCAATAGCTTGCTTAATCTCCACAACGGCCCCTACAACAATGGGATGCCTGGCTTCACCTTGGGGGTGCCCAGGAGAGGCATCTCACAGGGAGAGCCAGGAAGGGTTCCACTGCGTTATACAGCGCCGGGACGCCATGTTGGGGCAGCTGTGCGCTTTACAAAATACACTACTACTACATGTTTCAAAGTGTGTGTCACCTTTTCAGCATGTTGAAGGGAGGGATATTTTTTGTTTCGCTATTTCCTCTATCTTTTTTACATTTCATTGTGGGGCATTGGAGGATTTAATGGCCCTGAAAGCTGGGGTTATCAGTGTTGGTTGAGTTTATTCTGGGTCTTATCAACATAGAGCTATTATTGCATTTTGATACATATACCACTTCTGCTCCATCGCTAATGTCACAGAATTCACGGTCGCATCACACCACAAGAAACAAATAATATGGCTCACTTGGAATATTAGAGGACTTAACAGCCCATGAAGCTGACACAAGTCCTAGCCTTCTTGAACACACATTAAGTGGATGTGTCATTCATACAGGAGAACCACCTGGCCCTGTGGCAATCACTTACTTTGCACCAGGGTGGGGGTGTATATTTATGCACAGCATTGTGACATCCTGCAGTTTTTCCTAGACATCTTAACCATCCTTAGAAACATGACGATGGAAACTATAATGTCGGGAGAAAGTGAGGACATTTCCACTTCGTACTGGACCCTGCCAGGGATTGCTTGGCAGCACGCTGCTCCCACAATACGCAGGCTGTGGAGACACTGCAGGATATGATGAAGCTCTGAGCTGGGGGACGTGTGGAGTCAAGCATACAACAAACCAAGAATTCCCATTTTATTCTGCACTGCATGTTTAGCCATCCGTCATTGTCTAGCCACTCAAGAGCTGATTCTCTGGACAACAGATATTACACCTCCCGACTTACATTTCTGACCACTCCCCTGTTAAATTAACATTCATACTCAAGTTCCAAATTCTACCACCGAATCTGGAGGTTTCCAATGGAGGGTTCAGGGTCTAGGGGAGAATTACAAAAGCTATTACATAATACGTCACACTGAACTTGGGCACAGTTGCCAGCTATGCCACATTGTGGGAGGCCTTTAAAGCCAATGTGCGGGCGATAACATTAGCAAAACATGCAGGTATTGTCAGAGCCATACAGGGGTAACTCGCACTTAGAATCGGATATTAAGGTGCTGAAGAGTGGGACTGGACGAATACCTCAAAAACTATTATAAGAAAAAAATGGCATCTCCAACACAATAGAGACCTAGGCGACAGAGAAGTAAATTTCGGCGGTGAAAGAAATTATCTTTGCTCCTTGGTAGGGAATAGATAAAAACTGGTATTGTACAAATCAGGGATTTAAGTGGGCCGGGTCCAGCCAGTACTCAGCACAGACAGTTCTATGAAGAAGGTGTCGAGACGGGTCCCTATCGACTCTCCATTTTTGCCATCACCTTTGATGAACAGATGAATCTTAACTCTGCCGCAGTGCCACCCTTCACTGCCTTTGATGTAACTCTAAAGAGAATCGTTATAGTACTTTCACAGCCTCATCATTTCAGAATAGAAGCATGTTTAATATTATATACAACAAAGTCATAGTTGTTGCTTATTGGTCTTATGCAGCTAACAACCATTGGCAAAGCCAATTGTCCTGGCTTGTTGTAGGTGTAATGTTACTTGCTGTTTTATATATCTGGATGCAACGACAGAAACAGCAAAATGCCAGACGGGCGGCACACAACGCGTAGCACAGATTTTTAGCTTAGGTGTTTTTAAGCCAAACCCTTAATGACATCAGCCACGAAACTTTAAGAGAATCCCCCAGTTTTTTCATCCCACTTAAAGCCCTGGTACAAATAGACAATGACAGCAGAGAACACATATTGGATATGGAGTTAATACTTGGTGAGTTGGCACAATACTATTTTCAGCTATATTCCTTCCTAACAACAAACTCAGTGGATTCTGTCAACAGCTACTTGGACAAAGTTGAACTTGCGTGGCTAGAGGGCCGCCACAGGCAATTCTTAGGTAACTGAATTGCAACAGAGGAGAAGATTGCCGTCATCAACGCCCTAGCTGAAGTGAAAGCACCAGGTTCTGATGGCTTGAACATCGAATTATACAAAACGTACAAGCACATCTGATGTGCTTGTACCACACCTGTTTGAGGTCTTTGCTGAAGCAACAGAGGGCACTGCCCTGCCACCATCCATGCAAGAGGAAATCATAGCAATATGCTCATTTTATCGCCCTCTGTGATAACAAATCCTGGCCAAAGTAATCACAAGTCTCTCACTATTACTCATGAGCACGGTCTCCCCAGTGCAGTTGGGTTTTGTTCCGCACAGATCGACAGCAATTAACCTCCGCGCAGTATTTGCAGTGCTACATATGCTAAATCTACATTCAAAAGCTGCAGATGTCCTTTTGGGCACTGAAGAAGCATTCAACTCTCTGGAATGGCTTTTCCTGATGGAGACTCTTCAGCGTATGGGCTTTACTTCAAGTTTCATAGCACTGGTTAAACTTCTTTATGCCAAGTCAAGGGACCGAGTTTGCATCAATGGTTTCACCAGGGAGGTCATATAGATTGGTTATAGGCCGATAGAGGTGCATAGCTGGGATTGTCCCCTGTACCCACACCTATTCAGATTAGCAATGAACCCCTGGCTCATCAACTTCAGGGGAACCATACACACAGAGGAATGTCCTTCCGCAAGGGTTGCATTCTACTCTCCATGTACGCAGATGATATATTGCCTTTGGTGAAGGACCCTGCCGTAAACTGTCCCCTTGGATCAGGAAGGTTATAAGATTTAGCCAGTTCTCTGGGCTCACAAGCTATGATTGGGAACAACGCACTACTCCTATGGCAGAGGACCCTATAGTTTGTAATGACCACAATGAAACATATATCAGACATACCACAGGCCTTGAAACCTGAAAATATAGGGGAGCCATTTCAGGTAATATCTGTTGATACAAGGGGAGATATATGATCTTGGTGGCGGTCCTGAAGTGAAGGATGACACTGAGGCAACATCCAAATGTAGAGGGGCATCGCATCCCACATATAAGGGTCTATTCAATCGATATTGGGATGACTAGTTAGATGAGCGGTGTAGGCTCCTGGTCATTTTATGTATTATATGGCTTGTATCGGTTTATCAATATTCATAACAACTGTCGAAATTCTGAATATCAAATAGTACACAATCTAAGCCTGAAATTGATTGGCAAAATGCAATAATAAATCTACATGTTGATGTGGAATATTTGATTAACTGTTTGTAACTTAATAAAAAAATGTTTTTATTAAACAGCTTTGCTTGCAAGGGCAGTCTTGAGAATGTCGCATCAGCCCACAAATTTGTCCCAGCACCAGGCGTGAATTCATTTTGTAAAAGTGTGCTTTGCTGGCACAGATGACATCCACCAATTCAGGCAGCAGATTAAACACAGTCTGCTTTCGCCTCTCAATCCCCATGGACGTAGGTGTAGACTGTGCAGATACGGGTGGATGGCCCTGCCCTGCTGCTGAGGCAGGAGGTCCTTGTGATGAGGTAGCTTGATAGGTGGACAGATGCTTATGCCCAGAAGACCCGTGTACCACACACTCTTGGCCAAATCCAGAGCCACTAGGATTACTTGGGACAGATTGTCCCTGTTTTCTTTCAGAACTTGCAGCCGGAGACAGGACCGGAAGACTGCAGGATTCCTGTGTGCCATTTCAGCCAGAACGCATCTCCTAATGAGTGTTGCAAGGGGAACTTCATTACTCAAAACTTTTTACATGATGCATTCTTGACAGTGGCAAAAAGATCCAGCCAGGGTTCTCCTCACTGTTGGAAGATGCCTTGAACCACCTTTGGATGCAGTCACTACTGGATCTGCCAGACGCCCTGTTTCAGTTTGTTCGCTTTGGCACTCAGGAACCTTGCCAGGTGATTTACGATCAAGAAATTGCCCCAGAGCTTCAACAACCTCCAGTGCCACAGAGCCTCCTGACAAAATCCAGGATGCCACTTCTCCCTGCTTGTTGCAGTATCACATGGCGGTGATGTCTGTGAGACCCTGAACCAGCTCCCCCTTAATGGACGAGAAACTTCCTGCAGAGCCATGAATGACTGAATGGACCCCAATATCAGCAGACTAATGTGGACCAGGCCTTCCCCAGAATACCTAGCAGAGATTAATGTGTCACCACAATCCGCTATGGATAGAGCAGTGAGTGGGCCCTGCTGCTGGACAGCAATCAACCAGCCATTGCTGCTTATCTAGAGCCATCTCCTCTGAGACGTGGATGACACTGGTCAGTTTTCCGAGATGCTGCGCCCTTTGCAGAACAAAACTAATGGAAGCCTCAGCAAAGGAATGAAGTGGGACTTCGGCAATGATGTAAAGAGATTCACCATCATCCGTAGGTGGTACACGACTGACTGTTGTGAGCCCGCCTTCAACAACCAGTCGTTGGAATACTGATATCCCCAACCCCGAAGATACAGTGACCATTACCTTTCTGCACACTCAAGAGATGCTGGTAAGGCCTAAAGAGAGCACAAAAAACTGAAAATGCCCCTGGCTTACCTTGAACCACAGTTAAGGTCTGTAGGGCTGCAGGACAGGTATATGAAGATAAGTGTCCTGAAAGGTCCAAGGACACCATCCAGTCGCCTGAGTCGAGAGCAGACAGAATCTAGGCCAGTGTGAGCATTATGAATTTGTCCTTCCGCAGAAGGGTATTCAGAGGCTTTAGGTCCAACATATGCCAGGGGTCAATGTCCATCTTCAGAATGAGGAAAAGGGCAGAGTAATAGCCTCCTTTTCCTGAGCCTGGGAATATTTTGATAGCAGCCTTGGAGAGAACGAACTACACCTCCTGTAACAGAATGGACAGCTAATTTGCAGAAATTCGCTCCAGGGTGTTAGTAAGAGTGAGTAGGGCAAAAAGAAAAAGAAGGGCATAGCCTTTTTGAGCAATCTGTAAGACCCAACTGTCGGACGTGATGGATCACTAACCAGGGAGGAAATGTTGAAACGTGGCCTTTAACCCATCATTTGGGCATGCACCACTAAAGGCAAACTAAAGTGATTTATTGGGTGTTGCAGCAGGGGGAGAAGGAACTGGAGGGCTGATGCCCATGATAGTCTGCACGCTACCTGCCAGATCACAGCCTGGAAAGGACTGGGGTCCCTGGTGCCCTAGTTGGGAAGGCTATCTCTGCCTATTTGCCAATCCTCTGGATAAATTCTACACTTTCTGAACTGAGGCAGAGACTGTTAAGCAGTGGTCAAAAGTCCCAAAAAAGAGTGTACATAGCGCTGCTGTCACTAAAGCGCTTCAACAAAAAAGAATGGATCTATCAAAGAGTATATCCATTCATGCCAAAATGGTTGCACGGCCTGCAGCTCTTTGTCTAAGGTCAAGAAGTTCAAACACCAAACACACACATTCCAACTTCCACACAGACCTAATCGGGAAGGAAGCATAGAATCCACCAGCTACTGCAGATATAACATTGCACAACCGAAGTCAGGGGTGCCCTTCAACAAGCCCCACCTCCCTACCTGTAACACAGCACCACCCTGGAACTCTCGCCCTCACCTACCAGAAGCTTCAATCAACGGCCTCAATGGCCATTATGGCCACACAGCCAATCTCCAACCCTGAAATATGCAAGCTAAGACTCTACCCCATCCCTTCTCCACCCACATACCCTCTTCCAGTTTCAATTTCCTGTTAGCAGTGTTCCTCAGTTTGCTCCTCATGCATGACCAGAGGTTTGCATTACCACCTACACTTTCTTTTGCGCCTGTATGCACTCTCGTTTCTGGTCTATACACTGTGATGCCCTCCTATGCCATTGTTTCTATACTTATAGAAACCAATAAAAAGAATTGTAAAAAAAAGGAAATATCAATGAAGAAGGCCTGTACATCGATGGAAGATTATCTGAAGTGCATCCAGACATGCTGAATAAGTATAACTGCCCACCCTAGTCAACCCTTCATCCAGACCTGTGAAGATTTGCCTATCACCTTGAAGAAATCAGTCTTTCAACCAAGCCTTCCTGGAAAAACACATCACAGCCCTAGGGTGAAAAGGAGATCATTCCCCCTCAATCGAGAGAATCCAAGCACATCGGTCTCTTACCACAGACTGAAATCGCCCACACCCTCCAAGTTAAAGAAATAATTATGCTTAATGTGTAAGCACCTGAAAAAGGGCCAGTGGTGAATGGCATTGAGACAATCCATCATCTCAAACAACAACAAATTCTGAAATAGGGAGATCTTCTTGAAGAACTCAATGGTACACCACATTTGAAAGGTGGAGATCAAGTATAATCAAAGGCATTGCAGGGGAGGAAGGGCTGACTTAAAAGAGTGGCATTGGTGATGCACACAGAATGACAGCACAAACAGAACTAGGGCCTCCCCTTTCTAGTATGGGGAAACCAATTCAAGCCTCCAACTTTACAGCTGCTTTTTCTCCAACTTATACCCCGCTTTATGCAGCTTATAGTTTAGAAAATTCTGTTACTTTGCATCATAGATTCAGGAGTACCTTTGCTTTCCTTTTTTTATTAACCCCTCCCATGCTGGTGACGAACCCCAGCCGTCACGCCCCGTGGTGGGCGTGTGCTGATGACGGCTGGGGTTCGTCACGGCCCCGCCCTGTTCTTTTGTTTACCGCACAGCAGAAAAATCGCGGCCGCAGCGAAGGGGTTAATAACCTTTCAATCAGTTTTTGTTTTGCAGCAACACATTCTAATGAACACACACCAAAAGCGCAAGATTACAAATACAAAACACTACGTGTCTGTGTTATAAAATGCACAAAGCCCACAACTACCCCATTCCACTTGGACTTGTGTAACCTAGAGGGCAATTTCCTATAAATTATCACTACATTTTTTCCTGGATTCACAATATGTGGTGTTTTGACTACCACTCATATTTTTACAAATGTGACCTAGCCAAACTTTGATTTATTACTACCAGACTCCTGCAGTGCAGTTGACGTGCAATGCTATGTGTAACTACACATCTGGATTAGCAAGAATACAACTTTCCATCATATTAACCCACCATCTTCCTAACAAGTCCTGCTTTAAAGAGGACTTAGTGATAGAAGTACATTACCTTATTATGTGTTTGATTTGCGATAAAATACTGTTTTCTAGCGTCAGGTTCATTGAACTCATCAGATACTGATTAAACTCGTCAAAGAACATTTCGTTGCCCTCTTCGTAGCGGCCATAGTTCTTGGAATACTCTTTCTGGATGCAGTGATTTGTCAGGTGGCAGGTCTTGTCCTGGAAGTCGGAGCTTGAGTAGGGTTCAGAGGCCGTCCGCAGCACGCCTTCCTTGTAGAGGTAGATGTTGTACTGGTGGTCCACCAGCACCCAGCTCCTGCAAAGGGAAAGGAAGATTAAAGGTCAGTCTCTGGTCTGAGAAAGCTGCTGATCCACCCACTGTCACTCAACAAACTGTTTCCTATTCTACTTCTATGTACGCGCAAATATACCCATAACATGGTGTATCAAAGCTGCAACCTGGGCGCCCTACCCATAAATCATGTTCCACATCAGATCCATGTATAATTTTCTAGTTTTCCCTGCTGGACAACAAATTGCCTTGCAGTTTCCGGTTCAGTTGTAAGTTGTTTGGAACCTCTCTTCTTTCCCTGCCAGAGACCTGCCAGCCCTGGTAACCTCTTAGAACCTCAGGAACTTAAACCGGTCAGTATTCAGGCATTGGGATTATCTATAGTTTGTTAATAAAATGTAAACATATCAATATGGGCCACATAGGTAGAACTGGTTCAGCCCCACACTGGAGGATATTTAGCAAATGTATAAAAGGAGGGCTTAAATCAGCGCAGGTCAAAGAGGACAGTCAATAAAAGCGCTTTAAGGCCGGTCAATAAAAGCGCTTTGGGCAGAAAAAGCTATGAGGGCTCCACGACAGAAACTAAAAACAGATTAATCAGCACGCAAGGTAACCCTTCTTTTCAATTCCTATATAACCATATCTAGACATTTGGCAACCCTATACAGATTCTCTTATTTTCTCCTCTTAAGAACAACTAAACAGCCCCATACACAACTGAAATGCTAGACTGAATAAATAGCTTTCTTCGTTGTAAGGTCACTAAGACCAGGACGTGGAGCTAAAACACGGGAAATATTTTCTGCATCAAAATTACACAGACCACATTTTCGCTCACACATTGGAGTATATTTCCAGCTACCAGTCGTACCCAAAATATCCGAAGGACTGAATATTTATCATTTATTTACAACTTAATTGAAAGAAAAAGATTTCATTCATTAATAGATGGAATTATTTTTCCATAGGCATTTTATCAGAACAACAAAGGATGCGACCATCAGAAAGAAAGTTAGTTAATTGCAACTCCAGGTGTCTACCTGTGTGGTGTCTACCTTAGAATGGCATTCTTTGAATCGTCCCACAGTATCATGCTTGGAATTACTGGTAAAATGTGAATCACTATATATTCATTAATGGAATTGAGTGCATCTGGATCTGTTGGTTTTTTATGTTGAACCCTTTTGCAGCTGTGATTGAACCATGTCGACAAATGGTTTATGCTTTGTAACTTTGAGTGCATGGAGAGCCCATAGTTAAACGAAGGTCTTTCAAATTGTATTTTGTGACAGTGTTATAAATCTCATAAATAGAGTGTTACATTTGGCCGATGAGGCTTGAAAATCATCAAACACCAAATACTCCGGGTGAAGGATGAGAGGACAAGAATTTTGAGTCAAGATGTTAAGACACAGAACTTTTCTCAACAGTGCTTCTGCTACTCTTACCACTGAGGTAAATTAACAAGTATCTTCTGGAGGAGAGCATGAGAAGTACGGAATGTCCCTTTCTGGAGCTGTATCACAACCACTTGCATTTTGTATATCTAAGCAGAGGCCAGTGTCTGCAGTAGAGAGGCAGAAGATGATCAGCCTTGGAACTGCCTTTCTCATGCACCAATAGTCTTGATTATGCATTCCAAGAGCATCGGATTCTCCTCTGTAAAGTTCCCCCATCCCGGAGAATCTCTGAGCCCTAGTCCTTACAAGGGGGAGTCCTAAAAAATGGAACAAATCTTTGTTTTTGACATCTTAGAGGTCTACCACATTCAAAGGCGAAAACTGCTAGAATTAGCTCCGACTGCAGTGGTGAAGGCAAAAAGTCTGGTGCTGTAGTGGGCAAGAGCTGCTTTGGAAGTGATGCGAACGTATGGAGGGAGATGAGTGCCATTGGGTTCAGAGCCTCAAGAATCTCCGGTTCTGCAGGAATTGGCTCCACACTTGGGGAGCAGCTCAAAGGGTAGCGTGCTGTCCTGAAAATGTCAAGCATGGATTGCGGAAAGGCCTCAATCTGAAAAAGATTGGAAGATGGCTTCATGAACTGCAGTTTCTTGTTTTCTAAAACAGAAATAGGCTCTGAAGACAAGGGAATCATCCCAAGGGAATCATCAGTGTTGAAGAATAGCACTGAGTCCCCAAACTGTACAGAAAGCAGGACCATTCCCTCATGGAAGAAATGGACTCTCTTTCCTTATGGCATTTCCTGTGTTTGTGCAGGAACTCATGGCGGACCATGCCCAGTCCAGGCACTTAGCTGAAAGATCAGAAATGGAACGTTTTGGGGTGTCCTTGTTGGCTCCAGCCAAAATAAACAGCTTGGCGTCCTGTTCCCTAACTGGGTTCAGTTGCATAGTAGAGCAAGTATTGCAGGCAGAAATGTCATGGTTGGGTCCAAGACACCACTTACCC
The DNA here is from genome assembly GCF_964261635.1 of Lissotriton helveticus. Taxonomy (NCBI): domain Eukaryota; kingdom Metazoa; phylum Chordata; class Amphibia; order Caudata; family Salamandridae; genus Lissotriton; species Lissotriton helveticus. The sequence continues at coordinate 1,297,204,356 of NC_136067.1, read as the reverse complement.
GCATGCGTGCGGCAGCTATTTTTGCGCTGCGCGGCTTTTTTCAAAAAGCCGCGTTACATGACTAGCTGAGCTCGTCATGAGCATGCGAGCGGCACAACTCATGACGAGCTCAGCTCGTCATGAGCGCAGAAGGGGTTAAAGATGTTGGGAGGTTTCACATGGTTGCCATGTTTGAACTCTAAACCGTTAGATGGAGTCGTGTGACTAAGTTGTTGTCTATTGCTATGGAATTTTGTTGGTGAGACCCCGCAAACAGCGCCTGACCGGCATCAATGGAGTAAGGAAAAAGAGGTACAGACTCCAATGAGTCAATTAATGCCATTTATACTATGATGATGTTACTTCCATGCAGGTTGGAATCGTGGCTGAGGTTAGATGATACCACCTAGCGACACAAGTGAGCTACTGCTTGAGAAATGTTTTCTGAATCCAGTCTTTCGTCTGGAAGATGTTCATATGGTGAGGAATTTGTGTAAAGAATCATTTATCAGAAATAATTTCCAAATAAATATGGCAACTTTAATTAACGTTTGAACCACCAGTTAACAATACTTCTAGTCAAAACAAATAGCACTATTCATAAAGCCCTCTGTCTAAAAGTTGGAAGTCAACCCCTTAAGACCTTGCCTGCTGCAGATTTCTAACTGTTAAAAGATTCACAAAGAGCACCTACGAAAATCCCCAGAAGCCTATAAGAAATCAAGGATATACATAGATTCCCAAGAACGCTCCAAATAACACATTTTATTGATGCTGAGCATCTTCACGGTGGATAATATGCAGAATTAAATCTCTCATGTTTTGCCACAATTAACATTTTTGTCCACAGGAGAAAGGTTTGGTGGAGCAACACTGTATTAACCTTTGCCATTAAGTACATGGGTGTTCCCTTCCTTATTACACTACAGAAAAACACTTGCTCCTGCATAAGACAGGAATACATTTGCATGCTTTTCCAGGTTGGGGAAACTAAATGGAAGCAGTGTGTGAATACTATCAAACATACAAAGTTGTGGGTGTACTCACTCATCTTTCCAGAGTACTCACCATATAATCCCCTATTCCGGCGACATTTATGATGCTTGATAAATAAGAAAGCAATAGGAAATATGTGATCCTTGTGGCACTTCTAATAAGTACTCCTGTCTGCAAATACATAGTTTGTTCGTGCTACTCTGGCAGGCTGTACTGAGGCGTAGCATTTCAAAATATTAGTCTCGTACTTCAATGTCTGTTTCTCCATTTATGTTTTATTTCAATCTTCATGTATTGTTTTGAGTTTTATTATACACTTATTTTCCAAAAGTAAATACGTTCTTATTATATCTGAGGAACCCAATGATACATCATCAATTTTTAAATGCATTCATGCAGTTCCCAATGCATTTCAGACATGCAGTCCTTCATCAGGGGGTATGTATCTGATATTCACCTTTGAAATCTTCAGACTGAACAATCTCATCTTTGCAACGCAGAATTACGTTTAGAAACCGTTACTGTCAGTGTCAACCAACTAGGTGTGCAAAACCTCTTGTTATTTGGAGTCTCAGTTCTCACCTAGTGTATTCCACAGTGTAGCTGTTCTTCTGCAACAAGATCCTTGTTCAAGACACGGAATAAATATCTGGCTTTTCAAGCTTAATTCGCTCTGTTGTGCTTTTTTCATTTTCCTTTTTTTTTAACTGCTGGACATTTTCTAAGGCATTTTACCTCCTATTCTTCAAAGCCACCTTACCTTAAGTGATTCAAGATGGAGATGTTAAAAAGGACACTTACCTGATATCAAACTTTCGGTGTCCAGGTTCTAACAGCATAGGATCTTCAAGGTATTTCTGAATCACATGAACCTGGCCTTGATTGTCTATGTAGTGTAGCAGCTGAATCGCATCGGACGAAATAAGAATTCCTTCTCCTAGCAAACAGATAAAACATCCAATGTAAGTTGAGGGTTATAAATAAAACGAAATAACGAAGAGATACCCAATCAGTGGTACCTACAGTATTATTATTAATACTTTTTTAACATTCTTAAGCGCGAGTCAGGCAACAAAAAGCGCCAGAACACTGCTAAAAGATACAGGTATAAACATCTACAATAAACCTAGGCCAGTAAAATATATTTTTAACTAGAACCATTGCTCAGCTTAGTAGAGGTCATCAAGAAGAAGTCTTTATCAGAAGATATCCTTTTGATCAATAAACATATAAGACATATACTTGAACCAACCACAGCTGTGAGGTAGTAATGGAGAAATGTAAATTTGTAGGACTTTGTATTCAAGACTGCATTACCTCGGAGCTTTTCTCTGGATCTACTTACACAGTGATCCTGCCCTAAAGTTTTTTTGTGAATCCCAACGCTGCTGTCTTAGGCAATCTGAAATAACCCTGTGGTTAAACAAATCAATAATTATGGAGTGCTGTTTTGCCACCATAATATTGTGAATCTCAAAGACTCAGGAAACTAAAACCCTCTATTCACAAGAAGCCAAGGGCTCAAAAGTATACTTCACTAACAAGATAAGTTTCAGCCCTATGGATGTTGTGGTTCAATTCTGAGGGGAAAAAACGTAATCAGCCAGGATAAACCATGAATGAGCCAGTCAACAAGATAGTGTCAACCAAGTACGTGATAAGATACACAACCAACTTCTCAAGTGGCAAGAACCTGAGCAGATGCCTCCTACTCTTGCAGTGTAGTGTTCACAACTAAATTGACTGAATATATATATATATAAATATATAATAACTTTTCCCCCTCCGCTGGAAAGGAATTTTGAGCCGCACAGAGAGCTTTCAGTTTGCCGATTTATTAAGGAGTTCAAACAGCATGTGGCAATGTCCTGACGCGTTTCGTTCGCCGTGGAACTTTTTCGAAGGTTTGCCATTCACCTGGTCATGCCGTCTCCACTTACAAGTTCGATATTATTCAAATCCATTTCCTCTAATGGTCTTTTATTAGGGAATCACTTCCTTTGATGACAAAGTGCCTTGTGGGACTTGTAGTGCAGATGGCAATCAGACTTACTTCCCTCCAGTGGGTGGTGTAACTTACATGCTTTTGGGAGTTGGTAATATTCTCTGGCAGAAAGTTCTCCCGGGTTAGTCCGCTTTTAGAACTGACACAGGTCCAGTACCGAGGCTAGTCCTCGGCGGCACCGCATTCTCCTTAGTCGTTTTACCGATTCCAACAGTTAGGTTCAAGTCGGAGAATGATGGCGCTCTTATGGTGGCGCTGGGCTCTTCGGCAGAACCAAGCCGATAATTATAATAACTTTTCTCCCTCCGCTGGAAAGGAGGCGCTGGGCTCTTCGGCAGAACCAAGCCGATAATTATCGGCTTGGTTCTCCCAAAAGCATGTAAGTTACACCACCCACTGGAGGGAAGTAAGTCTGATTGCCATCTGCACTACAAGTCCCACAAGGCACTTTGTCATCAAAGGAAGTGATTCCCTAATAAAAGACCATTAGAGGAAATGGATTTGAATAATATTGAACTTGTAAGTGGAGACGGCATGACCAGGTGAATGGCAAACCTTCGAAAAAGTTCCACGGCGAACGAAACGCGTCAGGACATTGCCACATGCTGTTTGAACTCCTTAATAAACCGGCAAACTGAAAGCTCAGTGTGCGGCTCAAAATTCCTTTCCAGCGGAGGGAGAAAAGTTATTATAATTATCGGCTTGGTTCTGCCGAAGAGCCCAGCGCCACCATAAGAGCGCCATCATTCTCCGACTTGAACCTAACTGTTGGAATATATAAATTATATATATATATATATATATATATATATATATATGTTTAGCTCTCATTGGGAGCCAGTAGTGTGAATATTGTATTGTAAATCCAGTTATTCACTACTCCTGACTCTACTTCACAGCAGTGGCGACCGGTAAGATTTGGGGGGAGGTGGGCGGACGGGACACACACACACACACGCTCACATACACAACACTCACAACCAGGCGCGCACACACACAAGCACATTCATTCACAACACTCTTTCCCAAACATTCACACATGCACGCACGCATGCACCAAACAATGTAAAAAGAACTTAAATCACACTTACCTTTAGCTAGCTCTGCTCTGCCTCAGAGGTTCCAGGAGGCTTGGGACAGCTGCCTTCCCAATTAGGGAAGGCAGCAGTCCTATCGTCATCACAGAGTGGGATGGGGTCAGGGAGACTACTGACCCCACCCCACTCTGTGATGAAGTGTCACTGATTGACACTCGACCCTGGGCGCTTCAGGGCTTAAAACGGAATGGTAATCTAGGAGAGGGTAAGAACATTTTTTTCCAACCAAGGCCTCCTCTGCAGGAGGTAATCCCTATCCATGAAATGGAGGCGAGAAAAACAGAAGGAATGGCCTCCATCATATTAATCCCCGAGTATGAATCCAGTGGAAGAGCAGACGTATTAAACAGGGGGATGTATTACAACTTTTAAACTCCATCACAAGCTTAGAAAATATAAGCTCTGCAGATCGGCTTTCCAAAGAATTCCTACCAACCAATAATCGGCTGTGCCCAGAGGCAACCAAAACAAGATGGACATCCAGCGAGATAGCTAACAAAATTATGAAAGAAGAAATCAAGCTCAAGCATTGGGGAATAAAGCTGGAAGCTGAATCTAAATCTCCCTATCCAACACCTTTCCTAAATGTCCACACCAACATGTCAATTAAAAACTCCACTTCTGTATTGAGAGGCGCAAGGAGAAGCACTCCTGGCGCACCAACTACCTGCACAAAGGTCTTTAATCTGAATACAGGCCTTGGGCGACCAATCCCAGCTTCGACATCGGTAACGCAGAATTGGATGCAAATAAAACAAACAATAACAACAGAGGGACTAACCTGACAAGAAATGTGCACCTCATTGGTAGCCCCTGTAAACAAGGCAAAATCAGCATGTGTATCTGGAATATCAATGGCCTAGCAAGTAAAGCTGAAGATCATGAGGTAGCAAATTATTTAAAAACATATGACATAATACACCTCCAGGAAACCTGGGAAGATAAGGCTTTTGAGCTCCAGGGTTACACCTCCCATTTCTTTCCAGTAATAAAGAGTTCTGATTTTGGTCATCGCTCGGGTGGGCTAATGATCTTAGCCTCAATATCTACAATAGGAATAATCCTATCCATCAAGGCAAAAATCACAGCACAAAGCGCCGTTCAGGCAGTGAAGATAACGCATACCACCTACCCCAGGAAGTGACATTTAAAGCGAGTCCAGCCTTCATATTAGATGCTTGTAAAGACATTGACATTGAAGCAACCGCAAACCTTAAACGAATAAGATGCAATCTTAACAACATTGAAGCAATATCAGCCACAGCTAAATCGCTATATAACCAAGCAAAATACTTAGCAGATCAAACAGGGAAAGCATGGAAAAACTTCACTATGACCCTTGGTGGGAAACCCCCGACCGGGATAGGGACAAAATCAGGACAATTTTTTTATTTTTTTTTGCAGAGTTTTATATAGCGCGAACTATAACCGAACCGAATCAGTTATCAGAGCGCTTTACATAGCACCAGTTACGTTACATGAGGACACACTTTCATTTTAGGCACGGGGAGATTAAGTGATTTGCCCAGAATCACAGGGGGTTTTTGGCGTCGTTACCGAGACTCGAACCCAGATCCCCAGGTCAGAGGTCGAGCGCCTTAGCCGTTCATCAGCTGGCGCCTTAACAAGGCTGACAACTAGCCCGGAATCAAAAACACTAAAACATACCATAAACCAATCATTAAGGCAGCTGACCAAAACACCACAGAACCGGATCTGCAATGACCCTCCGGAAAGCAAAAGCGCTGCTAAAAAGAAAGAAATGGGGGAAAATAGGATCAAAGAACGAAGCGCTGTGGGTTAAGCTACTTCACGATGCCAAACAAAAAAATAGCGCTAGGTTTTGGCAAACAATCCATAGAATAGAGCGACCAAACCATCCTGGAATAAGCTCTAACATAACAGAGGCTGTCTCGGTAGACTACCTCCCACCCATTTTAATAATAAAGCGTAAAAGGATGCAGAAGTGGATAAAGAAATGGATAACACGAGAATGGGTAGAGGAGATACTAACAGGGAATAGGTGACGCATAACCCTACTCTGAAAGAGCAACACAGCTCCCAGTTCAAACCGCAAAATCTTCAGGGGAGCGACTTGGCAGCAGACTTGGACCTATCAGTATCCATCAAAGAGGAATGCTATGTCCCTACTGTAAATCAGATAAAGACACAAATATCCAGCGGCAGAGCTACGGGCGCCCCAGGCCCCAATGGCATCCCTACGATGCTGTATAAATACGATGCAGAACACTGAAGCAAGGCTTCACAACCGTTTTTTAATGACATAAATTCTGTAGCCACAATCCCAGAATCTTGGAAAGGATCAATCATCAGTCCAATTTTTAAAGGGACGCCGATGTAGGCGGCAGCGGTCTCCGGAGCTCCTCTGCGGCCGCCCTTCTCCCGCACTAATCCTGGCATATATACCGGGCCCCCGACCCCGGACGTAGGGCGGGAAGCCTGGTGACCACATAGGAAGAGGCGGTAAGCGCTAACAAGCGCCGCAAACGGGACAAGAGAACTTTTCCCCGCGCTCCGTGAGGCCCGCGACACAGGGGCTCAAAATGGCCGGCCGGCGGTGGCGAGAGAAACTCCTGACCGAGAGTCGCCTACCGGCGCGAGGAGAGCCCTGGGAGAGACCTGACCCGAACGGAAGGTGACAGACCCTGGCGACCACTAAAGGTGGGGAGACATCGAATTTGGTTGTTTGGTTGTTGGTCGTTTTGCCTGACTTTAAAATGGCGGCGCCCGCGCTGTGAGTCGGTGTCCATTTCATCGGAGTTGGGGGAAGTGGAGGATTAGCATCCGAAGAGCAGCAACCCCTGATTTATAGCTGGAGTGCTGGTGCCTATCCTGAGACTGGAGAGGGGAGACAGCTAATTCTCCCTGCGGTTCCCCACCGCCTGTGTGCTCCTCCTGGGGGACCTAATAGCAGATCAGACCGGCGCTACAGAGCATAACCCAGGGAGCTGGTCGAGCAGACGCCGGAGCAGCGTGGTGCCCACTGTGCCCTCCTAGGAGCCGAGGTGAGAGGAGGAGACCGGGGACGATGATCCGAGGAGGTGCTCTGGATTGAAGGTGCAGGAGACTTCCTCGAGAGTCTTGGCCTGAGGAAAGACACGAGGGCTATATGACTGGCACGCCCGGAGGAACATCGACAGGGCTACACACGCGGTGCGGAACCGAGGGACGCAGATGTTTCGGGAAGTGGAAGATTTGAGACCTATTGTCGCTGGCATGGTCCCGGCTTGCCCGCGCTGAGAGCTCGAAGAGAGCACCCGGTGGAGTACCACGTTCAGGTCTGCCTGAGCCTGCGAGGGGACGCCAGGTTCCCCACCCGGGGAGAAGTGAGTGCATAGACTCTGTGGGGCTGGGTAACTACTACCGTCTGTGGTCCTCAGAATGGGCAGAGTATCCAGGAAGAAGGGTTTTGAGGTGTTGCAGATCGAGGAACCGGGACACAACATGGAGAAAGGGGAATCTGCGCCTGGGAGTAGTGTACCCACACAGCCTCGGGACCCCTCATTGGGTGACATCATGAAGGCCATCATAGCCTCGAGGAAGACTTTGGAGAAGAGGATCGATACCATCGGCTCAGACTTTTCCCTACTAAAGGATAACCACCGGAAACTCAAGGAGCGAGTGGCGTCTAACGAGACCACCATGAAGGACATTCCGGATACGGTCGCTGCCTTACGAAAGACGCTGAACGAGGTGGTGCAGAGGGTCCACGTGTTGGAAGTGAGAGCGGAAGACAGCGAAGGGCGCTCCAGACGCAACAATCTCCGCATAGTGGGAGTCCCGGAGCGAGAGGAGGGATCCGATGCAGTTCAATTTTTGGAAACATGGATAAAAAAAAAAAAAAAAAAAAAAAGGAGGTGGCGCCGGAGGGCCTATCCCCATTTTACGCACTGGAACGCGTGCACAGGGTTCCGGCTCGCCCACCAAGGCCTGGGGTCCCACCTCACCCGACGGTGCTCAGACTTCTACATTACTGTGACCGGGACTTGATCCTGCAAAGGGCCAGAGAGCTACAGAATTTGCGAATTGGGAACAGCAAAGTAATGATCTTCCCGGACTACACCAGAGAAGTGCTGCGCCAAAGAGCCTCTTTCTTAACAGTTAAGCGGAAATTGCGCCAACTGCATCTTCCTTATGCAATGCTGTTCCTGGCCCGGCTGCGAGTGTCTGCTGACAGGGGTACACATTTTTTCCTCACGCCACCTGGGACTGGCTGGAAACCCGGGCGGAGCCTGGCGCGCGATCGCCACCTGCGGCCTCGCCATCGCTCCCCCGCCACACTATCGACGCAAAGGCCCGTCTCTCCCACAGACTGGCGCCAGGAGAGTAGACAAGGCAGTATTGGCGGTGGCAGCCATCAGCCACGGAGCTCTTAGTCCAGCCAGTAACAATTCGGAGCGCACGAAGAGTGGAGAGGAGAGCCCCAGTTCAAGCAGCGCCCATGGGCTCTCGGATGCAGATCTACCAGTGGTTACCCCGCAGATGGGGTGTTTGGATGAAAGAGCAGCAAGAACAGTGTGACTGAATTCACGAGGTATCTGCGCTGCCTACTGGGCCTTGGGTCCTTTTACCTGTATGGGGCGGACTGCCTGGGCGCACCACAGGAGACATGGGGGGGCCTGGATGGCGATATTAAACTATGGGCGGGGGGGGGGGTTGGGAGGGTATCTGGAATCATCGAATTGACGTTCCAAGCAGCCTTAACTGGGTAGATTTTGTAGGCACATTTTCATTGTTTGGATGGGGTTGCCGAGTTGGGTGCCTGTCCTGGGGAGGGGGAGTTGGGGATGTTTTACTTATGGGGTTATGTTCGGGGGAACCAGGCATGTCGTGGGGGCAGGAGTAATGGAACATTGTCTATGTCGTTGTAAGCAATGGGACCCGCATTAGGCTACTCATGTCTCACATGGAATGTACGGGGTATGCATACTATGAATCGGCGTCACAAGATACACTCATTCTTAACTCGTAGGGGCATACACATCGCATTCCTCCAGGAAACCCACCTCATTGCGCTAGAAGGGAAAGCTCTACAAAGCCGTTGAAGGGGTCAAGTCTATCACACTACATACTCTGCATATGCGAGGGGGGTATTAATTTGGATTAGAGCTGGGGTTCCCTTCCAATGCACAACACAATTGATTGACCCTGAGGGCAGATATGTGGTGATCCAGGGGAAATTAGATGGCAGAGACCCAACACTGGGAGGTCTGCACACCTAATGTGGACCAACCTGCCTTTTTCTCTCTTCTATCACACAAGCTAGCGACAGTCCTTGCAGGGCCACTGTTACTTGGGGGCGATTTTAATTGTATCACGGATATTGACCTAGATCGCTCACACCCCCCCTCCCGAATGCACCAGCATATAAACTAGCAGTGGCGCGTTCTACCTGGCAGCAGACTTGGGGTTTATAGACACTTGGCGGGCCCAACACTCATTGACTAAGGATTACTACTTTTTCTCCGCCCTGTACGAATTGCACGTCCGCCAGGACCCCTTCCTATGCTCCCCAGATGTGCACGGAGAGATTTGCAGTAGCGAGCATCTCACTAGAACTATCTCAGACCATAATCTGTTGCTGGCCCAGTTGGGATGGTCGCGGCTGCACCCCAGAATCCCTACCTGGAGATTGCGTCCGGAAGCGCTTGAAGATCAAGTCTTCCGTACCACCATTGCCACGGCCATTGTAGAATATTTCCAGTTTAATGAGGGGACATCTGGGGCTGTGACTGTTGAATGGGACGCCTGTAAAACGGTCGTGCGAGGGAGATGTATTTCGGTGGGACTCGGAAGGCCCTCCTACAAGACATTCAAAGGGATGTTGATCGCTTGCGCACCCTGGAGAAGGAGCGCCCTGGAAATCCGGTTAAGCAGGATGAATTATTAGAAGCAAAAGAAGCAGTGGCAGCAAATGTAGAACGTCTGAGGTGCTTTGATTATAAGAAATATAACACACAGGCGCACTCGGAGCGAGATAAATCCGGGGCCCTTTTGGCCTGGCTGGCCAATCTGATTCCTCGCGGCTCAGTCATACTGGAGTTGAGAGACCAGATGGGAGTGGCCCGCTTTGATCAACAAGGGATAAACAAGTTGTTTTCTTTACTACTACACGGAGCTTTATCGCAGCCGTGAGGAAGACTTACACAGCTTTACGGAGGGACTGAACTTGCCAGAACTGGGTGACGAGGACGTGAAACTGTTGGGGCGGAGCATTGAGGTGCGAGAAGTGCGGGTAGCCATCAAAAGCATGGCCCGTAATGAAACTCAGGACTCGGATGGCCTCCCAGTAGAATTCTATCTCATTTACATCGACCTCCTTGCCCCTCGCCTCGTGTGCCTATATAATGAAGCCAAAAAGATAGGTCGATTGCCGGACTCCACCAGGGAGGCGATCATTATTCCTTTACTAAAGCCGGGCAAACAACCTTGGGATAGAACGGCTTACCGCCCGCTGTCCATGCTCAACTTAGACTACAAAATCCTGAGCAAGATACTGGCAACTCGGCTGCTTCCTCAGATGCCCACCCTAATACATGCCGATCAGTCTGGGTTCATCCCGGCTCGCAACACAGCGCTTAATATACGAAGGCTCCTGCACATTTGGAGGCCGATTCCTACGAGGTGGATACTGCGGCGGTATTTGCTGTCGACATCGAAAAAGCCTTCGACAGTCTAGAGTGGGAGTACTTATTTCATGTAATGCGACGAATGGTCCTTGGTCCCGACTTTGTGAGATGGATGGCTCGGTTATACGCAGATTCAACTGCCAGAGTTAGAACAGGAGGGGTGATCTCCGAGGCATGCAAGGTGGGGAGGGGCACGCGACAGGGGTGTCCCCTCTCCCCATTGTTATTCGCTATGGCGGTAGAGCCCCTGGCGGCACTTGCTCGATTAGGACGGGCGTACCAGGGACTAGACGTGTATGGACTGATCCACCATATCGCACTTTATGCGGATGACCTCTTAATGTTCCTGGCAGATACAGGCAAGGCACTGCAAGGAGCAAAGTCCCTGCTGCGGGCCCTGATCGCAGTAGCGTGGTTAAAAGTCAATTGGACGAAGTTGTGCTTCTTCCCGATGCGCAAAGGCAGAATTCGCCCTCAGAACGCTGATGTGGTGAACTGGGAGGAGCGATGTCTTCCCTACTTGGGCACGGTGATCTACCACGAGCAGGAAGATATACTCGAAGGAAAAGTAGGGAAGGCGATCAGGGGAGCCAGGGCAAACTTTGAATTCTGGGGTACCTTACCATTGTCAGTAGCAGGACGAGTGGCGCTACTCAAAATGGTGACCCTTCCGCGGTTACTATACTTCTTTCGGGCCCTCCCGATCTGGATCCCGGCAGTCTATTTCAAGAGGCTTAGGGCGATGATCAGATCTTTTCTGTGGGGTACGGGCAGGCGCACAGTGGCGCTCGGCACGCTCATGAGGCCCCGAGCGGAGGGAGGACTAACGGTCCCAGACTGCGAAACGTATTACATAGCAGTCCAACTACAATGGCTCACACAGTGGGTAGCGAGGGCCACTAGGGGGGAGGGGGAATCAGGTGAGCTGTCGGGTCCCCTGTTGGTATTTATCTTGCATAGTATTGCGACTCCCGATCGGGGACATGCACCTTACCCGGGAATTTGCCACAGCCCAAAAATGCTGGAATAGGTACCTGCAAAGAGGATCTATAGGGACCCCTTACGCCCCTGATATACCATTGAAGATGTGCAGGGCTCGACCACATGGGGCACCTGGCAGAGGTTGGAGACCTGGGAACAACAGGGTTTATCGACGATAGGTGACCTGTATGAGGACGGTGCCCTAATACCGTTTGAGGACCTCCGAGACCGCTATGAGCTACCGGGGTGACTTTTTGTTACATACTGCGCTCACGACGGCGGTTCGAAAACACTGGAAAGCGAGCCTGACAGAACCACCTACCTCTATGGGTTGCCAATACATTGTGGTTGCTGCGGGCATCATTAAGGCAGTAACTTGCTTATACAGGCGCATGACATAAGAAGCCCTAACCCCATTGACTGCCCTAAAGACGAAGTGGGAAACTGACATAGGGAAGGACATACCAGACACGGCATGGAATGGGATAGTGGAGAGGGCCTGGAAAAGCACGCAAAATGCGCGTTTCCAGTTAGTGCATTTTCACATCCTACACAGGGCATACCTAACACCGGTCCGCCTACATAAATACTTCCCAACCCAGTCAGCGTCCTGCCCAAGGTGCGCAATGGTTGAAGCTGATTTCAAACATATGTTGTGGGATTGCCCGTCTCTTGACTCTTTTTGGCAGGGGGTGACGGCCCTGTTGACGGATGTAACCGAAAGGGACCTACAGCCCTCCATGGCACATTGTATCCTCCATTGGTTCCCCCACACCTCAAAGAACAAAATCACTAGTAAATTTATAGACCTGGGTTTCCTACTAGCCAAGAGAACCATAACCTCCCAGTGGAAAGCGAAAAAGGGCCCCAGTTTAGATGAATGGAGGGTTGAATTTCGTAAGTGGGCCGACTGCAAGGGGGATGTCCGACTACAAATTGCACGCAGAACGGGTAGTGAACAGGCGTTAGAGAGGGCGAGAGCCTGGGGAAGACTGGTCATGGAACTTACACCCCCTGAGGATGAGGATGGTGATGCCCCAGCGAATAGCCCCGAGGCCCGCCACCTAGAAAATATTTGTGAGCTGCATTTTAGCATGATCAAATATGCATGTGTAGTTTTGCTCATATGAAAATCTGAGTGTTTGCAAGTTCACTTTCCCTCCAACCACTTTTTTTCCCAACTCTGGAAGAAGATTTAGGTCTGCCATGGTCAGGAGTAAATTTCCAACATTTCTCAGTATGGGAAACAATTAGAGAAGAGTTGTCGAAAACACCTAAAACATGCAAGTTAGTAGGTGTGCATATGCTCAAAAGGGCATTCTAACCCTGGAACTAATGCTTACCACTACCTTCAGCCCCAGTATGTAGATCTGCGGAAACGTGGCAACATAAGGGGATTGCAAGTATTCAAACGCTACTATGGTATGAGCCCTGGCATAATCAGAGAGGCTATATCAGAACTCTTATATAATGAGATTGCGGTCATAATTTGTCGCCGCACTACATGGCACCAAAGGGACAGGTGAATTTTGTTACAGGACAAGTAGATTTATAAAGCAACCTGCCCCCCCATGGACAAGTAGTTATTTTATTAAATTCCACACCCCTGAAGAGATAGGGAATGAGAGAAAGGAAGTGTTTAAGAGAAAGGAGCGGTTGAGAAAGTGTAGATAGAGAGATCGGTCAGGTAGTGAGAGGAAAGCAAGGTGGGTTAGAGAGACAACATAAGCTGCAGAAAGTTGAGCCATATCCAGCTTGGATTGTGCAATAACAAATAATTCATGGATGCTGGCTTGCAGTCTTTCTGCTGAAGAAACCTTATATCAACAACATACAGGAAAGAAAACATCATAGGGTATCCGGAGTGGTATTCTGGTAGCCACTGTCTACCTACAATATATGTAGCACATGTCTTAGTTTGTTCTGTGGGTTTTAGCTATAAGGTTTCACCAGACACACAGTAGCAAGATTTCCGTGCCAGATGAATGAGTTATTGAAAGTCGCCAGACATGCTGCTGAATTCATAACCAGTATGGGCTTTTCTCAATTCGGTGTCAACCAAGTGAGGCAGAGTTAACAGATTGCAGCACATGCCTGAAAGCAAGACAATGAGGGGGATTTAGAGAAGTGATATGCATTTTCAGTGATTCTTTTATTCCATAAATTTAAGGACAGCTCATTGACCAGTGAAATATAATTTGAACTTAAATTTGAAAATAATCAAACCACTCTGCTTTACCCAACCACTGTGGTATTTTCATGCACCTGTTGATGGGAATGGCGCTGTCTATCACGCATTGTTGGGTCCTACTTTTTCACTGCCGGATTGCAATTTATCACTTTCAACCTTGTTTTTCTCAGTTTCATTATGATGTTTATTGTGCACAAAGCATTTTTTGCAGTCACCTAAATAAGATGGTCATTTTTACAAAAGCCCTGATTGAGGGATTGCTAGAACAGTTGAGGTATACTCTAGTTAAACCTCATAATGCAAGTATTGTTTCTGCCTAGGGTAAATGTACTCATCTCCCTGCTAGTTTTCCTTTAATATCAGGGTAGCATATAAAAAGCAATAAATAAAGTTACCCAATGATAAATTCATTTTAAATTGAACAGTGAAAGTGCAATATGTGGGTTCCCCAGTCAACATAATTTCAAGACCATCTTCTTGGTTCAAGATGAAATACTCACTACAAATGCAATGCTAGAGTACTAGTTATAGACACAAATACCAAAATAAAACTTTACATACATGTTAGTATTGAAACTGACCATGATAAAACTACATAACTTCCAGTGTTCACTCACACAGCAAAGGCTGAGAGGCTTCAACCCTTTCTTCGTGATGGTCTTGGTGCTCTGCTACCAGCAGATCCACAGGTTAATACATAGTCAAATAGTCATATCCACCTGAACTGCTTCCAACTGGTGGGCCTTCAGAAAGCATTATTCTCCTTGCCAAAAGAGTGACAAAAATGTTAAATTAATATAAGGATAGTAATTTCCAAGATAGCAGATCTATGGTCGTCCTTTCAGTGAGCACTGATTTGGACCTCAGAAATACCGCCCAGGGAAACACTTTTCAGACTTTGACATGGGCCTACTTAACCCATTTTTAATTTAGAGTACCACATCCCTCAAGTGGGGTCTGGAATGCTCTTGCCTTAGGGATCTTTGATTGAAACCTTAATTCCTCAGATCCAACCTTTACAGCAAAGGCTCTATACCAAGTACTCTTCTCAGCAATGTCCACACAGTAACATGTTGCCTTTGTTAACCCTTGTATGTCGACTATTCCAGAAAAGTGTTGGAATATAGAGCGGCATAAGGTTTGCTATTAGCCAGCAATTTCATTTAGTGCTAGATGGAAGCAAACAAATATTTTCTGAAATAGTATTCTGCTTTTCCCAGAGCACTTTGGGTGGTAAAAGCTTGAAGCACCAACACCAATTATTACACTTTATTTTTCCATAGCACAACTTTCCAGCAAGATCTAGCGCTGCCAGGTTTACCTAGAGACAAGAGGCAAAAAATAGCTACTTCCCTCAATTTTGTGAAGACATAGGGGTGGCCATGGTAAAAAAAAAGGGAGACTACATATCTATATGCGCCAGTACATCACACCTCTCTTGTCTGTGGAGATTTGTGGATTTGTCACATCAGTACCCAAAATCCCACCTCTTCCCTTGAAACTGTGGACACCAAGCAGAAGCAGACACTGCACACCTGAAGGCTGAAATATAATGGTAGTAAATAAGTCGTTTGGTTATTCACTACCAAGACGGTCCCGATACCCAACAATAATGAACACCAAAATAAGACTCTTTGACTAGCATCAGTTGTAACTGGCATTCACAGAGATACAAATCCATGACCCTATTAGTTATCATAGCAGCCAAACAGTTACAGACAGATGATCCCTGGGAATGTCATAAACACCACCACATTTTGTCTAGTATCCATAGCCTCTCTGAAGCGAGTGTACAAAAACAACTCTTTAAAACTGAAGATCTTTTATGCATCTTCTTTCCAAATGCAAGAATACACATTGCTTCATTTACACATATTTCTCAAGCAACCACAATCAAAGAACTTTAATTATAACTACAAAGCACATGAATGTAGAGGAAACAAATCATACAATAGACACCAACCTTTCGCGCCTGAAGAGGACTTAGCAATCCATACATTATCGTCACCACATTCCTTCCTCTGACGATATGATTCTAAGAACGCTTCCCGTTCATCAGTCTTAGAGTTGTTTATTAGATGCCGAATTCCATTCTTCTCTGGTGCCACATCAGCCTTGAGCACAGTGGGGTAAATCACATATGACTCTGGGAACCATGTGCAGGATTCCAGCAGCTCTGGGGTTGTCTTGATCAACCTGTTAACAAACACAAGTCAGTCTAGGATCTCATTAAACATTACTAATCTACAACTAGGTTCATTCTCAATCTTACGTTATGTTAATAAATGTATTAACATAGGTTTATAAAGTTTTATTCAAGTACACGTATCAGTCAAAAGATCTTTCAGTGTTCGGAAGTATTTAATGAATACCTCTACTTGCTAATCCATAAATTTGAAAAGAGCAATGTTTTTAGAGATTTACAGAAGTCAACACAATGGGAGATTTGTCTCATGTGCAGGGAAAAGGATTTTCACAACATTAGAGTCATTACAAAAATAAACCTACAGTATTGCTCTTCTGAAATATGGGGCATTTAGATAGCTGTCTCAGGAAGATGAGGTGATGCCCATCCGAAAACAAATTTATGAACAAGTAAAATGGGGTTATCAAGAGTTTGGTGAAGCAGGATCACTGCAGTGGTGCTGATACTCTGTCAGTCTTGAGCCTCAGTTGGCTCTGCCAAAGATTGGCATACCTTAGTGTCCTACCCTAGATTCTCTTGAAGGGGCTGTTATGAAAGACGGTTACAGGCAGGGGAATAAATCAAGGACTTTGACGCACAGGCTGATAACCCTTGTTCTTTAGGGTTTCAATAACAAACATCTGCTTTGGGAGTTTGATTTTGAAAAAATCTATATCAACGGGCTAAAACACCATGGTTCACCCCCAGTAAAGTGTACTGCCTTTAGAGCAACCACCATAGTGTCAGTTGTTCTCAAGTCTGTAAGATCGGCCTGGCAGGAGGGTATACTTTCACCATGGAAGTAGAAGCGACAGCGCCAGTTGACATGCTGGGGTGGCAGACCACATGCTCCAGGGTCTAAAAGCTGACCAAAAGTGCCTTAAACGAGATGATGGATTCATTCAGCAGCTAGTTGAGAGCCCGCAAGAGAGTCTTTGCCTGTGTAAATGTTGAAACGCTGTGAACAAGTCTGACTTTGTTGTGTTGGACTTGTTGTAGCTTTTCCAGGAAAACAAAATCGATGCTTTAAAAAAATGTCATTGGAGTGGTTTATGCATGCATCAATAAAACAGATACTACCATGTTTGCAGAACCTTTAGGCGACAGATACTGCATAATTTTACAAAGCTT
Source organism: Lissotriton helveticus (assembly GCF_964261635.1). NCBI lineage: Eukaryota > Metazoa > Chordata > Amphibia > Caudata > Salamandridae > Lissotriton > Lissotriton helveticus. The sequence continues at coordinate 1,297,187,141 of NC_136067.1, read as the reverse complement.
TGTCAAAAAGGAAGGTATCACCGTATTAATAAAAGTGTTCAGTGGAAGACCGTTGCCACTCTTTAATTCCCAAGTCTTTCACTGTCCTTAAAGGAATATGACAAAGGTTAATTTTATCTAGTGAAGGGTGAAAATATTAAAAGCAGGATGTGTAATTCTACGTATACGGAAGTCACTATATGCATGATCTCACAAAGAGGGACCTACTGAATGACGCCGCCCGACCTCCGGGTTGTGGGCTAAATGGCTGTGTATACAAAACGGGAGATGAGAGGGAAGCGCATTGGCGTCAAGGGGCGAGACATATTGTACATAAAACGGTTTTTAAAAAAAAAAGGTTAATTTTATCTAAAGCCATTATACTCATAGTTTGGCGGCCCGTGGCAGCGGGGCCCGACTGGACTACATCTTCACACACAGCACTGCTGCTGTGCTCTTTCAGGGGGGGAGCCACATGGCTCGGGTTATTTCCGACCGCTCGTCGGTGGAGGTACGACTCCACGGACAAGTTTGCGATTGGTCTCTTCAGACCAGATTGGACCACTTTATGATCCGGGACCAGGAATTCCGAGAGCGCTTCGAGGAGCGCACGGAGTTGTACTTTACCGAGAATGTGGGCTCCGTTGAGTCTGCCAGTGTCAAACGGGACGCTACAAGGTGGTGGCAAGGGATTTTGTGCAGGCGGCGTGCGGTGCCCAGCGCAAAGAAACTCATTGTCTGTGTGAGGAACTCGAACAGGAGATACTTGTTCTGGAACACGCCATAACTGAGACGCCAGGGGAGGTTGGGGGACTTACGCACTCCCTTAAACTCAAAGAACGATCCCTACGAGATCTTGCAAATAACGCGGCAGAGGCACATGCACTCGCTACACAGCGCAGAGTGTCCCATTTGGGCGATAAGGCCGACAAACTTATTGCCTGGCTGGAAAGAAGGGATAGGAGTCGCAACTGGGTGTCGGAGATTCTGTCCGAGGCAGGGGCGCAAGTTGGTACCGGGGCGGCCTTGACAGAAATTTTCGCTACTTACTATGAGAGCCTCTACCAATCTCAGTCGGCATGGACGGAGCCGGAGTGCATTGAATTCCTTCATGATATTTCTCTTCCAACTCTGGGGCCGGAGGACAGGGAGGCTCTTATGTCTGATTTCCAGCTGCAGGAAGTTGAGAATGCCAGGAGAGATTTACTATCCGGGAAGGCGGCGGGCCAAAATGGACTACCTACCGAGATGTTCAAATTTGTGGTGGGCAAGGTGGCTCCATACATCCTTGACATGCTTCAGGAGGCGTCCGAAGTGGGGCAGCTTCCGGAGGATCTGAGAATGGCAACTATAGTCGTTCTCCTTAAAAAAAGAAAGCCAAATGACCTCTGCAGTTCTAACAGACCCAAATCCCTCCTAAACTTCGAAGTTACGGGTTTAGCCAAAATTATTGCGAACAGGCTGGGCCCGGTTTTGCATTCCCTGATTCACCCGGATCAATCGGGCTTTATGCCTATTCAGAGTACACGGCTAAATCTGAGACGTCTATATGGAGTCATGTATGTGATTCAAAGGCAGCCAGATGTCCCGGCTGCCATCCTTGCTCTTGACGCGTGGACGGCGTTTGAAAGTATTGAATGGACGTTTCTATTTGCCGTCTTGGAGAAGGTGGGCATCAGTCCGCGGCTGCAGCAGTGGATCCGACTGTTGTACGCTGCCCCGGTGGCTAGAGTGCGGGTCAATGGGGCCATCTCCAGAGCCTTTACACTGCATAGAGGGACACCTCAGGATTGCCCATTGTCCCTGATGCTTTTTGCACTGGCACTCAAACCTTTTGCAGCATGGATAAGACAGGACCCGGCAGTGAAGGGGATCGATCTTGGGGGAGGTTTGGAAGAGCGCATCTCGCTTTATGCAGATGATATCAATCGGTACGCGCATCGACCACGCCAAACATTTCATAGGCTCAGTCACATTATTAGATCCTTTGGGTCTTATTCTGGCTACCGCATTAATTGGGATAAGTCCTTGGTTCTCTCGCTAGCTGGAGCCCCTCCGGTCCTCCGGTCCTCATGTCCGCTTGCACGGAGATGGTGTGCCAGGATAAATTTAAATATCTGGGCATTTGGATCACTAAGACCGCTGCAGAATTTTATCAGCTGAATATCCAGGTGCAGCTTGTAAGGCTGCGCGAAGACGCTATGCATTAGAGAGGGCTCCCTATTTCCCTTATGGGGCTTGCAGTCCTATTTAAGATGATGGCCCTTCCGCGCTTATTTATTGTCGTCCAAAACACTCCATATCATGTCCCAGACTCCTCCTTTCAGGTGATTGACACTGAGCTCCGTCTGTTATTGTGGGTAGGCGACAGTCTCAGGCTTGCGCTCAAGAAACTACAGAAGGGGATGTACAAAGGGGTGCTGGCGGTCCTGGATCTTAGAAAATACTACTGGGCGGCCCATCTTATTAATATTAATGGCTGGGTCTTCTCCCCACTGGAGGAACCGGCCTACAGAGTGGACAGATTGGCATTGGGCACAGGCAGTCACTTGAGCGAATTATATCGTAGGGGCAGGGGCACCCCACACTTGCCACCACATACTAAAACGGTTATAGATTTTCGGCACTGTGCAACTAGAATGACGGGGTGGGAGCGGAAGCTCACTCAGCAGACCCCGCTCTGGGAAGTGGACTACTTGAAGGAAGTGCGCAGACTGGTGGGTTCCGGAGATGGGGCCTCATCGGCATTGACATTCATGGGGACGTCTGGAAAAGCGGCAAAATGGTATCTTTTGAGAGTTTGCGGGTGAATTTTTAGATGAATGATGGGGAATTCCTTTGGTGCTGTCTATTGTGCTCGGTACTGTACTGCCATGTGAAAGACGGGTCTGTGCTTCCCGAATACTCCGCAGGCCCTCCAGTGCCCTAGGGAAATAGCCATCAGAGCGCGCTTTCTTTTGATGCAGCTTTGCATCCTCTATAGGTCTTATACCTCCAGAATGGTGCAGGTCCATAATAGGAGCAGAGGCTCGGAGGAAAGCGTCAGGGGGTGTGGTGAGAGGGGGTCGTTCTTTCAAATCAAAATCAATTTTTTTGCTTTATTCGGTTAAAAATTTAAAACCATCAAAGCACAGCAATATTCCATGGGGTAAATAACACATTACAAACAACAATATAATATTAATGACACTTTTACAAGTAAACATAACACCATCAAGAAAAACACTTGGCGTTCAAATAAATAAAAGTAAAAAAAATTTTATCACCCATTACATTTTGCATATGAAGACCCATAATTCATTAACCAGAGCATCACATCACAAAGTTTCTATTTAAAAAATCATCACAGGTAAGAAGGTGGAGGAAAGGTCCAACTATGTCTGTACTTTATTTCTTCACCGGATAGCCCCCGTGATGAAGCTAGCTACCCCAAAGCACACCACGGAGGATCCCAACATTTGCAAATAGGCCAAAGCTGGCCTTACTTGCTCGAAGTTACGGCCCTTCAGCAATGGCAAAATAAATTTCTTGCGCAATAAAACATAAAAATCGCAGAAAAAAAACATATGTAAAGTATTCTGCTCCGAGAAATTGTCACAAGGACAGGGCCCCAAGGCCCCTTCCTTGGAGAAGCCTTTTGGAAATGATAATAGCCATGGGAGCATGGTATACTTGAACCTTATTAATACATACAGATGATATGGCTTGTTTATATAGGTCAAGTATGGCTGAATTTCTCTCCCTATACTCAGCATTACAAAGCTCCTGACTGAGGGTTTTTGCAGTTCTCTTTCTTCCCTCATCATCATTACCCTGTTCAAAAACTGAAACTTTATGGCTTTAATAGCTGCCTTGCCTAATACCCCAGGGTCAGTAAACCGATCAGGGCTACCCAATAAATCCATTTGGGTTTTAACATATCGTAACCACGGGATATCAAGGGCTCTGTCTAAAGAGATACAATCTTGGATGACCAGTTGGATTAGGTTAGGTGGCTGCTGTGCCTAAATTCTTAGCCAGCCTAATAGTGGGGCCACGGCAATCTGATCTAAAATGTAGCCCACACCAAGGTCCTCATGAATATTAAACGTAGCAGCAGAGGCTGGGAGCGACAACAACTTGCGAAAAAAGGTGTTCTCTGCCGCTTGGATTTCGCTAGGATCTGTGTGGCCCCATACCTCGCTCTCATATAGCACCATTGGGACACACTTAGCATTGTATATTTTCATGATGGCCGGGAGTGGCTTAGAACCTAACCATTTTGCAAACCCTAACAGAGCCCCAGGCGCCCTAGCAAGGGTATTCTTTTTGAGGGCACGCTGCATGACCCAGGACCTTCTATCGTCAAAAAGAATCCCTAAGTATGGGAAGGCTGGTACTTTAATGAGCTCTAGCCCTTTACATAAAAATGTTACCCTTTTTTCCTGTTCTCCTATTGACATTGAATCCGACTTTTTAAAATTAGTTATTAAATCTAGAGAGTCCATAAAATCAATAAAACAGTCTAAAAGCAGTTGTAACCCTCTTGCCGTTCTTGCCACTAACACTGCATCGTCTGCATACAATAATGCAGGAATCATTTTTGAGCCGGCTCTTGGGATATCCTTGCAGGATGAGATTAGTGCATTACCCAAGTTGTTAATATAAAGCGTAAACAAGCCAAGCTTCTGTTAAACTCCTGTTCTCATTGTAACGGACCGCTGCAGTGTTATTCTCATGGATGGCAGCCAGGAAAGATATCAGTGCAGGTTCCAGCCCAATGTCATGAAGGGAAGCCCATAACTTTCGTCTATTTACAAGGTCGAAAGCAGTGAACAGATCCATAAAGGCTAAAAGCATGTCCCCCTGCTTTGCTACCGTATACTTCCCTATGAGCAGATGTAGGTTAAGGCATTGGCCTGTGGTACCTTTTCCCTGTCTGAATCCGTACTGAAGATCCGAGGCGACTGAGTTTTTGTCCAACCAGTCAGTGAGACGGGCTAGTACAACTTTTCCCATTATCTTGGCAGCAGAGTCCAACAGTGAGATGGGCCAATAACTGTCCGGTTCTTCTCTTGAACCCTTTTTAAATATTGGGACTATGACTGCTTTACCCCAAGACGCTGGGAAACCAATTTTAGAGGCTGCGTTAAAAACAGAGGTTAAAATCTTCGCCCATAAACTAGGGTCTGCCCTATATAAATCCGCCGGCACCCCGTCCGGCCCTGGTGCTTTCCCCTTTGCTGTGGACACAATTGCCTCCATTACTTCTTCCTCAATAAAATGAATTTTTGGGCCCTGAATAATGTTCCCAAGAGGGGTGGGCAGCGGCTGACTGGTCTTGGTGTATAGGCCACTAAAATGATCCACCCACTTTTCTGGGGGAATGAGACAATCTTTGATTGTATTATCTGTCTTGTCAAATACTGGGCTATTAATCACTTTCCAGAAATGGGTGCTACTTTTCAGAACACTGGCTTGACTGAGTTTGTCCCAAGCCATCTCTTTTAGCTGGATTTTCCATGCTTTAATTGCGTTTTTGCAGGCCCTTCTCGCCTCTGCAATCCTGATGGAGTCCCTTTCAGACTCTTTCAACACCTCCAAAAGTGCTGTATGAGCAGTATTGCACACTTGGTCAAACCAATTTTTAAATTTCTTAGGCCTTGGTTTGTCACGCCGAGTTAAATTATCCATTATCTGTTTTGTGATGCGTTCAAAGGCACCTAGAATTACCCTTGCCCCAGAGTCCCTATTTAGACATGTGCTCAAATCCTCAGAATTGCTATTATACACATTTTCAAGGAAGTCCGCTGGAGTGATTAGCTCCCATCTTAGCCTGCGACCCTGGCATTTAGTAGCTATATTAGAATTAGAAATAAGGGTCGGCTGTGCCTCACTGTCAAGGGCCTTTATTTTAATGTCTATCGTGAGGGGATTGTGGTCACTCAGGCCATTCTGTGTGACACAAAAAGAACTTATTAGGTCCGTCAAAAGACATGATATTAAAATGTAGTCAATAATACTACGGTGACCTTGACCTATGTAGGTTGGGATAGGGCACAGGGTTTCTGCTTGTGAAGGGCAAAACAAGTAATGGGCGGATAAAAAAACTCTCTAGATATATCCCGCTCTTCGTGTGCTCGAAATGGGTAATCCCATGCGGGCCATATTCGTGCTCCATACTTTGCAAACAGTTTAGATGACATACGTGAGTATTAAAATCACCAAGGATTAAAAGATGGTGAGGCATATCATTATTTACATCAAAATCATCCAAAAATAGAGATAGTGCTTTCAAATGGTCCAATTCATCTATCCTTGTAAAGGAATTATAAAAATGTACCACTAAAATTGCAGGAAGATTATCACCTACAAGCTTTACAGCTAAAATTTTGGGGAATTTGCCACGACCAGCTCTGGTTTATACCGCATTTTGAGGCTAAATAGTAACAAGAGACCCCCCCTCGATCTCCCCATTGCAGATGGTTCAGCGTTTTTACTAAAAGAATGGTACCCATCCAAGTGGTAGGGATCTCTAGCCTCCCAGGTTTTCTGCAAAGCAATAATATGATGCAATGACAAAAAAGCCATCCAATTTGTGTCCCCTCTTTTCACCCGCAACCCGGCAATGTTCCAGGAGAGAATCTCTAGTTTTTTCTGGGATACAGTCTGCCCAGTGACTTTAGACTCCAAAACATACGTGAGTATTAAAATCACCAAGGATTAAAAGATGGGGAGGCATATCATTATTTACATCAAAATCATCCAAAAATAGAGATAGTGCTTTCAAATGGTCCAATTCATCTATCCTTGTAAAGGAATTATAAAAATGTACCACTAAAATTGCAGGAAGATTATCACCTACAAGCTTTACAGCTAAAATGTTTGGGGAATTTGCCACGACCAGCTCTGGTTTATACCGCATTTTGAGGCTAAATAGTAACAAGAGACCCCCCCTCGATCTCCCCATTGCAGATGGTTCAGCGTTTTTATTAAAAGAATGGTACCCATCCAAGTGGTAGGGATCTCTAGCCTCCCAGGTTTTCTGCAAAGCAATAATATGATGCAATGACAAAAAAGCCATCCAATTTGTGTCCCCTCTTTTCACCCGCAACCCGGCAATGTTCCAGGAGAGAATCTCTAGTTTGTTCTGGGATACAGTCTGCCCAGTGACTTTAGACTCCAAAACCACTACATCAGCAAGATTAGATTCTGCAGACTGATGTGCGACCTCTTCTTCAGGGTCAGATATCAAGGCCGGTGACTCCCCCTCACCCAACAACACAGCCACTATCTGGCGCTCATCAGACTCATCCCTATCCTGCAGTCAGCCTTGTTTATCAAGATTGGACAAGGCCTCAAATCTATTTAAGACTGAAATAGACGAGGCGATCCCCCCTTGTGGTCTCGCATGGGGCCTATAAAAGTAGCCCAATGGGAGAGCCACAATACAGGTGGTAATTGGGGAATGATCTTGTGCTTCCAGGGTTTCTTGGGCAAATTCAGGTCTTCTAAAATTAACAATAACAGTCACCCCCTGTCTTTTTCTGTGAGCTGCCAAGCCATGCCACTCTACGTACCATCAGGAAATTATTTGATAAGAATGGTCTAAAGCCTTTGTGTCTGGTAAGCCAATCCACAGTTTTATTTTTTAGCTGGGACCAGGTTTCGGCTTGATCTGATCTCAATGGAGGAACACCAGCCAAAACTACAACCAGAGGGACCGCGGCGGGTGGTAAATCAATGACGTCTTGGGCTGGCTTCGTCATGTTGTTTTGGGCTTGTCTATTCTGCCCACTATCTTGCCTTGCTATAGGTATATTCCCCGCCCCAGGCAAATTGCTTAAAGTTTGCGGATGTTGTGCGATAGGGGGGGTGTGAGTGAATTTGCTGGGCTAGTTCTTGCTGTGAGTTTCCATCTAGCAATGTCTGGCTACCAGGAAACAGACTCCCAACTGCCACTGGTTGGTTTGAAAAAGATTTTCTGCCAACCGGGTAGTCAGTGGCCATGGTGGTCTTCTGCTTACCCCGGGTGTCACTTATCACTAAACTCCCTGAATTGGTAGTAGGTCCAATTTCTCCCCCGACAGTCTGTTGGTAATTGCTATTTCTTTCTTCGGTATCTTTAACAAAATTCGTGATTTTATCCTCAATAGCCTCAAGCTTAGTCCAACAAGCATTTACAATGCAATAGGTCTCGTAGCATTAAAGTTTGAGTTATTGGCATTGTGTATGACAATGCGTTGCATAACATTTTTAGCAAACTTTGAATTGGTGAGCAGTGAGAGTGTGTGCAAGAGTATGCTGTTCTTGAAAGCAGTGTGGTAGAGAGTGCAGGAATTTGGGTGACCTGAGCAATGTGGATGGGGTGAGATTACAGGAGTGAGTGTAACTCGACAAAATGTGTTTAATTGGATACCAGTGAGATATGGAATGTGTGTGTGGTGTGTGCATCCGTGCGTGTGTCTGGTTGTGTGCTTGAGAGTGAGAGAAAGAAAGAGAACCCTCTGAACGTTTAGTAGAGGGTCTACAGGGGTGTGTCCGCTTGGGGACAGTGGGGGCGATATATTGGGGAATGGAACGTGTTTTTCCTCTTCAAGCATTGACTGAAAGGAAGAGATAGAAAAATAAACATATGGGAACGAAGGAGGAAGAGAAAGACCTAAAACGATCACAAAGAGAGAAAGTAGAAAGCTGCAAGAGTGAGATAAGGGGTCGGGGAGTGTCTGGTAGTGGACTAAAGAGGCCTGAGGTGGATTCAAGACTACGAATTCAGGGCGCCGACCTCTCAGCACAGGAACTCATTCCTTTACAAACTAAGCACTGCCTCGGAGTAAGAATCAAATTGTGGACAGAGATTGTTGAATACTGAGGATGTGTTAAAGAGGTATATCTATTCAGGGTAGTGAAACAAGAGGTCAGAATTGAAGAGGGAACCCAGTTAAGCTATAAAGCGAGAAAATTACATTTTCCCTTCCAAGGTAATACTGCAAAGTAGGTCAGTGAGACAGTTGAGTGGATTAGGCGCCTGCCGTAGACCTGCCAGCCAGAGTTTCAAATTACGGCAGGGCCAACTCTTCTGTTTATCCTTCTAGTCAATAAACACAGTACAACTCCTGATGCACACACCCTTTGTGGCCTTGTCTGAAATCAAATGCTACTGTTTAATACCAGTGCATCGCAACGTAATTTAAAGATCGCAAACAATGTTTTTATTTTGTAGTAGGCACGGAGGAGTAAGTGATTTGCCCAGAAACAAAGGATGTAAAAACAACGCTAGGACTCAAATCTGCTTCCTAAACACCAAGTTTGTCAGCTGTAGCCATTACGCTACAACTTGGGGTTAGGGGTCCTTTTATTAAAACTAAAATATTTTTAGAAAGCCCCTGTGTATAAGCACGCCAGGGTTTATACCCCCTGCCATATAGGACAGGAGCTGGCTATTTTGTTTTTTTTCAACTGTTTATGTGTTCTAAATGCTCTGGTAGCACGCGCACAATAACATGCGTACTACCACTGTAGTCCAAAAAAACAAAAAATAAATAGACCGCGTGTGTAAAGCAGAAGACAACGTCCAATACACATGTCCTTTGAGACCTTGTTTAAAAGTAAATGCTACTTCTCAATACCAGAGAGTAAACAATTTTCCCACCACGGACGTCGTACAACCGATGTAGCTGTGGCTATGTTAGAATCAGGCTGATAGAGGCCACAAAATGTCACGGTGTGGCCATTCTCCAAACACACACATGGGCCAAGTGGCTTATATGCAAGTTAAGAGGTGGTGCAGTCTTACCTCCCCGCACCACGTGCTGTAAAAGCCACTCACGCTGCCTCTAGTTGTACTTCCGCGTAGACCGCAGAGCCTGCTGGGTGTCAAAGACAGACAGCCTATAAGGATACAGTGTGGCGGTGACTTCCTCACCGTAAGGTTAGTGTTGCGCGTGTAAATCAGCGGCGCTTTCCTGCTGCGGGTGACGGACTGAGGGCGAGTGCAGTGAGTTTGGGGTTAGTATAAGTTTAATTGCTTAGTTCGGTTTGTTGGGGTGATCCCCATTTTTCACCACCGCTGCCAGTACTTCCTCCAGCTGATTGATCCGTACAGAGTCCTTTTATATTACAGTAGTCCGCCACATATTGCTGCTTTTCTGTTGAGAAGTTGCATCCCTGTTTTGTCGATTCTTCGCAGCGGCGCTCGGCCATTTATGGAAATGTGTGCGCTCTAGAACGTGCATTTCAACTTTCCAAGTTAAGCGTGCTGTCTGGAAGAACATTACGTTACTCTATTGAAACGGGAATACTTAGACATCATTAGCTGACGATGAACAAGTTTAACTGCTTAAGTTTGTACCCCTCCGTCATTGTACTTGCCTGTTTCACTGTACTAAATCAACAGTAATCCCCCGGCGGGGGGGGGGGGGGGGGGGTCTCGGTGCACGTGTGTGTGTGTGTGTGTGTGTGTGTGTGTGTGTGTGCGCGCGCGTGTGTGTGTGTATGTGTGCGACGGCGGGGGGGGTGTCTCTGTATGTATGTGTGCGTGCGTGCGTGCATGGGCGCTCGTGTGTGTGTCTCTGTGTGTGCGCATGCATGTGTGTTGGAGCTTCCCAGGAGACAGGAGATGGCCACAGCGAGCACGTTCGCGCGCGCGTGGCCCGCTCCGATCGCCATGCGCGTGGCCTGGTCCTGTCTCCTGGAAAGCTGCGTCACTAACAATAGGTCTCTGGCGAGACCGCGCTTTTGCGCGGTTAACGCCACGAGACCTAAAAAGGGGCGAAAATGGATGAGATAAAGACTCCATACGCCCCCAAAAAGCCTGGGTACCCCCCCCCCCCCCGAGCCACACGATTCATTTGCGTCAGCATTTGCAACCTCGTCCTGGTCATCCCCAATAACAGGAGTCCCAGATATTTTCCCCTTCGAAACGTTACTTTTCCTTTGGCCTTATTTTGCAACCGTGTCGCTAAGAAAACGGACTAAGACTTGAATGACATTAGTGGCAGGCCTGCTGACCTAAGGATCTTGGCCTTAGCAGATACTATAAATTTTCAATTTTTCTCTGATTTTCTTTTTTCATGTGAGAACCAACTCTTCACTTTTCTTTTGACTTCCTGGTAGTAACCCCCTCTTCTTTAAGGTAATTGTATGTTTTGAATTGAACTATGGATAATTGCCTACGAATAAATTAATGTTGTTTTTGCATAATTATACCAGTGGGTACTGTTTCATTTAACTAAGAATGTATTTTGACTGTTCTTTTCTATTTCAGGATTTAATCATTTATGAATCAGAAAGCTTAAAAGCAACAAGCCTGGTCAACAACGTTAAATCCCACAGAAAGATCTTACAAAATAAGGGGACAAACACTGTTACCATCAGAAGCTAGATGGTACCTCAGGATCTAAGCTAGTTTTGTCAGAAGGGGCAGCACAATCACTTCTTTAAATTCTTTGGGTACCATTCCTGCCCAAAATGAAGCGTTAAGAAGTCTGCAAACACTGGCCAACAAGGACTGAAGCAAGGTCCCTAATAATATACAGTGAACACTCACCTATATGCAAGCCTGATCTGTGGGATTTCATTTAAAATAGGTGTAAAGGAAAAAAACTACAAAAGAGCCCCCAACATGGATCACAAAATTTGCCTTACTAGAAATTACTTTGTATTTTTAGCCTGTGCAATCTTGAAAGAGCAATAGGCACCACATGCAGTACTTTGCTCCCATCTGTACAAGGATAGGGCCAATAAGCAGAGTATTTTAGTATTACTATCATAGGAGTACCCTCATAGATGTGGTTTTCATTGTCAATTGATTTTCTGAGAACCAGGAGCTGCTTTACTCTATTAGCACCTAGAGCGAAGGAAAGATACCAAGAAAGTAGCACATGCACCACCATTTAACCCCTTGCCTGCGGGGCTAATTCCCCCACTGTGCTGGGGGGCGGGGGCGCGCACAGCGCCCCGGTGCTCACGACGAGCTCAGAACGTTCAGCACAGCAGGGGAATTAGCCCCGCGTGCGAGCGTTCTGACCGTTATGACGAGCTCAGCTAGTCATGAGGACATGGCCAGCGTGGCTCATGACGAGCTGAGCTCGTCATGAGCATGGGAGGGGTTAAAGCAGCATAATTAAGTTCCTTCACATTACCAAACAATTAGGGTGGATGTCCTGAGAAATTCGTACACTATGGATGGTTTGGATCAGGAAACATAATTGACACTATTGCCTGTTCTAGAAGCAGCAGTTATAGTTATAGTGCATTTCATTTCATGAGTAAAAAATGCATTGCATAACACAAACACAAAATTCTGTCTGATGGAAAGTGCCCCCAGCAGCAGGCATTACCTTCTAAATTACACCAAGTGTTTAGTTTTGCCTCAGAGTATGATTTAATTGGTATTTACTGGCACCCACCCCTATCTCCCGAATAAAAGTGAAATAACCAATTATTATAGTATATAAGGCCGCATCTACTCTGCTCATTTCCGATCTATCCTTAACATTTATCTTATAGGGCCTACAGCTGAATACTTGACTGCTCAGTGTCCCAATTTATTTTTATGTTGACAACTATTGCAGGTCTGTCTTTTCCACATCAGGTACTTTGAACCCTCGCAGGTCTAGTGAGATAAATGATCATGTTTAAGTTCAAAATAACTTTATTCGGCTTCAAAGACCATAATAGTTTAACAGACATACATTAAAATCTAAAAATTTCTCTATAACATGTTTGTGCAACAGTAAGGGTATATTCAATACAAACAATCATCTCCGAACATTCCAACTGTTACAAAAGGGATATAAATCTACTTAGTATCAAATACTCGATACGACATACTACGTCATCAACACTAAAATCAAATTAATACTTAAATATGAAATTTAAAAGGTGGCAACATTCACGATCATCTATTGTGATTCATAACAATTTCTAATGAACTTTAATAAAAGTAGTCATAGCAATGCAAATATCAAGAGTAGCCAAAGAGTGCAAAACGTTAAAGCCTTTAATGTAGGTACAAGGTCGATTTTCCCTCAAGAGTGTGGTCAGAAATGTTCCCAAAGGCACTACATGAAGGGGGCAGAATAACAGAGTGCAGGGTGTTCTGAGCTGCCATATTATCACTAGGGCAAGGTGTGAGTTTGTCAACCCCCTGACTGTTTTGGGAATACCACTAGAAAGTGCAGAGTGCGTAAGCGAAATCTGGTTAAGAGAAATCGAATCCGGGCATTGGTGGTATAAGTAAGATAAAATTGCTATTGTGCAGGGAACACACGTAAAGGAACTCACACCTCTCCATGCGAGCGAAGCTCGCTTGCCCTAGAATAATACGCCTCTTTTATAGTGACTTTGGCATTTAAGTTAATACTGGCAGGGTTGTCATAGTAGTGCCCCAAGCCTATCTCATGGAGTCTATATCTCACAAATTGGAGCCTGGGGATCGACAAAGCACCATCTAGGTGAATACCATTCTTGATAACGTCCCTTGTAAACATTAGATCCTCAGACAGCCACATTTTGGCCCATAAAAACAGAAGGGCAGTATCTATTTGATCCTGTAAAAATTTCAGTCCCAACTCATGATGGCAAGAGTGTGGGGGCACTATTAGGGGTCATCAATAGCCTTTTAATACATTTATTTTCCACAACCTGTAGGTGGCGGCTTTTGTGGTAACCCCAAACTCCTGCCCCATTGGGTGCGACTGATAGACATTTAGCTTTACAATCGGGTAATCAGCTCTGTCACAGGTTTGTGACAAAGTTTACAGGCAAAGAAAAAAAGCCCCTCCACAGCCCGGCTGATATGCTGCACCCCGGCGGTGATTAGAGGACCTCAATTCATAATAGCATTAAAATGATTTCCCAGGTATGTAAAATTAGTCAGCATATTTTCTTTCCCCTTACAAACTTTCTTGTTTCAGTCGATTTGGGGCAACACAACATAATATAAGATTTAATAAAATTGACTTTTATGTCAAGAGCCGACATAAAATCTGTAAAGCATTGAGTGACTTTTGAAGGCTGTTAGCTGTCAAAGTCACTAGCACAGTGTCATCTGCATATGATAATAGCGGGACCGGGTTGCCACCTATTGGGGGGAAGTCAATTTCCTGGTCTATTAAAAATGCCGCAAGACCATTGCTATAAATAAAAAAAGAGGAATGGAGCTAAAATACACCCCTGCCATACAGCTTTATATGGGCGCCAAATGGATTTCCCCATTTGTGGATCGATATCAGAGTTGTAGGACAATGTGTTCCAAGCTAAGAAAAAAGTTAATTTCTAGTAATTTCTAGTGTTTCACCATGGATACGGTTTTGAATTCATAAAATGTATTATTTAATCCCACCTGTGAGGTCACATAAAATATTTTTTTCAAACATTTTTATGGTTTAGGGTCCAATCCAATAAACTGAAATCATTACCAAGAAGAAGAAGGCACCATTTCCTGACATCTTTTTCAACCGATTAACCAAAATAAAATATTAGACAGTTCATTTGGTTGAAAACTACTGAAACAGTGTACTTACAGACAAAAAAAGGAAAGAATTCCCCACTGTTAGAGATACACATAAGAAGGTAACTTCCCGCTCCTTTAAGAACCTTGGAGCACTGTACTATCCCACCAGGCTCAGCAGAGTGTCACTTAGAAAGTTTATTTTTTTCTACTCTTTGACGTAGATCAGTAGTTCTTAAACTTTTGACTTCTGTGGATCCCCACATAATCATTACTGAAATCCAGGGACCCCCACTAAATCATTATTGGAATCTGGGGACCCCCAAAGAGTCATTACTGGAAGCCCGGCTTTTACAATTTCAAAGATTCAAGCCTCAACACAATACATACAAATACAGAAACAAGTATTCATCAAACAAATACACCAATAATTAAATATCATATTTAATTCACAAATATTTTTTTAATCCAAATTTTCAATTAAATGGGAAGATTGAGACTGTTCTGAATTCAAATGGACCACCCACACATGGTTCATATTATACTCTGTTTAATGCATTTCGACTGCTCCCATGAATCAAACTGAGAACATCAACCTAATTTTTTGTCTCCAATTACAAATGCCTTAACATTTACGGAACCTTTTAAAATGTTCAATTATTTTACTTTTTTCTCATCTATTTATATACACTTTATTAATCTGTTAACCACTGTAGGCAATACTGTGCTTGCCTTTAAACAAGATACACTTAGCAGTTTTTTTTTCCAATAGGGCCTGACAAATGTGTTACTTCATACTTCTGCACAAATGTTGTAAGATCACTTACTTCACCAAGGAAGCTTTGCGACAAAGCTTGTCAGCACCTCTATAATAATTTACCAGCTGTAAAATTCCAGGTTCATGACCTGCAAGGAAAAACACGAAGAAAGACATTTCATTAATAATTCGGGACACCTGACACATTTCAAAGCACCTATCAACCCATAACATGAGACCCATAAGAATAAGTTTCTATAGTAGTCGACTATTTTAGTTATCAAAGGACACATAAGATCCAATCGATCAGGGGAATAGAGTAACATTGTACCAACTGAATAGGGACAAGTTACTTACCTGTAACACTTTGAGAATTCGTAGTCACACTATTCTAGAATGCTAGAAAATACTGCATAAAGTCAAGGGTTAATTCACACAACAGGTAAGGGGTAGGAGGAATTAGTCCCGCTTCGACCTCCTGCAATAACTATATTCCCAGAACATAGAAGAGGGACTGTGTACTCACAAGTGCTGTGATCAAAGGTAGGGGAAAACACACAAGGGTGTAAAATATGCCCTTACACACAGCGGGTGTCATGCGTCATCATAGAGCTGCTAACACACCTCACCGCAAACCAACGCAGGAGGTGGAGCAATAGGGGGGGGCGGAAGACAATACAACACGTAGGTGAAAATAGAATGGGATCACATATTGGTCTGAGTGCTGTGACACAGCGCTGAGTCAGGCTGGAGGCGTGGGAATGTTCTCGAAAGTGCGCATGACTGGTTTGGGCGGCCCACACTTAGGAGTGAGCAAACCACTCGTCCCCTGCTCCATTAGCAGAGAATCCCCGCCCACACGCAAAGGAAACGTTAAATTGCAATAACTAAAAGTTATTACAAGTTTATGTTTTGCTTCTCACACTGCGAGAAAGCAGTAGGGCGACGCTCCTCTGTCATAGCGGAGGAGCCACCACTGTTTGGTTGTATTATCAGAATCTACCCATCACTATGGCGTCTGCCCAAGATATACAACATATATTGTCAGCAACACTGTGCTTCTAGATGACTGTGAGCATACTAAAATTAACATCTGTGAAAAAGACTACTGGGTACGAAAGCGTATGGGTGAGCGCCACACTGACAGCTGAGAGCAAACAGAGAAGTGATTTGTAGGAGGAATATCCATATATTAGGAGTCAAGAGGGAAATACAGGACTAGGTCGCCCTCCACTCAGTCAATCAATAATCACAAAAAGACCTGGTCCTAAGGGCAATTAATCTTATGGATCTGTGAACATCTGTGGATTGCCAAAAGATCATTCCAATCACACCTCTGATTCTAGAGATTATTACCATGTTCCAGTCTATTGCCAAAATAAAAAGTAGCCAATCTCTGATGAACATGTAACCAGACAACACAGTACAAACATCCACTAGAAGGACAACATTTGAAAAAATGTGTGATTAGCTAGATGACACCTCACGGGCGCACCACCAATGGGACCCCTGGTTGGTACTCACCAGGATGGCCCTGTTCTCATCATTGGTGTCACCTAGCTTAACGTAAACGTGTCCGAAACCCAAAGGAAAAGGAGACAGTGAATGGTGCAGTGTACGCAAAAACTTATATGTGACAAGGACTAACAACGTTCAACATATAACACAAAAACTACTGTGCATACAAGATACAGAAACCTTTTACTCGCATTCTCTTGTTGCCAACAGTAAACATATATACATAAAAAGGAGAGATGCGAATACTACCTATCGATTCGCACTCAGCTCACAGCCGACATGTTTCATTGTCTTGGTTTTTATCAGGCAATTTCTTCAGGGCAAACAATATTGAGGTGCCACTGCCAGCGATACTGTGCTTTGCGTGCTGTAAATCAAGGTGGACATATACATATGAGGGACTGCCTGTAGTTTTACTGTGCAGTTAACACAGCATAAACTTATTGCATTACACCAAAAATGGACAATATTTACCTAGATGGCAACTTTTGCTTTCATACCGTTACTGATACGACTTTCTAAAATCATGGACCCACTCCCGATCGGTGAGTATGGTCTTGCCTCCCTTCTATTTTTATCTGGTAAAGAAAGGTAAAAAGGGAACGCCACACGGGCGAACATTAGAGGCAGTAATTCTAGTCTCACCGAATCTGTCTTTTATTCCCCATCAGATCTGTCCGTTTCGCAGCGTTTACCAGTGGAGAATACTCGTTCGGCGTCTTCTCGGCACCGGAACGCCGAACGAGTGATGTGCGTTCTATTTACTTTCCCGGCATCAGCCTAACTCGGCTCTGATTGGCCCGAGCGGTCACATGGCTTGTGTGACAATAGAATACGAGCTTTTCACCAATATTTACGTTTCCCATACTATTTAAGTTTAAAAGTGTCACGTTTTCTGTATAAAGGGGGGCAGGAAGTGCTCAAGCCTGGTACTAACGATCATAATCATTACCGGCATAACGTGTGCACTCTGTTGAATAGGGCGGCCATCTTGGAACGGTCTACCGGGAATTACCTCTGTATGCCCATAGAACCCACAATCTAACATCGGAAGTCACATTGTTATATTAAGTGTGGATAAAATAACTAGTGTCCGCTTTTTTATATCTTAATGTAGGGAATTTTACATTCTGAATGTATTAATTACAACAAACACAACCCATTATATATTTCTAAGGGACTCAGTAGGTGAATATGTTCACAGGGTGAATGATATTTATTGGGATTTACTTAACATACCTCCTTAAAACACAGTGCAGTTAAGGTCTTTCAAGTTTTTTAACGCTAATGCAAGGTTTATAGGGGTGATAGTATAAGGTATATTAATTTGCGTGGCACAATTCAAGCACCTAGGCGAAAAGGAAACATCAACCACGAACATTTCATGTTATATGTTTGTGTATCGGACCTTAGGTTGCTGAGCCATGGGACACCTATACAGGTATTTTAACGTAACTTGTTCCATTCCAATAATTCATTTAATCCTTGCTGTTCGCTTCGTTCCTGGTATATCCAGCGTGCTTCTTTTGTTACCAGGCGTTTTTCCATGGACTGTGCCTCGCCTACCACTCTTTCCAGGACCACCCAAGTAAAGGAGTGTTTATTACGGTGACAATGTTGTACCAACTTTGTAGTCAGTCTGCCCTGTCGTATTGTACTCAGGTGCTCTTGTATGCGGAGCTTGATCTTGCGTGTCGTCAGTCCGATGTACTCGAGGCCACACTCACAGCTCAGTCTATATACTACATTAGTAGTGTTACAATTACTGAAATGATTCAGTGTCTATATCTTTCCGGATTTTAGCACGACTGTAGTACTTTTGTTCGTAAGGTGGCAAACCGAACAATTCCCACAAGGGTAATGTCCATTCGGTACAGTGGTTGTTTCTGTTGGGGTTTTCTCTATCATCCTTGTATGGACCAATTTGTCCTTAAGGTTGTGGGCCCTTCGGAAGGCGAAACGGGGTGGAGGCATCTTGTGGTCTTGCGTAGTAAGGATGGGCCAATGCTTTCTAATGGCTTGGCGAATCTTCGAGGCCAGCGGGTCAAAGGTCATGACCACTGGCAGACATTCTGATTTTTCTTTCTTTTGTGATTCTAAGAGGGCTGTCCGAGGTGTATTCAAGGCCCTCTTATTCGCCTGGCGAATTACTTTGCATGGATAGTCCCGTGTTTTTAACCTACTACTCAGATCTTTGGCTTGTTCTTTGTAGACTTCAGTCGAAGAACAATTCCTCCTGTACCGCATGAATTGGCCCACTGGGAGGTTGTCCCTAAGTGCCCTAGGGTGGTACGATTGATAGGCCAGTAACGAATTTCTATCAGTAGGTTTTTGATGCACGCTGGTAGCAAACTTTCCTTCGGAGGCCTCAATATCCAAATCAAGGTAGACTGCACTTGTGTGGTGGTATTTCCACGTGAACCGCAGGCTCATGTCCTGCGTGTTTAACCAGTTTGGGAACTGAGGAGCGAATCTTCTTCTCCTGACCAGATGAGGAGCACGTCATCGATATAACGTCTCCACAAGCGTAGATGGTCTTTAAAGGGATTGTTATCAGATTCGATGACGTGCTCCTCAAACTGTCCCACATAAATACATGCCACGCTTGGCGCCATCGTGGCCCCCATTGATGTTCCCGTCACTTGAAGGAAGAGATCGTTTTTGTAGCAGAAGTAGTTTCTTGTAAGCGCCAATTCGACGCATTGTAGGATGAAGCTCTGTGGCGCATCGTAAAACCATTCTTGTTTTCTCAGTGCTTTAGCTATTGCCACAAGGGCCGCCTCCTGTGGAATACATGAGTATAAAGACTCGATGTCTATAGTTACGATATACTCAGTGGCCGGGTTGTAAGACATGGAGTCAAGGACGTTCAGAATGTCTGTGGTGTCCTTCACGTAAGAGTTTTGGGTTATCACCGTTTCGCGAAGGTAGTAATCTGCGAATGGGGACAGGGGTTCCAGAATGGACTGGATACCCGACACAATGGGCCTGCCAGGAGGGGGCCTGGCAGGCTTGTGTATTTTTGGAAGGATATAAAAGGCCGGAGTCCTCGGGTTGGTATTAATGAGGAACTCCGCCTCTTTCGCACTTATCCATTTATTTTCCTTCGCATTCACGACAAGTTGTGTGATAATGTCCTTCAGTTCCGGAGTGGGGTCTCTGGCAAGGGGTTGATAGTTAGTTCTAACATCTAAAAGTCTTCGTACCTCCACTTCATAGTCAGACGTATTTAGAATCACAATGGCGCCGCCCTTGTCGGCGCTATTTATAGTTATCTTGTCGTTATTCTGAAGGGACTTAATGGATTCCCAATTCTCTTTCGTCATGTTTTTAAACCCCATAGATTTGTTCTTATTTTCTATGTCTCTAATCTCTTCCAAGACTTTTGCCTCAAACACCGCGGCTTCAGGACCGATCGTTGCATTGGGGGGGCAGAAGGTGGAGGGTTTTCTTAAGTTGGAATTAAAACCCTTACTTTCTTCAGATGGTTGTTTCAAGAAGAATTTTTTTTGTTTGATTCTACGCATCGTCTCGTGGAACTCGGTTCGACATTTGAAGGCGTCATGGTTAGGTGTGGGCACAAAGCCTAATCCCTTATTTAGCACCTTCTCTTCCTCTGCTGTCAGAAGGTGATTGGATAGATTCACTACAATGCTCTTCACAATGGTTTCTTCCCTCTGCTCCGCGTCATTCGTGGAGAGGAGGTTTGCCATTGTTGTTGTGGTCGATTGCCCCGTCCCCTCCCTCTTCCTTGTTGTTGTTGGAATCCCGGGCCTTTGTTGGATGCTTGGCCCTGTTCTAAAAAATTCCTCAACAATGTGTTTAAATCGGTGTTAGATGGTTCTGATTGGTTAAATCTCACTCTACTAGTGCTAGGGCCTGGTTCAGGATCTTCTTCACTTGACGTGTTTGCAGGTGTTCTTTTGTGCTGTTGGAACCGGGTTACCTTACCACTTCTGCTACCACCAGTATGTGGTTGTTGTTCTTGGGCTGACTGATAGTATGAGTCGTTAATATAAGGGAAAGCCCACTCGTGTGTATAGCGTTGGAGGTTACGCTGCAGTCCTCTGATTTTCTGTGTCACCATGTATTGCTTATATTCTTCCAGATCTGTTTTGATCTTCTCTAGGTGTTCCTTGGCATCAGCAAAGCTACTGTCACGATTAATGGTTTCCTCTAGTTCAGCGATTTCTTTCAGAACCTCTTCGCTTAGTCGTTGAGCTGTACTGATTATGAGAATTAACCAATCTCTGGTGCACTTATTGGCGATATAACTCCAATCACATCGGAATTGTTTATCGTCCAGAAAGATACGTGGTTCGATTCTGACTATGAGACTAGCAGGGGAAGTTCCCGCTTGGTAATATTCTGACATAAGAGCTCCATGTAAGGCAATCCTTATGTGCTTCTTTTTTAGGTTACTTAGTTTCTCCCATTCTTCCCTTACTTTATTGGTCCCTGTTAGGGGGTTGTCGCTAAAAAGGGAGGGGACTGCTAGAATCGCTGCAATTTGCGCGTCTGAAAAGGCCAGGCAGTTTTTATCCATTACAAATAACTGGAATGGTGTAATACAATTCGGCAGTTTCAATGATATACCAGCACGATTAAAAATCAGAGTACATACGTATGGCTATTTACGAAAAAAACTCTCACGGCTAATCTGTCTGCCAGTGGTCATGACCTTTGACCCGCTGGCCTCGAAGATTCGCCAAGCCATTAGAAAGCATTGGCCCATCCTTACTACGCAAGACCACAAGATGCCTCCACCCCGTTTCGCCTTCCGAAGGGCCCACAACCTTAAGGACAAATTGGTCCATACAAGGATGATAGAGAAAACACCAACAGAAACAACCACTGTACCGAATGGACATTACCCTTGTGGGAATTGTTCGGTTTGCCACCTTACGAATAAAAGTACTACAGTCGTGCTAAAATCTGGAAAGATATGGACACTGAATCATTTCAGTAATTGTAACACTACTAATGTAGTATATAGACTGAGCTGTGAGTGTGACCTCGAGTACATCGGACTGACGACACGCAAGATCAAGCTCCGCATACAAGAGCATCTGAGTACAATACGACAGGGCAGACTGACTACAAAGTTGGTACAACATTGTCACCGTAATAAACACTCCTTTACTTGGGTGGTCCTGGAAAGAGTGGTAGGCGAGGCACAGTCCATGGAAAAACGCCTGGTAACAAAAGAAGCACGCTGGATATACCAGGAACGAAGCGAACAGCAAGGATTAAATGAATTATTGGAATGGAACAAGTTACGTTAAAATACCTGTATAGGTGTCCCATGGCTCAGCAACCTAAGGTCCGATACACAAACATATAACATGAAATGTTCGTGGTTGATGTTTCCTTTTCGCCTAGGTGCTTGAATTGTGCCACGCGAATTAATATACCTTATACTATCACCCCTATAAACCTTGCATTAGCGTTAAAAAACTTGAAAGACCTTAACTGCACTGTGTTTTAAGGAGGTATGTTAAGTAAATCCTAATAAATATCATTCACCCTGTGAACATATTCACCTACTGAGTCCCTTAGATATATATAATGGGTTGTGTTTGTTGTAATTAATACATTCAGAATGTAAAATTCCCTACATTAAGATATAAAAAAGCGGACACTAGTTATTTTATCCACACTTAATATAACAATGTGACTTCCGATGTTAGATTGTGGGTTCTATGGGCATACAGAGGTAATTCCCG
Source organism: Lissotriton helveticus (assembly GCF_964261635.1). NCBI lineage: Eukaryota > Metazoa > Chordata > Amphibia > Caudata > Salamandridae > Lissotriton > Lissotriton helveticus. The sequence goes on along the minus strand of NC_136067.1, from coordinate 1,297,164,727 downwards.
GTAGACCGTTCCAAGATGGCCGCCCTATTCAACATAGTGCACACGTTATGCCGGTAATGATTATGATCGTTAGTACCAGGCTTGAGCACTTCCTGCCCCCCTTTATACAGAAAACGTGACACTTTTAAACTTAAATAGTATGGGAAACGTAAATATTGGTGAAAAGCTCGTATTCTATTGTCACACAAGCCATGTGACCGCTCGGGCCAATCAGAGCCGAGTTAGGCTGATGCCGGGAAAGTAAATAGAACGCACATCACTCGTTCGGCTTTCCGGTGCCGAGAAGACGCCGAACGAGTATTCTCCACTGGTAAACGCTGCGAAACGGACAGATCTGATGGGGAATAAAAGACAGATTCGGTGAGACTAGAATTACTGCCTCTAATGTTCGCCCGTGTGGCGTTCCCCTTTTTTACCTTTCTTTACCAGATAAAAATAGAAGGGAGGCAAGACCATACTCACCGATCGGGAGTGGGTCCATGATTTTAGAAAGTCGTATCAGTAACGGTATGAAAGCAAAAGTTGCCATCTAGGTAAATATTGTCCATTTTTGGTGTAATGCAATAAGTTTATGCTGTGTTAACTGCACAGTAAAACTACAGGCAGTCCCTCATATGTATATGTCCACCTTGATTTACAGCACGCAAAGCACAGTATCGCTGGCAGTGGCACCTCAATATTGTTTGCCCTGAAGAAATTGCCTGATAAAAACCAAGGCAATGAAACATGTCGGCTGTGAGCTGAGTGCGAATCGATAGGTAGTATTCGCATCTCTCCTTTTTATGTATATATGTTTACTGTTGGCAACAAGAGAATGCGAGTAAAAGGTTTCTGTATCTTGTATGCACAGTAGTTTTTGTGTTATATGTTGAACGTTGTTAGTCCTTGTCACATATAAGTTTTTCCGTACACTGCACCATTCACGGTCTCCTTTTCCTTTGGGTTTCGGACACGTTTACGTTAAGCTAGGTGACACCGATGATGAGAACAGGGCCATCCTGGTGAGTACCAACCAGGGGTCCCATTGGTGGTGCGCCCGTGAGGTGTCATCTAGCTATTCACACATTTTTTCAAATGTTGTCCTTCTAGTGGATGTTTGTACTGTGTTGTCTGGTTACATGTTCATCAGAGATTGGCTACTTTTTATTTTGGCAATAGACTGGAACATGGTAATAATCTCTAGAATCAGAGGTGTGATTGGAATGATCTTTTGGCAATCCACAGATGTTCACAGATCCATAAGATTAATTGCCCTTAGGACCAGGTCTTTTTGTGATTATTGATTTGTAGGAGGAAACCTTTTGTGTCTCACCCAATAAATAGAATAAATACTCTATTCAATTTCAATCTTTATTCGGTTAAAAACCTTGTAAGATACAATACATATAAAAGATACAAACGAATGCAAGGTCACAGTTAAATTTCAGACAGTTAGCAGCACGAGATTCTTTTAACAAAAAATGTATTTACATGTCCCAAGATGTTTTTAAAATGGAAGACGGTTCATTACAGTCGGCTTGTCTCATCTAGCGAGATCGTTTACTAAATATGAAAAGAAGACAATGAAATGTTTACAATATAAAAGAAGCACCAGGATCACTAAAAACAAGCAGTAATTTAACATGTAGTGCAATACCAGTTCTTTTTGCCTCTCCACCTAATTTGTGGATACAATTCTAGCCAGCAATAATCTATAAAAGGGTAACTAAGGTTAGATTTTGAAACCTTTTCTCTTTCTGATCAGGGCTACACATAGGAGGAAACGGCTCAGGCTAAACACTATCGGTTGTGAGGTGTCACCCTTAAATATTCTGAGCCCAACCCCAATATGGCGAAGGTCCAACAGTTTGCATATAGGCTTTAACCATTTTTTCCTTGCGCTAGAGTATGCAGGGCATGTAAAAACTACATGGGATTCATACTCTTTCAACCCCATTTCGCAAAACTCACATAGGATTGAATCAATATTCTTGTTTACACCCTTATTACAATGCCATTTAGCTGTCATAACCCTCGTTTGCAAAATGCCATATCTGAATTTTAGATATAGACTCTTCGCAAACGGGGGGTAGATTTCATCCATAAAAGGCTCCAATTGCATAGTCATTTTTACTTCAAAAAATTTTAAGGTCAAAATTCCTATGTTAGATTTGGCTAACACTGAATCACTTATGAACTCCCAATATCTTTGTTTCAAGAGTTTTTTTTGAAATATTGGTTAGCGATTCTGGGTCAGACCAAAAATCACTCAGGCCCAGTTTCCCAAACCATTTTTCGACATACACTAACCATGGCAGATAGGTAGTATTTTTTATGGCCATTATCTCTCGCAATGCTTCTCTATAATCCACCAGCTCCTCTGTGGACCACAGACGGACCCAATAGAGCAGCGGGCGAAGAGAGGCATGGTCATCAGTGCGTCGGAAATTGAGGTCCCACAGTACGGGAGTCAATGGTGTGGAGCCCGGTATACCTAGGAGCTGTCTAATGAAGGAGTTCTCACGAACCAAAAAAGTATCCTTCGATGCATAACCCCAAAGGTCCGCCCCGTAGAGGGAAGATGATTGTGCTTTACCCTTGAATAGTTCAATGGCCGGTGAAACAGCTTTAAAATGACTGTTCCTATGCTTTTTTACAATTGGGAACTGGTTTTGGGTCAACCTCAATTTAGCATTTTCAAGTTGTGTTTTCCATGTTATTTTACTATCTAAAATGATACCAAGGTATTTAAAATTGGGGACTTCTTCAATAATTTCATCATTTATTTTAAAAACTTTGTTAAAACCCTTATGGGGATTAATTGTCATGACCTTTGTTTTTGAGGAGTTAATTTCCAATTTCCTGTCATGACAATACAGATTAAATTTATTTAAAAGATTCTGAAGTCCTCTGGGTGTCTGAGAAATTAAAATCGTATCATCTGCAAATAACAGTGCCGGAACGGCTTCACCACACAATTTGGGAGAGTCATGCTCGCAGCCCAAAAGGGTGTCGGGAATATCGTTAACGTAAAGGGAGAATAGGGTAGGTGCCAAAACGCACCCTTGCCTGACCCCTTTAGATATATTTATTTTCTCACTTAGCTCCCCGTTTGGTCCCCATCTGACTTGTGCGTAGTTATTCTCGTGCAGTCTGATTAGTAGCTGTAGAATGTTTCCAGGCACGCCCATGTTATTTAGTGTCTTCCATAGGTCTGCCCTGGGAACCATATCAAAAGCTGCTTTCAAGTCGACGAAAGCCACATATATATGGGAGCTCCTTATAATAGTGTATTTCCAGACTAAACATAAAAATCTAAAAACCTGGTCCACTGTGCTTATTTTTGGTCTAAAACCAGCCTGGTACCTCGTAAAAATAGAGTGGTCATCGATCCACGAGGCAAGTCGACTAAGAACTTGGCGTGCAAAACTTTTTTGCAGCACATCAATCAAGCTGATAGGACGATAATGCGCAGGGTTCGACCTATCACCTTTTTTGAATAGCGCTACAATCTCCGCCCCCTTCCATGTTTCAGGGACAGAGGCTCCACTAGCGATTTCATTAGATAATAGATTAATGTAGGGAGCCCAGATAAAGTCCTCGTGCTTCCAGAGGTCCCCTGGTATTCTGTCCGGACCGGGGGCCTTTCCTGGCTTAACTGCTTTAATTGCTGAAATCGTTTCATTCAAAGTAAAAGCAAGAGGTGGTTCTTGTGTTGCCATCTCTAAAAAGGTGTTAGTCTTGTTTTCATTAGCACCTGAGTCGGCACAAGCATATAGTAGGGAGAAATGCCTAACCCAGGTACTTTCTTCGAGAAATCTATCTTTAGTGTCTATTGCCCCCTTGGTACTACTGGCAATAAGGCTCCAGAAAGAGGTCTGATCTTTGCGCTTACAAGCATCTAACAGGTCAGACCATACCCTCTCGTCCCATTCTTTTTTAGCCAAAAGTAGACATCTTTTGTACTGGGCTCTTTTGGTTTTAACATTGTCTGATAAGTTTTCCCTGACTGCAGTAATTAACTCCAATTTGGCTCTCCGGCATTCCTGGTTATACCAGGAATTACCCATTTGTAGGAAGGTGGCTACCTGACTATGGTTACCCCAGATTTTTTGCCTGTGTTTAGCTGGTTTTTTGACTTAGTTGACCTGGTTCCCTGCTAATCAGGGCCCCAGGCCATCTGCTCTCTCTGTAAAATGGATTCCATGTACCCTAGGTACATACCACAATTGGAAATGGACTCCTTGTCAGCCCCTGTATAATGCACTATAGGTGCCCAGGGCATAGGGGCCACCAAGGCCTACCAGGGGCTGCAGCATGTCTTTTGCCACCGCTGGCTGGTTCTTAAATTGACACAACTGGCTGATCACTCAGCTGGGGTAAGGTGGTGTAAACACCCCTTACTTAGGTATAGTATACCTATATCTAACCCTATATCTGGACACATATAAACCTGTGAGCCACTCCTATGGAAGGCCTCATCAATCCTGGAGGCAGAGTGCGTGGTTTAATGTGAGATGGAGCTCTGGCATGAGCTGAGCCTGTCTGCAGCTGTCGGGAACAACTCCCTAAGCTGTTTCAGGATAATGCCATACCATATACTCTTAAGTGCCTTATAATCCTCGCGGTTATATAGCAACTCTGGTTTGGCTTTATCAAAACATGTCATGTAAGGTGTCATACGATTTGGAATACTATCCCCTCGCCAGTTCTGGTGACGGGGATAGCATTCCACCCCTCTAGAGGGGTAAGACATGTTCCTTTACTGTAATGCAGTTAATTTCTCCAAAGACCTTAGATCCACAAAATGGATGCCTCTGCCACAGACAAATGTCTGGACCCCTGCAGCTGACCGAAACTCGGCCAAATGGGTCCTGGACAAAGGGTTTCCTGTCACAGGAGGGTGTCACCGCCCTCCAGACAGGAGATAGTGGATTGTAGCAGGGAGGTCTGAAAGAAACCAGACACTGCCTGGGGCGCACAAGGCTGCCCCTTGCATAATCCGGCCAAACCGGTTCTGGGGCACTCCAGCCCTCGTGCCAGGGCGGCCTGGATCAAAGGAAAGGGGTGTATCCACCCCCTTCCTGGGTCCCACCCATAGGGGGGGACCTAGCAGGTAATCACGCCCCCCAGATTGGAATAAGAGTGGGAGCAGTGCCAATGCACATCAGATTTCCTGGAAGAAACATTAGAAACGAAACTCTGGACCCTTGGACCTCCATCTCAACGTGGAAGCCCGAAGAATCTCCCTTGTGGTCAAGGAGTGACCACCCTGCAGCAGCAAGCACCATCCAGCCCTCGACGTCTACTTGGTTGCAGTTCCCGCCGGAACTCGAGCGACTGAGATCGACGAGATCAAGCTTGCCTGCCTTCCAACAGCCCGATCCACAGTCCCTGCAGAGCTGAGACCCGTGGAGGCGACCGGAAGCGTGGGGCACGCCATCTTGAATTGACCACGAGACGCTGACCGTGCAGCCCACGAGTGACCCTCGAAGCTGTGCACCGGGGTTTGAGAAGCCCCCACCCTGAGCTACTCCTGAGCCGAAGTTCCGCCCTCCACACTCGACGAGTGCTGCGTGGGGCCCTTCTGCTCCATTTGGCTCAACGCGTTGGCCCGGTCACTTGCCCGCTGGCTAGTGGTCCCTGTGCCGACGAAACTACAAAGAAGACTCGTGAATCTGGTTGCTCCAGATCCACACCAGCTCCCCTGAAAAGGAGCCCCGACTCTGACCTTCCTGGTCCGAGTGAGAAGCAATCTTCCGATCCCGCGTGGATTGCTCTTGCCAAGTGTTGTTTGCTCCAAACTTGAAGCCGACTGCACCGACGGTGAGAGCCTGCGTGGGACAGATCGTGACCTGCTCCTGGACGTCGCAGATGCCCCAGAGCCCACGTGACAGCGGAGAGAAGCTCCTCGACGACCACCTGATTGCGCCCGACATTGCCTGGTTCCGTCCTGGTTCCACCCTGGTCACTGCTGAGTGACCCAGACTCTGTCCCCTCTGCTTTCAGGTACCCTTCGACTTGAGTCCACCCTTGGACTCCACCGGACACTTCATCTTCAACCCGCCTGCAGCCCTTTCAGCTTCAAGCACCAAGAGCCTGCGTGTCAAAACCCGACGCCACTTCGACCCTGTGCACCCACTTCCTGTGGGTGAGGTAACTTTGCTCCGCCGGTGTTCCCACACTGGTGCACATCTCTAGGGTCTGTGTGTTAAGTTTTGTTCCTCTAGGTCCAGCGGAAGTGTCCTTAAACTTTAACTTTATGACTTTTACGCACCATTGGTTAACATTGGTGCATGCGTGCGCTTTCCGCACATCTCCCGAATCCCGAGGGCCATTCCCGACTTCAGCATTGCTTGTCCTGACTGCTCCCAGCGATTCCCTAGGCCCTAGGCCTAACCACTGCTCGAGTGGCATCTCTTATACCACTTGTTTAGTATATGGTTTGAGTGGCCACCCGCCCTCATCCATAATTGTGCAACTTGTATGTTTAAACAGTGCTTTTGATTTAACGCTTGTGCCCCTTTATTCATAAAGAATACTGGGGATTGTTTTTAGTAATAAACACATATATTTTTATAATATATACTTGTGTGGTGTCCTTTCATTTGATATTACAGGATTGTATGTGGTAAAACAGCTCGCTTAACACGACCTCTTAAGTTAAGCCTTTAGGCTACTTAGTCCATGCTACCCCTAGGATAGCTTGTCTAATAAGGTTGACTTACAACCAGACACCATAAGGGATTGTTTGGTCTGATAATAGGTGGTTCCAGAATTGGAAACATCACTTATCAGGCCAACTTCTCACATTGGTGAGCAGCGGTGCGGATTTGAGCTTGCTGTTGTTTTACCATTGCAATCTTTGTATCAAATTGAAAGATCACATCAAGTACCTCTAGGTACATATAAATCAAAAGCTTAGCATATTAAGTTCTACTGAACTTAGTAGTTGTAGATTAAAGGGATTAGCACACCCTGACTACAACTCACTAGCAAGGTACAGTAGGAAAACACTTAGTGTAGGTAAGTGCACCACTTACACCTCACTAGCAGCCATGTCTGACACAGGAAAAGCCTCAGGGTCTACTCCTGTGACAGTTGACCTTACCCAGGCAACTTTTGGATATGACAAACTAACCCGAAGAGACTTGATTGCCTTGTGCAAAGCAAGAGGGTTAAAAAGGGGCAGAAGCCCCACCTGCCAAATCCTGGTAGAAATCCTAGAGCAGGATGACTTAGAAAGGGCAAAGGTAGCTTCCCTAGAAACAGGAAATGGAGGGAACCCCCCTGTAACTGACCCCCCTCAGGAGGAAGATGAAGAAGAAGAGGAGGAGGAGGAGGACTCAGAAGTTGAGGACTTAGAAGATCAGGATCAGAGGGGTAGCCAGGTCCCAGTTGCCAGGCTTAGCCAGGCCAACTTAGACCTACTGGGGAATGGAGAGGGCCAGCACCTCCCCAGATCCCACAATGTTATTCTCCCAGGCAACAGAAGAGTGAGATCTCACTCAGGGGATTCTCATATTTCTAGTGCCTCCAGAGAATCACAGAGAGGCATGACTGCTTCTCAAAAGCTAGAGCATAGGGCCAGAATGAGGGCTGTCAAACTCCAGATAGAGAGGGAGGAGGTAGCCTTGGCTCAAGCTAGACTTGCCTTGGCAAGAGAGCAAAAATTGTGTGGCTTAGATGCCACTGGTGGCAGCAATATTCCTAAAGAGAAACCCAGGTCCTATGATAGTAGAAACCTGACAAAGATTGTGCCCCCCTACAAGGAAGGGGATGACATCCACAAGTGGATAACTGCTCTTGAGAGAGCCTGCATGGTACAGCAGGTTCCTGAGGAACAGTGGGCAGCAATCTTATGGTACTCCTTTTCAGAGAAAGGGAGAGATAAGCTCCTCACTGTCAGACATGAGGATGCAAACAATTACAAAGTCCTGAAGAGTGTCCTAATAGATGGGTTTGGCTTAACCACTGAACAGTACAGGTTGAAGTTCAGAGACACCCAGAAGACACAGACTCAGGACTGGACTGATTTTGTTGATTGTGCAACTAAGGCTCTGGAGGGTTGGCTACATGGCAGCAAAGTACATGACTTTACAGGATTGTATAATTTGATTATGAGGGAGCAGATCCTAAGTAATTGTCAGAACCAGCTCTTACACCAGCACCTGGTGGACTCTGATCTGACCTCTCCCCAAGAATTGGGAAAGAAGGCAGACAAGTGGGTCAGAACCAGGATTAGGCCTAAGAATCAGGACAGTAACCAGAAGAAGGAGTCTACCAAGCCTCAAGATAAGGGTGGGGATAAAAATAAAGAAAAGACTTCCCCAGGGCCCCAAAACTCCAAGAATGGGGGTGGGTCCCAAGACACTCCTTCAACAGAGAAAAAGCCTTATTGTTATGCCTGTAAACAGGTTGGGCATTACAAAACAGACAACTGTTGTCCCAAGAATAACAATAAAGAGAATATACCTCCAAAGCCAGCTCCAACACCTCCTGTTACTGTCAGCAGTAATCCCCCAGGAAGTGGGAGCACACCCAGGAATCTGGGTGGGTTTACTTTTGGAGCACAGGAGGACCCTGGCCTATCCAGGTCCCCCTCCCCAAATGATCTTGTTTATGAGACTGGCAGGGGGTTTGCCAACTTCTCTGATTGCCCAAATACTTTGAGCAAATATAGACAAGAACCCATCATCAATGGTTTGAAAATTGAAGCTTTTAGAGACACAGGGGCTAGCATCACCATGGTGGCTGACTGTATAGTCCCCTCTAAGCAACTTTTACCTGGTGCCACATACCAGGTAACAAACATTGATGGCATCAAAACAAATCATCTCATGGCAGTAGTAAGTCTCAGCTGGGGAGGTGTCATTGGCCCAAAGAGAGTGGTAGTGTCATCAAACTTGCCTGTAGACTGCCTACTTGGTAATGATTTGGAAATCTCAGCCTGGGCTGAGGTTGAACAGGAAATCCATTCTAGAATGGTAAATTCCAATGGAAAGGTTAGTGGGGCTGTAATGGATACAGCCCCAATCCAAGATGTCCTTCCTGAAAAGGTTGGTAGGGCTGAGAAACTCTCTGCCCCATCTTTAGCAAAAGCTCTTCCTGAACAGAATAGCAAAGCTGTTATGATAACAGCAGAAACCCAAACTGAGTCTCCTCCTGAAAAGGTTGGTGGGGCTGTGATGGCCACAGCCCAAACTCAAACTGATATGTGTGTTGTGAAACCTGAAATGATGGATAACTCCACACAAACTGAGAGCATGGAGGAGGAAGAGAAATCTCCCCCTCACCAGACTTTAGGACAGGATCAGCCTCCTCAGGGAACTGATCTTACCCCTGATGAAGGAACTGCCCCAGAGGTGGTTGGGCCTAGCCTGACAGAGCCTCTGATGGCGGTGGACCCTTCTCAGGTGGGACCCAGTCTGGAACAGGTAACCTGCCCCTCTCTCCCTTGCCTTAGCCAGCCCAGGGCTGCAGAGGACAAGAAGGACAGTGAGACCCAGAGGGCCCCCTGTCAAATAAAGCACCCCCATCAACAGATTAGGTGCACCAAAACTAGTAGCCCTAGTGAGGTGAAAACTTTAAAAACTCCTGAGGGAGCCCCCTTAAAAACAGTTAGGGACCTCCCACAGATGGATTCTGTTGGGCACAGCCAAACCTGGGACCCAAAGGGCCCAAACCTGAACTGTCCCTCCAGCAAGCCAAACAGAGGGACCCAGCCTCCAGCTTTAGGTAGCCAGAGGTTGACCCTGAGAGCACAGTGCAACTCAGTTAAAGAAAGAAAGGCACACATGGTGGAAGATAATTGGAGGAAGCCAAGCCCTAACTTAGTAGAGCCTCACTTCAATACTCCATATCCAAACCAGCCTTTAACTTTGCATAAACACACCCAAGGTAGTGATTCCCTATGGTGGAGACCCTCTAATACCCAAAGGGTGAGGGGCTGCTTAGTGGACCATGAGACAGGGGGTACCCATGCTAGTGCAGGTACTTCCTTATATGGCCACTCAGGCAATATAGGCTTACCTGGCCAAGGATAGCCTTATCTCCTTTCGTTTGGGGGGGGGGGTTATGTAGGAAGGTGGCTACCTGACTATGGTTACCCCAGATTTTTGCCTGTGTTTAGCTGGTTTTTTGACTTAGTTGACCTGGTTCCCTGCTAATCAGGGCCCCAGGCCATCTGCTCTCTCTGTAAAATGGATTCCATGTACCCTAGGTACATACCACAATTGGAAATGGACTCCTTGTCAGCCCCTGTATAATGCACTATAGGTGCCCAGGGCATAGGGGCCACCAAGGCCTACCAGGGGCTGCAGCATATCTTTTGCCACCCCTGGCTGGTTCTTAAATTGACACAACTGGCTGATCACTCAGCTGGGGTAAGGTGGTGTAAACACCCCTTACTTAGGTATAGTATACCTATATCTAACCCTATATCTGGACACATATAAACCTGTGAGCCACTCCTATGGAAGGCCTCATCAATCCTGGAGGCAGAGTGCGTGGTTTAATGTGAGATGGAGCTCTGGCATGAGCTGAGCCTGTCTGCAGCTGTCGGGAACAGCTCCCTAAGCTGTTTCAGGATAATGCCATACCATATACTCTTAAGTGCCTTATAATCCTCGCGGTTATATAGCAACTCTGGTTTGGCTTTATCAAAACATGTCGTGTAAGGTGTCATACGATTTGGAATACTATCCCCTCGCCAGTTCTGGCGACGGGGATAGCATTCCACCCCTCTAGAGGGGTAAGACATGTTCCTTTACTGTAATGCGGTTAATTTCTCCAAAGACCTTAGATCCACAAAATGGATGCCTCTGCCACAGACAAATGTCTGGACCCCTGCAGCTGACCGAAACTCGGCCAAATGGGTCCTGGACAAAGGGTTTCCTGTCACAGGAGGGTGTCACCGCCCTCCAGACAGGAGATAGTGGATTGTAGCAGGGAGGTCTGAAAGAAACCAGACACTGCCTGGGGCGCACAAGGCTGCCCCTTGCATAATCCGGCCAAACCGGTTCTGGGGCACTCCAGCCCTCGTGCCAGGGCGGCCTGGATCAAAGGAAAGGGGTGTATCCACCCCCTTCCTGGGTCCCACCCATAGGGGGGGACCTAGCAGGTAATCACGCCCCCCAGATTGGAATAAGAGTGGGAGCAGTGCCAATGCACATCAGATTTCCTGGAAGAAACATTAGAAACGAAACTCTGGACCCTTGGACCTCCATCTCAACGTGGAAGCCCGAAGAATCTCCCTTGTGGTCAAGGAGTGACCACCCTGCAGCAGCAGGCACCATCCAGCCCTCGACGTCTACTTGGTTGCAGTTCCCGCCGGAACTCGAGCGACTGAGATCGACGAGATCAAGCTTGCCTGCCTTCCAACAGCCCGATCCACAGTCCCTGCAGAGCTGAGACCCGTGGAGGCGACCGGAAGCGTGGGGCACGCCATCTTGAATTGACCACGAGACGCTGACCGTGCAGCCCACGAGTGACCCTCGAAGCTGTGCACCGGGGTTTGAGAAGCCCCCACCCTGAGCTACTCCTGAGCCGAAGTTCCGCCCTCCACACTCGACGAGTGCTGCGTGGGGCCCTTCTGCTCCATTTGGCTCAACGCGTTGGCCCGGTCACTTGCCCGCTGGCTAGTGGTCCCTGTGCCGACGAAACTACAAAGAAGACTCGTGAATCTGGTTGCTCCAGATCCACACCAGCTCCCCTGAAAAGGAGCCCCGACTCTGACCTTCCTGGTCCGAGTGAGAAGCAATCTTCCGATCCCGCGTGGATTGCTCTTGCCAAGTGTTGTTTGCTCCAAACTTGAAGCCGACTGCACCGACGGTGAGAGCCTGCGTGGGACAGATCGTGACCTGCTCCTGGACGTCGCAGATGCCCCAGAGCCCACGTGACAGCGGAGAGAAGCTCCTCGACGACCACCTGATTGCGCCCAACATTGCCTGGTTCCGTCCTGGTTCCACCCTGGTCACTGCTGAGTGACCCAGACTCTGTCCCCTCTGCTTTCAGGTACCCTTCGACTTGAGTCCACCCTTGGACTCCACCGGACACTTCATCTTCAACCCGCCTGCAGCCCTTTCAGCTTCAAGCACCAAGAGCCTGCGTGTCAAAACCCGACGCCACTTCGACCCTGTGCACCCACTTCCTGTGGGTGAGGTAACTTTGCTCCGCCGGTGTTCCCACACTGGTGCACATCTCTAGGGTCTGTGTGTTAAGTTTTGTTCCTCTAGGTCCAGCGGAAGTGTCCTTAAACTTTAACTTTATGACTTTTACGCACCATTGGTTAACATTGGTGCATGCGTGCGCTTTCCGCACATCTCCCGAATCCCGAGGGCCATTCCCGACTTCAGCATTGCTTGTCCTGACTGCTCCCAGCGATTCCCTAGGCCGTAGGCCTAACCACTGCTCGAGTGGCATCTCTTATACCACTTGTTTAGTATATGGTTTGAGTGGCCACCCGCCCCCATCCATAATTGTGCAACTTGTATGTTTAAACAGTGCTTTTGATTTAACGCTTGTGCCCCTTTATTCATAAAGAATACTGGGGATTGTTTTTAGTAATAAACACATATATTTTTATAATATATACTTGTGTGGTGTCCTTTCATTTGATATTACAGGATTGTATGTGGTAAAACAGCTCGCTTAACACGACCTCTTAAGTTAAGCCTTTAGGCTGCTTAGTCCATGCTACCCCTAGGATAGCTTGTCTAATAAGGTTGACTTACAACCAGACACCATAAGGGATTGTTTGGTCTGATAATAGGTGGTTCCAGAATTGGAAACATCACCTATCAGGCCAACTTCTCACACCATTTTTTTATGTTTGTGGGTACTATTTGGTCTTTTTACCACTCTAGTCAAGATCTCACTAAGCTGGCCAATTAACTGGTCATGGGATTCTATCAGACAGGGACTATGGTTTGCAGTCCTGTTCTCCATCAAGGGGCACATAACAAAGACGTGGTAGATCTGGCTAACAGTATTTACGTTTCCTAAAACTGATGGTCATTTTAAGGACCTGCGATTATTTGCTTCAAGAGGGCCTTGTGTTAGAAGATTATGTCCGGCTCTTTTATTGGTAGGGTTTGTGAACAGATTCTGCATAGAAAGTGTCAAAGGGTAGTGATCGCTCTCCGTGCGAACATCCACCTTCAGGTCCACTACCATAGGCCATTGATGTATCGAAATCATGAGGTAATCTAGATAACTAGAACAAACACCTCTAGTGAATGTTGGCTTGCTAGGACAGTCTGAAGGCAGACGCCCATTACATGCACGCAGCCCATGCTCAAACGTTAAGCTCAGTAACTGTAGGGCACTCACAGTGCAGGCTACTTTGTATATAGTGTCAACCAAGGGTATATTGTTGGCACTGTCCTCGTCTTTGTAGATGTCTTCGAGACCCAAAATCGGCTCGAAACTTCTATTAAAGTCGCCACCTACAATTACCGTTGCATTCTGATCTAACCCTGCCATGATGTTACCTAGGTGGGTTATGACTGGCGATTCTTTGCATGCTTGATGGGGTCTGTTATAGACATTGATGACATAAATAGTCCGTCCCTTGGGCTTTCTTAATTCGATCATCAGGAGGTCAGAGTTATTAGTATCTATCTGCTTATAACTTATCCCCACTGTAATTTTTAACCATATTGTTAAGCCACCAGACGGTCTACCTCCATTAGTGTTTACAGCTGGGATAAAAAAAGATCTATAAATCGACCTTAAAATGATTCTCTGTCCCCCAGGTTTCCTGGAACAGGATAAGGTCCCCGTTGTCAAGATATTGATGCCAAACAGGATCGGATAGATTTTTTCTCAGCCCTGCAATGTTCCAACAAATTATTACGTCTTTTTCTAGAATTTCTTGGTTTACCTGTGCATGGGGTTGTCTAATAATCTCGGGGGCATCAGTATTCAATGTTCGAATCGCGTCATTTTGTCTAGTGGGATGATTAGACAGCGATTCTCCCATACAAACCAATACATTTTGGTTAGGCTCAGCTTCAAGGTTATACCTAAGAGTGTTATCCCTTGCTTCGTTGGAAAACCCCCACCCCATGAGTCAATCGCAGTCGTTAAGGCCAGCCAAAACCCCAAACCTATTGGTGGTGCTAACTCCACAATTGTATGACGGAGCCCCGAACCCCCATCCATTTATAGCTGGATTCCATCTAGGCACTGGGGTATTAGGGTAAGGCAAGTTCAGCTGGTCTCCTAGCCATCCTCCAACATAATTATCATTACGTGTTGGCGCATACATATTAACATGATTGTACAGACCCCGTCTGTTCACCAAGTTCCAATTTGGCCCTTGGGTAGTCAAGCAGGGCGTTTTTTGATAGTCACCTAGCCATGCACCAACCCTATTGTTGGGGGCAATATTAGAGTCAATTTGCATGTGTCCCCCACCCCATCTTTTGTTTCTTACCATCCAATCTGACTTCAGGGCATTTTGTTTGGGTTCTTTTTTTAATTCATTGTAGAAGAATTCCAATGTAAGGGGGATTATGGTGCCACTTCTTCGTTGGGGGGGAAGAATGTTGGGCAAGATATTCAGAAGCGTGGCTGAGTTATGAAAATTTAGCACGACACAATCGCCCCTCCATTTTTTGGAATTATTCCCAATCCATGTAACCCTCCTTGCCGTTTTAACTTAATCAGCTAACTGCTGTTCTCCCCCCTGGGCCATCGTCATATTAATTGACAGCCAATGTAGTGCCTTGCTTGTTAGAGATGAAGTTGATTCTATGTGGTCAGGTGGTAGGGTAGGGACATTTGCTAGTACTAAAATCAAAGGCGCAGCTTCAAGTGCAAAATGTGAAGAGTCACTCTCAAGGCTATGGGGAGCTGGTGGAAGCGGTAGATCTGTAGGGACCTCTTTTACTGGTTCATGAATAGTAGGTCCAATTTGTGGATTCTCGGGGGGGATGGTCTCTATTGGAAGTACGTCTAATACTATCCCACCCATATTGTGCGTCTCTTGGCAAACCAACTGCTTTGTAACACTCTTTGAGACAATGCCTATCGCTTCAACTAACATGTCTTGAGTGCCTCCCAATTTTTTTATTACCGCAGTGAGTTTGTCAATTTTACTAATCAGAGGCTTGATAAATGTCTGAATTTTCAGCTCTAACAGCTCTGAAATTTTGGACAATAAAGCTTCATCCAGTAACTCCCTAGTATTTTCCTCGTACTCACGATATTTGTTTTTAGATTTTGGTGATGGGGTAGCTTTATTTTTCCCTGACCTTCCACCCCCACGATTTTTTTGCATTTTACGACACGCTCTAACTGCCCTAGTCGCCCTCTTTACAGACGGTACTTCTTCCATCACATTGTCGGTATGTGCGTCCACATCAGTGTCCGTGTGAATCTCCATGTCAGCCCCATTAGGGCCACTTATGTCCATGCTTGCATTGCCTGTGGAGTCAGTTTCACCGGTAATGATAATATGGTCTTGTTGTATGACATCAATTGTTTGTGGAGTAGCAGAGGGGCTCATAGAGGGGAGGGTCGGTGACTGATATAGGCCCAATGATTGTCTACGGTCACTGTTTATCTTACTTACCACCTGGACAAGATAGTTGTCCATGGTGTTCTTTGGTGTCTCTGGTGCCATATGAATGTTCTTTTTGGACATGATTTTAAAGCGAATAGATGTTATTTTGTGCCCATAGAAAAGTAGAAGCGAAGGAACACTTAGAACGAAATGGTCTTACTTCAATAGCAGGAGTGGTAGCGGGATGTATTCGAGATGTGTAGGCTTTTCCAGGCACATCCCCTACAGATCCAGGCCTTGCAAGATGTTAAGGGGGTGGCCTAGCCTGGCCTCCTCTGGCCTCTGAGGGCCGTAGAGGGCCCGCCCTTTGCCCGGGCTTAGCCCGGCGCAACCCGCGCGCGATCCCGCGACGCGGGATTATCCTGAATTTAAAGCGCCTCCTGGCGCGGGTGAAGGCGGCTTCCGGCCGCGAAGCAAGCTGGGACTGGTAGTCCGTGTCCCCAGGCAGGCAGGTCTCCCCCCTCTGCGGCCGCGCTCAAGATGTTGTGGAGCTGCGGCGTCGGGAGGAGACCACGGGCAGAAGTGCGGGTAGCAGTGGAAATGCAGGCACAAGGTATGGGCTCAAAGAAGAAATGCCCCAGCACAAACAAGGCACGTGTGCGCAAAAGTAATGTCCCCCTCTCTCTATTCACTTGTGATGAAGCAAATCTTCGCATATTTTGCGACCTTGCCGAAGTCATGAACCTCGTCTATGTGTAACAAGGTAATAAGTGTACGTCTTACTAACGTTTATTTTTAGTTTGAATAAGGATTAAGAAGCTTGCCTATGTGTATTCCTAATCATTTTAATCCGTGTCCGTAAAATATGGCCGCCGCTTGTATTTAGTTACTGCGCATGCGTCAGCCACACTCACGTGTCCTGACGGGTCTGCAGAAGTGGAGGGAAATTTATGCGCATGCGTAATTCATAGCTTTGCCTACAACGTGGTACTGCTCGTGCCACTGCTCTTGTGTATGTTATGTGTAGCTAACATTTAGACTGCATAAGTATATTTTGTAGTGATAAGTTGAAAGTTCAAAACCAAATGATGTGTTTTCATAACGTTATTTCTATGTATTAATTTGTTTTCGCTTACTTTTCATGTACCGCGGGGAATGGGGGTCTGTTTGTACCGATGAGCCATCTTGGAGGTCCCTTCTGCGCATGATCGCTTTTCCAGGGACCTGACAACTTTGGCTGATGGAACTTAGCCAGCTGGCAGTGATGGGCAAGATGCTCCTGAGAACTGACCTGAAAAACCCAGGAAAACAGAGACAATTGTCCTAGCTCGGCAACAATGTAAATTGTCACTCATATTTCTGCACAATTTCTCATGGGAACCCCAATCTCGCTAGGCGGTACCCAAATATGTAAATGTAGCATCTAAATAGACTGATATGATTGGTGTGTTACCCAAAGCCTACCTTAGGACCAATCGAAATTGGGGATTCTGACACTTTGCAACATTTGGGGGGTGGTACACTGACCCAAAAGAGTATATCTACCCTGGGTTCACCTAGGGAATTGTCCGACTTGTCTGGTTTAGCTGACCTGTCACTGACCCATCGTACTCAATAGGTGACTGAAGATACAGAGCGCTGCGGAGCACTCTGTCCGAATTTGACCATAGACTAAGGTTTTACTGAACCTTAAAGTGCTGGCGAAGCACTTTGCTGGGAGTTCGCTGATCCAATCGGGGTCTTGGTCGATAGCTGCAGAGAGGGTGGAACGCAGGCGTTGCTTCCAAACTGCGGGTGTGGTCCTGTCCTGAGCGGTCCTGTCCTGAGGGTTTGCTGTCCTGTCCTGAGGTCCTGTCCTGATTCCTAATCTGAGGGTATCCTGTCCTGTCCGGGGTGTCCATTCTGCACCTGCTGTCCTTTGAGGGGTATCCTTCCTTGAGGGTTTCCTGTCCTTAACTGACCCGTGGCCAGGGTTTGGTTTCCACACCAGTCTAGGTAAATACTGCTCTAAGTTCCTTAAAACTTGCACCTTTCTATATTTCTGTCTTTTGCTCAAATAAAGAGACATCTTGCATACGTTGATTTTTCCATGCTTTTGCCGCAAACTATTGAAACGTAAAGTCATTTGCATAAATTTTCTTGATATGTTCTCATGTTACCCTATCTTTTAGAAATCATATTTTGCATTGCAGTTTGTCATTTTCTGATATGGTCTAGAACGACCTTACTTAGATTTTCTAAAGAATTCCTGCCTTGAATGCATAGCATATTTCCTTTGCATTTCATTATTGCATTTTAATGATTACTCTGACTTTATTTCTCTATAGTTATGTACTTTTCATTATCTTGATTATCGATTGCCTTATTCTTGTAAATCTCATGCTTTCAGAAAACGAACTTTAGATAAACATTTTAAAACTTCCAGTTGTCCGTGGTCATTTACAACAGTATTGAATGTCATTTTGAAATTGCATTTGCTGCCTTTCCTTTTACAGCTAGGCCCCTGATCCATTGAAGTCATAGGTACCCGTGTCGGTGGATGGTAAGTCGGGTACACTAAGTAATAACAGTAGGGAACACACAAAATTGGTAGCAGCCCGTGAAGTCGCCTGGCCAATGAATAGTGTGAAGTGAAAGTATATGGGCCCTGAAGCCGGAAACGGCGAAATCATTGGCTGGGTGACCTCGCGCGCTCTATCACTTGCTACTCACTATAAACCTGCTTATGACTATGGAACAACACAAGCTCATGAGCTGAACTTCAGCAGAAAACCAGGTTTAATAATTCCATGCAACAGGGTGGAAAGTCCCTCATGTCCACTCAGTGCGACAACCCACTCTTCAAGTTATCATTCTGGCTCACCTGCAAGATCTTCTTGTGCAACTGTAGTGCTATCTCCTCTTGTTCATGTACACCCATGATGCCCTCCCCTCTGCAAAAATGTATTTATAAAGACAATTGCATGTGTCTGATTTTGAATTCACATCATTGAATGGAACTTGTAATCTCTCTGATACTCAATGGAGCATGACAAAGCCAATTCCAATAAGTCAGCCGGTGACCTAACCTCAGCAGTGCCAGAACAATGACCATGACCAAGGACATGGATAAGATTGCACATCTTACATAAACAGATGAGATCCCCGCCAATACCAAAAGGCTCCCAGCATCGCCTGATGGGACGGACAAAGCACCTGATTCAGAGTCCAGCAGGCCGGTAAATGGATATGGAGTCTGCCTTAATTCAAGTGCATTATATCCTAGGGATTAGAGTACAGCATTTAATTAAAACAAATACACCAAATCTCTAATATGAACAAACTAAATTAGTGAGCCTGGAAATACTTGGAAAGGCACTCAAATACTAAGAATTCGAACATCTTATCAACAAAACAAAAAACAAGCGCTGGTAAAGCCAATACATGTGGTTTGTATTTTGAATCTTGATTAAAACATTAAGCGGACTTCACTGAAAAAAGCACACAAAAAATGTTGTTTTCTGTAGATTGCATCTACCAGACATAACATTTAATGGGTGATGAGTTAGTGCACTAAGATGTAAACTAGTCTCACATGCACTGCGAGGCAAGCCCTTCACAGAAGGCGGAAAGATACACCTCCTACGGTTTATCATGAGGTGAGAAAGATAACTACTCCACTATGTGGTCCCAAAGCTCACACTATTCTCATTGTAAAGAATTGTCAACAATGCGTAACAAGCAGATGTAATGCCAAGACAGACCTAATAACTAAAACCTCCTTGTGTGCCCTCTTCAAGTTTCCTTCAGCTACTGAATGGAAGCGAGTGTAACAGATTGGACTAAATTTCTCTATATATGGAATCACAAAATAGAAATGTTGCTAACTCTGGGGAAAACAAATTGTACATA
This sequence comes from Lissotriton helveticus, assembly GCF_964261635.1. Classification (NCBI taxonomy): domain Eukaryota; kingdom Metazoa; phylum Chordata; class Amphibia; order Caudata; family Salamandridae; genus Lissotriton; species Lissotriton helveticus. The sequence goes on along the minus strand of NC_136067.1, from coordinate 1,297,145,346 downwards.
GTGGTACAATCAAGAAGGGAAAGAATTGAATTGAATTGAAAATTCCATTTATATAGCGCATAACCACCCGAAGGCCTCGCAGCGCTATGTGCTAATACCTTAACTGCAAGGCCCTCTGTAAAGAGAAGGCTATTTGTATGAGGCAAAGATCCACTGAAACCCCGGCTCTGCATGGATAGAATGTCATTGACATGTAAAAGGCTGCTGCTACTAAGCAACTCAAAAATATGTTCAAATGCACATATGACATTTAAAGTAGGCACCGACCGAAAAGATAGGTATGGATACCGTTTGCTGGTATAAAGACCGATACAGAAAAGGGGGTGGTGATGAACAGAGTGTCTGAATTAAGCAGACCACTCTTACCCAGTCCAAAGATCAGGGCTTGATCCATCACCGTTATTTATCTCACTGCCCCATCCCAGCTCAGAACCTGGCTATATGCAAATTAGTTTGTCCCTGGCCCAGTGCATCATGGGAACAGGGCAGACCAAACTACCAAGCCAATTCTTCACCAGAAAGGAGACAAGCTACCGGGGACCGGTTTCTGGCATTTCAGCCTCTTCGGCCCGGCTTGCTTGAATCCTGATGGAGCAGTGAGAAAGGGACTCATGTCTGAGTATACCCTGCCACACCTATAGTGGCCAAAAACGATACAGAAAAGGGGGTGGTGATGAACAGAGTGTCTGAATTAAGCAGACCACTCTTACCCAGTCCAAAGATCAGGGCTTGATCCATCACCGTTATTTATCTCACTGCCCCATCCCAGCTCAGAACCTGGCTATATGCAAATTAGTCTGTCCCTGGCCCAGTGCATCATGGGAACAGGGCAGACCAAACTACCAAGCCAATTCTTCACCAGAAAGGAGACAAGCTACCGGGGACCGGTTTCTGGCATTTCAGCCTCTTCGGCCCGGCTTGCTTGAATCCTGATGGAGCAGTGAGAAAGGGACTCATGTCTGAGTATACCCTGCCACACCTATAGTGGCCAAAAACGATACAGAAAAGGGGGTGGTGATGAACAGAGTGTCTGAATTAAGCAGACCACTCTTACCCAGTCCAAAGATCAGGGCTTGATCCATCACCGTTATTTATCTCACTGCCCCATCCCAGCTCAGAACCTGGCTATATGCAAATTAGTCTGTCCCTGGCCCAGTGCATCATGGGAACAGGGCAGACCAAACTACCAAGCCAATTCTTCACCAGAAAGGAGACAAGCTACCGGAGACCGGTTTCTGGCATTTCAGCCTCTTCGGCCCGGCTTGCTTGAATCCTGATGGAGCAGTGAGAAAGGGACTCATGTCTGAGTATACCCTGCCACACCTATAGTGGCCAAAAACGATAGGCGGAAAGATACACCTCCTACGGTTTATCATGAGGTGAGAAAGATAACTACTCCACTATGTGGTCCCAAAGCTCACACTATTCTCATTGTAAAGAATTGTCAACAATGCGTAACAAGCAGATGTAATGCCAAGACAGACCTAATAACTAAAACCTCCTTGTGTGCCCTCTTCAAGTTTCCTTCAGCTACTGAATGGAAGCGAGTGTAACAGATTGGACTAAATTTCTCTATATATGGAATCACAAAATAGAAATGTTGCTAACTCTGGGGAAAACAAATTGTACATAGTGGTACAATCAAGAACGGAAAGAATGTGCTAATACCTTAACTGCAAGGCCCTCTGTAAAGAGAAGGCTATTTGTATGAGGCAAAGATCCACTGAAACCCCGGCTCTGCATGGATAGAATGTCATTGACATGTAAAAGGCTGCTGCTACTAAGCAACTCAAAAATATGTTCAAATGCACATATGACATTTAAAGTAGGCACCGACGAGAAGATAGGTATGGATACCGTTTGCTGGTATAAAGACCAGCTCTCAGGGGGTGTTACTGCCACACTATCTGCTGTGCGACAGAAGGAGATTAAAGCAGCAGGCGATCTTTGCAGGATTAGACAGAAACCCATTTGGTACTAACTTAATTTGCTCTTCTCTGTGTATAAGCAGGTCTGATTTCTGAGTCACCAATCATATTCTACTGCTGCTGAAATGGAAAGGGCTAATATTTCTCTAGGCTTCAGATAGACCACTATTTTTTGCATATTTTCCAGCCTTCTATAGCGCAAAACTCTATCTATGAAGGTCAGCATGAACTGGGGGTTAGACCCGATAAAGGATATGGGAAGGATGTAACGCTTCTCACACGGCTAACCTTATCCCGGTTTGCCTTGTCTGAACAGGCAATGATGAGCTTTAGAGCCTAATGGGTCTACTGTTCTTGCCCAGTGGGGAACTATCCTCATGTGGCCATTAGCAGTGGATAGTATACTACCAGAATATAGTATTTTTGCTGTATTTAAATGAAAATACATATAGTATACATTTAGTACACTTAACTCTACATATAAGAACCGAGAAAATATGCATATAGTTTTCAAGGTATATAGAAGTGGGATTAACCATAGTAAATCTGCACTTACCTACATATACCTACCTGAACAATAGTGTTAGTCGATTTTTTGTCGGTCAATATTTGTTACCTCAATATTCAGAAATACAACCCTATGATGTGACCCGCAAAGCACCACTGCTTTCCTGTTTCTTTCACACAGTATAGAGCAATAAGATCAGCAGCACAACCAGGAAATAGCAGACGACTTCACGGTTTCTTACTCAAAATAGTGCAGGGTAAACCACCATTGTTTTCCTTATATTCTAGGAATTTCCTCACAACAGAGCTATTTTCCATACTTCGAAAATGTTGCCCCAGACCAGCCCTGATTAGTCTATTAAATTCAGAGTGAGCCATAATTGTCAGATAAACAAGACTTGCAGCTTTTTGCATTTTCCTTTTGTAGCAAGTTACAGAATGTACTGTACATGTTACCGACTAAGGGTGAAGCTTCCAATTATTACGATACTTCCACTTTCAAAATGATGAACAGAGATTACTTATCACTATCAAAGGAGAGAGAGAGGACTAGGTAACTAGTCCGTATCCCCGGGGTTTTATATGCGAGATCAAAAAGGACTAGCCTATTTGTGAATTTACATAGACTCAAGACTGTAAGACGGGGTTACAAACCCTTTTGGTTGTTCATGAAGCCCTCACCCACCAACCTGGTTGGTGGCATGCTTCATCATCGGGCCCACCCAGTGACACAGAGTTTGTCCCGGGTGTGCTTCGCCGCCTGAATACAGTGGAGCAGGTATGTTTCTGAGTGGGCAGTGTAGTGACCTGAAAGTGAAAATGTAAAAGCTATACAGGGATCCCAGTACCCGAGGGTAAATTATATTTTAATAACTGAGTCACTGCTAGCATTACAAAAACGCTGGTGGATGTTATTGGAGTGTTAATTAGGGTCTCCTACATCCAGGTGTGGTCTAGATGTTTCAGCCAGGCCTTTATGATTAAAACTGGCTTTCCTCAGGACCAAAGTGTGTAGGTGCAAAGTACTTAATTTTAAGTGATTGTGTAATTTTGAAAAATGTGTAGCACTTGGTAAGGTGCTTTACAAGTGTGAGGGGGATTCCCTCTTAGAGCATTACTGGACATACAACAAGTATGACAAAACACACATACAGGGGAGAGACTTAGTATGGTAAAATATTCACAAAACAGTTTGATAGCCGATATCTATTGTGCTGTGTGGACGATAAATAAGCAGCAAATGGTGTAGCCATATTGGTGGTAAGGCTAGGGTGAAAGTTATCATATATACATGAAGTTTTGTGGTGGGCTAAGCATCGTAAGCGCATCAACACAAAAAACGGTGGTAAGTGCATGGAAGGAAGATTATCCTCACGTTGGCTTGTTGCCAAGTTTGCCCCATGGAGTAGTCCGGCAGAGGAGTGGACCCTGGGAAGATAAAGGGGCCTCCGGGGGTTAGGGACCTGTGGAAAGAGAGCTTACCCGGCTCGTAGCTGAAGCGCTTGGTTTACTCACTAAACTTTCGGTCAGTGTTTGCGTTGAACCTCTTGTCGTCTCTGCGGCCTCCGTAAGACTGTCCTGGGCCGTGTTTGTGCCTTAAATGCAGTCTGCATTATTTGGATCACCTGTGCGGGGAAGGACAGAGAAAACAGACTGTGCGAGGACACGCTGAGTCATGGCTATGCTGAGCATGTGCGGGAGAGTAGTGTATCCTCCCGCACATGGGCATGCTCATGTATCCTGCTGTGAGCATGCCCATGTGCGGGAGAGTAGTGTATTCTGCTCTGAGCATGTGTGGTATCGATTGTCGGCGCCTGCGCCATGGGTGTGGCTGTGTAAGCTGTACCCAGTGTACACAGATTAGTGTACAGGTGTAGTAACATGAACGGTTGGGAAATAAAGAGCGCTAACTGGGGAAAGAAAGAAGGACTTAAAAAGCGCTTTGGGGTTAAGTTATGAGGCCAGGTGTATTATAACTGGCTAGTACAACAGAGGGACATTTTGACACGGAGAGAAATCAAGAGTAGTGTTTCAAGTGAGGAGAAAGAAATTCATGTTTTCAGTGAGCTCCAGGGTTGTAGTGTAGTTCCTATCATCCCAATAGGCTCTGCGCATTGGAATAATACCTACAGCAGTAAAGGCCTAGGCCAGACGTTAACTAGGTCTACTACTGTCGATACTAGACTTAAAGTTTTGGGTTTGCCAGCTTAGCTCAGAGTTCACTAGAAACTTTCTCGAATGTTCAAGGAGGACTTAACTTCCCTGATTAGACAAGAAGGGATTTAGTTTCTGACAACCATAGAACATGACAACTTTGCTCTCCCCTAATCAAGAGTAAATCTCGAGAGTCGTGTGAACAAAAGGCAATTTATTTTACTCAGTCAGTACGTGCATTCTTAGTCTCATCAGAATGTAGAGAAAAGGAAGAGACGGGCGTGTTCAATAAAAAGGTGTTATTTATTGATCAGTCTCTTTTCTCATACAAGAGAAATGGATCGATATTATTGCAATACTTATAGCTAAGTAAAGTGCATACATTAAAAGCAATAGTATAAAATAATACTGTAAAAACATTGATATGGTTTCTAAGCCATAAGATGTTTTAAAATGAATAAAATATATTACATACACATATACATTTGACTAAACGTACTCAACTGGTGTTTCTAGATACGCCTACCCCGTGTACCTGACCTAAGTCTAATACGTGGGCGGGAATAGAAAGTTACAGTTTAAGTTAAGTTTGTTTTTGCCAAGTGAATAACTAAAGAATTCTCTGTGAGGGGTCATTCAGTTCTGTACCTGGAAGTTAGGATGAATGAGGAATGGTATCTCTCTCTCTGGTCTCGATATTCCAGGCTGCCTGCGAGGGCTACCCAGAAACGCCGGTGCTGGATTCTCGGCAGGAGAAAGCAGCGCGTCTCTCAGCGCGTCAGGAAGGCGGGGCTGCTGCCAGCGGGGTCTGCTCTGCTCTTGGCTTCGGCAAGTATGGCTGCTCCGTCTCGTCACCACGCGTGTGTTTGCATAGGGCAAGATCGGTAATATTTATACCTTTAAGGTGCCGAGATTGACGTAAGGATGGACATAGATACGTCAATAAGGATGTCATACGACTTGCTCGTTAGCACATTCTTTTACTGAAGTTCTCTGTGAAATCAAAACAATGGCCGCAGGGTTTTGCCCAGGTTGTCATAGGTTTGATTTGTTATGAGAACTCCGTATGCCTTATCAGGGGCTGGAGGAATATCGCTTGTCTAATTAGATCGCAAGCGTTATGACCTAATCAGATAACACGTTCCTGTGCCGTAGTGTGACTGCGTCAGATAACGGTATCTGCATCATGGGGGTTTTCTGCCTCATGGGCTGACTGCTAGTTAACTTGTTGGTTTGTTTAACTAGAATAGGGTCAGGAATAGGGGGATCGATTCAGAACCTATAGGAATACATGACACCCACTCCACGCTAACTATGGACATATTTACTAATCTAGGCATAGTATAACATAGTACAACATACTATAGAGTAGTGTGTATACCTTACCACCCCAAAATACATAAATGCATTTTGAAATTCTTCAAATATACAGAAAATTTGCAGACATATATATTGTATGCACTCAAGCTATGGAATAATGCTAAAGTAATCACGCATTTGTATACATTATTGCTTATTTGGTATATGAGAATTACACATGAAATGGTTTCTTAAATACAGAAAAAAGTTTCGAGACCATTCCATCACAGAATAAAATATTTGTGAACATACCAGCGGGCAGCTAAAGTCTATAAAGTATCTAAAAATAGAAATCTTAGTTCTTTAGGAATAGTTTCTTACTTTAAGCAGAAGATAAGTGTCCCGAAAAACCGAAAAAATGAATTGGGGCTTCTGAAAGAGTTGCTGTCCGTGAACTGGAGTGAAAAATAGTTCATGTGACTTTATTATTTAAAGTTGAAGGCCGAATTCAGGGAACGCCGTGTGCGAGCTTGCTCAAAAGTCTCTATTTCTGTTCGGGTGAGAACATCATATCATTTAGGCTTTCGAAAAAACTGTCAACAGCTTCCTGGGAAAGTTCCACTAACTCGGAAATAGGTGTAATCATGCATTCTTGTGCATGATTGTCTCCATTGACATTCTGATTCGCATTGCTGACAGAAGGTCGTACCTGTTCGATGCTGCTTTCATCTTGAACTTCACTACCCATCAATCGTAGTGGTGAAGCTTCCACGAATGCCGTCATCAGGATTGGTAGCCTTTGAGGGCAGCACAAAGCATGAACCTTGATCGGGCTCAACAATGTTTCTGCATCCATCGGCGCATCCGATTGTAGCGTCAGACAGGTGTCTAACACGCATTCTTCTCCGCATAGCAGACACCTTAATACAGGTAAAACACATCTTTGCCACATTGGTCGAAATGATAGAAACCAAGTCATGTTCAGGTCTCTAAGCCGGGAGAGTCCCAGGATTTTTGATATCCGGTCCCGGTATCCAATGGCTAGGATTGTTTCTTCCCTTGTCGCAAGAGTTTTGTCTGTGACATGGGTTGCCATAACGAAAAATAAGGACTAAGAATAGGATTCCTGCAATTAGTCCCAAGATCAGGGGAAGTCCGCCAAAAATTGAATGGACGAAATCTGGAAAAATACCCAGTATGGCTTTGAATGGTGTTAATGCCATCGAAAATACTGTCTTAAATACCTTTGAGACCCCATTGGTATCAGAAATATTTAAGATTTCATTCAGGATTTCCGCGAAATGTACGGGGGAATTAGTTGATAATAATGTATGTATCTCTGCAGTCGTCCTTGCGACTTGTAGATCATACGTTTCTTTTGATGACGAGAGCCTGGTAGGCGCCTGAAGAAGCACTGTTTTCATTCTGCTTAAAGTATCTATTCGAATAGAAGTAATTTTCAAATCGGGCCATGCCCTTGCCTCCCTGTCTGGGAAGGAGCTGGGGAACAATGAGCGTCCACAGCACTTGACCTTCGCAGTAGTAGTTACTAGATAAGGAGTCCCGGGCATAAGACTACAACATCTGCGGTCTACAATAAGAATGTAACTCCCATTATAGAGTCTTTGAAAGAATGGTTCTATTTCTGTTGCAGGTGCGCCTTGCTGGTGACATGAAAGGTTGTATGAATTCCCTTCACAGGCTCCATGCAAACTAATTCCGTTACACAGAAGTGTGCCACTTAGTGACATCGCACAATTGTTGCCACTAAGAAACACTTTCTGTCCTTTATTACTGACACATGCATGTGAATAGGGCAGGTTCCATGTTGTTTTAAGGTACCCCTTTCCCAATTTCTCGTACATGCCAGCCTGTATATATTTTTGGCAGTATTGAAACCTGAAGGTTGAGATTGGAATATTTATTATCCCATGTATTATCCATTCACTGACAGGTCGTTCTGACATTGTCACTGGTAATCTTTCGAGTTTTTCAATGCTCAAGATTGTATAATCAGCACCCTTTTGTGCCATACTGATTTGTCTATCAGTAAGGTTAAAGATTTGGAATAATGACGTTGTGTTGATTAGACGCCAAGGCACATAGCCTGAACGCAGATTTTGTAACGTCCAGCCAAGCTGTACAATAGAACGCAATTGTGACTGACCGTGTTGTAATAACAGTAAGTCTTGCGATAATATATCGCTTGCTGAAGACACAATGCTGTCCAAAGAAAAAATTCTGGAGGACAGAGTCATTAACCCATTGTCCACTACAGAAAGTGATTTTTCCAAATTAATACGGTCAATTTCCCGTATTCTCTCTGCTGTTTCAATTTGAGTAACCTTCCAGGCCTCATTGTATGCTGCATATACAGAGGCTGCTATGAAACGCTTTTGACGCTGTTTGCGTGGTCCCATAGTGAAATCACGCAAGTCAGCACCATCAGTAAGTAAAGTTAGGTGTTGCTTAATTTCTGCCAGTGTGGAAGTTTGTAGCCATTGAAGGCATAATTTGCCCACACTGTAGGTGGTTATTATCCCTGGGTGATGTCTTTGAGGATATCTAGGGTCTGGCCTGGTCATTTTGAACCCCTGCGTTTTGTTCAGGAATCTGTCTTGACAGTTATTAGTATCTGTGGGCCAGATCAACCACTGTTTCCAATCAGGATGTGTTCTGTTTTGGTTTAATATATGGTTTACGTCTATCTCTTCATCTGTATCAGAGTTATTGCTAAACATTGTTGGCTTTGGAATAGACGGTTTATTTAAATCTTTGATTTTGGCTAAGCCAAGACAGGTGGTCTGTTGAACAGTGTCATTTAAAAATATCATTTGTTCTGGGATCATGCAGGCTCTAAACAAAGCTTCTATACCCTGTACTTGCCATTCTTTTGTACCCCAAACACTTTTCAATTCAACATTTTTGTCCCAATAATCAAATCCAAAGGTATTCATTTTTTCAAAGAATGAGTCTGAATATAACAATTTTGTGTTGGTTATCATGGTCTTGGTCCCTCTCTTATTTGACAATTTAAAATAAAATGCTTCAGCATTACTTGTGTTTAAACCTGAAAAATATGAATATTTGTCGTAAACGGTTCTTGAGCTCCCTTTTGGAGGTGTTGCACAATGTTCCCATTGATTATAATTTAAAACATTTCTAGGTTGTGCAGATCTATGTAAAAAATGGTTACCATAGTGGTTATAACAGTACATACTATCATAATTGGTAGAACCCTGCAAATAATCATGTTTGGTAAATTTAGCAGACATTACTAAATCAGACATCATATTATTAATGCTTTCGAAGTCCCAATCATCAGCAAATGAGTTTGGTTTTACAAAGTCACTCAAGGAGATCTTAATTTGGTGTGGATATTTCAGGATTTCGACCGGACCATAAATTTCATAGTCAGTGTTGTCCCAGGCTACCCCACCAGGTATCGGATTGGCTGTGAAGTTGGCTGAAGAAAGTTCTCTTTTCTCGACGTGTGAAGATGTGTGTGGTTTGAGGATCAAGTTGATTTTCTGACTTGCTGTGTCCATTTTAGCATATTTTCCCTCAATGAAGCGTCCCAAAGTAAGTACCATGATGAGCCAAAGTATGAGGATAAATGCACCAAAACCCACCCAAAATTCAATCCATGGGGAAATCAGATATGTTTCTTTCAGTTGTTTCAAAAGTTCTTTAGCTTTATCTTTAAAGGTTTTTGATGATGGCTGTGTTTTTGATTCACTGAAGCCTTCAGAGGAATCATCGAAGTTTATGAAGTAGCCGGATGCAGTTCTGTCAATTGTTCCAATTGGTTCAGGATTTCTTTTTCTTGCATTTTCACTTGGTACTTCATTATAGATTGGTGTGTCCCTGCTAAATGTTTTTATTTGGGTTTTCAGAGGTCTGAGTTCTATTGCATTGCTGCATAGTCCTTGTTGTTCTTCTGTAGGCGTTTCGAATGTGATGAGCCTCTTCGTAAGAACCTCTGTACTGGTAGCAAACCTTGGTGTTCTGCTACTTATTGGGAGTCCACTTGGCCTACTGTTTGTTATCGGCCACATGTTGTGGTTTTACCAGGTCGATGGATACAACTCGGTTCTCCTTTTTACCAGCAAGTGGCGGTAGTACAACTGATCTTGTCCCGTTGACAGACAAGACAGGAACTGCTTTTCTGTAAGAAGGCCCAAATTCCTTCTTTACCGCGATCTTCTCCCTGACTAGATCCCCGACTTTAGGAATCCAGACAGGTCTTGCTGGGACAGGTGGTGGTTCTTCAGTGGTTGTTGGCTGTTGTTTCAACTTTATGTTGCTCAGGTCTTTTCTTGTTTTGTTTAAGTCCTGCAAAATAGCCAAACGGTCTTTGATATCAAAGCTTTTTTCTTTCACCACTGAAGTCTGACTGTCAAGGTCAGAGATAATCATCCTAGTTCCGAATAATAATTCGTACGAACTGAATCCCTTCAGAGAATTTCTTGGCAAGTTATTGAGACTACGTTGGACACTTATTAGATGTTTGACCCACCCAGCTCCCGTACCTAATATCCTTTCCGTTATAGATTGCTTTATGCCTTGGTTTTTTCTTTACACCATCCCGTACCCTCAGGAAGGAAGGGAGAAGATTCCCGCTGGGCTATGCTCATTTGGCCATGTTTCCCCCCATGCTTGAGGGCTAGAGTGGAGACAATGGTCAAACATAGCATGCTCTTAGCGTATATGCCATTTAGACTCGCAAATCTTTGTATAACAGTCCGGACGTCAGCCGAGTGCTGGTGATCTACATTATAAGTGGAACTAGCCTGTATAAGTTAATCGCAACCCTTCCTTTTTACTCCTGATTTTTCCTGGAGTAAACCGACGAGGTATTAAACTGTTTCTCTCCCCACTGCGATCTCTGTTGCAGTTTGGGCAGTTTTTTACAAACATGGTGTGACGCAGACTCATGCCTGGCCACCAGTACCGTGATTGTAATTCTTCCAGAGAATCTTTTAGTTTGAGGTGTCTGAGACCCTCGTCCATATGTGCGTCTGCGATTAACAAGTTTCTCCTGTCCATGTTTGGAATCACTCTATCCCCCACTCCAGGGATTCGAGCAAAAGGGACGGAGTTTGCATCGATTATGTATGTATAATTGAGTGGATAGTTGATCGGTAACGCTGAGCAGTCGCCTTTTGATGACGTTTTCACTGCCAGCACTGTTTCACCGTCAATGTATTTTAATGTACGCTTTTTTCGATCTACGGGAGCCGATTTAGTGGCTGCCGCTGTGGCTGTCTCAGCCAATGAATTCCCTGCAACGTGAATGCCATCACGCTGATGACTCAGTGAGTGTGTCACGTGAGTCTTTGGTAGTTCTTTTTGTAAAAGAGCTATTTGTTCCCAGAGCAGTTTCTGCTTTATTGGTGCATCTGTGTCATCTTTGTAACCGTTTTGAATCCATGTCTGCAAATCCTTGTTATATGATTTGACGCAGTAATATGAATCTGACACTATAAGTGTCGGGAATTCGCGATCCGCATTATCAAGCGCCATCTTCAATGCTATTATTTCAGTTTGTTTTTCTGAATTAGTTTCTACTGAGTGTGATTTTGTTAATAGAGGTTTTAGTTTACCTCCGCGCCACACTTCTTTTGTAATCTCACATGTGGGGTTGTATGCCTGTTCTCCCCAAATGGGGGGTTGAGCATGTCCGTCTGTATAGATTACACAGGCGTAATGTCGTAAAGGCAGAATGTCGATTGGCAGAGGGTATGTTTTTTCATATTCTAAATTTTTCAATTCCTTTAGTTCTGGATCAAAGTAGTAGTGTACTTTGTCCGTTGTAATTGAATTCACCCATTGTATCCATTCCGGATTCAATGTTGTTGTTGGTAAATTACACGGTGTTGTTAGTGCCTCAAAGGCTGATTCTGCTGTTCTGACTGTGATATGTCTACCGTCAGCTTGATCTTTTTCTCTAGCTATTGCGGTTTGAACTACATGAACAATTCTTTCTTTAATGCTGAATTTCTGTTCAGCTTCTGTGTACAAGTGTGATTTGAATGCAATTGGTACCTTTTCTCCCTCATTAGAGGTCAGGTATGTGAATCCGCATCTCCCTGGGATGACTCGAATCACAAGATTGCGTGTGTTATCACGTGTTTCTAATTTTGTTTTAATTAGCATGTCTGTTTGTAGGGATCTCAAAATTTCTGTGTGTATTTGAGTCCAATTGGATCTTTTAAAATCAGGTTTTATCAGATCATAAGGGGTTTGACCCTTTCTGCGTAATTTGCAATGTATGTTCTTCCGAAATTTAGGAAGCCTAGAATCGACTGTAAGTTTTTTAGTGTTCTAGGTGCTTGGAGTACGGCACATTTCTCTAGGAAATTGTCAGCCAGGCTTTTGCCTTCACTTGATAACTCATATCCTAAGAATAGGACTGTCAGATGGGCAATTCTGGATTTTTTAAAGTTGAATTTGTAACCCTCTGCAGCGAACCCAAGTATTATGGTGTTCACTCTCTTCAAGTGAGTCTCCAAGTCATCATCTGTTAAGTAGATGTCATCGACATAAGATAATGCTTCATCATCATATAGTTGTAGTAATTCTGTTACTCTCGCTGAGAATACCCCCGGGCTGTTCTTGTACCCCTGGGCTAACCGACAGAATTGTTTTTGAGTGCCATTTATTGAGAATGCAGTTAAATATCTTCTCTCTGGTGCTATGTTTTGACAAAAGAATCCATTAGAGATGTCCAAGGTTGTTTTGTATTTTTTGCGCACTATGTTATTCATTAGTGCAGCACTGTGTGAGTTTTGCACTGCAAAAGTTTTGCAACATGTGTTAAGGTGTCGGTAATCCATAACTAGACGATATGAATTGTCTGGTTTGGAGACCGGAAACAAAGGGTTGTTCATTTGTGAGGTGCAAGTTTCAATCACCCCCTGGTATTCTAGCTGATCTAGTATTTCATTTACCTGTTTTTTAGCTTCTTGCTTAATTGGGTACTGCCTTTGTGCAGTTGGTTGTGATTTTAACTGGATTTTGTGAGGAGGAGAGTCCTCATCCCATCCTACATGATTTTTATATAAGGCAGGAGCTAAAGCCACTGCCCATTTTCTGGCAAGTGTGTATTTTTTATGAATAGGGATATGATTCGAGTAGGCAGGCATAATTATTTCTTCGCCACGAGGGCACTCCCTAACAAACTCTGGTGGCCAGTCTTTTTCAGCTAGAAGGATGTCATAGCCCTCGGATAGGTTATCCCAAAATAGTCCCCTTATTTTCCTAGTCTTATCTCCCTCTATACGTAATGTTATCTCGTATATCTTGTGAGGTTTGCTAACTCTGGTGTCCGCAGTTTCCACTTGAAGATATTCATTCGTGTCCACTGTCTCCAGATGATTCATAAGGACTTTGCGAGCTATGCTCACTTCTGCTGCACTGTCTAGCATTGTCTGAGCCCACTCTCCGTTTTTCAGTTGTGTCCTCAGTATTCTCGGCATTAACTACCTTGATACTGGCTACCTTCTTTTTTGGAAATTGTAATTTCTTTTTTAGCTGAGCAGGTTCCTTGTCTTTGGACTTGGTGTGCTCTTCTCTTTGTTCTGATCGTCCTCTTCTTTCCGATTTCTGCGAGGAAGTCTGAAAAGATTGAGAGGGACGTGTATCAATGTCTTGATATCTATCAGGCTTTTTTATATTATCCCTATTTCTAAGGTTATATCTTTTCCCAGAGGGGTCACTCTGGGGTGACCTGTGTCTTTGGTTCGGAGATTTCTCTCTTCGCCTAGGAGACCTTCCTCTGGACTGGAATTTCTTTTCTTTAGGATTGGATTGTTTGTTTCCATCCCAGTTCTTTTTTGGTGAATTATTATTAAAAAATATTTTTTCTGGACTTTCAGTCAGTTGTGGTTTTACTGGTATTCCACCTAAACTATCTCTACCTAGTTCCTCATAGGATTTTTCTATGATTCTGGCAATTTCAGCTGGTTGGTCTGCTATATCTGTCTCTTTTAACCTCTGGCGGATCGCCACGTTTGCTGCTTCACCTTTTATGTTGGCTAGTAATATAGCCGAGACCTGCTTGAAGTCTTTCAGTAATTTCATACCAAGAGTTAAAGCGGGTTCAGGACCATATTCATCTTGAATTTGTTTTAGCACATCTGGTATTACCGAAATGGATGGAACACCGTGCGTTTTTGTGTAGATGGAAGCAAAGACTGTACCCCAAGTGTCACAGTCCTCTATGTGTGGTGCGATTCCCATTGGGAGACAGATAGTCAGAATCCTGTGCTTTTCTAGCGGGGTGGTGTCAGGAAACACCGCCTCTATTTGGGTAATTTTCTGTGCCAACCAGAATGGTATTTGTTCCCGTTTAGCCGGTACTTTACCTAGGCAGGATTGGATGTTCTGTGGTGTAATTTTATTTGTGTTCCCCTGGTGAGGGGTCAGCTGTGGAAGTTTAATCGCTGGCTGAATTGTTGATGTCCGCATCACATACTGAACTAATTGTCTATGAATTTTTATTATTGTTTTAGCTGTGTTAAAAGGTTTGGTGCAGACATCCCATCGATGTCTGGATGTGGTGTGTATCCGGCTAGGACCGGCCACGTTGCTCCTGGTCTACCTAAAGGACCGAGCCTGGTGATGTGATTGTTATGTTTTAGGGCGCCATCAAATAAGAGCAAATGCTCTTGAAATTTGAGTGGTACTTCCACCTCCTCGAAAGGAGTGTACTCATTAGGAGGTTCCTCTATTTTGTAATAGTGGAAGTACTTTGTTACAGCATTTGCTGCTGGAAAATGTATCCATGAATAGTATACCTCTGTCTGCCGATATTCGTGTGCCTCAATTACGAATATGACTGTGCCACCTCTAGGTGTCAGTCCATTTTCTATAAGTTTCAGGGTTATAGATCTCCTTTTGATGACCGGGATGAGTATTATATCCCCGTCCGCATCTAGTGCTGCAGCATCAGCCGCTGCGAGTTCAGCTGCTAATCTAACTGCCTCTCTTTCTTCTTCATTGTCTGACATTTTACTGTCCTGAAGGTTATTTCTTTTGTTTGCAGATCAGGTTTCTTATGGAAACAAAGATTAGATGCACAATATTTTGGAACAGTGTATCCTTCAACGTTGACTATACCAAGAACCATACATAGGAGTTCCCTCCTGCGAGGTCTGGCGGATATAACCTTTCACCCACTCCAGACGTCTTTGGAGTATTTGGGAAAAGGGGTCTGAGTGAGAAAGCACGACTGAGTTACTCTAAATGTCTTACGTTAGTTTTATCGCCCTTTCCAAACGCGTTGGGCGCCATGTAGTGTAGTTCCTATCATCCCAATAGGCTCTGCGCATTGGAATAATACCTACAGCAGTAAAGGCCTAGGCCAGACGTTAACTAGGTCTACTACTGTCGATACTAGACTTAAAGTTTTGGGTTTGCCAGCTTAGCTCAGAGTTCACTAGAAACTTTCTCGAATGTTCAAGGAGGACTTAACTTCCCTGATTAGACAAGCAGGGATTTAGTTTCTGACAACCATAGAACATGACAACTTTTCTCTCCCCTAATCAAGAGTAAATCTCGAGAGTCGTGTGAACAAAAGGCAATTTATTTTACTCAGTCAGTACGTGCATTCTTAGTCTCATCAGAATGTAGAGAAAAGGAAGAGACGGGCGTGTTCAATAAAAAGGTGTTATTTATTGATCAGTCTCTTTTCTCATACAAGAGAAATGGATCGATATTATTGCAATACTTATAGCTAAGTAAAGTGCATACATTAAAAGCAATAGTATAAAATAATACTGTAAAAACATTGATATGGTTTCTAAGCCATAAGATGTTTTAAAATGAATAAAATATATTACATACACATATACATTTGACTAAACGTACTCAACTGGTGTTTCTAGATACGCCTACCCCGTGTACCTGACCTAAGTCTAATACGTGGGCGGGAATAGAAAGTTACAGTTTAAGTTAAGTTTGTTTTTGCCAAGTGAATAACTAAAGAATTCTCTGTGAGGGGTCATTCAGTTCTGTACCTGGAAGTTAGGATGAATGAGGAATGGTATCTCTCTCTCTGGTCTCGATATTCCAGGCTGCCTGCGAGGGCTACCCAGAAACGCCGGTGCTGGATTCTCGGCAGGAGAAAGCAGCGCGTCAGGAAGGCGGGGCTGCTGCCAGCGGGGTCTGCTCTGCTCTTGGCTTCGGCAAGTATGGCTGCTCCGTCTCGTCACCACGCGTGTGTTTGCATAGGGCAAGATCGGTAATATTTATACCTTTAAGGTGCCGAGATTGACGTAAGGATGGACATAGATACGTCAATAAGGATGTCATACGACTTGCTCGTTAGCACATTCTTTTACTGAAGTTCTCTGTGATATCAAAACAATGGCCGCAGGGTTTTGCCCAGGTTGTCATAGGTTTGATTTGTTATGAGAACTCCGTATGCCTTATCAGGGGCTGGAGGAATATCGCTTGTCTAATTAGATCGCAAGCGTTATGACCTAATCAGATAACACGTTCCTGTGCCGTAGTGTGACTGCGTCAGATAACGGTATCTGCATCATGGGGGTTTTCTGCCTCATGGGCTGACTGCTAGTTAACTTGTTGGTTTGTTTAACTAGAATAGGGTCAGGAATAGGGGGATCGATTCAGAACCTATAGGAATACATGACAGGGTATGGAGTCATTCAAGCCCAAACCCAGTTGCTGGGTGGAGAGGCGATAGATCCATCTCTGTTCTTTTGTATGAAGGATCCGGTCGTTGTCTGTTTGGTCCTCAACTGTTGGGGCCCCAAAGTCACTGGCCATTATCCATGCAGCAATTGTAGTGTGAGCCATCTCACTAAAGCAACAAAAACTCTCTACCTTGAAACAGCCAAAATCTGGACACAATGCCAACACACCAACTGCAACTGCAGCAACCTTGTGTACCTCATAACATGCCCCTGCGGGATCCGTTACGTGGGCATTACGACCCGCAAAATCAGGACTAGGGTGGTTGAACACAGGAGCACGATCAGGTGTGGCAAAAACATCAGCAGACTGACAGAATAAAAACAACTATAGTCTTTAACTTGTACATATTTGGAAGGACTATTTTCAGCGGTGGGTATTCCCAGTTATCGAAGATATACATTGTTAGAAATTTATAGCAGGTATATTTTGTTTCCGTCTAAAGGCAATGTGCATGAAAGTATTAAGCCCCATAATGTATTAATAAATATGAACTATACAACCAAAGATCAAAGCGAACCCAAATAACATTCTCTGTGATGTGTTCTGGCTGAAATATATATAAATGGCCTAGGAGATATGCAGAAATCTATTCATTCATAATTACGTAGGGAAAGAAATACAAAATATATTATTTTGATTCAGGGCAACCAAATATGGGCGATTTGACTTCTAAATGTTATACATATACTTAAATAAAAGCAGGTTTACAAATACTCCATTATGTTCATTGCATTTAGCGACTGCGCCATTGCCAACAGAACCTACCTGGATTTTAATGGTAACCTTCAGAAACGAAGTGTTGCAGTGCTCTTTTTTGTCAGACACGGGGAGGAAAGTCATGAGCAAGCTCGGGAAGAGCCGATCAAATTAGCAGCACGTACTCAATATGGCCTCTGGTCTCACATCACACTGCGGGTGCATGTGGCGCATCACTTAGCAAGAAGGAAAATGAGTCCAGACGTGCTGTAGTCCTCTTATGCGCATTATAGTGCAAGACGTTTCTTTGCTCATTTAGTAATATCACAACTGACCGCTTCTGGCATTATGGTATCTGCCCCACGTCTCTGAGCAGACTGATGCATCATGGCGCGGTCTTCCTCTGGAAACTGAGCTAAGTGCATTCGTCTTGTTAAAAATCAGTTTAGAAAATTAGGAGGCTCAGAACGTTTGGTGTCTAGGAAGAGCAAAGCAGCCAAGATCAAATCCCGTTTCCACACTATTCCGGACATTGCCTATTTTAAACATACTGTAAACAGCTGCACAATCAGATATCTTTAGTATTTCTTTGGCAAAGTTACTGCAAGAGTCAAGCAGTTTTGCAAAAGATGTGTATATTTTCGTGTTTACTGATTCTTACAGATATAGGTGGAAACTGCCTGATTCGCTATTTGTAATAATTGTTTTAAACTTTGATAGCTCCTTTTAGGTAGCTCCTACCATACAGCTCAAGCTGTATGGTTGCAAAATATATTTTCTGGATTTACCAAAAAGCTTAAGGCGGGCATAAAGCCGTCCATTGCCTGCCACTGGTTGGCTTTACTGTCGCTCTTATTTGCTTTGGTTCATTTTCAAGCACTTGCCTTCGTATTCTTGTGTGTTTTTGTGTCTCCTATGGAATACAGCCTCCTACTCACATTTAAGGCTCCCAGTTTCCCGCTTTTACTGATTTTCATTTACAAATATGGAAAAATAGAGAAAATAGGCTTTATTCTGGATGAATCTCAATATTGCCAATACTGCATGCTTGGTCCATAGTTGTGCAGACTGACAGATAGGGAGTTAAAAAAAGAAAAAAGATTTCCTAATTAAACTTAAACTACTGCAGCTGTCCATCTATTTGCGGTTTACAATGGAAAATTATTTCAGATGCCTGTAGTGTACTGTAATTGGCTAAAACACACTGGACATTCAAACATCAGTAAACAATTGTTGGTTAAATAAACATGATTCAGAAAAGGGGGTGGTTAATTCAGAGACTCTGTCCATCACCACCCCTTGTTGTAAATAATTTTGTCCACCCTAAGCGTGGAAGGGTATACTCAGATGTGAGTCCCTTGCTCATTGCACCATCAGGATTCAAGCAAGCCGGGCCGAAGACGCCTGAAATGGCAGAAACCGGTCCCCGGAAGCTTGTTTCCTTCCCAGTGTAAGAATTGGCTTTTGTAGTCTGGTCTGCCCTGTTCCCACGATGCACTGGGCCAGGGACAGACTAATTTGCATACAGCCAGGTTCTGAAACTGGGATGGTGCAATGAGCTAAAAAACGGTGTTGGATCTAGCCCTGATCTCTTGACTGGGTGAGAGTACTCTGCTTAATTCAGAGACTCTGTCCATCACCACCCCTTGTTGTAAATAATTTTGTCCACCCTAAGCGTGGAAGGGTATACTCAGATGTGAGTCCCTTGCTCATTGCACCATCAGGATTCAAGCAAGCCGGGCCGAAGACGCCTGAAATGGCAGAAACCGGTCCCCGGAAGCTTGTTTCCTTCCCAGTGTAAGAATTGGCTTTTGTAGTCTGGTCTGCCCTGTTCCCACGATGCACTGGGCCAGGGACAGACTAATTTGCATACAGCCAGGTTCTGAAACTGGGATGGTGCAATGAGCTAAAAAACGGTGTTGGATCTAGCCCTGATCTCTTGACTGGGTGAGAGTACTCTGCTTAATTCAGAGACTCTGTCCATCACCACCCCTTGTTGTAAATAATTTTGTCCACCCTAAGCGTGGAAGGGTATACTCAGATGTGAGTCCCTTGCTCATTGCACCATCAGGATTCAAGCAAGCCGGGCCGAAGACGCCTGAAATGGCAGAAACCGGTCCCCGGAAGCTTGTTTCCTTCCCAGTGTAAGAATTGGCTTTTGTAGTCTGGTCTGCCCTGTTCCCACGATGCACTGGGCCAGGGACAGACTAATTTGCATACAGCCAGGTTCTGAAACTGGGATGGTGCAATGAGCTAAAAAACGGTGTTGGATCTAGCCCTGATCTCTTGACTGGGTGAGAGTACTCTGCTTAATTCAGAGACTCTGTCCATCACCACCCCTTGTTGTAAATAATTTTGTCCACCCTAAGCGTGGAAGGGTATACTCAGATGTGAGTCCCTTGCTCATTGCACCATCAGGATTCAAGCAAGCCGGGCCGAAGACGCCTGAAATGGCAGAAACCGGTCCCCGGAAGCTTGTTTCCTTCCCAGTGTAAGAATTGGCTTTTGTAGTCTGGTCTGCCCTGTTCCCACGATGCACTGGGCCAGGGACAGACTAATTTGCATACAGCCAGGTTCTGAAACTGGGATGGTGCAATGAGCTAAAAAACGGTGTTGGATCTAGCCCTGATCTCTTGACTGGGTGAGAGTACTCTGCTTAATTCAGAGACTCTGTCCATCACCACCCCTTGTTGTAAATAATTTTGTCCACCCTAAGCGTGGAAGGGTATACTCAGATGTGAGTCCCTTGCTCATTGCACCATCAGGATTCAAGCAAGCCGGGCCGAAGACGCCTGAAATGGCAGAAACCGGTCCCCGGAAGCTTGTTTCCTTCCCAGTGTAAGAATTGGCTTTTGTAGTCTGGTCTGCCCTGTTCCCACGATGCACTGGGCCAGGGACAGACTAATTTGCATACAGCCAGGTTCTGAAACTGGGATGGTGCAATGAGCTAAAAAACGGTGTTGGATCTAGCCCTGATCTCTTGACTGGGTGAGAGTACTCTGCTTAATTCAGAGACTCTGTCCATCACCACCCCTTGTTGTAAATAATTTTGTCCACCCTAAGCGTGGAAGGGTATACTCAGATGTGAGTCCCTTGCTCATTGCACCATCAGGATTCAAGCAAGCCGGGCCGAAGACGCCTGAAATGGCAGAAACCGGTCCCCGGAAGCTTGTTTCCTTCCCAGTGTAAGAATTGGCTTTTGTAGTCTGGTCTGCCCTGTTCCCACGATGCACTGGGCCAGGGACAGACTAATTTGCATACAGCCAGGTTCTGAAACTGGGATGGTGCAATGAGCTAAAAAACGGTGTTGGATCTAGCCCTGATCTCTTGACTGGGTGAGAGTACTCTGCTTAATTCAGAGACTCTGTCCATCACCACCCCTTGTTGTAAATAATTTTGTCCACCCTAAGCGTGGAAGGGTATACTCAGATGTGAGTCCCTTGCTCATTGCACCATCAGGATTCAAGCAAGCCGGGCCGAAGACGCCTGAAATGGCAGAAACCGGTCCCCGGAAGCTTGTTTCCTTCCCAGTGTAAGAATTGGCTTTTGTAGTCTGGTCTGCCCTGTTCCCACGATGCACTGGGCCAGGGACAGACTAATTTGCATACAGCCAGGTTCTGAAACTGGGATGGTGCAATGAGCTAAAAAACGGTGTTGGATCTAGCCCTGATCTCTTGACTGGGTGAGAGTACTCTGCTTAATTCAGAGACTCTGTCCATCACCACCCCTTGTTGTAAATAATTTTGTCCACCCTAAGCGTGGAAGGGTATACTCAGATGTGAGTCCCTTGCTCATTGCACCATCAGGATTCAAGCAAGCCGGGCCGAAGACGCCTGAAATGGCAGAAACCGGTCCCCGGAAGCTTGTTTCCTTCCCAGTGTAAGAATTGGCTTTTGTAGTCTGGTCTGCCCTGTTCCCACGATGCACTGGGCCAGGGACAGACTAATTTGCATACAGCCAGGTTCTGAAACTGGGATGGTGCAATGAGCTAAAAAACGGTGTTGGATCTAGCCCTGATCTCTTGACTGGGTGAGAGTACTCTGCTTAATTCAGAGACTCTGTCCATCACCACCCCTTGTTGTAAATATGGTTAAATAAACATAGCAATATACCCACAGCAGCTTCTTTTTTTAAGCTAAGCACAAATACATTTGGAAAAATACAGATAAAATTGGCAAACAATTAATGTTAAAAGATAGACGGAAGTGTAAAAGAAAAAAGATCATAAAACCAGGAACCCTACTTATATTCTTCCACTGCTCACTTTTAGGGACCTATTTTTTGGGGTTAAACACTCCACAAAAGTGCACGTGGTTTCCAGCTCTCTCGCTCGTGTGCGTATTTCGTGACGCACTTCGCTAGAGAGCATGTGTATTCTAGCTCTCTCTCACTGGTGTACTCCTTCTACGAGGTCCAGAATACCCGCTCCCTCAAATGCTGCTCTTGCTCTCTTTGGTGTGCTTCTCCATGGCACCCGCTCGCCTTCTACTTCCTCACCCACTGTGTTGCACTACCCCTTGTGTGCGGCATTTCCTGTTCTCCCCTGAGCCAGCTTTATTTTTATTTCATTCCTTATCCCCACTTGCTCTTCTGGTGTTTCTCTATCACTTGTGGGCATTTATATTTTTAGGTTTTGCCTGGCGAAAAGATGCGCTCTGCGCATCTTTTTCGCGCAGGCGAAAACCTGATGAGAACTGTAGTGGGGTTTGGGTCGGCCCTCGTCATTTATTGGCTGGCTCCATAAATGGAGCCTAGCCATTGGACGAGGGGCCTGTCCGTCAATGCCAGACCAGATTCGGGGGCGTTCCCGCGATTCTTTGGCTTTTGCCGACGTCACGCGACGTCAGCCGAAAGCCGGGAACGCCCCCGAATCTGGTCCGGCATTGAGCCGGCACCCGCCTCTCTGACCTTCTCAGTTTCTTCCCTCAGGCTCGGACGGGAATAATTATCCCTCCCCTCCACTCCTCTTCACACCCACTCACTCCCCTCCTCCGAATTCCCCTGCCGCCCCCTCCTCCACGCAGCCGATTCTACCCCTTCCCGCCCCCTCCCGCCCCTGCCGATTCTACCCCTTCCCGCCCCCTCCCGCCCCCTGCTTCCACCCTGTATGAAAACGTACTCCCTGGTGGGTGGCGCGGCTGGGGGTGGCTCTGTCGGGGGTGCCCGCCTTCCACTCCTCCTACGGCTCCTCCCCACTCCTTCCCCGCCCCCGGAGCCCGGACACAGACACAGCGCGGCGGCCGCACTCCATCCGGACCCGCCTCCGGCTCCGGCTCCGGCTCCGGCTCCGGCGATTTGTGAAAAGGAAGGCTACGGCAGTGGAAGGGAAAGATGGGCGTGCTTGCGTTCTGTGGGGCTGATATGCCTGTGTTTGAGGGGAGCTGATGATGGCACCCGGGGCGGGGCTCTGCTGGCACGTCATCTATCCGACAGAAGGGTATTTCTAATGGGGGTGGGATAGCGTGCACATTGTCGCGAGAGGCGGGGTGGATGGTGCCCGTTCCGGCAGTGAGATGAGGATGCGCGCAGTCTCGGGGGAGGAAGTGCTTGTAGGTGGGAGGGTAGCATGTGTACCCTGGCAGTGTGAGGGGATTAGAGCGCACCTCCTAGGAAGACCGAGGCGCTGGAAGGGGCGTGCGCACGTTGTGCAAGGTTATGTGCTGAGGAAGGTGAGATTCGGGGACAGATGTCTACGTAGTGTTGTCAGGTTCAGGGTATGGAGGGGTGGAGGTGCTGCATCGTGCAAGGTGAAGGCGCGGGAGGGGCAAGCTCGCAGGTGGATGGAAGTGGAGTATTGTGAGGGACAGGGTAGGCTGAGGGCACTGGTGTGCTTATGGCATGAAACATCGGACTTGTCTAGATCCCCAATTCGTTTGAGGTGGGGTCATGGAAGGGGGGGGGCAGTGCAGGTTATGGGCTCTGACATGCTCATGACATGCTCATGACATGCACATGACATGCTTATGATATGCTCATGATTTAGATCGTCGGGTGGAAATGACCTCATTGTGCAAGAGGGGGAGGTTGATCGTATTTACAAGGCAAGGAGGCGCCTGACGCTCAGAAAACACGTCACTCCCAAAGAATGGGTTGCGGGGCTCTCCCACACCCCCACTTTCCCTTTGTGGCCACTTAGCTCTCTCTGAAGCCCATCCTTGGCCTCACCTGCTAAGATCGCAAAGCTAAACGGCTTGGGGTATCTCTCCTTGTCTTGGGACAGTCGTTTCGGTCTTGGCGTGGCTCACAAAACCGGGGTATTTTCCCAGGTGCGAGTTAAAGCCCTCACGTGCAGCTTTGTTTTTTGTAGCTCTATGGAAAACGCTACACGTTACTATTCACAGTCTAAATCCTTTGGGCGTGGGAGGGTCAGAGCCTTCTTGACAATTTCGTAATGCATACATCAAATATCCAATTTCCAATGAACATCTATCTACACGTTGCCATGTCGCATCGTACACCAGTTCTTCTGGTCGGTAGACTTCACCCTCACAATAAGCGTAAAACTCCAGGCTGCTCATTAGGTTTTGCCTGGCTCTGTCGGGGGTGCCCGCCTTCCACTCCTCCTACGGCTCTTCCCCGCCCCCGGAGCCCGGACACAGACACAGCGCGGCAGCCGCACTCCACCCGGACCCGCCTCCGGCTCCGGCTCCGGCTCCTGGCCCCCTCACCCTACCGAAACGGCTCCAGCAGGTTTCCGGGGCACAACACCCCCGTCCAGCAGGTAAGAACGGCACCCCGGGAGGGAGGCGGGGAAGCGGCAGAGTGGCCTACTCGAGGCCCCGGCTGCGGCCTGTTCCGGCCTTTGTGCCCCTCCAGCCGGGGCCTCAGTTGGGGACGGGGTGCAGCAGGCAGGGGGCTGAGGAGGGGCAGAGAGAGGGGAGGTGGAGGAAGGCCGCCGTTTGTATACGAAGTGAATGGAGGATGGGGAAATCAAACCGTGGGTACGATGAGGGGCTGTCAGGGAAAATCATAATGTTGGGCACACCCACTGGTATTATGTTTGTAAACAGAAATAAAAATCAAAAATACTTGAAAGTTGTGATCACCTATTAACGTAAAGCTCGACAACATTCTCGGGTGTAAAGCTGACGTAAATCACACTGACCCCGCTCTTCAGAAGTCGTGCAGCTTGAGAGATTTGCACAGCGCAGGGGTAAGAACTTGTAAATGCCAAACTTCAGCCTTTTCACTGTGGGGCCAAGTAGACACCCTTGCTCGGAAAAATCGGACTGAGATGCGCATAAGCGTCGCACAGCCCTTAACGGAGTGCGACTGATGACTTGACTGGCACACCGGGAGCTAGACATGACGGCACACGCGCTTGTCCCCTTCTCGGTAAGGACGGCGTGCTTTGGAAGCGCGGCCCGCGTCGATCACTTTACACACGCACAAAATGGGGCTTCAGGGGGTTCCCGCCCAATGTCGCCCCCCTCGAGTGGATCAGCAGCGTGAAACCAACTGCTTGCTTAGCACTACAGCTTCAAAGTGAACATTTTCCTTTGATAGTTGGCGATGTTAAACATTTGCTCGGTGTCACGCTAGCAGATAAACACGTTTCATCTTTCAGCATCCATCCCGGTTATCACAAAGCTCAATTATTCGATTAACGTCAACACGTGAAGGCCGCGCTACACATGAAATATCGATATACTGGGTAGCAGAAGCGCTGCTTCTTGACTGCTGCACTTGAGGATCCAATGGCAAAGGAGATGTAACATGTTCGACTGACGTCAAAAGCCCTTACTAAATAGTCTGAAATACACACCATTTCTTTTTATTAATCACATATCCACTGGAATCAATTATAATAAGGTAGTGTAAGTCGTATGTATTGCACATAAGGCAATCATCATGAGCCCAGGCTCCGACAAGTAAAGCTCATATGTCTGTAGCAGGAGATCCCACAGTGATACAGACTGGTTTCACAATCACTAGGATCACATCAGAAAAAAAATATTTAGGTGGTATTTCTTTCTGTTAAAATTGCTGAACTCTGGGACGTGCTTTCTGCAAAAATCATTGAAACCCTGTAGTCTAGGGGGAGACCCCTACAGCTCTGCTGGGGCCTACCTGCTCTGCTGGCCGTGGGCTGCGTTGCTATCTTGCTCCTAGGCGGCCTTCTCAGACAAAGCGGGCACTGGCTATTTCCGACTGCCCTTCCTGGTGCCTGCTCTGCGCCTTGTTGCCTACCTACACAGTGGAGACTGTCCGGTCGCTGGATCCCTGGGAGCTGTGCTCAATGGCCCATGACCAGAAATGTACTGCCACTGGACTCTGGCCACGCAGAAAAGCCCCTCCCCACCATCCTTACTTGCCGCACCGCCTGGCCTTCTCCAGTCATTCCTGTGTGGGGGGGGGGCTCGCAGTGTGCGGGGGGGGGGCTCGCAGTGTGCGGGGGGGAGGCTCGCAGTGTGCGTGGGGGGCTCGCAGTGTGCGGGGGGGGGCTCGCAGTGTGCGGGGGGGCTCGCAGTGTGTGGGGGGGGCTCGCAGTGTGTGGGGGGGCTCGCAGTGTGTCTGGGGGGGCTCTGTGTGGCTGTGTGTGTGGGGGGCTCTGTGGGTGTGTGTGTGGAGGGCTCTGTGTGGGTGTTTGTGTGTGGCATTTGCGAGAGATTAAGCTATTGGCATTGTAAATGACAATGCCATTTATTTATGTTAAAAAAACATAAATAAAAATAATGTCAAGAGCAATGCCAATAGCTCTAACTTTAACAAAGGCAAAACCATTGCATTGTAAATGCTTGTTTTAAACTGCGCTCTGCAAGTGCTTTTACATGCTTACAATTTAATTTTTTCCCATATTTACAATCCAATGGGCCATCTTAAAATGAAAATGGCACCTACATTAGCTAGTAGGAAAGAGCATAAGTAGTGGAGCCTATGTGCGCCTACATAATGGCATGTCCGGCAAAGCAGCCGCGTCATTTGTGCCTTTGTGTTTTTGTTTTTGCCGATGCCCTATAGAAAGGGCAAAAAGCATAGACCTAGTCAAGGGGTCTTTAAAACAAGACCTCATGGCTTTGCCAATGCCCCCCTCAAAAATGCTGTCAATCATTTCTACCTGCCCAACAGATGAGCAGATTGATAGCGGATGGAGATGGCCATCCAGGACAGTATGCATGCAGCCATGTGTACCCAAGTGTAGTGTGGCTTTTTGGTGTTGAGCCCAATGGTGTCTGCATGTCTGCACTTCTATGCACAGAGGCAGGAGAAAGCCATTATATTTTGATCCTCTGCCATTAGTATCCCTTACCTATGGACGATGATCAGCCGCACGTGGACTGCAAGGAGAGTGCATAAGCAGCAAACTCCTTAGTTTCCCCAGCTCTCTATATTTGCTTGATGTTGGCTGACAGAAATGAATGAATGATCCCTTTTCCATTGAGAACAATTCCATATTTGTTGGCACGCTGCCTCATAGTTTCCCTGGATACACGCATTTACTTAACCCCTTCCACGCTCATGATGAGCTGAGCTCGTCATGAACCGCGGCTTTTTTAAAAAGTCAGCGCACAGCGGGGAAAACCCGCAGCGCGCATGGGGTTAATAACTAATATGTTAACTTTATATTTATCCCTTCTTTCACTTCTTTTTCAATTTACGCACAGTTGTCACATAATGTTAATTTCCACAATTACTGCTGATACTACTACCCTTACTATCCTAATGTTACTGTTTTATGGCCTAAGCAATGCCTATGAAACAGATTGTAAACTTACTGTGCTGCAGACAGACCCACCATGCATTCTGAAATATCTCCTGTGGTTCTACCCACAGGCCCTGAGCTGCTACCAATGGAAATAAAGATTTCATTAATGTGCTTAAACGCAGCCATCACCCAGTTACTCTACTCAAACATGCTACCTCTACTACCTAAATCCTTAGAAGTTTTGGGCAGTCATGGAAAGGCAGGAAGGGAGCAGGATATAGCAACAAAGTGATATGCGGCTACCTGGGTGCACATTCTGTGGAAAGCAGCCCCTTTCTACACTGCTGCTAGTGAGTTTAGAACATCAGGAGCTCCGGGTGCAAAAGTATTCATCATCTTCCCTATCTTCACCATCTTCTGCATTTTGATGCTTAGGTAGCTGGATACAGGTATTTCTCAAGAAGAAATTCAGAAGGTCGATGGAGGAGGAGAAGAAAAAGATACAACCCAGAGACACCTTAGATAATGCAACAAATGAGGACTCAGCTCCAACTAGTGGTTTCATCAACCTCTTTTTCTACTTCAATTAGTTACGTTTCATTTGTTACCACCGACTGTTCATGGTCTAGTTCATCCATCACAGAAGACTGGAAAAGGGTACTTCAAAGACCATTGAGACCGCCACCGCCATGAACCCATTTCAGCAAGGGCTCATTTATAGTACAAAGACCCCAAAACAATGTTGTAGACCTAAGACTAATGAATGGGGATCATGGATTTATAAGGGAAGAGCACCCTCTTTCTGAGGCCCCAAACAGTATAGTCTGCAACCTTAGTTCTTCATACAATCTCCAGAGGACCCGTATATCAATCTGCTGCAAATTACTGAATTCAAAAAAGCAGACATCAATATTCTCATGAAGGAAATGAAGCAGGCCAGAGAAAACTTTGATATGTTTGGTACATTGAAACCCGTTTGATCAACGGCAAGGTAGAGACATACACACAAGACTGAAACAGTCTACCGCTCCACAGCAAGCAACCATTTACAGGCCTCTTAGAGGTAAACATCCTTTACAACGCAACTGTTACAACGAAGTACCTTTACGACGCAACCATTACAACGCAACTTTTACGACGACTTGCGCTGGGGGGCGCTCTAGGATAGGGAATTGTTTCCAACACCTTCCCTACTATCCACGGGGACTGGAGTTGGAATAGTAAATTAAACTATTCACTATCCAGCGCCCCCCAACGCAAGTCGTTGTAAAAGTTGCATTGTAAAACTTGCGTCGTAAAGGCAT
Organism: Lissotriton helveticus; assembly: GCF_964261635.1. Taxonomy (NCBI): domain Eukaryota; kingdom Metazoa; phylum Chordata; class Amphibia; order Caudata; family Salamandridae; genus Lissotriton; species Lissotriton helveticus. The sequence goes on along the minus strand of NC_136067.1, from coordinate 1,297,117,090 downwards.
GCGGTGTAATAGCATGCGTTGTAATGTCATACATCCCCTCTTATATGCTTTGTTGACCCTCCTGGTAGGAACAATGGGTGTAAATACAAAGGTTTTATGAAAAGGGCCCACGTCCACTGCAGCTCAATTGACATCCTAAACAACATTTATGTAAATGGCTTTTTTGGTGGGGGGGGGCGTGGGGGAGTTTATAAAAACCCAAAGCAATGAACATAAATCTCTTGAATGACAATTTGGAACACAAAGAGAAAGAAAGTTCACTGAAGAGGATACTTGAGGAACCCAGTTTAATATCTCAGTCACCAGGGCATACATATTAAGCTCTCAGAGATTAAGATCTTTCCTAACCCCAAAAAAATATTACGATCAGGTCCCTGGTTAACAACATCCTATTAAATAACGTTACCCAAGAGGGGGTGGGGAATAGGGCAGCACCAGAATGCCATATGGTGCAAAAGCCTCCACTGGTTATCAGCAAAAGAGGGTAACATGTAGGACTGGCCTGAGGACATTAAATCTGCAATTAGGATCAATATCCCTGAATGGTTTTAGGGTTCAAGAACAAGAACCTGATTGTTTGAGAACATGTCAGATCTCTCGGTCCCACTTCTGTAATGAAGTTAGTTGTGGAAATTCCACCTAGAAAGTCACAGCAGGCTGAACTGAGAGAGCTACTGAGTTTCTGTCACCCTTTTAAATATGCATTATGACACATATGTCTTCTGATCCCCCACGTACTCCTTAGCTATATCCACAAGCTCGGTGTACAGTGCTCTTTTCTTAAATGTTGTTTGTATTCCTGTATGCAGTGGCTGTGTGTAAAAGTCTACTTAGTTTAAATCAATTAATAAAATAGGCTGAAGAGGTATCTCATTCACATTCAAAGGGACTGGAAACATCTTTCCGATGCTCTAAAATAAGGTTTTGTGAGCCTAGACTCATAGTAGTGTGAGGGAATAAGCATAGTCTAATCTTAGAGCGAAAGTACCTCAATAGGCACACACACACATACATTTTCATAATTCTAAAAGATGTAGCTTCAATGTTTTGCTTTATTTTCATAGCACCTGTGTGTCAACCTGAATGTACATGATTGCATTATAACTAACTGACATGCAAGTAGCTAATATTGTACCAAGATAAAAGTGGGGTGAATAAGTCAATTGTTTGGAGTAGCAGTGGCAGTTGGAGAACTTTCCATGTCTTGATGCTTAAGCTGTTGTAGTGGAAAGCACACGGTGTGCAATCACAGCAAGTGTTACCTATCGTAGGTGAGTTAGAAAATAAGATGTGCTTGGAGATTCTTTTTTTAAAATAGGAGTCAAACATTGTATTTTGTAGCAAAGTTGTGAATGTCAATTTTTTTAGACAGACTCTAGAGAGAGAGGAGAGAGGGATAGAGAAACACACACATGGAAAGAGACAGACACAAACAGGGACAGATCTTAAAATAGCTGTCCCCCAATCTCGCCCTCCACAGCCGTGTGCTGCTCATTCCTTCCTTGCCTTTCAGCACATAACATTGGATCTAGGTTGTTGTGTGCCTGGTTGGAACAACACAATCTCAATGGAACAGGGAAGGACGAACTAAAAAGATGTCCGTCCGTCGTTATACTCACAGTTAGCTCTGGCTTAAAAGAATTGAAGCCCAGCAAATGTCTTAATCTCTGGAGGACTAACCAAGTATGATACATAATGCCTGGAGGTATTATGGGATGTCTTACATCACCAAGTAATCAGAGGCCACACTGACAAGATAATTGATGGTCTTTACCTAGAGACTGAACTATACCAGGAAACAAACGCTCTCAGACATCAGTGGTTGCTTAACAAAGTCACATAATTAACCACACATATGCAACTTTTACGGTAGACCACACGGTCATACTTCTGGAGTATAAGATGGCCCTGTGAGGAAGGTATTCATGTTTATCTTTGACCACAAGCAGAATAAATGTACAACAGCCAGGTAAGGACTAAACTACTGACTAGAACACTGGTTGTACTCCTATAGAGTTGTGCTCAGTCTCGAGGGTGAGGAAATGGCTTGCAATTACTGTGATCTTAATTAGAAAATAAAAACTAAATACAACGATTACCTTTGTCCAAGATACACACCTGGATGATGGAGAATTTGTTTATAATGAAATACAAACATGATGTAACATGGTCAATTGAGAAAAAAAGTATGAAGTTGCAATTAATTTTTATCCCACAAGGGTTAAGGGCCTCCAATATTGCCTTTAAATGGGACAACAATGGCAGACAGGTAAAGAAATTCTTCAAAACCAAAACAAGATGCTCTCTCGTCAACGTATGATACTACCAATGAGCCTAACATGCTGGAAAATCCCCAAAGTTGCCGTAGGAATACAAGAACAAAACCTAATCACAGGCAATGGCTACAACAATTCCATGGGTCCATTCACCGACTGGAATTTCAAAAGCTTTTAAAGGACAAGATTGTCAATATTGGCATAATGCAAACGAGTCCTTCAGAAAACCCAGGTAAATCAAATTCACCTTCCATTCACGCATACCACTCTCATTTAAGAACCACCTAAATTCTTTAGTAAAATACTCTCCTGTTGACTATAATTTACTCATAATTCAATCAGATTGTTTTATTTGACCATGCACTGATACTGATCACAGTGAATCCTCAAAAAAGTGTATCAGAACATAAGATGACTCTCTTAGGCAACACAATCTGTATAGAACAAACATATCTACAGAAATGCTATGGGATTCCAATTAAGGCACCCTTAGATACAAAATTGATAAGTACTGAGCTAAAAAGAAATAAAAAAACAGAGACTAACTGCAAAAACCTACATAAAAAGACCAAATCCATAGAAAATTGATTCATGCAAAATCAACTCAACCAACCCTCACCAAGATCATAAATAGTACATGTTAATCTAAAACAATATTTCCACATGTCTTTAAAGTGGTATGTTGAAAAAGTGCATAATATTAGAAAGGACATGTATGTGCCCAAAAATGTACGTTTTTTAAAAATTTATATTGGATTTTCTGCTGTACTTTAAGGAGCGAGTATTGAGTTTTTGATTGCTCGGTTTATACCAATAATAAACATACTTTGAACACTACAACCTACCTGAATTGAAAAAGTAAACATACACATTAGTTCCATACAATCCAAGGTTAAGGCTGTGTCACGCTAAACCAATCCAAATATTTATTCTACCTTAAAGGTCTTGACTTTCTTGCTCCGTTTATGTAAGTAAGATATACCTGTATGAAAACTATTTAATATGTACATATTAGAAACCTCTATAACTTCTTGTACTAAAAACAGAAAAGAAACATTCCTGATCTTTTGCAAATTGTGGACAAGATTTCTCATGCAACAATCAGGTATGGTGACAATAAATCAACCAGCATTTCTACTTTCCTTTCATACATTCCAGCTTTGCCCGGGAGTTCTATACCCATCCAGGCCTAGAAAAATCCACTTGCCCACTCGCCATGGCGAGTGAGATTTTAATCAGGTCGAGCGATTTTCAGCACTTACTTGTCTGTGCTGGAGAGTGAACTTAAGCTGGAAGGAACAGACAGGTGTTCTGTTCATTCAGAAAGTGAATGAGCAATTAAGCCACCTTTAAATCTTGTTTCTATCTTGACACATTTAGTCTGTTCATGAGCAGGGGTCAAATGTCAGTTTGTCTTTTTACTAAGTATAGCTTATCTGTTACGTGGAAATGGTATTTAGTTTCCTTGCTCTTATTACATTTAGTGCTTTTTGTCAAGTAAGCTATCTGACAATGATTGTGAAACAGAGGTTGTATAATGTCAGTTTTGTTTCCCTCTAAAACAACATTTAAACAGGGCTCACACCACAGTAGTGTTTGAATGCTAGAAATTCCCTTATGTTGCCTCGTTTTCGCAGATCTACATACTGGGACAGAAGGTAATGTTAGGCAACAGTACCAGGGTTGGAATGCCCTTTGGAGTTGTGCAAACCTACTAACTTGCATGTTTTAAGGTTTTGTACCAACTCTGCTCTAATATCTTTCCATACTGAAAAAAGGTTGGAAATGTACTCCTGACAATGGCAGACCTCAAACTTCTTCCAAGGTTGGGAAAAAAATGGTTGGAGGGAAAGTGAACTTGCAAACACTCAGATTTTCGCATGAGCAAATCTACACCTGCACATTTGCTCATGCTAAAATGCAGTTCACAAATCCTTTCTAGGAGTACTATTTCTTGGGCTGCTTCTGTAAAGTCTTGTGAATTCACGAAAGCCCTATATCTGCACTTAATCCAAGGACATCAGTGCACTTTTGAGACTTTATTTAATATATATATATATATATATATATATATATATATATATATATATATATATATATATCTCTGCTTCACTGTGAGTGACAGCATTTTGCTCTTTCACAAGGAGCACATCGACACACAGTTGTTTTCTTCAGTGCCAGGAAATACTGTGGCAATGTGTGCTTTTTGAGACCAAAACAATTTTTGCTCTTGCCAATGTTTGTTATAATGGTGAGGGCCCAGCAGCTCCTACACCAATAAGGTTTTACAAAAACCATGCCAGAACAAGTCGCGCATTTACAAAAACAAAAGGCTGAGCAACAATTTCAGACCTATTGGCTTTACCAATGCTTGTTTATTTGTATGTTTCCCACAATCTTGATAAAACTGGTTACACTGATTTTCCATTATGAATATTTTGGGAAAATACTAGCGTACATCAACACATTTTACTAAATGATGCTGCAAAGAAATGGTACCTACATTTTACAGTAGTTTAGCGAAATGTTTTTGCTTTTTTTTGGGAACATTTTATTTTGAAAACAAAGAATCATCAATCTTGCTTTCAAGCGTCTGCAAATATTTGCATCTAATCAGAGAGCATTCTGGGAGCATTATACATAGCCTCATATTGCTAAACACGGAAAACGTCTGTACACATTTTTATACTGGAACCTGTCAGTAATGCAGTCTGAGCTTACAACATTTACTTGTAGTGTTCACCCTAATAATAAAGGCTATGCATTAACCCCTTGCGTGCTGATGACGGCCCCTGTCCATCATGCATCACAGTGCTCGTGTGCTGATGACGGCTGGGGGCCGTCATGAACCCGCCCACTCTTCAAAACGGCCGCGCAGGCGCAGAATCGCGGCCGCGCCCAAGGGCTTAATGAACCATAAAAACAAGTTTGAACAGCATTAACACATGGACACAAATATTACCTTAACTGCAGGGAATGCCTTTCCCTGATCCATAATGTGGGACTGTAAACTGGCAGCCAAGGGTTAGTGCTGTAGCAGGTTGGCCCTACTTGTCCCAAGGACAAAATGCACATGAAAACGTGTTGACCTTGACCCCAAACAATATGTCCCGGGTGTCTGGCTATAGGAATTCCACACCCCTGCCTCCTAGCATAAGGGGGCCACAGTAACAGGTGATGGACCCAAACTTCATTACATCTCTGATGGGGGTTGCCGACTTCCATAAGAGGGAGGATGGCTCTCTCTCGCCACAGTCCAGACCCCTCACACTCGCCAGGATGACACTAGGCCTCACTCCATCCAGGCTCTCTTTAAGACACATTGGTCTTGGCATGCAGGCACATAGCAAGTGTTCTTGGCTTCCTAGGTCATGGAGCCTCACCCGGCTGGGAAACTAACAGCCTTGTCTCCAGTCCTGGTTGCAGCAGATAGAAGTTGTGGTGATCTTGTCTACACTGATGAACAGTTTGTAGGACTCATGCTCCCACTTTTATAATACATATCCAGACACAGATGAGATTTAGTGCCTTGTTTTCTGACATGTGTGTTGACTCCTTTGAAGTGCCCTCTAACCCGTCCTGTCCTTTGCCAAAGTGACAGTCTGCCACAGCACGACAGATTCCAAATTTGATGGACCCACAATGCTGCCAAAAAATTAACCGAGGTTCACACCTGGTTGTCCGCCTCAACTGAGATATGTCCCACAAACGTTTAAAGGCCTAAGATTCCCCTCCATCATGATTCCATGGTCCACAGGCCTTACCTTTGCAGACCCACCATCCCACTTTACAATGAGCCCAGGCTCCACTGACCAGACCCTCTTACTGGAATCAAAAGACTTTTGATGTGCACCGGGGAAGTTTTGCTCCCCTTTCTCCAGCGTGTATGTTCCAAGTTCATCCCTCAGGAATGTCCGGAATCCACATCTCGAGGTCAGGGGGTTGCAGTCCTTGCCTCCAACTAGCCCTTCGAGGCATTTGGGCTCCCAAAATAGAACTCACAGGCCTCCATGTTATGTACCATGCCTAGACAAGCACACGCAAGTAGCACATGCTACCTGGCGCTATACACAGTCATCATGTAGGCCAAAGGTAAATAAAGTACTATTAAAACTGTATTGTTGTAACAGGTTTCTGTCTCCTATGTAAATGATTTATATTGGAAATGCTATGAACTTGACATTTCAATCGGCCTGCACATGAATTAATATGCCACAACCAATCAAGAAAAAACCTTTGCTAACAAGCAATTGTAAACTCACGCTACTGTGCATCGAACCGGTCTAATCAAGGAAAAATGGCCATAGAAGTGATACGGAGTGGCATGCAAATCAGAAACATATGCCGACAAGTTCTCTGTGCGTCAATGTCATGCAGATGATAACACTACAGCACTTAATGAAGCAGATCATTCCAGAGACTGTGTGCTTACACCGTGATTATATAGTCTGGCTTTTCCTTTGCAGCGGTCAGTGAGGTCCTGTTTCCTTGGCGGTTATATAAAAGGATTTCAGATGCTCTAGACAGCTGTGTTGAGAATACGATTTAAACAGAGCAAAAGAATAACGGTGTCCTCTAGAGAATAGGCCATGGCTAGAGTGAAACTTGGAGTACACATGAAATGTGTGATACAGTATTTTCAATTTGCCAGGTGCCCGAACATGCTGAGCTTTTCCAGGTCAGCATAACTACCCTGTTAATTTTGGATGCAGAGTTCAAAGTCATCCTTGACACCATTTATAGAAATAGAGTTGGAAGCAAAGGAGGAGGAACAATGATCTGTTTTTTGTAGGAGCAACCCCATACAAGTTTCTTCCAGTCATACACAGCACCAACTCGCCAAGCTAGGAATTTAGGACACAAAATGGGCTACAACACCTGAACATAAGCAATACAAGCACTTTATATCAATAACATCTAACTACACAATGATCCTAAATTCCCACAAGATCGCCAGAGTTCTAAAAATAATTAAGAACAATGGAGATGCATGCACGTTTCAATGTAAAGACTATAGGACAGAGAGCCCCAATGATCTCACCCAAACTAGCCAGTATCTTTCAGACAGCAACATTTTTAAGTCTAGCCTTTGGGATGTATTTGGCAGTCTCACAAGAGTATTATTTTTCAAAAAATTCATACACCGTGTGTATATATATCTATACTAATATAATAAAGAGAGAGCCCAAACCTTTGAGGCGGGTAATCTCAGGAACCACAGCACCAATCACTACACCCAATACAGCGTTGGAAAGGGCATTTGCAGCAGAAGGACATAGGCTATGCAGACGCCCACCATATACATTTAAAAGGTAAAAGAACCATGCCAGCAAAGTAGTCCCTTGTGGGCATGTCTGCGTTGTGCTGTGGGCGTGACAAACGCTGGGGGCGTGTGGTACGTTCCGCCCTTCATGCCATGTCTCATATCGTGTGCTAATCCCACCCTGCTCCCTTTAAATACCCCTGCACCCCATAATCATAACCCACCCTTACTCCTTAAAATACCCCAACACCCTTAAACACTAACCCATCTTAACCCTATAAATATACCCTGTACCCCAAAACCCAAACCTATCCCTAAACCCGAAAAATACCCCTGTACCCCAAAACCCAAACCTAGCCCTGAACCCTATAAATACCCCTGTACCTCAAAACCCAAACCTACCCCTGAACCCTAAAAATACCCCTGTACCCCAAACCCCAAACCTAGCCCTGAACCTTAAAAATACCACTGTACACCAAAACCACCCCTGAACCCTAAAATACCCCTGTACCCCCAAACCTAGCCCTGAACCCTTAAAATACCCCTGTACCCCAAAACCTACCCCTGAACCCTAAAAATACCCCTGTACCCCAAAGCCCAAACCTAGCCCTGAACCCTAAAATACCCCAAAACCCAAACCTAGCCCTGAACCCTAAAAATACCCCTGTACCTCAAACCCAAACCTAGCCCTGAACCCTTAAAATACCCCTGTACCCCAAAACCCAAACCTACCCCTGAACCCTAAAAATACCCATATACCCCAAAACCAAAACCTAGCCCTGAACCCTAAAAATACCCCTGTACCCCAAAACCTATACTTATCCCTAAACCCTAAAACTACCCTTGTACCCCATAACCCAAAACTATAACATCCCAAAACATATACCTCAGTACCCCAAAACATATACCCCTATACCCATACTTACCTTATCCAAACATTAAAAAAAACATGCTTTTACCATTCATGCATTTACAACGAATTTCGTTGTAAATGTATGCGTGGTAAAAAGCATATATAAATGTAATGCCATGCGTTAAAATGGCATTGCGGAGTCATGGTACTTCCGTAATGAAAGTATGCGGAGTGATGGTATGCGGAAAGAAAGTTGCGGAATAATGGGTGTTTACCCTCCCCCGGTAAGTACATTGGTGGCACGGCGGCCCACATCTCCAGCAACATACTCATATTTTTTCACCACCCATTTGAACAATGCCCAGGTCTCTCTCATTGATGGCCAGCACCGACATACACTTTTAGACACACCTCCCGCCACAAGTTCTAGAATTGCGAACTTTAGAGCTGGGGAGCTACGTTCGAATCTCGGCATCAGCTCAACATCCTGTGATTCCAGGCAAATCGCTTTGTCTCCCCGTGCCTACCACAAATGAATGTGCTCTTCTGTAATGTAAATTGTGCTCATGCCATGTTGTCGAGTTCGCGCTATATAATATTGCAAGGAAAAATAAAGTAGGGAAACTTGAGTTCACACACTACTGAACGCGCACTCTTAAGTGCATCAGCAGTGCACTGTGAATCGGAGCGTTTCACAGGCCTGTCACAGATAAGAAATGCTATCAAAACGAAATCCTACAAAACAATATACTACTGGCCGGCAGCAATTCATACCCGGACAACGTCGGGAAGGGCTGCTAGTATATATATATATATTCAGAAGGACTTTCACTAAGTGGGATTCAACAATTGGCCTGCTAAATTATCATTCACATGTTGGTGCTGCCCTTCACAATGTAAAGCTCACTGTAACCATCTGACCTTTCACTTAGAGGAAATGCATACAATTTTGTCACACTGTTCACGTCCACCTTAAAAAAATTATTGTCTCTTCAGTGACAATGCCGATTTAAAGTGCATTTTATTTTTATGTTAACTTTAAATACCAAATATTTATTTTCCCTGCACTTAGGTTACCCATTTAGAGGCTGATTTATTTTCTGTTTCCTCTTTAAAATCTGTGTAATAAAGTGTTTAGGTAACATTATAGCTACCCATGAATGGAGTGCTTAGTTAGAAGGTTTCATCTTGTTTTCTTCACTAACAGTAATAACAATAATGATAAAATCTGTAGCGGAACTAAAAGGTGTTTTATTTAAAAGCAACTTATACTGTTATGAAGTTATCAACTTAAGTTTTTACTTGCATGCTGTACTTACTTTATTGGGGGGGGGGTGATTTATTGTTTCCTCCCATTCCTTCTCCATGGCAAAGGAATGCTGCCCACGCCATGGACTGGACATGTAGAGAGAAGTGAAGGAGAGAGGAGCAGGGAAGCAGCATAACGGATGACAGGAGCATGATGTAGGAAAGTAGTATCTGCTACTTATGTTTACCCCCACTTTTTGCTGAGGTCTCACTGTTTTTGGACTAGTCTGACTGGGATCCTGCTATTCAGGACCCCAGTCTATCTGCTTTCTACCTTAAATTGCTAAGTATGTACTTAAGGCACATTCCAGATTGGGTACTGGGGTACCCTTATCAGTCCCTAGTATATGGTACACCAAGTACCCAGGGCATAGGTACCCCAGGGGCCTACCTTGGGCTGAAGCATGTATTATGCCACCCATGAGAGGCAATTCAAATTGCCATGACAAGCCTTCTACAGCAGACTGTGTAAGCTGGTGCTTGCACCACTTACTTAAGATATAGGCTCACTATATCTATCTAAATCACTACACTTAAAAACCTATCAGTCACTCCTTTGGCAGGCCTTATCAATCCTGAAGGCAGGGTGCTGGGTTTTATGTGAGAGGGTACGCCCCTGAATGAGCAGAGCCCCTCTGCAGCCTTCTGAGACTATTCTCCAGGGTTGTCTGTGATGCAGCCAGACATATATGTTTTAAGTGCATTATAACCTCGCGGTAAATGTTAACTTTAAAAAGGTTGCTTAGAAACAGGTTGTGTTTGGTGTCAAATACCTTGGAATCATACCTACACAACAGTAACTGGTGTGGGAGGTATGATTCCACCCTTCCAAAGGGACATATGTGGGTCACCGGTCTACCCAGTGCCAGCTTTTTTGACCTAGGCAGCACAAAATGGACACTGCCAACCACAGACTCGATTTTGCTCTCCTGCTGCTGAGCCAAGCTCGAGCAGAGGAAGGCATGATGTTGGAAACCGGCTATTTCTGGTAGGCTAAGGCTTATGCCAAAGCCAGGCAGAAACCACCATTCCAGTCAGGGCAAGGAAGTCACACGCCAAGATAACCCCTGCTCGCCCTCTAGGTAGCATGGCGCGGGCAGTCTAGGCTAAGCTCGGAGGCGATGTGTAAAGCATTTGCGTCAGCGCACGGCAGCAACAACATACTAGGCACACCACAAAAGAGACTCCACACAAGGTTATATTAAAATAACTTTTGTATTGTCAAAACATATCAGATAGAAATCACACATGTACATTGTGCCAACTGGCACGGCAATATTCACAAGGGATTATTTACAAGACAGGGCCCCATGGGCCACTGTCGGAATCAACACTTTGCAGATATAGAAATACTTGTCAGAAATTAGAATAAAAGTATATAAACTTCACTGTAACACAAAGTAACAGTTATAGATCACACCCAGTAACTACTGGGAACAGGTAAGTACATACTACGCAACCCTAAACACCTTAGGAGCATGTCACGCAGGTACCCAGGACCTCCCTAGGACCACCTGTACTAGAAAGAACAACCACCTAAGGATGAAATCCACTTAGGGGTATAGCTCAAAACACACTACCCATGATGCATGAATATACAGTCAGAGGAGTAGCAAAGAAAGAAAACACAGGATGTATAGACCTACACATTCAGCGGTGTTCAGGACAGAGCACATGATGTAATTAAAATACAGTCAGGGGTGCAGCGCAAGAAGACACATGATGACTAAACATTCAGAGGTGTAGCGCAAGAAGAGAAAGACACATAATGCATGAAACATTCAGGGGTGTCAAAGTAATACAATAGCGCAAACATCACATGAGGCCTAAAAACCTTCAGAGGTGCAGGAATAACACATGATGCAAGAAATCACATTCAGAGGTGCAATAACCATATGATTGCGCACAAACTCACATAAGCCACCACCTGTGGCAGTCCCTAGGCCAATGGCCTTGTTGGGGCTCAGACGCCCTGAGTCTCAGTGTCAGGGTGCGCTGCCATGCAGCGCCAGTCTCAAAGTACCAAAAAGCCTAAACGTAGCAGGTGCCCACTAAGTGCTGGGCACCTGGAGAACAACAGAACTGAGCCAGGGCCCTCACTGGCCCTTCGGCGCCAACTGCGCCACTGCTGGAGCCACACAGGCTCTGGGCATAACACACATGCCCCAGACGTTGGATTCTCAAAGGCTCTAAAGCAATGATGCCAACCGTTGGAGCCACACAGGCTCTTAGAACACAGATGCCCCCAGGAGCCTCACCGGACTCTAGCCCTAACACTCAGGGGCAGGAGGGGACGAGCACCGAAAATATGCCCCGAAGCCCCCCTCTCGAATATGGCCCTCTCGGGAGCCAAACGGGCTCGTAAACATAATGCGGCCCCTCTGAGCCTCTCTAGGCTCAGGCGCGTTGGGGCGACCCACTGCCAGCTGGGGCCGCCCTTGAAGGCTTTGCAATGCGTTGGGGCGACCCACTGCCAACGGGGCCGCCCTTACTCGGCGCCTTGACCGGCACCGCACGGAGCTTTCCCCCCCGCAGCCCTTCACTCACCGGCTCTGCTGCGGGGAGGCTCCATCATCGCGCCGCTCAGCTTCCTCACTCTGCCCGGCCCTCCGCCCAGACTCACCGGGTCTCCTGCGCGGCGGGGGCAGGGCTCGGCGGCAACGGAGGAGCTCCTGCTCCTCGCAGACTCTCCTCGCTTGGCCCGGTCCCCCGTCTCGGGACCGGGACGCAGAGTGGAGCCAGCCAGGCTCCCGGGCAGTCTCTTCTCTCGCGGCAGGACGGGGGCGGTCGAACCTCTCTCTTCCTGCAGGGCTCCCTTGGTACACGGGAGCCCTGCCAACCGGCCGCCTCGTCGCCTCAGATGCCGCCGGGCTCCCTTAGCTCACGGGAGCCCGGCCGACCCGCCAGCAGGCAGCGCCATCTTCCTTCTTCCTCGGCGCGGCCCAGCCAATCACGTCGCGGCTCCTGCGCCGAGCCCCTCATGACGCGAGGCCGCCAACCAATGGCAGCGCGGCCTCGCCGATCCACGGGCCAATCAGAGCACGGCTCTCCTCGGGTCTCGGCCAATCCGGTCGCGGCCCCTTCGCGGTTTGTTTTCCTCCGCGACAGATCGAGGTGGGCACTCGTAGATAATTATATCCATGCAGGCAGGAATCCTCAGCGCATCCAGCGCTATAAACAAGCAGGAAAAGCGCTCCTAAGCGCTAGAAAGTCCAGAGAAGGCGCTCTCAAGCGCGTGGGGGCAATTAAGCGCCCCAGAGCTCTAGACAGCAGGCAGAGCGCTCCCAGGCGCTCAGGGGGAAGCCCAGCGCCTCCAGGCGCTAGAAATCAACTCCAGCGCTCTCCCCAGGAAAAGGCAGCTTCTCCATGCTGCCAGGGTCCCAGAACTTCCCCAGGGGCAAAGCCAAGTCCCCCCTTCAGCCCAGGCAGGCAGAAGGGTCCCCCAGGAGTCCAGGAATTTCAGGTGTCCAGGGGCTGGGCAGCGCCCACCCCTCGTAGATCCCAGTCAGCCACAAGAGCAAAGACAAGAACCTTTTGGAAGGAGACACCGTCCCTTCTTATACACAGAAATGCCTTTGAAGTACTTTGAAGCTTTCGTGCAAGGCGAGCCCTAAGCTCGGGGAGTATCTGGTTTCCCTCTCCTGTCAGCCTCAGGTCAGAGGTGACAGGGGGCCATCGGGAGGGAGAGTCATCCAGGGTGGGCCGACAGACACAGCCTGGCACCACCAGAGCTCTTTCCACTCCTCCCTAACAGCAGATGGGGGGCCTTTCCTCTACGGCTCCTCCGGGGCCTTGCAGACCCTGCAGACCCTGTTCTACTCAAACCAGACAGTCCATCTACCAACAGGCCCAGGCATGCCTGGGCCAGGCCCATCAGCCAATCACGTGCTAGCAGACTCACTACACAATTATGCCAACTTCTAAAAGTGGCGCTTCTAGACTACACACAGCCATGCCGCAAACATCATTTTGCAGCATTCATTCTCACGAGTTCACACATATCAAACTCGACCCTGCACTCCCCACGCATCAGGAATCTACCATGGGCATACATATTTCCCAGTCATTCCTATGGGAGGGCAGGTCACTCACCATCCATACACAGAAAGCACCCGCACTTTACACTGTACCACAGTGAAAAAGTGCGCAGAGGCCTATAATCACCAATCCAGGTTCCAAAAACAGGCTAGGAAAAAGCAAAAAGTCACGGGGTAAACCTGCCCAAAGGACCGGGTCCAACACATGACAATAGGCATCCTGTCACAGGGAGGTGTGACCCAGACAAGGTTTAGTGTATTGGGGCTGGGTGGGTGCACTCTGAGAGTGTCAGAAAGTCTGCACTGGGGGCACGTTTGGTGTCCCTGTTCATAGTCCCGCTCAATCCAGTTCTGGGAGCCATTGGCTCCTGCTCTGGCGCGAAACTGGACAAAGGACATGGATGTAGCCAGCCCTCTGTCCTGCCCCTCCCCTAGGAGGGTCCACAGAATCTTTCCAACCCCTTCCCAGGGGTATAAAGTGGGACCTAGCTACAGGACTTTAGATTTTACCTGGACAAGATTCGGCTATGAAGAGCCTTTGATTGCCTGCACTACGCTGGACGACCGACGAATCTCCCTTGGAGTAAAGTTGCTCCCCTGCAAAAGCAGGCACCTAAACTCATCTGACCGGTTTGCATCTCCCGAGCTCCTGACGACTCCAAAGATTTCAGCAATACAGGAGGTGAGTTCCCGAAGGTCCATGAGGTAGATCTGCCCTCTCAGCAATTCTGAGACCAGTATCTCTCATGGGGACCGTGCAACCTGAAGCCCTGTGCACCACATATATTTGCGATTGCATATGCTTGTTGACGATTGGACACTCCTCCACAAGAAGATATAAAAAACATTTTCTTTTGCATATTGTAATTCTAAATTACATTTTTAGACGTTTTATTGAATAAAAAATATTTTCATCTAGATCGTGACTACCTCTTTTCTTGCATACCTCTAATCTTAAAAACTGTTTTTAACTTGATTATAATTGTTTAGTCAGTTCGCTATATCGCTATGTCCAATATATGTAGGTTATTATAGCACATGATCCATACTAAGACATTACCCTATATAGGGTATTTTGTTCTAAACAATATCTGTTTTGAATAGGGACTTTTCTCGTTGTCTAATTTTTTTTAAATAAAGCATTTTATTGTGAGCATGTAGCGGCCACTTTGGATGGCTGCATGTTTTCGTTTTCCGTTTATTTTCTGGCATATACTCACAATTATTTTTAAAAACAAAATTCAACCATCGCACCAGTTTGCCAAGGCTACAACATTGGCTTGGCCAATGTTTTATAATCATGCATTAGGTGTAAGATGCCTGCTTAAATTACATGCTAGTCCAATGAATGAATACATCAGTGAATGTGCCTGGTCAATTTCATGGGAAGTCTATGGTATGCACCTTATTCCCAAAAATATTAGAACCGAGGACACAGGTATCGATCGAAACAGAAAGAAACGTGGACCCTTCGAATGACAGAAGAGGGCCTTGGCCATGACAGCCAGCTAATCAGTGTGACAGGTCGCTGTGCATATCTGGTGCCGGCTCAATGACTTTCAAAACTGTCCCTTCCCTCCACCTCACCCGAAAAAAATGACCATAGTGTCTGCGAAAATAGTGCAAAATCCTCGGGGTGGG
This sequence comes from Lissotriton helveticus, assembly GCF_964261635.1. Taxonomy (NCBI): domain Eukaryota; kingdom Metazoa; phylum Chordata; class Amphibia; order Caudata; family Salamandridae; genus Lissotriton; species Lissotriton helveticus. The sequence goes on along the minus strand of NC_136067.1, from coordinate 1,297,101,712 downwards.
CTATGTTCAAAAGACGCCAAAAAATATTGGACACTGGCAAAGTCGTTGTCAAGTATATTATTAAAGAATCACACATAAATACAAGTGTATACTAAATGTAGAAACAGAATGAAGGTCAACAGGATACTAGAGGAACCTCTTGGCGAAGCAAGGAGTGTAATAAGAAAATCATAGTAAAGAAAAAAACTTTCTAACTCTTTACAAGATATACCGAACATTGAAAGCATCTATTTCAGAAGTTATATTTCTGAACATTTACAATATCCCTCGTTACAGTGTTGGGTCAGTACCCCAAGAAACCCCTCCTTCGCCTAAATGCCCTTCCTGCTTTTCTAATGCTGCCATGGATGACATCATCTGCATTAAGGAATCCAAACGGAGACGGTCCTTTGTTTCACGCTCTCCGAAAAGGAATGTTAACACTTAACTGCTAGGAGCATACTTTATACCGGACAAACCATTTAGAGCGTTATATTAAGAGGAAATGGTACAGGTCGCTACTCGAGCCAACTTCTCACTCGCATCGTGACTTATTCTAGACCACGTCTCGCCTTTCTCCAAGCAGGGAAGGGCCCCACCCAAGCAAAGCGTCCTGAATCTCCTCTGAAATAATGAAAGAACGCGCGTGGGGAAAGGTATAGCATAAACAAGCTGTCTGACGCGGTTTCAAGAAGTAGGCATATGTAGGGTAAAAATACAAAAGAAGCAGCAGCAGATGTAGGGGTGGGTGTGCCTTTGTTGGTGAGAGTTGAGGATGCACAGGAAGGGTGTAGAGCTGGAAGCAGAATGGAGCATTGTCTGAATGATCCTTACCAAGCCTCCCGAAGGGCAGGCGGTTCCTCTCTCCCAGCATCAGGTTGAATCTGGGATTGTCCCTCTTAAGCCTCCTCCAGTGACCGGTGGAGAGGAGGATCTTGGACACCTCTGCATAGACGCTGCTGTTCTCGTCCCGCACTACAAATGTGTACATGGCTCAAGCTTCAGGTCGCTCGGACCCCGGCCACCGCTCCAGGCTCAGAGGGCAGAGCTCTGCAGCAGCAGCCGCACCACGGGAGCAGCAGAGGCGTGCGGACCCCGAGCCACAGCCATCAGCAGCTGTTCCATGGGCCCTGCGCTGGCACACCGGCTGCTATTCTCTGCTGGGGCACAGAGTGGCAGCTGCGCCCGCTCTGTCATGCCAGGCCCCGCCTGCTTTACAACAGACTGCTGCAGCCCGGTGCAGTGACTGGAAAAAGGGCGGATGTATCCCCCCCAACACCACACCCCCGGCACCGCCCATAGGCAGCGACTAATGGCAACCATCTCCTGAAGACGCACTAACACCCAATTTCTTCACCACTATGTTGTGCATAAACGCACATTTTAATGAAAACTAACGCCCTCGTAGAACATTTCCTAACATCCTACCTCCATGTTAGCTGCAGCCGTCCACTACAGTTTACAACTATAAAATTGTTCAAGCACTACTGTACTAGCACCGTTTCTTCTTGCTTTCGATTTCGGTTTACAAGGCAGAATAAACAAAACTATTTTGCATTCACGTATTGCCGCAAGGAAAGTAACACAAAGGAAGGACAAGTATAATAGAAGTCCGCGCCTCCCCGCCCCTTTTTCAGACCCAACCCCCTCCAACTTCTAAAATAGAACTAGAATGCTAACGACGCTGTTTCAATGAGTCCGCACAGAGACCATGATGCTGGTAGTAAAAGAAGCAGACTCCAGCACTTTCTTAAACAGCTGCTGTAGTTGCTGGGGACGGGTTTTTATTTTTTATTTGTATTACATAATATAACATTAACACTTAGAGATGAACTGTTACATTTAGGGAAAACTAAGTTTATTAACATTTAGATTTTGTCGCGGTTGAAGATCCGCTCGGTGGATGACCAAATCCTCAGGAGCGAAGAATGGACCTCCACTCCCCCGTAAGGTACAACCAGATCCGACTATAAGGATTACTAGCTAACTACCCGTGGGGAAAGAGGAGTCAGCTCAGGACCACCAGGAGGAGAAAATGTCAAGGCTAAACCCAAGAATGAGAGATCTTCATGGATACTTGGTCTAGGAGCTGCGGCCCTTGGGGAAGGCAAACAGAGAACAAGAAAAGATTTACAATAAAGGAATACACCACTACTCTGTAACCAAAATCCCCCTGAATACTAAACAACCCCTCTGTTGTGTGCTCCTCCAGACTCACCATAGATAGCGACGTACACAAGTAGTCAGGGTTCTAAGGACATGTAGTAGAAACTCAAAACATTGTTGTTTTTTTTGTTTTTTTTTAAATATATTTTTATTGCAGGAATCAATCATAGTTACAATTCAATCACCCGAATGGTGTGCCAGTGCAGTTACATCGATGAAAAAACGCTAATATCTAAACACGGCCATTCAGCCCACAACCCGGAGGTCGGGCGGCATGTTCTTCGGATCATCGCTTGAGAGTGCAGCACTCTGTGAACGGTAAACAGGTGAGGATAAATAGATCTCTTCCGCTTTCCCAAACAACCTAGGTAAACTCCCTCAATAGAAACTCAAAACATTGATGTCCAAGTTATTCGTTGCTGTGGGCATACGTCTGCCCTCCAAGGCAACAACTTAAATGATTATCCATAATGTCTTTCCTATTGACACAGAGCGCATAAACGCCCAGGAAATCACCAACATGTAGAGACTCCTTATGTCCCAACAGTCTTTATCTGTCAGCCGTGGAAGGGAAATGTTCAGCACAAGAGGCAAATGGGGAAGAGGTCTAGGAGAGCTGCTCCTGTTGCTATCCATGGCGCGAGCAAAGAAAAAATAGAAAATAGAGCGCCGCTGGCTTAATAATAAAAAGAGGGAAAAAAGGGACAAACAACCGCCGTAAATGATGGCGGCTAATTCCGTGATTGCGCCCTTTAAATACGTCCGAGAACAAACGTAGGATTGCACCTCGAGACCTAGAGGATCCAAGACTGATGTGGAGCATGTGCAGCTCTAAAAAAATATATATATATTGCGAGCGGTTATCTTCCCTGTCCAAAAAGGGAATAAACAAACTCAGGAGGTAGCGCAGAACCGAGTTGCAAACTCCAAAATAAAACAAGCATTTGCAATGCAATAGGTCTCGCATTCACGCGAGTTTGAGCTATTGGCACTGTAAATGACAATGCCTTTTATTTATGTTTTACAAACCAAAACATAGATAAAAGGCATTGTCATTTACAATGCCAATAGCTCAAACTCGCGTGAATGTGAGTCCTATTGCACTGCAAATGCTTGTTTTTAGAGCGCTGTGCTTTTCACAAGCGCTACTGCCTACATGTTAACAGTAGTCCACATATAAGGTCCCAAAGGCGAGACCTATTGGGTATGCCAATGCTTGTACTGCATATGCTTGCAATAAGAAATAAAAAAATATGTAGCCATCGCACAAGCTTGTCATGGCATACAGTTTGAATGCTGAACTGTAATAACATCGTTCAGCCAGACTCTTCAAAGACAGAAGTAATGATGAATTATTATGGTATGGGGGGCTCGACCGAGCTTATTGGCCATATGTGATGCTTTGAAACTATCCTTGTGAAAGAATACTACAGGAGCCACTTAAAAGCAAGTGAAACTATATCCAGTCACATGATGTGGAAGACTAACCGCCTATTCAGTGGAGCCTTCTCATTTAAAGTTCAGCAGAGAGATAGTAAACAGTTCTCTTTCCAGTTATATGTAAAACGCTCTGTTGCCTGTGTGGCTGGGTCTGCGCTATATAAATACTACAAATAAATAAATATTAAAATACATTGCTTTGTCTCTTTCAGGTCGATGTCAAACAATTAGCAAACCTCTATATAACGGAACCAATGCTAATGATCACAACGAAAAAGATTTAGATTTTGTTTTATCTCAAATAGGCTAATTACATTAAAAACACACACACACACACAAAGCAGCACAGGTACAGAATGAAGGACAAATCCATGAGTCTTTCTTATGAAGAACAAAGTATTGGTTTCTTGGTAGCACATGCATCTCAAAGATTTGTGGCCAACTGCAAATGGTTGTTAATGTATGACCTCATCTAGGACTCCTTGTGAGTTCTGCAAATAAAATATTTCATAATTGCCAGCATTGGTGAAAAAGAAATCGCATTATCTTGCATTCAACACCTTCAGGATTGATGACTCTTTGCTACTGACGTCCATCCGCAGCCGTGGCAACAGCACAGTATTTCTGCCCAGTATGTATTATGTTTGTATGTTTCCACATACCAAGCAATGACTGCTCTTGGTTTGAAAAAACCTAAAACGACCTGAAAGTTGGCTGCGCGCGCACACTAGCACTTGAACACTGCTCCACTCTTAGTTAACAGGCACACATTCTGAGGCGCCACAATGAAGATGCAACCCTCCGTCGTTTTTGAATAAGCTGAACATGTTTAAGGGCTTTCACACCGGTTCTTATTCAGGAATGTCATTAGAAAGAGACCTTTCAAGAGAGGAGTCTGCTGAACTCGGCGATGACAGCAGCCGATAGCATTTCAATGACGGAACAGAATGCTATGCACACTGTCCTTACAAATCACACAAACCAGACCATTTGCTTACATAGCACATTTACCTCTCTAAGCCACACTCAAACAAGCCTATGTGGCGCTGGATGCTGGGGTGCCTCGAGCTGCTGCAGCGGACCCTGGCGTCTTTAATCCACCTCGTGTTCCAGTGAGGATGCAGCACATGTCACGAAGAGCTGACGCTGCTTTTCTAGCACTTGTCCGACCTGTCCCTTCACCTCATCGTCAACAATAACCACCTGGGTGGCAGGAAGACTGATGAAGGGCACCCACCACGGGCCAGTCATCTCTGTTTGCAGCCTCCAGACTTTGCTATAATGCTCGCATTGTAATGACAGGGGAAAGTGAAAGCGCGGCATGCGCACGTTGTAGGCACGCCATGAGCGTGCACATCGCTGTCCGGGCCCAAGCTCAAAGACACGCTGTGAGAGTGCACATTGGCTGTCCAGCCACGCTGGGTAATGGTGATGCGACGTGATTGAGAAGCCTAGCCACGAACTGGGACTTATCAGGGGATGACTGCTGCACCACCATGCCAAAAAGGTGAGGCAGAGGCGGCTGTGAGTCGGCTGTGGAGATTGTAAAGCTGCCGGCTGCCAACAGAGCAACGACTGAGGTAGGGCCCAACCAGGAGCGTAAGGACAGGGTTTTTAAAAGCAGCTATACGGAATACTTCCAGCGAGCTAGAACGTGCAGGGTGGGGTAGGTTTGCTTGCAATTAGTGAAAGCTTTTAGAAAACAAGCAGAGCCGAGGACTCGAGGTAAGCGCAGGGGTGGGGGGTGCGCGTGCACATGTCTGTGTGCGTGTGTGTGCAGGAGGGGCTGGGTGTATGTGTGTGTGTGTGTGTGTGTGCGCGCGCCGTTACTGCATGCGAGCCAAGCGGAAGCAGGAGCTGTGTGTGCGCGTCTGAGAAGCGCGTCCACAGACCCAAATCGGCGCGTGCACCGGTCTGTCTCCTTTGGGAGGCAAAACAAGTCCTCTGCCTTCCAAGTTGCTGCTTACATGCCGATTCTCACTACCAATTAGAAGTGTTAATTGTAACATATTTGGGATAGTAGAACGACATATTTGACTGTCTAGTGGGTGGATTGGTTGGCACTCATTGCTGGTCTGCCTCTTGATAGACAGGACACGGCTTCACATCATCGTGAATGGCAGCGAGAACAGGGACATAACAGGCTGTTTCACGTACCTTATGTGCGTAATTAACTTTGCATTTATTTAGTTGGTCCTATCAATGAAATCAAAACTTACAATAAAGAGAAATATTTGCTCGACTAAGAAAGCTAAAAACCATCTACTGGACCACTTCATTTATTTATTGTATGGCCACCCAGCTACTCAGAGCCTCAAGGCGACTAGGAGTAAAATCAGAATTTAATTTGGAGTACATCTTGGAAGCCCACACCTTCATGTTTAACAAGGCTATAAGAATTAAAAAATAAAATGACATCCTAAGATGTTACTACATATATATGTCCAATAAGCTAAAACCAGAGAATTAAGGGACCTGAGTCACTTTTGATTAATACATTATATTTCATAGGTACACAGTGAGATAAAAATAATTTCAAATTTACATTGAGATAATACAGCAAATAATAAAAAAAGATTGCACAAAAGCAACTTTTTAATGTAGATGATATTTTATCACCTGCAGGAGTTTGGAAGGACTACAAAGCGTCACTGCTTCAATGAAAAGAAGCTCCTTCAATATTTAATATCGCCCAGCAGAAAATGTTGACAAGGCAGCTATAGAGAAGCAGCAGTTTTTAAAGTCTTTGAGGCCAAGAGTTCATGTAATAGGTAAAAGTAGAGTTCAGGCAGAATAAGCTGGACAAACACCGCATCAACGAAACACACAATTAGAATGCAGTATTAAGGCAGTGCAGAAACGCACTGCCTTAAAATGTACTTACTTACTAATTTAATTTCCACTGTTTTTTATTCATTTTTAAGGTGTCAAGCTACCCTTTTTTTTAAGTTCAGATATTTATTGAAGGAGGGAATAACAAAAGATAGTACATAAAAAACATAGAAGGAGAGCGGTAAGACAGAGGATATAAATATCTGTTTTGGGTTATGTAATATTGCATTTTCGAACACTAGACTGTTGACAGCTCCACTGAAGAAAATGAAGTGCCCCAGTAATATCAACGGCTGGCACATACCTTCTGCTCCAACATTCCAAGGCTTGTCTTTCGGTTTCTTCCCGTTTATTATTTTGTTATCTATTCCCAGTGGGTGGAATGTTCTATTAGCCATGGAGATCTTCTCCCTCATGTTATAAAGGGTGTTAAAGGCCCTGGTCCTCATTATCAGCCCGAGCCATATTCTGATTCAGGGCCTTTTAACATAGCCTTAGAGCTCGCCATTGCGAGCTCTACCGGCCATTAAAGGTCCCTATTAGAAGACCAGAGCACTCCAGTGTTTTCTATGGTGCTCCAAACATTCCAATGTTGTAATATCCGTTATTGCTCTCTGTAGCGAGTATCAGTCGCCAGACAAGATGATATTCCATTAATAAACCAAAGTATATCAGAGTTGACTTAGTATGAGCGCTGTGCAAAAGTGATAATCCTTAGGAGAAATTAATGAGAAAGAAAATGAAGGAAAGCACTCCGGACCTAGGAGACTTGGAAATGGCTAGGATGCTTCAGTCTCAAAAAAACAGACAATTTTTAGAACGCATGCCTTTCTTTCGATTTTAGAACTGCTCCATTTCAGCGTTTGGCAACAGCCACTGGTTCCAGCAATTGCCCTGTTTTCAAGAACTGTCTTGCACCCGTCTAGGCAACATTCATAAGCATGATACATTTATACAGAGACCCAGGTTTTGGCACCCTGGCTGTACATTTGCCAATTTGGATATATATTTAACGTTTCATAATCCTCACAGTGTAGCGCATAAGTATAGTACAGCTGGTAGAGTGCTGATAAACACCTGCCTATGCCGTGCCCTACATAGTATAATACTGACACAGAAGCATCAATATAAGCAGAATAACTTAGGGCATTAATAGCAGAAAATACATTATGCTTTAGCTTGACTGTTTAATAAGAACCTATAAAATAAGTCAACGAAAGCTGTTCATGTGCACTTAACGACCAAGCCGGCCAAATATTTTAAAATGTGCTTATATTTGGTACAGAACTTTCGGCAAAGTACTGAACACATTTTAAACATTTTCCTACGTTTTTTACGGGAGAGAAACCGAAAGGAACCACACAGTGTATAGATTTCACAAATCCAATCATGCATGGACACGTCAGAAGACAGAAGCTAGTGAATGGCTTGCTCGAACAACATATTTGGAAACTATAAACACCTTACAATATATGACAGATTATCAGCTGGGGAGGGGATACAAACCCAACTGCTTCACTGTCAACAGATAGAGAATATTTTCGATAACATTAATAACAAGGAAATAAGGCATCAAGAATACAGGAGCTTCATAAGACTGCACACCCCGCCCTAAAACCTGCCACAGAGGTCTGACTTCACCGATGTCAGCCTATCAGAGAGACCCTTCTGCACGACCGGCAGCGCACGCAGCCTGGAATGGTTCCCTCGTGCACCAGCGACTTAGAGGTCACTTCCTGTCGGCGGGGGCGGTACTCTTACTGGGAAAGGGGGCCGTCTTCAATGAGTCTGTATCTTTCGCTTTGAACCAATTGCTGGCTTCATGGGGAGGTGCACAAATGCTGCCCGTTCCACTACAGCCCATTGCGTGTCACTCAATACGAGCGAGCTTTATGATTGGCTTCCTCTGCCTTCAATTGGTTAAATACTTTCGAGTCGAAAAAGCAAAGTGGAGACATCGGATTTTTTTATGGAAGATCCTCCGTCGCGAGACGATAGGTAAGTCTTGCTGTATTGATGCTTTGAGTTGGTGAATTTATGGCAATTGATTCTGGCACGGCGCGGCCCGTAAATTGTAAGGAGACTTTATTTGCGAGATTTATCGCTGGCTGAAAGAGGGAACATGAGTGGCTGAAGGCTGGAAGAGCTAACAAGAACTGCAGAAGAGCTGGAGTGCTCCGCCTGCATGCAGCGAGCCACCGTTTAGGAGCACCCCCCCCCCCAGACCGGGTGAGTCCATGGCCCGATAGTTACACTGTGAAGCTGGACAGGAAATGTGCGCGTGGCTGTACGCGCGAACGTGAAACTGTATGCTGGGGATGTGCGTGTGGTCTGTGGACGCGTGCGTGGATGTACGTGCACGTCCACAGACCACAATCTGCTCGTGCCCCAGTCTGTCTCCCTTGGGAGGCATCACGCTGACAATAAGTCTTGCTGGCGACAGCGCTTTCGCGCTGCAACGCCAGGCGAGACCTAAAAAACGAAGTTCAAAAACAAAGGGCTAACACCGCAGCGCGATACCGTTACCAACAGAAAGTCATCCTGACACACAATGCTGCAGCAGAAGTAAGCCGTCTGGAGAGGAGACTAAGCAGTAAGGCGTGGTCCACCAGGAAGTAGTTTGCCAAGCATCTGAGCTTAGGAGCAGGCAACCTTAAGTACCAGTAGTCATGTGACGTGGTCTGAGAGTGCACACAACCTAATCACCCATACAGGTGCATTCTGAGTATCGTAGTTTCAGGGCAGATAGCATAATGTAAGGGAGCCAAATTCTAATGGGTAACAGATTTGCCACAGCTTTTATGGGCCTGCATTTTAAAATGGCTATTATAGTAGAATGTTTGTTAAAATGTTCCTCATGATGTTCTGTTACTATGGATGCATCTCCCTGCATCCTTGTGCTTTCTTTGTCTTCATTTGAATGTTGGCTTTTGTTCCACATTCTGAAGAGCAGTTCTTTCTCAGTTACACTGCTGCTCTTCAGGAGGTGGATGCTCCATTAAACAACTCTTCAACTTTACAAGAGACTCTGTGGAATTATTGACCTACTACATATTGGCGACAATCTGGGATTTGTCTTACCTTATTTCCAATTGGAGCATCCACAAGCACATCGGATTTTACCTGGTTTGCATTTTTTCCTCATTTGAATCGTTCCATGCTGTTGGATTTCCTTACTGTGGTGGACAGGAGCTATTGAGGATTTGTATATCTGTTATTTGCACCTGCTGTGCTCTTGTCGGCTTTGAGTGGTAGTCGAACCTGAGCTGCCTCCTTTATTTGCTGCTCTTTTGATCCCCGGTTCAGTGTAGCTCTGTTGCACGCACCAGCTTCTGTTTTGGAAATTGCTGTGACTTTTATGCATTCCTAAAGATTTTTGAGAGCCAGCCCTGTTATTATTGTTTTGAGGACTTGGTATGATATTTCATCACTTGTTACACGCGTGAGCAGCGTTGTTTATTTTTGAAGCTCCAGACCGCAGACATCACTGCACGCCTTTCTACTTTGAAACCTGCGGTGACTTGCATCAATTGGCAGTCTCATCATTCCGGCTGTGATTGTTGCAGTATTTTGAGGATTTGGAGCGCCGTCATTTTGCTCGTTATACATGCGCGAGCTGAGAGCTTCAGGTGCTCGAGCTGTGAGCCGCGCTATTGTTTATCTTCAAAGCTCCAATCTTCTTGTTCCATGAGACGTTCGTCACTGACCATATTTTGGCTGAACGCTTAACAAGATGCATCGCGCAAATAAGGACTCTCACACAACTCTGCTTATTAGCATAAAAGGTCACCTTTATTACTAGGACAGCCAAAGACAGACCCCGCAACATTAACTTTATTACCAACAATTCCTTGTATTATTTCCCCCAAAACCTTTTCCATTGTATACATTTCCTTTCCCCAATGCTTTATTCTTCGCAACAATCCATAACTTGTTTTCCATAACCAGCAGTATTATTTCCATCTTTCCTTTTCTTTCCCACCTACCCTCCCAACCCCTCCCCCTAGAGAAAGGATGGATCCGCTCTAGATTATCCTATCCCTTAAAACACGCCAACAACACAGAACAAGGAGCCTGCCTCTAGTGCCCTAAAGTGACATCTTTTTATTTTTTATTTTTTTATATATAACTTCAAACAAGACCACAATACATTCAACATAGAACAAAAACACCTTCCCCGACTTCTTTCAAAACCAGGGAGGGTGGGTGGGTCAAAACGACACCACCGCTCCTTCACTCGCTCAGAGTGACGTCGCCCTCCCTCTCCCTCCCCGCTCCTGGAACAGCCCCTCCCACCCTCCCGATCTTCCAATCAGGCCGTGCGAGGTCGTCCCTCGCGCGAAATACCCCAGGGGGACATCGGCTCTTGCCCAGTCCCCCTGGGGGCCCATCGCGCAAATAAGGACTCTCACACAACTCTGCTTATTAGCATAAAAGGTCACCTTTATTACTAGGACAGCCAAAGACAGACCCCGCAACATTAACTTTATTACCAACAATTCCTTGTATTATTTCCCCCAAAATCTTTTCCATTGTATACATTTCCTTTCCCCAATGCTTTATTCTTCGCAACAATCCATAACTTGTTTTCCATAACCAGCAGTATTATTTCCATCTTTCCTTTTCTTTCCCACCTACCCTCCCAACCCCTCCCCCTAGAGAAAGGATGAATCCGCTCTAGATTATCCTATCCCTTAAAACACGCCACCCAGGAAAACCTTCAGAGTTTTCCTGCCCCACCCAAACTTCATCCCAACCCAAGTGGCCCACTCGTGCTGCCATTTCACCTCATGTGACTGAAGCTCTCTTTTCATGTTTTTTTTTTTTTGTGTCTTTCTGTGAACACCATAAATCCACGCACCACAAGTTAGCCAATGCATCTCGTAATTCCATGAGATAGTATGATTGGCCCATCTGTGAGAGGTGTACCCCATCACTTCGCAACAAATGCAGCATTTCGCTGTTAAAATGCTCGTGAGCCAGCACCGTGATACCCATCGCTGTGCAGAAAGTTTTTAATGCTCTATACACCTTGCGGCGAGCTCGTTCAACAGCCGCATGTACCCGGGCACCTCTCCATTGACTTCTGTACAAAAATTCCGTCCAAACTACCTGAGTACCCACCCACTTGTCTTTAATTACCGCTAAATCCAGTTTCATTTGCTTAATGATCGTTAATCCAGACAAGTCCACCAGATCGTTTTCACCCAAGTTCAGTATTAACAAATCTGGAATACCCCAAGCCGCAGCTAGTTTGGATAGCGAAGGAAATAATTCCTTCCATTTCATCCCCCCCACACCTTTCCATATCACCTCATGGTCGTTGCTATACAAACCTAGACCTCGTCCGCAAATCTGCTGTTCAGCAAAAAGTGCTGCCCATTTAACTATGGAATGACCAACAATCCAAGTCCTCTTTTTTTTGCGAGGGAAATCCGCAACTCGGCCTATGATACCAAAAAACTAACATTAATACTATACACAGCGACCTTTGACATTACAATCTGACATATCTGTAGCAACAATTAGATTTCCATCTCCCTATGTGTTGCAAATCTTCCTTCCCCCAACCCAACTTGGCAGCTTCTGTAGCCGCACCTATTCTAAAAGAGTGCGTACCAAACTTTTCAGGTTTTCCCCCACCAATGCCAAAGTTCTTCTCAGAACTGCCAAAAATTGAAAACAAATCAACTGGTCTTTCTTCTTATGGCAAAATATCGTTCCTTCCTGAAAAAACTGCAGACTTAACAAATGATTCCCACTTCCCCACAGGGCAACAACTCCCCACCCCACTCCTTCCCAATCTCACCAACATCCCACTCCCCTTTTGGTCTGTCTTTGACTTCCTCAACTTAATCTGCAAAATTCCTCCTCCCAGTACGTGAATATCCGATGGCTGGATCCCAACCTGATTTCGCAACCCAAGTAATTCCGAGATGCGAAAAGCTCCAAAGAACAACCATACCATACATAACCTAAAACAACACAATTCCCATTCATTATAACAACAAACGGGCAGGACACCTAAAATTCTTTGTAACAAATCAAAAGTAATGGGATCCCTCAACTGTTTAGCATGCCAAGTAGTTTTTCCAAAGCCTTTCAACCTTTTCCTCAACAGGCAACCCATCCGAACCTCGTACCCCAACAACATCTGGCTGTAACATGAAATACCCGACAACTTGCCTGAAATCGTTGTATGGGACAAACCCTTATCCATCAAATATAACACAAACTCCAACATAAACTGTTCATTTTGCACCGCTGTACCGTCCATCCCACGCTGCAACGCATAGCCTAGAACGCCAGACCACGCCAGCTGGTAACTTCGTCTCGTGGAGTCCGGTAATGACTGCTCCACCAGCTCTGCACTCCTCAGTCCCCCAGGTCCCACATGCTCGAAGGGATCGCTGTCTTGTGTCTGTCTGCTCTGGGTGCCAACCCCCGAAACCTCTGCCACTGGCAACGAGATAAAGCGTCGTCAATTGAGTTGTTCACCCCAGGAATGTGCTTTGCCTTAAAAACAATATTCAACTGAAGGATGCGCAACATAAACGCCCTCAACAATTATAGAACCCTCACATCCTTTGCCCGTTGCCCATTGACCAGACTCAACACTGCCATGTTATCTATATGAAACAAAACGCAGCGGTCCTTAAATTCCTCACCCCAGACGTGCAGAGTAACCAAAAGTGGAAAGAATTCTAAAAAGGCGATGCTACGACCTTGTTCCAACCAATGTGGCGGCCAAAGCTCCGCACATCACCTTCCTTCCCAGAACAAACCAAAACCCAGGGCTCCAGAGGCATCTGAGAAAATTTGCACTTGCCATACCGTGTCTTCATCCACAAAATTGACAGACACTCCATTGAAGTCCTCCAAAAATCTCAACCATAGAAGCAAATCCTCCTTGATTTTATTTGTCAAGCGTATGTGATGATGTGGCAATACAGCCCCCGCCATTGCAAAACCCAAGCGCCTGCAAAAAATCCTACCTTCTCTAACTACTCTGCATGCAAAAGTCAGGTAACCCAGAAGCCTCTGGACCTGACGCAGTTGTACTTTCTTAGCACCAATCATTTCCTGTAGAAAAAGCCTAATCTCTTGCACTTTAGCCAAAGGCAAGCGAGCCACCATTGCTGTGGTATCAATCTCTATACCCAAAAAGACCAATGTTGTTGTCGGACCTTCCGTCTTGCCCTCCGCCAATGGCACTCCAAATTCGCATGCCATATCCTGGAAACAGACCAAAACCTTCGACCATTGGTCAGTACCAGCTTCTCCAACAAACAAAAATCATCTAAATAGTGACAGACTGCTGAATGCCCGGAGCGACGAATGACACACCACTCCAAAAATGTGCTAAATGTTTCAAATAGTGAGCAGGAAATAGCACAACCCATTGGTAACACACGGTCCACATAGTATGCTTCCTCAAAGTACATACCAGATAATTCAAGATCCACTGGATGTATGGGTAAAAGACGAAAAGCTGCCTGAATATCGCATTTTCCTAGGTCTGCTCCTGTCCCAGCCTTGCGAACCATCTGCAAAGCATCGTCAACTGACGAATATGACACAGCTCTGCCAACCCCACCAGCCCCCTTTGGAGCGGGACATTGTATAAAAGGTCGAAAAATGATGGGGAGCACACGTACTGTATGGATAAACGTCAATGTCTGATGAACAGACAACCCATGCAGCCAAAGCTCTTGGTCCACTTCCCCCCAATTGCTAGTCATTGTAAATACGTACCCTGGCCTTAACTCAGCAGCAGAATTAAATAAATTGTCATAAATAAAAAAAATTAAAATAAAATAAACTGAGCCAGTCCGATCTACCCACCTGCAATTGCTCCCTCCTAAGAATGTCAATGTATTTATCTAACGCCACCACCCTCTCCAGATGTCTCTCAAGTACACTAGCGAAAATGAGAAAGGAAGCCGTCCGTTTCCGACGTTGCTGGGGACCTTAGGGTGGCAGAACAATCCTAAATTCTTCCTCTCTCGAACCCTCTGTGGCCTGCAGATCTCTGCGCAACAATCCACAAACATCCGCCAACTCGTGGTTCAAATTTTTTTAACCAGTCCTGCCGTAGAGATGTGTACTCAATGACATAGCCAATCCCATATAAGGTATTTTCGCCCGGCCAGACCCAAAACCACACTCTTTCGTTTACTGGCCACATTCATAACTGGACTGCAATGAAATAATGGCACCCCAGCGGTTTGAGGCACTGCATTTAACTGTGCAGGGAATTGACGAAAATTCTCTGCTGCCAAAGAAAACGAAAAAACCCCGCGCAATTCAATTCCCACGAACCCAAAATTGCCGCCCAGCAAAGAACAAGACCACACCTCCCACCATTTGTTCCTACCTGAAGTAACTGCGTAGCCCCCTTTTTATTTCTTCATTCATTTTTTTTTTTTTTTTTTTATCTTTAGGATCATCACGCCCAGTGATGTCCGCCACGACGCCTTGAAAATGTTGAGAACTCCGCTCCAGATCTCTGTAATAAATGAAAAGACGTGAAATAACCCCTATCCCCCGTTACCCAAATTCCTTAAGAACATCACGCCCATGATGAAAATGTTGAGAAATCCGCTCCAGATCTCTGTCAGAAACTAGCAAACGTGAAATGACCCTTGCCCCAGCTACCCAAAACTCCTGACTAACCAAAAACAGGAGCCGCTTCTTGGACCAAATTTTCAACATTAATATCCCATTCACGTTATCAGAACCATGATATGTATTATGCCCCAAGCGAAATTGCTCTCGTCAACCTTTGTACTTGGCTTTCTCCATCTCCAATACCCCCATCCAAATTTACCCATGAGGTCACATGACTTTTTTTGAAGAGTACCCGGCCGAAGCCGCCAGATCCGCCAAAGATCCGCCTCGGATATAATCTGACTTACCAAAAGCCGCACTTGCTTTGCCTTAGCTGGAAGAAAAATCTGAGACCCAGAATTGCTCACAGAGTCCGCTAACAATTCCTCGCCGCTCCAGCCAGGAACCGCCACCAACTTACCATTTATCTGATCCCTTATGTAGACCAGACGCCTCATTAGTGGACATATGTGAGTGCTCAACCCACACCCACTGGCCCCGCTGTGTACTTGCTAGAATCTCTGACTCCTGCTGCACCGTCTATAACCAATGGTTCTTCATTCATAAAAAAGCTGCTAGGGGCTATGTACAACACTGTCGCTGCTTTGCCTTGAGCCCTCCTTCCATCACTGAAAAACTATTCTCCATGACTATGGAAGGGCCTTCCCAGTGTGTTCCGGTAGTTGGAGTGTTTACCATTTATTGCAGTATTATCCTTGTACCTGTGTATGGTACCCTTTTGTAACTTGCACACGTCACTTTTCTCTTGGAACACCTGTTTTGCTACCTCTCACATTTTGTTTGCTGTTGATACTTGACAAAATGCCACCATTGCCTACGTAACGTTTGTTCTTGTGCCTCTGTCTAGCATATAATGCAGTATTATACCTCTAAGTGTACTTTGTCTTCTCTTGTAACCTGCACACTTGACACTCTGTCCCCCTGTATTGCACTGTTTGCTAACTCATGTATTTTGTTTGCTCACAATTGTCCCTTTCACCCCATGTAACTTATCCTGCTGTTGTAATTTCGTTCCTTTGTAATTTCCAGTTCCTAATGTGAAACGCTCTGACGCCTTCGGGTCCACAGCAGCTCCAAGACTCTGTAAAACACCTCTCCCTACCGCTTAAAAAAGCTTCCACAGCTTCCCTTGCGCTGACGACGTCCGTCATGTTGACACGCTCTTCAGCCCCCCTCACGATAGCAGCTTCCCTCGCCTCTCGTCTCCGCCTGAAGAAAGAAAACGGC
This sequence comes from Lissotriton helveticus, assembly GCF_964261635.1. Taxonomy (NCBI): domain Eukaryota; kingdom Metazoa; phylum Chordata; class Amphibia; order Caudata; family Salamandridae; genus Lissotriton; species Lissotriton helveticus. The sequence goes on along the minus strand of NC_136067.1, from coordinate 1,297,085,437 downwards.
TCGACGCTCGACAGAAAGAGTCTCCTCAGCTGACAGAAAACAGTTCAGCTCCATGAAAACATTCAGTTTGACAGGAAAAACGGGGGCGGGGGGGGGAGGAGAGCAGCCAAACGAACCTGCGCCACCCTCAAAACGACACCACCGCTCCTTCACTCGCTCAGAGTGACGTCGCCCTCCCTCTCCCTCCCCGCTCCTGGAACAGCCCCTCCCACCCTCCCGATCTTCCAATCAGGCCGTGTGAGGTCGTCCCTCGCGCGAAATACCCCAGGGGGACATCGGCTCTTGCCCAGTCCCCCTGGGGGCCCATTATGTAATCACGTCTCCACCATTTTGAATCAGGTTTGTTTCTATCGACCCTGCGTGTATCGGTGACACGCACACCTTGCTAATTTTCTTTTCTTTTTGTGTTCCAGTCACACGCACACCTTATTGTTATTTATTAATTATTGTCATAATTATTTTAAATTGTCTATTTTATACTTTTTTAACATTTTTAAATATATATTTAAAAATTTGTTTTTAGATTTTATAACACCATGAGTAATGTTAGTGGAAATCCTCCACCTCCATTTTATTCTGGTCCTAATAAACCCAGCATGAAAGGGCAAAAATGGTATAGACAATTTCATAATTATTTGCTTGCTATTAATGGTGACAGTTTTGATGCCAAGAAATAAAATTTCGGAGACGCTGTTGACACAAGTTGTTAGCATATATAACTGGCTGAGTTACGATAAACGAGCACAGTGCTTTCTCCCTTAAAGATACAGGCCTCGCGCGGCAACATGTGTTTCCGATTACGCTCCGGCTTTGGCCCAATGCAACTTGAAATCTTTATTTTGTGAGGTAAAAAGTGTTGGACCCGGGGTTGCCGGTCCACCTAGGGTAGCCTGGAACAAAGTGGTAAGGCCTAACTCCAAGGCAAATTGTCGCACTTGCGTCACACTCAATGCAGTAGCACAGCGTGCCTCCACTCAAAAAAGACACCACACGTTCTTTAGAAAAAGTAGAAAAGCTTTATCTTTTCTTTTCTTTTACTCTAGTTTCCAATTGCATTACAGTTTCACCACTTACAGTATATACTTCACCATAAAATTCTCTACTTTTCTTTAAACATATGACATGGTAAACCCTTGATATATTAACACTCTACTTGGTCCTCACATTAATAAATGAAATGACTTTAGTGATACATTACCATTGATGACCCATATTCATTATAACATGAGGTGACATAGATTCAGCAGATAGATGCACAGTAATGTCATACAAATTCTAGCAGCAGAATGTCTAGATGAAAGAAAATAGGTAGGCCAATTCAGCACATCATATAAGCATTGAGTTCATTCTTCTACCACGTTTGGTGGGCAGATTATTACAGGAATCCTACAAGCTTTGAGCAGTCTACCTATAATATACACCTCAATAAAACCAGTCTTATTCCTGGACAAACATTATGACTGCTACCTCTGTCAGACAGTCCCTCTTTTCAACTGTGGTCTGAGAGAAATTACTGTTCCCAGCGTTGGCTTAATTCATATAGTACCTGTTTCTTAACCTGCAAGACTTTTAATCTGGGACTTCTGTCCGTGAGGCGGTTCCGCTGATTCCGGATACCAGGATCCGCTATCCACTCCCTCAGTCTGGGCCAGGGATACCGTCAAAAGTTAGTCCCCGACGGTCCTTCCACCCTCCAACCCAAGTTCCCAGCTTACTTTTTAATCTGCAGTCCAGTCAGGCGTTCCAACCTGGAATCGGTTTCACTCGGCGGGGCCCCCGACTTCCAGTCGATCTCTACTTCAGAGTCGGTAGGTCCCTCCCCAAGGTTGGATTCTGCCTGATGACCTTTTTCAGGGCTAAGGCGAACACTGCTTGGCTCTAACGTGTTCCTTTCCCTCGCTGGCTTGTTTCCTCAGGAAGAACTTTGCCTGAACCCGGCCTCCTTCACTCTGTTTCCGGCGCCTCACGGACTGCGCGCAGGGCGGAGCTTCCTCTACTCTCCTCCCCTGGCAACCCTCGGAGACAGCTTTCGCTTCACCACACGCCGGTTCCCTCAATCCCGCAGCCAGGAAGCTAGTGTTGGGCTTTCTTGTGGGAAGAAGGAATACCAACAGCAGGAGACCACCACCCACTTCTCCCGGCGGGGCACACCAGGACAATCACGGTAAGCCAGAGCCCGCGCTAGGAGCACCGGTGTTCCCTGGGCCCGCGGCCACTAGTTCACATTGCTCAACATCGGAATGGGCTCAGTGTAGTTGCATCAGTGCCCCTAAGCTCCGGTTCGGCAAGAGCTCTGGAAGGAGACAGGAATTTAGTTGGGAGTAACAGTATTCTCGGCCTCCCCCCCTATTTCGGGAGATGGTATCACGCACTTCCCGACTCCTAGTCCAGAAATCCTCAGCTCATCTGCGATTCCTCAGGGTTCCTCTCTGGTGAGAGCTTGAAGAGGGGGGGAACAAAGGAGCCACAAGAGAACGATGGCCTCAGGGTTTGGTCAGTAGGCGAAGGATCGTGTCAGCGGAGGAGGGTAGCAGGCCCAAGGGACAATGAACCCTACTCAGTGCATCAACCTTCCCACGTAGCTGCCTCAACTCCTGACCAAGTTCTCCTCTCCCTCTGCACACACACAAAATGGCGACCCCACATTCTACCTTATATAGCCTATGCCCAGAGTGTCCAGAGGGGTCCAGAAAGTTCTGGAACCTCTCATGCCACCCAATGGCTCTAGGCTATGAGGTAAAACTTGACAGTTGGTAGGCCACTATTTTGTAGATGACCTACTGCTCTACCTCCATTTTAGAGGAGCACCTGCACTTCATTGCTAATTAGTAGCAATGGAGCGCCCAGAGATCTAGGGTGACACAAAAAATGCAGTGGACACACAAAAAAACTAACTAGAAGGCAAAAAGGGAATGAAAATTAGGAGGGACCACCCAAAGGGCTGACAGGTCTAACACGCGTCCCCCCAGATGAAAGTGGGGATAGCTACCCGACCCCTTGGGAGTTCTCGTCACTAATTCGCAAGTACCTTGAGTGACCGTCTGCGTTGGCGTGGTCCACTCCAGGCCGATGTTCCACTCTGAAGTCCATTCCCTGTAGGGAGCTGGACCATCTTAGCAGCTTGGGATTTTCGCCCCTCATTTGCATCAGCCAACGAAGAGGCCGGTGGTCAGTTTGAACAAGGAAGTGCGAGCCAAACAGGTATGTCGCAACTTCTTCAAAGCCCATACCACCGCAAAAGCTTCCTGTTCAATCGTACTCCACTTCTGTTCCCGGGGGAGCAGTCTCCTTGATAGGAAAACCACAGGTTGGTCCAGACCCTCTTCATTGAGTTGCGATAACACTGCCCCAATGCCATGCTCCGATGCATCCGTTTGGACAATAAACTCCTTGGAAAAGTCAGGGGCCTTTAAGAAAGGAGCGACACACATTGCTTGTTTTAGGGTGTCAAAAGCTCGTTGACACGCCTCAGTCCAGACTACCCATCGAGGATGTTACTTGGATGTGAGCTCAGTCAAGGGTGCCACAATTGTGCCATATCCCTTGACAAAGCGACGGTAGTATCCTGTTAGGCCCAGGAAAGCTCGGACCTCCGTTTGGGCCTTGGGGGGTTCCCAGGCCATGATAGTCTCAATCTTAGCCTGGAGGGGCTGCACCTTACCCCTGCCCACCAAATGGCCTAGGTACACTACCGACCCCTGCCCAATCTGGCATTTGCTGGCCTTGATTGTCAAGCCAGCCTGCTTCAAGGCTTGAAGGACAGCCTGAAGGTGAGATATATGGTCCTCCCAACTGCTGCTGAAGACAGCAATGTCGTCAAGATAAGCAGCAGAGAAGGCCTCCATACCGGAGAGGACCTGGTTCACCAGCCGCTGAAAAGTGGCAGGGGCGTTCTTGAGCCCAAAGGGCATCACACAGAACTGGTAGTGGCCCTCAGGAGTGGAGAAGGCTGACCTTTCCTTTGCTCCATCTGTAAGGGAGATCTGCCAGTACCCTGATGTGAGGTCAAAAGTATTCAGATATTGGGCAGCTCCCAGCCGGTCAATGAGCTCATCTGCCCTGGGGATAGGATGAGCATCAGTTTTCATCACAGAGTTCAGTCCCCTTTGAGGACACCCGGGTACTAGCCCAGATGTCCGCCTCCTCTGCAAGCTTCCTAGGGTTAGTCAGCTTGCTGTCCACCAGGTGTTGACGCAGCTCCGGAAAACATTTCTCGAGGAGGTGCTCCCTTAAGAACAGATCGTACAACCCCTCGTAATCAGTCACCTCACTGCCTTGCACCCAACCCTCCAATGCCTTTTTAGCGTAGTCCAGAAAGTCTACCCAATTTTGTGTAGCTAGTTTGTGGCTGTTCCGAAATTTCTGCCTGTATTTTTCAGGGGTCAGCCCAAACTTCCTGATCAAGGCAACCTTCATGGTGGGGTAATTGGTCTATTCCTCCGGCTCCAGAGCCAAGAGAGCATCCTGTCCCACTAGAGGCATATACTTGTACAGGCCAACCCCAATGACTCTCTGAAATCCCATGGCCTCTTAATGAGACCTCATAGGCAGCCAACCATTTGGCAATGTCGTCTCCTACACTAAAACTGGCGACTACATCTTTGGGCAAGTAGGGTCTGGGCTCCCTGGTAACCTCCTTAGGTACGCTGCCACCAATAGGATTGCTGGAGGTCCCTATCTGTAGGGCTTTGAGGTCTAACTCCCTTAAGCTAAGCTCATGGAGAAACCTCCTTTCCTCCCGCTCCTTCTCCAATCGGGCCAATTCTAATTTTAGTTGTCTCTTCTCCCTCCTGTCTGCCAATTCTGCTGAGGACAGGCTCCTTCCGGATACACTACTGCCCGCCCTCGAAGGTGTCCCAGGAACTGGTAACAGATGCCCCCCTCGGTTTGGTACAGCATGTCCACTTCTATGATGGTGTCACGATCCCCTTCTTCCTCCCCCTTTTCCCCATCTGGGTGAGCTGCCACCCATGCTCTCAAGCTGGTTTGGAGTTCCACTTTCTTCGCACCCCGCTTGAAGAACACCCCTTTTTCCTGGCAAAATTCCCTAAGTTGGGCCGCTGTGTAAGTCTCTAACTCAGCCAACTCAAACTCGATTTTACCAGGCGGGCCCTCAGACATTTATTTGGGTTACTCAAGAGAGAGGTGTCAAATAAGGGCTACTTCAGCCCACCACCAGAAAGGAATATGGAAAAAAACAAAAACGTCCAATCAGGGAGACCAACTAGGAGAAAACTCCAAAATTTCAGGTGTAGGGTGCGTGGTGCACACTGAGCCACTGTCAAGTGGACGCAAGCACAAGCCCTAATCCCACCACTGAACACCAATATGTTGGACCCGGGGTTGCCGGTCCACCTATGGTAGCCTGGCACAAAGTGGTAAGGCCTAACTCCATGGCAAATTGTCGCACTTGCGTCACACTCAATGCAGTAGCACAGCGTGCCTCCACTCAAAAATGACACCACACCTTCTTTAGAAAAAGTAGAAAAGCTTTATCTTTTCTTTTCTTTTACTCTAGTTTCCAATTGCATTACAGTTTCACCACTTACAGTATATACTTCACCATAAAATTCTCTACTTTTCTTTAAACATATGACATGGTAAATCCTTGATATATTAACACTCTACTTGGTCCTCACATTAATAAATGAAATGACGTTAGTGATACATTACCATTGATGACCCATATTCATTATAACATGAGGTGACATAGATTCAGCAGATAGATGCACAGTAATGTCATACAAATTCTAGCCATTAAGAAAATGGGGTAACCCATAAGGTATGGACCTGGGCATTTACCGGTATCAAAACAACAGTGGTCCTAGACCTATTAATTATACAGGTTAACTTAAATCAATAATTTGAACAATTTTTGGTAGAGCAACCACAGTCCATCTGCTCTATCGTACTAGAAAAAACTTTTTTTGTACCACACAAAAAACCTAAACCACCAATCAGAGATTACTTTTAATTTATTAACTCATTCATCATATTTCTGAATATTTTTTGAGTTTTTTCAGTTCATATTATACACAATTACTTCATTTCATTTCAAAAATTGATAAAAACACATAGAGGTTGCCCGAGAAAAAGGTTAGTGCGAAAGAGGTGCTCAAGAGTGTGGACGCAAGTGAACGGAAAAGAAAACAAAATTAAAGAGTGTAGAAACAACTATTCACATTATTTACAAAGCAATAACAAACTTTCTGCTCAGTCATATTTGAACCCTGGCCAACTGGTTTGAAGTTTTTTTAGAGGGTTTTTTTTAAATTATACGTATGTCTGAAAATTATTTGGCACTATATACAATTCTTAAGTTGGTCCAAGGGTAATGAGGGGTAATGTCGACGTTTCGACTCGTCTTATGCCCAACCGGTGATTTGAACCTTGGGATTGCGAGTCTTCATCAGGACTGGAGAATGTACGTGGGCAACCAAGGGATAATAGTGACCCCTTCAATAGGATGAAAGACAAAGGACGTGGTCCTGAATTCCAACTTTCCTATCAATACTTCTTATTATGTGGATTCCATTGTTACCACATCTCGATGAGGTTTCAAAGTTTCATGCAGGCACCATGGTAAAAATTACCTTAGAAAATTGGAGTAATTCGCACTTTCTAGAAAGCTCCAGTCGTTAAGTCAGGTAGCTTATCAGCGCATAGGCGTGCCTATTCCTCGGTTCGAGATTCTGTCTGCCAGTGATTGCAGCCGGTCAAACCTCGCCTGCTCCGTGGACGCCGCCCTTGGTTGCCCACGTACATTCTCCAGTCCTGATGAAGACTCGCAATCCCAAGGTTCAATCACATTAGACATACGTATAATTTAAAAAAAAACCTCTAAAAAAACTTCAAACCAGTTGGCCAGGGTTCAAATATGACTGAGCAGAAAGTTTGTTATTGCTTTGTAAATAATGTGAATAGTTGTTTCTACACTCTTTAATTTTGTTTTCTTTTCCGTTCACTTGCGTCCACACTCTTGAGCACCTCTTTCACACTAACCTTTTTCTCGGGCAACCTCTATGTGTTTTTATCAATTTTTGAAATGAAATGAAGTAATTGTGTATAATATGAACTGAAAAAACTCAAAAAATATTCAGAAATATGATGAATGAGTTAATAAATTAAAAGTAATCTCTGATTGGTGGTTTAGGTTTTTTGTGTGGTACAAAAAAAGTTTTTTCTAGTACGATAGAGCAGATGGACTGTGGTTGCTCTACCAAAAATTGTTGAAATTATTGATTTAAGTTAACCTGTATAATTAATAGGTCTAGGACCACTGTTGTTTTGATACCCATACAAATTCTAGCAGCAGAATGTCTAGATGAAAAAAAATAGGTAGGCCAATTCAGCACATCATATAAGCATTGAGTTCATTCTTCTACCACGTTTGGCGGGCAGATTATTACAGGAATCCTACAAGCTTTGAGCAGTGTACCTATAATATACACCTCAATAAAACCAGTCTTATTCCTGGACAAACATTATGAATGCTACCTCTGTTAGACAGTCCCTCTTTTCAACTGTGGTCTGAGAGAAATTACTGTTCCCAGCGTTGGCTTAATTCATATAGTAACTTTTTCTTAACCTGCAAGACTCTTAATCTGGGACTTCTGTCCGTGAGGCGGTTCTGCTGATTCCGGATACCAGGACCCGCTATCCACTCCCTCAGTCTGGGCCAGGGATACCGTCAAATGTTAGTCCCCGACGGTCCTTCCACCCTCCAACCCAAGTTCCCAGCTTACTTCTTAATCTGCAGTACAGTCAGGCGTTCCAACCTGGAATCGGTTTCACTCGGTGGGGCCCCCGACTTCCAGCCGATCTCTACTTCAGAGTCTGTAGGTCCCTCCCCAAGGTTGGATTCTGCCTGATGACCTTTTTCAGGGCTAAGGCGAACACTGCTTGGCTCTAACGTGTTCCTTTCCCTCGCTGGCTTGTTTACTCAGGAAGAACTTCGCCTGAACCCGGCCTCCTTCACTCCGTTTCCGGTGCCTCACGGACTGCGCGCAGGGCGGAGCTTCCTCTACTCTCCTCCCCTGGCAACCCTCGGAGATAGCTTTCGCTTCACCACACGCCGGTTCCCTCAATCCCCGCAGCCAGGAAGCTAGTGTTGGGCTTTCTTGTGGGAAGAAGCAATACCAGCAGCAGGAGACCACCACCCACTTCTCCCGGCGGGGCACACCAGGACAATCACGGTAAGCCAGAGCCCGCGCTGGGAGCACCGGTGTTCCCTGGGCCCTCGGCCGCTAGTTCACATTGCTCAACATCGGAATGGGCTCAGTGTAGTTGCATCAGTGCCCCTAAGCTCCGGTTGGGCAAGAGCTCTGGAAGGAGACAGGAATTTAGTTGGGAGTAACAGTAGTCTCGGCCTCCCCCCTATTTCGGGAGATGGTATAGCGCGCTTCCCGACTCCTAGTCCAGAAATCCTCAGCTCATCTGCAATTCCTCAGGGTTCCTCTCTGGTGAGCGCTTGAGGGGGGGAACAAAGGAGCCACAAGAGAACGATGGCCTCAGGGTTTGGTCAGTAGGCGAAGGGTCGCGTCAGCGGAGGAGGGTAGCAGGCCCAAGGGACAATCAACCCTACTCAGTGCATCAACCTCCCCACGTAGCTGCCTCAACTCCTGACCAAGTTCTCCTCTCCCTCTGCACACACACAAAATGGCCGCCCCACATTCCACCTTATATAGCCTATGCCCAGAGTGTCCAGAGGGGTCCAGAACGTTCTGGAACCTCTCATGCCTCCCAATGGCTCTAGGCTATGAGGTAAAACTTGGCAGTTGGTAGGCCACCATTTTGTAGATGACCTACTGCTCTACCTCCATTTTAGAGGAGCACCTGCACTTCATTGCTAATTAGTAGCAATGTAGTACGCCCAGAGATCTAGGGTCAAACCAAAAATGCAGTGGACACTCAAAAAAAAACTAGAAGGCAAAAAGGGAATAAACATTAGGAGGGACCACCCAAAGGGCTGACAGGTCTAACAAAAAGGAAGCCTTTTTTCACCAACACATTACAAATTGCCCCATGCGAAACAGCTTGAAAGCATAGGCGTTCGGTTGCCATCAAATGCACAATCTATCCACGTCTTCATTATAAACTGCAAGCAGGATTTTCAGACGGAAGCAGACGCTGGATTTGAAAACTTTTTCTTTAGCGCATAATTTGTAAAATACTATACAATAAAATAAAATAACTATATGGACTAAAAGAAGAAGGTCACAAAATAAAGGACCAAGGCACAGAGAAAATGTAAAGAGAGACTTCAGAAAGAGGACACCCAAAGCAGAGTCAAACTAGCGAAAGTGAAAGCATGGCACGTTGTCCGTAAATAGTAACCTGACCCATGAGGAGAGGAATGCACCTGCCATCCTGCCCACCGCTGCTCGCTCCTGCAAGCAAAACGCGGTGGGACTGAACCTGTGCAAAAGAGGTAGGACATGCACCCACCTTTAGCCATTTGCAGGCTAAGATGACAAAATGACACAGGCAAAAACCAACCCAAAGCAAGGGGGAGTCAGACCCACACAGAGGAGTTTAGAGTGCGTACAAGAAGCATCACAGAGCAGCGCATGCACTCTGACTCTGACTCGACTTAAAAAAAGCTTCCAAAACTGATGACAACCTGGTCACTGTTGATGAGTCTTCATCAGATGCCACAGTGCTACCAGCTGCCCGATGGTGGAGCAATTTACGATCTCCGTCTCTCATCAGGATTCCCTTCTCATAGCAGGATTCCCCTCTCACAGGAGTCCCCTGACGTTCTCTTTACCGGGTTTCTATGGTACTGTGTGGACTACACCGTGTTGCATCAACACCATACTGTAGGCCCATGGAGGAATCACTATGAGTCCCACCTTCCAGTCACTCACGCCACATCATGGGTAGTTGTGTCCAGGTTGGGGTACTCCTGCCATCCTTACTCTGTGCACCGGCACTGACAGGGCAATCTTTGGGGGTAACCAGATTCCAACAGAGATATTCTTGCTTCCTGGTACCTGCTTGGGAGCTGCTGCAGATGCATCTCTCTTATTGGGATGCCTCTCTCACTGGTAATCCCTGAGGCCCTTGCCCCTGGATTGCCACGGGCTGGTATGGATTTCTCAGATCCTCTTTTAGGCCCCACGACAGAGATCACTCATGACGTCTGAATAGGACCACCACCAGGTCTCATGTGTAACCCAAAGGCGGATGTTAGAAATGGTCCAGCTTGCTCTCTTACACAGGCTTCAGGTTCGCTTTGTCTAGCCAAAGATTGCTGGGCCGCCAGCCTCTACTGGTGCCAAAGATGCTTCACTGACCTCTGAGTGTTTCGTAGTTACAGTACTCCACTATAGATGTTCAAGGCTTCTTAGATGTTCTTGGGGATGCACTTAATTTGAACAACACTCACAGTTTGCTGTGTGCCAGGTATCTACCCCACACCATTCTCTTTTTCTGTTCTTCTTTCTCTTGATTTAGACGTGTGGCATCATGCCACTTCTCCACTTTCATCTTCTTCCTTTTTACATCGTGATCTGATGCCATCTTGTCTTACTCTTCTTTCTTTTTCTGACCAAGAATCTCCATGTGAGGTGCACTTCACATGGGTCTCCCTGAGCATGTCCTACACCTATGACTAAACCTTCTCCTCATCTACTGACCAGACCTCTCGTCATGACCTTCTTCTTTTTACGACCTCTCACAGCTCTCCTCTCTGACCTCTCACAGGTCTCCTCTTCGACCTCTCACAGGTCTGGTCTCTGACCTCCCAGAGGTCTCTTCTTTGACCTCTCATGGGTCTTTTATTCTCTTGAGGACGCACTCTCTAACATTGTGGCACTCTCTTGTGCCTCCAATCCGGCAGGCTTCACTGGGTATGTCACAATAACATAGGCCCTCTTCCGCACAGGGCTCTCACTCCCAGGATCCTACCCGTGCAATCAGTTTCTCTGGTACGGTCTTCAGCACACTTCTGACTCTGTGCCCTCTGTCCTTCACTTGTGGGTGCTCCTCCTGCTGGCGCCTTGCTCGCCCTAGTCCTCCTCTTGTGATGGCATCCTTTTGCCACTTGGGATGCAGTCATTGCTCTCCTCATGAACACGGTGCCTAGCAGTACTCCTGTCCAGACACTGCCGGGCGGCCATACACAGTCTCCTCTCTGCCCACGACAGTCCTCACCTTTTGCTGTGCTTCCCAAGGGCACATCTTGTTGGGTGAATTGCATTATGAGTACACAGTCACTCTCTCCGTAACAGTCAGACCCTCCAGGATATCGCGATTTCGCGATTTGCCGCGAAATCGCCACTTTTGTTAAAGTGACGTGATTTTTTTTAAAAGTGCTGCGAAATCGGGACCCGTGCAGCAGAGGGGTGTGCGCGAGCCGCAGAAGAGATGTTTATCCCGTCAGGCAGGGCCGGCGCTAGGCTAACTGCTTTTACTCTTCCCCGGTCTTAAATGTGCGCAGCTGTGGCTTTCCATAGAGCATTCACTTCTAAAGCAAAACATCACATTCAAATTAATGCTATTTTCACTTTTATTTCCCCAAAAGTAAACATTGCTCACCAAGCTGCGAGATGTCAGTTCATGGACTAAAATGTAAGTGCCATTAAATAAAGAAATTAATAAATTAGTGAGGCAACAATTTCTTTTTAGATCTACGGAATCTACTAATAGGTTATCCTTGCTAAAGAGAAGGAGGACCAGAGTGAGAGCAAAATTAAAAAAAGAAAAAGAAGACTCTCTCTGGATTAACTTAAGGGAGGCCGCCGTTTATGGTAAATCTAGAGAATTCTGGTCCATAATTGGTAAGGGATGTGGCGCAAGAATCTCTCCTACTCCCATTTCTATTCCTGAAGATGCTTGGTGCTTATTTATATTGAATTTGTATGCATCAAATGGCGTAGAAGGTGAGGATAGTGATTCAGTATGGGACTGTAGGTTTGCTATGAACCCTCCTTCTGAGAAATCCATTGCTTCGGCGATTAAGAGTATGCGCTCTTCCGGAGCAATGGGACCAGATGAGTTGCCCATTTCAGTATTGAAGCAGGATGTTTCTACTTGGAGCAGGATTCTTTTCCCTTTGTTTAAAGCATGTTTTCTACTTAGATCAGTTCCTACATCCTGGAAGGGAAGTATATTAATACCCTTATTCAAGAAGGGAGAGCGGAACAAACCCGTGAACTATCGATTGATAGCTCTACTGGATGCTGTCGGAAAAGTTTTTGCTAAATGTCTTTTAACATTAATCTCGGATTGGGTGGACGCAAATAATATTTTACCTTTGGAACAGACTGGGTTCCGCAAAAATCATGGCACACTTGATAACTTGACTGCTCTCCAAGTGATTACGGACAAATATGTACGAGTCCGGGGAGGTGGAGTATACGCGGCATTCATAGATTTCTCCACAGCGTTTGACAAGGTGGATCGTCCAACGTTGTGGAGAAAACTTGCTGAAATGGGTATGCCGCCCCTTCTACTGGAATTTGTAAGATCTCTTCACTCGAATACTTGGTGTAAGGTGTTGCAAGGTGGAGAAAGGGGCCTATCTCAGAGCATCCCATCCTTAAACGGGTTAAAACAGGGGTGCTTATTGGCCCCCATGTTGTTCTCTCTATACTGCGGACCTACCTGTTTTTATTGCTGCAGGTGTTGGTTTAGCTCCGGTAGTTGGAGGTTCATCCATCTCTGCTTTAATGTATGCGGATGATATCCTTATTTTAGACTTAACTCCTAAGGGCTTGTCTAATCGCCTGCAAGCTTTACATTTATTTGCAGAAGCACATTTTATGAAGATTAATATTTCTAAAAGCAAAATCATGTGCATTACTGGAAGAAAAAAATTTAGATCTGTAAACTTCGGATGGGCTATAGGAGGCCAGAGATTAGAGGTAGTTAAAACGTACACCTTTTTAGGTAAAATAATCTCGGCAAACCTAAGCGAAAAACCTCATATTGATCATATTTCGCGTAAGGCATTGGCTCATGGTATGGGGTTATGTTCGCTGTACTCGGCGACAGGGAAAAGACACTTTGCCCGATTTTTGGAAGTATACAGAGCAAAAATCCCCGCAACTCTGCTTTATGGAATAGAATTGGTGGAGTTAAGACATTGGGGTTTTTTGCAGTTAATGGAGGGAAAGGTTCTAAGAAGAATTTCCTCCTTTAATACAGCTTGTTCAGTGTCCGCATGCAGGCTGGAATTTGGCCTGCGGAGTTGCTGGGTACAGGGGTTGACTGCCCTGGTAAGATGGGTGGCATGTTTGGCCAGAGGTGAAGTGGGTTCCTTACGGGCATATATTAAAAAGGAACTGCTGGGTAATCTAAATGAGTTCTCACTATTAGTAAAGAATTTTAGAAAAGCTGTAACTTTGTTAGAGTTGGATGAAAACACTTTGTTCCTACTCGCTCCTTCTCAACTAAAGTCCCAGCTGAAACATGCATCTTGGGAACTCTGCTTTAAATTGGATATGATTGCTTTACATAAAAAGAAGGGTGGTGATCTACTCTCAAGCTCGTATTCAGTAAAGCAGGACCAGCAGTATATCTCATGGAATATTCCTCATCGAGTGCGAAGGCTATGGTACCTCTTACGACACGATCTGCTTCCTTTAAATTCTCTTTTAGCAAAGTGGTATGGAACATCTCCCATATGTAATTTTTGTAATAAGGCAGTGCAAGACCGAAATCATGTTCTGTTTACTTGTCCTACATTACGTCCATTTCGTTCTAAATGGTTGAGACCTATTTGTCTTCAGTTGGGAATCTTAAATGTAAATTCTTTTCTTTATGCCCTTTATTGTCCACCCAATGAAATGTTTTGCTTCAAAAATTTTAATTTTTTAAAGAGTTTTTTACACATTTATTAATGAATCTTGTAGATGCTAGTTGTGGATTCTCTGGTCGGTGTCCATGTTGTGATCCTTCAATTGGTTCTTTTTCTGTTCATTATTGAGACTTTTTATTGTATATTTTATTGTATTGTTTTGTGATTTATGTGGCCCTCTTTTGAGAGCCGAAAACATAATAAATAAACTTTGAAACTTTGAAACTTTGACTAAAATGTAATAGATTGTGTTTTTTAATTTATGTATACCACTTCATGCAGATCATTTTGTATCACATGTGTGCAGTGAACTTCACATGCACTAGTATCAAGAATGCATTGCAATTATAAATCCACTCTATTCACTCTTCTCATATTCTGGACATCCTCTGCTTTTGGTATTAGCAATGTTTGGACTGATGCAATGTTTGCGTTTTGTTTTGCTGGTTTGGTATCTGAAAGTCTGTTCTAATGTGTTTCCTTTTTTGCTTCTTTCAGCAAATTTAGCGTGCAGCAAGTCTGTGATGCCACGTGTGTACTCTTTTGTGCCCCAAACCATATGGAATTGTTATGTTTTCTGATTTGCCACTTTGTGACCAGGAGACACGAGTTAGTTTAATGGTTTGTAGCACATGCGGCCCTGTAACAGATAACATCTTACAGGAACTTGCCCAACTGTGAGCCATAGAAAACATCTGTGATGTCCTAGCCCTCCTCCATCGCATGAAACGCTGATAACATGCCCTCGAATTCAGACCTGCGCATACCAGCCCAGCAACAAATTCAGCCCCCTACAGGGGTCCAGCGTCTGCCCTGTTTGTAACGGACCCCTAAGCCATGCCCTAGCTGTCCAAAAACACTCTCCCGCACCACCTGGCAGCCCCTGGTAATAGGCTCTGTAGATCTAACCCCTTGTTTAGTATGCCCCCTTTGGCCATGGCATCCATTACAATTCCCATGAGTGGCAACACTGTACTGGGTCCAGCTGCTTTCCTTGTTTGCAAAAGTATTCTGAATGTGACCCTGAGCTCCCAGACTGTCTAGCCACTTCTGGCAGTCCGTGGAACCGGGCTTATCCTCTCTAATCCCTACCCTTACCCAGGACGTCCATGGGCTCATACCTTAATGTCATACCCCAAGAAATGACCGTGCCATGCTGCACAGGCTGTCCTCCATGCTGTCAACTATTCTTCGGCCCCCGTACCTTCATAACCATCAAGCCTCCTCTGGCACCAAGTAAGAGACTTGTCAGTTCCAATCACCCTCAACCAGCTGTGCCTCCATGGCCACAGTCTCCTTGTTGATGCCCCTGAATGTCAGTGCTGTTCTGGGATGCATGACTTTAATGCTGCCAGGGTACCCTAAATATCAACACACACTCCCCCAGCATGTATTATTGCCGTACTGAGCCACATGTCTGTTGTGTTGCTAATGGTACCCCAAAGGTCCACTCTGAGCTCCTCGAGCCTGCCCAGCAACCTATGTCAGCTTTTGAAGCCAGTGCTAAGGCCATTCTGGGTCATGTACCTACCAAGCTGCCAATGCATCCACAAAAGGCCACCAATGGTACCGCAAAGGTCAACTCCGAGCTTCTCAAGGTGCTGTGGCCGTCCTGGGCCACTTATCTTTTAGGTTGCCAATGCTACCGTAAAGGTCAACTCAGAGCACCTCAAGTCTGTGCTATGGCCGTTCCGTGCCATGTATCTTAAACCTGGCCAATAGAAAGTTCAACTCTGAGCTCATCGCGTATGAGCCAGTGCCGTACTGGGCCACTTGACTCTTATGTTGCCAATGGACTAAAAATGTTCGTTCAGGGCCACGTATCTTTTAGGTTGCCAATGGTACCACAAAGGTCAACTCCGAGCTCCTCAAGGCTGTCCTATGGCCGTTCTGGACCACTTATCTTTTAGGTTGCCAATGCTACTGCAAAGGTCAACTCTGAGCTCCTCAAGCCTGTGCTATGGCCGTTCTGTGTCATGTATCTTTCACCTTGCCAATGGAAAGTTCAACTCTGAGCTCATCAGGCATGTGCCAGTGACGTGCTGGGCCACTTGTCTTTTATGGTGTCAATGGAACTAAACGTGTTTACTCTTACAGGCCACCATGGTGATGGGATCTAAATTTGATAACATGTATTATTGGCCTAATATATATAGTATAACCTCGTGACTATATAATCATGAAATTAGAATTCACAATAATCACATAAATGTCAAGTTGAGGAGAAACATGGCGGCGGCAGGCTAGCAGCCGCGATACCTTGCTCTGGGCTCTAGCGGGACTTTTTTTGCTCTATACTCCCTGTCGAGGGCCGAATTCAATGTTTTCAGGCTCGATCATGGTGTTGATTTCTTTTTTACCTTAAACTGTCTGTAAAACATCTTGTTCCCGCTGATCAAGTTTTACGGTGTATTCGGAGCTTGCCGGTAACGCGCGTCCACTCCCCATGCTTGGACTCGCAGGGGGCGTGCTCTGTCCGCACTCGCAGCCGGCGTCTGCACACTCCTTGCTGAGCCTGTCAGTTCCGTCGGTATTGCGGACGCCGGTCATTCCCACACCGGCACCTTGGAGGTGGGACCGAGCCGCCCTGGAGCACCGCCGAGGGAGGCGGACTCACTCTCTACGCAGAGACCTTTTTCCGATGGTGTCAACAGCGGCAGACACGGAGAGGCAGCAAACAGCGGCGGGCAGAGGCAGCGAAGACTCTGAGTATTCCGGTGCACTGATTACAGTGCCTCCCGAGGGGTCTGGTGGCCTCGTGCAGCTGGATTATTCTCCAAATAAGGTGAAGGGGTTACAAAGGGTGAGGGAGGAGGAGAAGGTTGCAAAGTTCTGTGAGCCACATGTGGCTAAGCTTGTGGATCAGCCTGAGACCTCTCCAGTTGTGCACTCTGACCTCGTGGGTAGCATAAGCTCAACGCTTGAGGTCATAGACCAGGCTGTCTGTCTAGTAAAAAACCCATACTTTCTAAGAAGTAGAGCTATCACCCAACCTGAAGCAAAAATAAAATCAATCTCAGAATCACGCAGAAAAGGTCGTAGAGGTGGAAAACAACTAAAGTAGGAAGTGTACTGAATAACCGAGGGGGGTCAGTCTCAGAAAAATCTAACTGTTTCTCTGCCCCAATACTGGAGTCTTCACAGACTACCGTGCAGGAGGTTCAGGATAGCGCTACTGAGGACCCTAAAGCAATAGTCCCAACTAGTCTAGCACCCATCAGGTTTACTAGTATTAGTGACGGTACAAAAAATACGCTTCCCAAGTCCTCCTCATACCTCTCAGTAGAAGCCAAGCCCAAAAGATCCAAGAGGTCTAAGTTAAAAAAAATCGGTTTTGGACCCGGACACAAAGATAACACCTTCTTTGCGTTCATACTTTAAGGCAATTCCCCAGGTCCTGAGTCTCGCACATGCCAGTCATTTCTCCACTGTAACCTCTTCTGAGACAAGCCCAAGCCCTAGCCCACCACAAGTTGGCAATATGGTCCCTGTCTCTGTACTTCCAAATATGGAAAATAGGCAAACAACTGCTATACTAGAAAACTCTGTAAACTCTAAAGGTAACAATGACGGGCTCCAATCCAACATGAAAATGGCTGTCTCACTCAACACCACAGAACCGGCAGACTCTGGCCTCCCCGACAGTGGTAACAACCATGAAACAAATGACTATCAGGGAGCAGAATCAGCTCAAGTACTTGAAGATTTTCCAACTTCAGCCCATAGCTCTCAGAGTTCTCAGAGTACTATACAGCAAGTAAATCAGATATCTCAACCTCTTAGTCCTGTAGTCGCTATCTCTACCCCACCTTCAGACCTCTCTGCAATACTAACCATGATTTCGAACTTAACAGTCGATGTTATACGGGGATTTGAGGAGTCATATAAAATCCAGAGAGAGATTAGGTCCTATTGCGAATCACTAGACAGCAAAATTGATGGGCTGTATTCAAGTACAGGAGCCTTGGAGGAGACAACAGCAGTGATGTCCATAGAACTAGACAACGCTAAGGAGGAGATACTGAAGCTTAAAAGAGAAGACACGGTACTGGCTGAAAGAATAGAACATTTGGAAAACAATGCGAGGCGATGCAATATTCGCATCCTGAATGTACCAGAAGCTAATGAAGGCACCAACATTAAGGCTTACATTATCCAACTCCTAATTAAAACTCTAAATCTAAAACACACAGAGGAGGAACTTAATCTAGACATACAGCGAATTCACAGGGATCCATTCAGGCGTAATCAACAACGTACAAAGCCCCGCAAGATTCTAGTGAATTTCCACACGTATCAACTCAAGGATCATATTTTAAATTTAGCCTTAAAACAAAAATCCCCGGCAGGCGATGGTTTTTCCTTCCAAGTGTGCTCTGACTTGTCAAGGGCGACCCTTGACAGACAGTGGGAGCTAGGTCGAAGGATGGAGGCATTCAGAAATTTGGGAGCATCAGTCCAGTTAAGCTTTCCTGCAGCTCTCAAAATCATGCTAAACAACAAAATGTTCAACGTCCGAACAGTCCAAGCAGCCGATGAACTATTATTAAGTTTGGGCGCCTCAAAAAAGTAATTCTAACTCAACTACAACGTTTGGTGGCTCTTCTTATAAACCAGTTCATAGAGTTTACAGAGCTTGATTTTGACTGAACAGTATACAGCTCAAAATGAACTTGCATAATGAATGCAAATAGAAGGTAAACATAATAGTTAACTTAAGAAGAAAACAAAAAATAAAAAACACTTTTATAACACTTTAAAATCTCGGAAGGTTCTATTAAAAAAAAAGAAGAAAAAAGGGGAAAAAAAAAAATAAATAAATAAATAAACACACACACCACGTAATAGGAAATTATAAAGATCACCAGTGTAAGAACTCTTTTTCTCCCTGTATAAAACTCTATAGTTACCACTTTAAGCTATTTTAGTCAAATTTTCACACCGTTGACTCTCCAACAAAAGGCTCAACAGATTTAGATATATTCAGCCCTATATGCTAAATAAGTCCTGTTCGAGCCCAAATAGAGTATCAGGGGTATCACAAACCGGATTCCTTCCGGTTGGATAATTAAGGGTTCCTCAGGGGTGGGGGGGAGGTTTTCACGAGGGGAAGGGGTTAGGCAAATAAAAAATAAACTGTTTCTCACTTCTAAAGTGGCGGTCGATAATTTTGTAATTAAACATTGGACTAATCTTCCATATTTTTGCAATATCAAACTGAATGTATCTGTAGGACCCTTAATCAATACCAATAGACCCACCAATTATAAATACCATTAAGATTCTCTCCTGGAATGTTAATGGCCTGCACCAAACCTAGAGCTAACACAATTATACAATATATTCAGGATTTTGGTGCTCAGGTCATTATTTTCCCGGAGACACACCTATTTGAAACCGATATTTCGGTCTATGTAAAAAAGAATAGATGGATAGATCTGTCAGTTTCTACTTCCCAGACAGTCAATACAAGAGAGGTTGCCATTCTATTTAAAAAAACTATCACAACAAAGCTCTTCAAACAAAAGGTCGATCCTCATGGTAGATGGGCAATCGCGGCTGTAACGATAGGGGGGGTCAAACATTACATTGGTAGGCTATTATGGGCCTAACTGCGATGACCCTTCGGTCCTGGCCACGTTGTTCTCTGAGTTGCTACATTTCCCAGAACCCATGATAACAGCGGGAGATTTTAACATTGTGCTTGATCCGGAGTTGGATAAATCTACTTCTAGCCGTCAACAGTCACATTCTAAATCTAGAGATCTACTAATTAAAAATGTGCATCAATACGGTTTTATTGATATCTGGAGGGCAAGGTCGGGTTAGAAGTCCGGCTTTTCTTTTAGAAACTATAAGTACCGTCACAGATCAAGAATCAGTTTTATATTGGTTAACAAAAGCTTGGAAAAGTTAGTAAAGGATATAACATATTTACCATCACACCTGTCCGACCACTCGGCCGTACTCATAAACTTCGAATTACAGTCTCAAACCGCGACAAGGTCGTGGACAATTGACAGATCTTTTCTTACATCTTCTGAGGATTTGGAATATGTTAAGGTGGAGACACAAGAATTTTTTAAAATCAACATTGGTTCGGCCGCCTCTAGTTTAGTATGGTACGCTTTTAAATGCTCTCTGAGAGGGATCGTTAAGAATAAAACTTCGTTCCGTAAGAATCAATACACCCAAGAGGTTACACTAATAGAGGCCAATATATTAAAAGCTCAAGCAGATTTAGAAAACTCAAATAATTGCCCAGATCATGTTATACATGCAAAACAGGAGCAGTTAACAAACCTTAAAGGGCAAATGGCTTCTGTATTGAATCAGCGCATACTGCAGAAGTGGGAAGCTAGCAAACTAGCCAATTTTGAATTCGGTGAAGGGCAGGTAAATTATTAGCCTGGAAATCTAGAACAGACCAAACACGCAATAACATCAGCTCTATAATTTCTGATTCTGGTACAGCATCTTCGGACGCAGAAATAAGGTCAGTTTTCAAAGATTTTTTCCAGGCTATTTATAGAGAGGATAACAACATCACCTCTATTGACGTAGCAAATTGGCTCAACAAAATTTCCCTACCAGTACTTTCTAAAGAACAGGCGACTATATTGGACACCCCAATCCTGGTTGAGGAGGTAGCACTTGCTATATTAAATAGTAAATCTGGTAAGGCGGCGGGCCCGGATGGCCTTCCGGCTGAGTTATATAAATATATTGCAGCAGATATTGCTCTTTTTCTCACCAAGCTATTTAACCAAATGCTGGTAGAAGGCGATTTACCTCCCTCATCATGGAGCAAAGCTTCCATTACGTTAATATTGAAACCAGGCAAAGAAGCCACCGCCTGTGGATCATATCGTCCAATTTCAGTCTTAAACGCTGATTATAAAATCTTTGCGTCTATACTAGCCAAACGTTTGGGACAAGCAGCTCCTTCAGTATTACATCCTAACCAAAAGGGCTTCGTTAAGGGCCGCCAACTCTACGAGTTAATTTATGACCTGATAGGCGCATTTGACATGGCAACTAACTCATCACAGCCCTTAGCTATTCTCACCTTAGATGCCGCCAAGGCTTTCGACAGGGTTAATTGGAAATACCTGTCGGGGGCCTTGGAAAAATTAGGGGTGGGGCGGGCTTTTTGCCGAGCTGTGGAACTATTATATCATGAACCTTCAGCCTCGGTCTTGGTTAACGGCGGACTATCTGAGCCTTTTACCATCACAAGAGGTACCCGGCAGGGCTGTCCGCTTTCGCCCCTACTTTTTGATATCTATATGGAGCCTTTCGCCCAATCGATTTGTGAAGATATCAACATCACTCCATTTAGATATAGAGATTGGGAAAAAAAAGTAGCCTTATATGCTGATGATCTTATGATTTTAACATCGGACATCAACACAACGTTCCCATCAGTTATTAATTTGGCACAAAAATTCGGCAACATCTCAGGCTACGAAATTAATGCCACAAAGACTGAGATCATGGCATGGAACAGCATAAATGTGCCACTCCCAGTACAAACTCGGGACAGCATGAGATATTTAGGTATAAAAATCTTACAAGATATCAACCAGATTGCCCACACAAATTTTACTCTAGCAGCCAAAGACTGTAGGAACTTAATGAACTCTTGGAGACATCTTCCATTGACGCTCCTAGATGTCCATTTTGTCTAAGTTGACCTTTATTTTCAATAGTTTACCACTATATTTTGAAAAGAAAATGATAGCAAAGATGCAGAGTGACATCACCTCATTCATATGGAGGAACAAGACAGCAAGAATTTCTTGGAATAAGTTGAGGCGTCGTAGGGAGAAGGGGGGTTTGGCCGGGCCTGATATTCAAATCTATGCCTGGGCATTCCAGCTGACACATGCCAGAATATTATTTAAAACTCCATCAGATCAGGGAGTCGGCCACATGTTTTCAACACTGCTAAAATGTGAAGGTTTAAATCAGACGGGATTCTTATTTAAGTTTGGAGACCCAACATTTTTAAAGAAAATTAAGTTGAAGACATTGCAAGGCCTGGCAAGAACTTGGTATAATATTAGAACCATTACCAAAATAGGCTATTACTCTAACGGCTCTCCCATATGGGATCTTCCGGCTCCACCGGAGTGGACTAAAGATGCTCTGACAAGCCCGCTAAAAGATGCTGGGATCTTAACTTGGGGAGATTTGTTTTTTGAGGGGGAAATGCTCTCCTGGGAACATCTAGTGAGTAAAGTAGGCCCCAATCTCTCTAGACTTAAATATCTACAGATCTCTAGCTGGGCGACTGCACAAAAATCCGGCCCCACTCGCCGTCCACAACAATTATTGGGAGACAATAGTCAACTAGAATCTTCCTTACTGGATATTTCCCTAACAACAAAACAGGTTTCCCATTTTTATAACCTAATTTTAGAGGAAATAGACGGAGTATTACATCTTCCCGATCAACTATGGGTTTCACTATTGCCGGCGGTAAATCTAAAAGAATTATTGAAGTCATCCTTCACTGTTCTATGGGACATTATTAAACCAGCCTGGCTGCGAAGAAAGCATCTCTTTACCCTTCACAGGGCTTATTATTCTCCTCAGAGGTTGTCCAAATTTTCATCAGGCACACCAGTAGTTTGCCCCCGTTGTGGTCAGGTGGCAGCCTCTGATGCTCATATGTTTTACGATTGCCCACATTTAACATCTTATTGGCAATCAATAAGCAACAAACTAACATCTTCAACAGGCACTACTGTGAATATAGATCTAAGCCTGGTAATTTTTGGAGTGACGGACAAAAAACGCAGCGCAAACAACAACCTTTTGTTCTACTCAATCCTGGCGGCTCGACGGGAAATTTGTAGGTGTTGGAAAGAGGCATCCCCTCCGACACTACAAGACTGGAGTTCCTCCATACTTTCTATATCGAAACTAGATCTTTCTAGAGGTGGCAAACCAGAAAAAAGAGCTTTCTGGCTTAAACTTGATTGGTCTCAATAATCAAAACTGTTTACCCCCCCCCCAGTTCCAATGATTATGAAGCCATGTCGCACTCCTTTCGCTTATTCATGCTTGTCCTTTACAATTAAGGTCAATCCGTGGTATGAGCAGATAGTGGAATTTGGCTAATGGCAAGCATCATCCCAGGAGTATAAAAGGGTCTGTGATTTATTGTGAAACTGACTTGGCTGTAGGGTCCTGGCGCATCCTCGTAATAATTGACCCCTACCAGTCCTGCACTGAGACAGCATGTCTATTTCTCAAGTCACAACTTTCCTGGTCCGCGGTACTGATGGACCTGCCATGGTTGAGATGAGGAACAAAAAAAAAATTAAAAAAAATAATCACATAATAATTGAAGATTCACTTTTGATTTGTTTGCTCCTATTGGTCTAACCAAAGCCAATTTGTTTCGTTTCTCTATGTGCACATACTGTTTCCCAGAAATCACGTGATTACGCTTTCTGCTCGAAACCACGAAGGCAGCCAAGCTGCTTGCTATAGTTGTTAGCTTGTAGCTCAAGGAAACCCAAGGTCACACCTGCCCTGTTTGTGGGAGCGCACATTCTAGCAGAGCCCGGTCCTGTACTCCCCGGGCTACAGATAGACAGGGAGGCACCTTACTGACCTGCCCCCGGAATAGCTTAGGCCTAGGCTACTAGCAAATCAATTGTGCCTTATATGGGTATTCCTCTTGGCTCGTAGACAAGTTGTATCTTTCCTTGTAGGGTGTCATCGTGAACGCATGAAACGTATATATGCTTTGTATTTTGAACATGTAATCAGTCTCCTCTGCGTACCTCTGAGGGTCGTGTAGACTGAGGCTCCCCTGCCAGGGCTTGCATTTTGATGAATAAACAATTGAACCTTCTCCATTGCTGACTGAATTATTAATATTGATAAATGCATATGGGCTAGTGGTAAGTATAGCCCGGTAGAATCATTTTGAATCCTTCAGTTGGCGACTCCGCCAGGACTCCGCGATAGGGTGTAAACAGGGGTAACGGGACAAGGAGGAGTTCTGGCCGAGTGGGTGGACAGAAAAAGGATCCTGATTTGAGACACCCGTTTGTGGTATGAAAACAAGCCGTTCCACTCTAGAGCCCCGTATCCCTCCCAGCTATTGAAGACCCTACGCCGGAGTCCTACGGGCTTAACCCGAGAGAAGAACAGACTGTGTCGGTCTGTTTAAAGTATCGGCAGTGGAGAATTCGCAATCGACCTGAGTGCACCAGGTGAGTGATATTTGTTATTGGATTGGATAAGGATCACTCAGAGGAAGTGTTTCTTAGTGGATAACAGTTAACTGTCTTTGTTTGAAGGTGGCCGGGGAAGCCGGACCACAAGGGAATCTGGGGATCTACCGTTGCGACGAAGGGGCTGCGCGGGTAGAGACCCCACAGACTTGTTTGGTGAATAATTGAAACTACATCTAATGCCTTAGCAGAGTACGGCGTTGCTCGCTCGGCCGAATTCTCTCCGGGAAAGCCCTGGGAGCAACTGGGTAAGCTAGGGTTCTGGAGACGTGTCCAGATGCCCGGCCCAACCAGAACAGGACCATGGGATGGCCTGTGAGAGAGTTCGTGGTTCACCTATCAGGTGCTCTCAGAACAGTCGAATGGCTGTTCCTGTTTATTGGGTCTTTCGTTGGTCTGGAATTCTTTTGAATTCGATTCCCCGAACAGGAGTCGACGGGCTTTGTTCGTATCTGAAGACGTCATTTGCCTAGCTTTTGCAGTACATTTGCCTTGCACGGTTGTTACAGCACTTTATGGTGATGATTGAATGTAAACAGTATGGGTGAATGGTAAGAGAGACACGTCCAAGTGTGCGGGTGTTTGAGAAATTTTGTGAACGAAAACTGTATCATGTCTTGTTTCAGTAAAATATGTTTTGGGTGCTGCTGTCGGCGAGGTACACGGCTCGAAGAAAAACAGCCTGCCCCTCCCGAGGGTAGTCCCAGTTTTGATATGTATGTTAAACACGGGTTGCAGCCAATCCTATTTAACACCCTGTGGAATAGGTAAGGATAATTTGGAGTTGCATGGCCTCTTACAGGGACCTTTGATGAGAAAAAGATTAATTATATACAGAATAAATTGTTTATGAAGAAGAGCCGTCAGTCTATGTTTGATTCCTTGAACCTATGGTTGAAGGAGGCAAAAAGACGACGGATTAGAGAAGAAAAATTGGGAAGGCTGAAGAGTGGACAGACAATTACTCAGAAGGCAATAGCATATGATAAGGGAAAGGTGGAAGAAAATATTGAAAGAATGGATAGACAGTTTTGATTGGAAAAGAATAAAAGCTATGTGGCCAGACCAGAGACAGGGGATGAGTTAGAGGATTTGCTGGAAGCCCGACCACCTCCCCCTTATGCTCCACAAGGATTGTACCCAGCCGTGCCTTTGGTACGGGTGGATCAATTGGGAGCTGCATCAAGCATAAAAACACCGATAGGGGCGGTTGCTACGGCCCCTACTGGAGGGTCCGGACCTGATGCTCCGTTCTCCCCTCCTTCTCTCCGACAAGCTACCTCACCCCTAATATCCCTTCGGCCGGATGCAGCCGTTCCCTCTTCTTTGCACTCGGTGTTTCTCTCCCCTCCGACTCAGACCACTTTAGAACTCCGAAATGCAGTTGGCACCGGAGCCACCCCCAAGCGACCGTTGTCTGACTTGAATGATCAACGAGCTTACACTCGGTCATTGTTGGGGGAGGAGGAAAGGAGAGCTATTATCATTCAGGCATCCCAGTGGATGCGGAATGCTATTTATACTTTGGAAGATATTTGGAGCACCATGAAAGATTTCGAACCGGTGGCACAACAGCTGGCTTTAGAAAGCATGGCAATTCGATTGATTTCATTATGGGAACAGCATTTTGAGGAAGGACTTCTGCCTCAAATATTGCGTGATATAAGGGATCACGCTCATAAATTCCATCTCCAAACTGTGGAAGTGTATAAGAATGTAACAACGCTTTTGCATTATCGGGAACGGTTGCACCGAAAGAGTGCCGAGTGGGGAGCTCAGCACCCCATGAGAGAAGTACATCCTCTCTTTTTCCCGGAAGTGCCTGAAATAAGAGATAATGGGGGTAATATCACCAGAGCACGTGTGGACGCTAGGCTTTAGGAACAATGGGTTTACACCCCTTGGAAACGAAGCGAGGTCCTTACGCTAAAAGCCCAACTCCCTGACCCCCGTAAGAATCCTACGGCTTATTATAAAGAATTGACCGAAGCAGCTAATTCTACCATTATGACCATAGCTGATGTTGAATTATTTTTTGGTCTTCTGATCCCAGTAGATATTTGGAGACAAATACATGATACAGACCATATCCCAGAGTTGGGAGGAACGTGGGATCAATTAAAAAATTGGGATAAGGAACGGAAACCCGGTGAGAAACCAAGGGACGAAATATTAGTGGTACCAGATAAAATTGTCACGTACATGAAGACTCTTCTTCCTCCTAGGAAAGTAGATTGGGATAAATTAACAGCGTGTAAACAGAAAAAGGATGAAAGTGTGTCTGATTTCTTCACTCGGTTTGAGAAAGTGTTCATAGATTTTAGTGGCCAGGACCTCTCGACAGAGGGAGGAATTCGATTATTTGTAAACAGATTTGTTACGAATTTGCTCCCGGAGGTTATGTCCCGTCTTCAATCAGCTGAAAGTACGTGGACGACGGCTGCCCCATCCGTCATCCTTAGCATGGCCCAATATTATGAACATCGTGAAAATGAGAGTAAGGAAAAATCCGAGAAAAAGACTAAAGATTTAAAAACAAGAGTGCTACTGCAGCAAGTTACTAGAGGGCAGAATTCAGGACGGGGAGTGCGAGGCTCTTTTCAGGGAGGCCAGATGACAGGAAGAGGTAGAGGAGGCCCTCCAAATATTGGGATAAACCAATGTTCCTATTGTAAGGAGGAAGGACATTGGAGGGTGGATTGTCCTCTGTTGATGGGAAGGAACGGACCTAGTAGAGGACGAGCAAGGGGTCGAGGGAACATAGATCGAAATAGCATGAGAAGGGAGAAGTCACAACATGAGGGTTCTCGTAAAAATCATTTTGACGACCCTCAGAACAGACAGTACTACAACGAGACTTATCAGGATGACAGGTATGATGAACGAGAGTACGCATGAGACAGCCGTGGACAGAGCGGGGGCCATATTACAGTACCAGTTGACCAAGAAGGACCTTATGTAAAAGGAGAACTGTTGGACACATCGGGAAAGTTTTTAGTGGATACTGGGGCGATGAGTAGTTCAGTCGCCCATACACTGGTCCCAGGGGCAGCTCTGTCTGGCCAAAATAATGTATCAGTAGGATTCTCTGGAATACCGGTAGTGAGCCCCGTTTCGAAACCTCTGTCTTTTACGATAGGTCCCATTTCCATGCATACACCCTTTCTGCTAACTACTAATTGTGGTGAAAACCTCTTAGGGTTAGATATCTTGAAGAGATTACATGCACGTATTTATTGCTCCCCCGATGGTGTCTTTCTGACAATGCAGAAACCACCTGTGAATGTGACTCAATACTTTGCTAAAAATGAGACTTTGCTCCCTGAATTCTCTACCATTCCTCGGGCACTATGGGCGACAGGGGACACCGATGTTGGTCTGTTAAGAATAGCCCCTGTGTCAATAACATTGAAACCAAATGCACAGATGCCACGCATTCCTCAGTATAAGATTTCACCAGAAGGTGAACAGGCCTTGTTGCATATCATTCGTGACCTCATTGACAAGGGGGTAGTGGGAGAGACAGCTGCTAACGTTTGTAATAGTCCAATTTTGCCGATCCTTAAGAAGACACCAATTGATGGCGCCCCTGATTATAAGACTGCATATCGTTTTGTGATTGACCTTCGAGCAGTCAACAAAATAGTAGTCCCTCAATATCCTGTGGTACCGAGCAATTACAGCAATTCTTACCATGATTCCCCCTACGGCACAATATTTCTCTGTAATAGACTTAAAAAATGCTAATTTAGCATTCCAATTCATCCGGATAGCAGACATATCTTCGGATTCTCATTAGGAGGTCGAAGCTTTAGATTTACGCGTGCACCCCAAGGCTATACCGAGAGTCCCAGCATATATAGCCAGGCTTTGAAGGCAGTCCTAGATGAATTAATTTTGCCAGCAGGTAATACGATTATCCAGTATGTGGATGACATTTTGGTGGCCTCTGATACAGAAGAAGGCTGCAAAAAAGCGACTGTGCAATTGTTAAATCATTTGGCTGATAAAGGAAATAAAGTCTCCCTCTCCAAATTTCAATATTGTCGCCAGGAAGTGACCTACCTTGGCCACTTACTGTCGAAAGCGGGGAGACGACTAACACCAGAACGAATATCTGTAATTACTAACATGTCTGTACCTCGTACTCAACGTGATGTCCGTGCTTTTCTTGGCATAACCTCTTACTGTCGCCAATGGATTCCTAACTATTCACTCCTCTCTAAACCCTTGTTGTATCTGACTGCCAAAGATGTGCATGAACCCCTACCCTGGACGGATGAATGTCAAGAAGCCTTTGACTCTTTGAAATCTGCTTTGTGTTCTGCACCTGTCTTGGGTACCCCGGATTACCGGAAGCCTTTTTCACTTTATGTGCACGAGGTGGACGGTTGTTCTCTTTCAGTATTAACACAGGATTTTGGCGGAAAACAAAGACCCTGTGCCTTCTTTTCATCAGTACTAGACATGGTCGCACAAGCCTTTCCCATTTGTCTAAGGGCCACTGCGGCGGTAGCAGTGGCCATCCGACAATCAGAAGGTATAGTTTTGAATACAGATCTCACAGTCATGGTACCACATGCTGTGGATATTCTGTTAAATAGAACTAAGACCCAGCACCTTACGAGTGCTCGTTTAACAGGATACGAACTGACATTATTTGCACCCTACATTACAATTAAAAGATGTGCTACATTGAATCCAGCAACATTATTACCTCTCCCTTCCAATGATAAAAAGGACGATATTCATGATTGTATATTTAGAACTGAAGAGGAAACAAAAGGGCGTGTAGATCTTACTGACACCCCTTTACCAGAACCCCAAGGAGAGTTGTATGTTGATGGTTCTTGTTTTAAATTGCCAGATGGTACTGCAACAGCTGCGTATGCTATTACAACCTTGAAAACGGTGGTGGAAACCGCTAGGATTTCCCATCACTCAGCCCAGGCAGCTGAACTAATAGCTTTGCTACGAGCATTTGAAATAAGTAAAGGCCTGAGAGTAAATATTTACACAGACAGCCAGTACGCCTTTGGCGTTGCCCATAGTTTTGGGAGGCTGTGGAGGGAGAGGGACTTCTTTACCACGCATGGCCAGAAAATTCAACATGGTCCTTTAATTGACCGATTGTTATGTGCGTTGACACTACCAGATAAGGTTGCCATAATAAAATGCAGTGCTCACAAGAAAATCATTGATTCTACAGGAAAGGGAAATGCTTATGCCGACTCAGTAGCGAAGGAAATGGCACAAACGAAGATGACTCCCATGTTTCCTAGTGCCTCAGCTCGGTGGGTGGCAGAAACATCTGTGCTTGACAATACCATTGAAAGCGTAAAAGAGTTGCAGAAAGAAGCTACCATAGATGAGGCACAAAGATGGGAACAGGAAGTTGGACAACTGGATAAAAATGAATGTTGGATAGATCGAACTGAGAAACAGCGTTGGTTACTTCCTAATGCGTTGGTATATGCTGTAGTGACCATGGCTCATGGCCCAGCACACATAGGAGCAAAAGGTATTCGTGCAGTATTAGACCCAGTCTGGAATAACCCAAATATTCCCAAAACTGCAGTACATGTGGTTAAATACTGCCCTGTGTGTTTACGTTACAACCCAGGGGGTAGAGAATCTGTCCTGAGTGGAAATTTTGCACCGCCATCCTTGCCATTTGAAGTTATACAAATAGATTACACACAGATGGAAAGAGTGAACAATTTGAAATATGTATTGGTGGTGGTTTGCGCTTTCAGTAAATGGGTTGAAGCCTACCCCACCAAGGAAGCCACTGCAGTTGCAACTGCTAAAGCCTTGGTTAAAGAATATTTCCCCCGATACTGTTTGCCTCGGATTGTCTGGTCCGATAACGGGACACATTTTAATTCCTTACTGGTTCAGAGTGTTTGTGATGGATTACAAATAAGGCAGAACTTTCATGCAGCCAGGCACCCCCAGTCAGCTGGTCTAGTCGAAAAATATAATGGTACATTAAAACTAAAGATGGCCAAGATTTGTGCTAGTACTGGATTAAAATGGCCCGATGCCTTTCCTTTAGCCTTATTATCTCTGAGAACAACACCACACACCCGAACGGGGTTATCACCTTATGAGGTAATCTTTGGCCGTCCTGCCAATGTGTGGGGAGTCCCTAGGCCCAGGTCTTTTAGAGATATTGATTATCCTTTGATGACAGACTACTTGTATGCTTTGACTAAATATCTGCGTTCTATTCATCAACAGGTATCCGAGACATTGCGGCCGCTACCAGAGGGTCCTGGACATCGATTGGAACCGGGCCAGTGGGTACTGGTGAAGAACTATCAACGGACATCGAGTTTGGAACCGAAGTGGTCCGAACCCTACCAAGTCATACTTGCCACGAGGTCGGCAGTAAAGGTGCATGGACGCAAACACTGGATTCATGTAAGCCACCTGAAGCGCCTTCCGGTCCCTTTGCCCTTTGATTTGCAAAACCGCGAAGGAATTCCAAGCCAAGAAGGAGAGTCGCTTCAGAGCCTTGTACCTTTTTCAGAAGCCCGAGAAGAGGGGCAGCCAAGTGAGGCGTTTTCCCCAGGTGACAGGGTGGCGGCTCAATCAGCGGAGGCCGTTGTTTCTGGTGCATCACAGGGTTCGAATGCATCTGATGCTCTTGCACCCGAGTTGTTTGCGGACTAGGAACAACCTGGTCGCTGTAACTACGACCTGCGGCCCGAAAACAGTGCAGTACCCCAGTCTCCCATGGAAGGAGTTAGGGAAAGACTTGAGTTGAAAAACATTGGATAAATACACTGGGGTACTAAGCAAGACACTGGACTGAACCCGTTGAGAGCTTGGAACACTGTGCTTAGTAGCTCTGTTCAGAAAGAAAGACTGAGTTAGGGGCCGTGGTTGTTCTGCAGGACGACGGAAGTTGTTTGTCATTTTTTTCCTTTGGATGTGGATAAGAGTCTGCCTGTGAGGCTCTAAACAGACACAGGGAAGAAGATCCCCTCTGGTGGCGTGCATGCTTTGTGGATACAAAGATAGTTTTGGACTTATAGTGAGGGACCGAGTTAGAATTGGACTTTTAGAGAGCGTGTTTCCCTTTGCTCGATTTGCAATGGAGGATGAAAGGCCGCTGGCTCCTCGGCGATATGTGGCTAATATGCATTTGTTTTCCGGATGGTCCACCAGAGTGAAGGTGGCATTCGTTGCTTTTATTTTCATCATTACAGTAATTATGATGTGTGTATTTGTATACTTAGAATTTCAGCACCCTGTACAGAAGCTGTTAGGAACTACTGTTGCCCCGGAAGAGCATATCTTCTATTCATTGCCCCCTCATAAGGCAAGACATAGAGAAACCTATATGAAAATCGCCTTTATTGAAATGTTACATCAGACTCACAGCACCACGAACAAAACAAATTGTTGGGTATGTGGGTTACTTCCCTCAGTGATGCATCAGCACGAACTTTTCATCTCCTTACCAATGTCCTATTTAGCTAGCTGTGAAGCCTGGTTCCAATTACTGTCGTTGATGTATTCACATTATGTAGCCGAACCAAAGATATATACTGAATAAGACTATGAGGCCATTTTGAAGTATATAGAGCAACATCAAGGATTTGACGCTGAAGGAAATGGCGGAGAGGGTTCTTTGGACCCCAATGCTTGCATGAATGTATATACAGATTACAAAAATATTACGTGGTTAATGGAGGAAATGCAGGATTTTGAACTTTTTAATGATACTATGTATTTCCAGCATTTTAAGGAGCGAAATGTCACGAATGACAAAGCATTGCCGATCCCCATTACCAATACTACTTCTCCCTTTTGCATACAGGGACGAGGCCATGTTAAGGTAGGAAAGAGTAGATGTAATAATACCTACACTCTACAGGTATATAGTACCCCACCTATGATTACTCCACCAGATGTATACTTTGTATGTGGAGAAAATGCATACACCTGGCTCCCAAGGGGATGGGCAGGCAGCTGCTGTCTCTCATTTCTCTACCCACCTGTGTATATTGCTCCGCCTGATTATCACAGAACACATCAGTTGGTCCAAAAGGGGTCAGTAGTGAGCCGAAATATTAGGAGCTTTGACACTGACAGTACTGATCAAACAGACACCTCCCTGCAACAATTTGAGGATTTTGCCAAGGGTCTCATCCCCTTTTGGGGACCTATATTCAATAGCCGCAGTATAAGACGCTTGTCTAGAATAGTTGAGAACGTGGTCCAAACCACCACTGGGATCTTAACTAACATTACCGTAGAGCTTCAGGCGACGAGGTTTGTTTCGCTTCAGAACCGGGTGGTTCTTGACGTCATCCTCGCCGATAGGGGAGGAGCCTGTCGTGTGACCGGCAGCTCTTGCTGCGTGTTTATTCCTGATTCGGCCCCTACCTTTCATCTTGCCATACAAAAACTGCATCGACTAGCCAGCAAAGCCCATGTGGATAATGGTACCTGGTCCCTTAGCAGTTGGTTTTGGGACCTTTTAGCTACCTGGGGTTGGAAGATATTTATGATGCTTGCTGGAGCTTTTGGAGTAATATTTACGTGTTGCCTGTGTCTCCAATGTGGCCTGGCTTGCTGCTCATTCTGTGCAACAAGGATAACATCTGCTTTGAACTTTTCTCGTCAAGCCAAAGCCGAAAAGCAGATGATCCAGAAGGTGGTATCAGATCTCATGCAGATTGATGAGGGAGTTTTTGTAGAATAAATTTAGTTATATTGGCTATAGTAGGCCAAAAGGGCCGTCTGATGGGATCTAAATTTGATAACATGTATTATTGGCCTAATATATACAATATAACCTCGTGACTATATAATCATGAAATTAGAATTCACAATAATCACATAATAATTGAAGATTCACTTTTGATTTGTTTGCGTATAACCAAAGCAATTTGTTTCGTTTCTCTATGTGCACGTACTGTTTCCCAGAAATCACGTGATTACGCTTTCTGCTCGAAACCAGGAAGGCAGCCAAGCTGCTTGCTATAGTTGTTAGCTTGTAGCTCAAGGAAACCCAAGGTCACACCTGCCCTGTTTGTGGGATGCGCACATTCTAGCAGAACCCGGTCCTGTACTCCCTGGGCTACAGATAGACAGGGAGACACCTTACTGACCTGCCCCCGGAATAGCTTAGGCCTAGGCTACTAGCAAATCAATTGTGCCTTATATGGGTATTCCTCTTGGCTTGTAGACAATTTGTATCTTTCCTTGTAGGGTATCAGCGTGAACGCATGAAACGTATATATGCTTTGTATTTTGAACATGTAATCAGTCTCCTCTGCGCACCTCCGAGGGTCTTGTAGACTGAGGCTCCCCTGCCAGGGCTTGCACTTTGATGAATAAACGATTGAACCTTCTCCATTGCCGACTGAATTATTAATATTGATAAATGAATATGTGCTAGTGGTAAGTATAGCCCGGTAGAATAATTTTGAATCCTTCAATGGCCCCAGGCTCCCTCTTACTGGCCTGTATTGACAGCTCCCAACGTGGGTCCAGCTATCTGCTCTGGTGCCCAATGCACCCCAAATCACCTGCGTGCCATGTATCTTTCACCTTGCCAATGGAAAGTTCAACTTTCAGCTCATCAGGCATGTGCCAGTGCCGTACTGGGCCACTTGTCTTTTATGGTGCCAATGGAACGAAACATGTTTGGTCTCACAGGCCACCATGGCCCCAGGCTCCCTCTCAATGGCCTGCATTGACAACCCCCAACATGGGTCCAGCTGTCTACTCTGTTGCCCAATGCATCCCAAATCACCTATGATCCCCATGTGTGTGTGTTCTATCACCACCATAAACAGGCCTCCCCTGCCACAGGAGCGATCCTAATGTCCTAAGATGACAGCCCCAAAACATATCCTGCAGCCCTTGTCATTGATGTCAGTGTTTGATAGTATACCTCCACAATCCAAAGTATTAAAGGTCCCGGTTACCAGGTGTATTATAAGATGCTCCCATACACAGGCTTCTATTGCTGTGTCCCTGCTGACTTCCTCCATCATAATTGGCAAGAGACAGTGTACCCCCAGGGGTCGTAAGCCTGCATACCTACCTACAAAATTCCTTGGTGTGCCTTCCTGTATGAAGGCTCCCGCCAGCACCAACAACATTAGCTTTTCTCTTTAAGTGCCAGCTTACGCCATATACCCACAGCTGCGGGCCCTTCCTGAGTGTAACCCAATTGACTCAGGTCCGCCTTCACCTTCCTTCATACCTTAACCCCTTATAAAACTCTCATGCTCAAGCTCCTTTCTCAAATTTATCCCGACACCCACCTGGTGCTAGAACCGGTGTCCCTTCTGGTCCGCTCCCCCATTTGACCTCCCGTCGGGTCCTCCACGGCTGTCCTGATGCCACCGCCTTTTTCGTCGCCGCTTGCCCGCTGAATGAACCTGGAAAATGTCATGAATAGATTTGTGAGATACCCCCCCCACTCTGCACTTCCTGAGAATTATCCCCCACCAAAAACTTCCTCATAAGCTGAGGCGTGATAATGCATGTGTCCGCCCCCACGCGCTGCAGCATGTTCCTCCTACCCTCGTGCTTAACTGCACATCCACATAATACTTTGACAGCATCCCTCATCCTTGGAACCTGTGACCCCAAACGGCACACCACTGACCATTGTGCCATAGCTCCCTCCCCAGGCGCTCCACCTTTATCCGTCTACCCTTGTGCCTACATCGAAAACCGTACCATAACCTTCCAGCCATACCATATCAGAACAGTTGCTTTCCGAGTCCATTTCCGGCAGAGGGAGTACTATACCTCTTGGCCTGGTGCACCGTCAAAGCCATGAGGGGCCTGAGTGAAATTTTAACCATGATGCATATTTTAATTAAAAAAATTGTGAACATCACAAACTAGTCCGTGACCAGATTGTGTAATATTAAATTGAGGTATCTATACTGCCTATTTAGATTTAGGTATCCCTATAAATATATTTTTCCAGGGATTGTTCTTTGACTTTACATTGTACTGTCACCTTTGCCTGGTGCACCGCTGAAGCTGTACGGGGCCTGCGTGGGGCAGTGAACCTGATTTTTAGGAGCCCAAAGGGGCGCTGAACAACGTTCCTAGTGGATTGTGTGGATTTGTGTGCCACGTTGTATTGTCTCTGGCTTGGCGTTGATGGGTTCAGGTAGGGTGTCAGGATAAACGAGCGGACGTCATATGCGCTGTCACCTATTGGAACATAATAGGGCCATTAATCACATGCACAAAAAAACATACATCTGCAATATCTATCAGGGTGAGTCACAGTGTTTTACCTAGCATGTATCCTTCTCTGAATTCCCCCGCTGTCAGGCGTCTGTCTATCCCACTGTTCTGAAAGATGTAGGAGTCTTGAGTGCTTCCCAGGAATTTGGCCACAATGTCTGTGATTATGTTGTTGGCATCACAGATTACCTGCACATTGATGGTGTGTGTTGACTTCCTGTTGCGGTAAATGTACTCTGTGGCAGCAGGTGGGCAGATTGGGATGTGGGTGCCATCAATACAGCCGATGACGTGTGGGAAGTGTGCCAGTTGATAAAAGTCAGTCTTGGTCTTTAGCAGTTCCGCATGTGTGTCAGGGAAGCTGATATAATGATGCATTCTCTGCATCATGGCCTCTAGGAACTTGCAGAAGAAACAGGACAGGCAGCTCTGGGACACCCCACCTACCGCAGCAATCACCCCCTGGTAACTCCCAGAAGCAAGCAGGTGTAGGCTGCAGAGCACCTGCACATGGGGTGGGATGGCGTGCGCCCTTGGTGTTGGGTGCTCAAGGAGTGGGTGCAGGTCCCTGATCAAGTCCAGGATGGTTTGGGGGTCTAGCGTGTACCTTTGCAAGATCTCTGCCTCAGTGAGTTGGAAGAGCGTTATCCGCTTCTGTAGACTTGCTCCTCCCGTCTCCAGACCCTCTCTCCTGCTGCCTGTAGCCGTAGCCGCCTTGCTATCACGTAGAATGCCGCCATTCTGGTCACACTGTTGCATTTTGGGGCCTTTTTTATAGCCTGCACCTGGTTACCACCTGCTTTCAATCCATGGTAATTACCGACTCTTAAATACCGAATTTCATGAAATTCGGTATTTTAGAAGTTACCTACATCTCGAAAGTCATTTTTTACCATTTCTTATTTACCGATTCGGAAAATACCGATTCGGCAAAATTCCGATTCGGTGTCTTCCGATTCTGTAAATTACCGACTCGTATTTACCGAAGCGGTCTTTTATGGGCTCCTACATCTCAATAGCCCAATACCGGTCGGTAACGGCCGAAATTCGGTATTTTTGGCCGTTACTGACCGGTATTTGGCTACCTACATCTGGCCCTTAGTATTTTAAGGTCTGCATTAGCTGTTCGTCTTTATGTTTTATTGTGTGTGGAGTTTATCTTATGTACAAATGTGTAACCTCATTTATGATCTGTCTTCTTTAACTGTACTTTTATGATTTTAATGAAAATCAAATAAAGGTATTATGGAACTCTGTTACAAATGTGCTGCAAATTAAACAGTATAAAGTTTGGTTTTCTTCCAGGGCAAATTTATTAAAGTACCATTGGTGAAACTAAGTCCAGAAAATAAATGCAGTCATATAAATAAATGACACTCTGAAAGAAATGTGCAACAACTTTAGCAGGAGACAGGAGCTGATAAAGCTGGAATATGTTCCTTGTTAACTTCAAATGGTGCTACTGTCTTATAAGGTAACACTAAAAAATGATCAAATAAAAACAAAAACACTGTCGCTTAAGTGAACTACCTGGTGTACTACTTGTGAAAGAGCAAAATGCAGTCACTCAAAGTGAAGTTAACCTGTGACTTAAGTTGGCTGACCCATTGTCCTATGCTGTAGTGGGAGGAAGCAAAATGAGAATGTCACAACAACTGACCAATGGCTGAAGAAAGGGGCCTGAAAGCCCCTGCGTAAAGTTGAGGAAAACACTGATGAAGAAACAACTTTAGGTAAGTCTTCTTAAGTTTATTGAACACAACACAGGAGCCCAAGGGAGTGCGTCCTCGTCCGGGTGAAGGCCAGCTCACCACTGCCTAGCAAGCACAATCTAAGAACACCAGACAAGAGAACCATCACAGGCCATACATTAAAATTAAACATCAACAGATCGAATGCAGGGAACTCCTAAAGAAAAACAATTCTAGAATACAGTACATATGGAGGGTGTGCAGATGACAGAAGGACATACAAAGCGAGGTACATACACTACATCTTCTCCTTCTTTTTGGAGTAAAACAAGTTAATACACATAAAAATCTTTATACTTCACTGGCACAGGATTATAGCGTGATACTCTGGAGACAGTATCGCCTATATCCGTGGGAGCAATAGCTTCCAGGTTATCTAGCAATATCTGAAGGGACTTCTGTAGAACTCTGAGAATTTAATTGTTCTTCTACAATATTTATAGAAGTTGAACCTAGACACGGGTGCAAGTCACAAGAGCATCAAAATTCCTTTCCTTATTAGCTAGTATATCACCTAGCAAATGTGAAACATCATCTGCATCATTCTCAAGTAAATTTTGGTTTTATAATTCTTACTCGCCTGGTCAGATGTAAGCTTGACTGCTGATCTCCTACTCATTTCATTTCATTTCAATATAGCTTTATTCGATTTTGATTTAAAAATCATAAAAGCGTACAGTTAAAAACAGTTATAAATAAACACAGACATTTAATAACACATAATAGCTGCAAGTTGAAAAAACTTTTACCCAACCTGTGGGAATGAATATCCTGATTATTGCGTACTTTTCACATGTTAAGAGTAAGTCAAACAGCAATTAATAGGGGTTCCAATACTTGGGACTATAAAACAACGATTCATGTCGGATATAAGTGGGAAGGCTACGGCCACTCAATACACGATGTCCTCTGCCCATTAACATGTTGCACCCTACCTTAAAACTAGGTGAGGGGATGTGCGGCGTTCTAGGGTAAAAGTCATGCAAATCACATACGGAGATTGGGCCATTTCCCACTTGGGGTGCATAGGTACGCAGGTAAGGAGCAATGTGTCTCTGCCTAAATCTAACGAGTACTAGGTCGCCAGCAATATTTTTTGGGAGGGAACCCAGCCAACCCACCCTTCTAACACTCATTATTGTGCCCTCGAGGTTCGGTGGCAGGGGTCTGTTTTTTGTCAGCCAAAATTTGACTTTGTTCAGCAGGTCGTGTTGTATCTCGGATTTTCCCGGAGTAAGAACTGGTACTCCCGCTAGGACACACACAAATGGAGCTGCCTCCGGTGGGAGTTGCATAGGAAAACCTTTGTTATGCTGTGCTCTACGGGCAACGAGCTGCGGAAAAACGGGTTTGAAAGAAGTTTTAAGAGCTAGTGGGACTGGTGCGTTATGGGCTATTGATTGTGATGGAACCCTTTTGTCTTGCGTGACTGGCTTGGGGTCTTTGGGAGTAGAAAGTGAATGGGAACAAATAGGTGTAACAGGACATTTATTCGCTAGCAAGTTAGACTTGATAGTTTCCTCCATTTCAGTCAGCCTGTCCCCTAGTGCATTTATTTTTTCTATTAGTGGTGAAATAGTAGAACTGACCAGTTGTTCAATAAGGGATAATAAACCCAGTTGCATGGGGGATGCTAGACCAACTACTTTCTCGACGGCCTCAGGAGTCGTGGAAGAATTACTGGCTGGAACTGTGGGGCTTAAGCACAATTTTTGAATTTTTGATTGGGTCCCGATGTTATTGACCCCAATACATTTCCTTTTAGCGGATGAGAACTGGGTAAATGCAGATCTTTGGGTGTTTTCAATATTGACTTTTTTGAATAGTGGGTGGGGTTGCAAGGGGCTACCAGTGTCAGGCAATGCACAGGAGCTTTCAGCAGGAAGCGGTGATTCCACTAAAACATGTGTGGTTTTACACAAGATGTTTAACTCATCTAACCACGAGAAAGCTAGGTCTGTGTCTATTGTTTGTTTGGGCAATTGCTTGGTCCATCTATTTTGTGTGGGCTGGGAAGATATGCCGTTATCGACATCTCTGACAATGGTCAATGTTGTGCTATTTATATTATCCCCCTTGTCAGTCATAATGTGGTTTGGGTGTAACAATAGGAATATCAACAAATCATAAGGATCAGTAGTGAAAATGTCCTTGGAGTAAGGCAAAGTCAATGGGTGGAAAACAAAAATGAATCAAGTGTCTTTCGTTACCTCCTCCTAACAGAGAACCAAGAGGATGGCCCCGTCCCGTCCTCCTCGTGCCTCTGAGGGCCACAGAGGGCCCGCCCTTTGCCCGGGGTTAGCCCGCGTGCGTCCCGCGGGACGGGAGGCGTTCCGGTGTTTAATAGCACCTCCGGGCGCAGCCAGTGACGTCCCGGGTGTGCCGCTAGTCCCTGGGGCACCTGGGGACTGAAGTCCTTTGCTGTGTGGGGAGAGCTACGGTGTCGGTCCGGCCGTTGCCCTCACGGCGCTGTGCAGGTGAGCTGGTGGGCGCGATGAAGCAAAGCCGTTGCCCTCACGGCGGGAATGGTGGCGAGTGCAGTCTTGCCTGGGAAGAGCCCCCCACAGAGCGCTCGGCGCTCCGGTGTTTAATAGCGCCTCCGGGTGCAGCCAGTGACGTCCCGGGTGCGCCGCTAGTCCCTGGGGCACCTGGGGACTGAAGTCCTTTGCTGTGTGGGGATCTCCTACTCCGCCACCACTTTTTATCCAAAAAGAGCGTACCTTTTGAAATTTTCAATATCTGAACAGGTGTTGAGAATCTGAAACACCTTTTTTGACCCTGACAGGGCTTTTGACCATGACCCAATCACCAACAGCAAAGCCTTGGTCTAACCCTTTGTGTTTCGACTCATGTTTTGGCCTGTTTGTCACTACACACATAACAAGGACGCTTTCTTCTCTTTAAATCTTTTATCCAATCTGGACCTACATTTACCCTGGGATCCCATTTCCTAAAAATGGAGCAAAGGTGGAATGCCAGTTGTGGAATGTGGAGTGATCAAGTACGACCCCATTTTCTTGTGCGAGAAGTCTTCCAGAGGTATATTACAGGCCAAAGCTGATTGTACACCGGCGTGAACCTGTTCATCCTCTCAACAAGTCCATTGGATGAGCTGACAGAAAATGTTTGCCATTATCCATCACTAATTCTTTCAGACTGCCATCATAGTTGAAAATTCTGCTAAAAAATGTAATCACCGGTGAGGTGTCAGGAGCAGAAGCAAATTCAAATCAACCAACACAATGAGATACTTTTTATTGGTAGGCAAAAGGTCAAAAGAGACTGCAAAATCTAAAGCCAATTTAGACCAAGCCTCCTCAGGAATGGGTATGACATGTAAAGGGGTATTTGTAGATTTCCAGTGTTTGTCAGACAAAAGACATGTTTGACAACTGTTGACCCACTGCAGACGTAACTGTCCGTAGAAGGCCACTGAAAGTGCTATTTTAGATTCCTACATGTACCAACAACTCCTAGATGCGCAGCCTCAATGAGTCTGTTGCACGGAGAAATTGGTGAAAGATCAGCATGTATGAGGACTACTTTACCTATTGATAATTCACTAGAAATGTGGGCAAATGACTTAAGTGGCGCTAGGAGTGAACACTCCTTGGGCCAACCATTTCTTACCAGCTGCATTGCAGTTTTAAGCACCTCATCCCTTTTAAATGCATCAATCTAATTATAGCTTACAATCCCACAAGACTCAAACATGTATTGAATATAAGCCACAATACATTTAACATCATCCTGTACGTCATCCATTACTGTGTATTGCAAAGGTAACCTAGAAAGACAATCCGCCCTGACATTTCGACCACCAGCAATGTATTTGTATTTTGATAATAAAGTTATGTTTATGTAAGCAAGATGAAAGTCTTACAAGTCTTGCAGAGGCCTTACCTGTTCCATTACCATTTATTAGATGAAAGTGATTTATGATAACTGAAAATGTCGAATTGTGGTCACCAGAGAACGTATTAGAATATTTCCACAGCCCAGGAACAGACAAGAGCCTCTCTCTCTATTGTGCTGTATTAGAATTCCACCTGCTTTAAGCTTCTGGAAGCAAAACTATGGTCTGCTCCTTGCCTGAGATCCATGAACATAAAACAACACCTAGACCGTGTTGGCTATGAATGGGAAGAACATTTTTTTGAACGGAAATGTATGATGACAACACAGGTGCATTGACAATTTTTTTTTCCTTTACTGAAATGCATTATTGGCATCAGTTTACCAACTAAAATGAACACCTTTTTAAAACAACAAACACAAAGGTTGAAGAACCTGAGCATATCCTGGTAGAAACCTAGAATTATACTCAGTCACCCTCAAGAATGATCTTAATGTGTCTCTGTCCTTAGAGGAAGGTACTTCTGAAATTACTCGTGTGAGAGAGAATTTAGGTTTTATTCCTGAAGCAGTGATGGTGTGACCCAAATATTCAAAATCATCAGTTAAAAACGTTGTTACCTTTGTCAATTCTATCCCAATGTCAATATGGCTTTCGTCCTGGGCTGGGTACAGTGGATCAGTGCCTGAATTTGCATTTGATTGCAAGTAAGTATATTATCGCCAGGCGCTGACCACTGTACCTAGCCTTCATGGATCTCTCCACCACTTTTTACTGCGTAAATAGAACCATACTATTGCTGTTGTTAATTGATTTAGAGGTAGACATTGCATTGGTGAATTTCTTAAAAGGTCTCCATGAAAATCTGACTGCCAATGCCCGGTATGGTCAATCAAGTGAACTTCT
Source organism: Lissotriton helveticus (assembly GCF_964261635.1). NCBI lineage: Eukaryota > Metazoa > Chordata > Amphibia > Caudata > Salamandridae > Lissotriton > Lissotriton helveticus. The sequence goes on along the minus strand of NC_136067.1, from coordinate 1,297,043,626 downwards.
CCCTGGCCAGTGGTGTACACCAGGGGTGCGTGTTAGCACTGTTATTATTTATCCTCTATAGCAATGATTTGAACGCTTCTCTATCAAGTTCGACCAAGTACGTACCAAAAATCGCCAATTTTGCCGTACTGGCTTCCCTATGTGCCGACAATGCTGTGCTGCTGGGTATAACTCCCCGAGCCTTCCGTAATTTGGTGGAATCCTTTGTTTTTTTAATGAATTGAGAAGTCACACATTATGGCGTATGGTCCAGGTAGTAAAGTTATTCCAGTATTAATTTTGGGTGCCAAGCAGCTAAGTGAAGTTACCAACTTCAGTTACCTCAGGCTGGCCGTTGATGTAAGCAATTCCTGGCAGATGCAAGTTATTGATGCCCGCCCCAAACTGGGGAGGGCAGCAGTCTTCCTTCTTAATTGAGCCAAGAGGGTTGGCAGGGCTACTATCTCTCCTTTCCTTAAAATTTACCCAATGCAATGTGTACCTGCAGCCACCTATCGAGCTGGGATTTGAGGGTTGCATAATGCAGCCCCAAATTCATGTGGAAGAGAAAAGAATCTGAAGGAAATTGTCAAATCTCTCACCCTCAAGCTCCAATTTTATCTTGCACTCTGAAATAAATTTAGAGTATGTAATAGATCATATTAAATTATATATATTATCATATTAAACTAGCCCCCATTTTGTTGTGGGTCAGTGTGTGGAGCAACAAGGAGGCTACCTTTAGTAGGGCAGTTATTGAAGGGCTCTGCTACACCTTGGCTACATTATGTGCTCACAACTCTGGGTGACATAGGCATTTCTGAAGTGTTCAGTGTCCTTGATTTGATCAATACAACTATAAAAAATTGGTTAAGCATAAGCTTACTATCAGTAAGCATGCAATCTTTCACTGCTATTCTATGTTTGCAGCATGTGATATTGCACTTTATTTAACATTAGAGCAAACGCGAGGGGAAAAGTCCCTTTTATTTAGATTTAGGTCATGGACGGTTTGGCATCTGGCTTTGTTTCATGGAATAGAAGGTATGTAGTGTACAGTACTTCCCCGCACCCCCTCCCTGCAATTACAACTAGGAACAGACTTTAATGCACATCATGTTCTTCTGTGGTTTCCATTGCAAGTGTTCCCAATTGTATGTCATGCCTTTATTAACTAAGACTGTTTTTCCACAATGTAAGATTGCATAAGCTTACCTTCAACAGCTAAATAGCCCTAAAATTAGCTTTAATGTCTGTTGCTGTCTCAATATGCCCATCCGTAGTAGAAAATCTATGGCGAGTAGTTAAATAGGTATTTTAGCTGTTATTAGGATTGTGCACTGTAGTGACTCTCTTTGAACTACTATAGCATTTTAATGATGTGACAATACATTTTGTATGTATATTTTAATACTTTATTGTATTGTTTTATCTTGTGCTTTTATGACCTATACAAACATCGAATAAAGAAGAATTGAACTGAATTGAATTGATTTCAACTCCTTTAAAAATGGTTAACACTGTTTTTTAAATTTGGTATTTGAAAATATCAGGTCATTGTCTTGATAAGCTTGTAAACCAACAATTCCCCTCAGAATGTGATCCATCAATTTCTGGAAAACACTGGCTGCTGAGGCTAAGCCAAAAGGCAAACTAAGAAATTTGTGCGCCCCAAAAGAGGTTACAAAAGTAGGGAGATCAGAAGACTCCAAGGTCAAAGGGATTTGGTGGTAAGTAGATCGTAGATCAAAGAGACTGATATATTTTGACCCCACAAACTGGCCAGTAGATCCTGAATCATTGGGAGTGGGTGACAGTCCACTACAATATTTTTATTGAGTGTGCACACACAAACGGATATCCCCTCTTTTCTTGCGCACTACTACAGTGGAACTGACCCACTCTGAGGGATCTGTGTAAATAGTCACACCATCCATAACTGATTTATCCAATAACTGTTTACGATCATCTCTCACATTTAGGGGGATTGGTCTAGCCTTGTGAACAATTGAAATAGCATTTTGTTTGAGCTTTATCATGCGTAGTGATATTACCAATTTTACTGTCAAATACTTCAGGAGAACTTTTGTAATTTATTCACAACATCCTCTACGTTTGTCAGTTGGGTAACTTGTAAATCATTCAATAAAATGGGATTTTCAGAACCTGGAACAAGTTTCAAACCCGTTTTGACTAGATCCTGCCGCCCACCAATATTCTCGCCCTTTATTGCTACATAAACTTTTGTGTAAACATGTCTGCCCAAACACATTAAATGTTCATGGAAATAAGCCAACATATCAATCTCATTATCTCCATATGCTTTGGGAAGTATATCAGTTTGTTGAAGTAAAGCTTTAGAAGACCACTGTTGTGTAAAAGGTTGATCAGAAATGATGGTGACAGGGGCATCAGAGCCCTCCATCATGTTAATATTCAAATCTCCCAGTACAACTTGACAAAATGGTCCTTTTGCCTTGTAGGTAATGTGGCATGTTATACCTGTATCAACAGTTAAGAGCATTTTTTATTCACTCCGCAAGCATTCACCATGCATACATTGATCCTTAACTTGTGTTTCATGCATTTGAACATTGCTCACTTGCAAAATATAGTGACCAAACTTGTGACATTTAATACAGTTCTTACCAGAACTGGGCTTGTGGGGCTATTACTCAGAGGTGAGTGTGAACCATGCCTGAAACACATTGTGCTAGTTTCCTTTTGAGGAGGTCTGTTAGCTCTGTTTCTAAATTTTAATGCATTAACCGATTCTTCTCCATCAATCAAATGAACCGTAAAAAAAAGCTGGGTGTCTCATTCACAATACATTTAGAAGAAACATTGGCACGTTCAATTCCGTTGGCAATATTTATCAATTCTGTAAGAGAAGGATCTCTACAACTCCGAATATGCTCTTGGTTTTTATTTTAATGACGACAGTAAATAAACTGGTCCCATATATATGTATCTAGTGCAGCTACTAAATTGCAATTAGTAGTCAAGTTCCTTAAGGCCAATATGTACTCCTCAACCGTTTCATCTGGATCCTGCATCTTCTTCAAAAAGTTTAATCTTTCCAGCAGGACGCTAGGTTGTTCCAGAAATGTTCTATTCAACCTTTAAAGTGCCTCAATGTAGGCATTTCAACCATCTCCATCTCAAGCAGGAGGAATTAGCACAGGTAGATTATCAAAACCCTGTTGTCCCTCACTGTATAAACAACTGAAAAGCAGTGCTAATTTTCATTTTGGCAAATCATTCTTTGCATTAATTACCACAACAAATGTCTCAAAGGAGCTAAACCAAATTTTCCATGCTGTTCTAGGTTTTCCAGGTAGCGGTAAAAATTGTGCAAGCTGAACAACTTGTTGTGTAGATGCCATATTAAAGATTAATACCAGTTAAGTCAGTCAATTAAAAATGAATAAACCGGGGGGCGGAGCCGGGCCGGCGACCAAGATGGCCGCACAGGGTCCCGGCTCCGCCGACCTTCTCCCTTCGCCTCCAGTTCTGGCTACCCGCCCCGCGCTTGGACGGCGCGTTCGTATGTCGGAGGAGACGCTGCGATGGGGCGCCCGGCTGCTGTGAAATTTGGACTCTCCGGGATCAAGATATCCCCATTTGCTCTGGGCGGCCCGTCTGCTGCCGGAGACCGGGACCTCGCGTGGCTGTGCACCCGGCTGCTGGCTTCATCATGACAGCCATGTTCTCCCGTGAGACGGCGCTCCTCCACCACTGTGCTGAGGGAGTTTCCCTACACCGCCGGAGCCCTCTACTAGATGCGTGGCGCAGCTTCTCTGTGTTGGATGCTTCGCCCCCCTCCCCCCCCCCAGCACTTCCTCGGCAGCCGGTCTAAGGTAACAGCGCTTTGCCGCCTTTGAGGCGCATTATATGCCTGAGTGTTCTGGACTGTGCTACACATCCCGGCTTATTTGTGCCAGTGGACATGATATTGCCGTGTCGCTTTCCTGCCGGGGGGGTCTGTGAATGATTCTCTGTGGAGGGGGTGCCTGTTCTCCTACGCTACGCAGTGACTGGACATCGCTGAATCTTGAATCTTATGGGGGCTGGCGTTTTTTCGTCTCGCTGTGCTGCATGGTGATGGTGCATCCTGGAAAATGGCGACTCTCCTTTGTTATTACGGCGGCCGGGTGTGTGGGATGCTGAGTGAGGGCGGACAACTATCCTTGAAGGGCCGTCTCTTCCTATCCTGGTGATGGCGTGAGGCTGTTCTGGCTGTTTCTACTTGGTGTTTACTCGTGCGCCATCACTTGCCTTTTCCCATTACTGCTGCGAGACTACTCTTGCTATCCCCTGGGATGGGGTGATGGCAAGTACAAGATGTAACTTCATGGCGGCTGCAGTATGGCCGTGCTTCCTTTTGACACTCCTGGACAGCTCGCTACAGTTTGAATATCTTGTATATGGCCTCGTGGATGGCAATTGCTGGCAGTCGATGGGTCGCCCCTTATGTTTTTACGAGACTTTGGTTTCTCCTGGTCTGAACTGGGTGCCCCCGTTCGTACTTTCCTTCTGACCCGTCATCTCCGGCTCTATTCGATCTGTACCATCGAGGAAGAACGGCGCAAAATGGCGGCGACACCCCGGACACTGCTGCTTCTTGTACCATTGCAGGGAATTCGGTTCCTTTGGTGTTGACACGTTCATTTGTTATGCTGCTCCACCTGTTTTTTTTTTTTTTCCTGCTTGAAACTTCCTGCCCTGTTTCTATTCAGGCCGACGAATTGTATGTGCGACAATGACGCTTGGCGCCCTCTCCCCTGGTATGGAGAGTCTTGCGTATTGTTTGACAAGCTTGCGAGGGTGGGCTATTTAATCGATCGTGTCCCTGCGTATGGTTTCTGTATCTCACAGTTTGGAAAGGTATTATTGCAGGGATGCGGGACTCGGGAGGGAGGGTCGGGTCCCTTGGAGGGCCCCCCCTTAGCTTTCTTCCCCTTCTGTGGGGTTTTCGATTCTTTTTTTTCTTCTTTTCCCTTTTCTTTCCCTTTCTTTGTGTTGTATATTGTTTTTCTCTTTCCTCTTGCCTCTTTCTTCTATATTTCGGGTTTAGCTCTGGGCGACAGGCACGCTGCTGGGGGGTGGGCCGTGGCCATGTGCAGTGGTGCAGGGTGGTGGGGTGGAGGTGGGGTTTTGTTTTTTCCCTTTTAGTTCCATGGCCTTTTTTTCATGTTGTTCTCTTGGTTTTTCTCCCCTTTTTTCCCTCTTTTTTCCTTTTTCGGGGTCGGGTTTCCTGCACATCTCTGGGTGTCTCCCGGGTTCGGTACGGGGGTCTCGGTTCTACTGCTCAATTTGATAGCGGGCGGGTATTGTTTGGGCGGGGGTCTGACCTGTTTGTTGATTATCCTGATTATCCGTTTCGTTATGTATGCCCTGCCTATGATGGTCCTGCCGTGCATATCCTGTTAACAGTACTACCTTAGTGTTGGCGATGTTTAATGATGTGCGATCCGATCCTGTTTTTCCTCCTTTCAAAAAAGAAAAAATGCAACCTTTCTGATCCTGTGAACATGTTTTATTCGGCTCTCCTGATTTGTACATCGATATTGTGAGGGGTACCATGGCTTAGATCCTGATTTACATTGTTTGGATGTACTACCTCTGTACCTTTGATTCACTGTCTCGTATGCCGAATTTTGATTGTACCTGTGCAATGTCAATAAAGGTTTTTGAAAAGAAAAAAAAAAATAAAATAAATATGAATAAACCTACTGCACAGACAGTTGAATACCAAAGCGCAAGGTAATAATTCCTATTGAAAACCAAACCAGAATGCTGCATGTCAACAGCTGGTTAGTCTTCTGGCCAGACTGAACTAGAGTGAGTAGGTTCTATTTTTTTTTATTTTTTATATTTGAAGTTCCAATCATATTCATTAGTTCCTGTGTCCAAATGCCACTGACCCAATGCACTTCAAGACAAACAAATTCAATCCAAAATAGCTGCCGTAACGTAGGAATCCGTGACATTGTCACATGATAGGTTGAAGAGAAACAACGTCCTATTCAACGGACGCTCATTCCGAATGCCCACGAGACACCGATCTAAAACACACAGTTTTGCTCAATTAATGTGCACCTGAGACACCGCTCCGACATGCAGCCTCCCAAAACTTGCAAAAATATCAAACTTCACAAGAGCAGTCTGCGGGACGATCCACTGTCACCCAGTCCGCAATCTCCAGATGAGCGGACCAGCAACACCAATTCGTAGGCACTCTCCGGAGTACCCAAAATTTCTTGAATAAGCACAAAAATGGTGAACTCCTGAGCAGCGCATCACCAGATGTAAATCGAGGAAAACCCTAATGCAGAAACAACTTTAGGCAAGTCTTCCTAAATGTATTGACTACTACAAAGGAGACCACAGGTGTGTGTCTTTGTCCGGTGAAGGCCTGCTCGTCACTGCCTAGCAGGAGAGATCTGAGAACACCGGAAAAGAGCACGGTCACGGGCCGTACATTAAAAGTAACACAAAAAGATGATGGATGGACTGTTCAACATTGTCAAATATTCTCCTCCAGTCACAGATTTGGGTTTAATCCATCGTTATTTTGCTTGTTACACAATTCCAGTTTGAACCCAGCCATATGCTAATTAGCCTTCACCTTGCTCCCCATGGGAACAGTCAATCCTGAACTGCTAGGCCAGGTCCTCCCTGGACCGGAAAACAAGCATTGTGAGAAGCTAGCCTGGTAGATGATGTCCACTAATGTAAGTGGGCACCTTGCACTAGTCCAGACATCCCTTATGGTGATTTCAGAGGTCTTAGACAATGTTTGAAAGCTCTATAAGTAGTGTCTGTGGAGAGCAGCCTTCAGGCTTAGTCCAGAAGGACTCTGTTGTCATTGTTCCCACTACCATTGTACCATCATTTGTTATGGCTCTTCTTTACTGCATACTGTTGACCCCCACTCGTCGCCCTCCTACACCTGTTGATTGTGTTACCCTCCTGGGTACAATTGTCCTGTAATCTGCGACTATTATTGTGGTTTTTTTCTTGTTTCTTTCTTAATGTGGATATTGCATTCATGTCCTTTCTTCCATCATATTGTAAAGCGCTCTTATATCCCTTGGGATCTTGTTCGCGCTATATAAAACTTTATAAATAAAATAAATAAATAAATAAATAAAGTAATGCAGCTTGTTTAACCAGAATGCATTCTTATAGTATAGATTAAGTGAAAAAGAACCACACAAAGTGTTCATAAAAATATGTATTTTGATATAAAATACTCTCTAACAGGTTTAGATATCTCCTACGTGGAGATAAACACAATGCACACAATACTTTGCATAGAACTACAGTAAATTGCACAAAATACACATCAGGCCCCAGGGGGGTACCAAACCATATACTAAGAAAGTGGTATAAGAACCACGACTCTGGTCAAGGCAATGTCGAGAGGATGTAGAAGTGCTGGGGACCCAAAGAACCACCCATGGTGAGTGACTAGGAACCCCACTGAGAGCATGTGCAGTGTGGGAACATGACCGTGTACTCCATGCAACTCTACATGTAAGTCGCGGTTGGAATTTTAAAGAAAAAGGACGCTTCCCAGTGGACCCTGAAGAAACCCTGTGGAAGACAGAAGGTTAGAGAGCCACCCCACCCATGGATCCCCTAATACCCACGTTACCTACACCAGGGAAGCCAGGTGCATAGGTGGGAAGTGGTGTAGGAAACCTCAGTCGAACCCAATGGAGGACGTCAGGAAAGTGCCACTGCTGACGAAAGAGTAAGTGTCTGGTGGAATCTGAAGGTGAATTCTATTTGATAGGTACCTGCAAGCAGAGGGGCCAGAGTCTATGGCACTCAGAAGTGACCAGGAGATCTGGAAGACGAATCCCCACCAATGTCGGGAGTTGCAGGAGAGTTGACAATGACCTTGACTCTGCAGCTGTGAGGACCAGGCAATGCTGAGGAAGACCAGGAGCTCTGCACGAGCTGCCCAACGTCGGATGTCGAGTGCTGAGGGTTCGGTATCCAGCGGGAGAACCAACAAGCCTTGGCAAATGCAACCAATGCAGAAGTGAAAGAAGGTGCAATGTCGGGACCAGCAAGGTCCAGGGACTCACCACAAGCAGAGAAGTCAGGGCAGGCCCCAAGCAATCAGGGAAGCTCAAAAGAAACAAAGGTGATCCTCAAATGAACCCACAGGCCGGAGGCACTGGAGTTGCAAGAGGACCTTGAGCAGCTCACCAAAGATGCAGGCTACGATGCAAAACGATGAGGTGTGGCCAAAGATTCTGGTCACTGAAGATGCTCGAGGTTTTGGCTACTTGGTGCCCAAAGATCTTCTTGGAAGGAAGCCAACTAGTCTTTGCAACTGCAAGTTGACACAGGGCACAGGGGTTCTGTTATTGCAGACCCCACAAGGGATACTGACCTCAAACTTGGTAAGTAGACAGGGCAGGCCTCAAGAGCTGTGGAGAACCAACACCTGTGTTGCAGAACCTTACGGACTCTGGAGGAGCTCATGATCAGCAGACCAGTTGACTTAGTTACCATGCTTGCGAATGCAGGGAAGTGACTCATTCACTTCAAGGGAGATTCCTTTAGGTGTCTTTGATGATGCTCACAGGCCTTGGAAGGTTCCTGCATGGTGCACAGGCACAGATAATGCCGCAGACTGGAAGGGATACGAAGTGGAGCCCAACCCTAGTGCAGCAAAGTCTAGAGTGTCCAGAAGGTAGAAGAAGTGGTGTCTGATCTGAATCTTGTTCCATGACGAATCTAGGGACCCAACCACAGGTTCATCCTTAAGTACACTAATGAAAAGGCTGGGACAATTCAGGGGACCCTCCCAGGGGAGGGTCTGGATAGGGGGGAGGTTACTCCCATGTCTATGTTCCAGTTTTGCACCAGAGCGGGAACCAACTGCTCACAGAGCTGTTTGAACTGGACTATGCATGGGGACACCAAATGTGTCCCTCATGCAAACTGAGTGGTGCTGGCAAGCGCACCCACCCTACCCCAATTTACTAAATCCTGCATGGTAGGTGGTCACACCGCCGTATGACAGGATGCCTATTGTTCTGCCTTCCACTGTTCAAGCTTAACTCAGCAGTAGGAGGGCAGAATCGTGTCACTGGTCGGCAGCAACCATTTTGTGATGCCCATGATGGTACTAGAAGCATTGAGAACCTAATGGAGGGTTCTTCCAGTGCTTGGAATCATACCTCCCACACCGTGGACAGTGTGGAAGGTATAATTCCAACATATTTGACACTAACCCTGATAGGTTTCGTTGCAGCCAGTTTCGAGATGGTCATCGCGCAATTACGCGGTGTCCCTCAATATGAGATATAGCTGCTTCACTTACAACCCAGGAGAATCAACTCCGTAGGCTGTAGGGTTGTCCTGCTCATGCAGGGGCATCCTCACACTTAGAACCACGCACCCTGCCTTCAGGATTGATAAGGCCTGCTATAGCTGAGACTTATAGGTTTTAAGTGCAGTGACCCTAGATTTAAGAAAGCTATATCTTTAGTAAGTGGTGCTAGCACCAGCTTAAACAGTCTGCAATGGCAGGCCTGTAGTTCCATTATGAATGGTCTCCCATGGGTGGCATAATGGATCCTTCAGCCCATGGGGGACCTCCGGAGTACCTATGCCCTGGGTACCTTAGTACCATATACTAGGGACTGATAAGGGTACCTCAGTATCCAATCTGGGATGTACCTAAGTACTGAACATAACAATTTAAGGGAGAAAGCAGATAGAATGGGGTCCTGATTAGCATGATCCAAGTCAGACTAGCCAGTAACAGCTTAGCACCAGGCAAAAAAATGGGGAGTAACCATAAAAGCAGATCCTTCTTTCCTACACCCTCCCCCCAAACGTAAGGAGATGAGACTAAACTTGCCCAGTTGAGTCTTCATTTTCTAAGAGGGAATATCTGGAGAGTCCATCTGCATTGGCATGGTTAATCCCAGGTCTGTTCCACTGTATAGTCCATCCCCTATAGGGAAATGGACCACCTCAAAAGTTTGGGGGTTTCATCCTTCATCTGTTTAAGCCATGTCTGAACAATAAAGTGAGTGACAAATAAGTGTAGCCTTGATAGTGAGGCCTGCTTTCTGCAGAGCCTCTAAAACATCCTTGAGTTAGACCAGGTGATCCTCCAAGGCGAAGCTAAAGACAGCAATATCATCTGGATATGCTAAACTGTAGGATTCCAGACCTGTTAGAACTGTGTTCACAAACCTCTGGAATGTGGCAAGTGCTTTCTTCAAACCAAAAGGCCTCACAATAAATTGATAATGCCCACCAGGCGTTGAAAATGCAGTTTTTTGTTTGGCATCCTCAGCTAGTCTGATTTGCCAGTAACCAACAGTTAGGTCAAATGTACTTAAGAACTTGGCTGAGGCCAATGTATCAATAAGTCCATCTGCCCAAGGAATTTGATTACTCAGTTATTCATACATCGGAAAATAATTATGTACGCAACATTGTGAGGTGCCGGGTTTTTAGGAACCCGGTGGTGCCAGGGGATAACACCCGAAGACCTCTGAGTTCTCCCTTGTTCCGGACCACAGAAACAATGAGTCTTCTAGTCGCAGTCAGAGATCAAGTTTTATTGGTAGCTACCAAGTAACACGTGTCCTAGAAGCACGACAAACACAGGTCATGTATTCTCAGGAGACTGTTCGTGTTCGTTTTTACAGAACCAGCCTTCTCCTTATATACGAAAATAATGGCTGCAAGCAAGAATTCTTGAGTTTATGGTATGGCTATAAACATATTTCTGCAATAATACAAAGTGCGAAGTCATGTAAGCAAGCCCACATTTTAGATGTCCAGTTCGTGATAGATTACCCAGCAAGATCTGGAACTCCCATCAGATATCGATGAAACACCAATAAAGAAAGGTACAACCCAGTCATAAAACTGGCCATAAACAAAAGCATGGTCTGTATGTAGTGAATGGTTTGTGGAATGTTATGCATTGATGCTATCGTATTCGGCCACTGGGCGAGGAGCTGCCCAAACAGGTTTGGCTTAAGGCAATGGAGTCAGTTGGGACAGGTCAGGGGGAAGTCAGGGAAGGTGGACGTGTCCCTTTTGGATCAAGCTCGACCTTTAATTGACTTAACATGAGGGCAAGATGTAAGATGGATGCCGTTCACAAAATGGAGTCTAAGGGATTGGGACAGAAACTACGATTTTGGGGTGTTGGCAACCCTCGATTGTGACGCAAATACATAGGAATGATGTCCTAATCATTATCGGTTCATAGACACCAAAATCGTCATGGTACGTTGATATTTTGTGACACGGGTATTGGACCTCGATATCGGGATAACGACAAGGTCCAGATTTTCAGAACCACAGACCCTCCTTTTGCCCTTAGGTTAAGGCAATAACTCATGTTAATCTGAGTCCAAATCTGTATGAAGGAATTCGTGGAGATGCTGCTGTAACATCATCCTGTTGCTCAGTTCGTCCCTTGACACAGGCTTCCGTGCACATGAAGTAGCACAGAGGCCACAGAGTGCAGGAGCGCACTGTACACATAGGCAGAACATAAACAGAAGTGTTAAGATCCTCCCAATGAAGATCAGTGCTTTCCATCCCCAGGCAGCGATCAGTCCCCAGAACCACCCTAGCAAGGACCAATCCCCTTTCTCAACGTGAAGGGAATCAGATATTTCATGTAGTTTAGAGATGGCCTGGTATACTGTCGGCGCATTATCAGGGATGAAAATGCAACAACTGGATTGGATGACTCTACACACACCACCACGATCGACGAGTATGATATCAAGGGCAAATCGGTTCTGAAGGGTCATAAGTCGATCCGACTGAAGCTCGGTTGTCAAATTGCCAAGTGCTCCGGCCGTTGTAGTCACGGCGGATTCAACTATCCTTGCTAACTGGCGAATATTCCTGCTGTTCACCATAGGCCCCCAAAATGGCAGAAAACCTTTTGCGAAGTCAGCGAATTCCTGACCCGCGGTGTCGTCTTTACTCACGACACCTCTAGCTGTCCTTGTCCGATGGTAATCTGCTCGGGCCGTGTAGGTGGGAGGCAGCAGAAATGAGATGAAACACGTGCCTGAGAAGTCAGGGGGTAACCATGTATAGGCTTGATCGTGGCAGACGAAATACGTGCCTTTGGCTGCTAAGAGTATAGGGGAAGTTCGGGAGGCGAACACATATGTTTCTGTGCAAATGCTCTTTCCTAACTGTGCTGTGGGATTCCTACCGATACCTTGTAAACATAAGTGACCTCGGTGGGGCACTATCCAAACTGGGCGCGATTTCTTTGCTGCTTGGCTCTTGATCAGGTAAACGCCATGTTTAGTTACGTTCCAACGAGCGTATGGAGTCAGTTCATCTTTGGGGATAGTCAGATATGTGTCGATATCCCTACTCATATTTCTTATCCCTGCTATTAGCGCCTTGTTACTGGAATCGCTCTCAGTGGAACGGGTCGGGTATGGTTCTAGGGCGAATAGGAACATGGTCTGAAAAGCCCACAGAGAACCATAATAACTAAATGGCAGGATGAAGTATGGGATACCCTTATCAGTTGTGTGCGGCATGAGTCCGCATATCCAACAGTTTGATGTGTTCATTATAGACTGGTGTTGGTGTAGGAGTTGGATGAAAGAGTTATTTACAAATTCGAGTCTTCTGGCAGACTCGTGTTCAGGTAGAGGGTGAAAAGAGTGTGGGGAGAGAGTGGGAGGAGGCGTTGGCAGAGTGTTATTTGAGAATAGGGAAACTCGAAATACGAATAGAGCATAACCAATCAAAAGTATCACAGTGCTACACAGCATTAGAACACATATTATTAAAAATCTTCTCCTGGACAGTATAGTACACAATTGTTTTTCAAAGTTCGTAGGTTTGACAGGTCTCTCTACCCTTGGAAACTCCATCCTCTACTTGCTGCCCGCGGTGGTAGGTTGATTCTACCAGGGAGTGCGCTCCGTTCAGTCCGGGGTGGCTCCCTCGGACCAACCAGAACCGTGGACCTAAAACTTCCTTGGTTGCACTCCCCAGACTTTCAAACACGACCCTAGCAGCGGAACCGGATGGCGGTTCGAAAATCAAAAATGAGCTAGTTCCCTGGGACGAGAGAGCTGGAAAATCAAAAATAGTTCTTGGGGGAAAAGGGAAATCACATTAGGTCAAGTTTTATTAGTCTCTGGGGCTAGATCGCAGGTCGTATCGTCGCTTCTCAGGTACGGTGTGGTCTTTAAACAATGTCTCAGGTTCGGTAGTGTCCAACTGCATAGACGGTGGCACATGTCCTTGCAAAATACGATCACTCTCCTTTTCGGTACCAGTCTCGTTTAAACGTGCATCACTGAAAGGGATGAAACGAGGTACGGATTCAGTCTCAGAGTCGGCAAGTCCTTTATCGACCCACCGGTCGTATGGAAGGGGCAGAGGGACCCGTTTGCAATGGGTCCCATGTACCCAGTTCTTTTTGCCGTCCACCCGAACCGCTGACCTCGTGGAAAGAAGCACCAAGTAAGGTCCGGTCCACCTCGGCTGTCCGTTGCTGGTGCGCTGGAAGTTTCGCACCAGGACCCACGTGCCGGGTTTGATGAGGTGGCCTGGATCGTCAGAGGCTGGCGGAGAGGAACTGTGAACCTGTTGGTGTAAAACACGCAATTTAGCTGTCAACTCGCACAAATAATCAAGCAGTACAGGGTGTTCTATCTCACTGAGTTTCTTTGGTCTTGGCACGCCCCAGACGTTGGCTGGGCGGCCAAACACTATCTCGTGAGGGCTAAGACCTAATCTGGAATGGACAGTCATCCTAGTTGACAAGAGTGCTAGGGGCAAGGCGTCAGGCCATTTAAGACCTGTAGTGGCTTGGATCTTGGCTAGCTTGAGTTTCAATGTGCCATTGTAGCACTCTACTAATCCAGCTGATTGGGGGTGATTTGCAGCGTGGAATTTCTGGTGTATGCCTAGACACTCACACACTCTCTTCATCACTCGTCCTATAAATTCACTTCCGTTATCACTCCAGACAATTCTAGGCATACCGAATCTCGGGAAGAACTCTTTGACAAGAGCTTTGGCAGTTGTCAAAGCGGTATTATCCTTAAGGGGGTACGCTTCCACCTACCTTGAAAAGGCGCAAACAACAACGAGCACATACTTTAGATTGTTGCACCTCTCCATGTGGATGAAATCGAGCTGCAAAACCTCGAACGGATACGTAGGAGGCGCAAAATGACCAGCTGGAGTTGGAGTTCCTTTACCGGGATTGTGTTTCAGGCATATCATACAGTTTCTGACCACATTTTCTGCATATTTCGGGATATTGCTATTCTGCCATACTGGGGCCAATAGCTTACATATTCCTTTTGAACTGATGTGTGCCATGCCGTGAGCCATTGTTACTACTGCAAGTACGTATGCATTAGGTAGTAGCCATCGCTGGTGTTCCGATAATTCGACCCAACAACCATTCGTATCCAATCTACCCTTACTTTCTCTCCACTCATTCAACTCATTCTCAGTTGCTTCAGCTTGTATAGATTTCACGCTTTCAATGGTGTCCTCACACATTCCCACCTCAGCAATACATCTACCGGGACCTGCTACATACATTCGACTCATCGTGTGCCTTGCGGTCTCTTTCGCGACCTCGTCTGCAAATGCATTCCCGCGGCCAACATCGTCTTGAATTTTCTTGTGTGCACTGCATTTTATAATGGCTACTTGTAGTGGCATGGTCAGTGACTCAAGGAGCTCGTTAACTAGCTGACCATGTTGTATCTTTGCACCATGTGATGTAAGGAAACCACGTTCACGCCATAATCTCCCAAAACTGTGAGCCACGCCAAAGGCGTATTGGCTGTCCCTGTACACATTCACTCGCTTTCCTTTTGCTAACACGCATGCTCTGGTAAGTGCAATAATTTCCGCAGCTTGTGCAGAGTTGTGGGAAATACGTGCGGTCTCTATAATGGTGTGTAATGTTGTTACGGCATATGCTGCAGTCGTATCACCGTTCGGTAACTTGAAACATGAACCATCAACCCATAAAGTATCATTGCATTCAGGAAGGGGAGTGTCCTGTAAGTCTACTCTCCCTTTTGTCTATTCTTCTGTCCTAAAGCAGCAGTCATGCTTATCAATCTTGTCTGTGTCTGTTTCTGTCGGGATGGGTAATAGTGTAGCAGGGTTGAGTGTATCACACCTCTTTATGTGTATGTGACTTGCTAGCAGTGTAAGTTCGTAACTGGATAGTCGAGCGCTAGCAAGGTGTTGTGTCTTTGTCCTGTTTAGTAAAATGTCTACTGCATGTGGAACCATAACAATCAGAGTATTATTCATGACTAATCCAGCAGACTGTCGAATGCAGACAGCTGCTGCAGCGGTGGCTCTCAGACAACTTGGTAGTGCCTTAGCCACAGGATCTAGAGTTGCCGAAAAATATGCGCATGGGCGCTGTTTGTCCTCAAAGTGTTGTGTTAGGACTGATAATGCACAGCCTTCCTTCTCATGGACATATAATGTGAAAGGCTTACTGTAGTTGGGGTTTCCCAACACAGGAGCCGAACATAATGCATCACGCAACTTGTGGAAACTCGTCTGACAATCTTCAGACCAGGGCATAGGATTGGGCGTATCTTTACGGAGTAGTGCCAGCAAGGGTTTAGCTAGTAGTGAGAAATTCGGTATCCATTGTCTACAGTACGACGTAATGCCCAAAAAGGCTCGAACTTCTCTCTGTGTCCTTGGGGCACTCAGTTCTGCAATTGCCTGTATTCTTTCTGGTGTCAGTCTCCTTCCCTCCTTCGACAAGATGTGACCTAAGTAGGTTACTTCTTGTCGGCAAAATTGTAGTTTGGAAAGGGATACTTTGTGCTTCATGTCACATAAGTGATGCAATAATGACAATGTAGCTTGCTTGCAAATTTCCTTAGTGTCTGCGGCGATCAGCAGATCGTCGACATACTGAATCAGAGTCGAACCATCTGGTAGAATAATCGAGTCCAGTTGTGCTTTCAGGGCCTGACTGAATATTGATGGGCTTTCGCAGTAGCCTTGAGGAGCGCACTTGAAGCGGAAGCTTCGTCCTCCTAAATTGAAGCCGAAAATGTCTCTACTCTCCTCAGCAATCGGGATGCTGAAGAAAGCGTTCTTCAGGTCAATCACCGAGAACCAATTTGCTGAAGCTGGAACCATTGTCAATAAAGCAGTAATGTCGGGGACGACTGGAAACTGTGGAATAACTACCTTGTTCACTTCTCTGAGGTCGATCACGAATCTGTATGTAGGCGGTTGTAAATGATCAGTGCGTTTTAAGACGGGCAAAACCGGACTGTTACAGACATTTCCTGTCGTTTCTTCGATGACGTCTTTATCAATCAAATCATAAACAATTTTCAACAATGCTTTTTCGCATTCGCTAGATATTTTGTATTGGGGAATACGTGGCAACCTAACGTCGGCTTTCAAAGTTATGACATATGGTGATATCTCCAAACGACCTACATCATTAGAACCATTAGCCCAAAGTATATCAGGAAGTGATAATAATTCAGTTGGAATATTTTCTTTTGACAAATACATCGGAGAAATGACCTTCTTACCTAAAGTAAGTTGTACTCCAGAGGGAGAACAGTACAAGGTCGCATATAACCGTTTTAGTAAATCCAAACCTAACAAATTTTCACCACAACCTGTTGTCAAAATGAGGGGTGCTTCTAATTCGCATGGGCCAACAGAAAGGGATATAGGACTAGAGATCGGGTTTCTAACAGGGGCGCCAGAGAAACCTACTGAGACATTCATTTCGCCAGACAAAGGTGCGCCAGGAAGTTTCGAGTGCATAATAGAACTTTTTGTAGCACCAGTATCCAGCAGAAATGGCTCTGACACTCCTGAGGTAATCACCTCGACATAAGGTCCATTCTGATCTACCGGAACTGAAACAACTCCCTCTCTTTGTCCATGGCTGTCCTAGCAATCATTACCCTCATGTTCGTGTTCGGCGTAATAGTCGTCAGAGTAATACTGAGCTGACTTGGATGATGAATTATTCTGTTGATCAAAGCTATTCATCGAATTCTGAGGCGGAAAAGAAGTTGTATTCTGAGTGAAATTTCCACGGCCCCTACCTCTAGGGGCATGCTGAACACCTCTTCCCCTTACACCTTGAGCACCGTTTAAACGTCGCGCAAGAGCCGGACAATTACCTTTAAAATGACCCTCTTCCTTGCAAAACGCACATTGATTCGGGCCATATGTAGGACCCTGATGGGAAAACTCGTTACCTTGCGCGTTTCTCGAATACTGTTGTCGTGGTTGGTAGTCGGGCTGACTAGCCGTACGAGGCGGATAGGCCTGCTGGAGAAGAACCTTAGTTTTCAAATCTTTCGTCTTTTTATCTGCCTTATCTAGCTCGTCCTTACGCCTATTTTCATAGTACTGGGCCGTAGCTAAAATCTGCGCTGACGTAGAGACAGCCCAAGCGCTTTCAGAGTCTTTTAGTTTATTACATAGTTCAGGGAGCAAATTATGTACGAACTTTTCCACAAACAATCTTTGGCCACCCTCGGTAGCCATATCTTGACCACTATGGTCGGTGAAAGTTTCCTCGAATCTCGTGAAAAAGTCAGACACATTCTCATCTTTCTTTTGTTTACACGCGGATAGCTTGTCCCAATTTACGCGTACTTCAGGCATTATTGTCTTCATGTACGCTATAATTCTACCGGGTAGTTCGGCTATTAACGGCTCAGGTTTAAAACCACCGATTTGTCTAGCATCAGTAGTCGCAATGTTCGCCCACGAGTCATCTAGTTCCTGATCGTGATCCGTATGACGTATTTTGCTCCATAAAGGATGTGGAACAACGTTCCCAAATAACATGTCTACATCCGCTAAATTCATTATACATGAGCTTGCAGTTTGCGATAACTCCTTATAATACCCAGTTGGGTTCTTACGAG
The DNA here is from genome assembly GCF_964261635.1 of Lissotriton helveticus. Taxonomy (NCBI): domain Eukaryota; kingdom Metazoa; phylum Chordata; class Amphibia; order Caudata; family Salamandridae; genus Lissotriton; species Lissotriton helveticus. The sequence continues at coordinate 1,297,025,687 of NC_136067.1, read as the reverse complement.
GGTCAGGTAGTGACTGCTTGAGTGCTAATACTTCCGATCTTTTCCATGGGACATTTACCCATACACGCTGGAAATGGGGCAGAATTGGTGGATTAGCATTCGCATCACCTTCCCTCCAAACTGGAGGAACCTCTCTCATGGGGTACTGTCTCGCTCTTTTCCTACTAGACGTACCACATTCAGACGATGACCCAGAATTACCACCTGTACTTCGATATGATAATAATACCTCAACTGCTTTCTCGACATCGGGACCTACAATCATGCCTTCCCCAAATTTAAATCGTACATTACATAACTCTCGAGCGTTGCTCTCTTGACCATTATCTTCCAAATCCTCACACAGAAAAACACACATCTGTTCAAAAACATATCTTTGCGTCGGTTCATCCCATTGACGGAAAACGTTCATGACGGACTCTACATCATATCTGGCTGTATCCATAGCCCAATTCCGTGCTAACTTATTCAGGCATTCCCTCTCTTGATAATCAGGCATTTGGCTTCGTAACTGTCTTTGTCTCGTATTAGGGGTCGTTTTAGGCGACCGAAACAGTGGTGAAGGAATGTTAGTAACAATGCTGGCCATTTTATGCCAGACGGAAGGTGAAAGCGGAGGAATAACTGGTGGCAGAACAGAGTCACGCAAAGTAGAAACAGAAGCATTCGTAGAACTAGTATCAGAAGAAATAGAAGGTGCGCTAGGCGAAGTTGTAAGAGGAACAGTAGGACAAGTAGATGTGATCTGCGAGCCTTGAGGAGGCTGCACTAGAGAAATAGGATCCAGCTGAAGAGTAGCTGGTGAGTGCTGTAGAGGAGCTGGTATAACAGCTACCAGAGGTGCAACTAAAGGTTGCGGAGGTGCTGTGGCATTTTGTGCATAGGGTGGTGGCGAACTTAGCAAATGAGCCATTAATGGATCTTTTTCACGCTCTTTTACTGTCTCTTGCTGAAGAGATGGTAAAACAGGATAGCATTTATCTATTGCCATTTTACGTTGCCTGTGCAACTGCTCACTTATTTGATCCTCTTCATTGTCTTTAAATTTTATTGCGGCTTGCATTACTGAAATACCTCTTTCTCTCCTATTCTTCTTTTCTAATTTAATTTCCCTCTGTTTGGCCTCTTTACGCCATAAGCGGAAAGAGTCAAACATCGCCGGTCGGGCTTTCTTCTTGAACAGTTTGACCTCTAGGTTATCTAAAACTTCTGAGTCGAAACTACCATATTGGGGCCATTTTAAAACACCATCCTTACGGGTGTATTTTATCCACACTTCATTATATGTGATAGGACCTACGCCAGGTTTTACATAGAGCTCATACGTTGGAGTTCCAATTGGAGGAACCGGACAAGAATCCTCTAATCGGGAGTCCTTATTACAACCAAGACAAAACAAGTTTCCAAGTCTGCTAAAACCAGGCATCTTCGCTCAATAGTCTAGCTTCAAACTTCAAAGGTTTATCTATTACGATATTTCTCGTGAATACACGAGTCCTTCGGCTTTGGGGCTTGCAAGTACCAAATCAAGTCGTATCTTAAGGATACCAAAAACTAAGGACAAACTAAGGACTGGGAGACGCTCCACTTATACTTAACTGAAGTATTTGAAGATCGGTGACGTCGCTAGAAGACTCGTCTATCGTTTCGCTCTACCAAGGATCACTGGGTCCAAAACAAGGCGATAGTCAGGGCAGCAGTCCTTCGTAGCCGTCGGGACGCGGGGAACCTCGCAGCAAAGACCTTCGGAACCACGTCAACATACAGGGGTCGCTGAAGTGGCTGGCCGTCCTCCGGAATTTTCACACGAAGCTCCTCACGAACATCTGGCTTGGACCGTCGCCGCTTGATATCGCCCCGAGTTGGGCGCCAACTGAGGTGCCGGGTTTTTAGGAACCCGGTGGTGCCAGGGGATAACACCCGAAGACCTCTGAGTTCTCCCTTGTTCCGGACCACAGAAACAATGAGTCTTCTAGTCGCAGTCAGAGATCAAGTTTTATTGGTAGCTACCAAGTAACACGTGTCCTAGAAGCACGACAAACACAGGTCATGTATTCTCAGGAGACTGTTCGTGTTCGTTTTTACAGAACCAGCCTTCTCCTTATATACGAAAATAATGGCTGCAAGCAAGAATTCTTGAGTTTATGGTATGGCTATAAACATATTTCTGCAATAATACAAAGTGCGAAGTCATGTAAGCAAGCCCACATTTTAGATGTCCAGTTCGTGATAGATTACCCAGCAAGATCTGGAACTCCCATCAGATATCGATGAAACACCAATAAAGAAAGGTACAACCTAGTCATAAAACTGGCCATAAACAAGGAACGTGGACAGGTGCATGTTTGCAGAAAGCATGGTCTGTATGTAGTGAATGGTTTGTGGAATGTTATGCATTGATGCTATCGTATTCGGCCACTGGGCGAGGAGCTGCCCAAACAGGTTTGGCTTAAGGCAATGGAGTCAGTTGGGACAGGTCAGGGGGAAGTCAGGGAAGGTGGACGTGTCCCTTTTGGATCAAGCTCGACCTTTAATTGACTTAACATGAGGGCAAGATGTAAGATGGATGCCGTTCACAAAATGGAGTCTAAGGGATTGGGACGGAAACTACGATTTTGGGGTGTTGGCAACCCTCGATTGTGACGCAAATACATAGGAATGATGTCCTAATCATTATCGGTTCATAGACACCAAAATCGTCATGGTACGTTGATATTTTGTGACACGGGTATTGGACCTCGATATCGGGATAACGACAGGGTCCAGATTTTCAGAACCACAATTGGTGCTCTGGAATGGGAATAGGTGGGGGTGTTCTGGGTCAAAGTGAGTGAGTGAGGGAGATTGAAAGGCGAGAGGTAATGTGACATATATACATTAAATTTACATAGGAAAACCTGTCCAGCCTATAACAGGCCAAGTATTCCAGTCTATACACATAGCACTGTAGAGACACTGATAATGAATTTCAGTTGCCAGAGCTTGTATGAAAGGTGTGTAGTAGTCAACTTTTTGACCCCTAAAACGTTCTAGGTGGTTAAGGTCTTAGTGTGAGGTCTTCATCAGGACAGTGTGACAGAGCACCCAATCAGTAAAACAGCACGTCGAATCAGGCTGTGAAGTCTAGGTGAGTGGGCTCCAAAGTGCTCTAAATCAACAACGGGAAAGGTACGGTCATGAGTACACATACGAGCATCCGTACTAGGACTGTGGGTCAAATGATCCCCTGCAGTCAATTGGCAAACCTCTTCCTTCCTTCTGCAATGCACGACTGTTAGAGCTTTAACAACTGAGTTGTAAACAAGAAGTGATTTGTGCCTTGAAAACAAATCACATCCACTGCAAAACTTGAGATTTTGGTGTTGTGAATGCTACTATTTCTTTCTTTATTATTGTTAAATTGTTGCTACTGTGACCAATTGTTTATTGTACTGCCCGGATCAGGTAGAATTTTGGGTAACCCCATTGATACTTATTACTAGGAATTGGATGAGCATCAGTCCTAGTGCCTGTATTAAGACCTCTGTAGTCTACACAAAACCTCATTTCTCTTTTTGTACCCTTGGTTTGAGGTTTAGGTACAAGGACTACTGGGCTAGCCCAAGGTCTATCTGAGGGCTTAATCACTCCCAACGTCAGCATCTTCTGGACCTCTGTCCTGATGCAATCTCTGACAAGGTCAGGCTACCTTTAGATTTTATTCTTAGCAGATAGACTTTCACCAGTGTCCACTTCATGGGTACATCAGGTGGTTTGACTGGGTGTCAGAGAAACATATGCCTGAATTGATTGAGGACTTTCCTGCAATCAATCCGCTGTTGATCTGTGAGGCTGCCTGCCAAGGCCACTCCATCATCTGATCCATCATCAGGGTTCTGAGAGAGGAGATCAGGGAGAGGATCACTCTCTTCCTCCTGTCCCTCATTAGTTGCCATGAGCAAGCCCATGTCAGCTCCGTCAACAAAAGGTTTTAGCTTGTTCACATGAAGTACCCTATGGGGACTTCTGGGAGTGCCAAGGTCCACCAGGTAGGTGACCTCACCCTTTTGGTCAAGTATAGTGTGTGGTCCACTCCATTTGTCCTGTAGAGCTGCTGGGGCCACAGGCTCCAACACCCACTCTTTCTGGCCTGGCTGGTAAACAGTCAGGCAGCCTTTTGAAAATGTCAAGCTTTGAGAAGTTCTTGGCCGGCCTCCAGGTTTTCTGCTTGCCTTCTTTATGTACTCAGCCATGCGGGAGCACAGATCAAGTACATAGTCCACTATATACTGTTTTGGAGGTTTGAGAGGTAACTCCCATCCCTCCTTCACCAGACGACACAAGGGGGCCCTAAATGGATGTCCAAACAGAAGTTCAAAAGGGCTGTATCCAACCCCCTTCTAAGGAACTTATCTGTAGGAAAACAGAAGGCAGGGTAGTAGGATATTCCCATTTTCACCTGAGCTTTTCTGAGAGACCCATGATCATACCCTTTAGGGTCTTGAATCTTTCAACAAGCCCATTGCATTGAGGATGGTAGGGTGTGGTGAATTTGTAATTCACTCCACACTCTTTCCACATTGCAGTTACATAACTTGACATGAAATTTGTACCTCTGTCAGTTAAGACCTCCTTAGGGAAGCCCACTTTGGAAAAAATTCCCAAGAGGGCCCTTGCCACTACAGGAGCTGTAGTGGTAATAAAGAGAATAGATTCTGTGTATCTAGTGGCATGGTCCACCACCACTAGAATATAACTGTGTCCAGATGTTGTGGGAGGGTTCATAGGATCAATATTAGCAATCCCAACTCTCTCAAAGGGAACCCCAACCACTGAAATTGGAATTAAGGGGGCCTTTGTGATGCCACCTGACTTAACACTGGCTTGGCAAGTGGCACAGGAGTGACACAACTCCTTAATGTCCTCAGACATATGTGGCCAGTGTAAGTGAGGGACAAGCCTGTCTTGCTTGCCCTAAGTGTCCTGCCAGAGGAACATCATGTGCAAGGGTAAGCAGGAAACCTCTAAACTTCTGGGGTATAACCAACCTCCTTGTGGCAACAGGCTTGGGGTCTCTACCCTCTGAGGAAGGAAGTCCTTCATTCCAATAGATCCACCGGGACCCATTGATATTTCCTGAGGCCTTAGCAGCAGCTTGCTGTATGAGGAGTTCAAGAGAGGGGCAGGTTTGCTGCTCCAACTCAAAATTGCTCTGGACGGGCCACCTGCCCCCAACAACTCAACCTGATCAGGTTCAAGTTCATCTGGGGCAGTACCTTCACAGAGGCTAGGATCCTCTCCCTCAAGAGACTGATCCTCCCTCTGAGTCTGAGAGGAAGGCACAGCCTTAACCCTCCTGCTCCCTGTCTTGGAAGGCACCTGGTCCATTGTTCCAGGATCCAGGGCCTGTTCAGTGGAAAGATGTTTGGCCTGAACCCTTGTTACAGCAAACACACTTGCAGAGATGCCTAACATTTCTGCATGAGTCCTGAACTCTACTTCAGCCCAGTCTAAAGTTTCAAAATCATTGCCCAACAAATAATCTACAGGTAGGTCTGAAGACCCTAAGCGGGAAGGGTATGCCCAGACATGGGTTCCATGCTCACTGCACCACTGGATTCAAGCTAGCCTGGCTGATGAGGGGTGATGTCTGAAACCGGTCCTAGGATGCTTGTTTCTGGTCCATGGAGGACCTGGCTTAGCAGTTTAGGCTGGACTGTTCCCATGAGGAGCAGGGTCAAGACTGATTTACTTATGGCTGTGTCCAAACTAGGGTGGCGTGGTGAGCAAAATACCAATGGATTAAACCCAGATCGTTGTGACTTGGGGGGAATGTTTGCATTTTTCAGCATTCCGTCCATCATTTGTTTCTTTTGCTTTTGTCGCCCTAAGTGGGAAGGGTATCCCCAGACGTGAGTCCAGTGCTCACTGCGCCTATGAATTCAAGCTAGTTTGGTTGATGATGAATGATGCCCCGAAACCTGGGCCAGGATACTTGTTCTGGTCCAGGGATTACCTTGCTTAGCAGTTCGGGCTGGACTGTTCCCATGAGGAGCAGGGCCACGACTGATTTGCTTATGGCTGGGTCCAAACTGCGATGGTGTGGTGAGCAAAAGAATGATGGATTAAACCCAGATCTTTGTGACTGGGGTGAATGTTTGCATTGTTCAGCATTCCGTTCATCATTTGTTCCTTTTGTCACCCTAAGTGAGAAGGGTATGCCCAGACATGGGTCCCGCGCTAACTGCACCACTGGATTCAAGCTTGCCTGGCTGATGAGGAGTGATGCCCCGAAACCGGACCCAGGATGCTTGTTTCCGTCCATCATTTGTTCCTTTTGCATACATTAAAAGCAAACATAAACAGATCGCATGCAGGGAACTCCTAAGGAAAAACAATTCTAGAATTCAGTACATGTGGAGGGTGTGGAGATGAAAGGAGGACATACAAAGCAAAGTACAAACCGTACACCCTTTATGTAGGTATATTTATTATACATATAATTTTAGTAAAATCAAATGTAATGCCAGACCTAAAAAAAAAAGTTGTTCACTAAAGTATTTTGGGCAGTTGGAAGATACAATTTAGCCTATTATAATGATACTATATAGGCTATGCTCCAATAGGAGGACAAACAGAAGACAGACAATCTGGAACAAGGAAAGCCAACAAATAAGCAATCAAATGGGAGTGATAATAAAGCCAATCAATGGTAAGCAATAGGTGGATTGTAAGCCACTGTAAATGTAAGCTCAAAATGTCTCTTTTCCAATTTGGTAATTTCAAACTAAAAAGCAGGCAAAGTTAAACTGTTTCATGCAGTGGATAGTTCCACATATCCTGCAGAAGGCAGTGCATACAGAGAGAGATGAGGTGGCCTAACGGCCAGAGCTGCGGACCAACTCGCTGGGGAACCAGGTTTGAGTCTGGGCATGGGCAAAACATTGAATTTCCCCGTGCCTACCAAAAATAAATGTGCCCTTGTGTAACGTAACTGGTGCTCATTTAAGCCCCCGTGCCTACCAAAAATAAAAATGTGTCCTTGTGTAACGTAACTGGTGCTCATTTAATGCTCTGCAATACCTTCGGGTCGAGTTCGTGCTATATAAAACTGCAAAAAGAGAAAGTGGTCAATGGCTGTAGGTCGCTAAAACGAGTCCCTTTCGTGACAAACTACTACTCCCAGAAACCTCTTAAGAACAGCTTCCGGGTCACGTGGTGACACTGAAGGAGTCTGCGCGAGTTACTTGTGAATTGTACAGGCAGCATGGAGCCAGCGAAGAAGTGGCGGAGTCTGCCCAGCGGTCCCAGCTTGAAGCACCTCACCGACCCGAACTATGGGCTGCCAAAGGAAACCCAGCGCGCGGCCCTGCAGGAGCTCACCCGCGCACACATCGATTCCATCAACCAGGCGCTGGGAGAGGGACTGAGCCGCGCGGCGCAGGTGAGAGGGGCATGGGTGGGCATGATGCACGTGTACAGAGCAGAATCAGGGAGACAGCATCAGAAGAGCAGATTCATAAGATCTCACTTGTTCCAAGTGTCGTTGTTGTTGCTGTCCAATTATGTCCACTATGAATGTGGCATGCAGGATATTTGAACCCCCCACCCCCCCTCGTTATCTCAAGAGTTTACTTAATGATTCATCTGTCAATGTCTGGTGCACGCTAAGCCTGACCACCATGTGGCAATACAAAATAAATAGTGTTTGAAATACTGTCACTCCTTGCTGACTTACAAGATAAGTTCTCGGAGCTTTAATGGACAAGGCTCAATAATTACTTGACATAACTCAGTAAGGTACACAATTTTTATTGCATGACACATAAAGTACCATTCAGCTTGTTAACATGTTATCAGAAGATCTCACAGGTAGGGGTCCACGGTGAAATGGATTTATTAAAGTTATTGGGTTTTGACGGGTGAGCTCTTACTGTATTACCAGTGGCGTAGCCAATGAGTCATGGGCCCTGGTGCGAGGAAGGAAATGCCCTCCCCGGCCCCTGTTTGAACAGTGGAATACAGCTACCTGGCCTATGGGCCCCGGTGACACTGCACTTGCCTCACCAATGGTAGCTACGCTCTTGTATATCATTTGTCTGTGGTTCTTGCTGTCCGTTTGCGTTGGTTACTGCCAGTAATTCAGTTATTGGCCTCAAGCTCTACTGGATGCTGAAATAGGCAACAACTGTTCCCAAGAACTCAATTTGAAAACATATTGTATAATGTCTTTGACATACGTGACCCTTCCATATGTAATTATTCACAGATGTTTTTAATAATAATATATATTTTTTTTATAATGTTTTTATTGGTATTTACACATTACAAATTACATACATTACACATAATGGCAAAACATACATATTTGTGTTGGTATGGTTGCTTCATGCCATTAGTTGCTGGAGACATAAAACATAAAGTGGTGGTGGTTGTTTTGACAGAAAGATACTGATGATTGGAGATTGGGTTGGACTTGGGCTGTGTTGTCTTGAGGGAGTCTGTGAATTTGTCTGGTGTGGACCCTGGAAGTAAGAGCATAAGGCATAGAGCGTCAATTGGCATCCGATTGGAGAACTTTATCTATGGCGGTTTGAAAGAGTCTATGAATTTGTCTAGTTTGGTCCACATATCTCTGTGGGGGTGTCTTCCTGGCGTGTTCCTAAGAGTGGTGTAGTCTGCGCCTCTAAGGAAGATCATCCAGTTCAGCCAACCTTAGAAGGTGGCCTTGGAGGTGTCCTTCCAGTTTGTGAGTACTATTATTGTTGCCGAGGTGAGGAGGAAGTCGAGGAGATTTTTGTCTTCTTGGGTGGGGACTTCTGGTGAGATATGTGCTGTGACTATTGTGGCGAATGTCTCTCTGAGGGTGCATCCTAGTGTCTTGTTCGTAAAGTCTAGCACCTGTTACCAGAATTTTTTTACTTTATTGCAGCTGAAGATAAGGTGTTCAAGGTCCCCCTTCTCTATTTCGCAGTTCCAGCAGGTGTCATTGTCTTTAAGACCTATTGGGGCCAGGCGAGCTGGTGTCCAATAGACTTGGTGCAGTAGCCAAAATTTGGTCTGCGCAACAACAGGGGATATCATGTTCTTAGATGGGGAAGCCCACATTGTTTCTTGTTCCTGTTCTGTTAGTTTGCATTTTATTTGGGTTTCCCAATAGGCTGTTTTTTTGTCGTTGAGCTTGGATTTTGGAGGTCGTATAAGTTTGTATAGAAGTGATACTTGGTGCCCTGTCTTATTTATGTTTTCCATGAGCTGGAAGATAGAAGGGGTTTGTCTGTGTAGCTTTGATTTTGTTAGTGCTGTTTTTATGGCTAGCAAGTTGTATAGTTCTATATCTGGTAGGTTGTGCTTTGTTTTCAGGTTGTTGAAGGTGTGTGGCTTTCCTTCCTGTTCTAGTTGTACCGGGAATTGTATACCTCGTTCTTTCCATGTGCTCAGGTCTAAAGTATTCCTTCTGTATTTAATTTTGTGGTTGCTCCAGAGTGTCTCCCACTGTGAGTTTTTGATGCTGACTTCTAGGTTGCGGTCTAACCTCAGTAGCGCCTGTTTTGTGAACTTTAGGATCTGGTTGTTGTTGAGTGCTTGTTTGTTCGCTGTTAATAGTGTGAGTGGGTCGGTGTTGTTAAGCATGGCTTCCTCTATGACTAACAAGTTGGCGTGTATTTTTGTCTTGGCAGTACCCAGTGCATTCCATGTCTGGCTATGAACGCTAGTTGGAACGTTTTAAGATCGGCTAGGTTGAGCCCGCCTAGTTTCTTCCCTAGTCTCAGCTGGCGGAGACTTATTCTGGCTTTTTTCCCTTGCCATATAAATTTGTTGATCATTAGGTCTAGTTTCTTGTGGAAGTCCTCTGTCAAGGGCAGGGGGAGCATGTCCGCCAGGTAGTTTATTATGGGTGTTACCATAATTTTAATGGTGTCTATACATCCCCACCATGTGATGAATTTGGGTGACCATGTGTCTAGTAGTTCTTTTACCTTTCTCAGTGTGAGTGTCTCGTTCAGTTCTAGCGTTCCTCTTAGGCTTCTTTTAAATTGAATGCCCAGGTATTTGACGGCCTTTGGTTGCCAAGCTAGACCTACGTTGCCCAGTACTTCTCTCGTTGTGTGTGCAATGAGTGGCATGCAATCTGATTTGTCCTTATTGAGTTTGTAGCCTGAGTGTTTGGCATAGGTTTCTATTGTGTACATGAGTGCCGGTATGGATTGGGCTGGGTCGTTTGTTAGTATTAGTAGATCATCTGCGTAGGCTGCGATCTTGGCCGTTGTGTTGTTTACAGTTATCCCTTTGATGTCTCTGTTTGCTAAGGTGTCTGTGATCAGAGGTTCTAGTGCTAGTAGAAAGAGCAGCGGTGATAGAGGACAGCCCTGTCTCGTACCTCTTTCTAGGTCGAACGGGGCAGATGACCCTCCGTTTATGGCTATTCTTGTTGTTTGCTTTTTATATAGCGCCATGACTTTCTTCGTGTACGCGCTCCCTACGTTGTACGCCTGCAGGCACTTCTCTAGGAAATGCCAGGAGACCCTGTCAAACGGCTTTTCTGCGTCTAGCGTGATTGCTACTGCAGGGTGGAGTGAGTTGGAGGCGTGTTCAATCACTTGGCACAATAGTCTGGTATTGTCATGCGACATACGAGATTTCATGTACCCTACTTGCGTGTTTCCTATTAGCTGTGGTAGTATTTTGTTAAGTCTGGTGGCTAGTATTTTTGCATATATTTTGCAGTCAAGGTTAATTAGCGATATGGGGCGGTAGTTTTTGGGCCATTGCGGATCCTTACCTTCTTTCGGAATGACAATTATGTCAGCTTGTGACATTGTTTCTGTTATTGTTCCCTCCTCTGGAAAACGCCGCCTTGTAAAAGGATGCTGTGTAGCCGTCTGGTCCAGGTGCTTTGTTGTCTTTTATTGAGTTTATGGCCATTGCTATCTCGTTTTCTTTGAAGTTATGGCCTAGTGTTTTTGCTTCCTCCTCTAGTAACTTGGGTAGTTTGAGTCTCTTTAAGCACTCCGCTGTACCTGCCTTGTCAATGTTGTTGTCTTTTGTGTATAATTCTTTGTAGAACTCCCTGAAAGCTTGTAGGATTACTTTATGGATTGTGTATGTTTTGTTTTGCTGGTCTGTGCTGTTAGATATGCTGTGCTGTCTTTGCTTGCGTTTGAGGTATGACGCTAGTATTTTCCCTGCTTTGTTTGCTTCGCACAGATTGATCTGTTTGTACTTCCTGATCCACAGTCCTGCCCTCTCACTAAGGATTCTGTTGTATTCATATTTCTTTCCTGTAAGGATTAGAATGAGATTTGAGTTTGAGGTGTCGTCTATGTGCTGTGTTTCTAGATGTTTAATGTCTCTTTCTAGCTTGTCTAGCTGCGATTTTGCTTCTCTGTCCCTCCTGGCCTTGATTTCTATCAGGTTTCCTCTGATGGTTGCTTTCAGGGCCTCCCACAGGCATTTCGGGTCAGTTTCCCCTGTGTCGTTTTCCATTATATAGTTTTTGATCGCTCTTTCAATCATGTCTTTGTCCTCTTGCTTCGTAATCGTTATATTGTTGAACCGCCATTTGCGGGTAGTGTGGTCATTGTGCCTGCCTGTCAGGTGTAGACTGATGCAAGAGTGATCTGAGACCGTTCTTGCTGCTATGTTTGTGTATTCTGTCAGGTGTGTATGTGCTATTGAGATGAGGATGTAGTCGATTCTGCTGTATGTTTTGTGTGGGTTGGAGTAGAAAGTGTAGTCTGGGTGCTGTAGTCTCCATGGGTCTTGTAACTGAAATCTGTTGCAGATATTTGTCAGGGTGTTATGGGAGGTCGGTGGTCTTGTCCGGATGTTTAACAGTCTGTCTGGTCTAGGTCTAAATTGAAGTCCCCTGCTACTATATTCAAGGTGTTCGTTTGGTTCTTTTCTAGCTTCCTGTTTACCCCCTCCCAGAATGTCGTGTCGTCTGTGTTGGGTGCATAGATGTTGGTTACTGATATTGTTTCTTCTCCCCATTTGAGTAGAGTGTACAGAGGTCTGCCTTCGTCGTCTTGTCCTACCCTTTCGATTGTTATTTTGGACTTAGCATTCACTAACGTGGTTACTCCTCTCTTTTTCCCTACTGCTGGTGAGCAGGCTAGCTGGCTTATCCATCTTGCTTTGAACTTATTCGCTTCTTCTGATGATAGTTTGGTTTCTTGCAAGAGGATGATATCTCCTTTTGTTTTTGCTAGGTAGTCTAAAATCTTTTTCCTTTTAACGGGGATGGTTCAGGCCCTTTACATTCAGCGATAGGACCTTAAGGTCGGATAGCAGTGTGTCCTTACTACCCATTGTCGTTGTGTGTTGATCGTTCTATGTTCAATTTCTGAATGCCTGGGAAGTAATTTTTGTGCCTGATCTTGTTAGTGGTCATAGTGTATCTGGGTGGATCTTTGTTTCTGTCTAAAATGCGATTATAATCAGGATATGACTAACGTGACGGACATTACAAAACAAACATAAATGAGCTCTCCCTCCTTTTACCCTACCCTCCCCTCCCACCCTTCCCCCGCCTTCTTCTTCTGTGTCGTGCTGGAAGCGTGCGACAGCAAGGTCCTCTGCCCCCCCGGTACTTTATATGGACTGGTTGACGATCATGTTATAAAGTTTCTTCAGTACCCCCTTCCTAGGCTTTTCCGCAATTGTCTAACTTTAGTGTTCCCGGTTCTCCCCATGGACCCATCATTTAAATCTCTTAAAGGATATGTTTGTTATTGGTCCACGCCAGTCTGCTTAGTGTCTCGTGCCGGTTCTTGTAGATCCTTGTTAGTTGTTAGCTTTATAGTTCTGATGGAGGTCGACACGTTGACGTGCTTGAGATAGATCCGTTGGTTGATGTGCTCAGTTCCGATTCCGTAGTTGAGGTAGATATGTTTATTGATGTTCACAATGTTCAGTTCCGTTTTTTTGATTGAGGTAGATATGTTGATTGATGTGCTCGGTGTTCAGTTCCATTCCCTTGAGTGAGGTAGATACGTTAGCTTGAATGCCTGATGCTTGGTCGCATGTTGCGTGTTGGTTCCTTATCATGAGTTCTTTTGTGTTCTTTAGGCTTAATCTTGCACGTTATCCTGTGGCGCTCTTCTTTTAGAAGAAGAAGTCGCCAGTTCCATTTCTTGTGGTTCGGTTGTTGTTAGGTACTTCGATAGTTCTGTTGGGTCATCGAAGGTTAGCGTTGCTTATTCTGAATTTCGTTGGGCCGACAAAGGAGTAGGTGATATTTTTTTTCCTTAGGTTTTCTCTCTGCATTAGAAATCCTTTTCTGATGTCTACTGTAATTTTGGAGTAGTCTTGCGTCAGGATGACCTTACTACCGCGCCACTGCAGGTTAGGGTTTTTCCTCACGACTCCGAAAATGGCTTCTGTTTGGTGTGAGCGTAAGGGCTTGCATATTATTGGTCTTGGTGTTTGCCTGTTGCTCTGTTTGTACGCGGGTACTCTGTATGCCTTGTCCAATTCAAAAGGGTTTTATAACTTTAGATTTGTTAGTTTTGGGATTAGGTCTTGTAGCATTGCCACACATGAACCCGCTTTGTCTTCTTCTCCTTCTGGTATGCCAAGAATTCTTATGTTTCCTTTTCTCTGTCGGTCTTGGAAGTCCGCTGCTTGTTTTTGTAGGTCTGTCGTAGCTTTGGCAATGTGACCCATTCTCTTACTCGGTAGGTGCGATTTCTCTTCGATGTCGCTCACTCTCTGCTCGACTGAAGATAGACTGTTGTTAGCAGAGTGGATGTCTGCTCTGCATGCCGCTAGTTCAAGTTGTATGGCATCGATCGTTTTTTTGGTAGATTTTGCCAGGTCGTGGACTTCTGCAAGTTTTTTGAGTATACTATCTGCGTGCTGCTGATGTCTGTCTTCTGTTTGAAGGGAGACTCTGATGTGCTATCCGCCTTCAGCTTTTTTTGTTGTTGAGTCGCCTTTCCATCACTCCCTGCCATCTTGCACAGCCCTCTTTTGGTTTGTAGGAGCGCAAATCTTTTTTCGTTGCCAGGTGGAGGAGGTGGTGTAGTTTTCTTGTTTTGACAGCTGGCTTTCTCTGCGTTTGGTGACGGGTATGATTTTGAGCGGGTGACTTTTTCTGCACCGCTGCTTTCTGTTCTTGGTGCACTCGTTGTTACTGCTTTGAGGGCTTTCTTTTCTCTGGTCTCTTAGGCTTTTCCTCCCTTTTTGCTATTTTTCTTGTCCTCAACTTTCCGTGTACCTCCTTTACTTGGTGATCCACTTTCTGTACACCTTTACCTGTTGCCCCCTTGGCCTTTGATCTCCTGCAGCGCTGGTCGCCCTTTTTCTGCTCATTGACCGCACCTTTCCGTGTGCCTCCTTAACTTGGTGTTCCACTTTCAGTACGCTTTTACCTGATGCCCCTTTGTCCTTTGATCTCCTGCGGCGCTGGTCGCCCCTATTCTGCTCACTGACCGCACCTGCTCTGTTTCTCTCCGAACTCGGCCTTCATGTAGGCAAATCTTTGATGACTCCCCTTTTGGTGGGGCGTTGCTGCCTCTTATGCGTTTCTGCCCTTACCCTCCGGTCGGGCTTCTGTGTGCGCTTAAACTGGCCGCCCTCTGTGTTTGGGATTTCGTAAAAAAAATTTTTTCCTGGTCTCTGGTGTGCCCTGTTGTCGCTTGGTCCGTGTGCTTGGTAGGTTTCTCTGGCTTAAAGTGTTGCGCGTTGTCGCTTGTTTTTCCGAGCGCTAGGCTCTGCCTTACTTCGGCTATCGTGAAGTGATCGCGTAGCGTTTGCCTTCTCAAGATGGCCGCCTCGTTTCCCGGTGTCTTCTTGTGAGATTTCCTTTCGGTGGTGGACAGGTGGGCATTGACGCTTTAACGGTATGTAGGTGGGTTATTATGGGCAGATGCGTATGGTTGTGGCTGTGTTTGTAGGTACAAAATGTCGAAAACGTACCTTTGCCGACACCGCCAAGAGTCAAGAAGTGCAGCGGGGCCATTCTCACGGGCCAGCACCACCGGACGCCACCAACACCTGCGCCGCCGTCCCGGGACTGCAATTCCCGTTATCCTCAGCGGCGGCGCGCACAAGTGACGCGCCAGGAGGCGCATTTAAACGCTTGGACACCCGCTTCGAAGCCCGGGCAAAGGGCGGACCGTCTGTGGCCGTCCGGGGCTGGCCGCGGCTGGGCTGGGCCACCCCCCGATAGTGTGGATATTACCAGGTATTAGGTCACTTCCCTTGTTCCCAGCAAACCAACAAGTGTAGTCTTGGGTGATTCCTATATTAAAGTGTGTTTCCTCATGCCAATGACAACTCGTTCTGGGAAGAGTATGAGGGGGGGGGGCGGCTATGTTTGTGGCACAATGGACCAGTTTATCACTCAAGCTTTTTCAGTTATTGAGAAAGAGATTGCCCTTACTGAGCGCCGCATCTCTCTTGAGCCCCTTACCCATAAACGCTCCTCCCTGGGGCCCTTGGCACTGGCAGCCTCTCCTGTTCATACAGCCGAGCTCTCGGATATTGCTACTCCTAGTGCCGACCAGCTTAGATCAGGTGCTATAAGGGCCAGCCTGGATAGGCTTAATGCCCGGGTCCCCCTGTACAACCAGAGGTAGTGGCCGCCAAAAGCGTTAGAGCAGCATCTACCAAAAGGAAAAGAGCTATAAGCCATCAAAGGGGTAGCCATCTCAAACCTCCCAAGAAGTTTAGAGGAAATTGCTCTAAGGGTTGTGTGAAACTAACGGGGCTGGGGGCGGCGGTGAAGCAGATTTCCTCTGGGTCGCAAGGGATCCCCCCTCCTGGTGGCCAGTTGCTATGTACCCCAAGTGACCAAGAGAATGTTAACCCACAGCATACTCCAAATGCAGGCACTTTATCCCAGTCACCTCCTATCGCCCAAATTGAGAAACTAATGAAATCTTTGATACTCCCGTACTTGAAAGAGTGAAAGTCTTAACCGAGAGGCTGGATAGATTCGAGCAAGCCACTCTTGACAATTTCTTTTCACTCAAGTCCTTGATTAAACTACATTCTAGAAACCGGGAGGGTGGGTCGTAGGTGAAAAAAATCTCCCAGGTGGTTCCCTCTCCCTTTGGGGCGAGTGTATCTAAAGCATCAGGGGCAGCTCCTGTAGTTAACGTGTGTGCGGGGACTGCTGCTGATGGCCTTATTCAAACCAATGCCCCAATAAGTCCCAACCGCAATTCAAACTCGAATAGAGGGACTCAAGGTCCTTGTCAAAGCTCCCGTGCCCAGAGCAATATCATCAATAACAGTGTGGGAGGTAGAGGGGGCCTTAATTGTAATCCACCTGTTTCACCTAAAATGCCCGCCCGGTTGAGAAGGGAGCAACTCACCCCCCCCTTATTAACCTACCCCCTGATTGTCAGCCTTGCGTAGTGGTGCTTATCGGGGTCCCACAGCAGAAGGCAGGCAAATACGAGTCGTATGACGAACTTAAAAACAAAACTATATTTTGGTTACGGGAAAACAGACCTCTGCCTAGTTCACTTGATGGGCGGGTCCTTCATGTCAGACGGGTCAGCTGGGTAGGAAATAGGCCTAAGGACAGGTTGGGTGATTGCATCTTGGTCAATTTCAGGGATGTTAGGGTAGCAAGGTTTATCTGTAACCAACAACCTAGCCAAGGTAGTATAGGAATTAGCACTCATGATCTTAGCTATTTCCATCTCCACCCAGCAATCTCACAGAATGTTAGCTATTTTATGGGGGGGGGGATAGAGGGTCTTACCCCCATGATCTCCACCCACTTAGGCCCCACATCCCAAACAGAGTCCTTGGATCCAACAGGCTGGGGTGGGGTTGTTTACCTGGTGTTCACTCCCCTGATGAGAGGGTATCTGTTGTAGCCGACACGTCTGGGCGTTGTAAGGTGTTTGAGCATGGTGCACTCCATGGGCCTCTTTATCCCCTTTAGTTCCCTCCCTCACCTTTCTCAAGCCCCGTGAACAAGCTTGTGCTTGTTTGTTCCCAATCTGAGAGTAATTGTAGGCTGGTTGTGTCTGAGGGTACTCCACCGGAGTCCCGACCCGGGCCTAGTATGTTTACGACGCAGTCTCCAGTAGAACAAGTTATAGCAAATAGCGACGTAAGGGTTGTTAGCTGGAACATAGCGGGTATCTCCAGAAAATTAGATCTCCCAGACTGGAACATCTTTATTGAATCTTTTGGGATATGTATCTTCCAAGAGACTTGGTGTTTGGAGCCTTGTCACAAGGTTGGATATACCACGTATTTTGTTCTGGCAATCTCCCCTCCTACTGGGAGAGGTCGCCCCTCAGGAGGCCTCCTTATTTGGGTCAGTATCTCACTGGGCTGTCATATTAGGCACAGAGAAACTAACTCTCCCGATCCATTAAGATTATCAGTTAGAAGGCCCCAGAGAGGGCGTACTTTGGAGTTATTCAACATTTATGCCAGGGGCACCAAAGGTGGCTCACCAGCCCCAACCATATCTGGGCTTGAAGACGACTTAGCCAGTGTAGTACTGACATGTATGTCATGGTTGCTGGGGCTCTTAATTGCACAGAAGCCTACCGAAGCCAGCACTCCTGACTTCAACAGAGAGGAGTTTGATCTGAAGCGTGTGTGACTTAGAGGGCCCCGACGAATACTGCACCGACCTCCAGAACTGACGCCTGTGGAAACCGTGCTTTCGAAAGCTCAACGAGAGGTCGCTGACTCCCTGCATTTCTAAAAGGTACTGTTTGCAGGTCTTCCTGACACCGTAGCTGACCCGCAACGCCGTGGTCAGCCAGAACTGTTCGGATTTGTTTGTACTTTCGAGCCCCTTTCGGCAGATGACATCTTGGGAATCTCAGATGAGGACGCCAGGAGGGTTATTCCATCTACATCAATCTCGCCCATAAAGAGGTGGTCCCAACGGGCCATCCAGCTTAACACTCTAACTCTGGAATATGGTCTAAGAGCGGCGAATGGCAGATCAATATCGGACCCTTGTGGAGCACACACTTTCAACAGGGTAGACCATACATCGAGGATGGATTACATCTTACTCTATTTCAAGCTCTGGGGCCTTATGCGTGATATGGAAGTTCTGTCCACCACGGACAGTGACCATAATCCATTATCTTTGATCTTGCACCCCATGTGGTCGCCCCCAAATGGAGTGCAGGAACCCTCTGTGCTGTGGTCAACTGGAGAAGTTTGTCCCTCAAATTGTGGGAGGTACCTCAAATGGTGTATGGTTGCCCTGGATGAGGGGAAGGTTCATAACATAGGGGCACTTTTGGAGAAGGCCTTGTCCAGCCTGGACTCCACCCCCTTGGATCCCCCGAGGTATCCTTGCTCTTTTGTGATACCATCAATGCCCTGGGAAAGTTATTTTTAATAGACAGTCGGGGCGCCGCCGGAAGGGAGTGTCGGAGACCTAAGGGTAATCCGGGCTGGTATTCCAAAAAATGTCTGCAGACGAAAAGAGCACTATTGAAAGCTGTTAAACTTAGGGGACCTGAGTTGATTCGTGTGGCTAGGAAGGAGTATAAGCATTCTATCAGTGAAGCGAAGAAAGAGTGGGAGGACCAGTTCTGGCGTGATATGAAGGAAGCTAGTGCGGGGAGGGACTCCAGGGGTTTCTGGGATCTAGTAAGGACTGGGAATAGGCCCGTTGATACCCACATAACATGTAACATCTCTGAGGAGGCATGGTTTAATCATTTCTCTCTCCTTTACACTACCAATTTGGTTGTAAGGCAGGGGCAGATTAATTTACCACCATTGGGCACCTCCGGGATGAGTGAAGATCTTTCCTTTACAGCCAAGGAAGTGGAGAATGTGATAACATCCCTAGTCCCAAATAAAGCAGCAGGCCCAGACGGGCTACCGGGGGATTTGCTCTGCCTTAATCTGAAAGAATGGGGGAGGCTTATTTCATCTTTGCTTAATGCTACTTACCACGGTGCGGCAATCCCAGACTCATGGAGGGGAGCTGAGGTCGTCCCGATCTTTAAAAAGGGGTCGGGACGACCCAGCTAACTATCGCCCCATAAGTCTAATTGATTCAACCCAGAAGGTTGCAGGAAAAGAAGCCATTGGGAGAGTGCTCCAGTGGGTAGATGACAATAAAATCCTCTCTGACTTCCAAGCAGGCTTCAGGTCAGGTACCGGGACTATTGAGCAGTCATTTAGATTGCTGCTCCTTTACTGAAAGGTGGTTGTACTAGGCAAAGGCAGTCTTTATCTCGCTTTTATTGACCTAAAGACTGCCTTTGACCTGGTGCCCCGGGATCGCCTGTGGGAGGTACTGTCTGACTTGGGGATGCCCGCCTATATATTGTCTCTACTGGTGAAGCTCCATGCAGGAAACTTCGCGCAGGTCAGGTGAGGTAAGCAGGGCCAGAAGACTGCCAGAATCCAAGTGAATAGGGGTGTCCGTCAGGGATGCGTTCTTGCCCCCACTCTGTTCTCATTATATGTGAACGGAGTGGTGGAGCACCTTTTGAAAAATCCATCTGACGCACCATCCCTTGCGGGCAAGAGAATACCAACTCTCCTATTCGCTGACGATACCCTCCTGATCTCTAAATCCCCGGTGGGTTTACAGAGCCTCCTGGATAGTTTCCAATCATTCTGCACAAGTAGGGGGCTTAAAATGAACACAGAAAAGACAAAATATCTGGTACTCAACCCCCCTAAAAAGCTTGGGCGGCCTCCTGTATTAAACCAGGTGTCCCTGGAAAGGGTCAAGGAATTTGATTATTTAGGTATCCGTCTAACCGACACTATGCGGTGGAACTCCCATCTCCATAAGATGTTGCTAAACCACAAAAGGGTTGTGGGGGCTCTCCTGAAAGAACAGCGGTAGTCCCCTTTCAAACCCATTGCCCCTGTGATAGATATATATAAGGCGAGAGGTGTTAGCGCAGCATTATATGGGGCAGAGCTCTGGGGAACCCACAATATTGATCAGCTATCCTGTTCCGAGAACACATTTTTGAAGGACCTGATGGCTCTCCCACAAAGTATCCCGACGCTACCCCTACTACTTGATATGGGATGCTGCTCAATTAAAGACCAGGCAAAACTGCGTCCACTACTACTCTGGGCCCGATTTTGGAGGGTTCCCGAACTCGCCAGCTATGCGGAAGGTCTGTTGGAAGTATTATCAATGCCTGGTTGGTCCAAAATCAGGTGGCTCAGGGACGTTAAATCCCTGCTTGGGGAGTTGGGGCTCGGGGAAGCTTGGCTTACTAGATCTGCCCCCCCAAAAGCTGTCCTTAAGAAGATCTATTGGAACTGGGTATCGGAAAAGAGCAGCATTGACCCCAAACAATGTAGAGCAACTAGTGAGTTCCTCAGGATTAAGGATATGGCCCTCCGCGAACCCTATCTTGATATAATCTTAAAACCTATAGATAGGGCTTTGTAATTTAAGTTTAGAGTAGGTATGCTCCCAGTGGGTGAATTGACTGCCCGCTGGAAAATCCCGGCCCAAACCTCACCTTTTTGTATATTTTGTGCGCCTAGGGTTGAGTCTATTGCCGACTTCCTATTTGAATGCCCCGCTTATAAATCCCCGAGATCTAGGTGGCTAAAGCCATTGTGTAGGGAGTTGGGCACCAGACACCACATAGTCGCACTGCGAATCTTGACGTCCGACACCCGGCCCTTGTTCGTGTGCGGTATGTCAACATTTTTAAGCTGGGCTTGGTCGATCAGATCTAAAAGGCTTAATGAAATTGTTTAATCATGGTCATTGTAGCTAGACCTTCTTAAGTAACTTATTGATGTCATTTGTATTATATTATCTAATCTTGTGGATGCATTTTACATGTTTTGGTTTTTAACTTGTGCTATGTAATGCTTTTAAAGATATGTTTTATCGAAATAAAGCCTATTGACTGACTGACTGGTACAAAATAATCTTCTGCTCCTCCCAGTCTATGTGGTCTATGCGGTCTATGCTTCCGTTGTTGTTGTGTGTTTTCTTAACATGGCCGCCCCCATAGAGCTAGTTTTGCTTTCGCTGATGCGCTAAAAATCGCGGGTGGTGTTTGTATTGTTCTTCGAGTCTTTTGGGTCAGGGGGTTCTGTTTCTCGCTTAGGGGAAGCCCAGCACTGACCTTGTGATCTTGAGCTCTTCTTGCGGCGTTACAAGGGTTTCTTGCACTTTGTTCTCTTTAGATCGAAGCCCCCATCTTTTCTGTGTCGCCTCTGCTCTCCTGGGTTTTCTACGAATTTTGGCTTCTTTGGTCTACTTGCTAGGAATGCTGTTCCGTTCGCGCTGTGCTAGGCTGGTTCCGGTTGTTCATAAGATCTCACTTGTTCCAAGTGTTGTTGTTGTTGCTGTCCAATTATGTCCACTATGAATGTGGCATGCAGGATATTTGAACCCCCACCCCCCCTCGTTATCTCAAGAGTTTACTTAATGATTCATCTGTCAATGTCTGGTGCACGCTAAGTCTGACCGCCATGTGGCAATACAAAATAAATAGTGTTTGAAATACTGTCACTCCTTGCTGACTTACAAGATAAGTTCTCGGAGCTTTAATGGACAAGGCTCAATAATTACTTGACATAACTCAGTAAGGTACGCAATTTTTATTGCATGGCACATAAAGTACCATTCAGCTTGTTAACATGTTATCAGAAGATCTCGCAGGTAGGAGTCCACTGTGAAATGGATTTATTAAAGTTATTGGGTTTTGACGGGTGAGATCTTACTGTATTATCAGTGGCGTAGCCAATGTGTCATGGGCCCTGGTGCGAGGAAGGAAATGCCCTCCCCCGGCCCCTGTTTGAACCGTGGAATACAGCTACCTGGCCTATGGGCCCTGGTGACACTGCACTTGCCGCACCAATGGTAGCTACGCCCTTGTATATCATTTGTCTGTGGTTCTTGCTGTCCGTTTGCGTTGGTTACTGCCTGGCATACCAGTAATTCAGTTATTGGTCGCAAGCTCTACTGGATGCTGAAATAGGCAACAACTGTTCCCAAGAACTCAATTTGAAAACATATTGTATAATGTGTTTGACATACGTGACCATTCCATATGTACTTATTCACAGGTGTTTTTAATAATAATAAAAATTGAATTTATAAAGCGCCTGGTTACTTCTTAAGGAAGTGTCCCAGCGCTAAGGTTTTGCTCCAGGAACCAGATACACACCAAAAACTGATCACTTATTTTAGGCTAAACCGCCAAGTTTAACATTTTTTTGAAAGGATAATTCTATGACCATAGCACATGGCTTTAAGACACGCTTTTTAGGTCTCGCCTAGAGCGTAGCGCGCAAGAGTTGCTCTAGGAGAGGGCTCTTGGAATCACTTAAGACTTCCAAGAGCCTTCTCCGTGTGGGTGTGCCTCCTCCCATACATCCCATTTGCCTTTGCGTGTGGCTTTCAATAATTGAAAGCACGCAAATACCCAATGACAGGTGCTTGTCCCGCCTCTCCTCAAAACTTGCGATCCCATGACCTAGGGGTCTTGGGAGCGCGCAGGGTGACATCTGTTCTCGATCAGGTTTTGATGGCAGCTGCATCAGCTGCATTCCTTATAGCGCCCATGCCCACCACTCCTGGGCTTGCTGGTCATATATCTTCTATGTGTTTGCCTCGAACTGGACTAGCGCTAGATGTGTGCAGTACGTAGGTGCCTTGCGTGCCCAGTGCGAGGTAAAACATAGAAGGGTGTACAAATAATATATAACTGATTTATAAAGCTGCATGCAGAGAAATAATAGTCAAGGCAGAATAGGATAATAGCTGAACGCTCTATATGCAAAGCTCAGACCATGCCACGTTGTTCTTGCGCCAGGCTGTTTAATGCGAAGAGTCACCAGTGCATAAACGCTCTGCGTTAGACGAGCACATTCACTCATTATGCAGAGCTTGCTGGTTTTCTTGGGTACCTTCAGAAGTACGTCATTCGGAGTCAGAAAGTGGAGCTTGCGCGGATGATTAGCTCTGACTGGCTGTGGCTCAGACCGTACCTGCCAACGAATTCAAATGGCGGGTGAGTCCCCATTTTGGGTACATAGAAGGATACTGGTTGTGGGGTGACTCTGATATATTGAGAAACTCTGATTCCGTCAATTTGCAACTACACTGGCTCGGTTCGAAGGCACGGAAGGAATGTGCGCCATAGAGCTACTGACTTAAAAGAGAATGAACTACACTACTGCAGCCACTGTCTGTTCTCCACTTTGGCTCCACCCCCTCCCAGTTGCAACTGCTACTCCTCAGTCTGCATGTAGAGTGTCCGGGGCAGTTGCACCCAGCCACGACTTGTATCTCATTCTCTAGCACCGAGCCGCCCGCCAGACACTCGTGAAGTCCACCGCCCCCTAACCTAATAACCTGTGATGTTTCTTCCACACAACTGCTGTTGAGCTGTTCTTGGCATTCATCTAGAATGGCCAATCGTTATTCATACCGGGTGCCGTGACTTATTGGGGTCCCTCCTTCAGTTAAGCACGGTGTTCCTTACCATTGCGGGTCACGTGTGATGTCTCCATTGTCACTACCCCGTGGTCTTACCCTCCCACTTTTCTTGAACTTCTCCCCCACCTCACCTGTCAGTCGCTCACATTGTTAGTCTTCGCCCTGGCATTTGAGCTGCAGACTACATCGGAGCCCGTACCCTGTAGGCACATTCCGGGTATCTACGGCAAATACCACCCATTCCCCGAAGGACTCATGTTTGCTAATCTGTTGCTTCTCATTTTTGGATGCATTATCTACCGCCTGGTACCTGTAGAGCAATCACCTGCCAGGGGAGATATGCCCACCTTTTCGAGCTGCACTGTTGCCATTGGAGTTGAACTGCAGATAGTTGAGGAAAGTAGAGTAGAATGGCGAAGGGTAAAATAAATGTATCTGAGAATAATTCTAACATTCAATAAATCCATAACCTTTTTAGGTGTCGCCTAAGCTATCGCTTAAGCGATGCTCTGGCGAGATATTAGGTAAGGGGTTTTTGAAAGTGCTCCTAAATCGGGTACAGTGCATGTGTGCCGGGCGCGCGCACCATTTGTCAGCCTGCAGCCTTTGGGAGCACTTTCACGGCCGCTTTGATGTTCTCAGAAGCCGCACAGCCACTGAGAACATCAAAGCGGCCGCGAAAGTGATCATTCTTCTCTCATTCCTTTCATAGTTAACGTGCATTGGCTGAAAAATTCAAGCCTTAAACATTAAAACTGTTTGATTTATGCGGGGCAGTATGCATTTAGGTATGTTTTGGCGTGTGTGTTCACGTAACATGTGACGGTAACTTAAGCATTTCTGTTATGTGGAGCCTTTCCTTTGAATGTTCTTATGTGGTCAGAACTTTGGTGGTGGTGGTTGGTGGTACATCATGAAACTCCACTTCATACCACTCCACAAAATACCATTCCACATAATTACACTCCAAACAACACAATCCCACTCCATATAATTACTATCCACATAATTCCACTGCATATCATGCAACATAATTCCAATTCACAAATCCACTCCACACCACAAATTCCATGCCACACAATTAGACAACTAACTAATCCAACCTACATACTTCCACAATACACCACATACATACACATAAGTAAAAAACATTGCCATTTCCAATGCTAATAGCTCCAACTCTAACAAATGCGAGCCTGACCCAGCGCATGCAATGCTCTGGCGAGACTTTTAGTTTAGTGAGCTTCAAAAAGCCGACCACAGCTTTTTTTTGTGGTCTAGAGCATGCGGTTACGCGCACAGTTATGCGGGCGCCATCTGGCTATCCTCTCGCTTGCTCTCCCAAGCACCTCACTCCGCCCCTCCCCCACCACAGAGCACGTCTGGCGGCCGCGCGTTTTGTTTTCCTTTTCGCACTCTCCAGCCTTATGCTTGTTCTTCTTCTCTCACACTCACTGTGTATTTCATCGTCCCCTTTCCATCCCGGTTCGCCTCTGCTCTTACCCACAGGATTCACTCTGCCCCCCCTTCCATGGGCATCCGCTTTTAAGCAATGCTTGTTTTACCGGAGCGCTGCGCTATAACTTTTAAATAGGCTCCGTACCCCACTGCACAGACGCCCGCAAGCCGGTCACTGTCTTAATTAAAGAAATCTGGTTTACATCCTGCTTATGGCGCCTGTCACTCAGTCTGAGCACACTAGCTGAGAGTAATCGGCATCCGCTTTTAAGCAATGCTTGTTTTACCGGAGTGCCGCACTATAACTTTTAAATAGGCTCCGTACCCCCCTACCTGCCCCACTGCAAGGCGGGTGCTGTCTTAATTAAGTAAATCTGGTCTCATATTTACATGCTTTAATAGCGGCCTTGTGTCTCGTTTTGCGCAGCTCACCCAACTTGTTTATTTATTTACATCATGCTAAATAACGGAGGCCACGAGTCTCGTTGCACGCGACTCGCCCAACACATATTTTTTTATTTACATGCTAAATAATGGCAGCCACAAGTCTCGCGCGTGGCTCACTCAACTCGTTTTCAAAAATGTTTTTATTTAAATGCTAAATATTGGCTGCGCGTCTCATTGCATGTGACTCACCCAACTTATAACAACTGCACTCTTCCTGGGGAAAACATCTTGACCCTCTCATATTTGGTTGAAGTAGAATCCCCTGCAGACGATCTCTGGGTTACAAAAACTTTCCTTCGCGCTGTCTGTGTCGATACGACCCCCACCTATCCTTCAAACAACACCTGGGCGATGAGCCCCCAACTTCCTTGATGTGCTGAAGTACCCGTGCCGCATCTTGCGGCCCTCTCTCCAACACGCCACGCCACACCAGTAGGTGACCAGTTCGCAAAAGGCTCTAATGCTGGAGCTCAAGTCCATGCAGGTGGAGCAAGTCGAAGGTTTCAGCATCACACTGGTGGACGAGTCTGAGCTCTATAACTGGGAGTTGGCGGTCTTCGGGCCCCCCAATACCCTCTACGAGGGGGCTTCTTCAAGGTAAACACCTCTACCCTTGTGTGCGCTGTTGCATGCTCATGTCACTGGGTAGCAGTCACAAACCCCGCCGTACATTGTTTATTTTGTAGGTTACCACTGGCGTAACTGGTGCTAACATGGGGATTACAAACATGGGGAATGCACGCCCAAATCTTTATTTAAAGCACAGTAGTATGTGCCTTTAAAGATCACCCTCACTGTCTCATTAATATTGGCCAATTCCACTGTTAAAAATTTAAAACAAAGCTTCACTTATTTATTGCATAGATAATTCTTATTGACCTAAATCGGTAGTACTAGGATCTGTTTTCTTTTGTTGATGGTTTTGTTGTAAATAAATGCAACGTAGTCCATATACTTTCTTGATGCTCCTTTATTCAGGTAAGATGGTAAGTCAAGTAGTAGAAGGAGAAACCCCACCAGGAGTGGCCTCCTGCCACTCAGCCCACATTCAACTCTCCGCAATTTCTATTCATCTCTCTCGTTCATCAAATCAAAGAAGGGAGATGTGTTATACTTGTCCCTGCTGCCCTGCTTAGAATGTGTGATGCAAGAGCCTGCTAGAATGTTCTGTGTGGATGTCTGGCAGTTGAATGTGGGCTGAGTGGCAGGAGGCCACTCCTGGTGGGGTTTCCCCTTTATATATCTTACCTACCATCTTACATGAATAAAGGAGCATCAAGAAAGTACATGGACTACGTGGCTTTATTTACAACAGGTTTCATGTGTGATTACTCTCTTGATATGAATTTGCACTGTATCTTTCTTTGACTTCCTCGTAAAACATACTTTATGGTTGAGGGGATGTTTGCCAAATAGCTTTCTGCTGCCCCAGTTAAATTACAAACATATCTGGAATCGAGCCATTGGTTTAAAAAATAAAGTACACATTAACGCATGTTCACAAACAAACTTCGGATTTTTTACGCCATTCTTAAAACAGACAACAAACTCTTGACTCTTTCTCCTTACCACACCTATATTGTTCCCATCCACGTCCCCAGTTCCGCAGCTACGTTTGGTAGGGTTTTGCTTACATCTGTCCGGCAGTGTGTACTATAATTTTATCGGATAGGTAGTTTGAGCTTCAATATATTTTCACATTTTGAATTGTCTCAAACTCCAGCACCATCATCACTTTCCCAGAAATAGTGAAAACTATTTCTGAAACAAAATAATTTTAAAGCTTAAGTAATGTTCTCTGACCATAAAATTATCTTAATATAACCACGGTTCCTGTGGTGTGTAGCCCCTCGTCCTGCGACTGAAGTTACTAGTATAGTTTTTTTTCTTGCAGGGTGAATACTTCCATAATATGCCTCAAAACAATGAAACTTGTAGAAAGATTCAACATTGGGTACCAACTATTGCCATTCGAAGTGTCCTTAAACATGCTCCAGAATCCACATTAGAAAGTGATTGTAGAGCTGGACAGTAGTTCAGTCTCTTATGTTTTGTTCTGCTCGTTGGCAATGGCGATTTGTTAAATTTGACAGGTTAATTTTGCATTTAGCGTTTCATATTGCATCACATAGGAAAGCAATTTGACCTCTTTTACTTAAGTGGCTCCTATCTAAGCGTTACATGTGAGCGCCGTGCCCTTGCAGGCCTCTGCTATCCAAACGACTGTCTTGTCCTGGCAATGTGGAAAGTTGCTTAGGAGAAGTAAGGCTGGCAGTAACTGCTCCTCTTTTACTGCCAGCCTTGCTTCTCGTAAGCAAAGACTGTAAGTGCAGGATCTCAAAACACATAAATAAAAGGCATTGTCATATACAATGCCAATAGCTCAAACTCTCGTAAACGCGAGACCTATTGCATTGCAAATGCTTTTTTTTTTTTTTTACGATTCTCTGTTACATGTCTGTAGGCAGACATTGTTTCCAGTGCACACCATATACTTGTACACTACTTAAGGTCAGACCGTTGCAATGAATGGATGGCTTTGTCTAACTTGCTTGGTTTCTCTACATTTGTTGGCTTTCCTCAATATTCGTTTTTTAGGTCTCGCTCATGCGCTGCATAGGAGGGCCTTTAGCCATCGCTCTGCTCATTTTCAAGCACATGCTTGTGGCGGCATCCACCTTGCAGGAGCGAGCATGGGCGCACCACAAGCACGAGTGCAGTGCTTGAAAATGAGTAGACTGCGCACACACGCACGCACCACTCCCGGGCTCACCTCTTGCTCCCCCTCTCTCTCACGCACATTCCTTGTTTTACTTCGATCCCAGGAAACAGCTTTAGGTTAAGGCTAACTTCATTTCTTCCATCTTGCCACTGCCTCCCATCTGCCTCCCTTCCATTTCTGTCGGCCCTTTGTTCTGTTTCATTCCCTTTCATTCACTATCATTACTGGAGCTTCCTTCACGTATCTCTGCCTCCCCTTCTGCTGCGTATGCTTTGTCCACATTACTCCATTCTCCACCTCTGAATTTCACTCCATGCCTCCTGGAAGCTGTGTGCCATGCCATCCCACAGAGTTCAAACGTTCCCCCTCCCGCCCCCAAATCTATGAAGGGATCCAGTGTCAGTGCTACTTTAAATTCCACAGCTAGGTCAGGGGGCGTCGGAGGTGAGCAAGGAAGCAGGATTCGGCGTTACTCTGGGCACTTTTGCTTCAGTGGTGAAGGTGAGGAAGCAATGAGAGACGGAGAGCAGCGAATGCAAATGTTTCTAGGAATCGTGTCAAACTCGTGAGGAGGGTCTACAGACTTCGAAATGTTGATCATACATGAAAATGCTTTAGACGGAATGAACGTGGTGGGAGGGTTACAGCAGAGCTGTGCATTTTTGTTTTTACAGTAGGCCGAATTCATGATCACTTTTGGCCTATGCAGATACTCTGTTGTTAACGTTACACATAGGATTGCGTAGGAAGGCTTAGTTATGGCTCTGGCTGCCCAAATCAGGACGCGGTAGCACGCATGCTTCCAAGCGCTGTTCTTCCAGTGAGAGCCAGTCTTAATGGCTTTTCTGTATTCCTTCTATGAATTCTGACTAACTGTAGGGGACATGTTTTCACGATTGTACAAGAGAAAGTAGCAAGCTAGAATTACGGATCTTTTTAACCGTTTCCGATGCTGATTTTACCACATTTGTTTTTGGTTTTACAGTTCTTTATTTTTTTTATTTTAATTATTCTTTTTTTGTACCAAATTGTGCTGATGCTCAGCCATTTACTTGCATCTGTGCATTTCGTGCTTATTACTTTTTACCTTTTGTATGCATTAATCTGCTGCTCTTGAGTAATGAAACTCGAGAGTGTGGTGCCAAGAAATTGATCCTATTATTTCAGAAGTTTCATTATCGTTTCAATCTCGCTCTTCTATTGCTGGTGACAACTATGTGTTTTGGTGCAGACAACAGTGCCCTTTGCACACCAGTGGGGAGAGTGAAACGGGCATTTCAGTGGTCCCTTTGCGTAAATTTCCAACTCACTGTCAGTATGGGCAGTCGTAGTGGCACTTTTGTGAAACAGGATCGTTTATATGATGAATGATGAGCAGTGTAGTCACTCACATCTATTCCACTAACCTGCGAGTGACAATGGAAGCAAGATTGTGCTTGGTAATAAATATAAGTAAAATAGCACACCCCGGAGGCTTATGGGAAATGGAGTTCACAAACTAGTACTGCATACTTTTTAGGTCCACTTTTCAGGTGCTCCAGGCTATCTCCAGAAGGTAGTTGATGACAGTTTTGTGACACATTAGGTAGTATGTTAATGTGCTGCATGGCCGAACACTTATAAGGTCCCAAAGGCGAGACCTATTGGCTATGCCAATGCTTGTTTGTCCTGGCCAGGAGCATTTCTATCTGTGTTGTAATAGTGAAAACTGTATCCTCACACTGCAGACTTTAATCCATTCCGTCTCTTACATTACAGTGCAAACGCATTTATTTATGTGTAGAGCCACTGGAATAATGCTGCACTTTTGTGTTAGTATTCATTATTTTATAATATTTAACCAACGTAATACTCTCTGGGCAAATATTTCACATCATTCGTACCCGTTTAACAACGAGGTACAGGAATAATCTACTGAATGGTGACGAGTTAACCTTTGCAAAGGGCCTTAAACTGCTTTGGAACACATTGCGGCATTTTTATTAACTTTTGCTCCTTATGAGCTACAAACCGTTTTTAATCTTAATTTTCAGATTATGTAGCAGACGATGGATTATGTGATAAAGGCTGCAAATTGATTGATATGCAAAACAAAGGTACAGCTGCAGAATCACATAATTCCAGTGTCATGGACATGAACCTATAGGTGCTCTGTAATCACAGTGATAGTTTTGCTGTCAGATGACTGGGCCTTTAAGATATGTCCTCTAATTGATAGTTATTCTGCCTGAGGCCTCATTCTGTAAAACATGTGTAACTGGCTGATGCTTAAGCCTGTTGCATGTCTGTAAACTGAAAGATCTTTCTACTGCTGCAGGGTTTCACCTGTAAGGCATCAGTACCACGTTTCTCGTGGCTCTCTTTCTTGAGCCTGTAAACGTCATTTGACTTTCTGTCTGGAGCCTGGCATTGTAAGAACTGTGGACCTAGGGAATATATTGGCTGTAAAATGGCTGACCTTGTAAGATATGTGTAAATTAAGGGACAATTCTGCCCTTTAAGCACGAGCATGTCAGAGAAGTGTAACCTGTTGTGTAGTTCATGTATCTGATGGTCTCCATATCCTGTGAGATACGTTTAATACTGATGTTTGAGCCTATTGGATCTGCACAGCACTGTTTAAAGGTCTGCTTTTTTTATGGTAGTGCCTGGCATATTTCTATATTTAAGGGCAGGGCCACCGGAATTATGCCATTTTGCAGCTGGGCATTCTTCGATAAACTATACTTTTGCAGCGTTTGCCCCTTAATCCATCATCTGTGGTATAATCTACAGGTGCTAAATACAAAAATGTTTCTCTTGCAATCGGATTCAAAAATTACTAAAAAAACGCGGCAATACATCTTTCCACACAAATGTTATTTGGTCAACTTTCAGTTGTTTACTACTGTATTTGGTTATTAAACTAGTACTAATGAGGTAACATCTTTTACACATAGTACGACTGTCTGGTGTGTGCACAGAAACACAAAATAATAAAGCAATGCAAACAGAAAATGTGCTGCATTATGCTGTCTAATTTGCCTGTTCCCAAAGCATATTTTAGTTAACCCTTCCACATAATTTGACCCTCCTCTGCTGTATGATTGCAGTGACCCTGTCTAAGCGATTTTTTTCAGATTTTAGAGACCTGATCCTGTAAAATATGAGTTACTTTTGGTATGCTGACAATAGACACTTGAATACTTTTAGGGCCTGACATAATCCCTTTAAAAGAACTTTCTGAAATCACATGGTAAACTTCTGCTCCCAATTTGCATGGTGGGTTGATGCAAACACTGCCACAAAAGAGGCCACTGGGGCTGACCAGCCTGCCATTCGTGAACTGATGCCTTTTGGACAAGCAAGGTATCATCTGTCATTCATACATAGGCAGCTTAATAAGCCTACCACCTAGGCTGACCTATAGATTTAAGGCACAGGTGTGCACCTTCTTGTTGCTTCAAACTGTTCCTATAAGTCATTTTTTTGGTCTTACCTGTGCTTGCTTTCTTTAGCTGTCTCATTACCCACCCAGCTTACCCATCCGCCCCCCGTTACCCACTCACACCTGATTGCTAAAGCCAGCACTAGCTCTCCCATAGGCGAGACCTATTGGCTTTGCCAATGCTTGTTTCAAGGGCAGCCAGTGCAATTTAGCACTGGCATGACCCGTAGGTGACTGGCTCGGAAGATTCAGCAACAAACAAGCTGCTGCATCCTAGACTCTCTGGAGTCTCGTCAATCCAGATTGTTAGACTCCAAGATACAGGACATTGCGATAGACTAGTCTAGACATAACCAGAGCCTGGACAACTGCCTTCATGGCATCTTCCAGGACGAGTCCCAGGATCTTCTTTAGAATTTTCAAGACCATGAAGCATTTACCTATTAGGCTGGTTATCTGACTATCAAACGAAGGTTTAGCATCAAATCAGATACCGAGGTTCTTTACTTTTGGCTTTGGGTCAGTTAGAGGCCCGACTGAAACTGGCTACTGCTGTGAACAAGTATCTCCAAGTCTTAAATTACTTTGTAATACAAGTTTATTCTTGGGAAAACATCTGCAATCTTCCAGCAAAAACTGTCTGGTAATTCCCAGGTTCAGGAGAGCCAGGTGGAGGGGAAGAGCTTTTTCAGTTGCAGCCTCTAAGCTTTGAAATTTTCTCCCATTATCGATCTCTGGACAAGACTCTCACCTTCTGTTCCATAAGGCCCTAAAAACATGGCTCTTCACTATTTAACTGTGAGGCTTCCTTATGTGCTACCTACGACTGCCGGCTCTATCTGTGGTGCCTTGACGCCTTTGGGCAAAGTTTGCGTTTTACAAGACTACCATTCATTCATAATGGCCTCATGCCATCGTTCCCTACCAGCCAGTAACACCACTGACTTAGTCTTGAATTCCTGAATGGAACCAACAATTAGCATTCTTAACATGACATATGTAGGATTCTCCCTGCAAGAAGCTACACCAGCCCAAGCTTTAACACGTCTCCCCCTTACGAATACAAACAATACAAAGCATATTGTGAAGAACACATATTATACCAAATTACACAAACTGACACATAACCCTTGAACCAAGAACTGAAACGTTCTCTAACAAAATATCTCAAATAACCCGGAGCCTTGTGAAACCTGTGTTCTCCTTGGTTCCTGTGTATCCCTTCTGGACACTGTCTCCATTAGCTCCACCTTACCTCCTTCACTGAAACCCTCTCTCCCACACTCCTCTATAGGCACTTGTCTGATATTGTTATGCAGGTGTGCTCTATCTTCCATTAACATGAAACTACTACGCCCATCTTACTCTTTCACGTTGTCAGACTTTGCATCCACTTCCCACGCCACCTTCCTCCAATTCCACTGTTCATCATTTTCCAATACTGCAAAACAGCTATCCACCGCCTCAACTTTGAACGCCACTCAAAACATTTTCCAGTCACCTGAAGTCCGATCTCACCTTTACATAGTCCCCACCTGCATGTTCCTTGCATTCTTCTTTCCGATTTCTCTAATTCTAATTTGGTCATCAGCCCCTTTGCCATCTTCAGTTCTTGTATCCAACAAACACCTCATTCAAGCTGGAAGCAACTTAGTACCAGCTTTCTTCCCCTCATTAACTCGAAGGGAATCTGTCCCTTAATACCACTCTTGGTTGTACGATATGCCCATACCAAGTCCAACACAGTCGACCTGGCCTAACTTCTGCTTTTCACAAGCCATTTAAATTGCACCTTTCACCATGCAGTTGGCTCTCTCAGTAATTCCATTGGCCTGTGGGTTGTGCAGACTGGTGCAAGAATGTCTGACACCATTCACTTCCAGGTGCTTTTTAATTTCCTCAGAAACCATTTGTGTCCCATTGTCAGTTATAATCTTATTGGGGTATTCTTCTATCCTGAAAATGTCCGTCATGTTTAATATAGTAGTTCTGGGTGTGATTTCCCTAAGGAACTGCCCCACCAACCATTTGGAGTGTACATCCACCATCCCCAAAGCAAACTTTAACTCTCGTGCTAAGTTTCCCAGTGGTCCTATAAAATCCATGCACTCACTGCCACACCTTTCCCACGTCTTCAACCACACCTCCACATGCTTATTTTCCTACTTGCAATCTTATTTTCACTTTTCATGCAATCTTTGCAATGCTCCACTCATACCTCAACATCCCCTGTCTATTCACTGTGCCACCAAAATATTTCGTGCAATCCTCTTATATAGGGAAACATCCTTTACAACGCAACTTTTACCACGCAGTGCCTTTACGATGCAACTTTTACAGCGCAAACCATTACAACGCATTGCGCTGGGGGGTGCTCTAGGATAGGGAATAAGTTTAATTTACTGTCCAACACCTTCCCTAGTGTCCACTGGGACTGGAGTTGGACTAGTAAATTAAACTATTCACTATCCAGCGCCCCAAAGCACTATGCGTTGTAATGGTATTCGTTGTAAATACCGCGTTGTAAAGGCATGCGATGTAAAAGTATGCGTTGTAACGTCATACATCCTCTTACATAACGTGCCCCAAATGTCCTTCGTGTGTTAACTTGAACAATTTCAGATACAGACTAACTGGGAGAATACATTTGTCCCCTCTCATTAGTAGATCACTTGCCACCACCGAAAATTCATCTAAAATCTTTACATAAGGTCGTGCTTGAACAGTCACGGAGCTTTCACTCCTGCTTCCATTTCTTATCAATGACACCCCTTCTTTCAAACTTCCACCGTCCCTTGATGGTACTCTTCTCTGGATGCAGCACCATGGGGGCACTCAAACACATCCTCAATACTCGCTATTGCACCCTCTTTTCCCCATCCTTCCGCATTCTCCTTATCCACTATTTCTCACTGTAGATAGACCCAACAAGCTATCTGCTTGAACATTGAACCCCCCTTGTATATGTTCCACTGAATACAAGTACTCTTGGTGCCGGGATGGCAACCTTGCCAACCTAGCCGAACCTTTTCCTGCCCCACCTAGCAACAATACTTTGAGAGCTTTGTGGTCTGTGCACAAAGTTACTGGTAAGCCCCAAATGTATGTACGGAAATGTTCCATCCCATCGTTGTCACCAAAATGTTGTGATTAAGTCTCTTCAAGTCTTCAATGACTTTGTGAAACAAGTTTATTCTTGGTAAAATGGCCTCACGCTGTCGTTCCCTAACAGCCAGCCACACAACCGACTTAGTCTGGAATTCCTGCATGGACCCAACCATAAACTTTCTTAACACGACGTATGTAGGATTCTCCCAGTAAGGAGCTACACCAGCCCAAACTACAACAGCCACTAAGCAGGGGACCACACTGATGGTTGCTTACCCAGGATAAGAACCTCAGTTTTCCACGTGTGCAGCTTGAGGCAACTAACGTTCATCCACTCAGCCAGTTCTGACAGGCAAGATCTTAACAGATCCACCGTATTGGCTTTATCCTAGGACAAAGAAGTGATAAGCTGCGTATCATCGGCGTACTATATGATGATAAAACCGTAACACGTGATAATTTCAGCTAAGGTCGTATGTAAAGTTTGAACAAAGTTGGGCTCAACGCAGAGCCCTGGGGCACCCCTGCTGCAGCAGAAAAACCTTGGATGAAACAAGTTTTTGTGTCACCTGGAAGGTGAGGTTCTTTAAAAAGGAACCAAGCCACTGCAAGGCCTTCCCTCCGATTTCACAATCGTTCAAGCAGAAGGCTGTGGGACACGGTATCAAAGGCAGCACTAAGGTCCAACATTAACAATGCAGTCATATTGACCTCGTCAACAATTTGACAAATGGATTCAGAGGCTAGCAATAGCGCGGACTCTGCTAAACTGTGGACGAAAACCAAATTGCGTTCCTTGGAGAAGTTCCTCTGCTACAATAAATCCTGACAGCTGTTGATTTGTTTCTCTGCCACTGTAAAAAAGAAGGGAAAGGGAGCAGAGAGATTCTCCTAATGTTTTTGGGCTTGGCAGGATCTAATAAGGGCTGTTTAATAGAGGAACTATGGTGGCATGTTTCAAACTCTGAGAAACCCGACCCAGCTCAAAAAAGCTGTTAAGTAAATTTCAGAGCATGGGTAATATAGCCTCCATCCCTCGTTTGAAGACAGCAGTTGAAGCAGTATTAGATGGAGCACCTGATTTAATAGCTGTCAGTGGTGAAAGCAAATTCCTCCATAGTTATAGTTTTCTTCATCCATTCAAATTACTGACCTTCATCTTCAGGGGGCTCTGTGATTCAGCTGTTGGGGGCTTCAGCAGGCAATCTGCGTTTCTCCTCCCGTGTCCCGTGGTAATCTCGCCGGTCCCCCCGCCGCTGCAGCACCTTCCATCAGTGCAGCGCGGCCGAGGGGGGGGGCTGCAGCTACCAGGAGCCTTAGCAGGGAAAACTGCCACCGCCCACACCGCGCCCAGAGGCACTTAAGTTTGGAGAGAGCCCCCGCGTCGCGGGACCGCGCGCGGCAAAGGGCGGGCCCTCTGTGGCCCTCCGGAGGCCAGAGGAGGACGGGCCGGGCCACCCCCTTGGTTCCCTACGACAGAAGGAGGTAAAATAGACTCATCTATACACAGCTACTTTCGCTTCATACCCAAGGGGCACTATTATGTGAAACATTGGACATCTTAGGTGCTGTTGCCATTCTCATTACAAACCTGAGAAAAACTACTACATCATGACTTGTAAGGGGGTGCCCAAATATACAATCCCTCAGAGGGTTTCGCGCAAGGGGACACTGGACCACTATGTGAACAGGGCAACACCTCCCATTGCTTGTGAACTAGAGAGTCCAGTACGATGCCCGTCCACCGAGAGCATACCTAGTATGAGATCTCCTCGACAGTCAACGGACCTAGCAGAAATTCCATCTTGGTTAGAGGAACTAAACATTCTATGTAAATCTACGTTTGTTCCTGTGGAGGCAGGAAGTATGCGGACTAGAACTCCCAGCACTCCTACCTGCTCCACAGATAACACAAGTCCCAAGACTACTACCCCCTCCCAACCAAATGTAAGATTGTCGGGTACTCCCCCTTATTACCAGTAAAAGCTATTAGGCAACCTTTAGTGTCTCCGCAGGTTTCCTCCACTAGAAGAAAGAGAGCAGAGGCTAACCACACGGGGAGCCAACCTAAACAACAAAAGCTGCACCTAAGCCCACCAACGGCCATCACTACCACCCCAAAACCCTTTAGGGTACTTGCTAACCCAGATTCTCCTGTACCCCCTATTCAGCCAATACTCTTGGCCCAAATTGCAAATATGGTTAAATCCATAATATCCCCCTTGCTAGAAAAAATAAACAACTTAGGGGACAGGCTGACAGGTTTAGAGGAAATGATTAAAGCCAATTCGCCACACTTAAAAAGCATGGGAGGCCTCAGCCACCCACAGTCTTTAGTTGACAGGGAAGTGCCCAAAACAACTGCATGTTGTAACACTGTTAAAAATCACCCTGTAGTAGCGCAGATGCGAA
The DNA here is from genome assembly GCF_964261635.1 of Lissotriton helveticus. NCBI lineage: Eukaryota > Metazoa > Chordata > Amphibia > Caudata > Salamandridae > Lissotriton > Lissotriton helveticus. The sequence goes on along the minus strand of NC_136067.1, from coordinate 1,296,988,742 downwards.
CCTCAAACACTCTGAAGGCTCTAATAAAACCCCCAATAGCACTGAGCACCTCCCCCAGAGTAGGGTTGAATAAAGATCCCACATCCCATAAGGAGAGAGCTGTAAACCGTGGCATCATGACACAAAAAGCTAATCATATACACTTACCGCCAGAGGCCGCTCCATTTGTGTGTATACTTTCGGGAGTGCCAGCACTCACAAATGGAAAATCGGAAAAACAAGAGGATCTAAGAAATAAGGTTGTGTTTTGGTTATCTAAAAACAGACCCCTACCTGCTAACATCGATGGTAGAATAGCAAGTGTCAAAAGGGTGGGCTGGCTGGGTCCCCTTCGTAAAGATATACCAGGTGACCTAGTTTTAGTCAACTTCAGGAACAAACATGTTGTCCAACACCTACACAACTGGCAGCCAAGAATAGGAGATGGCCCCATATCCACCTGGGATCTTCGTGATTTTTACCCGAGAGCATCATTCTTCCCCCCTCTGAAACCATATGTAGTGAGTAACCGTTCCCTGGGTAGAAGTAGTCTTGTCTCAAGTGGTTATACCATTCCCACCCTCAATCGTTTTGACATAATTTCGGTCTAATTCTGATGAACTGAACAGATATGGTCATTACCTTAAATGAAATTGTTTTCTCTTCTTTTCCAACATGTAATGAATGATCTTATTTTTTCCAATCAATATGGATAATTTGAAATGCGTATCCATAGGGAAAACTTGTATTTTATATTGTAAAGCAAATTTTAATGCCTTGTTATTTTATGCTTTTATGGTTATACATCCTAACCGAATAAAGTACTTGATAGAGTTGTACTGACCTTCAGATCGCATGCCGATCTCTAAAAACAGTGGGAGCCAACTGAACAATCATGTGGGGAAGCCTGCAAGGGCACTGCAGCAACCGAAACCTCCCCACAGAAGGATTCTTGTCTGTTGCTTGTGAACGCTACGATTTTATCAGCCTAAAACTATGGCAACTCCACTAACCACATGACAATGCAGTGACGACTACAGTCCATCCTTTGAGACTGCTGTACAATATTGGCTCTCTCGAAATTGCATGGAAACATTTCTTTTGACGTCGTAGAGCCATAGTAGGAGTCCCTCTCCAAACGAAAGGCAGGTCTTGGAGCAGCTAGTGAGGGTGAAACACAAATTTTGCAGTTGTTTTTAACCCTGGCTGCTGGTGACTTGACTGGTATGTGAATCCCAGGTTTTTGTATCACTTAATCCGCCAGGAAGATCCAAGAAAATCTCTGTGTATTAACCACACAGTAGACACCAGGTGCCTACTGCTGAAATAATCATTGGCAGTGGTACCATTTACATGTTAAAAAAGAAGTGGTGATAAGGCCAGTTCTTTGGGTTGGACACATCTCTCAACACAGACTAATGCACAAAAAGACCTAAATACATTTGTTACTATCGATTAATAAGAAAATAATGAATTCAATCTAATTCCTTACACCTCACTTAAAATTCATTTGTACTATCTTTTAAAGCATGGGTATTTGTATGTGTATGTGTGTGTGTATGTATGTATATATTGTGTGTGTGTGTATATATATATATATATATATATATTTATATTATACACACTTCTTGCGTTAACAAGGTAGGAAGTGCCGAAACGCATTACAGCGTAATTAATAAACGAGAAACAGATTTTTAATCTTGTCCCTGTGTCAAAGTCCGTTTGTGATCGAGGAAACCGGAGTTGGAGTATATAATATCTATCTATCTATCTATCCAAAGGCAAACGGAGGCGCACACAAGCAGACCCCAACTTGCCATCAGAGTCTTTATTTAAACGAAGATGCAAACACTGAGGGTATTTCTTCGCCTACCCTATGCGTTTTGGAGCTCCTATGACCAAGGAGCATAGGAGCTCCGAAACGCGTAGGGTAGGCGAAGAAATATCCTCAGTGTTTGCAGCTTCATTTAAATAAAGACTCTGATGGCAAGTTGGGGTCTGCTTGTGCTCGTGTGCGCCTCCGCTTGTTGGGCAACCTTTGGATGATGTATTACGGCCGGTCCTGGCCGGGGAGGCAGCACCACCGTGTACCCATCGGACTGTCGACTCTTGCTACACAGAAGTCATGTGGGCAGGATCGCAAGCAGCTACATTGAAAAAGCAGACACACAGGAGGCTCTAGAAGAGCTTGAACATATGCTTGTAATGCGGAACCTATTGAAGGTAATATTTTAATGTAGGGACTACAAGTCCCAGTAAGCACAGCGATATGAGGCCCATACAGGGCGGGACATTTGCTATTTAAATACTGCTTCCCTACGTATCCGCACATCAACAGCCACGACCCGTGACCAAGGAGCATAGGAGCTCCGAAACGCGTATGGTAGGCGAAGAAATATCCTCAGTGATTGCAGCTTCGTTTAAATAAAGACTCTGATGGCAAGTTGGCGTCTGTTTCTTTTCTTGTGCGCCTCCGCTTGTTGGGCAACCTTTGGATGATATATAAATACATGTGTGTGTGTATATATATATATATATATATATATATATATATATATATATATATATATATATATATATATATATTGAATGAATAGGCTTTATTTCGATAAAAACATATCTTACAAGCACACATTTATTATAAAACATCAACATCTAAAAGCACACATATATTATAAAACATCAACATCTTAAAACTTCACAGAAGAAATACATTTTTAGATAATTTGCAGTTTTCCTTAAAAAATGCACAAATTTCATCAGAAGTAAAGTGCATAGTGGTAATATCAAAATAAAATGCCAAGTAATAGAAACTACTACATATGCATAGTTTAAGAGCAATTTCCTTTAACCTTTTCATTCTAATCAACCAAGCCCATCTCAAGAATTTTGCAAGGCCACATGCATACAGTGCTCTTGTGTCGGACTTAAAAATGCGGAGCGCTGCTGTATGGGATCTAGTGCCCAGTTCTCTGCATAATGGTTTGAGCCAGCAGTTTCTCGGAGATTTCTATGCCGGACATTCAAAGAAAATGTGCGCCATTGATTCCGGCCTAGAGGGACAATACGGGCAAAAGAGGGATGTTTGATATGGAACTTTCCAACGAGCAGTCAATTCTCGTATTGGTAATGAACCCACTCGGAATCTAAAATACAGAGCCCTATCAAGGGGTTTCTGGATAATGTCAAGGTACGGTTCAGAAAATTCAACATCCTTAGCTATTAAAAATTCATCAGTTAATTTACCCAGCTTAGGATCAGAATTGCGCTTACTAGTTGGCCAGTTCCAATATAACTTCTTCAAAACTGCTTTCGGAGGGGCAGATCGATTTTCCCAAGCTACCTCTAGACCCAAAGCATAAAGCAAGGATCTTACATCTTTTAACCACTTTCTTTTTTGCCATCCCCCCATGGACATGAGTTCTGACAGGCCCTCTGCATATTTTACCAACTCAGGTACTCGCCACAACTGTGCCCATAATAATAACGGTCGGAGTTTAGCCAGGTCAGAGATTGAGTGGCACCCTAAATCAAGTAAAAGTGGGACTGTAGGGGTACTCTGCGGTACTACCATTAGATCTTTAAAAAACTTGTTTTCAGACCTCGCTATCTGATCCATATTGCTTATGCCCCACAATTCGGCTCTGTAAAGGGCCGAGCTTACTCCTCTGGCCTTATATATTTCGATGACCGTAGCAATGGGTCGGGTGAATGAGGAGTGCTGTTCTTTTAGAATTGCCCCCGCAACCCTTTTATGGCATAAAAGCATTTTCTGAATGTGTAAATTCCACTGCATTGTGTCAGAAATGCGTATGCCAAGAAAGTCAAATTCCGTAACCCTCTCTAAAGATACATGATTCAGGACGGGAGGCCTGCTCTGTTTTTTCGGCGGGTTCAGAACCAGGTACTTAGTCTTATCTGTGTTGATCACAAGCCCTCTCTGAATACAAAAGGACTGGAAACCAACCAGGAGGTTCTGGAGGCCCACTGGGGTTTTGGAAATAAGAAGGGTATCGTCCGCGAATAGGAGTGTTGGGATTCGCTCTCCCGCCAGGCTTGGTGCGTCAGATGGTACTTTCAGCAAGTGCTCAACAACTCCGTTCACATAAAGTGAAAACCGAGTTGGAGCAAGAACACATCCCTGGCGGACACCCCTATTCACTGGAATTTTGCTTGTCTTCTGCCCTTGAGCACCCCACCTGACCTGGGCAAAATTTCCATCATGAAGCCTTACTAATAATGATAGGATGTATGAGCGGATCCCCATCTCAGACAGTACACCCCACAGGCGAGCCCGGGGCACCAAATCGAAGGCAGTCTTCAGATCGATCAAACGCTAAATAAAGGCTGCCTTTTCCTATTTGGACCACTTTCCAGTAGATAAGAAGCAATCTAAATGCCTGATCTATGGTCCCAGTGCCAGCCCTGAAGCCAGCTTGATAATCCGAGAGGATCTTATTACTCTCTGCCCATTCTAGGATTCGCTCGAGGACCACCTTCCCGACAACCTTCTGGGTGGAGTCGATCAGGCTTATCGGGTGGTAGTTGGCAGGGTCGCCCCTATTGCCTTCCTTAAAAATTGGGACGACCTCTGCCCCCTTCCCACGAATCCGGAATTGGAGCACCATTCTCAACTGCGTTAATCAGGGTACAGATAAGCTTCCCCCACTTTGGAAGGTCTGATCGAAGAAGGTCTCCAGGGATGCCATCTGGGCCTGCCGCTTTATTGGGCACAATACGCCCGATTGCATTTTCTACTTCTTTTTCTGTGAATGGGTAGCCATTGGGGCTCTCCACTATCTCCTGCCAACTTTGTAAGTCGCACTCACTTTGAGCGCCCTGAGGGCACGAATACAATCTTGAGAAATGATCAAACCATGTTTGGCCATCAAGATTGCATGTTATGAGGTCATTTTCCGGCCTGTTCTTAGATCTTATGATACTCCAGAAGCGGCCGGCCTCCCTCCGCATACCAGCCTCCTTAGGTGCCTGCCAGTACTGGTCCTCCCATTCTTTCTTTGCTTCGAGAATAGACTGCTTATTGTTGTATAATGCTTAGCCTCTCTTCCATGTCAGCCTTCTAGATCGTCTGTAGATTCTGCCTATGATGCTCCTGTATGTTCTATAGTGTGGCAGTTAGAGCTTTGGCCAGATGGGTGATAGTCCTGCTTATTTCTGTGCTGCAATAAATCTCCTACCTGTCAACTAGCTACGTGTCAGATCGTCTATTCGACTTACATCATTTGGCGACTTGGTGATGGGATGTTGCTGGCCATCGTTTGAGGTTGAGAACAGCAGCGGCGTCAAAATAAACAGAAAAAGCGGAGTCTTGTTCCCAACGAATCCAGCGTGAGAGACGTTTTCAATTAATGACTTCCTGCTGCTTTTCATCTCGAGTGGCACCCAGAAGAAGCGATCGCAACTGAATTTTTGACCTTTTCCTCCCTTCTCAGCGTTGCCGTTGATTCAAAGAGGTGACGTCAACCATCGATCGTTTCCTGCGTGGTGAGTTTATCTTTCGTCTCCTGGGTAACGGAGGAAGTCTCAAGCATGACACGTGACTCCTAGAATTCTCTCCGTTGCCTAGCGATCTCTCAAGCGGATTTCTGGTGCGTCCTGAAGCGTCGTAGACGTGGGGTCAAACGTGTGACCTGAATGACGTCTGACGCTGACGGCCATTTTGAAGAGAGCTTGTACGCTTTCAGCTATCGCGTGTGAAAGACACGTCTCAGTAAAGACTTACTCAAGCTGTGCTTTGAAGAATTCAACCAAGTAAGCGCGCGCGTTTATATTAACGCTGGTTTTGGGATATTTACCTTTAGTCTGTCATTATAAAGGTACAATTTAGCGTTTTTTTTGTGACTTGGTTACACTTTCCTGCTAGCGCTTATCAATAACTTGCCTGTTCTGTCTACGAGTGCTAATCCATCCAACTAAATTAACCAGTTCAAAACTGCGCAACCATTTTATTTCTCTCTTGTGTTGTTACTTGATAGAAGTGTAGCTATGGCACAGCCTGTCAACGTTGCTCTTCCCCCGCAGTGTCTGAGTGAACCTGGTAATCCATCCACTGCCTGGGAGGACTGGATTATAATGTTCAACAATTATATAGAGGCTTTGGATGGAGAAGACTTTTCACCCAAAAGAAAAAAAGCACTTCTGATGACAACTTTAGGAAAGGAAGGACAGCGTTTATTTAAATTTTTACCGCAAGTTTTATCTTCCAGTTCACAGCCTTTGGATGAGTTTAAAGAGGCTGTTACAAGACTTGAGACTAGATTTGGAAAAGAGAGAATTTAGTTCTGCAAAGATACAAATTTTACAAAAACAAGCAACTTGAAGATGAGAGTATAGACGATTTTGTTGCGCGTCTACGTGAACTATCCGTAAAGTGTAACTTTGGGCAAATGACGGATGAACTCATTAGGGATCAACTTATAGTACAAGCTAATAATCGCAAAATTCAAGAACGTTTGTGGGCGGCTAAAAACCCTACTCTAAAAGTGGCGATTGAGTTAGCTAAGGTAGTTGAAGAGAGTGAGAAATGTATGAAAGAACTACAAAAGAGTGGTTTAGATTCAAAAGTTGCTGAGGTGTCGAAAAAGGTTTTCAATAGCGATAACCGTGATGATGAAGCGGCTGCTGTTGCTATTGTGAGGAAAAAGGGTTATATTCTGCAGAAGAAAAATATCTCTCAACAACCCTTTAGCAAGTCACAATCACAGCTCTTTAGCAAGTCACAGTCAAAGATGTGTTCCAGGTGTGGTAGTTATTCGCATGCGTCTGAGGCAAAGTTTTGCTTTGCGAATAATAAAGAGTGTTTACGGTGTGGCAAATTAGGTCATTTTGCCAAGATGTGCAAAAACAAGTCCAACCCAAGAGTTACTGTAGTGAGTGAGTATGATGAGCTAAAACGTGATGTCAACAAAATTCTTGTTTTGTGTGATTCGGTATGTTCCTGTCTCGAGAAAAGGGAGCGGATTCCTAAAGCTGATTTTATGATTGATGACAAGGGAGTCAGTCTGATGGTCGACACTGGTTCAAAGTGGACCATCATTCCTGCGTCATTGTTGAAGAATGTGTGGGGTGACAGATGTCTAGAAGTCTGTGACATATTTCCCTTTGGTTACCAGGGTGAAAAAATTGATCTTCTCGGATACTTTGAAGGAAAAATTGTCGTTAAGAACAGGTCCACTTGGGGTAAAGTATACGTGTCTGTAGATGGTCCTGCCATTTTGGGACGTTCACATCAATATGATCTACATATTGTTGTGAACCCTAGAGCTGACGAACCTGTTTTGGTGGTAGACGATGTTTGTGTGGATGATATACTTACTAGTTACAATCATGTCTTCAGGGAACAATTAGGCGAATTGCAGGGATATTCTCATAGAATTGTGTTGAAAGAGGGCTGCATTCCTATTCAGCACAAGGCTAGGAGGGTTCCTTTTGCTTTGCGTAAGGAAGTAAAATCCGTTCTGGAGGAAATGCTACAAGGAGGCATTATTGAGCCCGTGGAGGCTTCTCCATGGATTTCCCCTGTGGTGATTTCGCAGAAGCCTGACAATAAAATTAGGTTCTCTGTGGACCTGCGTTCTTTGAACAAGTGTATAGTGGCCGATGTATTTCCGTTGCCAAATATTGGTGAGTTGATTTCCACGCTTAAGGGGGCGAAATTTTTCAGCAAGTTGGATTTGAAACATGCATATCACCAGATTCGCTTGGATGAAAGTTCAAAACATCTGACAGCCTTCATTACTGGTGAAGGGACGTTTCAATTCACAAGGTTACCGTTTGGGCTGATCTCAGCTGCAAGTGTGTTTCAGAGAATGGTTACGGAAGTGTTTAAGGGTTTAGACAAAGTAATTTTCTTCCAGGATGATATCCTCATTTTTGGTGATTCACTGGAAGAACACAACAGTGTTTTGCAAAGTGTTTTACGCAGAGTGGTTGATGCTGGGCTCACTTTGCGGCGAGAGAAGTGTGCGTTTTTGGTTAAGGAAATTGAGTACTTGGGTTATTGCCTCTGCGGATGGTGTTAAACCAAAAAAAAAACTGTTGGAGGCTATTGAATTAGCCCCTCCTCCAGCTGACAAAGAGCAGGTCAGGTCCTTCATGGGACTAATCGAGTTCTACTCTAAATTTGTGAGGGATTTCTCGACGAAAACAGCTCCCTTAAGGTCTTTATTAAAGAAGGGTGTCAAGTTTTTGTGGTCTTGCGAGCAAGAATCATGTTTTAATGAGATTAAGACAGAACTCAAATCTGCAAATGTACTTACTCCATTTGATACTAAGCGCACCTCCATTCTGATGGTGGATGCGAGTGGGATTGGTCTTGGTGCGGTTCTTCTCCAAAATCATGCTGGTGTGGAGAAAACCATTGCCTTTGCATCTAGACCGTTGACTGTTTCTGAATCAAACTATTCTGTGATTGAACGGGAAGCTCTTGCAGCTGCGTGGGGAACAAACTATTTTAGAACTTATTTGTGGGGTTCGCGATTTATTCTTCGTACAGACCACAAGCCCCTGCTCAATGTCTTGGCGCCTGGGGGAACTGGTAACGGATCGCCCAGGTTAGCCAGGTTAGCATCTCGTTTACAAGATTATCAGCTGGACCTGGAGTTTGTACATGGTTGGAGAAATATTCAGGCGGATTGTTTATCACGTATTCCTGTGCAGTCTATTAAGGGACAGGATTCTTTAGATGATGTGCGTGATGATACTGCAGTTGCTTCCTTGCAAGATGTTTTGTTCTTGGGGGAGGGTTCCTTTTCAGCTGAGGAGTGGTCAAAAGGCATGGAGGAGGATACGTCCTAAAAGCTGTTGTTGATCTTGTTGTTAAAGGGGCGAGAAGGGAGAGTACTCTTGAACCTTCAGTTAGGCCATATCTTAGGGTTTTGGGTGAGTTGTCTCTCTATGGTAAGAATGTGTTGATGAGAGGTGATCGTTTTGTTCCTCCTAGTTCTTTGAGAGGTAGGATTCTTAATCTAGCTCACGAGGGTCATTTGGGCCAGACCCTCACCCAGCGGCGGGTGAAGGAGAATTTCTGGTGGCCTTTAATTGACGCTGATGCTGTGGATTGTGTTGTTAAGTGTAGTTTTTGTAAGGAGGGGGAGAAACGTCTGAAAGTTGTAGGTTCTCATTCAATTGGAAGTATTTCTTTTAAGGATGTGCCTTGGCATAGTATCTGTTTGGACTTCATTGGTCCAATGATGAATTACCCTCCAATCAACGTTTTGCCGTAGTTGTTATCGATTGTTTCACTAAGTGGTTGACTGTTCGCTTTATGAGAGAGATCACTACTGATTCCACTATCAGTTTTCTAAAGACTGTCTTTCTTGATGAGGGTTTTCCGTCTGTGCTGATTACTGACAATGGCACTCAATTAACCTCTGCGAATATGGCTTCCTTGGTGCGTGAGTGTGGTATTGCTCATCATCGCACATGTCTCTACAATCCAGAGAGCAATGGATTATGTGAGAGGGTGAATCGGTTGGTGAAAGGTGTGATCCAGATGTTTATTGCGAGTGGGTGTTTTTCGAATGAGCGTGTTCAAGAGCTTGTGTGGGCCTATCGCTCAACTCCTCACAAACAAGGAGAAAAGTCTCCTTTTGAGTTGATGCGTGGTCGTCCTCCTGTTTCGAGATTGACTCCTGCGTGGTTAAGAGGTAGTGATAATCAGTCTTCTTCACCTAACTTGGCTCCTTTACCGATCTCAGTGGGTGATCTTGTCAAGGTCAAGCCTGGTCGGTGTGCTAAAGGTCTTACTAAATTCAGGGGTCCTTTTGGTGTTAAGAAAGCCTTTACTCATTTTGTGCTCCTTGATAATGGAGAAAAATGGAATTACAGGAGGGTGGCGCTTTATCAAAAGCGTGGAGTGGTTTCTCGGGGGGATTTTTCCAGTGTTTACGACAAAAGCTGTATGGATACATGTTATCTTCTCAGGGTGACTCAAATGCTTTTTCTCCGCCGGCTGTACGGGGGGAGGTGGGTAGTGGTGATGCTTCCTCTTCTTCTTCTGAAGTTGGAGCTTCTACCCTTGATTCTGTTCCTACTCATTCTTCTCCTTCAGGTGTTAGTTTGAGGAGTCCCCGCTCCCGTCGCCCTCCAGTTTATTTAGATGATTACATTCATTGAGAGTCTTTTTGTTCTTTTGTTTCCTGTGTTTTGTTTCTTTTCTTTTGTTGTCTAAGGGAGGGAGATATGTTGTATAATGCTTAGCCTCTCTTCCCTGTCAGCCTTCTAGATAGTCTGTAGATTCTGCCTATGATGCTTCTGTATGTTCTATAGTGTGGCAGTTAGAGCTTTGGCCAGATGGGTGATAGTCCTGCTTATTTCTGTGCTGCAATAAATCTCCTACCTGTCAACCAGCTACGTGTCAGATCGTCTATTCGACTTACATCACTTATACTCCTTCTTGGCTTGCTGGGTCAGCACTAAGGACTTAAGCTTCACTGCCTTAACCAGTTCAGTTTTCTTGAGGCGGCATTTAGCTGTGTACCAGCCCTCTTTACCATTAGGCTTATCTGAGTCATTCCTCCCCCCACCCTTATTATGAACTAAGAACAAATTTCCTATTTTTTTGATGGTGTCTTGGAAGATCGCGGACACATTAGACGGATCAGGACATTCCGTATGGGGTAGGTCCAGTCTAGTCTGAGCTGCAGTCAAGATGGCCGTGATATTCTGGACTTTCCCATCATCTATGGCCACTTTACAGCATTTCAGACGTCTCCCACAGTTAGATGGAGTAACGTCTAGAGTAGACATTTCTGAGGTGGGGGTACACAACTTTGTTCGCTTAGCCGTAGGGAATATAAACTCAGAGAGAGCAAATTATGGTCACTATCTGTAGTCTGGTGGACCTTCATATTCTGCATAAACTGCCAGAGCTTAAAGTTGAGGAGGATGTAGTCAATTCTTGACGAATGGTTGACCCTGTTGTAGGTATGGGTCCCAGTTGGGTCTGAGGTGGTTCTACCATTTGCGGCCCTTAGGCCAAATTCCATGGCTAGTGAGTTCATCTGAATAGCCCATTGGGACCACCTCTTTATAGGCTTAATGGTGAGAGTAGGAATGCCCCTCCTAGCATCATCTTCAGAAATGTCAAGGATGTCCTCAGCCGCCAGGGGCTCAAAAGTACAATTAAAGTCCCCGGCGACAAGGACATGTGTGCTAGGGTTGCATTGCCTAAGTTCACCTTCCAAGATATTGACTATAGGGGATGCTGCCCCCCCTTCGTGCCTCGAGCATATATGTTAAATATTTCCAGCACCCTCCCTCTCCTTGCATCACTCACCGAAATCCTCAGGATGTCGGGGAAAATGCATGGCATTTGCTTAATACTGCAGCCTAGATTGATACTGGTCCATATTATGGGAGAGGTGTGGCGCCGCGGCCAGGGCGACTGACGCTGGAATCTGGGGATCAGGGTTCGATCCCCGGCTCCGGCGGCAGGTTAGCCCAGCACCATGTGACTCTGGGCAATAGCTTGCTTAATCTTCCCGACGGCCCCCAGCGCCTAGAGACCCTTACGGGTGATTGTGCGCTTTACAAATGTGGATTATTATTAGAAGCCCACCTGACGGGCGACCTCTCCCTGTCGAATTGGTTTCTGCTGGCAGGAAAAAGGTAGTATAACCGATTCGATTCGATAATTTTATTGCGGCAATTCTGCCATAAAAGATACAATAAAATTGATACAAAAAAAACCATCATACCTCCAGGCCCCTGAGAACCCATAAAATACAAAATCCATTACATAGTCAAAGAAGCAGTACGAAATCAGGCTCATAATAAATGCTAACAATATACAACCAGTCAATCCAAAATTAAGCTAAAAGATATTAAAAACATGGTAAAAATAACTTTTGCATACAATTTCATGATTTGCAGGATAAATGGGACACAAACAGGCAAGGAATCAGGGTATCCTAGCGATTAGGCGTAGTCTCTTGTGCCAGGCTGCCTCTAAAAACTTCGCCATTACAAACACAGTTACCTTAGACAAATCGGTTTTGAGGATTCGAAAAGCCTCAGAGCATCTACGAAACCCTAGATTCTTACATAGGGGGACTACCCAGAATCTTCTAGCAGCAGAGTAGGCGGGACAAAAGAAGACTAGATGGAGTTCGTCTTCCAGCCTACAATTGCAGCCTGGGCAATTCTCCGGGTTCGATTGTTTCCATTTACTCGTAAATGCTCTTAACGGCAGAGTACTATATCGCCATTGGAGGAACAGCTTCCGGGCCAGATTTGGGAAGATTTCATCCAGAACTGGCTCGAACTTGTAAGAATCCTTTACCACAAGAAATTTATCTACCAGTGAGTCTGGGCGTGTACCCTGGATGTGGGATGCCAAATTGCATGCATAGAACGTGGCCACAAGATGTTTGCGGGGCATGCTCTGGCAGGCGACTAAAGGATCGTTCCACAGGGACGAAAAGCCCAATCGGTCAAATTCAGTTTTAATGTATTTGAACCATGGGATATTTTCTGCATCCGGTAATGCAAGAATTCCCTGCAGTTCCTGCCTATAGTTAGCTAGCTCCGGGGTTGTCCATAGTCTTCTCCAGAATGTTAAAGGTTTCACACCCACCACTTGGTCCAGGGGTTTTAGGCCCAGATCCAACCTGAGCGGCAGGAGTGGAGTGCTTGTCGGTAGTTTTAATAGCTGCCTAAGAAATTTATTTTCTAGGGTGACTAGATCTTTTTTGCAAGCATACCCCCACATTTCGCTACCATGGAGAATCGCTCCTCTGGCCTGGAGTCTATAGATCTCCAGCTGAGGGGCTATCGGCCTGATGGTTGATAAGTTGGAATTTGCCAGCCTAATGATACCCCCGGATAATTGAGCCAATCTAAGATGTGACTTGGCCTGATGATCACCCCAATCAAATTTATCATTGATAGTCACACCCAAATACTCAAAAGTGTAGACTCTTTCTAGTTGGTTAACACCTATAAGTGGGTTAGGGCGTGTCTTTTTGGGTGGGTTAAAGATCATATACTTAGTTTTTGAGGCATTTATTTCAAGTCCATGTTCTTGACAAAATGCCTCAAACCTGCCAAAACTCGTTGAATCCCCATAGGGGATTTTGAGAGCAGTAAGGTGTCGTCCGCGAACATAATCGCGGGCACCCTAGTGCCACCCAGCCGCGGTGCATCTGTGTTGTCAATGGTATTTAAAAAATCGATTACCCCATTGACAAAGAGGCAAAACAGAGTCGGCGCTAGGACGCAGCCCTGCCTTACCCCTCTGTCAACGGGGAATCTGTTAGAGAGACGTCCCAATCTCCCACACCTTACCTGCGCAAAATTTTCAGTATGTAGACGGATAATAATATCTAAAAGAGGTTGGGGGAGCCCAAGTTTGGCAAGTACCGTCTACAGTTTGCTTCGTGGAACAAGATCGAATGCCGCTCTAAGGTCGACAAAGACGGTATATAGCGTGCCCCCCTCCAGCCTCACCGTCTTCCAAAAAATAAGGGCCAGCCTAAAAAGTTGATCCGTGGTCGAGACCTTACTCCTGAAACCCGCCTGGAATTTACTCAACACTGAATGATCAGTCATCCAGTCCTGAAGGCGGTCAAGAATCAGCCTCGCAAAAAGCTTTTGCGAGACATCAATCAGGCTGATTGGCCTGTAGTTGGCTGGTAGCAGAGGAGAGCCCTTCTTGAAGATTGGGACAATCTCTGCTCCCAGCCAAGTACTAGGGACCGCCATTCCTGCAAGAATTGCATTAAAAATAATTAGCAAGTATGGAGCCCAGATCGTGGGTTGATGTTTAAATAAGTCGCCCGGAATTTTATCTAATTCCGGGGCTTTCCCTGATGGCTGTTTTGCTATTACCGCAATAATCTCACCCAAAGAGAACTGCAAGGGGTCAGCTTCTTCCACACTTGAGTGACTGACATTTGGGGAACTCAACAGCAGAGAATGTCCCATTGGTATGCACAAATGGTGCTCCGGCGGACCCAAAGCCGCCTCTTCGTAGAGGCAACGAAAGTGGTCCTCCCAAACCGCGGCCGCAATGTTGGCCTCAATTGCTTGAGTCGGCACTGATGAGCCTGTTTTCACAGTTTGCCAAAATTTGCGGGTTTCTTTTGTCTTAAGAGAGGACAACATGCTTTCCCAATTTGTGTGGTCCCAAGCCACCTTCGCATTATGAATGGCTTGCTTTAGACCGGCCCTCCTTGACCTAATTATCCCTGGGTCCCTTGGGTGCTTCAGCGCCTCAATCAGTTTGCCCTTTGCCTCCCTACAAGCTGGATTGTACCAGGACTGCCTTTGTGCCCTGTTAGGCCCTTTCCTCACCACTGGGTTCAAGAGATCCGCAAGGGTTCCCACCAAATCCTTATGGAGTTTACCCAGCTTCCTGAATAAATCTTCGGAGTGGGAATGATTTATAATTGTCTCCACGGATTCTAATGTGGGGAGTATTCTCTCGTAGAGCTCCGGGATATGGGCAGGATTGTCTAAGAGTTTTGTCCATCGGACTCTGCGCCTATCATTTGTTAGGATTAAGTTATCCTTTAGTATCGATTGATCCGACTGGTCAATCTTGAGTTCAGATGGCAGAGCCAGGGATAGGATCAAAGCATTATGGTCACTCTCACTTCTAGGTACCACGTCAAAGGTCACGACCCTGCTCCAGTCCAAGGTCTGGACCAGGACGTAATCCAGATGTGACTCGTGACCAACCCTATTAAAGGTCGGTTTGGATGGAATATCCTTCCCGCATCTACCATTACAGGCCCTCAAGGAATTACTACGGGTAAATGCCAAAATTTGTGTCGCTAGGGGCGACCATGATTTGGCTGGGGGGCCCTCCAGTTGAGGAATGCCCCACTGATCATCCTCTTCCCCGAGAGCTCCCTCCATTGTCAGAGTAAGCGGCTCAAACTGGCAGTTGAAGTCGCCCCCTACCACGATCATAACACCCTTTGGGAGGTGTGGGAGGAATGCAGAAAGTTCCTCGAATGTGGGAGATGGTTTTGTAGGTCCCACCGGTCTGGAATAGACATTAATCAGTGCAAGTTTTGAGTGGTTTGGCCATTCTAGTAATACACACTGGACATCCAGTGAATTGGTGTTGAGGGCTCTAGCCTTGCAGCCCAGATGCGATGCCACCCAAATGCAGAGCCCCCCCAGACGGTCGTCCTCTCCCCTCCCATTTAGCTGGAATGGTAAAGCTCGCGTATCCCAGACGCCATTTATCCTCCCGAGCCCATGTCTCCTGGAACATGCAAACCTCTTGGGTGTCAATGAAGGACACCCAATCCTGGGTATCTAGTTTGTTTTGTAGGCCCGCTATGTTCCATGAGAGAATAGACAGACTTGGGGTACACCCAGTTAAAACCGGGGGGTGAATAGGAGGAGGGGGCACAGTAGTCGGTGACAAATCGTGGGGTGGATTCTTGGGATTGATTCTCCCACCTTGCATATCAGTAGACAGTAGTTTTATTTGGGCACCTGTGTACTGATCATGCTGTAAACTTCAATCACAGGTGTCCAATACCGAAAAGACATCAAACCTGTTAGTAATCTCTAGGGGTGTAAATGGTCTCAAATAGTCCATTCTGCTATTGCGGTCACTTCTTGGGCGAGCCGGTATTGTGTTCCACCCCAATGGGTCAGCAACATGGTAAAGATGTGGAATTTGAGGCAGGTAGGCAGGGTTATAGGGCAGTTGGGATACACTGTGAATAGGTAACTGTCCACCAGTGTATGTGTGAGGGAGCAACGGAGATCTTGGATAGAAATAGGTCAGGGGGCGAGGAGTGACAGAATTACTACCCCCACCCTGGGACCAGTTTTGAATGTAATTCACTGCACGGGGGTCCCTAAAATTAATAACAACAAGATCACCATCAATGTCCTTAGCCCTGCTACCCAACCATGAAAGTCGTCTTACATACACAATCTCCCCATTGATGTTGTGCGTAAGTGGTCGGTGCTGGGCTAGCCAGTGCATGATTTTGTTTTTGAGCTGGAAGTGCCCCTCCCTCTTGTTGTCGGGTAGGGTGGGCACTCCCGTCAAGACAACCACGTATGGGGCCGCTTCCGGAGGCAATTCTGTTTGTTGGGCTCTCTGGGGCGGTCTTGTAGATCTGAAGGGAGCCCTTGTGTTCTGGTGGAGATTCCCAATGGGGGCTTTAATAAGACCAGCCTGAGTTGAGCTGGATACCTTTGGAGCTGAAGTAGGAACCTCGTTGGTAGTGGGTGCTTTGTGATGTATAGGGTTCTTAGTTTGTGTAACTTGGGGGGCGCCTTTAGAAGTACTCGGCTCACAAGAGGTTACCCCACATGATGGTGTAGGAGCACCTCCTGACGGTCCCCCTGTGGTCCGAGCTTCAAGCACCTCGAGCTTTTTCTCAACCCTCCTCAGCCTCTCTATAATCGGTAGGATAAACAACCTAATAAGATGTTCCATACTGTCCAAGGAGGCAGACTTTAGGTCAGTGGTTAGAGAGGGATCGGGAGGAATGTTGTTTGTGCCAATTGCACTGATTGGTTGTTGTACTTGTGCCCAAGGATTTGGAGTAACCGGTTTGGGAGGGTCGACATCAATTGCCACTGGAGCCGGGTCCGACCTGATGGTTCGCTTGGAAGTTTTTCCAAAGTCCGCGTGGTTGATCTTTGGTTTTATCATATCCCCCCCCTTCCGTCTTCTCTTGGCAGGTGGTGGGCGATGGATGGTTACCTCCACATGTTTCCTTGATTTAGTTTGGACATGTTTGGCCTGAACTGGAGTTCTGGTAGATAACGCTGCATCGGTGGATAAAGGAATGGGAGGATTACTAGGATTTGCTGACTCGAATACCTGACTCAAAGGTGTTGGCGTACAGTCTCTCAGCAAGAGTGGAAAGCTTTCCAGAATAGAAGGGTCGTCAGTAGTTGGAGTAGAACTGATAGTAAGGATGGAGGTCTCCAAAAGAAGGTCGGCAGAGGCCTTGTTCTTCACGCTTTCAACAGAACGACGACGCTCTGCCCTACGCTCTGCTAGACTTTTTTCCCTATCAATATCAGTTACATGTTTAGTAAAATAGTTATCAAGGGGACCATTAATAGTACTCCCTACCTTATCAGCAGATGGGTGCGCCAAAGTCTCCGCCATGAGGGAATCCAGAGGGAGCACTAATCACAAGTGAAAGAGAGGCAGCCCTGCCCGGCCTCACTCGGTCTCTGAGGGCCCGCCCTTTGCCCGGGCTTCGCCCCGAGCTGCGAGCCGCGCGCGTCCCGCGTCGCGGAAGTAATTTGGCCTGTAAAGTACAAGGAGGCTGGGGGCGTGGCCGCCGGGGGAAGAGGCACCAGCTGTGTGGACTGAAAGATGCTGGTCCTCGCAGTCCCCCGGTAGGCTCCACGCGCTGAAGTCTCACTGAAGAGCTCGACCTGGGCCGACCTCTACTGGGAGCGAGTGTGCTCTCCGCCGACTGCGGAGCCGCTCACACCAGGAGGGAGCAGCCTCAGGGAGCAGATGAGCGGCACCCGTGAAGCGGGTGTCGCGAAAGGTACCGGTAGAACTGCAGCCTCAGGGAGCAGGGAGAGGTCTGGAGCTAGCAGGTAGCTGACGGTGAAATCCTGGAAAGGCACCCAAGCAGCCGGATTTCCCAAGCGCAATTGAAGGTGGAGGCTGGGGGCGTGGCCGCCGGGGGAAGAGGCACCAGCTGTGTGGACTGAAGGATGCTGGTCCTCGCAGTCCCCCGGTAGGCTCCACGCGCTGAAGTCTCACTGAAGAGCTCGACCTTGGCCGACCTCTACTGGGAGCGAGTGTGCTCTCCGCCGACTGCGGAGCCGCTCACACCAGGAGGGAGCAGCCTCAGGGAGCAGATGAGCGGCACCCGCGAAGCGGGTGTCGCCAAAGGTACCGGTAGAACTGCAGCCTCAGGGAGCAGGGAGAGGTCTGGAGCTAGCACGTAGCTGACGGTGAAATCCTGGAAAGGCACCAACTAACTTTAGAGCAGGGCTCGAGGCTCCAAGTCTCCTAAAAGAGACAGATGGTATGGGATTCAATTAATGCATTCCAGTCTGGCAAGTCTAGTTTTTTTAGTATTCCTGCTATGTTCCAGCTCAGGATCTTTATCTGGGGATTTTTTACTACCATAGATGAGGATAGTTCTATTTGGACTGGTGAAGAATTTACCTACGGGTCAATGGAACATGTATCCAAAGACGATGTGGTGATAATCTTCGCACTAGTTGTATTACCCCCACTAAACAGGGGGTCTGTCCAGAGTACGGTCTATTCTTGGGGACCATTATTGGGGGCCTGAGAGTCAGCTATAGCTGTCCCTGTCTCTTGCTCCTGGGATTTACCCTCTCTAGTGGTCTGGCCAGTACACCACATGCTTTGTGTATCCATCCCTGGGCTATTAGTGGGACTAGTTAAACTGGCTGCAGGGATGAAATCAGAAATTTCCAGGGTCTCTTGCTGTTCTAAAATCACCCTGCTACAAGTGTGCCAAGACCCACTAATGCCATTTATTGTCAAGGCAGAGAGGCAGTGATGGTCGTGTCAGAACCCGTAAGCCATTCCAAATTGGTTAAAATTTCTGTTAATGGCTGGCGCTAAGTGGGTAGGATACTCGTGCAGATAATTATTAGGAAAGGGCCCCCCTTGTACCTCCCTCCATAGTGGGCAATAGGTATCCTGAACTTGCTGCAAGTAAGTAGGTTGCAAGTGGAAATGGCTTAGATCGTAAGTGCCAATTCCACTACTGTCCTGGCCAGGTTGTTGCCTACATATAAACCTTGGAACACGCGCATCCCTGAAGTTTACAAGAATGCAATCTCCGGTGGTATCCTTAATCCTGTTGCCCACCCAATTTACCGTTCTCACAAGCAGAACCTGTCCATCAAGTTCGCTAGGGAGCGCTCTATTCTTGTTCAGCCAATGCATGGATTTGTTCTTGAGTTCTTGATAGGTTTCTGTCTTGCCAGGCAACAGCCGCGGAACGCCAGTTAAAACCACTACATAGGGTAGGCATTCGGGAGGTAGATTAACATGGCCCAAATTTTGGGGCGCAGGCGTAGCAAGGTCATTTGCTGGTTTTGAGATGTTTTGTTTTGCTGTCTCCCTGCCCAACGCAGGAGGACCTCCGACTGAGTCTCCAGCCCCTTTGGCTATAGACTCACTCAGAGCGCCCCTACCAGGTTTGGCACTGTTTTTTAAGTTTCCTGCCGCAGGAGAATTTACTGCAGGTGGAGGTGCAGAAATCTTAACATTAGTTGCTAGTGCTGATACAGGAATAATCACAGGGTCTACCAGGTGGTTTACTTTCGGATTGTACTCGTCCTGTCTGCTCCTAGAATGGAGCTTAATTAATGCTTTTACAGAGAAGAAATTGTCTAGAGCAGCTTGTTCGAATCTGTCTAGCCTCTCTGCCAATATCTTTACCCTCTCCAGGATCGGAAGGATGAGTGATTTTGTGATCTGCTCTACTTGGGCTATGAGAGGGATCTGGGATGTGCTATTTATGGTGGTCGATAAATTTTGGCTCGGGGATACCAGCTCAGGTGAATCGTGAGAGACTAAACTGCCGTCAGGAGAATTGACGCTTTGAGATACTTGTATAGGTTTTACCAAGCTCCCCTGCCCTGCTGATTTCTTATTTGCACCATGCGGCTTTAATTTAAATTTTTTTGAGGTTTGTGTGCGACCCCCCCCCACTTGCCAATACCCACTCTTTTCCTTAGGGGACAAACAGCATTCTGCCCTGTGATATTTGCGGGCCGGGGGTGCATCATGGGACCCTGTGGAGGCTTGATCTTTCTAACACTAGCTTGAGCCCCATTTGCCAAAGCTGTCTGTGGCGGAATCAAGGGGTCTAAGGGATTAATGGGCACCTCTCTCGTAATAGTGTCAGAGACTACCGCCAAAGCAGGTGGACTCAGTAGAGGGCTACCACGCGGGACACCCTCTACACACGCTTGGGTATTTACAGGGGAGACCGCCAACCCCAATGGCCCCAGAGAAGAGCGCTTGAAATTCAATAAATCGGTGGATATGCGTCGCTCAGTGATAGTGATTTCGTGGTCAAGAACCAAAAATGCTCATGTAATAAACTGATCTAATGTGCCACTCACACAACCCCCCCCACCTTTCTTCCCTTTCCCGACCGTGTGGACATTGGCATAAGGAAAAGGGATATTAAGAGATGCAATATATCCAGAAGTCATAAGATATATATGGCAATTGGCGCTAGTGTGCCTTTCAGAGTACCTCTCGATGACTGGGTCGGCTGGGCGAACTGTTAGAAGGGTGGCCCAGCCCGGCCTCTCCCGGCCCCGGACGGCCACAGACGGTCCCGCCCTTGTCCCGGGCTTCTCCCGGCACGCTCCCGCACAGCGGTTGCAGAGCCCGTCTAAATAACACGTGTGGTGGCTTGTGGGCGGGGCTGGCAGGCGGGCGCGGGACCAGGTGGTTCAGGTCAGGCAGGGACTCCTGGTACTTGGAGTCCCTGCGGCGTCCAGCACAGACTCGCCCTCTCCGCAGCAGCGCCGTCCAGAACACGGCAACAGCAGAAGCCCAAGTCCCCCGCAAAAGCCCGGCTCCCAAAGAACGAAGCGGCACCCGCAAAGCGGGTGCGGCGAGAGGTGATGGCAGGCAGGTAGGCGATTGCTCCCATGGCGTCCTCGAAGTTTTAGGCAGTGTACATACACACACACACCTATATACTTAATTTTTGGCAGTTTAAGATTTATATTCTTGTGGATGCGCAATAATAAGAATTCTGGGCTGCGGTTATACATGCCATTATTGGCTGTTTTGATAAAAATATGACCGTGCACACCCATTTTTCCGACAGGAACCTGTGTACACAACAACTAAAAGCAACAATCGTTCCCAAAGCCGTAAATTGCTGAAAGAGGAACATACAATGCAAAGATCAAAAATCCATGCAGTTTGTAGACAGAAGATGATTTATTAGAGCTGCATAGGACCATACATCTGCTTCTATTCGGATCCACTGGTAACTTGGGTTCAGCCGGTCTACAGTTTAAATGCAGCAAGCATGACACATACTCAGAATGTAATTTGAACATAAACAAATACAATGTTAAACTTGTCATAATGGCATGAATTAAAATGTCTTCCTCTTGAACAAGTAAATATATTAAAATAGGAACCAACTGAACTACTCACTAAACATAAAGTGTATTCAGTTATATAAATACTATCTTTCTCTTAATCCTTATACATAACAGGTGGTCATCTGTCTCTTTTACTCTTGATGCTACAGAATCAGCAACTATATTCTCGTTTGTTTTTGACTCTACAACATTGACTACTATAATTTGCTTGATGGAGTTGATTTTGCTGCTCATTGCTTTGTGATTTGCTCATTTTCAACAAGAAGCTCTTTGCTCCCTGATGTTTTCAATCAAATTGCCATTACCTTTCACCACTCTTCTTGCATTCAATTGCTTTTGTAACCACACTATTATTGTTGACTTTAACATCGCTTAAGGGTTTTCTAAATTTAGCAACACCTTTAGCTATTTAACCCCGGCTTGATAATCCTTACCCAATCTCCAACTGCAAAAGTAGTTTTTTTACTTTCCATTTCAAATTCTACGCCTGCTTATTTATCTCCTGTGTCATCTCAATTCTCATGGCGACTTCACTCACCTTACTTTACACCATGGGCATAACTTAGAAACAGAGTCCGTCCCTTTCAGCAACTTAAAAGATCAGACTTAAGTGGTGGCATGTGTCGTAATGCGGGTCATCAATAACTTCTCTTACCTCATTTTTCCACTCCCCACCAAAATTTCCTGCTTGTACAATACTGTTAAATCTTTCTACTTGGTCCATTTCCTGGAGGCTCATACAAAGACGTTCTTATATGACAAATATTGCAATATTTGAGGAACCTCTCACTTAAGCTGTAAACCTCTGGGTACCATTGGTGAATATCTCTCTAAAAAATAATTTCCGGCATTAGTTGTGGCTTTTGCAACAAATGTAACCTTTGGCCATTTTGAGTGATAGTCTGCCAAAACCAAAGCAGATGCGCATCCTGCAGGGAAAAATAAAATGGTCCAGAGATATCAAAAGCTACTCTTTCCTAAAAAAAATTCCTGGGTAAACAGCGTTTACAACACTGTCATTACATTGCGCTACTATTACAACGCGGTCGTTACAGCGACTGCGTTGTTAGTATGCGATGCATTTACATTGCAACTCATTACAACGACTTGCACTAGGGGGCGCTGGCTGAGGTATTGGAAATTAATTCCAACAGCTTCTCTACTGTTGCGCAAACTGGAGTAGGAATAGTAATTAATACTATTCCTAAGTCCAGCACGTCCCCCCTAGTGCAAGTGTTTGTAATGACTTGCGATGTTAATGCATTGCGTACTAACAACGCAGTCGTTGTAACAACCTTGTAAATTCACGCATTGTAATACATTGCAATGTAATGAGCCATATTCAATTCTGGCAATGTAATAGGTTTTAGGTGAGCAGGTGCAACACTTAGCATTTTATCCCTGTTGGTACTTGCACATCACCCTCCCTTACTACTTTGTGTGCCATTCTGTCTAAACGTGGCAACCAGAAACAAGATCACACAAGTCTCTTCATGATTGTCATCCAAGGATATCCTTCATGTGCTAGCAACAATGTTCTTTCTTTCAAAATGGTCAGAGGAACATATTCCCTTTCCTTGAACAACATATGATCTGCAACTTCCAGTTCCTGCCAAATTCTCCAAAATGACAATCATTCCAAAGACTACCCTTCTGCCGCATATTTTTTAACCAGCTGCAACAATCCACCATTATCTTCACTTTCTGGCTACCCTATCCACCTCCACACAATCATTCAGATTATTGCCAGGAATACAGGGCAGTGTAGATAAACAGTCAGTCACATTGTTCTTCCTAGGTATAAATTCAACCTTAAAGCTATATTCTTGAAGTTATGATGTCAGTCTTGCAATAGCATTTCGCCCTCATCTAGTACACAGAATACCCACAAGAGGTTTTTGTAAAGTAAAACATCAACCGCAGTTCTAATTCTGGAAGAGTTCAATTGTCCACACATTAGCCAATATCTCTTTCTCTATTTCTGCATATCTTCTTTCAATATCATTTAGTGTCTTGGATGAAAATGCGACGTTCAGTTCTTCCTTCCCACATATTTGTGATAGCATTCCATCAATACCATACAAGCTGGTATCCTCTGTAATTGTACACGTTGGAAGACTGTTTCTAAGCCTCTCAACAGCTACCAGTAACCCCTGCCTGGATGACCGTGGGGGCAGGACTACAGCACTTAAAATGGGTGCCTTCTTCTCCTGCAGTTCGGGACCTGCTGAAATAATTGTTCTGTGCCTCTACTACAGCTATCATTAACCCCTGCCTGGAGGACATTGGGGGCAGAGCTGCGGCACTTGAATGGGCGACTTATTTTCCCGTAGTGTGCGATAGGCTGAAAGACTGTTTCTGTCCCTGCATTACAGCTCCTGGAAACCCCTGCCTAGATGACATTAGGGGCGGGACCAAAGTACTTGAAAGAGCGCCTTCTCCTGAATTGCGGGACATGCTGAAAGACTTTTTCTGTACCTGCACTGCAGCTACCAGAAATCCCTGCCTGGAAGACACTGTGGGCGAGGCTACAGTGCTTGAAAGGATGCCTTCTTCATCTACAGTGTGGGGCCGACCCGGGCATGACTGAGCCTAGGGGGGTTCAGTCTGTCAGTCAGAGGTTGATCAAGGCTGGGTTTGGCTACCTCTCTTGGATCTCACCTGCATGATTATTTCTAACCAACATGGGTAAGCATTAAGTCACATCTAACATTGCTCCTAATTCCTCTTGCAACAGCACTATCACTACTATTGATAAAATACTTGAGCAGCCCGTAGGGGTTGTCACTAAACAGTGGCGGCTCCTCTGCTAATGCGGAGGCACGTTGGCCCACTATTTTCCTATTGGAAAAATAGAATAACTTGACGTTGGTAGGGCGGGTGTATCTGCTCTCCTCTCAGAGCAGGGGGAGGAGTGGTGGGCACTATGTAAGTGAGCATGAATGTTTGGCTGGCCCTCTCCACCCATTACAGCCTGGGTAGAGAACATGCCCAGGCTTCCATTCCCTGGCTGAGTATCTAACCACGGCGCTCAGACCAATCACAGCATGGCATTGCAGAGCTGTGATTGGCTATGGAGAGCCTCGGAGCCCGGGTGCTTCCTGCTTCCTCTTTACACAGAAGAAGCCAGAAGGAGGACGGGGAAGAGACAGCAGCCGGCCAGCAGGAGTGTGTTTTCTTTTTGTAACCCCTTTGTCCCCTCTCTGCCCCACTGCTGCTTTCCGGGAGCAGCCGCCACTGTCACTAAAGAGATTGTGCTTACAGCACATAACCTTTCACTGGAGATCATGTGTGCAGTTAGGCATCACGCTACATTTGACCTAACTGGGACAGGCCCTGCTTGTCGTGTCATTCAATTGGATCCTTGTGAGCCCAAACATCCAAGCTGTGCCTCCGAATGCCCATCCCCCTATTGCACCATCTGCTAAAAAGCAAAAGAAAAGGGCCGCTAGAACGATAACCAATGGACAAAATGTATTATCTGGGGCAGATTTTGCTGAGACCGCTCCCGCCTCTGTCCCCAATACCATAAACCCATTACTTCTTAGCGAGTGTTGGAATAAGTACAGTATGATTCTGATAGATAATTTGCAACAGATTGTAGAGCGTTTGGGTTGTTTTGAGTCACTTCTTTTACTTGCTGCCAGATGTTCAAAGTCTCCAGGCTCTAATGCTGCAGCTTTTCAGCATCAGATGGGATTAACACAACAGGCCGTTCCTCTGCTAAACGCCGAATGCGGCCTTTGGTTGAATCCACGCCCCTTGCCACACATGTTCTCTTCACACACCACATGTACAGAGATAAATCATGTGATCATTATACTTTAAAGCAGAGTCATACAGGAGGAATGCTTCCATTTGCCTGCTTGCCTAGCACACCCAAAGCAGCTTTAGCAGGTAGGAATCTATCGCAGTTGAACGACCTGTAGCAATGAACCACCTCAAGTAGCATCCAACTAAATGTTCCACCTTTTTGGTTGATGGTATGTAATGGTAGGCATACCACTGCTCAGAGGCAAATCAGGGTAAATAGGGGGGAATTAACCAATAAAGCAGTCTGTTGGCTCTCTTCTAAGAGAGAGAGGTGTTGACACAGTTAATGGTAACCAGATGCTCATGATGACAAGGATTTCCCACCATTAAAAACCTACCTGGAGATTGTATCATTGTCAATTTCAGGCACCCTATCTATTTAAGGAACCTTTTAGCATTTAGAAACTGTAGCTTTCTTAATCAAGGGAACATCACAACTGTGCCATTGGAGTACTTTTACAAACATCCAATTTCTTGTGCCATTTATAATAAAATACCTTTTTCTTACATCTGGCCCATTTAGCTCTGATGGGGAACTTTTACATCAAGATGATGCACTTCCCTTAAGCAACAGCTAGGAATTTTTGTCTACTTTAACGACAAACGATTGACTCAAAATACAATCCCATGATTACTTTGATGTTAGTGGGAGGAAAGATCAAGATTACACTGGAAATTGTGTGGGAAGGACAAGTGTAGGCATATCTGTAGTTCGTCTCTCTAAATAGGAACATCGCAAGAATCAAAGCTCAACTTAATGTATCTGACTGGCAGATGTTGATTGAGTATGATCTAATCCTTTTCCAGAAAATCTGGTCTACTGCTCCATTGTCAGGTAGGTATGCATGTTATTGTATCCCAGCCACCTCTTCTCATGCCGGGCAGGAGGTGGCTGTCAATGTGGTTACAATTATCATTGAAGTTAATTATGAACGTTGTGTAGAATTGGAGCACTGAGATCCATTTTTTTTATCTCTATGGTGTCATTTTAATTTTAATTTGTTTAATTTTTATTGCACTGATTTAGCAAATTGTGTTAATGCTAAATTTCAAGCCTTATTCAGTCTTACGATCAAATTAAAGGTCAGGCATGGCTCAACAACACAGCAGTTTAATGCCATTATATGTGGCGATAGATTTTAACCCCAAAATGTTTACCAGCATCTTCAGCCCAGTCCCCATCATGGAGGACTTGCCAGATAGTCATAGTGATCTTATCGGGCTGAAACTTTCTATTTAAGTTGATGCACGTAAACTGAGCCCAGAAAGTACACCTGATAGAAGCATGTGGTCTGGTCAAAGAATGTTGTTAGAGTGCTTTAACGCGGGGTCGTGTGGTGGTCTTGGGATTTTTCAGTGATATGAATGATCTGCCACATTCACACATAAGGCATAGCCTGTGGGAATAGTAATGCTCTGATGGAGTCAAGATGGCCCTACCTTACAAAGACAGAACACAGTGCACTGCTTACCTTCCTCTCGCCCACACACCTCTCCAGAGCTCCCCCTCCTGAACACCAGCTAGCAGGTCCCCAGGGAGACCTCTCGGTGCAGTGATCATATTTATTGCATCTATTTTTTTAGCAGAGGGGCACTGCCACACATTTCAAAGGAGTATTACATATAAGGGTTGACCCAATAAGTACAAGGACCTGGGTAGTTAAAGTTGCAAAAGAGAGGGGTCCTAGTACATGTAGTTTCAAAAGAACATCACAATTTAATCATTCATGAACAAAGAATAACCCACAAAGCTTATATGAGAGATGTTGTTTAATCACATCCTCATGTATACAGGTATATGTACAATAAAGTATTAAAAGCGTACATTAACAATGTGACCAGAGGAGGTGGGTGAGAGGTTTGTGAGGGTTTAGAGTGAAGTGAAAAGTTTCAAAGGACAATGGGGTCACACAACTGAATAGTTGACATCACATAACTCATAACAAGTAATGTCTGATAGATCCATCAAAACTTTCTGCTATTGTCAGACTTCTTTAGTTTATCTAATTTCAACACATTTACAGAATTTTCTAAAAATACTTACTTGTAATTATTGTCCTTGGAGAACCCAAATCTGCAGTCCTTTCCAATTCCTTGTCCAGGATTTTAACGATACACTTAGGCAGACCTTCTCCTGTACTTAAATTCTGTTTTGACAGTAATATGTCTTTGGTATCCTCATTTTTCTAACTACACTCGCATTTTAAAATTCCGTCCACCTCTGATACAGGAAATTCTACTTTTTTGAATGTAGCATTTTTCTTTAAATCCTTACACTCACAGAAGTAAAATGTCCAATGCCGCCACACTTCTTGCACTCTTTACCAATCGCAGAAAATAAAAGCGATTTCGGGGAACTTTCACACCTATCACAAACCAATGATTTCTTTGTTTATAATGAAATGTATTATTCGAGTGCGCATTATTACCACTCATGATACACACATCCCCAGTCTGCACTATTGTTGTTCTTCTTGTATACAGACATCATCCACTTTTCTGATGGCTCTAATGCGTGTTCTGTAGTTATGACATCTTGTAACTTATCCATAATCTAAAAGTGTTCCTGGATTTTATTTTACATTTTTGACATGCACAAATAAATTGATCTCTGAACATCTCCTTGATCTTGGGCCCAAAATTGTATGTCTTAGAAAGAGCGTTCAAAGCTGCTAGGAACGTATTGAATGATCCACCCTCGTTTTGAGCTCAAGTACAAAATTGAAACATATTTAGAGCTGTAATAGATATTGGTTCACTGCTCCTGCAGTTGTTTTACCTGAAGTGGAGGATTGTCTCTACTTGTTTTTTCCCCGTACTATGTGCATTGAAATATTATGCTACACAATTGCGAGACTCAGTCAGCTAACAGAGTAGGTGCGGAGGCTACCAAATACATTAGCCACCAAGTTTGAAACCTCGGCAGACACTGACGGGACTGATCACACCTTTTCAGAGCAGTGAAGGAGTCTCTGACTTATAGCTTTGGATTTAACAATGCTTGATCTTAGTCTGCAATCGTTCTTGTTGTTCTTAGTGCTATATAGTGATCTTGTAGCATATTACTCCTGGGACTATCTATTCCCATATAAACACTTAATAATATACACTGTACTGAAGCAAACGTCCATTCTATGATCAGCAACCTACTTGATTGACTCTTTTTTAGTGACTATACAATTATCTGAGGTTTGGAAATTGAATTCTAGATTACATTTTCTAGTGTTCTTCCAGACTGATGAAACATAATAGATTGTGGTACGTAAACGCGAATGACATCAGTTTTCAAAAGCACCCAAATCATTTCAGTATGTGCATTAATACACAGACAATGCACACTGCATCAAAGTTCTGATCTTTATTCCTGGAGGATTCTTTCACAAACATGCCTACATTTAGAAACATGTAAGAGATTTGAAGAAAAACTGAGGGAATTTAATTTGCACTTTAATCTGTTTAGAAGTGAAGGAATATTTTGTCAGGACAAGGCTAAATTAACAGCAGATGTACTCAATCAAAAGTCTCCTCCCAAATTAGGTATAGTTGACATGTATAATGTCAGTATCCAAGAGTTATGCTTCAGGCATTAATGTGTAGTTTCTGAAAGGACCAACTTCAAAAAAAGAGAGTTTCCCAGAAAACCAGAAAGGACTGGGTATCAAACAGTATCAAAAAGGATTCCTTTCTGTGTTAATAACTTTCTGTTTGTGACCAATAGGCCTACATACCTTTTTAGTATTTAATAGTGACGCTAATAATTATGTCTGGACACAAATGAAATTACTTTCAACTCTCAAGTATTTATTTATTTATAAAGTTTTGATTAAATTTTTTTTTTGTAAAAACACATGTTATATAACACTTTATGACAATCGTGTACTCAGGTACAAGGTACTCCGCTATGTATAAACAGATCCTATTCAGTACAAGTCACAGAGTAAATATTTTATACACAATAAATAATTTTTAACATAAATCACAAAATATATCATATCAACAATTGAACAATAATAAAAATCCTTAGTCGACGCGTTTCGGTGCTTTGTTCTGTTATCACACCTTCTTCAGGACAGATCTTTACTTAAAAACAGTGTGTCTTCAATCTAAAAAACGAATACATAACATTAGTCTCATTGATCTAATTTGAGAGTGAAGCTCATTCTATCTAATTGTTTGCAAGTTGCGCAGGGTGTCACTGTTATTATCAATTATGTTTGTATGAAGGCACTCTTACTTAAATTATTTTGCCTTGAACCATATTGCTTGGGGTTCTGGACCAAACTGGAGAAGTGTATTTCTTAATCCTCTTCGTGGTCACTCTTAGTTCATATGTACCAAGGTTTCTATAATGGGGAGAATAAATCAATTGATCATACTGACTATAATTCAAGAAGGGGAGAATAGTGAATGTCATCCTTCACACTTACTTAAAAACGGGAAGGTTGATGTTCCTCGTGTCTAATTTATATCCTGCGACTATCAATCTGCGCAGAGTCTCTTTTTCACGCTGGCTTTAGTACTGCCTGAAAAAGTAGAGGTATCAAGTTGTTTGTATCCATCTATGTCTCGAACTCTTGTTAAAGGTCCCTCCTGTTATTTGGTACATGGTGTATACATACCAATGGAGTCAAGTGTACGGTTCCTTTTGGTGAAGCTTTCTGCAGAGTTATTAGAACTTCTGGCTTGTCTTGGGGTGTTTTTAAGTTGACCCTCAGTCGTATAATTAGGCTTCTTTCTCCTCCCCATTATACAAACATAATGGATAATAACAGTGACACCCTGCGCAACTTGCACACAATTAGATAGAATGAGCTTCACTCTCAAATTAGATCAATGAGACTAATGTTATGTATTCGTTTTTAGGTTTCGCCTCGCCGAAAGCTGCGCAGCAGACTTTCGCGCAGGCGAAATCCTATGAGTTACAGTATGGATGTTTGTGCCGCCTCTCTGTTCCATTGGCTAGCTCCATAAATGGAGGCTAGCCATTGGAACAGAGATCTGTCCGTCATGGCCGGACCAGATTCGTGGGCGTTCCCGACAGTTTTTCGCATTTTGCCCATGTCATGCGGCTGTGGGCGTGTTTTTTTTTTTTTTTTTTTGGAGAGGTGTTTTTTTGGTCATTCAGCCGAAAACCACCGGAAGTCGTCGTCCTTGGTGAGTGCTTGCTGTCCTGTCTTCCGCCGCCCCCCTCCCGCTGTCCGTGTGCCTGTTACCGACCCCCCTCCCGCTGTCCATGTGTGCCCGTTCCCACCCCCCTCCCGCTGTCCGTGTGCCCGTTTCCCCCCCCCCCCGCTGTCCGTGTCTCAGGCATTGTAAATGCTTGTTTGATACTCTTAGCTGAGTTTCACAATCTGCGCCCCTTTCCAGTATCTGCTGCACATCTCGTCCTTTTCTCGTGTTCTCTAAGAAACCCACACGGCCCCCGAGTCAGCTCTAATAGATTTAGGTCGAGTGTTCGACCAGACTGCGTGGGTGTTTTTTCTCAGTGCGGTTGCCGTCGTGGAACATGCTTGCTCGTCGCCTGGCCATCTCTTCCTGCCAGAGTGGTGATTACTGTTTGTCCCGCTGTCCATGTGTGCCCGTTCCCGCCCCCCCCTCCCGCTGTCCGTGTGCCCGTTCCCAATCCCCCCCCTTCCCGCTGTCCGTGTCTCCGGCATTGTAAATGCTTGTTTGATACTCTTAGCTGAGTTTCACAATCTGCGCCCCCTTTCCAGTATCTGCTGCACATCTCGTCCTTTTCTCGTGTTCTCTAAGAAACCCACACGGCCCCCGAGTCAGCTCTAATACATTTAGGTCGAATGTTCGACCAGACTGCGTGGGTGTTTTTTCTCAGTGCGGTTGCCGTCGTGGAACATGCTTGCTCGTCGCCTGGCCATCTCTTCCTGCCAGAGTGGTGATTACTGTTTATGTCCTTTCCGAATGGAGCATTAGTCGCAACGTTGTTGTGAACATAGTTGAAATATTCTACACATCAAAGTCAAGAAGGAAGTGCTCAGTCTTCTTTTTACCCTGTGGGTGACTCGGCTTGGACAGTCATTCATTAATAATTGTTGGTGTTTTCACGAGCTGCTTAAAATGGATGTGAAGACAGAGCATGCTTATTACCTCCAATTAGCTGCCTGTTAACTTTTAACTAAAGTTTAAATCCTTGCAAGGGTAAATCAGTGTTCATTTCTTAGAGCATTGAGTTGGGTAATGGCATTAAGCATATTACAAGGCTATACAAGCATAAGATTAATTATGCATATAAATGTGCGACATTTTACTATACATATTATGCTACTTTCCATGTTTATAGTGGAAAGCGGATTCAACACCGCTGCTCTCGTGTTACATACTTGCGCCTGTATAATGCATTAGATGCCCTGTCCCACACTGCAGTCTCCCTGAACTGGGTGTGCTAGGTGCCACTGGGACAGTACTCCCTTCTACAGTCCAGGCACATCCTTACCCCTCCCTCTCTTCCTGCACGACTGACCAGCGTATTAGTGACTGGGGTACTAGCCCCTTGGTGGCTCTGGTCAGCCTTTCACTGCCATCCTGAGTTTGAAAGAGAGGGCAGTGATTCCCACGGAAAGCAGGTATTGTCAGTGAGTCAGTGCGTGCACACGACTGAGGGTCCTTGGGAACTCCTTGCATCCTTCAAAGCCCTCTGGAGTGCACTGGCCAGCTCTCTTTGGCTCACAATCATTGCACCGCCTGATATTTGTTTTTGCTACTGTACCCACGGAATTAATATGGCATGGGTCCAGTGCCCGAGGGTTCTCATTTCCATGGGTCCATGCCTACAAACTCATGAGGGAAGCACATTTGTGATCATGCTGTGCATATTGCTGTTACGGCACCTATAATCTCCTCAAATGGTTACAGTAATATGTGCTTTGTGGGGCTCCCAGTGTGTGGGGGGGGGCTCGCAGTGTGTGGGGGGGCTCTGTGTGGGTGTGTGGGGGGGCTACTGTACCCACGGAATTAATATGGCACGGGTCCAGTGCCCGAGGGTTCTCATTTCCATGGGCCCATGCCTACAAGCTCATGAGGGAAGCACATTTGTGATCATGCTGTGCATATTGCTGTTACTGAACCTGCTGTGCATATTGCTGTTACTGAACCTATTATCTCCTCAAATGGTTACAGTAATATGTGCTTTGTGGGGCTCGCAGTGTGTGGGGGGCTCGCAGTGTGTGGGGGGGCTCTGTGTGGGTGTGTGGGGGGCTCGCAGTGTGGGGGGGCCTCTGTGTGGGTGTGTGGGGGCTCTGTGTGGGGGGGCTCTGTGTGGGTGTGTGTGGGGGGGCTCTGTGTTGGTGTGTGGGGGGCTCTGTGTGGGTGTGTGGGGGGGTTCTCTGTGGGTGTGTGGGGGGCTCTGTGTATGTGTGTGTGGGGGCTTTGTGTGCGTGTGGGGAGCTCTGTGTGGGGTGGACTCTCTATGGGTGTGTGTTTGTGGCATTTGCGAGAGATTAAGCTATTGGCATTGTAAATGACAATGCCATTTATTTATCTGTTTTCAAAACCAACACATAAATAAAAATGTTGTCATTTACAATGCCAATAGCTCTAACTTTTGCAAAGGCGAAACCGTTGCATTGTAAATGCTTGTTTAGATTGAAGACACACTGTTTTTAAGTAAAGATCTGTCCTGAAGAAGGTGTGATAACAGAACAAAGCACCGAAACGCGTCGACTAAGGATTTTTATTATTGTTCAATTGTTGATATGATATATTTTGTGATTTATGTTAAAAATTATTTATTGTGTATAAAATATTTACTCTGTGACTTGTACTGAATAGGATCTGTTTATACATAGCGGAGTACCTTGTACCTGAGTACACGATTGTCATAAAGTGTTATATAACATGTGTTTTTACAAAAAATGTTTTTAATCAAAACTTTATAAATAAATAAATACTTGAGAGTTGAAAGTAATTTCATTTGTGTGCAGACATAATTATTAGCGTCACTATTAAATACTAAAAAGGTAATATTAGTATGTAGGCCTATTGGTCACAAACAGAAAGTTATTATCACAGAAAGGAATCCTTTTTGATACTGTTTGATACCCAGTCCTTTCTGGTTTTCTGGGAAACTCTCTTTTTTTGAAGTTGGTCCTTTCAGAAACTACACATTAATGCCTGAAGCATAACTCTTGGATACTGACATTATACATGTCAACTATACCTAATTTGGGAGGAGACTTTTGATTGAGTACATCTGCTGTTAATTTAGCCTTGTCCTGACAAAATATTCCTTCACTTCTAAACAGATTAAAGTGCAAATTAAATTCCCTCAGCTTTTCTTCAAATCTCTTACATGTTTCTAAATGTAGGCATGTTTGTGAAAGAATCCTCCAGGAATAAAGATCAGAACTTTGATGCAGTGTGCATTGTCTATGTATTAATGCACATACTGAAATGATTTGGGTGCTTTTGAAAACTGATGTCATTCGCGTTTACGTACCACAATCTATTATGTTTCATCAGTCTGGAAGAACACTAGAAAATGTAATCTAGAATTCAATTTCCAAACCTCATATAATTGCATAGTCACTAAACAAGATCAATCAAATAGGTTGCTGATCATAGAATGGACGTTTGCTTCAGTACAGTGTATATTATTAAGTGTTTATATGGGAATAGATAGTCCCAGGAGTAATATGCTACAAGATCACTATATAGCACTAAGAACATCAAGAACGATTGCAGACTAAGATCAAGCATTGTTAAATCCAAAGCTATAAGTCAGACACTCCTTCGCTGCTCTGAAAAGGTGTGATCAGTCCCGTCGGTGTCTGCCGAGGTTTCAAACTTGGTGGCTAATGTATTTGGTAGCCTCCGCACCTACTCTGTTAGCTGACTGAGTCTCGCAATTTTGTAGCATAATATTTCAATGCACATAGTCCGGGGGAAAACAAGTAGAGACAATCCTCCACTTCAGGTAAAACAACTGCAGGAGCAGTGAACCAATATCTATTACAGCTCTAAATAGGTTTCAATTTTGAACTTGAGCTCAAAAAGAGGGTGGATCATTCAATACGTTCCTAGCAGCTTTGAACGCTCTTTCTAAAACATACAATTTTGGGCCCAAGATCAAAACTTTATAAATAAATAAATACTTGAGAGTTGAAAGTAATTTCATTTGTGTGCAGACATAATTATTAGCGTCACTATTAAATACTAAAAAGGTAATATTAGTATGTAGGCCTATTGGTCACAAACAGAAAGTTATTAACACAGAAAGGAATCCTTTTTGATACTGTTTCTGAAAGGACGTAATAGTGTGTTAGGCCTTGTTCATATGCTAATGTAAATTTCTTATGTTATTTTCTTGTCCTGATATTGCAGTTTGAAGCACATTACTGAAGGAATGTTACAATTTCCTGGCATTTTCTTACGCATTGTAACCTTCTGATGTCGCAATTTGATGCTTTAGCTTGTCAATTACTTGTAGTGATATAGCCCGCGCTCCGGATCCTGCCACAGTTTTCCAGGTTTCTAGAGTGATGTTGCAGTGTAAAGAATGGTTAAAGAGGCTATGTCACAGTTAACATTACTATTTAATAATGGTGCAGCCTGAAAACATAATCACCTACAAGACCTCCCTCTAAATATCTCTTTAAACTGCAGGCAAAAATGTATCGATTGGGATTTAAAATGTACCAGTGTACCAAACTTTTCACTAGAGGACTGACAGAGTATCTCCACAACCTGTGGAGGGTGTGGGGAGAGTTTCACAAATATTGATTCAATTTTTACTTGAAAGGTTGCTAGGTGTGTTCTTTTAGTGTCCGTCTAAAACTTGATGTACAATGATTATTTGTGTCTCACTGTCAATATATATTCTAAATGTTGTTACTACATACCTTGAATGAGACCAACGTCACTGTAGATTGCCCTCCTCTGTCGGGTTCCATGGGAAACACCTGACCGTGTGAAACCTAGGGATCACCTTTAATGCTTACCTGCCTTTTTCACTTACATCACAGAGGTGGAATATTTTCCTTTTATTTATTCTACTGCTTGGAATAGTTCATGGAACGAATATCAGTAGTTACTACACATGCCTTTAATACGTTATATTTTACAGCGCATGTAATACAACACATTCACCAGTACATTGCATTATATTGCAAAACTGAGGGTCAGTATAGGTTCAGTATTCGTTTTTCAGTGCAATTTCTATAGGGAGTTTAAACAGTGTTGCAGCCAAAACTGAATTACACCAAATTTTGCAGGAAGCTAGATCTTTATTAAGAAAGTGTGATTTTTGTGATGTGGTCTAATCCAATTAAGTAGTTTTTAAGTAGTTTTTGAGAAATTAACGTTCAGAATTATAGATCTATTTGTAAGTTGGGCATGTGGGAGTCCCGTGAGCACACAACTAATTGTAGAGCGATATGATTGCAGAGGTGGCTTTATTTTCCCCACTCTGATTGACTAGCCGCAACATGCAGAGAAAAGGTGCGCCCTCCATTACAGGACACAGGAACTATATCCTAGTGTCCTGAACAAAAAAAGGTTAAGGGGTCAGGGTTATGATACCCTGACCCCTTTGACCTTGTAGGGAGGGCTTCCTCTGGGAACCCCTGGAACCAAGTAAAAAAAAAATTGCTTTGCCTTGATCCTGCAGGACTCTCGTGAGAGCCAGCAAGACCCCCTTACTCCTGCTGGGTCAAAAAAAAAAAAAATGGGGTGGGTGTCCATCGGGGCAGGCCCTGTGGCCAACGCCACGCAACGTGGAAGGCTGTGTGTTGGGGAATTGGCAAAATTAGGTATGGTAATAGAGTTTTACTCTACGTTAAAAGTGGCGTTATTGTTGAGTATGGAAATAATATATTACTTTGTCTTAAAAAAAAAAAAACCTGAGCAATTCATAAAAAATCTAAAGGTTAAAGTGACATCGTAGTTAGGTGAACATTTCAGTTAAAACCTCACATCTTAAACTTCACCAGTTGCAGTTACTTGAAGAAACTACAAATTGCTCCCTCAAAATGTACTGCTTATGATCTCACATATTACATTATTTAAAATATCACTGAAATGACATCACTCTGCATGACTGGCCGGTGCACAAGTTATAGTTACATGAGTTAACTATAACTGGTAAATTTCAGATTAACTGTATGTTTCGTCTAACTATGATGTCAATGTAACCTTTGTTTTTTCCCCCCAGTACACACCGGTGCACACCCACACAGGTGCGCACCCACACACGCAGCTTTGTTCGGGGAACCCCCAAAACCAACTTTTTTTTCCATACACTTATACATATATATTTTTTTCTTTTTAAAAGGGGGGGCAGATATATAGGATATATAAATATTTAATAATTAAATATCACTTCCCATCTCTAAACACTTACTACTCCTAAACCTTGCCCTAAAACCTCCTAAATAACAAAAGTATTTATTTTTTTACATACATATCAAAACAATACCCATTCAGGCTTAGAGTGCAGCATAAACTATGCAAATAAGGGAGCAGAGAACTCTCAGTAGTTCTCAAGTTTAGGTGGAGAGCAGCTCCCATATAGAGCGACTCACTACACCACCAACACTCTGAATCTGCTCACCTCAAATGTTTGTATTTCTAGCGAAGTTGTTAAGCATAGGATTAGCACAGTGCAATCCACATCGAGCTAGAAAGGGACAGTCTTTTGCCATTTCAGCAGAGAAACTCTGCTTCCTTTTTTGCATAATTTGTGGCACTCTAAGTCTGAAAAGATATTGTTCTGTATTCTACTGAGTGCTACCTTGTGTGTGTGTGTGTGTAGATATATAGATCTATATCCAAGAACTGCAGCACTTGGCCGATCCACCTCCTACGATACCGGTGCCAGTAGCGGTGGCTGCAACGGCTATAATTACGGCAAGAAGAATTATTTCAGGCAATCCAAAAGGAAAACAGCGGCACACGAGATGACAGCACAGTAATTTTTATGTGCACAAACCACGCGTTTCGGCAAAGCGCATCGTTTGTGTGCAAATTAAAATTATTGTGCTGTCCTCTGGTGTGCCGCTGTTTTCCTTTTGGATTGCCTGAAAGAATTCTTCTTGATCTAGATATTTATATAGTTCCTTTCCGTAAGTAAAGAAAGTTTTGACACTCAATGCAACACTTCCAAGTTTAATATTTCTCGAGCAAACTGTTACAACAGCGGTCACTATATATATATCGGTCCTGCATTGTAAAGTACCAAAAAATAGCCTTTACCTGCATGGTAAAGGTGACATTTTTCATAGAACAGCTTTGTTTCAAGTTGTGGTATTTCGTGGATTTGAGGCCTTAAAAAGGTCAGTGGATGTACTGCTGTAGCTCTAGTATGTGGCTGCAAGGCCTAATGTCTAAATTTCAAGTATCTATAGCTCTCCAGCCCTGGTATGTGGTAGCAGGCTTTAATGTCATTACATTTTCTAAATTTCCCCATTATAATAAGTCTTGCAGGATATAGCAACTCTAAGTTACCGAGCTTTGGAAGGGAGATCTGTCTCGTGGCTCATAGTGAAGACAGTGTTCCCCTGCATTGGGGTTCTAGAAGTGAGGGATAGGTCATGAAGTCTTCAAATTGTGAGATTTTAGAAGCCACGGGGAGAGGGGAACGGGCGTGGGGGGGGGGGAAGTCAGGTAGAGGGAGGATTTGTAAAGGATTTTGGGGAGGATTTACATTTTTAGCATGGCTATTCTTGGCAACCAAGAGAGGGCATCTAGACTCCATGAGAGGGTGAGTGCTTTGATAGACCTACATAGGGATTTAAGGTTGATCCTCGTGCATTCATACAAGTCTGTTGTCAACATAATCCACAAGTAGGTTATTCTTGTTTATGCCCATTGAAAGGGGTTCTTGCTTTGCAGTATGGCGGCCAGGTTTTTGCCTCCGGAGATTAGTAGATTCACTTTTAAGGCCTGGTACGGCACAGTACTCCTCAAGAAGAGGTATCAGTTCTTGTATGGATTTGATGTAGTAGGCTAGAGACACAAAAGGCATCATAAATAAAGGCTGAGACTTAAAAGATGTCTTGATGAAAAGGGATACGCTGATAACCCCCCATTCTTCTGTATCCTTTGGAGAAAAGTCCTCAAATAGAGGCCAAAGAGCATCAGAGAGTGAAGACATCTCTGTCTTGAGCCTCTCTGAATCAACGTCCCCAGGGATTTATAACCATTCACATACTTCGTGGCCCATGGGGAAGCGTAAAGTGTATCGACCCATCCCCGAAAGAATTCTACAAAGCATGACCTGACCTGGGTTGCCTTCACAATATCCCAATTGACCCTCTTCTATCCTTTTTGTCCATTGATGGACAACTTCACAGCTTCTTTGTGATGGCTCTGTGCCAGGTTGATAACGTGATGAGCTTGTTTAGTGATGTTGCTTGTTGATCCGGATGGACACAGCCATTGTAGTCTGCTTTTATAAGGAGTAGTAGAGCCGTTTACAGTATATTAGTGAGCATTTTGTCCATAAGTTTGGTGTCCATGTTCAGTTGGGATATTGTTCTGTTCGACTGGCACTTATAAGTGTCTTAATGCAGCTTTGCAATCAGAGTCTTTGTCGTTCCGCCCAACGGAGAACATGCTACATAGTCTGCATATGACATTGATGACTTCTGCAAGTGGGGGGGGGGGTGGCTAGGAATGGCGTTAAGTGCTTGTAGAAGGATGCAGTGAAGCCATCTGAGCCTGGGGCCTTGTTTAACTTCAACTACTTGATGACCATTGGTATTTCTGACACCTAAATAGTTTCCTCTAAGTCAGCCCTGTCTGTGGTTGAAAAAGTGGAAGAGTTGCCAGCTGAAGGTAGGCCGATCTGATTTGGCTTCTAGGCCAGGGGTGATGGTTGTACATAAGTTCCTGTAGAAATGTGAAATAAAAGCATGGTTTCCCATCCTCATTCTGCCTGAGGTGTCCTGAATCTTCATTAGAGCGTTTTTAATCACAGATGAGAACTGTTTGTATATGGCAGTTGGTGTGAGTAAAGCTTGAAAGAAGTAGTAGGACTATAAGGCCTGTCACCAGTTTAATCTATCGGAAGGTTCCATAAACCATTGTAGCCCGCCCCAAATACTGATTAGTATTGGTACTTCTTGAAAGTGTAATGGTAACACATATCAATATGCTGACGTTCAATATGTTTCAGAAATTCTCATTATCTTTTACCATGTTAACACCCTACATAAATGCTTTTGGGGCTTGTTTGCTCCTTGCACATATAACATGTGACCATTCTACAGGATGACTGAATGCAAAAAGAGAAGCTTTGTGATTTAGAGAATGCTGAAATGGAATACCTACAATTGAACTAAGGTTCCTAATATGAGAGTCGAAATCAGATGCTCCTTTATTGATAATTTTTTTAATGTATTTTTTAAAATAATAAATGTGATGGTTTTGTCTATCCTAGTTAAAGGAGATGGGAATCACTTTCTTTCCTTTCCCAAAATGCCCCAAACAAACATCATTTTACATTGTTAAGCTGAAACATAAGCGTCTTTTCTCCAGAAACCAGGATAACTGGCAGCTCTTAATTTTAGACATGCATGTGCTATGAATATTAACAGATGACTTGTTGATTGTCCTGTTCTTCAGATCAGAAGCTGAAATAAAGATATGGGTTTAACTCCATGGTATTGTTACAAGTCTTTTGGGATCTTACGTGGTGACCTTTTTATACAATTTGATTTGCTATAATAATAAGGGTTGAGTTCATTAGAAACAACTATTTCTTCACCATTCTATGACACAAAACATAATGCAATAGTACCACCATTCCACGTCCCCACACTTCTATCAATTTAAACACAGTCACCTACATGTGGGGCAACCTATTGCACTGATCAAGAATAGGTCAAAACTACGACTATGTGAAGACCTTATTAATACTACATTGACTTCATATGGCCACAGATCTGGTCACATATATGGCACGTTTCAGTTGGTAACAGTTGTTCCTCTCACTGATGTGAGATACTGTTGTATTGGTAAAAGACATGTGACATGATGGTACGACATTTGTTATTCAATTGATCTTTACTTGTGGCTTCCTGTTGTCAGTTTAAGCAATGCTACTTTCTGCAAAATCTTCCTCCGAGTTGCCTGGCATTATGGGTAATTCAGATTTCAGGGTGATCTAAATATCCCTTAGTCTTAAACTAACATACGTGGGTAAATAAAAAAAAAATATAGTTTCATTCACCCCCAATATCCATGAATTAGATTTTTTGTTATCAAGTGATGTGTATATGACACATAGTTAAGACTCTCTCAGCCGCAGTGTAATTGCTTTCTATAGGTATCGTGGGCTTTTGAACAAACCTCAAGTTATGTGCTTGTCTGCGATAAGAAGAGTCTCTTGAACCTAGTGGTATATTATTTTTGGGGATCTGCCATCAGTGCAAATATTTAAAGGTGTTCCCTAAAAACCTGTGTCACAGCAAGGAGCACGGCACAGTTTGGATACTTTCATAGCATAAGGGGGGAAAAAAAACAAAATACCATCTGACTCCTTGCTGGGGCACAGATGCGCAGCTCTATGCCAGCTCTTTGCCAGAGGAAGGATCCAGACATTGTTTACATTTTTTTTTTTAGGGCTAGGAAAAAATCCAAACAGTCACTGACTCCTTTCAGGTCACAGGTGTGCGTATCTGTGCCTGGGCGAGAAGCTAAGAAACAAGCCCTAGGGTGACTGACTCCTGGCTAGGACACAGACACACAGCTGCTTCCTCTTCTCTTGGTTCTCTTGGGCAGAGAATCATTGAGAGACAAAAGAGCAGTGTGAAACAACTGAATGCTGGAGTGGTGATTGGAAGGGGAGGCAGCCTCCACTTCCTTACTCATTTTTTAGGGTGAGCCTGCGTGGGCTGCGCACATGTGCAGTCTACCTGGCGAGATTCTATGTTTTTAGGTAGCTTTGAGTATCGG
Organism: Lissotriton helveticus; assembly: GCF_964261635.1. Classification (NCBI taxonomy): domain Eukaryota; kingdom Metazoa; phylum Chordata; class Amphibia; order Caudata; family Salamandridae; genus Lissotriton; species Lissotriton helveticus. The sequence continues at coordinate 1,296,947,945 of NC_136067.1, read as the reverse complement.
GCTTTAAGCCCCGCCCCTCTTTCCCATTGGCCGGCGTTCTAAACGGTGGCCAGCGATTGGGAAAGAGGTTTCTCTGACGTAGACTTTTCTCTCTGTCAGACGGCCCACTTGGACGGGCTTGTCTGACTTCCTCCCTGCCGTAAAAGGTTTGTTATCTTTATGGGGCCATGTGTTTCAAACACATGGCCCCATAAAGACAAGCTCCGTGGCGTGGTTATTTTTGCATCTGGCTTTGCGAGATGTAAAAATAAACCATGGCTGCCTGGTGAGCGCTTGTTTCTTTATCTTTTCATCCAAAACCTTTCATCTAGGACCTTTCATACCTCTGAGCAATGTCCCTTGCTTTGAAAATTACACATTTACTGAAGTGAGGGAGTCATTCCCAATGGGAAACGCAGAGCAGTAGCTCGTATTTTCCAGGGCGTACCCCCTGTCACGTGCCGGTGGAGCAAAGGTGAAATCAAAGATGGTCTGGAAGTCATGCTGAGCGTCCCGAAGAAAGCCAACGACTCCATGCACGTCAGCATGCTGGAAGGTATGGAGGGCCGCAGGGAGGGAGGGGGAATGTATACCTGCGTCTTACAATCTGTGCTTGCAATGACTGTGGAAAACTGAGCGCTGAACTGCAGTTCGCACAATGACCTTGGCAGTGTGTGTGTTAACAGACTGAGCTATGTATTGGCTCAATATGTGTGAAAGCCGCCCTTCTTTGAACAATGCATGCGTCCTCTATATAGCATTCGATTTCACGATCTATACACAGTGCATCACTAGTGACCGCCCCCAGCCCCATGGCAACACAGGTAAAGCATTATACGTCGAATAGTGTTTCGGAATGGCTTGTGAACGAGTTGTGTTAACAATGCCGTTAGGGCGTGTGAGTGTGTATGCAGTTGTGGCAGCTTTCTTTGTAAGCGCCTGTGGCATGTAAACAATTTTCTCGGCACTTGTGATCAGATTAGTGAAGAGTAGGTGAGATTGAAGGTGTGCATGCCTTTAAAGAACAACATTTATGACTTGCCTTATATTTCCCCCAGTAGATGTGCCAGCCTGTAAACCCAGATTTATTTTTGACGTTCAACGGTACAATCAGTCTCCTCATGTCGGGAGGTGGGGCAGGGTGGTGTGGCAGAGTCTTCTTCATAGATGTACTTTGTTACTGGTGCGCCTTCCATCTGCTCAGTATCCCTAACCCTGCATCATACATCGTTCAGCCTTGGGGCCTTGACTGCCGCCAGGTGTTATGCTTGTAGAATAGTTTGAACGATCTGTATACCCCCAGAGGCCATCTTAAGTCTGAGTGCTGGATCGATGTCAGATTTTCAGGAAAACCACTCAATTTGTAAATGACTTGCATATACAGTAATTGCAGGCCGAATTATTTAATGTAAATAACGGAGACATCCGGTCTGGATCTGAACCTCCTGGTCTTCCGTAGGCTCCCCTACCTACTTAGCAGGTTTGCTCCAATATGCAGGCAAGATTTTAATGGCAGGCATTTAATGGCCAGCACTATGCCCTGGACAAACAGCAGTGGAACCTATACGGGGTCATGATGTGAAACAGCTTTTAAATTCCCATTCATATTCCATTTTATTGGCTGCCGATGAAGAAGTTTGCCCTAGGTACAAGATAAAGGAACACTGTGTCTAAGTGTGAATGAGTATCCTACTTTTGTGTAAGCTCCATAGCACACCAGGGTGCTTCTCAACTTTCTCTGTGAAAACCATAGTGTAATTCCCCAAGGAACCAGGATCTTTAAGTAGGTTGTTTGTGGCAGAATAAAACAAGCATTAACAATGCAATAGGTCTCGCCTTTCATTAAATTAAAGCCATTTGCTTTACTATACAATACCATTAGCAAAGCAAATGGCTTTAACTTAATCAAAGGCGAGACCCATTGCATTTTCTTTGCTTGTTCTATTAGTTGAGCGGCGGGGAGGGTGAGAGGAGCTGAGATGCTCCTTCTGCCCTCTTCTTCACCTTTCTCTCTCCAACCAACAGCAACTCATGGATCAAGACGATGGGCATGGCTAACAAGCTGCTGGGGACTGTAATAGCTGTTCTTAGCCCCTCCAGTAGCTCGGGTTTTAGATCGTCCTTGGAGGAGCTAAGAAATCCCTTCCCATCTGACATATATGTGCAACATCTTAAACAACATCACATGTATGTCACTACGCACCCAGAAGTGAGAAATGGGCTGCCTCATTCTGGAGTTTTCTGGTTCTCATCAGAGATTGGCTACTGGCAAACTCTCCCAATCCCTCTCCATGAAGAGGAGTTTGTCCCCTCTTTGCCCCTGTAACCTATATACAGGTCATAATCACATCCTGGAGATACCCTTTAACATATTCATACATCAATAGGCCAGCAAAGGGTTTAAACCACATCAGCACAGCCCATGTAGTTTCCTGTGTCATGAAATGTTCCTTTGTACATCCACGCCTCATTTCTTGTACTTGCCTATTTAGTTAGCCTATACAATGAGGATTCTTCATTTGGATCCAGGTATTTCAATGGAAACTCAGCAACATTGGCCAATATATTTGTCCTTTATTTTCTCACCTTTTTGACCTTCAGTCGGTTCGGCGGGCTTGAGTTGGATTCTGCTGGTTCAGGTCCTATTCTGCTCTACCTTGTGTGTTGTTTAATACCTAATATTATATTAAATATGCTACAGATATCCTGCCCTTTCTTAGCAGTTCTTTTTAGGTCCAGCCTTTGAGATAGCTTTCTCTGTTTCATCAGGCTATTGCTTTTCCAGACAATAGTACATACGGTCATACCTGGAGGATTTGGTGTCTTCATCCATTAGTCCTATATTTTCATTCACACTTACTTTCACCCACTACAGCATGGGGCAGTAGATAAGCCAACTTTATCAGTTGGCTCCCTTCACATTGAGTAACCACACGAAGCCTGTGCACATAGTTTACATCCGCATAAAATAGTTCCTTTTTATTCATTAACAAAGCAGTGTCAAAGTGTGGTTATTTGATTTATATTAACTTTAAATACTAGCATTTTATTTTGTCTGCGCTTCCGGTGTCCAGTTGGATTGCCGTTTATTTTCCATCTCCTTTTTAGGTCTCGCCTGAGCCAGCGCATGTGGTGCTCTGCGAGACATTTACTAAGCGGGTTTTTAAAGTGCTACCAAAGAATTTTGCCTGCCACCAGCGCGAGGTTACGCATGCGTGCAACAGCCATCTAGCATTCCTCTCGCTCTCCCATCCCTCAACTCACGCCCCTCCCCACCACAGAGCGCATCTCGCGGGTGCTTTTGACAACTCTCATGCACGCAGCCGCCATTTGGCACTCCTCTCGCTCTTCCATGACTCAACGCACGCCCCTCCCCTACCACTGAGTGCGTCTCGCGCGCACTTTTAAAATGGAGACAGCAGCGCTTCCGTGCCTGTTCCAACCATTCAGATCGGCGGCCGATGTTCTATGACGTAACGCAGACATTGAGACAGCACCATAACTCGACCAGTTCCGCCTGGGAAAACCTGGCTGTCCCTACCAGACTTGTGTGTCGCACTTAGGATTGGCGGAGGTGTTCTGAACGCTCCAATCATAGGTCAAGTTTCATACCAGTATCTCCCAGTTGGCTCTCTGAATATGCTCGACTGTATGATTGGTTATTATGCAACCCGGAAGTGCCCAAATTACGAACACATGATATGCGTTAAAAGATCAACATTGATTCGGACGACGGATGCTAAATTCATGGACGGTTTGTGTAAGTAGCGGACACGTGTTCATTTTGTTTGTTAGTGGTGGTAATCATCCTAGTGCTGTGCTGTCCGCTGTAGGGTTGTTTGGGTGATGTCTCTCCTGTGAGTGGGGGGCCTCCCGTCCCCAGGGTTCCCGTGGGAATCCCACCGCATGTTTAAGGATCTAATCCTTACATACAGCATAGATCTACACTGCTCAACTGTTTTGCTCCGCTCTTGACATACTAAATAGATATGTCAAATCAATTGTTTCATCATTTTAAAGCATGGCCTTTTAAACTACATTTTAAATTTTAATTATTTTAATTAATAGTACTTTTTTTTTTAGGTTTGACTGTCACTGTTTAATAATCGCTCATACTGATATTCTACCTAAAGCCAGATCGGTGTTCATTTATTCATGCATTCTTAGTCCAAGGTTTGTAAGACAATACTCAGATTTCATAGCTGTTGCATGGCTAAACACTTATAAGGTCCCAAAAGCGTCGCCAACAATATATTTAATATACTTACTTAAAGGGCTCTTTAGCCACCTCTCTTCATCCATTGGTCTGTTATTGTAATTCACATTTTGCTTCCCTTCACTACAGCATGTGGCAATGTATTAGCCTTCTTAAGCCACTGATTACATTTACTTCAGTTACTGGATTTTGCTCTTTCACAAGGAGAACATCAACGCACAAGTTAAATCCCTTAAGTGCCAGTGTATTGTTTTTACTTTGATGAATTCAGTGTTGTTTTTGTGTGAGCACAGGGCACATTCCATCTTTGTCAGATCCCAAATCCTGCTAATGTTGTTGTAAATTCCCCTGGAGTAGTCTTGTTTTATCTGACTGCTGCTATTTTCACCTCCGCTCACGTTCGCTCTGAATATAAGCTAATCAGTATGCTCAATCTATCTTGCGGTCTTTCCTTCTCTTCTTTTATTCTTTCTTCCTTCATTCTTGCTTCCCCTCAATCTTGCTTGCTTTTTGTTTTCCTTTCTTTCCTTTCTTCTTTTGTACCTTTTTTTCTTTGCTTCCTTCTTTTAGGTAGAGCCTAGAGGTAGCGAGCATGCGAAGAGTACTGTAATCCCTCTGTGGAGTTTAAATCCACCCACCACACTCCCACCACTTTTTCATTGGTTGCTTTGTCTGCCTCTCTAAATTCCATAGTTTTCCCTCGTGAATAGCGTACATTTGTCCCGCCATGTGGCTGTTTTGTTCCCACCCGGCGGACTGCCCCTGCTATGTGGATCCTCTCAATATGGGCCATGTGTTTTGGTCTGCGCACTACTTTTTATTTTGCCTCGGCTTGTTTTGTAACTTTCTTGTTCTGAACTCTGCTGCTATCTGTCCCTGTTTACTTTGCGCCTGCCCCCCTCCCGTTGTCCGTGTTCACTTTGTTTCCTCCCCCTCCTGACATAGCTTGTGTTGCCTTTCTAATCCCCCTCCCTTTGTCCGTGTTGTCTTTCTTTCCGCCCCACCTCCTGTTCTCTGTTACTTTGCTCCCACCCCCGCCTGTTGTCAGTGTTCACTTTGTACTCACCCCCTCCCATTGTCCATGATCACCTTGTTCCTGCCCCCTCCCGCCGCACTTTGTGTTGCTTTCCTCCCACCCCTCTTCCCGCCGTAGTTTGTTGACTTTTAAACACGTTTGTTTGGAATTCTGACAGTGAAAATGTCTAATATGAACCCATTCCACTATTATGTAACTGGTTTTTATTCACACCGCTTATATTTTCCTGGTGTTAAAATGTTTGTCCTCTCACCATATATGTGTGTAAAAGCCCCTGGGCATTTGTTCTTGCTGTAAAAAGAAAAAACCCATAAAACGTACCATTGCAATAAAAATAATCTTTTAGAAACACGATGGTCTAATTTACAAAACAAATTACCCAGTACTGGGTAACAGTAATAAGGATGCAAACTTTGTAAAGCGCCTAGACTAGACACTGGACAGGTGGTGCTTACTGTACACTGTCTCAGACATTATTACTTGGTAGTTGTTCATTTAGATTGCTAGAAACGTCCAGACCTTCCAAATGCAATACCCCAAGAACTTCCTTTTCATAGGATAGTCATGTACACGTCACAGCTGCATTACATTGGTTTTTAACACGTGCACGTAATCAATGACGGAGACTCCCTGTGCAAACAGAAACATTCCCCCCTTGACCTCTTATTGAGATCACTTTATACTTTCTTTTAAGACCGAAATGTTTAAGCTGCAATAAAAGAAAAATAACACATCGGTGCCCAAAATGTTTAGAGGATGATACTGCCCACTGCCACTATTGGTGCCAGCTAATGCAGGTGCCAGCAATTGTTTTTTGGGCTAACACTACTCGAGACTTTTGTCATTTTCTTTTCATCTCGCACCCTCATCTGTCATCATCTCTCTCCCCCTTCAGCCCACTGTTTCTACTTCTATTTCCCCCCTGCCTCTTTCTCTCGTTCCTCGTTTCTCTCTCCTCTATTCCATCTGGGTTCCTTCCTGATTCCTCGCCTCTTCCTTCCTTATAGCGCTGCCCTCTTCACTCTGTTAGGTCCTATCCTGTTTCTCAGTTTGTCCCAAGCTTTGCGCTCCTCCCTGGCCTCTGCTTCCCTCCCCCTATCTTTCTATCTCCCCATTCTCTACTTTCAATCTACAATGTCCTTTCTATCCTCTCTCTAACTTCCCTCAGATACGATTAGCGTTGACAAAGTGCCAGGACCCTCACCTGCCAAGGCCCTGGTGAAGTGAGTGGCACGCTTGAAATTCCTTCCTTAATAACAATCCTAAACAAATAGGTTTTGTTGTAATTTGCCAGAAAAGGGATGCTTAATAGAAATACAGGGCCGGATTTACGAAGAGTTGGCACCAGGGTAATTTATTCCGAAGTAACATAAACAAGTGCAAACTCTTGCACGGGTGTTTACTTTCCGTGCAAAAGGCAAAAGTGCCCTTTTCTCCATGCAATTTGCGCTTTTTAGGTCTCGCGACCTATCGATGCGCGCATGCGCATCGAGCGGAGCGAGAATTCAAGTGGTGAAAACATCCTGAAACCACCAGCTTTTTGCTGGCGTTTTCATGGCGTTTTCGTGCAGTTCATGTGAACCACGTGAGCAACATGCACGCACATTCACAGCCAGGGCTTCTCCTCCCCTAATTATTCATGGCCGGCCGCAGGCCGGCCGTACTTTCAGTTTCCCGCTTCTCCTCCCCTAATCATTCATTCCCGGCCGCTCACAGCACATCAAAGGGCTTCGCCCAGCGTGCGCTCTGCATTCTCTCCCCAGCCAGCTTCCCCCAGGCCGTGTTCCCTCATCCCTTGCACCCCCTCCAATGATCGCACGTCACGACCAGAAGATTTGTTTTTTTATTTAGACCAACCTCGTACAGCTCCTGCCTTGACTTTTCTTGCTCCGTCTCTTCCCCAGTGTCTTGCTACCTCTTGTATTTTGTTTGCTTTTGGCACATGCACAATTGTCATCTTTGCCTCATGCAATGTAACGTTTGCTTTTGTAACACGTCCACTTGTTTTTTTTATTTTTTTTTATTGTGCCGTCAGCATCAGATTTGCCAAGCTTTATAGCAAGGGCTCAACCCGCTCCGCTATCTCAGTACTATCTGCAAGGCAGCCCCTTTAACCGACTCCAAGGTCGCAAAATAGATTGCATCCCCCGGGCGCTTCCCCGCCAAATCTTAAAAAATGACACTTCCCCAAGAATTATCACACGTGAAATGCACAAGAGAGAACGGAGTCTCCTAAGCAAGCAAACTGCCCCTCATTGCCGCTCTTTATAGCGCGCAAAGGGGCCGGTGGCTGCAGCGAGGAGCCCCGCTCCAACCAAGGGGCAATATGACACGGAAAGGAACCGCAGGTCGGGCAAGTCGCTAGTGCCCCGAACAGAGACATAGGTATCACAGGTCGTGTCGACAAGCATTGGCATAGCCAATAGGTCTCGCTTGTGGGACCTTATAAGTATTTAGTTACAAGGATATTGTGCTGCAAAACAAAATACTTATAAGGTCCCACAAGCGAGACCTATTGGCTATGCCAATGCTTGTTTGTGATTTGTGCCACTTTGGGCCAATGAGGCGTTTTTGGGGTGGATTAGTTCCAGCACCCATAGTTTTTGACACACGGTCAGATCTAACAAGATAGCTAGATTGTGCGTTGTGTAAAAAATAAAAAATAAACTCCTTTAAGTATGAGAAATATTGTCATTTAACAACTTTTTGACAGACTAATATAAACAAGCACTGGCAATGCCAATCGGTCAAGTTTGTATGAAGGCTGGTTGGCATTGCCAGTTACTTTTCTACTTGTAATGTCTATGCCTCTGCCAGGACAATCTAATGGGTGGCTACAGAGCAGTACATTTTAATGTCAACTATGCAGTGACAAGATGATCACTAGCATTCCAGATGCAATGACCCCACATCCGAGGAAAGTGAGTAGCTCACTGTACCCGCTACGTCGGGCGGGCGGCCTGTCTGTCTGTCTGTCTGTCTGTCTGTCCAGTCCATATTCCAGAACCTCTCTGCCTCCCTATTATTGGGTACGCCTCATTAGCAGCAACCTTTCTGGTTTCTCATACATGGTGATTTAACTGAGATTCTCTTCTTCCTATGGTACCTTCACAACAGCATCTTATGTTGGCAATACATGTCCAGAGCCACTAAGTTTCTTTGCATTAATCATTAGCTACTTGTTGCAGCGCATTTCATGCAGTAGTTTCTTTCTAACTTGGCACTCACCGTGATTTTAGGTACAAATAGAGCAATTGAAGGAAATTAGGTTTCTAATGATCATCACTACAAAAAAGCAAGAATTTGCAATGCAATCGGTCTTGCTTTTGCAGGAGTTTGAGCTATTAGCACTATAAATGACAATGCCTTTTATTCATGTTTTAAAAACCGAAACCTAAATATTAGGCATTGTCATTTACAATGCCAATAGCTCAAACTTGCGTAAATGCGAGACCTATTGCATTGCAAAAGCTTGTTTATTATTATTATTATGTGTGGGATTCCATACGAGGCTTGGTTCAATGCGCCATGTGTACCTCCCTGTACATGCTTGCAAATCCGGTAATTCCTTAATAGGCTCGAGCAGAGATTTACCTCCGAGGCTGCAGTTATGTTTTGTTTTACCCTTGTGACTTACGGAGCGCAGAGCGAAGAGACTCTCTGGTGGGGCAGGGGGCACATTATGCTGCTGAAAAAGACAACATTTCAAGCCCAAAGGGTATGACCACTGTCTCTGCATTTTATTATTTTTAGGTGGCGCATTAAAAAGAGGTAAATACAATAATGTAATTAATACACCCAACCTCCATGTGAAGATCATTGGGATTCTTACCCCACGGAGAATAACCGAATCATTCTTTGTTCGGTCCTATCGGGAAATAGAATAATTATTTGTGAACAAACATTTTCGAAATTACTAGTAGTTAAACAGCTTTTGTGTGATTGTATTGTAAATTGATATACAAATCCTCACTATTCAAAGTTGAACAAGCATACATGCCCTGAAACCATTTGGAAGTGAGGAGAAGCTGCAGTCATAAAGTGACCCGGATATCGTTATGATTAACAGCCGCAATGAAATGGTATCACCACATTTACAATTCTTCCTCCTTTACAATGGCGGGTGCTTTATCATGTTTTAGCCAGCGCTACCAAGCACACTGTAAAACAAATGCCACTGTCCGCCATCAAACTCCCCATCTCAATGAGAGAGGGGTGGAGTCAGATCAGAGTGCGCTACCTATCCGAGGGAAACAACCATTTCCAAAGCAATAGGTCTCGCATTTACGCAAGACCTATTGCATTAGAAATGGTTGGCCTCACAGACAGCGGGAGGGAGGGCGAGCGGAGGAGGAGAAGGCACGGACAACGGGAGGGCAGGCACATGGGTGGAGAAAGCACAGACAATGGGAGGGAGGGCTGGGGGTGGTGGTAAAGAAGGCACCAAAGCATGTCGCAAGAAGATAGTGCTCAAAGTCTAAATAACACGTACGTGTACCAACCGAAGTAAAGGGGCCAGTCGCCATGGGAGGTGACAAATGAAGAGGAGGCTGTACTAAGGAGCTAACAAGCCTATTTACGAATCAGAAGCCAGCATTTAGGACAGACAAGGGCACAAGCCAATGGCAAATATGGGCGGAGAGTGGGCTGGGATTCTATTCACTACTCTACCACAACAAGTCTCGCAGCTCATGCGCGCTGGCTCTAGGCTCGTCCTAGAAATCTAACCGGAGTTTCCATTTAGGTGAAACACAGTAGGGACGTCTTGCGGCCCTTTAGTGCAGGCTGATAGTGCCGTAAGAGTAATTTAGCAGTATAATACAATTTTCATTCTTTGTAGTTCGAAAATGTTGGAGTGGGGGGTGGTGTATTTTTTTTGTCTCTAATGCAACGACTTGTATTATTGGGCTTTGCTCACTGAGTCTAATTTAATTGCAGGCGATTCCTCCTCTGGAGTTTGTTTTCAAGAATGAGCGTATTACGTTGGCGATCGTTGATGCCATGATCAGCCCTCCAGTGGTACCTAAAGGGAGTATCTGTCGAGAGCTGAAGGTGTACCCTGCCGAGTGCAGGGGCCGCAGAAGCACCTATCGTGGGAAGCTAACTGTGAGTTGTTGTGGATATTACGGAGATGTTTTGTTTGTGTCTGGAATGCTACTGAAGCCATTTTGGTTTTCTCATAAAGAAACTTGTTTGTAGTAACACACCACCTTAGTGGTTTCCGTTGGAGGTACATGAGAAGAAAGATTGGGATTAACATAAATGATGAAGTTTGTTAACTAAGCATCAAATGTTTGTTTGCTGTTCACCCTAATAATATCTTCGTTAAAATACGTTCTGGATGGTGTTGTAAAGCTTTTAAATTCTATGTTTTATGTCGCGTTTTCTTGAAAAAAAGAATAAATACATATATTATTTATACCAACAATATATTTTTTTATTAATAACTTTGGTGCTATTCAATCTGCACAAAACGTTTCCCCCCTCCCAAAAAATATCCCATACACTTCTGTTCTTTAATGGAAAGTTTGCACCGATCCATCAAGTGAAGTCCAAGAAAAAGGGTTGGGTCCCAAACGTGCAATTTCCCATGTTAATACTCGTATAAAATATGGATTCTGATTTAGAAAAAACTGCTACATGGAATTACACCAAATTTGGCAAAACGTTAGAACTTTACAAAGAAAACATGCTTTTTAAAAATTTGCTGTATATCCGTTCAGCCATTTTTGAAAAATATGAAGACCATTAAGATGATGGACCAACTTCAGTCCTTCCGCCATTGTCTCGTATTTGGGACCACCCGCCTACAAGGTGGTGGTCCCACAGAGCAAATTACGATGCGACCGCCACCGTGGCAGTCGCTTTGCCCATGTTTTGTATTGCAGCGGGTGCTGAGCTCTGCAGCACCCGCTGCAAGACAAAACAGACCCACTACAATTATCTCTGCACTACGTGGCAGGCACCATGCAGTGCCTACCACATGGTGCAGGGGTATGTGGGGGCCCCCTAACACCCAAAGTCATGGGCCGGGGGGAAGCGGGCCCGCTAAAGGCCCCAAAAGTCCCTTCTCGCCATCCTTTTCATGGTGGGTTACCCGCCATGAAAAGGCTGCAGGAAAGGGACATTGTAATCCCTACGACGGTGCCTGGCACGCACGCCCAACATGGTAGGGACTAGAAGCCCCTCCACCGCACCAGCGGGATTAAGGAGCTCCTCAGATGTGTGGCGGTCAGAATTTCTGCCCGCTGTTGTAATATGGCGGGCGGGAAACATGTCTCCGATGGCGGGAAGACAGCCATGGACAGCCTGACGGTGGCGGGATCCCCGCCATCATAATTGGGCCCGTAGTGTTTAAAGAGGTGCTCAGGTTAGGCTGAAGAGTTCAACCCTCAGAAAAAGTTAGCTGTATCTGGACTTCTGCCGTCCGGAATGGTCTGACGGGTTGGGCGGATGCTGATTGGCTGGCCTCAACATGGAAAATATGTTGTGGCAACCTTTACGGGATTTCTGGCAAAAAAATGTATAAAAGGCTACATAAAGGATGGGGAGAGGGTGATAGGAGGCCTAAAAAAGAGACCCTTTCTGGTGGCTAGAGCAGGCCACCAGGAGCAAAAGGGTATCAAATGTGTCTCAACAGCACACACCGGGGACTGAAAAACGACAAACTGGCGCAGTTCCACATGAGAAATGCCAAAGCTTCTATTGACAAGAGGTTATACACCAGTGAATAGCTTGGTACCTGCCGTGATAAATAGTTATAATACAATTCAATAAATATTTATAAGATGTGGATGTTTATTTCCAGAGCTTTGCTGATTTATGAGTAATTGCAGATTGCTCAATAATGTATAATGTAGGGGTGTCTAACTTAGAAGTGGTTTATTTTACATTGGCGTTGTAAGTGTAGCTCTAAGATTGTATGCAAATGTGCCCATCTCAGGAATGTGTGCAGTGTACTTTATCGAACCACAAAGTGCACCGGGCCTGGTAGAATGTCTTTTCAGTGGCAATTGTATATATGTCAACCTCTTGAATTAAAGGTGTGGGTCTTGTGAAGTCTTTAACAGGGTAATCTTGTTAAGGTGAATAGAGTATGTACTCTTTTATTGCTTCCAATCCACAAAACCCATAGGACACTGTCACAACGATTCAGTGATGACATCTCAATTGACATAATTGATAACATCACTGATGACATCAGTGACGTAACATGTGAGGTCATATGCAGAGCATGGCGTAGATGCAAATTTATAGTTGGCTACGTAAACTATAACTCATCAATTCAGTTTTTTTGTTTGTCTAAAAGTTAGTATGTATCTAATTTCAACATCTAACTATGGCTTCACTTTAACCTTTGTGTTTTTTCAGTGAACTTATGGGATTTAGTTTTTTGATCCTGTTCCAATTTGAGCATACACCCAACCCCCTCGTCCAACCTACAGCCAACGCCTCTGTTGCACACTCTTTGGCCGTGCCCAGTGGGGGTGTTGGCCACAGAATCTGTAACCAATCATGCCTGCCAGCCAACCCAGTCTGGGCATTGCCTTCGGGAGTACTGCGGTTCCTGCAGCCCACGTTTAAGTTGTTTTTATTTAAGCCTCTGGTCATACCCTCTACCCTACCCCTTCAGAGGCCCCCACAAGTGCCTGGGGGCAGGGGGGTCAAGGTGTCCCTACCTTATCCCCTTATGCCCTTTAAACGGTTTAAAGGACACTGCTTCAAAGTTGCAACCATCCAATCAGATCACTTGGTAACTTGGTAGGGATCAAAAAATTAATTCGCCCACTCGCTATGGCGAGCCAGATTTCATCGGGACAAGCTATTTTTAGGGCCTACTCTCCCTTTATGGCGAGCTGATAACAGGTGTTCTGCTTGATCACATTGCCTTTATATCTTGTTATCTTGTCACATTTGCTCATCTTTAAGAGCCCGAGGTCAAAAGTCAGTATGTCTTTCTACATTTTACTTTTCTTTCTGTGACTGAAATTAGAGGATTTTGTAAAGTGAACTGTGTGACAATAGCGTTGAAACCCGTACATTAACGTTGAGTAGACTTTTCAAGTTACTAGACCTTCAGGTCTAGTAACACTTTAATGATTTTTCGAGCCCTGCATGGTATACACACTGATGCCACGGTATTGAAATGGCCGACAGGAGAAAAAGCTCCATTGCCAATTGGTATCATGGCTGCCACAGCTCTTCTACGAGTGTACAAACGCAGATGTGACCTGGAAAATGCAGTTATGCAGGATTCAGTCTTGTCTTTTTTGGCTGCATCCTGTGCATTGGAGGCCGCGTCTATTCCGGAAGATTATGGACCTCGTGATTTTGGCATTCAGGCATGGCAGAAATAAAAGCCACATTCAGAGGTGAGTATTTTGCCTGCTATTGTTACAATTACCTGTACGACTTACCATGCAGAAGCCTGTTTTGTCAATACCGGTTTCGTGCCCACCACCACTCTGTTAACTCCTTCTGTGGTCTGGATTGCTGCTTGTGTCTTGCTTCTTGGGGAGTCCTGATGTTGAGTCATTTAGTCCTCTGCGCCACCACTCCAAAGTAACTCCTTGTGTAATCTGCAAATAAGAGAAGTAAAGGAACTTTCCAGCAGAGACAGTTGCTACTAATTTGGTAAGTTGCATTGTGTAAATGTAATATGGAGAAGGACGTACCGTATGGGCCTTCTGTTCATGAACATCTCCTCTTTTGGATTTTGAAAAGTCCCGAAAAACAGAAAGACACTTTATGGGATTTTGGTAAGGGCTTTTTCTCACAAGTTTTCTTTTTTTTTTAAATGTCTCATTTTGGATTTCTTGGAGACCCTTTAATTTGCGATTACAGCACTGCCCTATTTCTGGAAGCATTAAGGGATGCTTGGTATAAGGTCCTCCGTATATGGTTAATGAAAGGATTCCTATAAAGAGCAACACTTATGCTACTACACTTCCACAAATTCTTGTGAGATGGTATTTTGTTTTCTCTAGATATAATCTAATATATATGTTAATATGTATGATGTGTCTACACCCCAGCCTTAAGTGGAAAAAAGGAAAGTCTTTGTTAAGCTGTATTTTAGGTGAAGTGTTTGGGGTTATTCCTTAGACGTGGTGTCAGAAGTGCCCATTATTTATTTTCCTTTTTGTCCTTCTATTTTATTATATATACACATGCCATTGCTACTTGAGCAGGTACCAATATGAAAGACCCATGCTCATAAGAACCAGACTAGACAAGGAGGTTTTCTCTTTTTAATCCTCTTCCCCTGTCCCACGAGTACGGAAGCAGTTTGAGTCTTCTGTCAGAATCTGGACCGAGTCAGTGGTTAGGTGGTGTTGAGAACTAGTTTCTGAGATTGCATCTCACTCCCATGAGATTGAACAACCTGAGGAAGAGCAGAAAGAGCAGATCAGTCCCACATTCTTAAAATTAGAAGGTCCTATTTTTCAGTACTGCAGAACCAATCGTTCAGATGTACCTTGCTTTTTAACCCTTCCATGTCCACTCCATGCACGTCTTTAAACACTAATTTCTCCAATAGGTGGAACGAGTTTACACCAAATCACAAAGAGTACGCTTTCTGTGTAAAATTCTAACTTCATGCCAAATTTGGTATAATTTGTTCAGCAGTTTTTTTCTGCATTGTAGAGTTACGTTTTCTATGGGAATTAACAAAGGAAAGAAAATTTTTAGGACCTCTCCTTTTTTTCTTGGGCTCCGCTTGACAGACCAGCACAGAACTTTCCATTTAAGAAGTCGAGGTTGGGGGAGGAGCTTGGCGGGCATCCGTGATGGCCGCGTGAGCACAGCGCTCTTCGGACCCCCGCCACTCCCGGCATGATATCCTGAACGTATCCTGATTAATTACAAGGACTCTTGTAGAGGAACCTGGGCTGATCTTTATACTGCTTTTGGATTTCGAATTGGACCAGGGGCACCGAAGCTACGTCGACTCGAACTTTCGGGGCCCGCCCTGGTGGTGTGCCCGGGACTTGGTGAGGCTCTGTTGCCGTGTCTGAGTTGAACAACAGCGGCAGGGGGATTCGACTTGTGGGTCCCCCTCTTCACTTTCGGTTTCGATTTGACTCGGACTACATCTTCCAGCGGAGGTGTCTGGCCGGTGTTGTGATCAGCGGCGTGAGGTCGCAGTTGCACCTTTTGCCTGCTTTGTGTCCTCCAGGCCGGTTCACACCTCGATGTGCCCTCGCGGCTGACTTTTGGTTCCGGCACACTATCTTCCTGCGGCCATTTTTACCAGGTCGCGTGGGTCCCTCGGGGACGCGGTCTCCACTATGACTGGCAGAGGGGACCAAGAGAGGCGAAAGACCAAGACGCCCCTTCGCGGGGGCCAGGTCCAGTCTAATATCATGGACCGGTACACACAATCGAAGGGGTCCCCGTGAGCCGCCTTGCCTGGCCCAAGTGCAGCGGGGCACTCTTTGGAAGCTTCGGCGGAGCCGTCCCTGCAGGACATCATGGGCGCCATCTCTGGCATGAGAGAAACAATCGGCCAACAGTATGAAGCTCTGGCCCACAAAATCGATACTGTGGCTATTGACGTGAACTTGATCAGGGCCGACTTATCTAAAACCAATGAGAAGGTGAAATCGTTGGACCTCAAGTCATCTAGCCTCACGGCCGACGTCTCGGAAATACAGACGGAGATTGGCAACCTCAGAAAAGCGAATGATTTCATGACTCAGCGCTTGGAGGATTTTGAAAACAGAGCACGGCGTTGCAACGTGCGTGTGGTTGGTGTTCCGGAAAATCCTGACCCACATTCTGTTGACCTCCTGGTTGAGGACTTGATACAAAACTACCTTTCTCCATCTGGATTGAGCAAATTCTTTGCGGTGGAGCGTGCCCATCGCGTTCCGGGTGGCCAGGGCAAGCCGGGCGCCCCTCCAAGGCCCATTGTTGCAAAACTTTTTCACTATAGGGACCGAGACGCTATCCTGCAGGCCTGGCGAGTTAAGGGCCCGGTGGCCTTCGAAAATGCCACGGTGAACTTTTATCCTGATTTCTCACAGCTTGTGCAGAGACAGCGAATGGGCTTCCGTGGAGTCAAGAAGCGTCTTCGGGACTTGGGACTGCGATATGCCATGCTTTTTCCTACCAGGCTGCGAGTTGAGTACAATGAACTGACCCTTTTCTTTGATCGGCCTGATTCGGTAAATGACTGGCTGGACTCTTTGCCGGGCCGGCCTAATTTGACTGAGCCCACCGAGCACCCGGGTGGTGCCGAGGGTGGCGTAGAGAGCTGAACTTACTGTCTGAGCCCCTGTTTCCATGTAATGTGCTTCTTCCTTGGTTCTATACTTGAGCGCCTCTATTTTCTGTGTCTTCTCTTCTCTCTTTATCTCTGTCGGGGTGGCGGGTGGGACAGGGCCTTTTCCTCCTCCGGGGTCTTTTTGTAGAACGGGGGTTTCTGGGTGACAGGCACACTGCATGTTGGGGTGGCTTTTTTGCTTACTGCAGGGGTGCAGGGTGGGGGGTGATTTCTTGGATGTTGGGGGGTGGATTGGTGGGGTGTTTGAGGTTCGTGTTTTGTTTTTTCAAGGCGATTCTATCTTGATAATGGAATTTTCAGTGTCATGCTCATTGGGGGATGGTTCCTGCATCACTTTGTGGGAGGGGGGGTAGCGGGTTGAAGTTTATTTCGTGGAATGTCAATGGTCTAGGGGATCGTATAAAGCGGGGGGTGGTGTTGCGATGCCTGCGACGTTTGTCTCCCGATATTGTCTTTCTGCAGGAGACTCATCTAGTGGGTAATACTTGTCATGCAATGAATAGGTGGGGCTATCGTTTTGTTGCGCATTCAGGGTTTACTACGGGTTCCAGGGGGGTGGGCATCCTTGTCCGGACTTCCCTTCCCCTTGCGATAGATGATGTAATCCTCAATGATCGAGGGCGTTATGCCGTCCTCGTGGGACGATATGAGGGGCAAATCCTTTCTCTGTTCACCGTCTATGTGCCCCCCGGCTTACAGACCTCTACCTTCTCCGATTTGGGCCGAGTGCTGTTGGGACTCCCTGATGGTGCTCTTTTCATGGCTGGCGATTTTAACTCTGTTCTCTCCGGCCTGAATGATCGTTACCCCCCTAGGGACACTCCTTCGGCCCAATTGTGGCTGGGTGGCTTTTTGGATACTTTTGGTTTGGTGGACTGTTGGAGACTTATGCACCCCACTCAGCTTCAGTACACCTTTCATTCTGGGGCCCATGGGAGTTTGTCTAGACTGGATTACTTCCTCATGCCAGCTGCACAGTCAGCGGCTGTCCGGGAGATTAGACACCTTCCCCGGGGCATCTCGGACCATTCTCCGCTCTGGCTTTGTTTTGATGTGGGGGTGGAGGCGGCGGGCCGGGTGGCCCCTATCAACCCTTGGTACCTGACTTCCCCTGAGACCCGTGGTCTATTGATTAAGTCCCTGGACAACTACTTCCTAGATAACTAGGGATCTGTCTCCTCTGCGGTGTCCCTTTGGGAGGCTTTTAAGACAGTGATCCGTGGGCAGGCCCTGTCTCTCATTGCTGAAACTAAAAAGGCGAGGAATCGGGAGGGGGTGGAACTTGAAATGGAAATCCTTGAGCTGGAGGCTGACCTGGAATCGAGTGTTACTCATGACAAACTCCATGCCCTGGGTCTGAAGCAATTTGCCTATAGGTCTCTGGTCACAGATGCGGCTAAAATGATGTTTCGTGAGCAGCAGGGTCGTCTGTATGATGTTGGGGACAAAGCGGGTAAATTGCTTGCCTGGTTGGATAAGAAGGAGAGGGCGAATCGAGTAGTGCCTGTGATTCAGACTTTGAATGGTGTGAATGTGACTGACCCAGTTGAAATAGTGGACTGTTTTGCTGACTATTTTCGTGCGGTTTACTCCCCAGTGTCGGAACGGGATGCAGACGACTCTCGCCTCTTGTTGCGCGACATAGCTTTGCCCTGCCTCTGACTTGGAGCGGGTCTCTATGGAGGCCCCGCTCTCTACGGACGGAATAGCGACTGCAATTCGCTCTCTCCGTTCAGGCAAGGCTTTGGGCCCGAACGGTTTGCCAATCGAGTTATATAAACTGTGTCCTGATAAGATTGCGCCCTATCTTCGGACAATGTTTTCGGAGTCCCGTGCGCGGGGCACTCTCCCTTATGACCAACGCCTGGCTAAAAAAAAAATAAAAAAATAAGAAGTCGAGGTTGATGGTGTATTTTTATTTTGTATTATTTTTTTTCTTTTTGGTTTTCATTTCAAGTCAAAAAGATCTTTATTTCGGCCATTAAGACCATAAAAGCACGTATATAAATACAGCACAGTTCATTCATCTAATTCTCCTATCAAGACCCTTATAACTCTGGTAAAAACTGCTAAAAAAATGTGCATGTGCATTAAAATATAATTTCATAAAATTCTAATAAAAATAGAAGTTCAGGAGATATAAAAGGGTACAAGATACAAGCTTGCACGATTAAAACATTACAAAGTATCAGTTTAAAATAAAGAAAAAAGGGACCTTGCCCAATTATAAGATAAAACAACCTAGTCAGGCAGGACCCAACCTTAGAAGCGCGCGGCGTGCACACCACATGGAAAATAAGAAACGTGAGACTGAATACGCAATGGGCATGCAAGTGTCTAATTTCAATTTCCTAAATGCTTGAATGTAGTGCTTGGTTCCGAAGTTTCTGCATAGCTGTAGAGCCATTGATGCCTCGCTTTTTTATACCCTTGACAAAAGAATAATACATTGTACTCCATCTCAACTGCATTATTACATGCTGGACATCCCAAGGTGGGATTTCATGCAGTCATCAAATATCGCCAACATTTTTCTGAAACCAAAAACACTCTTCCTGCGGAAACTGACTTAACTATAAGTACATAGTGGCAGCTGCCACTGAGTAATATATATCTTGCTTAAACAGGCTTTTAACCAGCCCTCTTCATCCATTGGCATGTTGTTGTGACAGCCAAATGTTTCTTCCCCCCCACTACAGCATATGGCAGTGGATCAGCCCAATTTAGTCATTAGCTAATGTCACTGTGAGTAACAGCGTTCTGCTCTTTCACTAGGGGAACATCCGCACACAAAGTGGTTCCCTGCAGAGCCAAGCACCGGTATGCCAATGTATGGGATCTGAGACCCCAAAAATGTTTTGTTTTTTTCTTATATTGGCGAGGGACTGGTAGCTCCCCAACTCTGAAAGATTTACAAAACCAATTACAAAACAAAAAAGTGTTGACACCAAAAGGCTGGCAGTTAATGCTGAAACTATTGGCTTTGCCAGTGCTTGTTTTCAGAACCTTGATGCTGTTAGGATGGAGTTTTCTTATTGTGGTGGCTCCAAAGGGTGGGGTGTGCCAGATTGCGACCTTCTACAAAACTCAGTTGGTGATGAGTGGATGCTGTTTTTCTTTAGTTACAGCGTGACTGCCTCAGGGAGAGGTAGAGTATGTGTGTTGTGTATTTTTTGTTTTTTCCAGTGTGCTTCCTGTCACTTTTTTAACAACCATACTTTTTGTGTTCATCTTTGTGGATTTGAAGAATTATTGGAGGGATTTGTTTCCTCTTGTGTTTGTAGAAACTCCCAGTCTTAGTTAATTTTCCCTTTTCATGAAAATAGCTGCACACCGAACAAGCTAATTGGAAGAGTGCAGTAATTGCTGCTAAGTCCAGCCTACATACAGTGCTAATACCAAGTCCACTAACTCTTCCAACATGGTCACTTTTTGTTGCCTGGAAAAAGAATGCATAATTTTTTTAAAACATTTTTTATGGTCCCCCTTCTATACAGTGTCCCCATGGAAAAAATATACTAGAAAGTTTTTGAAATTTATTTAAAAATAAAAGGTGGGAGGCGTGGCAAAGTAAGAAGGCTGAGCAGATGTGAACGGCTTCAGCTCCGGACCCCTGCGACTGCCACAAACCATTTTACCCACTTGTAGAGAGCAGCGAAGCGAATGTCCGTACTCCGCAACGTCCCGTGCTGAGCGGGAGCCACTCATCCTACCTTGTAACTGGTCGCCAGACTTGATCTTGGACCATGAGTTGGGCGAGACGGAGAGCTGAGGCTGCTCTCAAGATGGCGTAGAGACGCACGCTGGACAGCCCTACAGGCCTATTGAGCCGGACATCGGGTCTAGGGCAGGACTGGGGCTAAACACAGACGGCGCCTAATATCCCCCGACTTCGCTGCACTGTGGGAAGGCACCGACGGCACTTACCGCATCCCGCTCATTCCAGATCTGCCCAGATTGAGTTGTTTGCCCCGGCGGAGCCGTGAAACGCAGCTGTGACGTAATGAAGGCCCGATGCAGCACTGAGTGCACCGCGAGCGGGTGGCAGCAGTGACTGACACTCTGCCTGCACCCGCATGAAAACTCTCCAGTCGGGTCAGTCTTTTCTCCTTTTACAGATTGCTGCGCAGAGAAGGCCCAGGGGGAGTGTACATCCAAAGGCTCTGCCTGACCCAAAGATGGTGCCCGAGTAGATGAATGAACCTAATGAAGTCTCCTGATCGAGGCTGTGGGTGCCGGGTGGAGAGCGGTGAGCGAAGCATCTTCCCCCTATATAGCTTGGCCTGTTAGGAGGTGAATTGCCTTGGAGTTCCTTCCTTCTTGCTGTAATTCGCCATGCGGTGCCTGACTTCAACATGGCTACCACACAGCAGAGGCCTGATTTCACCACAGGGAGACCTACACGTGCAGGGCTTGCTTTCCTGATCTCTTTTCCTAGAGAGGTTTCTCGGCACCTGCTCCCACGCTGTGCTTGGCATTGCCCCTATGCCAACTAAGAAGGCAACACACAGTCTCCCGCTATTTTGCTGCACCGGAAAAAGGCACCTCACCCTCGGAGCCTGACCAAGCGAAGAACGTGGCACTCACCTGGGAGGAGCTGATGGCCACCCCCCGAGATTTCAAAGCCGAACTGTGCCTAGAAATTAAACAAGACCTCCGGACCTCCATGTACCAACTCAAGGTTGATCTCAATTAAAAAATGTCGACTCTTCGACAAGATGTGGATGCTGTAGTCACCAGAGTGTTGAAAGTGGAGGAACAGACACAGGAACTAGATACCTGCTCCACCAAACTGCAGGAATCCCAGCAAGCCCTCCATGTCCAGCTCCAGCATGCAATCTTGAAAGCAGAGGATTTGTAGAACAGATCCCGAAGGTAGAATATATGTATCCGGGACCTGGAAGAAGGTGCGGAGGGACCAGACTTGGAGGCGTTCGTAGTGGGCCTCTTTGAGGAACTTCTAGCCCCTCACCAATTGAAGCTCAAAATAGAACTGGTCCATCGTGTGGGTAACCCATAGTCTGGGGACCGCAGAAGAACGCAGGACATCTTGGTCAAGATGTACTCTCCTAAAGCAAAGGAGGCCATCCTGAGTGCAGCGAGGAAGAAGGAGACATCCTTCCAAGGCTACAAATGCGCCCTGTTCCAAGACCTAGCGCCCTCCACCCTAGCGCGTCGACAGCTGCTGAGGCCCGTTACCACCAAGCTACGAGCCGAAAACATACGTTATCGCTGGACCTTTCCTTTTGTGCTTGCTTTTGAATACAAAAACAAGGCACACCATGTGACCAATCTAACTACAGGTCTTCGTATCTTGGGCCTCCCACTTCCAGAAGACGAAAACGCAGCTGGCTCCTCAACAGACACGGAACAACCTCCAAGAGGCTCCCGGCCCTGGCACACGGTCATGAAATCTCGATAGTCAGTCAGTCAGTCAAAGCACGCTTTATTCGATTTTTAAAAAAACCATAAAAAGCACATACAATACATATGCATTAAAATCACATTTCATAATTAATACAAAAACAAGGCAAGCCCAAATTTGACTAAACTACATCGTGTCTAACACTATTTTTTAAAGATACCTTATTTACAATAAAAAGTTCAGTGGTGCTCGTTTGTTTCTCATACGAAAAGCTGGCGACACTAAAAGTAATGTAAATATTGCCCAACATCTGGAGGTAAATTAAAGCAGGTCTAACTTGAATGAAGCCCGCCTCCCTCAGCACAGGTAACAGATGTTTTGTGGGTTTTATACTGCTGCTAGGAAAAAACATCGTAAAATGCATGGTATCTTGCTCAGAGAAATTATCACAATCACAGGGGGGGGCATCTTTCGAATGGTTCCATGATGGATAGCAACCTAAAGAAAATTGAATCAAATTAAACCTGAATCTCGCTAATAAAAATCTATGAAGGGGTCTTGTAACAAAATTCAGGTATGGTTCCAGGGTTGTGGTAGTGATTAACATAGAGTGTGCTCTTATAGATGGTTTCATTATTTCCCTCCCCTCTCTATTAAGGCGGACCCTGTCTGTAAAATGGACTTTAATCCACTTTACGTCCTCTCTCTTAATATTACGAGGAGATAGAAAAAGTTCCGATCTACCTAAGACTGAAAATGTATTTTTTAAATACTTCAACCAAGGTATTTTCATGGCATGGTCCAAAGACACGACGTCCTCCAGAATAAGATGGTTCAAGGTTAATTCTGGATTCAGCCATGTCCTTGCCCAAAGTAAGAGAGGTGCCAGATTCAGCTTATCTATAATATAACCCAGACCTACTTCCTCGTGAATGGAAAACGTAGGAGTCGATTTTGGAACTGAGAGCAATAGTCTAATTAACCTATTTTCTACCCTTTGGATTTTATCTTGAGTAACATAGCCCCACAGGGCGGCCCCATAAGTGGCAATAGGAATACACTTGATGTTATAAACCTTCAAAAGTGCTTCCATTGGCCTGGCCCCCAGCCTTTTGGTGAAACCCAACAGGGCAGTTGTTGAACGGGCCAAGGCTAAACTCTTCACCTTTAATTGTGGGGCCCAAGACCCCCTTTCATCGAAAAGGACCCCCAGATAGGGGAAGACCGGAACCCTGGAAACCACCTCACCCTTGCATATAAAAGTTTTGGATCTCAAATTTCCTCTCTGCTTGCCCACTATCATAGAATGGGATTTTTTCGCGTTTACCTTTAGGTCAAGTTTTTCCATGAAGGAGCCAAAACAATCCAATAGTGTCTGTAGACCGATGCCCGTACGGGCAATCAGTACCGCGTCATCCGCATATAGGAGGGCTGGGATCTGCTGCCCTCCCACACGCGGCACATCTGCCCCCCCCTCCTCAAGATGTTTTTCCAGCCCATTTATATAAATGGTGAAAAGGAGGGGGGCCAGGATACACCCTTGGCGGACCCCTTTCTCTGACCTAAAAGTGCCCGTGCACCTCCCCTCATTTGTAACCCTTACTTTGGCAAATAACTCCTGGTGTAAGGAGGCTATAAAAGCAACCAGGGAAGAGTCTATCCCCATCTCAAGAAGGATTGACCACAGTTTGGACCTGTTTACCAAATCGAAGGCCGAGGAGAGGTCCATAAAGGCCAAATAAAGGGACCCCTCCCCGGCCACCACATATTTGGCAATTAAAAGGTGCAGATTCAAACATTGGTCCAGGGTGCCTCTCGATAGTCTAAAAGGTGACTGTACTTGGAGAGACGCTTTCTATCGACACTCCGACTCTCATGGCCTCCAGTCTAAGAGACCTCCCGTTGAGCCGTGACTCACCGCAACCTTGATGACGCGGGGGTGTACAAGCCCTTCTGACTGGATACAAGGACACCGCAACCGCTCATCAACGACACTGAGTTTTTTTCTTCTTCTTCTTGAACTGTTATCTAGATTCCCAACGCACGGCAGTCAGGGGCGGGGGGGGGGGCCTTGTCCGTACCACCCAGAATTCTTCTATCTTTTTGGGAAGAATTTCAAGCCGAAAGCCTGTTGGCCCCTGAGGCGTAGGAATGCTGGGTGGGGGCACTGCGAAGCGTGTGGTTTTCAGGAATGGGAGCTTTGTCATGATGGGGACAGCAGCCTCAGCACTCGAAGGGGGGGTCATGATCCACAAGGGGAGGGAGGGAGGTACACCCTGCCAATGGTCTCCATAGCGTCCTGGAACGTCAAGGGCCTAAACTCACCCCAGAATCACCAGAGAATTTGGAAATATCTCACGGACCGCCGATTTGAGGTGGTAGCGCTCCAAGAAACTCACCTCAAAAAGTCAGAGGACACTCGGCTACGCCACAAATCGTATCCCTTAATTTAGAAGTCATCCGCTGGCCCCGGCACAATAGAGTGGCCCTGCTTTTCCATAGCGCATAGTTCCAACCTTAAGCCACCAAGACAGACCGGGAGGGGAGAATCATAATGGTCAGGGGTAGACTACGGGGCACCCTATGCACATTTATCTCTCTCTTTGCACCCAACTCGGGCCAGGCGACATTCCTATCTAACGCTATGGACTTGATAAGTGGCTTTGCGGAGGGCCCAGTGATCCTACTGGGAGACTTCAATCTAACACGGCATGACACCCTGGACAGTTAACACTCACACAGGGCAACTACCAACAGTTTTTTCAAAGGAGTCAAACTGAAAATACTCACACTGGGCCTATGCAATGCTTGGCAGACGTTGCACCTTACCACTAAAGACTACACGTACTTCTCGCACGTCCACCAGTCGTATTCTAGGATCAACTATACTATCATTAGTCTGGCACTAGTGGGACCCCTGCAGGAAGTGCGGATATTGCCGAATTCTGTCTCCGATCACAGCCTAGTAACTATCAGTCTGACCTGGGGTAGGCCTAAGTCTGGCACATTGAGGTGGTACTTCCCGACAGCGATTAAGCTCCATGACCGGACCTGCCTTCCACTCGACTGCTGACTCGAAGTAGGAATTGTGATGTCAGAACTCAACTGTAATAAGCCATTACAGTTGAGTTATGACGTTATTTCTTTGAGCCATGACTGGGTGCGTCACAGTCACAGATTATATAAGGGATAAAGTCCACTCTGCCACACAAGCATATTGCAGGTCACTGAGGAGTTCCATAAACAGAGGAACAAGACCGAAGGCCGAGTTCCTTTATAAGGTTATAGAACTCAAAGATGACTTGCAATATGCTTCTGTAGTAGGGGATCTCTGTGTATAGTCATAATCTAGTGAATAGTCCCGCTCATGTGTGGGGACCCCGGAGCAATCAAAAATAATCTCTGAAGCTGTCTTCTTTGCAGTACTGCATAGACACAAGAGATAATTAAAGACAGATAATGAAGCCTATACATGCAAGGCTACGCTGTCCAGTACTTCAACTAGAAATGCAAAGGATATTCCACCATTATCACATTTAAACCTGTCTGCCATGTTACACCATGGAAAACGCTTCCCCCCCCCTTCACCAAATCCTTGGAATGATTGAGAGGAAGGAGAGGACAGACAACCCCCCATAGGCTGCCATTATATGGCTTAAAAAGGGATACTGTGCCTTTAAGGAAACTTTCCAGAACTCTCCTGGTATCCCAGAATGCACAGCAACTCCCTCCACTTTCAGTTCTTTTTTCCGGCTCCTGCTAGCAGGACCCTGGAGCATTGAGCTCTCCCTTTTTGGGTGTTGTTCTAATCTTTTTGCACTTTTAAAAGTGTTCAGAGTGCTTTTACTCGACGTCCTTTGGCCCTTTCTGCTCATGCTGGTGTTTTTAGGTTTTGACTAGCGATGCATGCGTACGAAGTACGCATGCGCTAGCAAAATCTAATGATATCCTCTAATCCTCTATGTGGGGTCGGGTATCTGCCCCCTCCTCCCATTGGCTAGCTCCATAAATGGAGGCTAGCCATTGGGAGCCGGATCTGTCCGTCAAAGGCCGGACCAGATTCGGGGGCGTTCCCGAGAATTTTTCCCTTTCTGCTCACGTCATGTAGACGTGTTCACTCGGTGGGCGGGGCGTTTTTTCGGGCTCGTCGAGGTTTGTTTAGGCCGGCCGAGGAAGTCCAGGTGAGTCTTCCCTTTCCTGTCCCCCCTCCCGCTGTTGGTTCGTTTCCCGCCCCCCGTCAGTGTGTGGCCGTTCCCGCCCCCCTCCCGCTCTCCCGTCAGTGTTTGGCCGTTCCCGCCCCCCTCCCGCTCTCCCGTGGCCGTTCCCGCCCCCCTCCCGCTCTCCCGTCACTGTGTGGCCGTTCCCGCTCTCCCGTGGCCGTTCCCGCCCCCTCCCGCTCTCCCGTCACTGTGTGGCCGTTCCCGCTCTCCCGTGGCCGTTCCCGCCCCCCTCCCGCTCTCCCGTCACTGTGTGGCCGTTCCCGCTCTCCCGTGGCCGTTCCCGCCCCCCTCCCGCTCTCCCGTCACTGTGTGGCCGTTCCCGCTCTCCCGTGGCCGTTCCCGCCCCCCTCCCGCTCTCCCGTGGCCGTTCCCGCCCCCTCCCGCTCTACCGCACACAGTCAGATCTGTGTGCGGTCATAGCGCCTCGGTGCCGCGAGCAAGTCAAATCCGTGTGCGGTCATAGCGCCGCGGTACTGTAAGCATGTCAGATCTGGTTGCTGTCATAGCGCCGCGGTACCAGGCGGGGAGATGTGTTGGGTTAATACAAGATCACAGGCTGCTAGAGGCAGATCGTAACCCAAGATCACACTGAGTGCAGTTAAAATAGAAATGAATACACACAGTGGAAGTCACAGACACCAAGATCACACACACACTCACACAGCCAGGCGAAGATCACAGCCCAAGATCACACAGCGAGGCCGTTGCACAGAAACGAGTGTACAGAATGGGAATCACAGACACAAAGATAACACACAGCCAGACTCAGATCAAAGCCCAAGATGAGACAGAGTGGCAGCTGAATAGAAATGAGTGTACACAGTGGGAGTCACAGACACGCAAGATCGCAACCTGCCAGACCAAGCTCAAATGTAGTGTGTTAGCTGCACAGACACTAAGGCCACCCTCTGTGTCATCTTCACTGATGAATACTGTAAGCTGCAGAGAGCTCATACCAGAGTCCCGGCTGCACAGATTCCAAGAGACAGAGGTATAAAGACCAAGATCACACAGTGTTAGAGCAAAACTGACGAACATCACACATGGCGTCAGCTCCATAGAAAACACAATGACACTCAGACTGAGGGTCGCAAACGCCTAGATCACACTGTGTTAGAGCAAACTGACGAATACCACACATGGCGTCAGCTACATAGAAAACACAAGGACGCTCAGACAGAGGGTCACAAACGCCTAGATCGGCCACTGCCAGACGAAGACCACGCACAGATACCAAGATCACACATACTGTCAACAGGATAGGATCATAGCGTCAGCGGCACAGAACTGAAGGTCAGGCACAGTATCACGCGCATAGATAACACGAACAAACACCAAGATCACACAGTGACAGAGCACCCTGTTAAAGATTAGACATGGTGGCGGATTCACAGACACCAGACCAGGATCAAACTTGGTGTCAGAGTCTCATATAGGATCTGCGGCACCGCTGAGTAAAACTCGGCTCACCCTGGGGCATTGCTGGAAGAGACCGAAGCAGGGCATGTTCTCTTAGCCTGTGCTGGGGAGAGGTCCCATGTTCATCCAAGATCATACACTGTCAGACGAAGATCACACAGAGTGTGATCCACAATCAATTGTGCTGCAACAACCTTCAGAGTGGGGGAGGGAGCTAGAGGGCGCTGCCGTTACTGTTAGCGAGTGTGAAAAATCTGTTTTACACAAAGAACAAGTGAAGCAAATCAGCGCGGTGAGAGCGGCGTGTGTCCCAGGGTGCATTTTAGCGCAGTCTGTCCTGAATATACAAGTGCGGGAGATTACCTGTCATGTACAAAGGCGAGAAACCATAACGTCTGGAAATCGGGGCTCAGCATATATTTTCCTTTGCTCCTCACGCAACTAAAGTGCCTTGATGTGTTGTGTTCTTATCACATGCTTTGTTTGTTTCCCTCAAAATCAGAATTACAAAAATGCCTTATTTGTACTTTCATTGCTGCTGCTATATTTTGAAATATGTATAGATTTCACTTTACATTTATAAATGTTGTTGCATGGTAGAAAACATTACCACCTACATCCTTTCCCTTTTCACCCCCTGTTCACTTGGTTCAAATTACAAAAGTACATGCAACATGATACAGTCAAAATGTAAAGGCACTTTTATTGCTCATTCTCGTCCTGCTAGGTTATTTTGGGGGGTGTCGCAGCACCCGTGCACCCCTACTTCCAGGACTCATGGGTACAGTGCAATAAACACATGCATCTTCACAACACCTGCATAGATAGCAAAATCAAAGTGTCAATGTCACATACGTAACACACACTACGAGTGGACCCGTTAATGTCCGATCCCGGTGCAAACTCCTTTTTGCACCGGGATCTGTGTGATGACGAGCACGCCCTTGCAGTTTTCCCTGTATAGGTTCCAGCATTTATAGGGGGAAAAGGACTGATAGTATGAGAATCGTTACTTCTTCCCAGTTATTTTCCCTTCAGTGGTTGGTGATGAGGCTTCACTTAGTCCTTTTGTTGGTCTGCGGATACGACATAACGTGCAGCTTGTGATATTTATTGCATATATTTCTATTTTTTTCTTTAGGAAGTGTGTTGTTGGTATGCCTTAGACTGTCATAAAAACACAGCGTTGTTCACTATTTGCCTTTGCACCCGAATTTAAAGTAAAGTAAAGTCCACATTTGTAAAGCGCACAATCACCCGTAAGGGTCTCTAGGCGCTGGGGGCCGTCGGGAAGATTAAGCGAGCTATTGCCCAGAGTCACATGGTGCTGGGCTAACCTGCCGCCGGAGCCGGGGATCGAACCGTGGTCCCCAGATTCCAGCGTCAGTCGCCCTGGCCGCGGCGCCACACCTCTGTACTTTATTGTCACAGAAGCTCATTGTTGAATTTATGGCTTTCTTGCACACTGTAGAAACGTTTGCGATCATGGACTGTCTTAAAAATCAACCAAGATAGTAGCCTGTTATGTTCCACTGCTATTGCTGACTTATTTGGTTATCAGCAGTGTTTGAGAACATGCATAGTTTGTGTCTTTTAGTGGCAGCGTCTATCTTATCCTGCCATTTTTACTTGGGAGCATCATCTTAGTTGCCTCCTGATATGAGGGACAGATACAACAAAAACAGCTTAATTGGCCATCTATTAATAGTCAGACATGATCTATTAAGAAGCCCAATCATTAATAACTAGCTAGAACGATTGCATTTGTCAATGCTTGTTTACCCTAAACCTAAGGTGACCCATTTCATTAACTCAAATTGATTGAACTTGCTTTTTAGGTTTTGACTAGCGATGCATGCGTACGAAGTACGCATGCGCTAGCAAAATCTAATGATATCCTCTAATCCTCTATGTGGGGTCGGGTATCTGCCCCCTCCTCCCATTGGCTAGCTCCATAAATGGAGGCTAGCCATTGGGAGCCGGATCTGTCCGTCAAAGGCCGGACCAGATTCGGGGGCGTTCCCGAGAATTTTTCCCTTTCTGCTCACGTCATGTAGACGTGTTCACTCGGTGGGCGGGGCGTTTTTTCGGGCTCGTCGAGGTTTGTTTAGGCCGGCCGAGGAAGTCCAGGTGAGTCTTCCCTTTCCTGTCCCCCCTCCCGCTGTTGGTTCGTTTCCCGCCCCCCGTCAGTGTGTGGCCGTTCCCGCCCCCCTCCCGCTCTCCCGTCAGTGTTTGGCCGTTCCCGCCCCCCTCCCGCTCTCCCGTGGCCGTTCCCGCCCCCCTCCCGCTCTCCCGTCACTGTGTGGCCGTTCCCGCTCTCCCGTGGCCGTTCCCGCCCCCCTCCCGCTCTCCCGTCAGTGTGTGGCCGTTCCCGCTCTCCCGTGGCCGTTCCCGCCCCCTCCCGCTCTCCCGTCAGTGTGTGGCCGTTCCCGCTCTCCTGTGGCCGTTCCCGCCCCCCTCCCGCTCTCCCGTCAGTGTGTGGCCGTGTGTGGCCGTGGTTTTGGCTCACACTACTCGTGCTGCACAGCAGTTTCACAAATAGGCCGCCTCTGTGATACCTGTACTCATGACCCCTGGTTCGAAGCCCACACCTCCCCCTAGTTCATGTACATCTCAGAGATATTTAAATACCTGCCACCAGCACTATCATCTTCTTTATCTTTTCTACATTTAAAACTTTACATCTCCCATCACGTGATTTCTGGTGCATATTACACCATCTTGGAGTATTAATTTTGGACAACATGCAATCTACTTTTATGTTCCTGCCAAGGTAGCTCCGTAGAAAAAACACAACCGTCAAAGCGTGGCTAGAGAAATTGCTTATACAATGGTAAATACCCAAGTTTAGGAAAAACAAAATAAAAGACGTTTCCTTAACTGATATTCAGCGCAAGATGCAAAATAATGGCATTTAGACAGGGCAACCTTTTGTACCATGGGGTAACAAATATATTACAAGGAAAGGAATATGACAGACTAACCTCTCTAGTTTTATTGTATTGGCCCCTCCTCCTCCTTTAGCTCTCCCCTATCCCACCATCCCTCCATCTGCAGTCCGCTAGCAGATTCATAATGAATATTCAAACGTTTGATGGGTTCAATCAAGAGCGTGATGACAATCTAAATGAAGCGCATCTTGGCATATAGAAATTAGGGCATTCCCGAGCACTATTATTCCATGTAAAAATAGTTTACACAGCCCGGGAGACCCATTTGAAGGGGGCAGGTGAGGTTGATAAGGGTCAGTCAATGTCATCAAAAAAGAACTTCACCGTTCCATGTAAAGAGGAAGAGTGGCTCAATTTTTCCTTATAAAACTGCTTCCGTAACATAAAGGAAAGACATTGCAAACTTTTTTTTACAAATTAAAGGAAACCCTGTGTAATTGGATTTAAATGTGGCTTCGTCTTATGTCTAGTGCCTGACAGCGCAAGGGTGACATGTTATAGTGAACCAGAACAATGTTATAGGCAAACTGTGATTATTTAGGATATTTAGACTCTTGTGCTGCTCTTACAATGATAGTATACATTACGGGGAAGACCATCTCAAGTAATTCTGAAGAACGCTAACTATGCTTGATTGATCGGATAATGAGATTACAAGAACTGACAGGCTTTGATTATTAAAATAATGAGCTTGTAAAGATGTCAGCCTGGAAGCTCTGACACAGATCCAGAGGGGAAGTTAATAAGAAGCCGCTTACCCTCGGTCACAAAATGCTCCTTTTGTAACCGAGAATCGTGTGCACATTGAACAAGGTTTACAAAAACAAATTTGACAATCAAGGATCCAAACAAACAAGGTTTTGCAACAAATCCCTCTGTCAATGTGCCTGTGTCATTGCTGCTCAACTAATTAGAGCCCCAGGTTATCCCAGGTATTAATCCAGCGTTTTCCAAGGGAACTTTTAATTCATAGCTGGATGCGTTTCCTTTCTTTCAGTGAAGTTTGCTATTTTAGAATATTCACACAGTTTGCATTTGAATTACCCGGAGGTGTCCTGGCGCTGATTATTATTCCTCTGTGTGCCCCTGTTGCCTGCTTGTGCCCCTGTTGACTGCTTGTGCCTCCGTGTGCCCCTGTTGCCTGCTTGTGCCTCCGTGTGCCCCTGTTGCCTGCTTGTGCCTCCGTGTGCCCCTGTTGCCTGCTTGTGCCTCCGTGTGCCCCTGTTGCCTGCTTGTGCCTCCGTGTGCCCCTGTTGCCTGCTTGTGCCTCCGTGTGCCCCTGTTGCCTGCTTGTGCCTGTTTTCGTGCCCCTGTCGCCTGCTTGTGCCTCCGTGTGCCCCTGTTGCCTGCTTGTGCCTCCGTGTGCCCCATTTGCCTGCTTGTGCCTCCGTGTGCCCCTGTTGCCTGCTTGTGCCTCCGTTTTCGTGCCCCTGTTGCCTGCTTGTGCCTCCGTGTGCCCCTGTTGCCTGCTTGTGCCTCCGTGTGCCCCTGTTGCCTGCTTGTGCTGTGTGGGTGTCTGTGGAAGGCTCTGTGTGGGTGTGTGGAGGGTTCTGTGTGGCTGTGTGTGTGGGGAGCTTTGTGTGGCTGTGTGTGTGGGGGGCTCTGTGTGGCTGTGTGTGTGGGGGGGCTCTGTGTTGGTGTATGTTTGGGGGGGCTCTGTGTGTGTTTGTGTGTGTCATTTGCGAGAGATAAAGCTAGTGGCATTGTAAATGACAATGCCATTTATTTATGTTAAAAAAAAACATAAATAAAAATAATGTCAAGAGCAATGCCAATAGCTCTAACTTTAACAAAGGCAAAACCATTGCATTGTAAATGCTTGTTCTAGTAAGGTTAGCCACTCCTTCTATCAAATATGCCATCCCTATTTGATAGGTGTCCAGAATGTGCTGGAAAGAAGGCCAAATCAGACAAGCACAGGGTGTGCATTCATTGTCTGCCCCCTTCTCATGTCCCAGAGGATTGCGAGATCTGCCAACAGTTCTCCAACAGGACCCTGAGGGACAGGGAGAAGACTCTGCTTCAAGGATTGGAGAAGCGAAGACAGCGTGACCAAGGTGGGTCTGGGCATGAAGGGGCTCCTTCCTCTGCCCGTGCTGAGGCCTCTGGGGGGCTCCCCAGTAAAGAAAAGGCCAGGAAACGACATCGTTCTCCGTCGACGTCGATGGCCTCGACGTCGGCATCGAGAGGAATGACCACGGTGTGTTCCCCGTCTCCCCAGGGCTCTAGGTCGAAGCGGCGTCGTAGTTCGACGTCGAGGGGATTGACGGCGAGACCTCAGTCGAGGTCGACGTCGAATACAACTTCGTCGTCGAGGTACCACCGACGTCGAGAGAGGTCTAGCAGACACCGGCGCTCGCCGTCATGGCGAAACCGCCGGTCGTCGTCGACTCGGCATTCGTCGTCGAGGAGGCGTTCCTCGGCGTCGAGAAGGAGATCTAAGACGTCGAAGAGGTCGGCGTCGACGCGTTCGACGTCGAGGAACAGATCGGAGTCGAGAAGAAGAGAATCCAGGTCCCGAAGGCGTTCTAAGGCCAGGACAGAGTCCCAAGGCTCCGTTATCAGCCTTTCTTCTTCTTCGACCACGAGCTCATGGTCGCGGTGCCGTCGCTCGTCAAGGAAGCGGTCGGCCTCAAGGTCCCCTTCAAGGGTACGGAAGCCTAAGAGAAAGAGGGTGGAACAGTCTTCGGGCTCGGGGTACTCACAAGTTTACTCACCCTCTGGGTATGGAACACCCCCCCTCCATTACCTAGGGGCCTTCCCCCGAGGATACCTACACCTCCTCCGCCTCCGAGGACTCCAACTCCTCCTCCTCCGAGGTCTTACTCGTTACATCTACCTACGCCACCCTCAGGCTCTCCAAGGCCTAGGCTGCCGTCTCAGCCTCCACCGCCTGTACGGCCAGTGGAGCGGCCAAGACCAAGGAGACAGAGGTCACGCTCCGGGCGGAGCAGGTCCAGAGATGATAGTCGGTCGTCTACTAGATCCAGACGACGCCACAGGAGAGACAGGTCCAGGTCCCGCCACACGGAGTCATCCAGTGCCAAGGACTATTCCCCGACGCTCTCGGATTCCCCTCGGACGAGGGTGTCTCCGGTAGACGACATTGCCTCCTTTCAGGAGGTCTTGTTGTGAGGAGCGGCAAAACTGGGCATCACGCTGACGGTTCCTACGCCCTCAACCTCAGTGATATTAGAGACCCTACATAAAGAACAGCTGTCTCGTCCTCTACTACCTTTGGTGCCAGGGCTAGAAGAACCAGCCATGGACCTCTTCTTACGCCTGCCTCTACGAAGTCTGCACCGTCAAGGCTACAAAAGATGTACAAGGCCACTGAGTCGGATCCTGCCTTTCTGCGTTCGGATCCTGTACCAGACTCGGTGATAGTGACGGCAGCCAGGAAACAACATTCCACTGCGCCATCATCAACGGTGCCTCCCGACAAGGAGAGTCGATTAATGGACTCAGCGGGCAGGAGAGTATGTGGTACGCCTCCACGTCCATGAAGGCCGCCAGTGCCTCGGCGTTATTGGGGCGGTACGATAGAGCATTGTGGGAGTTCCTGCAGCAGTTCGCAGAACATCTTCCCAGGGAACGCAGAGAGGACTTCCAGGAGATCACCACGGAGGGGATGATGGTCTCTAACCAGGTAATCAGCTCCGCGGCGGATTCCTCGCTGTTGGCAGCCCACGGGTACTGCCACGGTATCAACCTGCGCCGACACGCCTGGCTGCGTCTAACATCGCTGAAACCCGAAGCTCAACAGAGGGTTGCCAATCTGCCCTTTTCTGGAGCGACCCTGTTCGGCAGACATGCGGATGAGGAGATGGCCCGCATGAAGGCGGGGGCTGAGACCCTGACGGCTGTCGAGTTAGAGAAGCCGAAGGAGCAAAGGAAAGCCTACCGCCCGTTCCAAAGGCGGTACGGGGCACAGGGCAGAGGACAGGGTCGGCAGGCTGGACAGCAACAGCAGCAGCAGCAATACCAGCGGCGACCGTTCCTGAAGCGCCAGAGGGGCAGAGGTGGACAGCAGTCCTCCGCAGCGATTAAGGGCCCGGCCGGGTCTAAGCCCTGAGGTGCTACTTCCCCCTCGTCTGTTACCCGCTCCGGTGGGGGGAAGCATCCAACATTACTTGGCAGAGTGGAGAAAAATTACTCGGGACAAGTGGGTGCTGAATACTGTTTGCAATGGATACAGTCTTCGTTTCATCAGCCCGCCTCTAGCGATTCCACCGGTTTGCTTGCAGTTCCAACTACGCGAGCTCCTGGTGGAGGCCGATACCCTGTTAAGGAAAAGGGCGATTGAAGACGTCCCTATGTCAGAGGGGAAAGGGTCTTAACTCACGCTTCTTTGTGGTGCGCAAGAAAGACAAGAACGAGTTCAGGCCCATTCTGGATTTGCGACAAGCAAGTGGATTCGCAGGGAAAAGTTTTGCATGCTGTCTTTGCACCTGATTTACCCTTAGTTGCAAAGGGGAGACTGGCTTTGCGCGATAGATCTGCAAGATGCGTACTTCCATGTGCCCATTGCACAGAAACACCGGAAGTTCCTGCGCTTCCGCGTCGGCACCAATCACTATCAGTACACCGTACTACCGTTTGGACTGAAGTCTGCACCCAGGACGTTTTCAAAGTGCATGGCTGTGGTGGCAGCGCACCTGCGAAAGAACAAGGTGTTTGTCTACCCGTACCTGGACGACTGGTTGATCAAGGCCTCCACCTTCCAGGAAGCACAACTGCACTTCAACAGGACGGCCGTCCTGCTGAATCAACTAGGGTTGCACATAAATATGTCCAAGTCTGTTCCGATCCCAGTCCAGTGCCTGCAGTACTTGGGAGCCTCCATCAATACGCTGTCAGCAAGCGTGTCTCCTTCGGAGGAGAGACGCTTATCACTCCTTCGGAAGGCTCAGGCTCTCATAGCTGCTCCATCTACAACAGTGAGGACGGTGTCTTCTCTACTGGGGTCGATGGCCTCTTGCATCTTCCTCACTCCACATGCGCGCCTACACATGAGGCCGCTGCAGGAATGCTTGGAGGATCAATGGGACCAGAGGAAAGGGTTCTGGGACGACAGGATCCAGTTGTCTCTTCATGCCCAACAGTCCCTGAGATGGTGGTGCTCGGCAGAGAATCTACTCAAGGGGGTTCCTTTCCACAAGGATATCCCGACTCAGACTATCGTGACGGATGCTTCTCTCCAGGGCTGGGGAGCGCATTCAGACCATCTACAAATCCAGGGAATGTGGTCTCCAGCAGAGTCCACGTATCACATCAATTTCCTGGAACTCAGAGCGGTTCACTTGGCACTGAAGGCCTTTCATCCGTCCTTCCAGACCAACTCCTTGCTTGTACAGACAGACAATACGACCACGATGTATTACCTCAACAAGCAGGGGGGGCTCAAGATCACGCACACTGTCGCTGGAAGCGCAGGCGATCTGGCACTGGCTGCTAGCCAGAGGACTGACGATAACGGCGACTCATCTGCCAGGTGTGCAGAATGTTCAGGCAGACGCCCTCAGCAGACTGCTTCAGGAAAACCACGAGTGGGTCATAAACGACGAGGTGCTCGGCGACGTCTTCGCCATGTGGGGCACTCCTGACGTGGATCTGTTCGCCACCGCCGAAAACAGAAAATGGTGCGACTTCGCCTCAAGGTATTATCAGCCGGGGACTCTGGGGAACGTGTTATGGTTCAGCTGGTCGAACAGCTTTCTGTACGCTTTTCCACCCATTCCCCCGATTCCGGCGGTGCTCATCAAGCTGGCCCAGTCCCGGGCGCGGATGATCCTCATTGCTCCGGAATGGCCCAGGCAGTGGTGGTTCACGGACCTGCTTCACCGGTCGATCCTACCTCATCGGCGGCTGCCGTGTCGGCCGGACCTTCTCACGAAGTTCGGGGGGCAGATGGTGCACCCCAACCTCTCGTCGTTGAGTTTGGCGGCACGGCTCCTGAGATAGTGCAATATGGCCATTTGAATCTTCCTGAGGATTGCATGGACATACTGAAGGAGGCTAAGAGGCTGTCTACTAGGACCTCTCATGCTTACAAATGGAAGAGATTCTGCGTCTGGTGCATGTCTAAGAACTATGATCTGACGACCTGCAAGGAGGATGTCATCCTTCCATACCTTCTGCATCTAGCTCAGTCTGGACTTAATTTCCATTCCATTAAGGTTCATCTGGCTGCATTGACTGCTTACAGAAAAGACCCTTCGCAGACCTCCTTCTCCCAGATTCCTGTGATTAAGAATTTTTTGGAAGGGTTGAAGAAGGTGTTCCCTCCTGTTCGGCTGCCTTCACCTGCATTGGAATTGAATGTGGTACTGTCCAGGCTGATGAAGGAACCTTTCAAGCCTATTCACAAGGCTTCACTGCAGCACCTGTCTTGGAAGGCGGCGTTCCTCGTGGCCATTACATCGGCCCGCAGGGTGAGTGAGATTCAGGCATTGTGTTGCCAAGAACCTTATACTGTGTTTCATGCTGCTAAGGTTGTTGTGCGTACTCGCCCTAAGTTCCTTCCCAAGGTGGTTTCTGATTTTCATGTTAATCAGACTATAACTTTACCAACTTTTTTCAAGAATCCTTCCACTCCAGCGGAAAGGTCTCTTCATTCCCTGTATGTCAGAAGGGTGTTGAAATTCTATCTGGATAAAACCAAAGACATTCGCAGATCCGACCAATTGTTTGTCAACTATGGGTCGGTTAGGACTGGTCTGGCTTCTTCGAAACAGTCCATCTCTAGGTGGATTGTGTCTTGTATCCAGCTCTGTTATCAGAAAGCCAATAAGACCTTAGGGGGTAAGCCTAAGGCTCATTCCACCAGGGGCAAATCGGCTATAACAGCTTTGCTTCGTAATGTTCCCATTGCAGAGATCTGCAAGGCTGCCACTTGGAAGTCGGTCCATACCTTTACTAAGCATTACTTTCTGGACTCGGATGCCAGAGCAGATGCTCAGGTTGGGCAGGCTTCGTTGTGAAATCGGTTTGCACAGTAGTGGTGTTGCCTTATTTTTCTCCACCGCCGGGTTATGTTTGGATGGGCTTGCCATTCTATTCACTAGATTATGACTAAACACAGAGATCCCCGACTACAGAAGGAGTAGTTTCTTACCTGTAACCACAGTTCTGTAGTAGGGGTATCTCTGTTATAGTCATAAGCGCCCGTCCTCCTCCCCGGTGGAGATAAGGATAATATGATGAATGCTACAGGTCTAGCTGTATACACCTCCAAAAAGAACTGAAAGTGGAGGGAGTTGCTGTGCATTCTGGGATACCAGGAGAGTTCTGGAAAGTTTCCTTAAAGGCACGGTATCCCTTTTTAAGCCACATAATGGCAGCCTATGGGGGCTTCTCTGTCCTGTCCTTCCTCTCTATCATTCCAAGGATTTGGTGAAGGGGGGGGGGTGTTTTCCATGGTGTAACATGGCAGACAGGTTTAAATGTGATATTGGTGGAATATCCTTTGCATTTCTAGTTGAAGTACTGGACAGTGTAGCCTTGCATGTATAGGCTGCATTATCTGTCTTTAATTCTCTCAAGTGTCTATGCAGTACTGCAAAGAAGACAGCTTAAGAGATTATTCTTGATTGCTCCGGGGTCCCCGCACATGAGCGGGACTATTCACTAGATTATGACTATAACAGAGATACCCCTACTACAGAACTGGAGTTACAGGTAAGAAACTACTCCTTATCATGTACGGCAAGTGGTACTTTATCCCATGTAATACTTGGTCACACCATTAACTTTCCAACAAACCACTTAAATCCTTGGTGCATAGTTTTCATATGAAAGAATGAGCATGTTTGCAAACATGAAGAATAAAAATAAAACCGCTAGTGCAAAGTTTTACAAATCAAAAACCTGTTAGATATTTGTTGCAAATATATATTAGAAGCCTTTCAATACAAGTCAATTTTTTAAAACCAATAAAAAGCTGCAGTAGCTTGGAATGTGTAGAAACCTACAGAAGGATTCTTCTTTTTCTCAATTTAAGGTGTGCAAAAAATAAACATATTCTCTCTGCTGTTTATTGTAAGCTATTGCAACAGAGCATAAAAAAGAAAAGCAATGTACCGTTTTGTTGCTTTAAACAGCTGCTTCAGTTATGATCTGTGACCTGACCTGCCTTTCACCCCAGCTGCTGGCTCTCGCACCAGGCATTGTGACGTCAGAACTTGACTTTAGTAACTTATAATAGTCGAGTTATGATGTCTTTTATTTTATAATCGATTACTAAAATGCGTCACTAGTTGCGAATTATAAAGAAACTGGAGACGTGCTTTTAT
Organism: Lissotriton helveticus; assembly: GCF_964261635.1. Classification (NCBI taxonomy): domain Eukaryota; kingdom Metazoa; phylum Chordata; class Amphibia; order Caudata; family Salamandridae; genus Lissotriton; species Lissotriton helveticus. Next base: position 1,296,909,175 of record NC_136067.1, on the reverse strand, counting down.
ACAGGGATTACAAAATCCCATGAATTATAAAGAAATTAGAGGCAGGCTTCTATACAGTGATTGCAGAATCCCTTGTATTATACTTTTATCTTCTTAATATATTCAAATAGAGCCTGAAATGCTAGCATCTCAAAGAGTCTCCTCTGCACAGTTTATTTGTTCTTCACCCCATCTGGTCAGGAAGACATTAATCCTCTCTTGTGGATCGAGGGCAAGGCATTCCACACAAAAAGGTCACATGGCTGGATGACCCTGAGCTCGTATTCCATACCAGCACCACAGAACTACCTTGATTTGGGATACGCTAAAACTACTAAAATTAAGTTTTTAAAGTACAGATTGGGCTTGTTACCTTGTATTCAGCATTCCCCGCATTGGCTAAAGGATAAGGCGGGCTCCTCCTGCTGTCTATGCGGCTCAGCGCCAGAGGATCTGCTGCAATGAATGTTTGAAAGAACGAAAGCAACTGTTAAAATGCCATTTCAATCAGTGTGGGATATGCTCACGAAGGCAAGCAGTTCTCGCCTGCTTTGCATCTAATGACCCATAGCTGAATTGTAGTCTGGTGAAGTTCATGAAGGTGGTGGAAAAGAAAATGCCACAACCAGATTCATAATTTAACGTAACTGTTGGACCTGGCCCTTTTGGCAGGTTCACCCCTGAACTTTTTGCCTTTTAATATGACATAATTATAGTGATTTCTGGTCTTTGCGCACTTTAAAACTGTGTCCCAGTGTAAAGTGCGTGCGCAGTCTGAGTGCGTGTGGTGAGATTGGCCTGCCCTCCCATAGGAATGCAGCGGGAATATGTGTGTCCATGGTAGTTCCTGATGTGTGGGGAGTGCAGGGTCGAGTTTCGTATGGGCGAACTCGTGAGATTAAATGCTGCGTGATGATGTGCGCCGATTTAATGTGTCTAGTGTGGAAATGCCACTTTTAGAAGTTGGCATGTCTGTGCAGTGAATGTGATTCGACTGTCTGGCTTGTGATTGGCTGAAGCTGGCTGGTGTGCCTGGCTCCAGGAGTCAGGATGGGTCTGCCCCGGTGGTGAATGGAGAGATCTGCATGTTGATGGGAGGGAGGAGTGCATCTGGGACGTGAATAGGGCTGGGCCTTCCCTCCACAATGCTGGCTCCACCCCCTGTGGTGTGTCTGATGTCCCTGACCCATCCTGTAAATAGGCAGAGGGGCTGAGCAAAACAAAGTGCTCAAGAACCAGTTGCATCTGGTTCGCCCCTTTGCCTGCACCTTTGGAAACAAAGGCTTTCTGTTTATAAAAGAGGGGCTGTGACCACATGAAAATGTTCTTGTTTTCCAACTCTAATCTACCAGGGGTGTGCTGCTGCTGGGGCCCAGGGGAAGGCTTGCCTCCCTAGGCCTGCCCAGCCCCTGGATTGCTGGAGGACTTCTTTCTGGGGCCCTTCTGCCTGGCCTGAGGATGGCTTGGAGACTTTTTCCTTGCGCTGGAAACCTTTTCCTGTGTTTCCCTTCTTGTTGCTGCGAGCCTTTGCGTTGCTGTGCCCCCAGCGCCTCGTACGCGCTTTATTGTTCATTTATGGGCAGAGCGCTGTCGTTTTCCTAGGGGGAAGCGCTCCTGCCCTTTTGTTCACAGCGCGGGTGCCCCATCCCGCTTATTTCGATATTTTATAGCAGGTTCCCACCCTGCATTATGGCCGTAGGAGTTTTATTTAAATTACAGTGGGTGCCCACCCCGCTGTTCATTTTTGTTCTCGAGGGAGCCTACCCCTCTGTGAGTCTGCTGAGGATTGCCGCTGCTGTCCCGCCGCGGCCTCCCCGGAAGTCAGGCCGGCTTCCCTGTGACGTGGGCGGGCCGCGACCGGAATGGAAGCAGGAAGCGGCCGCCTAGAGCCTTGCGGACTCCACATCCTGAGTCCCGGTCCCAAAATCGGGGACCGGGTGAAGCGGGCGCATTGTAAAGGCGGGGCTCACGTGTGGAGAGAGAGCCCCGTAAAGCGCCGCCGGTGTCCTGCGGAGGGGGGCCACGATGCACATTGCCGGTGCCTGCCCCCCCTGGCCACATGATGAGGAGAGCCGCTGCCTGGAAGAGCACCTGCCAGAGGAGAGCAGCCCGGTGAGTGAGAAGGGCTGGGGGGCTCCGTAGGGGCTAATGGTGGTGCCTGATAAAGGCACAGTGACCGGGTTACGTATAGGGCGGCCCCGGATGGCAGTGGGCCGCCCCAACGTGGTAAAGGGCCCATGTTCTTTTCCCCCAGTCTGGCCCCATTGCTTCTAGAGCCAGATGGCTCCAATGTTGTGCTAATGATGTCCTGGGCCCCGTGGCTCCCACGTTTGGGGGGCGTTTATTTGGGTGGCTCCAGCATTAGCCACAGGTGCCTCCAGAGCCTAGATGTCTCCAACGTTTTTGCTTATTAGTAGAGAAGCCGGTGTGCTCGCTCCTGGGGGGAGAAGGCTCCCCCGTTTTGCGCATCTGTTCTAATGGCCAGAGAGAGCCCATGCCGCAGTTGATCATTTCCAGCTGCCCAGCAAGTAGCGGGCACCTGCACTGTTTAGGACTTTTTCCTTTCAGGGGACATGTGTTCTTGGTGAACCCAGGAGTGAGACGCACTCCCGTCGTCCCTACCTTGGCCTTCCCCAGCTGCGCAGCACTTAGTGCCAGCTGCAGCGTTTAGGCCCCAGTTCATTGTTCTCAGCTGCCCAGCAAGTAGTGGGCAGCTGCAACGTTTAGGCTTGGCGCAGTGGCGCAATCTTGACCTTCGCTGCTTAGGCAGCAGCCCTGACTTTGTGGACATAGGGCGTTTGAGCCCCCTTATTTGAGATGGCCAATTGGCCAGGGGGAATTGTTACATTCATAGGGCGCCAGGCCCTAATGTGATTTATGTGCTAAATGTGATTTGTGTGCTAATGCTTTTGGGTGCTAGGAAATGTATGGTATATAGTATGGTTTGCGTACCCTGTTTTTGATACCTCTAGATATGGTTTATGCATAGGAGGTTGTTCTACCTGTTTAGGTTGGTGTTAGGGAGATTATACTTCCCTGTGTGATTTACGCCCCTAGTGTAATGTTTACTTAGGTGGTGAGGGCCTAATGCAGTTAGACTTGTGGGACACTGTGCATGATGGATTTCATGTCACAGACTGTTGCAAAGTACAGTAATTATCACTGTTTACTGGTTTTACGTTCTATGACCTATTTTACTTGTATGTTTATGATTTAGTTCACTTTTACCAAGTTATCTATTGTATTATTTCTTTACCAAGTGCTGCTGCTGACAGTGGTCCATGTGGCCCTGTCATGTGTAAATAATCCTTGTAATTATTGCCCGTGCCAGTTGGTACAATGTATATTCTGTGATTACTATCTGATGTGTTTCGAGAATACAAAGGCTATTTTTGATATAACCTTGTGTGGAGTTCCTTTTGGGGGGTGCCTGGGATGTTGTTGCTGGTGGGTGCGTGCGCTAATGCTTTGCACATTGCACAAGGGGTTATCTTGGCGTGTAACTCCCTTGCCCTAACTAGAGTGGTGGTTTCTGCCTAGCTTTGGCGCAAGCCTTAGCCAACCAGAAATCCCATTTCTAACAGTAACACAAACAGCACTTCTATTTTATGGACGTCTAAAAATATTAATTTTAGAGTTGATTTTAAGAAAGATAAAAGATGAATATTATGGAGTAATGTTTTTAACATTGTACGCAGAATTGCTTTGAAATTTTGATGTTTTGTATTGCAATGGTTTTTATTAACTATGCTAATAAACTACTACTACCATCTTTTGGAAGGTGCTAGTTTGCTGAACAAATTGCGCCAGTGAAAGCATTTTGGATGTACATAATAAAAAGCCCTCTGGTTTATTGCTGACATTATTTTATGAATTAATGTGACGAAATAATTGATTATGCTCTTTGTCAGAACACAATAGAAGAAAGATATTATTCAGTGAGTTGAGTATTTTTTTTTCTTTGGAAACTTGAAATTTAAAACTTGCCATTCTATTGATGGCATTGATCCCTGGTTCCGCTTGAGTCGATGTATCAGTTTTGCTTTTGCAGATGTACTTCAAGGGACCTTGGTGTTTTTGCTCTAATGTCAAGGAATGACACATTCCCGTTGCTCACCCATTTGATCTTACGAATGTCTTGTGAAGATCCACCTTACATGGTATCGACCCCCTTCCCCTCATGCTAACGTGTACTCTTCCAGGTCTTTCCGAACGTTCATTTCAGGTGCTGTCTTGAGAAATAAACCATTTGAGAATGATTCAGGTTATCTAAAATGCTTCAGTATTGTAATGTGGTATTCTGATATGATCAAACCACGGGGCTTTTACCGGCAATCAGGCCCCTTTGTCAGTGACATGTAATATGAGGGGTTGGTGTGTTCTTCACGACAATCCCTCCGTAGTGAGAAACTAGAAATCATGCTTTACAATATGGCGACTATCATGCAGGAAAGACTATGATTTTACAAGGTAGGTTTACTCTTTTTGGTGACAAAAAGAAAGCAAGATGGCCACAGCAAAACATCGAATTTGACAGTTTTTCTCATTAAGAATTACCAAACGTTTCGGAAGTTTCTAATTTAATAGACTAATTTAACTTTACTGATTTTACAATTGATTTAATTTCTAACGCACTAAGAGGTGATGTTTTTTTCTTCCAGACAACCATATCTTATTGACGAGTCAGTAATAAGCTTGTCTCTTTTGACATTTTTCTTAGACCTTATTATTTGTACGCCATGTTTTTCTATTCATTCAAAAGTTTGTCTTCCTTTCTTCAGGCAGACGTCAGCTGGTCTGTGAACGGCATGCCTCGTGGAATTATTAAGCAGCCTCTAGGTTATGTTCCTATCATGGTGAAGTCAAAACTCTGCAATCTTTATGGCCTTCCTCCAAAGGCTCTTATCGAACATCACGAGGAGGAAGAGGTAAGAGCAAAAATAAGCACTTGCTATCCCCACATCTAATGTAGCCTGCGCCTTGGGAACGGTGGTGTGGCAAGGAGTCCCTGATAAAACAATAGTTTATAAGTATGGGTTAAACAAAATTGCTACACCAACACAACTGATGCAAGGGACAAGTTATGTAAACTTTCATTCCATGTTCCCGAACTCACCGATGTAAACTGTAACATTATAACGGTGTGTTATGGTCTCCAATCAAGTAACGTGTATTTAATGTGTTATTTTCTTCCCTATTTAATGCGGTTCATCTCCATTTGTTTGAAACTGCCACTTTGCTCTGATGCAAATGGCGATTTATTCTGATATGAAGAGCTCCCTCACCCCCTGGGTCTAGATAGTCCTATGTAGAACTAATAAATAATTTTAAAATGATAATGGATGAGCTTTATACACCAAAAGTCACCATTTGCGGCAAATAATTCAATGTAATCATCCTTAAGATTTAGGCCGACTGTTCCTATTTTGACCCATTGTCTCCCGTTCCAAATTGACTTCTGCTATGGTGCTGCCCTGATTGGTATGGTATACAATTGGTACATCCTTATTAAATCTCTGACCCAACAGTAGAATAGTGTGCGCCAAGTGGTCCACTTGGTAACATTGGGTAAGACACGTTCTCTCTACTTCATACCCATCTATCGCAGGTATGCAGTCTACATTTCTTGTTTCCACTCCCCTGCTATATTTCTGAACTGCTGTTTTCCCAGTTCCCTGTGACAAGAAGTGAGCTATATGTGACCAGCAGTTTATAAGGAAAGAAAGAAAGTGGAAAGCAACACAAGCAAATTATCCAAAGGTGGAAGTGGGGATTTTAAGGACATAGCCGAAGAAGGAAACGTGTCGAGTACATTAGGTGGGCAGGCGGCTGCATTTCATTGTCTTCACAAATTTAAGTCAGAATGTGATAGACTCTTGAGGCAAGTTTTATACAGAACAGCAGGCAGATACCATAATGTCCATTGTTTTGCACTAAAGCATTCAAGAAGCCAATATCTGCGGCCAGGGCGACTGATGCTGGAATCTGGGGATCAGGGTTCGATCCCCGGCTCCGGCGGCAGGTTAGCCCAGCACCATGTGACTCTGGGCAATAGCTTGCTTAATCTTCCCGACGGCCCCCAGCGCCTAGAGACCCTTACGGGTGATTGTGCACTTTACAAATTGGATTATTATTATTATTAATATCTCGCATCCAATTGCATTGCCACAAGTTAAACCATGTTGGCCTTCCATGCAGTAGCAGTGTAGCAAACAGTCTCGATGTTCTAAGGTAAACTTGCAAGGTAGCTCCATTTAAATTGAGATTCCACCACTACATTCAGGCAGGGAAGCACCCTCGGGTGCTGTGAAGAAGGAACTTTCTCTCCTTAAAGGCCATGCAACCATAGAGGCCAGTGGAAAAAATGAGCGTTTGGCATGGATGCTGTATAGCGTAACATGGTCGAGCATAGCATATTTAATGTCTTTAGCTCTTATGGTAGAAAACCTTTCCTAGCTGTCTGAACAGCAGTTGTGAAGTAAAGAAACGCCGATTGCACTTGTTCTGCAAATCCTCTGCCTCCTGTGCAGGATTCAGCATGGTGCTTTGGTCCCAGTAGTTGATATTTCAGGAAGTAATGTGGCACAGACTAGTACCTGGAACATGTACTGGTTGGAAACTATGCGATCTATGTGTCCTTTCAACAATCCGATACCTCATTGAGGTACATAATGGAGGGATATCGGAATGAACTGATCATAAATAACTCAATGGGTCCAGTTTGTTTTCTCAGGTACCCCAAAATGTTAACATTATTTCAGCTATTTCTCCTTTCCTGGTCTTCCACCCTCTCCAGAGCCACCGTAAAATCTGAAGAAAGTGTGCTTTCAGTTCATTCCCTGATGTTTACTCTCTCCTCAATCAAGTCAATTCTGTCTTATGTAGGATCAACGCTGGTAGCAATGTACTACACTCTCTAGTGTTATAGATCAGGTTTAACCATGTGTCCACCTTCTCTATAAAATCTTGATGAATGTATGTATCTTATTCCGATTAGCAGAGTCCTATTTCCCAGGAGTGGTAGGGTACTTTGTTACTGATTCTAATGAACTAGGATACTCTGTCTTATTCAGCCTTGTTCATGCCCCTCCGGTATGTGCAGCATATTTGCCACCTTTTCCTATTTCATGGCAGGTTTATCCATCCTCAAAAATGCATCCTGAATCAGAATGTCTAGGAAAATCCAGGCTGGATAATTAACAAACACAAATCTACTGTAAACAGCAGTTATGTTGGTAGCTTCACATCACACGACCTCACTCAAGGGAACCTTTATGAACATTAATTGTTCTACTTTTACTTTTGCACTATTTCCTCGCCTTTTCTTGTGTATTGAGTTTTAAACATCCGTATATGTTTTGTTGCTTTGTTGGGGTAGACCGATAAAGTTGCTGGAAACCTTGTGTTCTAAATTTGGTCATGCATGTAAATTGTGAAAGGGATTTAAATAAGACAACCGGCCTGATGTAACGTTTGGTGGATGGGAACCCAGTAACAAATGTGACTGACATACTGTACGCCTTATAACAAGTGCTTTTGGATGTAAGGCCGTTGTACTAAGGCAGCAGGAATATCTGTAATGTTTGTGAAGGAGTACCCTTCCACTAAACTCTATGCAAGGCCCAAAGTTATCTGTGGCTCTGTTATGTATTGCCGCACAAAACCCATCACGTTGTGCAGTTAGTGGAATTGTTTTGAGCATTGTGATTTTTGTAAGTGGAGTGCTTTTAATAAATGAAGCAATATGTTTTGCCATGCTAGGAAATGGGTGGATATTTTATAATCAATGGAATAGAAAAAGTTATCCGAATGCTGATCATGCCTAGAAGAAACATTCCCGTTGCGATGGTGAGACCAAAATGGAAAAATCGTGGACCAGGTTACACCCAGTATGGTAAGATTTTAATAAAACCCATGCTAATATTTATTTTTACCACTGGATGGATGTTTAACACCTTCAGCGCGCCGCGAATTTTCGCGCTGTGCTGAAGGTTCTAATAAATGGGCGTGGCCGTGACGGAACGGTTCCGTCATAAGCACAGCCCAACCGGCGCTCATGACGGAACCGTTCCGTCACAAGCATCGAAGGGGTTAAAAATATACTCCATTCCTTTACTCCTGGGTTTAATAAATAATTTAGAAGGAGACTGCTTTTTGCAAGCAGCATTGAGTTGTAGAGCTTCTTCTTAAATAATCAAAACCAATAAACATGTTGATTTTGTAATCGTGCATCCCAGACAGCTCCTGACTAATGCTACTTGTATGATGCATAAACCATATAAAATCGCAAAAGGAATTTTGCATCACCAACTGTTTTTCCCCCTTCGGTTGGGGCTATCACTAAAAAGTCAAATGCTGCTATATTATGGATAGTTTTTAAAGCAGTGTGTACCATATGTGAAAAACAATTTTTAGATGCAATGTCAGAAAAACAATTTTTACATGCAATGTCACGTATTGTAACTCGGAACTCCTTTACAATTATTTCCCTATCTTGCTTAGCCATGCAGCTTTGCAGTATAAACTCTATCGGAATTGCCAGTCCTTCCGGTACTTTCATTTTTAAAACTCTTAATGTTTCAAAGAAAGTTGTATTTCTGCCGATCTAGTCTCCTTATTCAAGCCGCTTAATCATTCATGAGGAGTTTTACGACACCCACGATCATTCCGTTTACAACAGCCCCTTGCTTCCAGGTTGCGCTCAATCAAGGTTACCTTTTCTAGTGCTTCCTTGAAATTACTCTCTATGGTCCTGCTTAAGCTGTAAATTACTACGTCAACTATCCAGTAAAGGGTATATTATAACTTGTTTCTAATGAATATTGAAAGCCTTTCTAAGTGTATGGGAGATTGAAATTAGGAGACTAGATATCATTTGCATGCATTGGCTGTGAGAGTGAAATTACCGAAGGTGCTGTGTTTGGTGTGCAAAAGCCAAGCCAGAAAACAACTATACAGGGGCTTGATTGGTTGTCTGTGTGGGAGTGGTCATTGAAAATGTATGACTAATCTTATAAGTATTTCAAAAAGGGGGTGGTGATGGACAGAGTATCTGAGTTAATCAGAACACTCCTACCCAGTCAACAGATCAGGGCTTGATCCATCACCGTTTTTTAGCTCACTGCACCATCCCAGTTCAGAACCCGGCTATATGCAAATTAGTCTGTCCCTGGCCCAGTGCATCATGGGAACAGGGCAGACCAAACTACCAAGCCAATTCTTCACTGGAAAGGAAACAAGCTTCCGGGGACCGGTTTCTGGCATTACAGCCGTCTTCGGCCCGGCTTGCTTGAATCCTGATGGTGCAGTGAGCAAGGGACTCATGTCTGAGCATACCCTTCCACACTTGTGGTGGCCAACATATTTCAAAAAGGGGGTGGTGATGGACAGAGTATCTGAGTTAATCAGAACACTCCTACCCAGTCAACAGATCAGGGCTTGATCCATCACCGTTTTTTAGCTCACTGCACCATCCCAGGCAGACAGGAACAGACTAATTTGCATATAGCCAGGTTCTGAACTGGGATGGTGCAGTGAGCTAAAAAACGGTGTTGGATCTAGCCCTGATCTCTTGACTGGGTGAGAGTATTCTGCTTAATTCAGAAACTCTGTCCATCACCACCCCTTGTTGTTAAATAATCTTATAAGTAGTTAAGTTTTTGTAAAGGATTGAATTGTTGGTGCTGCAGAAGCTTGATGAGTGATCTCCCAGACAGGCCAACTCTAGGCTCTGGATTCCAGCTCAGCTGTCTTCCTTGGGGAGATTCTAAAGCCCCTAAGAAGACCCTCAATGCCCTAAGGGCTGGGAATGGCAGCACTAGAGTGTCCTGAGCCACAAGCAGTTAGGTTCTCTGTTCCCCTCCCGTTCACAGTAAGTCACAATCTCTCCCAGCAGTGACCGACCTCACCAGAGTAACAAGTGCTACTGGAGCCATGAGAAAAGTAAGTGGGTGATATCATTCAGATCACTAATTAGGACTACCAGCCCATGAGTGAAAGGGCCTTGCGTGGGTCCTCATATCTGGAGCTGAGAAATGGGCCCCATTCCAACATTTGGGTATAAAGTATGCCTTTCCATTTGGGGAATTTGGTGCTTGGTTGACCGTTGGTATGCGCGAAAGGAGACAACCGAGGATTTATCCTTCACACTATCTCACAGATCGGATTGTCTTACCTACCTACTGTTTTGAACCAAACCACCCCTCCACCCCACCTCACCCCACCTCACCCCACCTCACCTCACCTCCAGGAGTCTGCCTGGAGAGGGATGGTGACCCTACCCTCCACAGATGTGGTAAATTGAATAAGCTATTTTAGGATGAACTTGCCAGAAGAGACTTGTATAGCTGTGAATGGAACAGTGTGTGTATATATGTTACCTATCTATCTGGTTGGTCATGGCTTCTTGTGCATTACCCCTGTATTGCTTTTCTATAGCATGATAGAAAGGGCCCAGAGGAACCTAACAACCCATGTAAAGGGGGGACTAGCACAGCCCCCAGACACTTTTGGGGCTTAAATAAACTACTGCAGTATTAAAATTGAATCAACCCTCTTTAGACAAAATCACAAGCACTCAAGAGGCCATGTTTGCCTCCTGCCATTAGTTTTCCATTGCCTCCGATATCTTGTAGCCAGTAGTGTTTCGAGGGACAGTTACAGAAAGAGTGGATAGAAGTCATTAAGAAATTATATTGAACTTGTTTTAAATCGCAAAACTTGAAAGTAATTGAATTTATGAAAAAAGTCTTCTCACTGAATGTGTTTCCTGGCCAGCTAATAAGCTATAATGGGGTCCAATTTCAATCCAAACATGTGACAGAACTTGTCAAAGTGAATGTTATTGAACACAGCACACCTTCCCTGCATCACACTCCGAGCAGAGGACAAATTGAGAGAGCATTTGGGTTGGACAAGTAGACTATCTAATTAGCACAGAAGAGAGGGATGCAGTCAAAGCTTCATTAAGAACTATATTGTGGGCATACTGGATGACTTCACACACTACTATGGGAATAATCCTGTTTGAATGACTCAAAGGAAGATTGGCTGTCACCCGTTACTACTGTGTTAGTAGTTAATCTGGTAAAGGTGAGAGCATGATTATCAAATAAGAAGTCGGCAAGCCCTGCACAAAATTGTTTCTGAGAAATAAGGTCAAACAAAAGCTATCTGTGTCAACCAGTAGTGGGTATGCATGTGAGCCGCTCGTAGATTTGACAAGGAATGGCTCTAATCCTGAATGAGAATGTGTATAATGCAAGAGTGATCAGAAGGATTCGATGTTCGTTGAGAAATGTTCGGTACCTTACCGGATATAAAGGTTGTGTAATGGGTTGATTTGTCTAATAAGAGGGAAACAATTTAGTAGTCATTATTTATAGTCCATATACTGTGTGATTTATTCTGATATCTCCTAGCCTATTCCTAAACCCTTCTTCCTTGTGTTTGGTGTGCATGTGCTTCCCCAACACATGCCGTTAATCTAATGTCGTCATAAAAAGATTCTTTGACCGGTCGCACCAGTTGGTGCTTGGCGTTCATTGTAGCAAGACTAAATTCATTTGCTCCATTAACTGCTACAATTGCTACAATATAATTGCTACACTGTGACCCTTCCAGAGACGCCAAGGGGAAATTCTAACTGAGCACGAGTCACACGTCCAACATAAAAATTGCTCTATTAATTCGGTTCGGAACAATAATCTTTAAACAAGAGTGCAGCATGTTTTGTCTATATTCCCTTAATCCATTTGAACATAACTGTAATCGACTGTTCCCATTTCAGCACAATTTTATTCTATGTACCATAAAGCTTCCAGAAGTAGTCACTTTACCAGTTGGTTGCCTGAACAACCCACTGAAGAATTCTTAAGCCAGCAGAAGCAAATTAAAGAAAGCTTTTATCCTGCACTCCTCTTGCATATCCGTATAATTTTAATATATTTATTATTGTCATTTTAAACTGTACTTTTATGGTGTTTTTGTATAATGCCGAATAAAGACAATTGAATTGAATATATTGTTTTCCTATATTATTATTTTGCTTAATAACATAACCTATACCTATCTTTCTTTTAACATTAATTAGAGTAAGGCCTATTGTGTGCTCTTAGCATGTTGTGGCAACATAGGAGTGACAGACGTGTATTCTTAATGAGCTTGGAATTTGTGGCGATAGTAGTCCCAATCTGCCTTTTATTATATGTGTAATGTTTACCCTGCATTGATTAATCCTTTTAATAGTTTGTGCACTTGTCACCCACAGAGAATCTGGTTAACTACTTAGAACTGGAGAGTCAGAGTTGTGGAAAAGTGGCAGCATTATAAATTCCTAGAGGAAGTCAATGTAGCCTTAGGAGCGCATTTTCACTGATCGCTTCTACAAAAAAGTCAGTTTGGTACTGAAGGAAACCGGAGTAAGGTTAACAAGTAACAGTCAAAGTCTTTAACAAAAGAGTAGCAAATGCACTTGAATCAAATTAATTAGCAAAATAATTCATGAACTCTCAGTCTTCAGATGCAGGAATTGGGCATAAGCACTAAAGTTATCATATGTTATGTTTAGCCACTTTAAAAAAAAATAATATTCAACTAATAACCATTTGAATTTTAAAACTCCCTTTTTAGGTATTTCGATGCATTGTGTGAAAGAGGAGCATTCTGCGATTAACATGAACCTTCACTATCTTGAAAATGGCACAGTGATGTTGAACTTCATCTATCGCAAGGAACTTTTCTTCATTCCATTGGGCTTTGCTCTCAAAGTATGTATTTGATAAGTAACCCTGTTTATTTTTTTTGCTTAAGTGGTGTGCTTGCTAGTTAGTAGATAACACCATTTTTCTTTTTTTTGAGAAAACAGGTATGTAATTTGTGGCAGATTCCCATTTATCTACTTTATTTTAGATAATTGTAGTAGTTTTCCATACATCTAAGACCCTTGACTCCCACACATGGAACCTCCTGATGAGTTTAACCTATCAAATTATTACTGGAAGTACATTTTGACGACATAGCGTCCAACTGAAGTCAATCCTGTGTCCGCTGTCAAAAAGTGACCCTACTCCATCTGTGGAATCCTAACTACTCCACTTAGCTTACTGGGCAACTCCAGAGTGAGCTTTGTGACTAGAAGGCAACCACCTTTTTATTAGCTGCCTCATCATCTTTGACTGGTTCATCAAATAACATACGTCTCCCCATACTCTGTTTTCAATGAGCCTTCCAGGATGTCCTGCATGGCCTTGGTGGCTAAGCGTCAAAGCTGCAAATGTCAACACCTACAGCTCCTCCCTTGTCTAGTTTTTGTTAGGCTGTGGCATACTCTTCCGCTGCCGGTAAGAGTGGTGGGGCCAGGTGAGGGGGGGTTTCGAGAGATGACCACAAGGGATAATTAAATAAAAAAATCATTTTCCCTCGTGGTTGTCTCTCGAAATACCCCCTCACCTGGCCCATCGCTCCTACCTGCAGCAGCCGCAGCTGCTCTTCCTATTACTGAACTAAGTAGGTAAGCCATGCTTTATCACCAAAACCTCCCAAGATTTTCTATTCTGATCCTCCATTCATGACAAAAACCTTCCGTCATATCAAACACTCCATATTTCTCTAGCATCGTTAGTATTATCCATATCAGTATATGAACAGACACCCACCTCTCCGACCACCCCCTGTCTGCACTTATTCTCACAACACTTGCTAAATGCAAGGCTAGTTATGGAAAACTACAGACTTGATTACTCCTAGCAACGTAGATATTCTGTTCGTCAAAGAGAATTAACACTTGAATGAAATCACAGACGTTCATTCTCTAGCCAAGCATAAAGAAAAGCATAGATGGCCTACCCTTTATCTACAGTAGCTTCACTCTGAGGTGCTTCATCCATGCAGGATCATATTTTTTTATTTTTTTATATAGTGCGAGCAAGACCCGTAGGTTATCGGAGCACTTTGCAATAGAGAGAAAGAAGAGGGATATAAATCCAGCAACAAGCTAAGCTATAAGGTATAAGAGAGGAAACACTTTAGGCCAACAGAACCAGGGTTAATCATAATCCGTCAAATACTATACACGGGTGAGGAAAATGCGTCCGAGCAGGCCTAGAGATTTGCGGATCTCGATTATGTGAAGCAGTTTACAAATCCTCAGGTGGATTAAGCAAGACAATCGAACAACACAGTAAATACAAAAAAATTAAGAATGCAAGAAGTAACTCATTGAACCAAAATACTACCATAAATAAACAAGGGTGAGGGGGACGAATCTTAGAATTAACATTTGCCTATGACATTTGCATTAATGTGATGGTGACTGGGTCTGAGATCTGTATATTGAGGACCTGGTGACAACACCACTAAAGGCTAGAGCGTATTTTCTCAACAGCTTGACCTCACTCACACGGGCCACTCGTGCCACATTTGTAACACGTTCCATTGGCAAAATTCCTGCTCATTATCTCTCCTGTATCTTACCTGCCACTTCTAAGTCACTAAAAACAAGCATTTACAATGCAATGGTTTCGCCTTTGGAAAAGTTAGACCTATTGGCATTGTAAATGACAAAATTTGTATTTATGTGTTGGTTTTGAAAACAGATAAATAAATGGCATTGTCATTTACATTGCCATTAGCTTAATCTCTGCAGTCACTCTGCACTCCCTAGCCCTCCCTAGTCACTTTGCACTCCCTAGCCCTCCCTAGTCACTCTGCACTCCCTAGTCACTCTGCACTCCCTAGTCACTCTGCACTCCCTGGCACTCTGCACTCCCTGGCACTCTGCACTCCCTGGCACTCTGCACTCCCTGGCACTCTGCACTCCCTGGCACTCTGCACTCCCTGGCACTCTGCACTCCCTGGCACTCTGCACTCCCTGGCACTCTGCACTCCCTGGCACTCTGCACTCCCTGGCACTCTGCACTCCCTGGCACTCTGCACTCCCTGGCACTCTGCACTCCCTGGCACTCTGCACTCCCTGGCACTCTGCACTCCCTGGCACTCTGCACTCCCTGGCACTCTGCACTCCCTGGCACTCTGCACTCCCTGGCACTCTGCACTCCCTAGCACTCTGCACTCCCTAGCACTCTGCACTCCCTAGCACTCTGCACTCCCTAGCACTCTGCACTCCCTAGCACTCTGCACTCCCTGGCACTCTGCACTCCCTGGCACTCTGCACTCCCTGGCACTCTGCACTCCCTGGCACTCTGCACTCCCTGGCACTCTGCACTCCCTGGCACTCTGCACTCCCTGGCACTCTGCACTCCCTGGCACTCTGCACTCCCTTGCACTCTGCACTCCCTTGCACTCTGCACTCCCTTGCACTCTGCACTCCCTTGCACTCTGCACTCCCTTGCACTCTGCACTCCCTTGCACTCTGCACTCCCTTGCACTCTGCACTCCCTTGCACTCTGCACTCCCTTGCACTCTGCACTCCCTTGCACTCTGCACTCCCTTGCACTCTGCACTCCCTTGCACTCTGCACTCCCTTGCACTCTGCACTCCCTTGCACTCTGCACTCCCTTGCACTCTGCACTCCCTTGCACTCTGCACTCCCTTGCACTCTGCACTCCCTTGCACTCTGCACTCCCTTGCACTCTGCACTCCCTTGCACTCTGCACTCCCTAGCACTCTGCTGCACTCTGCACTCCCTAGCACTCTGCTGCACTCTGCACTCCCTAGCACTCTGCTGCACTCTGCACTCCCTAGCACTCTGCTGCACTCTGCACTCCCTAGCACTCTGCTGCACTCCCTAGCACTCTGCTGCACTCCCTAGCACTCTGCTGCACTCCCTAGCACTCTGCTGCACTCCCTAGCACTCTGCTGCACTCCCTAGCACTCTGCTGCACTCCCTAGCACTCTGCTGCACTCCCTAGCACTCTGCTGCACTCCCTAGCACTCTGCTGCACTCCCTAGCACTCTGCTGCACTCTGCACTCCCTAGCACTCTGCTGCACTCTGCACTCCCTAGCACTCTGCTGCACTCTGCACTCCCTAGCACTCTGCTGCACTCTGCACTCCCTAGCACTCTGCTGCACTCTGCACTCCCTAGCACTCTGCTGCACTCTGCACTCCCTAGCACTCTGCTGCACTCTGCTGCACTCTGCACTCCCTAGCACTCTGCTGCACTCTGCTGCACTCCCTAGCACTCTGCTGCACTCTGCTGCACTCCCTAGCACTCTGCTGCACTCCCTAGCACTCTGCTGCACTCCCTAGCACTCTGCTGCACTCTGCTGCACTCCCTAGCACTCTGCTACACTCTGCTGCACTCCCTAGCACTCTGCTGCACTCTGCACTCCCTAGCACTCTGCTGCACTCTGCTGCACTCCCTAGCACTCTGCTACACTCTGCTGCACTCCCTAGCACTCTGCTGCACTCTGCACTCCCTAGCACTCTGCTGCACTCTGCACTCCCTAGCACTCTGCTGCACTCTGCACTCCCTAGCACTCTGCTGCACTCCCTAGCACTCTGCTGCACTCTGCACTCCCTAGCACTCCCTAGCACTCTGCTGCACTCTGCTGCACTCTGCACTCCCTAGCACTCTGCTGCACTCTGCTGCACTCTCTACTCTGCACTCTCTACTCTGCACTCTCTACTCTGCACTCTCTACTCTGCACTCTCTACTCTGCACTCTCTACTCTGCACTCTCTACTCTGCACTTTCTACTCTGCACTTTCTACTCTGCACTCTGCACTCACACTCACATTCTGCGCTCTGCACTCACACTCACATTCTGCACTCAAAAAGGGAATTCAGAAAATCTAAAAAAACAATGCAATTTTATACAAGAACTTTCAAATTACAAAACTAAATACCTACCAAAGTCAGACTGTACAATATCATACGCATGCCGTAATACTATTGGTCAAAACCAATCCTCCTATTTGCGAGGTTGTCTATAGTAAAATGTTTTACGATTTCAAAAATGAAACCTGTGGTGTGTTCTTTGTGATCTGCTAATCACTTCAATTACGTACTATAAGCACTTTTCTTTTCCGAGTTTCCTCTTCATAATGAGTACAGGCCTGTTGAAATGCCCCATCGCAAACATTAACTTCAATTAGCAGTCTACTCGAGGGATACCGTGAAAACCGGTGTTGATCTTAAAACTCCGGAGAGGCATACAATGTGTTAAGGGAACTAGCATTTATCTTATCTAATGACTGCAATCTTTCCACAACGTATGAAAAGCCCTGGGGATGTCACAGAGAATGCTGTGTGTGCAGGGAGTGATGAGCAATAGTTAGCGTTAAACCCAACAGCAGCAAATGACTGAGCCTAGATTATACACCGCTCATAAAATGGCCACCAATGTGTCGCAGGAAATGCAGCAGGGATTCCAAGGCAAGGACTGCGCCCAACCCCAACATGGAGTTCAGCCCCGTAGACGACAGGTCGCTTCAGAGGAAACAGAAGGAACAAGCAGCTCCTGAAAGACACGGACTTCGGGAGGGGGGCAGGATACGACCACACGGGACCGGGAGACACGCAAGCACGTAAAACAAACAGGGAGACGACATGAGACGGGGTAGAGGTACAAAGTGACAAGAAAATATAAACAAAATGCTGCTTACCTGATCGCAAATACAAAGTACTTCCTGGCAACTTCAATCGCGCAGCCCACTCCTGCAAAGGACACTTCGAAAAAAACCAAAACATGCCGAGACCAAAAAAAAAATAACATCCGCCCACCGCCGCAATGACACACGAAAATGGGCGGGATGAGTAAAAATCGTGGGAACGCCCACGAATCTGCTCGGGGAATGAGTGACGCATCTCTGTTCCAATGGCTAGCCTCCATTTATGGAGCTAGCCAATGGGACAGAGAGGCGGGACGAAGCCCCATACATGTAAACAAAAGTTTTTCGCTTGCGCAGCTTACGGCGAGGCGAAACCTAAAAATGTTTTAATACAATTTATTGCATTTTTTTTCAGGAGACCAGACATAGAGAATCGATTAAAACACACCCAACAACCAACCATGTTTCTGTACCTCCTCTACAACCAGCAATGCCACCCACCACACTCGTACAATATATCCTGCATCAGTCTACCCATAGTCCATTTCCCGCAATCCCCACAGCTGCCATAGTGTCTAACAGCCATAGCACATTTCAACAGTAGAGTCAACCAAGTTTATAATCTGATTTAAGGTGGTCCATCATTTCCGTGGGCATATTATTTGGCAAGCATCTCAGCCCATTCAGCCAGCTATTCGTGCCTTCTTGTGCTTTTCATATGATCATCTCCAATCGCCCATTCAAGCAAATACTTTGTCCACGCTTCGTAACTAGTAGCCCTAGCAGAGACCCAATGGATGGCGATTCGGTGCTAGGCCAGAACCTTGCCCGGCGCTGCCATCTTCTTCTTTTCTCATCTTTAAAGACCTTGTGGTAGGGAATATACCCAGCAAACATTGTTTCATAGATTGCTCCGGTAATCCCCTGGCCATCAATTGCAAACGTTCAGCTGCCACCTCTCAGAATGCAACCCCTCCTGGTCTACCTCAAACCTAATGCAGAACATCTGTCTTTTATGTGCATTTCTTGGACATGCCGAGGTTATAACAGGATAAGTCCTAATGACGTTTTTCAGGATAAAATAATTCATGTGAAGATAATGAAATTGGACTAGTTTGAAAAGTGCGTTTGGGGAAATGGTCTTCACTTGTGTACAAGCCTTCCCCCAATCTGCCTCTGATATCGGTGGTAAAGGCAGCCCTGTGACCACTTATCATGTACTAAAGTTGTGTTCCCTCCATCAGACAGTGGGCTGCATACAAATCGTCTACACCCTGTCAGGAATAGAACCATAGTTACCACTTCTGTTGCCAGGGGCTCTTCAGGGAAAGAGATTCAGATACCCTTGGCTGATTGTGCAATATGTGCACACTGTAAAAACTGACCTTAACAAAGATCAAAGGCCTCTCTTGCCTGGTCATAGGAAAGGAATTGTTTGAGTTATAAATCCTCTACTATCTCAGATTCCCGCCCAACTCTTAATTTCCGGAATGTCATTGTGGAGTGTATCTCCTTAGAGGGCCAAGTCACTCAAGATTATACAGGAGTTTGGCGATTCCTATTTATGGCAACCTTTAGCTCAGCGAATAATTGATAACCTAAATCATCTTTAATAACCACATATTTAATTTAGAACGTCCCATTAGTCACTCTGAGCGAAACACCAACTTCAGTCTCTCCTCCTCCTCCTACTACTACACTCTAACTGCTGGACATGCTTATCTTTGTATTTTTGAGCAGTCTGTGGTCTCTGACAGCATTGGTCACCAGTTCGAAATGGAAACTCCCCATTAATGCTTGGCTATCAATTACCTCCCCTACAATTATCTATTCGGTTTCACAGCAATTTGGATTTTGTACATTTTGAATTTATATGGTAAATTCTGAATTTATACGGAATAACATGACTCCAAGAATAAGCTGTAACAAACTCAAAAACAAATGGTGTCATGGGAGTTCCAGATTATAATAATTAGACATGGATCGCTATGGTTTAAACTGAATTCTACTTGTATTCCTAAATTGATCTTTGTGAGCAGGGACATCTTAAGGATTTTGGGGGCCCTGGGCCGAACATATATTGGGGGCCCCTGTTCAGAACATTTTTTAATTTATGGTACAATTTGAGCCCCTCTTTCCCACGCCGTTTTCCGCTTCCTCAGCTGCATTAGCGATCCAGTTTGCATCATATGCATTAGCCTATTATTCCCGATGTAAATTGACACACGCAGCTGACAGCGGTAGGATTTAGTGTTTCCTGCCCTTCTACTAGGTTTTTAATACTTTTTAAATTGTATATGTGTGGCTGAATTACTCTGTGCTTTTTAACAATTTGTCCTACCTACGCGCACTTGCACTTTACTTTATTCCGTTTGCCTACACCTCCTTAGCTGCTCCGATTCACATCTTACTTTTCCTCCAGTCCTGGTCCACTGAGGCTGATACACCAATTGTGTGGAGGGCTGAGGCTACTACCAGGCTCCTCACTTCCGCCCACGCAGTTTCCGCTTCCTCAGCTGCGTTAGCGATTCAGTTTGCATAATAGGCATTAGCCTATATATTCCCGATGCGAAAGGACACACCCAGGGGGCGCGCCGCTGGCCTGCCAAAGGGAAGCACGTCTGTGCCCGGAGGTGTCCTGCGCCAGCCATATTGCCCAGTTGCCCTCTGGTGAGTTTATTCCACTATATTACAATAGGGAAAAACTGCTGAGCCTTAGGCTGCTACCATTATGTCAGTGTACAGCAGCTGATCCGAGCTTGGAGATAGACTTTCGATGCAATAAGTGCAACTGGTTCATCTCCTCCAGTCCTGGTCCGCCAAGGCTGATACACCGTTTGTGCGGAGGGCTGTGGCTACTATCAGGCTCCTCACTTCCACCCACGCAGTTTCCGCTTCCTCAACTGCGTTAGCAATCCAATCTGCATCAAAGGCATTAGCCTATATATTTCCGATGCAAACGGACGTGCCCAGAGGGCGCGCCGCTGGCGCACCAAAGGAAAACCCCTCTGCACCTGTCAGTATCCCTGAGGCGTCAGGCGCCGTCCATGCTTCCCAGTTTCCTTCCGGTGAGTTTCTTCCACTATATTACAATAGAGAAAAACTGCTTAGCCTTAGGTGGCTACCATTATGTCAGTGTTCAGCGGCTGATCCGAGCTTGGAGGTAGACTTTAGAAGCAAAAAGTGCAACTGTTCTCTCCTCCAGCCCAGGAAACTCGCACTCAAGAACCTCCCATGCAAATAAGAAACCAGAGGACTTAAAGGCCATCCTTTTAAATTGTCACTCTATTCAAAAGCATGAACCACACATTTATGACCTACTTTTAGACGAACAGCCTGATCTTTTATTTCTCACTGAGACCTGGCTGTCTGAAGCCTCCAACCCTGCTATCACCTCGGCCAACCCTATGGGTTATAAAATCCTTAGGAGGGACCGACCGTGTGGGAAGGGGGGGGCGGTGTCACCATAATTTATCATCAAAAACTAGACTGCTCTCCCATCCCGATGGAAAACATCGAAGACGCAGAGTCCTTAGGCTTCCGCTGTACCTTATCTCCCCATTGTAACCTAGCTAGTTTTCTGATTTACAGAACTCCCTGTGCAATTGGACATTTTATTACTTCGCTTAATACAGCCACCGCCTCCCTGGACTTAAAATACAAAAACTGCCTCATTCTGGGAGATTTCAATATACGTATTGACAATGGAAAATGCCCTCAAACAATTTCCTTGATGGAGACGGTGCAGGCCTGCAACATGTTTCCATCTATTTTTGGGCCACCCATGAGAAGGGCCATACCCTAGGCCAAATCTTTCACAACTTTCACATATCAGTAAACCTACCTCTTCCCATTACCTGGTCTGACCACCTCCTATTAAAATGAATAATTCCCAACTCTACCACAGCCCCTCGTTCTAACACAGGGCAGAGGGTCCCTAATTACAGAACGTTCCATAAAATATCCATCCCGATGTTAGCAGATGCCCTTGGTCGTTCCTTACCGGAGCTGTCTGGCTGTCCCAACTCGGACGCCCTCTCAATACATTCAAGGCTCCGAACCAACATTGGTGCAGCGGTACCGGTTGTTTCCCCGCTTCTCAAAGAGGTCGGCCCCACCAACTCCATGGTTTAACGATTCCCTCAGATCTAGCAAAAGAAATTGTAGAAAAATGGAACGGAAATGGCATAAATCCTATCTACCTGAGGACAGGAAGGTGTATAAAGACACCTTAAAAGCTCATTACATTCTCGTGAAGGCAGCCGAGAAAAACTTCTTTCAAACCAAGATAGAAAATGCCCAAATAGGAGTAAGGAAATCTTTAGCATATTTAAATCCTTTACCACCCGAAAGCCGGCACAAAGGAAGGAGCATGCACAGAAGAATGGCTAAGCAAATAGCTCAATTCTTCCACAAAAAGATCTCTGTGATCCAACAAGCCTTTACTAACATCTCAGAGGAAGAACTGACCTTCTACCTTAGTTCTAATAGCAAATTTCATCTCTTGGATCCTCCATCTTTACTAACTTTCCCTGAGTTTCAGCTTGAAGAGTCACTGACCCTTCTCCAAAGCATTAAGTGTGGCTCTCCTACTGACCCATGTCCAGTGAATATCCGGAACCTATTAGCTCCCACCATAAACCCTACCGTAAACCAGCTCTTTAATGCTTCCCTCTACTCAGGCACCATGCTGAAATTATGGAAGAATGCTAAGATTCTTCCACTGATAAAAAAGTCTAACACCAAACCAACGGAGCCTGCCAACTACAGGCCAATCTCTCTTCTTACGGCACTCTCCAAAGTATTAGAGAAGCGTGTAAACAAGGCCCTCCAAAAACACATTGAAGATGAGCAGCTCCTTCATGAGTCCCAATCCGGTTTTAGGGCTAACTACAGTACGGAGTCCACTCTGCTGGAAGTGACTGAGGGGCATATTACCAAGGGCAATATCGCCGCTTTAGCGGGAAAAATTCCCGCTAAAGCGGCGATAATTTTATCGCCCTATTCCCTAGCTGTCGCTAACACCAGTTAGCGACAGCTAATAGGCGATAGCGGGCATTTAGGGGCCCCCTCTGCATGTCAGCAATGATTATCGCTAATGACATGCAGAGTGGGCGTGCCAAGATGTTAGCGACTGGAAACAGTCGCTAACATCGCTATCCCCTATTACCAACTTTTGGAAATAATCACGCTAAGCGCGATTATCTCCAAAAGCTAACGCCTGCCCAGAGCAGTTCTTAGCCATGTTATCCAATGGTAGGTGGATAACATGGCTAAGTGCATTTTCTTGCTAATGCATGAATATCGCAGACTTTTCAGCGATATTCATGCATTTCGGCTGATTTTTATCGCTTAAGAGATAAACCTTGATAATATCAAGGCTCCTAAGCGATAAAAATCGTCGGAGCGCGGCGATATTTAAATGCCCGCTAACCAAGCTTAGCGATAATTATCGCTATAGCTTGGTAATATGCCCCATAATTTCTCACGGGTAAGCTGGACCAGGGAGGCAAGGCTGTTCCGATACTGCTCAAACTGTCGGCGGCCTTCTATACGGTCCCACATGAGAGGCTCCTAGAGAGACTTGCTAACATAGGCCTGGGGGGGAACGCCTTAACATGGATGTCATCCTTCTGGGCAAATAGATCTCAGGACATCTGGCTCCCCCTTTCTCATCCCCGGTTCCGGACATGAATGTAGGTGTCACACAGGGCTCCAGTCTCAGTCCTACCCTTTTTAATATATATCTGTCCCCCTTTGCATTTCTGGTAGAGGAAGAGGGCGGGAAAATTATTTCCTATGCTGTTGACACTCATCTTATTTTTACATGTGAAAAAGGAACCGAGTTTGACAGGGCAATGATTAGGTCTTGCCTCTCAAAGGTTTTTAACTGGCTTAAGATCAATCAGCTGAAGTGCAATCCTGACAAAACTCAAATTGTTTTCTTTGGTAATCCACAAACGCCTGACTGGAGCTCTTAGTGGCCAAAAGATCTGCCACCCCCGCCCGCGGAAAAGAAGAAAGTCAAAACCTTAGGTATTGTCATAGAGAAGACACTCTCCATGCGCTTTCAAACCAAAAATCTAACAGGTGCTTGCTTTGGCATACTCTGGATGCAAAATAATTGCGGTCACTGTTACTGCTTGAGAGCAGAAAGATCATGGTGCAGGCTCTGGTGACATCAAAGCTTGACTATGTCAACAGCTTGTACCTCGGTCTTCCTAAATCCTTTCTCCAGCACGTACAAGTGGTACAAAACACAGCGACCTGAGCCCTCCTGAGATCTAAAACCAGATCTAGTATGACCCCTATTCTTAAGTCTCTACAATTTCTCCGCATAAAAGAACAGATCGACTTCAAAGTGATGATCATCTTCTTTTAAGCTTTCCACGGCTTAGGAGCCGGCTACCTAAATAAGCTTGTTAATTGCTACACAACATACAGACCCTAGGATCTTCCAATGCCAACCTGGCCATCATGCCTAAAATATGCTGTGCCCACACCGGAGGCAGATCCTTCAGCCTTCTAGATGCTAAATTGTGGAATAGACTCCCTGAGTCTCTGAGACTAACCACAGACCTACTCTCTTTAAGGAAGAACTTAAAAACCTGGCTTTTTAATAACTGATGGGTCTTTTACGCACGTTTTCCTCCCGCTGTCATGCGCCAGGACACTCTAGTCTGAGTAGCTGCACGCTTTATTAAATACACTATTTCATTTAATTTCATTAGGTCCCTGACAGTGCAAAGGAGCACTCATCCAAATTCTAAGGGCCCTATTTATGAGGCCTTGCTTCACATTTATGCTGCCTTTGCGTCACTTTTTGTGATGCACAGGCTGTGTAAAAAATGTGCCATGTTGCGCCCTATTTACAAAGTGACGCATCTAGGAAGATGCGTCACTTTGTAAACCCCAGCCCCACATTTTACCTGCGCCAGGTATAATGTATGTAGGGTGGGTGTTCCCCCGCAAAAAGCCTTTCAGAAGTGGCGCATTGAAATCTAGGAGCACTCAGTGCGCCACTTCTAGCACGCCATTGCATCAATATCTTACACCTGCCTCTCAGCAGGCATAAGACTAATGCAGGCCCTTTCACATGGGGATTGCCCCATGTAAAAGGACACATTGCTGGTGTTGCATCTATCTTCAGGCACACCCTAGCAATGCATCACTTTAGCGCCTACAAATACGTCAGAAATACTGACGTATTTGTAACTCCTTGCGACATTATGCATCATACAGTGAATATGACGATCCATCATGTCGCAAGGGGGGCGCACTAAGAAGTGACGCATCCCTCTTTTCACACAGCGATGCATCACTTCTCATAAATAAGGCCCTAAATGTGTTTACATCTATTATTCAGGGATGGTTATGTGTGTTTTCAATATTGTAACACAGCAGCAGCTCACCATTATTACTGCAAATAATCTCTGTGAAGCCCTCCCATTTCTTATGTTTGGCCTTGTTTTGATGTAAAATAAACTCTTTTTAATGTATATTGCATGACACATAAACACACCATTTCTCAGCAAAATGGCTGTACTAGACTCTCACACAACAGTTACATAAAAAATAGATAAAAGATCAACAGTATTTAAAACAATCTGTTTAAGAAATATTCAAGGTCACTATGGCAAAACTCTGGAGAACGGAGCTGACTCTGTCAGGGGGCCCCCTGGAAGGCTGGGGCCCTGGGCCAGAGCCCACTTTGCCCATGCATTAAAACGTCTCTGTTTGTGAGGGTAACTTTGTAAGCCTTTTACTTTACTCGTTTTAACAATTTCTAAAAAATAAACTGTACAAGATTACTGCAATAATAAAAACAACTAAATTAGCACTTTCAGAATTTGCTTTCCTATTCCGATTTGGTGTAAAAGTGCTCCTACAAATCCCTTTGGCATAATCCTTTTATGAAATGGAAAGAAATACATTTTTGAAACCGTGGATTGAAGCAGGTATTTCTTATTCACACAATCGATGTCAGTGTTGTGGTATATTTTTTGAATTGCAAATCAAATATGCAAGGAATTATTCAGAGTTATAAATTTGAAGTCTTATGTGATACAATTCTTTAAACATTGTGTTATGCTCTCCTTGTGGTGAAAGCCTCTAAATCTGCGTTGTGCTAAAATGTGTATAATAAGTCGGGTCGTATGACTTATTAAATATATGTTTAAGAAGTTAATTCGAACACAAACAATGTAGGTGCTAGCATAGTTTTGGAATACAAAGTTTTCTTCAAATGTTTCTTCTGAGCAGTAGAAGGAGCTGTTGCGACCCGTGCTTGCAGTATGAGGCATTTGTGACACCTTTGCTGATTTATAACACTGTTGCTCTCCCCAAGTTGTTGCAAGCCACTCTAAAGCCACAAACATTAAACACAACCTTTTCTAGATGAACATGAACATGGCTGCGCATTGCATGTGTAGGGAAAACTCTTGCTGCCTCTGATCGCTCTACTGCTCTCCATGGGTCTCCTATCGCCTCCACTAACCCTGGATTTTATCATCGTCTGTCATGCAGGCTGGCTGCTATGTTCTATATCAGTTTCTCCATTCCAGTCTTGCAGCTTGTTCAAAACAGAGTCCTGAACCTCCGGCAGCCTCGCATTACATTGAATGCTGTAGGCTGACGTGCACTTCTCTTTTTTTATCCTGATGGCAGTTATTTGTATTTGTGTTTATATAGCGCATAAATCACCCGTAGGTCTCGGAGCACTTGCAGATGTTAGAAAGTAGTTACTGGAGCTAGATGGCTAGAAAAGCCATGTTTTTAAGAGTCTTCGGAATTTCAGGTGGTTGGGCTTGCTTCTAATGTGGAGGGGGAGAGTATTCCAGGCGTCTGGGGCCAACTTGGAGAAAGACCTATCCTCATTTCTGACTGTGCAAACTTTGGGGCCAGTTAGGAGAGATTTGTTAGAGGATCGAAGGGTTCTGACCGGACAGTGGTTTACAAGTTTCTTCTCAAGGTATTTAGGACCTCGTCCATTGAGGGTTTTATGGACTAGGCAGCAGACTTTGAAGTTAATGCGCTTTCTTATGGGGAGCCAGTGAAGTGTTCTAAGACTGGGCCCAGAGGGGGTGCGGGGGGGGAGGGGGGAGATTAAGCACCATTCTGGCTGCAGTGTTTTGCAAGACTTGGAGTTTAGCCAGAAGACTCTCATTAATGGAGGCATATAGTGTGTTTCCATAGTCCAAACGGCTTATGATTAGGCCTTGGACTAAAGGCATGCGCGAGTGAAGGGGGATCCATTAAACATTTTTCCTGAGATTGCGCATCAGTCCAAAGCTTGTGTGCACTATTTGGTTAACATAGTTGCCCATGGACAACTTGTCGTCAATTGTCACTCCCAGGTTACAGACCGATGACTTAGGAGGGGGACAGGGTCCCAATGATGGTGGCCACCACTCGTCAGTCCAGTGTTTGTGGGCATTTCCAAAAAGTACGATCTCGGTTTTACCGGCATTGAGCATTAAGAAGTTTTTTGTCATCCAGTCCTTAATTGAGATCATGCACTTGGTTATGTCAAAAGTGAAACTGTTCCCTAGCACTGCGGCTTTTGTTACTGAGGGACAATATTGCAGCAGTACTGCAAAACTGCCCCCAGTAATAAAACCGGCCCACATTGCTCCAAAATGAGTCCCCACCCTTCCAGCCTCCCGGGAAGGGTGGTTAGAACCAGCAAGGGGTGGCCACAAAGCAGCACCAAACATACACCACCAGTGGCACAGGGGCAGCAGGGTGAAAAATTAGGGTGGAGCGCCAAATGCTTTTCTATGGGGATTAGACTTTTGGCAAACAAGCTGCAAGTGTAGCACCGGAGGTCGCAGGAAAGAGACCAACGACAGCCAAGGTAAGTAGAGGTGTGGGGGGTGGGGGGTCATAGGGGCACCGTCTGGT
Organism: Lissotriton helveticus; assembly: GCF_964261635.1. NCBI lineage: Eukaryota > Metazoa > Chordata > Amphibia > Caudata > Salamandridae > Lissotriton > Lissotriton helveticus. Next base: position 1,296,881,781 of record NC_136067.1, on the reverse strand, counting down.
CAGCTCACTAAGGCCAAGGGGCTTTGGGTACAGGGGTGCCTTTTTGATGTCAGAGTCGTCCTACCGGAGCCGGTCGCGGTCAAGGGTAGGCCCTGGATTCACACTGCAGGCACCGCTGTGGCGATCAGGAGAAATCAGCCAATGCGGGACAGTAGGTCAGGTTCGCTGGGGAGACTTCACTGCTCAGGTGAGCCACTCAGACTCTGGTGTGGGCGTTGGATGCAGAGTGAGCAGGATGCACAGAGCCGCAGGGATCTATGGTCTTTGGAGCTTGTTTATTCTTAGACAGGTCCGCTGTCCACAGGAGATTGGAGTCTTTTTCGAAGGCATCAGTCCTCCCAGGGTTTTTAGAGGTCGCTGGCTGCAAGACTGGTTGCAGGGTCGCAAGGTAGGGCTGGGGGCCAAGGCAGTTGTCGTCTCCAGTCTTCTCTGCAGGGGTGTTTTGCGTCTTAGGTCGTCGCAGATGTAGTTTCCAAATCTGGAGGAGCCTCCTAAATACTTAATTTAGGGGCATTTTAGGGGAGTAGCAGGTAGGGCCAATGGGCACCTTACGTGGGGTGACTACACCCTCAGTTCTGCCACTCTCCTGTGGTAGGGGGCATAGACCTAGCCCTGATTGGAGGAGTTCCCTCATCTTCAAGATGGAGGGCACTGAAAAGTATGCTTAACATTGCCTTCTTCATCAGAGGGGTGGAGTTGGCAAAGGTGGGCACATCTAGCCTTTCTAAGCTTTCCTGACTGTTTTCCTGCCCAAAGTGGGGGTTTAAACCAGGGGCGGATGTCTGCTGCTAGCAGCAGAGGCTGGGAGTCTCATTACAAAGACACCAGGCCTTTGAAGCTTCCCATTTGAGCTCAGGTCCATCTTGTGGGAGGAGGTTTGTTTCTGGTCCCAGAGAGCAAAGGCATCCCTGTGGATGTATTACCAGGAGTTGTTTGATACCAAACATTCCTGTGTTCAGTAAAGCCATCATGGTGCTGTGGAACTCGAGTTGTCAAGTTCCCAGCCCATGTACTCTCCATGGCTTCCCATGCACTTACAATATTACGGAACAGACGCTTATACTGAAGGGGCATATCTTCTCATGGAGATATGCCCACACCTGGGATATAGTGCACCCTGCCTTAGGGCTGGTAAGGCCAGCTAGAGGGGGGACTTTCTGTTAGGGGCTGGTCTGATATATGATGTACACTTATGTAGGTGGACACCCTGCACCAGTCCAGACAACCCTTATTGGGATTTAGGAGGTCTTAGACAACCATAGGAAGCTCTTTAGGTGGTAGCTGTGGACAGCATCCTTGAGGCTTATTCCAGAAGGAGTGTAAAGCAGCTTGTTTTACCAGAATGCAATATTATATGTATAGATTAAGTGAAAACGAACCACTCCAGGTATTTATAAAAATATGAATTTATTATAGAATACTCACTAACACATACAGATATCTGCTACCCAGAGATATACACAGTGCACACAATACTTTGCATTGAAATCACGTAAATAGCACAAAATACACAATGGACCCGGGGGAAGGGGGGGGGGACCAAACCATATGCTAGGAAAGTGGTATAGGAACCACGACTCTTGTCAGGACAGTTCCCAGAGGACGTAGAAGTGTCAGGGACCCAAGGTGAGTGATTAGAAACCCCATGGAGATCGTGTGCAGTGTGAGAACACAACTGCGTTCTCCGTTCAAGTCAACATGTACGTTGCTGTTGCAATTTTGAAGATTAAGGACCCTTCCCAGTGGACACTGAAGAAACCCCGTGGAAAGCAGAAGGTTGCAGAGCCACCCCACCTGTGGATACCCTAGAACCCACGTTACCTACCATTGGGAAGCCAGGTGCAAAGGTGTGAAGTGGTGTCGGAAACCGTAGTCCAACCCAATGGAGGACTTCAGGAAAATGCAGGGGCTAGAGAAAGAGAAAGTGTCAAGTGAAATCCGAAGGTGGATTAAAGTTGAAAAGTACCTGCAGGTAGAGGGGGCAGAGTCTCTGTCACTCAGGAGTGACCTGGAAGATAAATGCCCACTGATGTCGGGAGTTGCAGGAGAGTTGATCGTGACCTTGACACTGAGGCTGTGAGGATCAGGCTAAGCTGTGGATGACCAGGTGCGGTACACGAGCTATCCCTCATCTGATGTCGAGTGTTGAGGGGTCAGAGTCAGTCGGGAGCACCAACAAATCTTGGCAGCTGCAATCAGCGTGGATGTCGAAGAAGGTGCAATGTCGGGACCAATAAGGTCCAGGGGACTCAACAGAAGTAGAGGAGTGAGGGCAGGCCCAGAGCAATCAGGGGAGCCCAAAAGAAACAAAGATGACCCTCAACGGGGCCCACAGGCCGGAGGCATTGGAGTCACAAGAGGACCTCGAGCAGCACACCATAACATGCAGGCCACAATGCAGAAAATGTGGTGTGGATGAAGATTCTGGTCACTGGAGTTGCTTGAGATTGGGGCTACTTCGAGCCCAAAGATCTTGGTGGAAGGAAACCAGCAAGCCTTTGCAACGGCAAGTCGACTCAGCGCACAGGGGTCTGGTTCATGCGGCTCTTATGAGGGATACTGGCCTCAAACTTGGTGAGAGGGCAGGCCTTGAGGGCTATGGACAGTGGCGGTGAGTCCATTGGGGGCGTTGGGGTGTTGCCCGCCCGCAGCTCCCTCGCGTCTCTGAACTTAAGTAAACTCTTAGTTTACTTAAGTTCAGAGACGTGACGTGACGTGAGGGAGAAGTTGAGAACTGACAATCATGCATGTAGTCAGCATGACGTCGGACCGCCCACTCCCTTCAGAGTCTGAAGGGAGTGGGCGGTCCGACGTCATGTTGACTGAATGTCAGTCAGACCGTCACCAAGGGCATGTGTGCGCATGAGTGGGGACGGAGGGAGAATTTTTCCTCCGTGCCCACTCATGCACACTGGTGCCTCCACAGGCTGGCGCATGCTCATTAGGAGACCGAGGGTTGAGCAAAGGCTCAAACCTCGGTCTCCTAATGGGCAGGCGGGCGGTGAGTCACCCTGCTCTGTCAATCCTGGCGCTGGAGCAGCGCCAGGATTGGCTGAGAGAGGGGTCTTGCCAGCAGTGGTGGGCTGTTCCAGTGTAAGCGCCCGCGCCAGAACGGACCCGAGGGGGTAGGGAGGATTGATTTTATTTTTAAACCCCCCCCCCCCCCTCCCCCCAGCTTTGACTTTGGCAAGTAATTTTTTATAAAGTGCTCTTTTTGCTGATGGAACCTCACTCTGACCTTGTTCTCACAGAACAGCCCCAGTAAAAGCGCCGCAGTGCTTCTCATGCTGAGATCAATTCTGCTCGGGGAACGCGTGCCGTTTAAGAGGTGGCTGGCTTAGGTAGGAGACAAACTAATTAGAAGCAGATAACGTGGAATGAGTTCCTCAGGTACAATTTCTCTCCCTCCTTCCTCCCCTGCGTCGCGCCTCCCCCCTTCCACTGCCAGCAAAAATATGTATTGCCAACACCGGGCCTTCATTTTTAGAGAAACAGAAAAATGACAAAATGCGCAGGATGTGATGGCAGAGTAACTGGACACTGCTGGTTCTTTGGCACTTAACACCATTCAACTCCTGCTTTTCTGCCCGGCCCTGTCAAGGCTTCCACGGTGGGACAGGCCCGAACTGAGGCCTTCTCATTTATCCTAATTGATTCCAAAACACAGCCAGGCCCTCTCCAGCGACACTTGCCTGACATGCTTGGGGGCACCTGGAATGCTGGGGCCCTGGCCTGAGCCCATTTTGCCATGCCTTAACAACATCTCTGCAATCTGCATTGTTTAGTAGAGTTTAAGCTTTGATTCTTACCTTAGTATGTTCTCTTCTAGAGGAGCTTATCGGGCGGTGCTAATCAAACATTAGTTTTTCTTTTGGTGGAAAAGTGCATCAGAAACGTTGCAGTACTTAAGTTGTGAATTATTGTAACTTTTCACTGTGACATTCGGCGGTTTGTCTCATAGAAAGGTGTTCAAAGTGCAAGTGGCTCATGATAACATCTAATGTGACGAAAGACAACACTGAAGAATTTTAGAGCTGGAAAGATTTTGTTTAAATAATGTTAAAAGGCAGAACTCTTATATAAATAGTAAGAACATAATGAACACCCCCCCCCCCCCCACCACTGTTTTAGGCATAATTAGGGACTTGGTACCTTAGCTATATAATCCATCATCTACATCCTAAATGGTAGATTTTAACAAAAACCATCAGAAAAAAGATTAAATGTTACTAAAAATGCAGTAATATGTTGCTGCACAGTGGAAGGCCCATCATATAGTGTTATACTATGTGCATATCATGGCATAATCTTAGCAAGCAAAAGGGGAAGGTAAATACATGAAGGAACCACAAAATCAATTAAATATAAAAAGCTCTGTTTCATTTAATAAGTATTCATATTAAAACCAAACATCACAACCAATAAAATAAAATTAAACATAAACTAGAAAAAGCAAATTATACAATTTCAATACAGTATAATCACATAGTATTTAAAAAAACAAAGTAGTGGCAATCAATGCTTTCCGACGCGCATTTCGGCGTTAAAAGGGACGTCTTCTTCAGGAGCCACAATTTCTGTTGTTAAAATTTCCACTCAATATCTATAGCAAACGTATATTCCCTTAACCAATAGTAATCCAGAGATGTAAGGATTATGTCATTGAATGAATGTGAATGTGGTTATTATAGCCACAGATGACAACCGAGCCAAATTTGCTCGTGTCAGGAAGAACTAGTAGCTCGTAAATCTGGGTATGGATCTCCTGTGTCTGTTTCAAATATCTGTGTCACTATCTTGTTTAGTTTACACTCGATGGGTTTCGGTAAAAAATGTTGAAGGCTGCATACAGCAATGCCACGACGTAGCAATGGATAGTTACTGTTTCACCTTCGTATTTAAAATGCACTCGGCAAGATTCAATAGAGAGAACCCGGTGCTGCATATATAAAATCCACAGCGCTGCAAAAGATAGCTGCTGGCGTCCCGCGGCCGTAGGCATTGATTGCCACTACTTTGTTTTTTTAAATACTATGTGATTATACTGTATTGAAATTGTATAATTTGCTTTTTCTAGTTTATGTTTAATTTTATTTTATATTATTGGTTGGGATGTTTGGTTTTAATATGAATACTTATTAAATGAAACAGAGCTTTTTATATTTAATTGATTTTGTGGTTCCTTCATGTATTTACCTTCCCCTTTTGCTTGCTAAGATTATGCCATGATATGCACATAGTTTATTTCCCTGCCTTAGGAATCATCTATTCCGAACAGGGGGTCCTTGTTGTTCACATTATATAACCATCATATAGTGTTAACATGCGCAAAAAATGACATAATAATGAAATAAAACTACCCTGCATTACACTGTAAAATGTAGTCAACCCTGCTGCATAATTTGGTACTTTATTTTGCATAATTCCAGAGGACCTGATTAAAATGCTGCTGCTCTTCCGGTCCTTGAGAGAGGTGGAGAGAAGCAAAGGAGAGAGATTGGAGGATAATAGGGGTCATAAGGAGGAGGCTGGGGCATTGCTGGGTATATAGCATTATTAACCTTCCTGCTTCCTCATATTTGCTTGAAAATGCTCCATTTATCCACCATTTTTTCAAACATTTCTCAGGGGAGAACCCCCAAACCCCCCGTAGGTTTTTTAGGCTGTTCAGTACCGCAATAATTTTACGCCCACCACTTTCAAATGTCACCAGCCGCCACTGGCTATGGAGAACCACCACCTGTGTTGCTAAGCCTTTCGAGTCCGTTTGAGCTCAGGATCAGTAGACCGGTAAACTTAGTTGCTATCCCTGCAGGCCGAGGGAAGTGTCTCCTTCACTCCAAGGGCAATTCCTTCAGGTGTCTTGAATGCTCCCAGGCCTTGGAAGGTTCCAGTATGGTGCACAGGCACAGACAATGGAGCAGACTGAAAGGGAGACGAAGTCGAGCCCAAACGAGGTCCGACGGTAGAAGTTGAAGTGGTGTCTGAATTGTATTGTGTCCCACGACTAATCTAGGGACCTACACCCAGGTACGCCCTTAAGTACCCTAAGAAAAGGGTTAGGACGATACAAGGGACCCTCCCGGGGGAGGGTTTGGACATGGGGAGGTTACTCCCATGTCCAATTTCGCCCCATAGCGGGGTTTGAACTGGACTATGCAAGGAGGCACCAAATGTCAAGCACACCCACCCAGCCCCAATACACTATATCCTGTCACACCTATTGTTCTGCCTTTCCCTGCTCGAGCTTGGCTCAGCAGCAGGAGGGCAGAATCGTGTCTCCGGTCGGCAGCAGCCATGTTGCGCTGTCCAGGTCTAGAAGACTGGTACCAGGAGCACTGAGAGCCTAATGGAGGCCTGTTCCAGTGCTTGGAATCATACTTCTCACACCGTTTACGGTGTGGGGGTATGATTCCGACACGTTTGATGCCAAACATGATTGGATTTGTTGCAGCCAATTTCGAGATGGTCATTTCGTATGTACGCAGTCCCCCTCTATATGGTATATGTCTGATACACTTACAACCCGGGAGAATGGACTCTGTAGGCTGTAGGGGCTCATGCAAGGGCACCCTCACACTAAGAACCACGCTCCCTACCCACAGGATTGTAAAGGCCTGCTATAGGGGTGACATATAGGTTTTAAGTGCAGTGACCCTAGATATAGGAGACCTATATCTTTGGTAAGTGGTGCTAGCCCAAGCTTACACAGGCTGCAATGGCAGGCCTGTAGTTACAGTTTGAATGCTCTCCCATGGGTGGCATAATACATGCTTCAGCCCATGGGGGACCTCTGGGGTACCTATCCCCTGGGTACCTTAGTGACATATACTAGGGGCTAAGGGGACCTCAGTATCCAATCTGGGATGTACCCAAGTATTGAACATAACAATTTAGGGGAGAAAGCGGAGAGACTGGGGTCCCAATTAGCAGGATCCCAGTCAGACTAGTTCAATAACAGCTTAGCACCAGGCACAAAGTGGGGGTAACCATAAAAGCAGATCCTACTTTCCTACACTTGCCTATATCTTAGGCAGTGCTAGTTGGCATGGCACACAGGTAGTGTACCATGCCGACTTGGTAATTTCTTTCACCACAAAGGGGCATGCCAGCTGCAGGGGCAAGGTCAGTGTCATAGTGAGGAAGGTCCCAGGGGACCCTCTTCAGCCTCCAGACCCTTGGCACCCAGGGTATTACTTACTAGGGACTTACCGGTGGGGGGGGGGGCAGAAGTACCAATTGTGGACATGTTTTTAGGGAAAGAATGCAAACAACTCAATAACTGCCTGATATCCGCTCCTGTGTTCATTTTTTAAAGCATTTACCTAAAATGTTTAGCATCAGCTGGTGTCAAGATGCCTTTGGTCTGAAATACCCCTTTGTTTTATACATTGGAGATGCCCACACCCCCCAAACAACATTCAAACCAACCTTGCACCCCATACCATTCTTTCTTTCCACTCCCTATCCCAATCCCCTATCCAGCACTGCACTTAAATGAAAGGAAGTCCCATGTGTTAAAAGGGCCTCTTGATGAAAAACGAGAAGTACTGAACACTGCTGAAGTCAATATGATGGTTACCTTATTACTAATCCAGCCATTGACTTGACCCCTAATTTAGATGATAGCACCTGTATGTATGATCAACCCACCTGGGCCTTCAGGGCACTTGTAGAATTTAGTTGAACAGACCAAAAACATTGGGAAATGCCACTGCAGTTGACTTGTCTTGGTCAATTAAAGTAGACAGGGTAAGGTGGAAGGGAGGCTAGCCTGTGTGCTAACAGTTAAGGGGATACCGCCACCCACTTTGCAAAATTTGGCATGGAAACAGGCAGCTTACTGATTGATTCTGTTAATTAGGTGCCAGTGTTGAGGGTAGGCTGCACAGAAATAGAACATCACTTATCTCGAAGATTTCAATTTGCTCTGAAGTACCATCATACAATTATGGAAATGTTAATGTCAGTAATATGCACTTTTAAGAACTGAAACTGTTACTGAATAAAATAGTTTTAGACACTTATTCCTCTAGTACCTGCATCTTTAACATTGTTCCTTATTTTTAATCAGGCGCTGGTTAATTTAACAGACTACCAAATTTTCAACGAGCTAATCAAAGGAAGGGAAGACAACTCCTTCTATAAAAACTGCATCTCACAGATGTTAAGGATGGTAATGGAGGAACGGTGCACCAACCAGAAGCAGGTGCTAAGCTATCTGGGCGAGCGTTTTAGAGTTAAACTCAACTTGCCCGATTGGTACACTGATGAGCAGGCGGCAGAATTCCTCTTGAAGTACGTATTTACTTGTGTTTATACCTTTGTAGAGCAATGTGTATGTGTGATGTCTTTTACTGGTAAAAGGGAAGGGTTGAAAAATATTTTCTACACTGCAGCAGTCCCATTCCCAACCAATAAAATGTAAAGAACTCTGAATGGACAACTGTTGTCCTGTACTATCTTTTCACCAACTGATAAATCGGTACAAGCTTGGAAGGACAATTACACCGCACACATTTGGTGATGAAGTACATACCCTATACCAAACTCTTCCTCCGCATAAGCAAACTTCTGAAAAATATATAAGTAACACTTCGGTAAAAGAATAAATGATCTTTTAGATTCTAAATGCTGTGCCTTGTTACGTATTCTGCCTCTTCCTCCAAAGAGAAAAGCGTAAATCACAAGACGCTCTTTTCCAATGGCTGGCCACCGTTTACCCTAAATGGTGATGCCAGCCAATGGAAAAGAGGGGCGGGGCTTAACCTCGCTAGTGAAATCTACCCTAAAACATAAGATCTCGCAAGCGAGACTGCGCATGTGCGCAGCCTACGCTAGCCGAGACCTAAAAAGGGGTTAAGAGAGTAACAACTTTTCCCTTCCTCAAACACAACCGAAGAACCACATCAAGACATTTGACACCAAATGGCATCTGCAAAATAATCTTTCTGGGGCAACAAACTTTTCAACGTGACCTCAGTCCCAGCACTTAATTCAAGTTCACGGACATTTTTTTTTTTTTTTTTAAACAAATTTTATTAGTCAAGTGGCACATATCAAGCAGCACCCTGTAACCCAGAGGCAACTGCACAATCATTACAACAAATTCACATTTGCCCTTGACTGTTCGGGTCTAAGTCTTTCAGCCCCCCAGGAACTTCTGCCCCAAAGACACTAGCGTATAAAAAAAAAACTCCCATACCCCCAACTCCCCCCTCACCCAACTCCCCCTAAACACCCCCCCCCCCCCCCAGGCCACACAAGTCCACAGTTCCAAAATCACAGTTATGCAGAATACCCATATACCGTAAGGCACTCGGACCACCCCGTCTGCACATTCCTTTGTATTCGCATGCAGTCTCCCCCTAACCCGGCAGTATCTGCTCATCTGCCACAGGAGGGTCCAGCCACAGTCCCCGATATTCTGCCCACCTGTTCCAGATTTTAGAATGCTTGTGTGGACACCCCCTTGCCACAAAAATAGGCTGCTCCAGACCCATGCAGAAATCAAGACCATTTTTCCAGACTGCTACCGATGGGGCCCTCGTCGCATTCCATGCCTGTGCAATATTTCGCTTTGCTAAGGTGAGTCCTAACAATAAGCGGTGTCGTTTGTAGCGGTTACCTCCCACCCCCTCCATTACGTGTAAAAGGGCCAACTGCGGTGTGCGGGCTCGCTGCCACCCCAGGACCTCCGAGAGGCATGCAAAGAACCCCCCCAAAAGCCCTCTAGTGCTGTACAGTGCCATATCGTGTGGATAAATGTGCCGTCCGCCTGATTGCAGCGCAAACATATCGGCGAGGACATCATCCCCGCCAGCCAAATGCGCATCCTGGTAAAATACACCCTATGAAGGTATTTAAATTGGACCAGTCGAAGTCGCATTGCAATGGCTATCCCACGCGGGGACGCCAGCGCCTCCACCCAGTCCTCTTCCTCCAGCACGCCCACGTCAGCCTCCCAATCCCCCCCGCAGCTTCTGAAATGTGGGGGAGCAGTGCCTCACTAGGGTTTGGTATATGCGCGAGATCGTCCTGTCTCCCAGATCTCCCATAAAGAGTTTGGCCTCTATAGGACTGAACTCGGGGATGTCCTCCAGACCCCGCAAACTTGGGGATAGCGCGTGTCTCAGCTGTAAGTATTGATTGAACTGTGTCGACTGCAATTGGTATTCCTCCTGTAAATTCCGAAAGGACTTAATAGTGTTATCAGCCACCAGGTCGCCCAACGTGGAAATGCCGATGGCATCCCACCCCCTGAGTCCTGACAGAGCAGCCAACTGGGGCAGCCTCCCGTTATTCCACAGGGGGGTTTCCCGTGTCAAGACCCCCCACCAACCCATGCGCGTAGCGCCTGCTTCCAGATCATGAACACCACCTTCGTAGCCGGCGGCAGTGCACCACGTAGCCTGGCTGAGTACAGTATAGTGTGTAGTGTGTGTTGACCCATCAGACCGCGCTCTAGCGTGTATGCTGGATCCCCCTGTCCCCGTACCACCAGTCATTGAGGACCAACAGGTGCGAGGCCTGGTAGTAGGATAGGAGGTCAGGTGAAGCCAATCCCCCGCTGTATGTAGAGAGGAAGCATGTACGTACCACCACCAGCACCCTCTCCCCCTCCCACAGGAACTGCCCTAGCACAGAGTTTACCATGCGGAACCATCGAGCTGGAATCGGGAATGGGTGGTTCTGTAACTGGTAAAGGAGACTGGGAAGCGCCACCATTTAAAAATTGCCGATCTACAGAACAGCGTCGGAGGCATGCGGACCAGGACCCGATGTCCGCCCGTGTCCTCTCCCACACAGGTGCCGCATTACGCTACCATGCCACTGCTGGAACATCTGACAATAATAACCCCAAGTACTTCAATCCTCCTGCAGCTAACTTTACCGTGGACGCCAACGGTCCCACCTTCGTCTGCCCGTCTAGGACCCACAGTGTGGCTTTGCGGGGGTTCATGTATAGGCCCGACGTCTCCCCGAAAATCTGCATGATCTCCAACAACCTTGGGCCTGTTCTATCCAGGACCATTAGGAAGAAGAGAATATTGTCCGCGTATAGAGCTATTCTGTCGGAAAGACCCGTGTCCCATTCAAACCCATGGACCTGCACATCTATGCGCGCCCACGCCGCCAATGGCTCCATGGCTAGGGCAAACAGATAGGGCACCCCTGCCGCGTACCCTTCGGAATCTCAAAAGCAGAGGAGACCGCTCCCGCAACTCTGTCCGTTGCCGTGAGGCCAGTGTATAGCAATTTTATGTATGATAAGAAGCGCGGACCCAGGTTGAGCCTAGGCAGTAGGGCAAATAAATAGACCCAGCTCAGGGAGCCGAACGCCCTATCCATATCTGCCAGGAGCAACGCCGCTGGTTCCCCTAACTGCCGAATCGCCGCAGCTGCCACCTGCGCCCTCCTGATGTTATGTCTAGTAGCCCTCTGTTGCATAAAGCCCGCCTGGTCCGGGTGTATCAGGGATGTTATATGTGGCAATAGTCGATTAGCTAACGCCTTCGCCAAGACCTTGGCTTCAACATTTAGAAGAGAGATGGGGCGGTAGGACGCATGGCTCTCCGGAGGGCGTCTAGGTTTCTGAAATACCACCACCTCCGCGTGCCTTCAATCAGGAGGAAGCGCCCCCTTCTCCCGGGCCTCCTCCACCACTGCTCTGTAGTGCCTGGCCAACTGCGAATTATAGTGGCGAAAGAATTCACTGGGGAACCCGTTTGGGCCGGGAGCTTTCACTGCTCTCAGCTCCCCCAGAGCCACCCCCAGCTCCTCTTCCGAGAAGGGAACCTCCAGCTGATCTCGCTGGTCGTCAGACAACGCCCTAGGCGGCAGGTCTGCTATAAATTTTTCTATCATGGTAGCCTCTAGGCACTCTCGAGGGGCATACAGGTCGGCGAAGTACTCTGCAAAGCTCTCCGCAATAGCCAATGGGTCAGTAATCCGGCCCCCAGCCGAGTCCAGTATTGCAGGCAAGGTCTGCGCGTGCATGGTTCCCGGGCACAACCGATGCAGCATTTTCCCCGACTTGTCCCCCCATTGGCACACCCTGCTGCGTGTGGCGAGCCAGGCCTTACGCGCCTCTTCCATCAGCAGGGCCGCACATTCTTGTCGAGCCAGAAGTAACTGCCTCACTCCCAGCTCGCTGCCCGACTCTCGAGTCTGTCGCTCAAGCTGCTCTATGTGAGCCTCAGCTCGGATCCGCGCGTCCCTCCGCTGCCTGCGGGCGGCTGCACACCATGATATGTCCACCCCCCCGCAACGTTGGCTTCAGTGCCTCCCAGAGCGTGGCCGCACTAGACACAGTGCCCTCATTCTCTTTCCGGTATTGAGCGATGGATTCCCCCATGTGGGTCGTATAGTCCGCTTTCTGCAAGTTCCACACAGCTAAGCGCCAACAGAATGGCTGCTTATTCCTCCCAGTGTCCAACTCCATGGAGATGGGGGAGTGGTCTGAGAGGCCTCGGGGCAATATTTCAGTCGCTAACACTCTACCCGCCCCAGCCCTAGGTACAAATAGGTAATCTAGCCGAGAGAATGTCTAATGGACTGCCGATAGATAGGTGTATTCCCTGGCCGCGCCGTGCGCCCGACGCCACACATCCACCCAATCCATTTCCGTCACCAATGCGCAGCTTCGTGGGTAGGCCTCCCCTGGCACCCGCATCAGATCCTGCCCTATCGAGTGCCAATTGCATAACGTCATTCCAGTCCCCACCCAGTACTGACATATCATCTGGCATCTCCGCCCAGAGTAACCTCAGCTTTTCTATTAGAGTCCATTGCAGCGGAGGCGGTGCATACACACTACCCAGTATTATGGGGAAGTCGCCAATCTTGCCCCGAATGATCACATAGCGTCCCTGCAGATCATACCATTGCTCTTCATGTGTGTACTGAACCCTCCGGTGTATCAGTATAGCCACTCCCCTCGACCCCCTACTAAAGCCTGAATGGAAAACCTGCTGGAAGCCAAAGCGCTGCAAGCACAGGACCCTCGTGCCCATAACGTGTGTTTCCTGCAACAGAAGGATATCCGCTCGCAGGCGCTTCGCATGCTGGAGCACTGCCCCCCGCTTGACCTTATCCAACATCCCTTGAACATTCCGCCTCACAATACAAAGGCCCCTTTGCTGACCATGCCCCCCTTCATTCAGGCTAGCCATTCGAGAGACTGTTGTCATGCAGTGCGGACATTAAGCCGCGGTGGTGTGAGTGTGAACCCCATCGTGCCTGTGATAACAAATGACCTGGTGACCAAAACAACCCCAGCCCAACCAACCCCCCACCCATACCTCAACCCCAACTCTGAAGTATCTATCGCGGGGGAGCTAAACCCAGCCAATGGATCCCCATTCACAGCCCAAAAACATGTAATAGAGCTTCCGCCAGTCCACTACCAGTGGAAGCACAAGCCCAGTTCATGGCAATCCGGCAGGTGTCCCAAATGTTCTGCCATACATCTGCTACTGCCTCCATCATTTCTCCAGGATCTGCTGTTCACGGACATTTTTCATTTAACATTGCGCTTATGAATTTGATTTGTTTGATATTCAGCAAATACAACTAAATGGCTTGGAAAAAGCAACCCTGAATTAAAAAGTTGGGAATGCAACATGACTTTTAAACTGTTTTCTTATTTTGCATAGCGATATCTAACATTTTGCAAAGTACAAGAGCATACACTTAGAAATGCGTGCTTTAATTAATTTGAGTTGCGTATTTCTTTCATTGACAAATGAAATGCTGAAACAAATACCCACAAATACCCACAAAACAGTAGGGACTAGCAAGCAGAGTGGACCCTATCCAGACATGTATCAACCGTTACTTTCTATTCCCTGGACTTGCAATTCTTTGATCTTTCTATTAGCCTTGCTGCACGTTAATATACATTTTTGTACTGGCAATTCAAACAGTAGAAACATGTTCTTAAACCACATTTTTAAGAGGAGATGTATATGTCTTGATAATCCAACAGTGCTTCAGTTCTACTGGTTTCTTTCTCAGAGAGCACAAGTACACTAACTTTTACAGGGAAGCCATCCTTCTGTAGTAGGGGATCTCTGTGTATAGTCATAATCTAGTGAATAGTCCCGCTCATGTGCGGGGACCCCGGAGCAATCAAAAATAATCTCTTAAACTGTCTTCTTTGCAGTACTGCATAGACACTTAAGAGAGATAATTAAAGACAGATAATGCAGCCTATACATGCAAGGCTACACTGTCCAGTACTTCAACTAGAAATGCAAAGGATATTCCACCAATATCACATTTAAACCTGTCTGCCATGTTACACCATGGAAACCACTTCCCCCCTTCACCAAATCCTTGGAATGATAGAGAGGAAGGACAGGACAGACAAGCCCCCATAGGCTGCCATTATGTGGCTTAAAAAGGGATACCGTGCCTTTAAGGAGACTTTCCAGAACTCTCCTGGTATCCCAGAATGCACATCAACTCCCTCCACTTCCAGTTCTTTTTTCCGGCTCCTGCTAGCAGGACCCTGGAGCATTGAGCTTTCCCTTTTTGGGTGTTATTCTAATCTTTTTGCACTTTTAAAAGTGTTCAAAGTGCTTTCACTCGACGTTCTTTGGCCCTTTCTGCTCTTGCTGGTGTTTTTCTAGTAAGTTTAGCCACTCTTTCTATCGAATATGCCATCCCTATTTGATAGGTGTCCAGAGTGTGCTGGAAAGAAGGCCAAATCAGACAAGCACAGGGTGTGCATTCATTGTCTGCCCCCTTCTCATGTCCCAGAGGATTGCGAGATCTGCCAACAGTTCTCCAACAGGACCCTGAGGGACAGGGAGAAGACTCTGCTTCAAGGATTGGAGAAGCGAAGACAGCGTGACCAAGGTGGGTCTGGGCATGAAGGGGCTCCTTCCTCTGCCCGTGCTGAGGCCTCTAAAGGCCAGTAAAGAAAAGGCCAGGAAACGACATCGTTCTCCGTCGACGTCGGCATCGAGAGGAATGACCACGGTGTGTTCCCCGTCTCCCCAGGGCTCTGGATCGAAGCGTCGTCGTCGTTCGACGTCGAGGGGATTGACGTCGAGACCTTCGTCGAGGTCGACGTCTAAGACAACTTCGTCGTCGAGGTACCACCGACGTCGAGATGGGTCTAGCAGACACCGGCGCTTGCCGTCTAGGCGACACCGCCGGTCGTCGTCGGCTCGGCATTCGTCATCGAGGAGGCGTTCCTCGGCATCGAGAAAGATCTTCGACATCGAAGAGGTCGCCGTCGACGCGTTTGAAATTGGATTTCAGCGAAAATGTTTTCATTTGTACATCACCAAGTTAAGTATCCTGGTTTGTTTGGATCCTATTAAAATCTTTGTTTCCATCACACAGAATTATGAAGAATGTGCCTTCCTAATTACTGACCTATAGTTTGAAATATTTGTGCAGGTAATTTACAAGCTGTTTAAATGTTGTGTTTTTGGAGAAAAAAAGACATTCTACAGCCTTTTATATCCCACTCCTTGTATAGCATGATTGTCAGACATTTCATTTAGCAAAATACTATAATTTTGCAGTCCGAAAAAGCAAATTAAACCCCAACCTCCAGTATAAAATAAGCAGCAAGTTGTAAGAAGAACTAAACCAACATTTGACCTCTGCTGTTGAACCTGGGGCAAATGTGACAATATATAAACTAGATTTAAAGGCATCTTCATTGCTCCATCACCGTCTGACTGAACAGGACATCTGTACTTTTATCAGCTCACCAGAACAGGTCAGTAGGCTCTTGTTAGAAATCAGATTTTTGGTAGGCTATGGCATGTGCCAAAGCAAGTCAGAAACCACCACTCTAGTCAGGATAAGGGAGTTACACTCCTAAAATAACCCCTGCTCACCCCCTTGGTAGCTTGGCACGAGCAGTCAGGCTTATCTTAGAGGCAGTGTGTAAAGCATTTGCACATAACTAACAGTAATACAGTGTAAGCACTACAAAAGGACACCACACCAGGTTAGAAAAAAATCAAATATTTTTATATACATAAGACAAGACCAAAAATGATAAAAATCTACAATACAGTACTTAAAAATCTTCAGTTATCCAAATATGCTTGAAAAACAGTTCCTTGATGTCGATAGCTCCGCCCGGGACTATCACGGCGTCATGAACAAACAAATCCGAATAGTTCTGGCTGACCACGGTGTTGCGGGTCAGCTACGGCGTCAGGAAGACCTGCAAACAGTACCTTTTAGAAATGCAGGGAGTCAGCGACCTCTCGTTGAGCTTTCGAAAGCACGGTTTTCACAGGCGTCAGTTCTGGAGGTCGTTGCAGGATTCGTCGGGGCCCTCTAAGTCACACACGCTGCAGATCAAACTCCTCTCTGTTGAAGACAGGAGCGCTGGCTTCGGTAGGCTTTGTGTGCTTCTGTGCGAAGTGCATCTGTGTGGCGTGCAGTGCCCTCAGGTCACGGTGGCAGCATCAGATGTCGTTGTCTGTGAGACCAGGGTCGCAGTGTGAAGTGAATGCGGTCCTCGTCGCGGTGCTGGTAGGTCGTGGTGCAAACAGCATCGTTGTTGTTGAAGTGCTGTTATCGGCTGACGAAACGGGAGTCAGTGTCGGTAGGCCAAGGCTGCGGTGCGGTCGAGGGCGGTGCGCCGTGTAACTTTACGAGCGGTGCCCTCGAACCACTGTGCAAAGCAACGGCATAGATTTCGGCATGGAGTGGGGTCGTCGGGATACCAAGGCATTGTCGTGAAGTGAGGCGTGCCGAGTGTGGTGCCCACAGGTCGCGGTGCGGGCAGCGGCTCAGTGGCGCCATCAGCAGGCGTCGTCCGTGGGACCAGGGTCTCGTTGAAGCTTTACGGATGGCACACTGCGGTGTTGTCAGGACGCAAAGTCAGCAGTGGCATGGTCCGGATGCTTTTACTTCTGTTGCAGCACAAAACACACAGTCCCCAGTGCTAAGGGCAGAAGAGCTTGAAGTCTTTGCTGTTCTTGAGACTTCTTGAACAGGGGGCAAGCTCTACCTCAAGTCCTTGGAGAAACTCAGAAAAGTAGGTTGCAGAAAGTTCAGTCCAGTCCTTTCTCTGCCCAAGGCAGAAGCAGCCACTGCAGGCCAACACAGCAAAGCATACAGCAAAGTAGTAGTTCCTCCTCACAGCTTTTCCGGCTCTTATTCTTGGCAGTCATCTTAGTCCGAAAGAGTTCTGAAGTTCAGGGGTCTGGGCCCCAATATGTATATCCCAAAATCCTTTGATCTCTTAGGCAGAGAGTGGCTGTGCCCAGCCAGATCCAGTTCTGCCTTTCCAGGTGTGACTTCCTGGCAGGAGGTGAAGACAGCATTGTCAGAGGCAGACCAGGCCCTTTGAGGTGCAAGGACATCTCCTCCCCCTTCTCCAATTGCAGTCCAGGCCTATTCAGCCTTTTCCTGACCCACCTAGACTATCTGGAGCCACTCCTGCTCCCCAGCCTTTTGTCATCCAAAACCCAGACAGGCAATCCACATTCCAGCAGATGCACACGGGATGACTGGGCAAGAAAATACCTACTTTCTAAAAGTGGTATTTTCAAACACAGAATCTAAAAATCACCTTCACTAAAAGAGGCATACTAAACGTTATTTCCCTACCTAATTCCCTGAGCCAGTTGTGTTTACAAGATGTTATAAACGAACTCCCCATTTTGTCCTATGGGGAACAGGTAGCCTTGCAATAGTAAAAAAAAAGAATTGGCTGTAATTCACTATCAGGACATGCCACACACACTGGGGCAGGTCCTACCTTTCACATACCCCTGTGGGCAGGGAGTAGTGTATCTGGGGCCTACCTTAGGGGTGCCTGACATGTAAGAAAAGGGAAGGTTAGGGACTGGCAAGTGTGTGCACTGGCCAAGTCGACATGGCAGTTACAAACTGCGTGCAGACTCTGCAATGGCAGCTCTGAGTTACCTTTTCAGGGTGGCACAATCAGTGCTGCAGGCCCACTAGTAGCATTTGATTTACAGGCCCTGGCACACTCAGTGCACTTTACTAGGGACTAACAAGTAAATCAAATATCCAATCATGGAAACACCAATCCATAACACAATTTACACAGAGAGCATATGCACTTTAGCACTGTTTAGCAGAGGTAAAGTGCCCAGAGTGCTAAAACCAACACAAACGGGTCAGGAAAAAATAGGAGGAAGAAGCAAAAAGTTTGGGGATAACCCTGCAAAAAGGGCCATTTCCAACAACTCTAAAAATAGCTCGCCCTGATAAAATCTGACTTGTGATAGTGCGTGGGCGAGTATATTTCTCAAGGTCTGCTGCAATTTGTATTGCTCTTTCACCAGACTACTTCACCCCATGCCCTTTACTCTTGGGCTTGCTCGTGTGCTTCTCCCTATTGCTTTCCTGCCTCAGTGTTGCTTTTCCACAACCCCTCTGTTGCTTCGCTGTTCACTCCCCACCCTCCCCTGCATTGTTTCACTGTTAACTCCACACTCCCAAGTATTGCTTTCAGTTTTCCTGATGTTCGGACTTAATAAAAAATAAATGCTCTTAGCGTTATATTATCTTTTTAGTTACAGAGTAAACTTTGATCAGTAACTAAACTGAAAACAATAGTAGTTGTGTGGTTCGCTCCCTTACAAAATGACGGAGGCGCCTCATGAAAGGCTTAAGCAACTCTGCACAGCATCACAGTGGCACGGCGAAAACAATTGGCAAAGCCAATAGCTAACGAAAGTAAGACCTATTGGCTGTGTGTGTTTTCCAAAACATGCTATGGACATAGCCATTTGTCAGAAATTGCCATATACCAAGAAGGGGATGGACTGAGAGAAGTTCCAGTCCAGCACACACTGTCCCTGAACATATAATTAAACAGTCAGGTGTGCAGTTCCATGGTGAGGGTCCAGTTTACTACTTAAATTAGTTTTATTCTAGGGGCCTATGTTAATTGTTAAAAATAGGGAGTAATATACAGTAAGTTGAAGTTCATTATAAAAGGGCCCCTAGAATACGCCTATTTGGTAGGGGACCTTGTGCTAATTTTACTCAACACCAATTTGACCAACCTGCATTTGTTCATCACAAAAACCCTTTTACCCCTCCCCATATGTACTCTTGAGGATCTATTGTAGACCTCTAAGCAAAGGGCCCCCCTGTGATGCCCGGTGGGCATTGCTGCTCCAGCTCAACGAGGAGCACATGCCACTGATGAAGCATGCCACCTTTTGATTGGGTGGCTCGTGCTTCATATATAGTAACCTGGACTCTCACAAAGGAACTGCCTACATAACTGTCAAAAATTGCCTCCATTGGAGCAGTCCGCTTCTGGTATGTCTTTCAGATGAGTGCCCCTCTTGTACCTAAATTTACATACAATATACCAGTTCCAGAACTTTGTCACAAATGTCTTCTGTATGGCGTTGTGGGCCCTAATGCGAAAAGGTACCTCTGGTTTGTCAAGTCCAGCATTTTGCCATTGTTTCCCTTATTTTGTAATAGTTGTCCTCTTATCTACACATAACTACCGCCAATGTGCCCGTAGCTGTATTCGGCCATGGGTGCATTGATAGAGCGTGCAGGTCACCCGACTAGTAATTTTACCATATGCACACTTGGGCCCATAAATTTCAATTCACCACACTAAATATAATCGGGTAACCTACACTCTACTACCAGTAATCCAATCCATAAACTTCTAACTGTTTCCTATACCCGTGACTTACCAATCCTTGTCACCGGTACCTATGACCACAACAGATCAGGGAGCTAGGTGAAAAGATAAGCAGTCAACAATACCATAATATTTATAACTTTTACACTCATGTAATGACCACAGACTCGGGAAGTTTTGAAAACCTTTATCTAGTTTCCTTCAAGGTTAGAAAGCATGAGGTTCACAGCAAGTAAACTGTCAATAACTAGTATAACCATGTAAAGGGAAGGTAAGAACAAGGAGCATACTGGAAATAAACGTCTTGGAATCAAACTGGAAATGGTATTTTCTAAAGGACGGGGAAAATAAGGGACATGCTAGAATGTCAGTTCAATCACTGTTAATGAAATGGATAGGAGAAAAGGAACTCCATGTCGAATGACGATAATTGGAATAACCATACAACTAATGGAAAGGTAAAAGTGGAACACGCTAATGATTCAGGAATGATCTCTTCAGTTCAGTAAAGGGAGGGTAAAGAGAAGGAACATCTATTTATTCAGAGACAGTACTTTAGTATCCAACCTATAAGGTAGGGGGAAAATGGAACATGCTAATAAAGGCACTTTCACGACTTCAGTATTTTGTCACAAGGGAAAGGGAAAAAAGGAACATATGCGATTACGATTTTAGCAAGATTTCAGGAAAGGTTAAAGAAAAGGATGTAAGTGCGTTCCCCTCCCAGAATTATATTTACCTAGTTCAGTGTGGAGACCAACCCTGGCCACGGGTCAGTTAAGGACAGGAGAAACCCCAAGGGGAACAATTGCCAGTAGGCCAGCAGGTGCAGTATGGAAATTAGGACAGGAAAACCAGATTTGGATCAGGACGGACCACCAAAGTTGAGACCAGCACCCGCAGTTCAGTTGCAACGCCTGCGCTACTCCCTCTCTGCAGCTATCAGTCAGAACCCCGATTGGGTTATCAAATTCCCCAGCAAAGTGCTTCGCCAGCACTTAAGGTTCCCAAAACCCCGATTGGGTCTGTGAATTAATTTGACAGAGTTCTCCGCAGCACCTCTGTTCTCGATCAGCTATTGAGTGCGTTGGGTCAGTGACAGGTCAGCTATTCGGACAAGTCGGACAGATTCTCTAGCTAAACCTAGGCTAGTTATACTGTTTTTTGGGTCAGTGTACCACCCCCCAAATGTTGCAAATGTAAGGATCCCCAATTTCGATTGGGCAAAAGAAAGGACAGGTCATCACACCTCCTAGGATTTGACTTTCTCAAGCCCCTCAGAATTTTTAATACCCGCCCACCGAATTTCAGGTTCTCATGATGACTTCAGTTCGTGAAACAATGAACAGTCTATTGACAAATACATTGTAGTCTTTTGACTTCTTCTTAGTAGGGTCAAGCATGAGTTCCCAGGCACATCTTGGCTGGTGCTTCTGTCTGGCTTGCGTTCAATGACAGAGTTCATCCTCTGGTTGTGGACTGTCATGCGCAGAAAGGATTTTCAAAATGGAGTATTCCCGTCCCTCATGCCCAAGAATTACGATACATGAAAGGTAAATAGAAACAGTTTTAGAATACAGAAAAAAATGAATGCACTGTATACCATGAATCTATATACTACTCCCATTACTTTATAATAACTATAGCTTTAGTTAGTAATGCAGAACGAACAGCATAGCAAAAGCAGCAATGCAAGCTTCAGGCATGTGAGAACATAAAGCAGCCATCTTAGTTCTTCTGCGCAAGTGCAAAGAGTTTCCCACCAGAACTGCGAGTACGTCACATGGATATGACCGACGCATGCGCAGAAGAAATTCCCGCGTAGCAGCAGCCGCCATCTTAAGTAGCAAGCGTATTAGGATTAGTAAACACATAAGCAAGCGTCATTGAGACACCCAAAATGTCGGAATAAAGGGAAAATTAATAAGACAAACGGATTGATTAATAAATTAAAGTTATTCGAGGTTCATGATTAAAAGCAAGGCGCTTTACATGCGAATCCTTGCTCCATCAATCCCCTCTTTGATGATATTTTATATCATCACAAATTAATGGAACCAGATGCCAACTTTTTACATTTTACCCAGTTCAATTTCTTCAAACATTCTGTTTAGCTTTTTCTCTGTATCTTTATTAGGATGAGAATTTTTCACCCTTTTATACATTTGATTATTTAATTCTTCTAATTCAAGCTCATCAACATTTCTGTTCACTCCTCGCTTATTCACAGTATATTTCTTTTTGTGTTTTCGACATTTGCAGCAAATTATTATTATGAACACTACTAAACCTATTCCCGCTATTGGCATCAGTATTTTGCTCACAAGACTTTTACCTAGGTTAGAAAACCAACTACCAACAGCGGAGAGACCATCAGTAAGTCTCTTCCATGCACTGTCAACCTCAAGTGGTTTGAGTTCTTTTTCCAAATTTGTAATATTCCTCACATACCCTTTGATTTCCACACTTTTGTCTGGTATGTAAGTGCAACAATGTTGCGCTTTCAACATTCGACAGACTCCGCCCTCTTTTGCCAATAATGTATCAAGAGAAAGCCTGTTTTGTAAAACCATTGATCTGACTGCAACCAATTCGGTATTGACCATCAGGAAGCCTCCAGCAGTGTCAGTCGATAACCGATCTACTACTGTTGACAATTTGCGAATTCTGTGTGTATTCTGAGCCACTCCCACTGTAGGGATCAATGTACTTAAAATATCACCTACTATTTCACCAACTCTCTCTCTTTTAGGCGTACTAATTCATTAGTCTTTTCGGTGCTTCCAGTGATTTTCCCCACATGGTATATCTTTGGGAAGACAATACCAAAGTAACAGCTTCCGTACCAATGGTCGGGCAATTTGAAATAAGCCTTGTTCCCACATATATAATAAATTCCAGGAAACACAGGCTCTGACCCATCTTTGAAACCCCAACCCCCAATTACCTTGTAATTGTGTTCGCACTCATTGGAACCAATGAATATATTATTATTATAATAACTGGTTCTTTCTCTTTGAAGACAAAGTTTCCCTTTCTTTTCGAAATCCAGCAACATAGCAGCATTAGCACCACCATTTGAGGTGCTCCCTATGCTCTCAGCCCATTTAGGGGTTTTCTGATTTTTGTCTATTGCTTTCTTTTGGAAACTTTCTCTTCTTTTCTCTACCATGTTTAGAAACATTTTCTCTTTTTCGTGTAATGAACAGGTCAAGTTATCTTTGTGTGCATCATCTATATTTATTTTACCTAAAGTTAGAAAATATTCACTCATGTATTTTGCTACATCTCTAGTTGTATGTACAGGGTTCAGGTTTCTTAGCACAGAAAGTTCAGAAATTATCACATCAAAGTTTGAGTAATGATACTGTAAAGGTCCTCTTCTATAGAATAAACTAGTTAGAATACTACAGGAAATTCCATAGGTTAAGGGCAAGTGGTGGTATGTCACACCTTCAGCTACAGACGTGGGCAGCTTCATGCAGACATGCAATCATCTATTTCCATAGCTTCTACATAATGTACTAACAGGTTTGCAAATACATTTAAATGAATTTTATTCTTGATTTTGTTATAATGTAATTCTTCCTCATCTGGTCCTTGGTTTGCTTAAGGCTAAGTGTCTTTTCTGGTACATCTATTCTTTGTGGTGTATTTCTAGTGTGTGATTCTACAGTGTCCTTTGGTAAGTGATTATTTGGGTACAGGTTCGGGTCTTTACTCATCATAGAAGGAATAGCTATTGTTAGTCCTATCCAAAGTATCCGTACTATTGCTAAACTACATAAACATACTTGGCAGCATGTTTTTAAACACCCTCATCTCGGTCTCACATTCACAGAAGGATCAGACATTTTGACTCAAAAGAAGCTTCAACCCCTCTTTGTAACTCTGCACAGCTTGCTTACTCGGGGTAACTTTTTAAAGTGGGTTTCGCTTCTTCACTGGTCTGGTCCGCAATCAACTCTTCATCACTTTTGTCACTTAGGTCCAAATTTTCAAAGTCTTCCAACACAAAGTATGTCCACTCAGGACTCTGATATTTGTTATTCAGTCTTTTTATTCGGGCACTTCGTCTCCTAGCTTGTATCTCAGACGGTCCAGCTTGACTTGAGACTTTGTTTACTTGCTCAGGTTCTTCGTTAATTGTCTTTAGTCGCAGTCTCAGTCTCTTGACAAATCTAGGTACTGCGTCTCCTTTTCTGTGTCTTTTAACTGGCACTGTGTTTTGACTTTCTTCAAACGCTCTTTTATTTTCGTTCAGTTGTGGCACGTCTGCTTCAAGATCGTCTTCTGTATTTCTCCCTAACTGACTAGGTCCAGGTCTTTCATCAGTTTCTTCTGCCTGGTCACTAAACTGGCCTTGTTCAAGTGTATGCTGATTTTGGCTTTGGTTTGTTTCGATTTCTTCTACCTGAACACAATTGTCTAGTCCTATCTGATCCTGTTCAAGCACTTCGAACTTTTGATTTTCTTCCGCTTGAACTTCCTCCCTAATTTCTATCTGTCCCTCCTCTGGTTCAGGAGTTCTTGGTGGAGTGTCAATGACCTGTTCTCTCCCTATCTGGTCCTCCTCAGAATCAGATTTGACTTGGATTTCGATGATCTGAGTATCATCCTTTTCACTTGTCTCGTCCTCACTATCCCACTGTCTATCTAAATAGATTTGCCTTCTGGTTCGTATAGTATCTATGGTCAGGCCGATTATTGGGACCCAATCCTCTTGACTGGAGCTCGGTTGTTCATCTTCAGCTACTTCAGGACCGATATCTTTGGACCCCACGTCTGTACAACCTTCGGCCTCCGTTTCTTCAGGTTCAGTCACTTTCTTCGTGTGGCTGGCATGGGTCCAGCGAGGTACTCCTGCACACTCCTGCACACTTCACAGCTGTGGTGGTAACCAGAATTACTTGTCGTGGCTTTCCCCACCTTGGTGCAAGACAATTTTTCCGAGTATGTTTCTTTATTACGACCCAGTCACCTGGATTCAGGTCATGGGCTGGAGTCGTTGGTCTGGCGACAGCGTCTTCCCCAACCTGGTGAGAGATAGAACGCACTTGGTCAGCCAGTTCTTTGCAGTATTCTAGTACCAAATCATCAGATATGCTTATCAGTTTGTATCCTGGTACCCATGCTTGCCGCATTGCTCTTCCCATCAGTATCTCATGGGGACTCAAGCCCGTGTTCCGGTCTGGAATACTTCTGAGTCCCATTAACACAAGTGGCAAAACATCTGGCCATTCCATTTGAGTTGATTCACACATTTTTCCCAATTTTGCTTTAATTGTGCCATTCAATTGTTCTACCACTTCAGAAGCCTCTGGGCGATACGCACAGTGCAGTTTTTGCGTGATTTTGAATGCTTCCACAGATCTGTTTTATTATTTCACTTTGGAAATGCCCTCCCCTGTCTGATTCAATTGTGACTGGAAAACCGTACCTAGGTATGAGTTCCCTAAGTAATAGCTTGGCTATTGTGATGCTATCATTTCTACGTGCAGGGTAAGCTTCCACCCATTTTGAAAATAGGCAGACAATGACAAGAATGTACTTCATTCCTCGACAGGGGGGTAACTGAATAAAGTCAAGTTGTAATCGTATGAAAGGGCCCTCTGCCCTCCCAATCTTCCCCGGTAAAACTACAGTTTTCTTTCCTGGGTTAAGTTGTTGACAAACCAAACACCTTTGGCAGAGTGCCTCTGCTATGTTTCTGAATTTCGAGTTGAACCATTTCTGTCTAAAGATGCGAATCATGGCATCTCTTCCTATATGGGTGTCTCCATGTATCAACCTAGCCATAGGAGCAAGCAGACAGTCTGGCAACACAGGCATACCATCAAGGTAAACAATGACACCATCTTCATCCCTTTTCTGACAGCCAAATTTCCTCCAATCTTCCTTTTCCTTTGCCTCTGCTGCTTCCTGTAAATCTCTCACTTCCTCCCATGTATTTATTCCTTCTAGCATCATAAGTTGGCAGCTGTTTCCGTTTCCCCCAACCTTTTTATTAATAGCCATTTTTTACTTTGCACAATGCTGGGCTAACTGTTCTGCATATCGATTACCTGCTGTCACTGTGTCATTTCCAGATTTGTGAGCAGCACACTTGACCACAGCCAATTCTTTTGGTAACTGGATTGATTCCAGTAAATCCTGTACATATTTTCCATTTCTGATAGGGGTACCTGAAGAAGTCAGGAACTCCCTTTGCATCCATAATTGGCCAAAGTCCTGCACAGCCCGATAACCATACTGGCTATCAGTGTATATGGTTATTCTCGAGTTCTTACCAAATTTACAAGCTCTTGTCAAAGCAACCAATTCAGCTACTTGTGCAGACTTGACTCCATGTAAATAGGATGCTTCCACTGGACCTCCCACTGTGCATACTGAATAAGCAGCGCTTAGGCCTCCTTCCTCATGTCTCAGGCACGAGCCATATACAAACAGCTCATAATCTTCATCAGTTAGGGGTGCTTCCTTTGTCTGGGCGTGGTTTTGTACTAAACTCAGTCAAATCAACGCAGTCATGTTCCACTTCTTCTCTCACTTCTGCTGAAAATGATTTAGGCAGTAAGGTAGCTGGATTCAGAATATTACATCTAGCAATGGTCACGTTTCCTGCACCCACAAGGTTTCGCTCATTCTTAGTCAGCTGACTAGGTGTGAGATACTGGGTTTTAGTACTTGTCAGCAAAATTACAACAGAATGTGGAACATACACATTTACTGGATGTCCCATAACAATGGACTCACTCTGTTCAAGACTCGTGCATGTTGCAGCTACAGCTTTCAGGCATCCGGGCAATCCTGCTACCACTGGGTCCAATGTGGAAGAAAAATATGCCACTGGACGTCTGGTTAAACCATGAATTTGGGTCAAGACTGAAAGTGCACAATTGTCTCGTGTGTCACAGAACAGTGAAAATTATTTTGAGTAGTCAGGCATTCCCAATGCAGGAGCAGTACACAGACACTCTCGCAATTTTACAAAAGCAGTCATGCTTTCGTCATCCCATTCCACAGGATCTTTTGCTCCTTTCTTTGTCATCTTTATCAATGGTCTTGCTAGGACTGCAAATCCCACAGTCCATTGCCTGCAGTATCCTACAACTCCAAGGAACATTCTGATTTCTTTCTGGGTATTGGGCAATTCCATGTTGCGAATTATTCTAATTCTTTCTGTGGTAACTTTCCTGACACCTCTCTCTATCTGGTGCCCCAGACATTTCACAGATGAGGTGCAAAACTGCAGTTTGTCTGGTTATACTTTGTCCTCCTTCACCTAAATGGTTCAGCAAGGCAATGGTATCAGTAACACAGTCTTTTCGACTCTTAGACGCCACCAAGAGGTCGTCTATGTATTGCACCAGGACTGATTTTCCGGGCAATATCAGAGATTCAAGGCATTTTTTCAGAATCTGATTAAAAATCGAAGGACTCTCCGTGTACCCCTGAGGAACACGATTCCAGACATATACATGACTGTCGAATTCAAATGAGAAAATAAATTTGCTGTCTGGATGCAATGGAATTGAAAAGAATGCATGACATAGGTCAATGACGGTAAACCATCCAGCATTCCACGGTATTTGGTATAGAATCACTGCAGGGTTTGGCCCGACAGGACAGCAAGGAACGACAATTTTATTAACCTTGCGCAGGTCCTGTACGACCCTGTACTTTCCACTCGGTTTCTTTATGCCAATTATCGGTGAGTTACAAGGACTGCTCAACACTTCTTGCAAAATGCCTGCTTCTAGCAATCGTTTGATTTCGATAGCAACTCCTGCCTTAACTTCTGCACTTATTTTATACTGTTTAGTATTTGGGTAGACTGCATCTTCTATTATGGCTATTTTAATTGGGTCAACATTTGCCATTAATCCTACTTCTTTTCCAGTAAAATCCCATACTTCCGGTTTCACTGTCTGTTGGAGTTCTTCAGGTAAGTCTTGTATTGTCAGTCTTTTAATTTCTGAGTCGGGTCTTGCTAACATTAATTTGTAAATCCCATCCTCATCTGGGGTCTGAATTTCGACGCCATTTGGAGTGCAAAAGATAGTGCAGTTCATTTTGCACAACAAATCTGGTCCTAGCAGATTTACAGGACTGGAATCACAAACAACAAATCTATGCATTTCTTTAAAATTCCCAATTTTAATCTCCATAGGTTCTGTAACTGGGGTACTAATTAGCTGATTAGAAACGCTCACTACTTGGATCGCTTCTCCCGAGAGGGGTAGGTTTGGAACGTCTGCTGTTCTCACAGTAGAACGGGTAGCACCAGTATCCAACAGAAAGGTGACATCATTTCCTTCAACCTTTCCTTCAATGTATGGCCCTGACTGGTCCACCGGCAAGGATGCGCCAAGTACGCACTCCTCGTCCTCCCCCCTCAGGCACCGTCAGTAGGTGTCGTCACAGAGAAATGTGTCATTTAACAGAAATTGTGAAGTTGCTGCATTTCTATCCTCCCTTCCTTCCCAAACTTCGTTGTCTTCACCCTGTTGTGCATGGCTCCTATAATTTGGCCTAGGTGCACGAGGCAACTGATTCTGTTTTACCTGCTGCTGGGTCTTCCGTGGTGTCTCATTCTGCGTTTGTGGATTTAAATAATTAATTTGCACATTACCATTCTGCACAGCCTTACACTTGTCTCTCCAGTGTCCTATCTTTCCGCACCCGTGGCAGGGAAATTTCTTTCGTGCCTCCTCTCTGCTCATTTTTACCCTCGGCTTTCCCCCACCTCCAGGGCCCTGACTCTGGTTATTAGTCAATTTATTCAGCTGCTGTTCTTGGTGCTCTGCTAATTTTACCTGTGCCCACATGACCTTTTCCTTTAACTCTTTCCATTTATATTCCAGCTCATCTTCGCAATATTTAGCATACTTCAGGACTTCATCAATTGGTTGAGCCTGCCAGCAAATTTTATTGTCTTTGATCCACTGTGAAATCTCAGGCCTTAACCCTAACACAAATCGATAAATGAAATGGGTCATGTCCTTCATTTCAATATTATCCAGACCACTGTATGTCTTGAACACCTGTAATAGTTGTTCATAGTATGAGTGCACAGTTTCATCTCGATTCTGGGTAGTTCTATCTATTCGGGTCCAATCAGTTTCCTTTGCAGGCACCTTTCCTTTCAGATACAACATTACCTGGTTGTACTTCCTCATCAAGTCCCCTGAAGGAGCCCCTGTCTTTGGGTCTCTAGGGAACTCTTCACTAGCCCAATCGACAGCAATTTTACATTCTGTCCATAAATCCACAGGGACTACGATGTCAAAGAAACCATCTAGATCTTTCAGGAGACATTTTTGAACTTTCACAAATCTCTCGACCTGACTGTACTATTCTACAGGTTTTTCTCGCAATTTTGGGAAGTCATTCGTAAAGGACACAATATCCTGTCGGGCCCATGGAACATATACATATCCTCCACCTGGTACTTCTCGCATAGGATATACGTTTTCCACTTTTTCTTCTTCTTTTAAAACCTATTCAGAGGTCATTTGCTTTGATCTACTATCTTCCTTTTTCTTGGCCCACCTGGCTTTCCATTTTTCTAAATATCCCCATTTGTGTAACAGGTTTAGCAATTCTCTGATCTGTACCTTTTTCCCTGACACATTCATGTTCTCTAAATCTTTGTCTGAGAATTCTGTTCTGTAGGATTTTTGCAACACTTTAGATCGACTAATGTCTATTCCCATGCTAGCTGCGGTGTCCATTAATTTTTCATGGTACACTCTGGTATTACGGGTAAGACTTTTACAAATGAATAACAACTCTTCTTCACTAAGGGTGTTTAGTCTGTCCAATCCCACATTCCCAGCCATCAGTTCCTCCAATTCTATTCTCAGTTCATATATATCTAATGGTTTTGGCTGGTGACTTGGTTTTTCTAATTCTCGGGTCCATCTGTCTATTTCTTCAGGAGTCACTACCGTGGCACTTCTAGTACCCGAAGAAGACTCAATCTGAACTTCTCTTGTACTAAAAGGAGTGTTTTTTCTCTGTGAACTTCCTTCGGGTTCCCTTATTGGTAGGTCCATCAAGGAGATCACAGATTCACATTCCCTTGCCAGGTCGTCTATTATCAAGGGCTCTTTTCTCGGCTGTACTACAGATGGGGTTATAATTGGAGTTTTCGGACTATTTTGCTTATCCCCGTACAGAGGAAGAACTGGGCCAATAGTTACTGGTATTTAATTGGGAGATTTTCTGAATTAGTTCTGTTCTTTGTTTAATTAAAGCCTCTCGTTCTCTATCCTGTAGTACCTTATCCATGGAGGTTTCATGTACTATCTGCGGAATCAAAGGAGGGTTATAATTCGGGGCACTTGGATTTGTCATACTCGGTCCCTCACTATAATATGGTTTCAGGAATGGATTTCTCGTACTTTGGGACCTGGGTTCCTCATTATAAGGTGGTGGTTTCTTCATTAACAAATCCTCCAGATAATCATTGTCTGAATCACCACTGGTCATTAAATGCTTTGTTTTCCCTCCCATGGGCTCTTCTACTGGTATTACAGGGTACAGTCCTTCTACCATCATGTTCTGTCTCCATTCTTTCATTCTTTTCTCTCTGGTCTCTTTCTGTACCTTCGGTTAAAATTTAGCTAACCCTTTGTCAGTTCTGGGTGTGTCTCGCTCAAAAGCCTCTGTTTCCCATTCCTCTAATGCCTCATATTGCGTTAGTCTAGGTCTGGGATGTAAATCATTCATTCGGGTTCTCAGATTGAACAGAATTCTGCCATTAAATGTATCTTCTAAGGAAAATGCTAAAATTCTGTCATCTTTAGTATATTCCACCCAATTCTCTAACCATACACAAGCATGGTAGCCTCTGTCAAACAACATAAATGATGCAGGAGTATTAGGTGGTGGAATGATAACTCCTTCTCTAGTTTTGATGGGCTTATCTTAATTGAAATAATTCTTTACTCTGTCTACAAGAGTCATTTTTTTCTTGCTTCCATACATAATGTTTGGTCTACCTGTTCTCCACTGATCCCTCACAAAACCTTGATATCTTGGACCAGGTTGAGTCTCGGGATGAGTCGGATACCACATATTTTTGCAAGTTACTTTATTTACAAAATCACTTCCAATACAAATGGGTCTTTTATTTTTCTGCAACCAACCAAATATGCGCTTTCAAATTTCCACCAATGAGTGCGCGGCTTTTCTCGTGAGACGAGTTCCCACGCTCCTGTGCTCACCCCTCCTTTACAATGCTATCTCAGCTACACACCCGCTGTCTCGACCAATACCAGCGCGGCACTGAGTGACGTCAGCGCAGCTTCGCAACTGACTCCCTCCTTCACAATGGTAAGGAAAACTTCGATTTCTACCCTTTAAAGTGCAAGTGATCTGTTTAATTTTCAATGCAAAACATTCGCCACTGTACTCGAGTGTCTAGAAAGAAAAGATTTGTTTCACTGCAAGTAAATCCCTTCCGTTTACTTTTCATATACTGCGGATAGATCCCTTCTGCCTATCCTTCACACAAGCATTAGAGAACCTGCTACTCCTTCGACTCATCCACTCTGGGATATATACTAAGCCAAAAGTTTCACCAGCGAACCCCTTTGCTATCAATCAAGCTCAGACGAACCTGCTACTCCTTCCGTGTGACCCTTACTAGGTGATATCACAATAGAAGTTTTGCCAGCGAACTCTTTGCTATCATTTATTCATACATTCGTACAGAAAACCCTAATTAGTGCTTCCAGTTGTGCCCAACCCGCACCAATTTTCCTCGAGCCACTGACCTCACTGCGACGTGGCTTCTATTCTACCACTAGCTATTCTACCCCCGGGGATTCCAGACAAACATGTAACAATCACTAACGAGTTTGGTTAGAACATAAATCAATACATCAGCATATCGGAGAAAATTTTAAAACATTTCATAACATTTCAAAGCAATTTCAAAAAATAAAAAAACACAATTTTACATTTGATCGATCAATACTTTAGCAGCAATAAAATGTTCACAGTTAGCAGCAGTTTACCTACCTACCTACCTACCTACCTACCTACCTACCTACCTTAACTAGTCCCTAACCATGCCTCTGCTACCAGAAAATGACTGATAGAGCGCGCAGGTCACCCGATTAGTAATTTTACCATATGCACACTTGGGCCCATAAATTTCAATTCACCACACTAAATATAATCGGGTAACCTACATTCTACAACCAGTAATCCAATCCATAAACTTCTAACTGTTTCCTATACCCGTGACTTACCAATCCTTGTCACCGGTACCTATGACCACAACGGATCAGGGAGCTAGCTGAAAAGATAAGCAGTCAACAATACCATAATATTTATAACTTTTACACTCATGTAATAACCACAGACTCAGGAAGTTTTGAAAACCTTTATCTAGTTTCCTTCAAGGTTAGAGAGCATGAGGTTCACAGCAAGTAAACTGTCAATAACTAGAATCATGAAGAGAGTATAACCACGTAAAAGGAAAATAACACCAACCATTTAAAAGTCTAAAGGGAAGGTAAGAACAAGGAGCATACTGGAAATTAACGTCTTGGAATCAAACTGGAAATGGTATTTTCTAAAGGACGGGGAAAATAAGGGACATGCTAGAATGTCAGTTCAATCACTGTTAATGAAATGGATAGGAGAAAAGGAACTCAATGTGGAATGACGATAATTGGAATAACCATACAACTAATGGAAAGGTAAAAGTGGAACACACTAATGATTCAGGAATGATCTCTTCAGTTCAGTAAAGGGAGGGTAAAGAGAAGGAACATCTATTTATTCAGAGACAGTACTTTAGTATCCAACCTATAAGGTAGGGGAAAAACGGAACATGCTAATAAAGGCACTTTAACGACTTCAGTATTTTGTCACAAGGGAAAGGGAAAAAAGGAACATATGCGATTACGATTTTAGCAAGATTTCAGGAAAGGTTAAAGAAAAGGATGCAAGTGCGTTCCCCTCCCAGAATTATATTTACCTAGTTCAGTGTGGAGACCAACCCTGGCCACGGGTCAGTTAAGGACAGGAGAAACCCCAAGGGGAACAATTGCCAGTAGGCCAGCAGGTGCAGTATGGAAATTAGGACAGGAAAACCAGATTTGGATCAGGACCGGACCACCAAAGTTGAGACCAGCACCCGCAGTTCAGTTGCAACGCCTGCGCTACTCCCTCTCTGCAGCTATCAGTCAGAACCCCGATTGGGTTATCAAATTCCCCAGCAAAGTGCTTCGCCAGCACTTAAGGTTCCCAAAACCCCGATTGGGTCTGTGAATTAATCTGACAAAGTGCTCCGCAGCACCTCTGTTCCCGATCAGCTATTGAGTGCGTTGGGTCAGTGACAGGTCAGCTATTCGGACAAGTCGGACAGATTCTCTAGCTAAACCTAGGCTAGTTATACTGTTTTTTCGGTCAGTGTACCACCGCCCAAATGTTGCAAATGTAAGGATCCCCAATTTCGATTGGGCAAAAGAAAGGACATGTCATCACACCTCCTAGGATTTGACTTTCTCAAGCCCCTCATTAGAATTTTTAATACCCGCCCACCGAATTTCAGGTTTCCATAATGACTTCAGTTCGTGAAACAATGAACAGTCTATTGACAAATACATTGTAGTCTTTTGACTTCTTCTTAGTAGGGTCAAGCGTGAGTTCCCAGGCACATCTTGGCTGGTGCTTCTGTCTGGCTTGCGTTCAATGACACAGAGTTCATCCTCTGGTTGTGGACTGTCATGCGCAGAAATTATTTTCAAAATGGAGTATTCCCGTCCCTCATGCCAATAGAAACAGTTTTAGAACACAGAAAAAAATGAATGCACTGTATAACATGAATCTATATACTACTCCCATTACTTTATAATAACTATAGCTTTAGTTAGTAATGCAGAACGAACAGCATAGCAAAAGCAGCAATGCAAGCTTCAGGCATGTGAGAACATAAAGCAGCCATCTTAGTTCTACTGCGCAAGTGCAAAGAGTTTCCCACCAGAACTGCGAGTACGTCACGTCACATGGATATGACCGACGCATGCGCAGGAGACATTCCCGCGTAGCAGCAGACATCTTAAGTAGCAAGCGTATTAGGATTAGTAAACACATAAGCAAGCGTCATTGGGACACCCAAAATGTCGGAATAAAGGGAAAATTAATAAGACAAACGGATTGATTAATAAATTAAAGTTATTCGAGGTTCATGATTACAAGCAAGGCACTTTACATGCGAATCCTTGCTCCATCAGCATCATATACCACCAATTGGCTCCAGTATATAAGCACTAGCATTTTTCCATGCTACCCCATATGAATTACCTCCTAGTGTTGCAGTATTTCTTAATGTGTTTGGTCTGATAAGCCAATAATTACCTAGCACCAATCATCCTTATTTTAGTATGCCAGTTTCAGGTATTATGAAAGATTTCTCCGAATACTCAAACATTTGGTTCAGACGTTGAGTTTGTGGTATTAGCCATTCTTTATTGTACCATACAAATTATTTTGTCTTTTTTGTTTTGTCTATTGCTAAATCCTAACAGCAGACTTCATCAGGCCATATCGTGAGTACGTTTCATCTTATCCTCTTGTGCATAATTGTATTAATGTAACATAGCTCTGATCGAAGTAGTCCTACATGGATTATTATAAGTTCTTGTTCACCCAGAAGATCACGTGTGTAGACTAGGTGCAAGCAGTAGTCACGACATAAGTCTTAGGAGGCAAACGGCCCCATTGTGTATACGGTACTTGGCGTACACTGCAGACAAAACACGTGTTGGCAGGAAAAGACAGAAAAATATTTGTATGGTCTAATAAAGAATGGCTGATACCACGACCTCAACATCTGATTTTTTCAGTGCTCGGAGAAAATCTTTGGAATTTTGGAAAAGCTTCAAAAGATCAGTTGGCTCTCCCTCCTATTGACATATGGACATTGGCGTAACTAACTTATATTTATTTTGCTGTACTGTTTAAGTTGTGCGCACTGACTATCCCAGCCACTACCTTGATTGAGTCAGTATCAACTATTACCTCTAGTATCCCAGTGGCAGTATTTTGTCACATGTGCTGGTATGCTAAACACTATCTCCAGTAGATAAGTGCAACATTTTGCCATGGTTATCTTTGTAAGCCACAAATTGCTTTGAGTAAGTCTGAGACATTAACATTTGCAAGCGCAATACCATATCTCGCTCTCTCTCACTCACTCGCACTTACTTTCATTCATTCACTCAAATAATTTTCACTCCCTCTTATTCTTCTCTCAATCATTTTCACTTACTTGTACTCCCTCATTCCCAATCGCTTGCACTCTCTTACTCATTAATTCACTTCAACTCACTTTTACTCTCTCACTTAGTCTCACAGTTTCACTCAATATTTTTCACTCACTCATTTTCACTGACACTCTTCCTACTATTAATCTTTCTCATTCATTTCCGCTCACTTGCACTTACTCCTATTCTCACTCATTCACAATGAGATTCACCGGCACTTGCACATCTTCGTTCCCATTCTTACTTGTATATTCTCTATCACTGACTAACTCACTTGCATTAAATGCATCCACTCCTTCTCATTAGTTCTTTCTCACTCACTTGCACTCACTTTTACTCATGATCATTCACATTCACACTGACTCTCATTCATTCTTTGTCTCTATTTAAGTTGCACTTACTCCCACTCATTTACACTCCCTCGCACATAATCATACTCTTTGTTTTACTCGTTCATTCTCACTTAGCCTTCTCTCTCTAACTCAGTTGCACTTCCCCACTAGCACTGGCCAACTCTGACTAATTCATACTACCACTCACACACGTTCACATAACATTCTCATGTTCTCTATTACAGACACACTCTCACCAACACAATATTAATAAGCGTTTTTATTTACATACCTTGCTACCTGAACACATTCTGTTTGAGTTCCTGGTTCTCAATTTGCCTAAAGCAGCACTTCAAGAAGGTACTTCAGCAGTCACAGGTTCCAAGTTTTGGTCTCTTGCGTCTTCATACCACTTTTTCCTAACTATGGGACGAGTTTTGAAAGGAAGAGTGATAGGTGTGCAACCCTAGGCACGTCACAGTTGGCCTAGGTGTGTCCGGCCACTGAGACCAGGCTGAGTCTTCAACATGAATAATCAACAGAGACCACCTGAAACAAATATTCAGTACATATTCCGATGGTGTTGGAATATACTCAGTGTGTTAAAATACCCCTCACACACCAAAAGGGCCCTTGGTGTCATGCTTCATCATCGGGGTCTTCCCGCCCCCGCTGCGGGACGGGGCAGTGCTGCGACAAGCGGCTACGCCGGAGCACCTTTTTATTGTGAGTACTATGTGAGTGATGAAGGAGTGAGTGTCAGTGGGGTCAGGAGTGATAAACAGTGAAATTAAAAGATACCTGGCCAGGTGTTTAGAAAAAATTATTTAATAGGCACTGGCTGGTATCGTTAAAAGGGGTGAGGCGGAGGGCAAGAACGGGTTACTAGTCTTGCTCTCCTGTGTGGGTCAACATGTTTCGGGGCGTCATGCCCCTTCGTCAGGACCGGGTATATAGATCCCCCTGTCACTCACTAATGCGCTCCCACAGATAGAGAGTGTTATGTTTAATCAATGTGTATAAATAAACTTAATAGATATACATGAAAAAAGCTCGGTCAGTAATACTGATGATATAAGCTTTTTGAATGAGGAGACAGTGCCCCATGAGCCAAGCTGGGCGAAGGGTACAAAGGGTCCAGTCAACCCCCACACCTCAGTGCTTCCTCCTTCGTCAGTGGCTTCCGTGGACATGACACCAAGGGCCCTTTTGGTGTGTGAGGGGTATTTTAACACACTGAGTATATTCCAACACCATCGGAATATGTACTGAATATTTGTTTCAGGTGGTCTCTGTTGATTATTCATGCTTTCATAAGAGGAGGACTAGCCCACCGCGGTGCCGTGTTGCACCACCTCTTCACTCCCTTTTTTGATATTCCTGAGTCTTCAACATTCCTGTTAAGTCTCTATGATAGCTGATGCAGGTGCCTTCTTGCACCTGTGCAAGCAATTGGACATCAGGCTTCTGCCCAACCAGAAGGTCAGCATTTGTTTTTTATTACATCAATGGTTCAGAAAACAAGCAGGGTGATCCCCTGACAGCCATTAAGGCAAGACCGCCATTGCCTAGGAACTCTATTGTTACACCATGTATTTACCTTTTCCTCCATATAACCTTTTTTCTGTCTCATTATTTTTAGTGTTTTTTGCCAGAACATCTTTTAATTTAAGAGCAGCTATTTTTCTTTCTCCTTGAAGATAAAATGGGCTCCTTAGGTTTTGCTGGCACTGTGAAGACAAGATTTCAGGTGAGGATGGGTACTTTGTCTCTGGCTAGTAAGGCCTCTAGTGCTTAAAAAAACTCTTTACTAAAATGCAGCCCGTTCTGCCCCTTAAAAATGAGTATGGTTTGCAGCTAGTAGAGGCCGTTCAGTGCTCCATTCATTCTTGTTGAGTGGAGCTAGCACTGTTCCAACTCCCTAGTCGGAGCCATGCATTTTTACAATGAAGGGCCGAACATCAGCAAGGCACCTTCAGTGCAGGTGTACTGAAAGGGGGCACCCATGGTCATGGTTTTCTTTTGGTTTTCTGTTGACACTCAAGAAGGCTAACAACGTTTGATTTAGTCTAAAATATGGAGATACAGAATAATGGGTAAGATATTTGTGTGCTCATACTAGCTCACCTGCTCAGTATGTCTAATTAATTTAGAGAAATACTCAGATCACCGCCCTGCCCTTTTATTACATGACCGCTTCTGGCTTCCTTCTTTCTAGAGGTATTGTGGGCAAGACTCAAAGGTGAAATGGCTGCATTATCAGAATCCTATTTAGTCACCTTTTGGTAGCTGCTTGGAGAACACAAATGGAGTATCTAACAGTAGGTGGATATTTTGTATATGTGTTGCAGTATTGAATAAAGCTGAGGAACATTTAGATCCAAGGAAGGTGACCTAGATGTTCTTGTAAGGTCTAGGTTCCTTAGTTGTAGGAAATTAATTGTTTTTCTTCACTCTGTTGCAAACCGTTCAGTGTTTTTGGCTAGATAATTCTTTTTAGAAAGTTTTCTGGTTTAATTTTGTTACAGAGAAGCACAACAATTAAGAGTATGGCTTGGCTTATATCATTATGTGAATGTAAAACATTAATTTAACCCCTTCGACGCTGATGACGAGCTGGGCTCGTCATGAGGTAGCCTCCTGCTACGCTGATGACGAGCCCAGCTCGTCACGTAACATGCGCTTTTCAATATCTCAGCGTGCGAGCGGAATTCCGCCCGCACGCATGCGGTTAATGGAATGTCAAGAGTGTTTATTCCACGAAGAGAAGCCATGATGTTTGGAAAAAAATGTCTGTTTATTAAATACATGAATAAATCATAAAGCTTTGTTTACCTGATGAGCTATTTTTGGAACAAGAATGAAAAAAGACAGACTTAAGGAGTAAGCTGAGAACGGTTGCATGTGTAATAGGAGTGTAACTCATAAATGTAACCTTTCCCCCTTTACAGCCAGTGCATATGCATACATCTTAAATCAAACACAGAGAAGTTCTACTGTCTTTGCTTAGCAACTCGGAAGTTGTTTGCTCTTGCCAAGGAAGAGTGTATTGAAGAAAATCCAGACAGCTTGATGAATCAGGAGGTGCTAACGCCTGGACGATTGTATCTTATGTTTTTAAAGGTAATACAGTAATTTAATGAAACCTTATGACTTTAAAGAATTCAGTCTTTTAAGATGGCATTCAGATTTTCCAAGTTACCTGCAACAACCAGGTGATGAAGATTTGCCATCTACTGAACGTCCTTACATGTCAACCCCCTTCAGGCTTCAATACAAGATGTTATTTGTTTATATTATTATGTATTTCTACCAACTTATAACATTTTAATTAACAATATTGTACATCAGCTTATACTTCCATATCAGTAAGCCAACCGATGGATTTGAATTTGTAGCTGGCATAATTTTTGCAGAAAGTTAGCTAGCTTGATGGTGATAGTGAGAAGCAGGGATTTTTCGCCATATTGGCTAGTACCCTAGTGGCAATGTTTAAGAATGTGTAAAGGGGAATAAAGGTTTGTTGTGGAAACCTCACTAAAAGACTATTGTAACAGTATAGTTTACTGCTAATGAGTAAACCAGTGCTCTCGCTGTGTGGAAAGGGATATAAACACAGACTCTGTCTATACTTTGGATTTGATATCTTGGCTTTGTTGATTCCAGCACATGAAGGTGTTGAAAAGAATGCCTAATTTCCTTGAAGATGTGGTAGATGTCAGCTTGAGAGACGGAAAGTGCAAATGAGAGGGAGTTCTGCAAGACAAAGACTAGTTCAGCATGAGGGACTGTGTGGCCATCCAGTGATGAATGAGAGCAAGGCAGTCGGATATAAGGAATTGCAGATCGTATGATAAAGTTGGGATGGAGATGAATATTTGAGTGTCCCAAAAGAGGGATAATGTCGCCAGGAGAAGTGATGTAAAGCCAGCAAAGGAGATGACTGACTACACTGATTTGAAGCCACCAAACAAGTAGGTGATTTGACAGATTGTCATATAACAGAGAATGATCAGTCTGAGAGATGGGAGGAAAACCAGTTGAGCCTGCATTGCCAACGGACCTTAGTGAATAAAGTAAGGTTGCCGGCTGTGTCAAAAGTTGCAGATGGAAAAAAAAGCTAGAGGATGGATACTATGCTTGGGACCAAATGATGATGACTATTTGTATATGGTTTAACTGAAAAATTGATTTTCTTACATGTGTATATTGTTTTAATTTATACAAAATTTATTTTAGGTTTGTGTATATCAATTCATTTTTTAACTTAATTAGGAGCCACCTAATTCCACTTTGGGTCTCCTATTTTTTAATTGTGTTTTTGATGTATAAAATATCTTTGAATAGAAATATATACTTTTTTAATAACTTGTGATTTAGTCAGTGCATTGAGGTGTCAATATATGTACTATTGAACTGGTTACCTGAGCACGCTCAGGACATTTGTTGCCTAGGAAATTTTTCTTAAAATTGTATTAGCCCTGTCCTAGGAACATTATCCGAATTCAGGGGGTCCTTGTTTTACTATATAAAAAAAGGAAAACCAGTTGAGCACAGAGCCTGCATTGCCAACGGACCTTAGTAAATAAAGTAAGGTTACCGGCTGTGTCAAAAGTTGCAGATGGAAAAAAAGCTAGAGGATGGATACTATGCTTGGGACCATAGAACTTTAGGAGGCAGGGACTAAATCATCCTACCACCTTAAAACCCATATGCCCGGGACCAACTACCTGTAGTGTCTCATTTGCCCTACTGTTCACTCACAGAGGAGCAAGTGATTAGACACCCCAGAACACAACACTTCTGACCCTCACAGGAATCGCAATAACAGGACACACCCTTTCCCCTCATACCCATACTAGTCCACAATAAGACCTGACAGAGACACAGTTAAAGTTTTAAATGTTTATTTTCACTATAGTGCTCTAGCTATAGTTCTACAATAAGTAAGAAAAGGCCTAACACAAATATGGTCAGCATAGTAAGTAGTCCAAAAATCACAAAAGTAGCTGTCATTATATAAGACTGGGTAGCCTAACTCCCCTCCCCTCCCCTTCTACAGAAGCAAAGTGATTATATATCAGAAGATCTCTGGGTGTTGGCAGGAGACCCCATACCTTAGCATGCACAGATGAAAGTTCTCATCCCCGATGCTGTCACAATCGCTTCCCTGGAAAAATCCCTCTCCAAGTGTGTTGTTACCTTTCTGTACAGACCTATATGACAAAAGTCTGTGTTTCCAAACAACAGCTGCATTTGTGTGTTTTGTCTAGGTGCTAGGGCCTGACCAGAGCAAAATAACAAGGGACATTGTGGTTTGACCTTGTCAGGGTTTTCAGACTAAATCTCAAGAAGAACAGAACGCGCAAACAGCAGGCTCTCTATGAAAGTACAGTGTGGCACAAAGCAAAATAAGTTTGTATAGGAACGTGCACAAAGCATTCTCATGCTAACATCGGGAAAACGACAATGGGCCTGCATGGGACACATGACAGATACAGTCAGGCTCATTGGTAAATCTTAATCTCAACCCTAGGGAGCCGTGGCTGCGAGCAGCAAGGTTTAGACAGAGGAACTCAGTGTAAAGCATTTAACAGTACCACACAATAAAATAAGTAAGCCACACAACATGTAAGAAACAGGACACTAATGTATAACAATAGATTATATTTTTATAGACTTGATGAGCAAAGTCCAATGGAGGGTTCCGGAGATACCAATTTTTAAAGGTGTTATCACTTTTAATGCAACCGCAAACCAGCATTGATTCACAAAAAGATTGTAAACTTTTTCAAAGTTTGCGAATGTTCGTTTGATTACTCCGACCCTGTTTAGGTAACCAAATCCGACAGGATGGTGGTCTTGGGGGCCAGTGGGATAGATTTGGACAGTTACATGGTCACTAGAGTTTTCCAGTCCAGTTATACACTTTACTGAATGACTGCGATATTCTCTAATGGAGTGGTCCTGATGCTGGGGATACAGCATGATAAGATGCTTGAAGATGCTCCAGTTGCTGTGCAGTCGAAAGGGTGCCTTTATGGTGATTCCCAGGACCACGAAGTTCTCTTCAAGACAGTAGCGAGCCAGCTGCGGCTGAGCCACAGGTCTCCATGCACAACAGTTGAAGTGAAATCATTTTGTGGGGTCTAGTGTCCCTCTGGGCGACCAATGTGGACTTTGATGGTACTACTAGGTCCGGTTGACTCTGTTGCAACTTTTGGCCATTGAGGATCAGTTGGTCTCTTGGGGCACTCAGCGGCAGCTAACTTCAATTCTTCTCTGTTGCTACTGACTTGTTGGTTTGGGCTTTTCAGCTCTTTTGTCCTTCGAGCTAGTTCCAGGAGATCAGCAGACTGATTCTTCAAGACACTTCTTTGGTCTAGGGGTCAATTTTTCCCAGAGCTAGGAGCCACAGGCACAGTCCAAACTTTGCTAGCTCAAAGTGCAGCAGGTGTAGTCCAACAGACAGTGCAGCCTCTTTTCGCTGTTCCTGGGCAGGTCTTCTTTGATCTTCTTTCCTAATCCAGCATGATCTAAGAGTCCAGGGTGCCAATGGTTCCCTATTTATCCCATTAAAGTGCCCAACTGGACCACGCGGTCACTAGTCAATGAGCTGCCAGGTCCCCTTCCTCTTGGTGGCTACTTGACGGCGATGTGTGGCATCTGGCAATACTAGAGACACCATTTTGGCCACTCTCTAGAAGTTGGGACTGTTCCTTGGATGTTAGCTTAGTGGCCCTCCCTAGAGGTTTGGCAACCTGGGGGGGCTACAAGCCCACAGGAAACTGGATTGGGACAAGTTGTCTCTGTGTGGACCTGTCTACAGGAACAAAAGGCAGCCCCTTAGGAGAGTTATCACCGCTGGCCAATCGGAGGCCGGCTTCTCTTTGAATCTCGCCTTTTGGGCTAACTCCCTTAGAGGCTTCCTGCGAGGGAGAGGCAACACCTCACTCTGCAGCAAGCTGTGCATGATACTAAGCCTGGTAGTCTGTCACACGACTCTTTAGGCAGGCAGAAAGCGGTCTGTGAGTGGTAGCCTGTGTCAGGCTACTAGACCACTGGGGCACAGAGTGGCAACTTTCGAAAAGTTGACCCACTTTAATAGTGACATTAAATTCGACCTGTGTATCAGGTTAGATTTAATGCCACAATTACTTAGTTAGGTAGTTCCATTCAGAAGTTAACCATGCTGGGGTGCGAGCCTGTAGCCATGTATTATCCAGTAGGGCTACTAACTTTTCCACAGAAAAACTACAATTTGAGGAGTTTGGCTGCAGAGACATTTATAAACATACATGTCCACTTAATAATATACAGCTCCCTGCCTTAGGGCTCCTAGGCCTTCCATATCGGAGACTTGCATATATTGTTTAGGCAAAGGTGGCTTTGCCATTAATGATAAGTCGAACTGGAAGTGTGACAATTGCCCATTCAGTCTGCAGTGGCAGGCTGGGAGCAATTTTGTACTTTGTGTCACACACCGGGTGGTACCATCAGTTCTGCAGTCCTGGGTGGAAACTCTGCCTTTTATGTCCTTGGACCCTGGCTACCATATACTGGGACTTATAAGGAAGTCAGTACTTGCCAATTGGGGTTAGCCAATTTGACATACACTTTGTAATGGGTAAGAACACTGGCACTGTGGTCTGGTTAGCAGGCCTCTGTGTACTCTGAGTCGAAGAATTATCCGTTAGTAGTCCAAATGGGGGCAAAAAAGCCTGTTTCCTTACACAGAGTAGACCGGTTTTAGTGTTGCAGTGAAGTTTAATCGAAGTAAAGTTTATGCTTTATAAGGAAGGTTATGGTAATTTTGTTGAAAGTTAGTACAGTGTAAGGCCGCAGGCATGTGCAAGGGTAGAGTATCTATTGACACCAACTGGTGACCCCTCTATGCTAGGCCTACTTTTATTTAGTTTGAACTTGTATTCATTTTTTAATTAACTAAATCAAGTACTCTCATAGTTGTATAAGGGGTTGGCGTCATCTATCATTTTGGGTACTTTGTATAGTAAACATACTTTATTATTCTCCAGAGAAATTGATGTAGATAGGGTGTGTTGTTATGGTCCACTTAAGATCTGGTGATCCTGCTTCTAGTCCTGTTCAATAAGGGTATATGTCTAAATAATACATTCTTTGGCATTTATTTCTGTTGAGATTTTGAGGAGTGAACAATCAATGAGGTGTGCACTGATCATGCTGTGTTGTTTGTTTGAAAACATGTATTAGTGTTGAGTTTCTATGGGGATGTGATGTGCCCTGATGTTAAAGGTTAGTTGTTGAGGGATTTTGCTGATTTAGCACTGCCTTGATCTAAAATGGCCATGCAGAGTATCCGTTCATGGACAGGAAATGAGAATGTGTGGATTTTTTAAATCACTTTGGCAATAGCCAGGTCTTTACCTTCCTTCTTAGCCTTAAGTGATTCTCAGTGGCTATAATCTTTGCAGGTACGAAATTTGAAGGTTTTGACGCTTGCATGGAGAAAGTTGTGCCACCAATGCTTTTTATCCTAAAAGCAGGAATTAAGCACAATACCAGTGTGTGGTGTAAGTTCCCATGTTGGGGGTACTTTAGGATTTATTTGGGTCGAATGATTTTGGCTCTTTACCATTAATATTTCTGTGAGTGTTGCACACAAAGTTTGAAAGAGGTTCTTTTTGCTGTTAGAAGCCGTACCGGCGATATGTGGGTTTGTTGATTTAAATTTAGAAGTAGATTTGCTGCTGAGGTTTGGATTATTTTCAGCCTTCAGATTGTTGAGCGCGGGTTCTGTGGTGTAGTTGGTTAGGATAGTCCGGTTTGGAGAGGATAAGTGTTGATGTTGCTTGTATCTTTTGAGGAGTTTAAAAAGTTGGACAGAAGTGTCTAAGGGCCAGATGTAGGTCGGTCGGTAACGGCCGAAAATCGGTATTTTCGGCCGTTACCGACCGGTATTGCAGAAATGACATGTAGGGGCATGTGTTACTGAATCGGTAAATATACCGATCGGTAAATTTACCGATCGGTATTTTTACCGATTCGGTAAATTTGAGATGTAGGTGGGACTCTTCAGAGTCCCACAAGCCTTACAGAATCGGTATTTTACCATCAAATAAATTTGATGGTAAAATACCGATTCCGGTGTGCATGCACATGTGTGCATGCACACCTATGCCATATGACAGGCAGACCTGCCCTTAGGGCAGGTATGCCTGCCACATGGCACCCGAGCCTCTTTTGGGGGTGTCAAAGTGACACCCCCTGCACCCTTGTGAAATTCGGTATTTACCGATTCGGTAAATACCGAATCGGTAATGCCCATTCATTCCTATGGGCTTCAAAGCCCATAGGAATGAATGG
Organism: Lissotriton helveticus; assembly: GCF_964261635.1. NCBI lineage: Eukaryota > Metazoa > Chordata > Amphibia > Caudata > Salamandridae > Lissotriton > Lissotriton helveticus. The sequence goes on along the minus strand of NC_136067.1, from coordinate 1,296,837,184 downwards.
GCATTACCGGTCGGTATTTACCGAATCGGTAAATACAGATTTTTACCGATTCGGTAAAAAAAACATCTGGATTGTCCTACATGTCCCCCCTTCATATTTACCGATTCTTAATTACCGAATCGGTAAAATGCGGTAATTAAGATTCGGTAAATACATCCTACCTACATCTGGCCCTAAGTGTTTTCATTGCGGTAGTTTGGGACAGCCTGGGATCTTGATTATGGATGGATAGTGTGTAGTCAGAAGATTTTGAGATTTATACTAAATATTTTTTTTTACTAGCTAGCTGATGTGGCCTGGGTCATCTACTTTCGAAACAACCATCTGGTCATGTTTTTCTTATTTTCTTTTGGCATGGGTACCAAGTCTTCCTGGGTCTTTAAACAGATAGCACCAATACAGTGGCCTGCGTGGGCTCGGATTGTTGAGACTGCTCCAAGCTTGTTTTATGGGTTTTCTCTAAGCTGGTAAGTTGAATAGTCCCTTGCACTGAAGTGAGAGGTATCGCTCCTGCAGGTGCCAAATTCTTCGATTAAAGGGCATTAATTTCTCAGGTGCTGGATGATGCATCATTTCACACCATGTGGAAAGGTACTGGGGACTAGCAACTCCGAAAAAAAAGAGGTATCAGTCAAATTGTGGCTGATAAGGTCTTTAATAGATTTCTTAGGGTCGTTGACAATTCTTCACCTAAATCCCCTCTTTATATTCCTGCTATTACCTGTATGTTTGATCTGCAAGTAGAGCATACCTCTTTCAAGGATCCTGTCTTTTTATTCGACTGATTGTTTCCCTAATCCTCTGTTGAAGATTCCCTGAGGCAGTGTCATTGTGGGTATTGGCACAGTGTTAATGCATTCCTGGTCATGGTGCAAAGGTGATACTAACCCTCGTACATGTGTGGTTCCTGTCCTAATGTTATCTAAACTTCCTGCTTATCTCCTTAACCTGTACATTTACTAAAAAAGCCCCAGAGTTGGTGGAAGGATATGGGAACTTCAAGCTTCATATGTCCTAATTTCTCCTAAAAAGCTCTGGGTTGTGGTATCATGGCCATATAAATATGTTGGTGAATGTTACTAAGAGAACGTCCTCGCACACTCTGACGCAAAACTGTATGGTTTAGTCTGCCTAAGCTCTAGAACCAACCATATGCTAATCTGATGGCTGATTCGGTAAAGCCGCAGTGGCCTAGACTCGGTGAGGTATGTGTGCTGCATTAAGAATATATTTGAGATGTTAGAAAATACTTGGTGCAGAACTCCTGCCAATCCCCAAACCCCCCATCCCTGCCCAATCCTTTCCCAAGACCCACCCCAATTACTCCAGATTTTCTTAGGCAGAGGCTGGCCACTTATGACTACTTCCTTTAACAATGTCTATGTGCCGCCCCGCACATTCATCTGCACCGCTAATGGTTCCTGAGAACTCCCCATCACTTCCTAGCCTGCTTTTTTTCTGCTATTGGTTGACATTCTGTGGGATGTCATATTGGCTACTATCTATCCTAGTCACTGTGGCATATAAAAAGTTTAGGAGTGCAACCTACCAGGGGTGGACTGAAGTAAGTTTCACCAAAAAGCTAGAACTGCTTTGGGAAATCTAGTGTGATGCATAGTGTTTCTGGATCCACTCTGTTATCTTATGTTAAATTATGCACACATACTCAGGAAGCACCCACACCAGGCATGTAGGACGGCGCGTCCTTGCACTTTAAAGGTGGCTGTACCATCTTCTCTGTTCCACCTTGTTGTAATGAAAGTCTGGTATCCGAGGTGTAAATTATAGAAGGTGATTTATTGGCCTCATTTGCAGATAAGTATATTCATGGAATAATGTTCTTTTAGTCCTTAGGATAGCCCCACCAGGAGCTGCTCTGCTGCTCAGTCCATACTCCCAACTGACACTCCTCACCTCACAGGCACCCAAACATTCCAATGCATCACCACCACTCCAACATTCCACACAGCTCATTCACATTGGCTGATCAGCAAGGGCTAAAGCACAAGGGAAAATGCATAGATAAGTAAAATATAACACATCCCCCGGCCTTATAAAACACAGAAAAATATACCAATGCTTGATGGAATAAAGCATTTACCAGAAGGAACATGAATTATAAAATTACACTTATTGTAACACACCTCCCCTTTATAGAACACAAAAAATATATGAATGCAAGAAGAAATAACACATTTACACGAGGGAGTGTGCATAGTGAAAATACACCCAAAGTAACACACCTCCCTTCTATTATAGAACACATAAAAATATAGCAGGTGCAAGCTGGTCACAAAGCATTTACTTTAAAATCACAAGTTGCTGAACAAAAAGACTGAGGGAGAACCCAATCAGTTCCACATCACCATACAACATGAAAAAACAATGTTGCTCCTTTTGCCACCACCAACCACATCAGCTGGCCAGACAAGCAAAACAGGTGGCATAATACGGCACGGCACACCAACCAACAGTAGCAAACAGCCATACAATCCCTCTCGCCTAGTCAAATACTCAATCACAGAAAACTCGTCCTCATACACAAGTCATGGATCAGTCACACTCCACACAATCATCCCCAATCAAGGGCATCTAGTGTAAAACGTAGAAACGGGTGACTTCCACCCCAAACCGTCATCCCTCATGTAAGGGAATCTAGTATAAAGTAGGGCAATGGATGATTTCAACATCATGCAGTCATCCGTCATGTAAGGGCATGTACTGTAAAATGTAGTAATGGGTGACTTCCACCCATACAGTCATCCTTAATGTAAAGGCATGCAGTGTAAAATGTAGATATGTGGCAATACAACATGAGAGTAAAATAAGTGTCAGTCACTTAATAAAAACTTTATTTGGTTTGTTACAACCATAAAAGTGTACACTTTACATTTTATAAACCTTTTTAAAAGCACAAGACATAATACATTATTAAAAACAAAAGCAGCTCATGGACATTGCACAAAGATAACTCAATTCCTTTAGATACTAAACCGATTTCTTCCTAAAAATTGTTAAAATCACAATGGTTTCAGCATATATTTACAATCCTTCCAAAATACATACTTTACTATTCACCCTTACAAGAACACTATCATTTTATACTAAGTGAACTGCTGCACCTGTTACTCTTATCGACTGGAGAAACACCCTAATTTTGCTCATAAATTTCCCCAAAGCACAGGCTACATCTAACTTTGTCATTTCCACTAGCAAATTAGCAGCTTGCATCCTATTCCTAATTCTATATTTTTTTAATATCGGACATAGAATCTCTTTTCGTATATCTAAAACCGACCTACAATCTAATAAAATATGTACGATATCGCAGGGGGTACCTAACATACGAGTACATTTACCATCGCTATTTATCATGATATTTTAACCCTATTATTTACATAGCAAGGGTTTATTCCCATTCTCACTTTTAATACCTCACGTCTTAGACGGTAGTTCGGTAACCTGTCTAAATAGGGATACTGTTGTACTTCTGATTCCCACATCTGGGTCATATGGGCAACCGATGTTTTCCTCGAGAGATACTCTCGGTAACCTATACGGGACATGTCGGCTCCCAGAGACCTTAGTTCTTTTTTACCTATTATTGCATGTCCTAGCTGCGGGCATAACTTTAAACCCAGCATTACATACACTTCTCTTAAAGAGGCTCTTGGTTCTTTTGCTCAGGGCAGCTCACTAATGGCAATTTCACCTCTACACCACTGGGAGATTTTTTGAATCTCCCCTGACCCTAGACGCTGCCAAAAACGTGTTAGGGCCATACTGGCGGTTACTGCCCAAGAGGTGAATTCCAGCTCTATTCTAGCTGCTTGCACCATCGATTATTTTGGCAACGAGAACAAGCTTTTCAGTATATTTCCCTCCTCTGTATTCCAACATTCTTTCCCACTTAGAATAAGTACCTCTGCCCCATAAAGAAATTGTGCAGGAACCATTGCTAAGTAGGCCTTTATTAACGGCCCATCTGACATTTCGCCATAAACGCTGTTGAATCTTTAGACCCTTCACAGTATCCGTTGCTTCCAGGTGGGTAGACCATTTCAGATTGCTCGTAAACCATATTCCCAGGTATCTATATTCTGTTACCCTCTCTAATAGGACTGTACCTAGACACCAAGGGAACCTGGTCTTCATGTTCACTACTAGTTTTTTATTTAAGCAGTATTTATTAAACGTGTTTAATTTCCTCTGGAGACCTATCTCTGTTTGGTCCATAATCACCAGGTCATCCGCATATAGCCGGCAGGATATGTGGTTACCTCCTAATTTTGGGCTAACCCTTCTGACCTCTCCTAGTTTCAGTGGTAGGTCGGCTATAAACAGAGAAAAGCAAGGGGGCTAGTACGCACCCCTGCCTCAGGCCATTTCCTATCTGGATCCTTCCAGACAATCCTCCCTCCTCATCCAGGATTACCTGGGCCCAATTATCTGAATGTAAGGCCTGTATAAAGGCTAGCAAGTCATCATGTATTTTGTAACCTACCAAGGTTGACCACAACTGCTCCCTACCCACAAGGTCAAATGCCGCGCGGAAGTCCACAAAGCAGCAAAATAGATTACCCCTCTGCTCTATCGACTTCCGCGCGACCGCCCAGAGAGCGAAACAGTGGTCCACCGTTGAGAGCCCTTCTTTAAATCCCCTCTGTTCTGGGGTTACTATCAAATTATCTTCTGCCCAATCTGTCAGTATTCCTAGGATTACTTTAGAGAATATTTTTTCCCCAATATCCAGGAGATTTATTAGGCGATAATTTTTAGGGGAGTTTACATCGCCTTTTTTATGTATCGGTCTTATAATAGCCCCTTTCCAACTATCTGGCATAATTCCTGTATTTAAAATTCTCAAAAACATCTTTGCGAGGAATTTTGCCCACCACTCTGGATTAGTTGTTATCATGCCTTCAGGTAGATTATCTGGGCCAGCCCCACGTGTTAAATTTAATCCTGCTATTTTGGTCTTAATATGGCCTAGGGAGCACTGCCCTCTTACTACTTCCCTGACTCTTGGCCAGCTGGTTGATGGTATTTCCCCCCTCCTTGGCCATTTGCCATACATTTCCTCCAGGTAGGTTTCCCACTTATCCTCTGGAACTGAGCATTGCATAGTCCCTGCCCCTTTCCCCGTACATTCCTGTATCATTTTCCAAAAGCCTTTGACATTTTTTTCTTCTATTGCCTCAAGTAAGTTCTTCCAGCATTTTTCTTTAAAGGATTTTTTTTCTCTAATAGTTGCCTTATAATTTATCCCCCGCTTCTTAAGATCTAGAGATGTTGCATCGTTGTTTCTACGGCTAAGGCATCTTTCGAGTTGCCTAATAGCGGCCTTTACTTTCCGGCACTCTTCGTCAAACCATGGTTTATTATTCGGATTTAATTTAGTTTTACTTGCTGAACCCTGGTTTCCCCGTTTGATTTTTATCCTCAGGCATTCTACATGTTGCCTTATTATATCCTCATACCAGGATATATCCTGCCCTGATGGTAGATTTTCTAAATCAACTATTATCTGGAATGCACTCAATTTCTTTATATATTCTTCGCTAATCCGGGTCATGAGACGCTTTGGGTATTCAATATCGACTTGTAACACTTTCTGTCTCGGCGGGACCCTGTTAACCTGCAATTCCATCCGTAATGGGAAGTGAACACTGCCCTCTACCATGAGTATTTCAAAGTGTTGTATTAAGTGGAAGCACCATGCCTGTGTAAAAATATAGTCTATAGGGCACATTTGCTGTCCTATTTTAAAGGTCCACCTAGCGGGCCGATCCGTTTCTTTCCTACAATTTACACAGACCAACCCCATTGCTCCTAGCAGCTGGCCGAGCTCCACGTCTTGTTTTGAAATGTCACTACTGGTGAACATTGCAAACTCTATATTGTACGCTCTTATCAGGTCGCTATGCCAGGCGTCAGTTTTTTGGGGATTTAGTATATGGTTAAAATCACCCAATATTAGGAGCACATCTCTTGGGTAGGTTTCATATAAATCCTCTAAATCTTTTTTTAGGTGTTCCAACTCCGCTTTATACTAATTTTTCCCCCTTTCTGTATATATACATTAATAATGCATAGGCCTCCCTCGCCTACACTGTTATTTAGTGTCCGCACTCTGCTACCTAAAGCCCAGTTACACTTTAAAACAAGAAGATGTATATCACTCACTATCCATGTGGAGACCAACGTCATCTGTCCACCTGATGCCCTACCTACTTAGTTCTTTCTTGCAGGTTTTACATGGTGAGTAAAACCTTTAAGTGACTGGTGTTTCGTCGCACAGCCAGGTCTCCTGTAAGCATAGAATATCGGTTTCCCCAGGATATTTTTAAAGACTTCCTGAAACCGTATTCTTTTGTACGCATTGACATTCCAGGATAGGAAGGATAGGCTGCGCAACGACCCATGTTCCTAATCAATGTTACTCAGGTTCCCCTCTTCTTCACAGTCCATATAAGCTAGTTCTCTATACCTATTTCCAACCAGGACATCTTCATCCCCCCACTGTAGCTTTTTAGGGATTATGGTGATTTCCAGGGCTTCCTTATTACCCCGTCCCGCGGTGATCAATTATATTTGCCGTTCTCCCAGCCCCGCATGGTTTCTAAGGAATTGTTTCCCTTGAATATCCATTGTCACATCCTCTCTCTTTAGTAATCTAATTCCTTCCCTTAGCATCTCAGCTTCAGCTTCTTCCATTGCGACTTTTATTAGTGTTTAGTGGAGAAGGACCTTTGTTATTTCTTCCCCTTTGGTATTAATCAAAAATCCCACTTCTTTTAAATCATCCGTACTAACATATTTTAGGCTGGGACATTTTGCAAATGACAAGAGAAGCTGTGAACGATTTAGAGGCTTTAATTTCGTAGCCCTTTCTACCCCCCCCCCCTTTCCCTGTCCAATAGCTTCTACAAATAGCCAGGTATCCACAGTTCTGTTTGTCTGTAGACTTTTTAGACTATCATCCATCCTTTCATCCCTTCTGTCCATATTAACTTCTACTCTACCCCTATTCCTACTCCTACAGTCTTTCCCCGGGGTTAGGTTACTAGGCCCTGCCCCTATAGATGTCTCTGTCCCCTATTCGGATGCAACCTGCTCCTTTTCCCCTGGGTACTTCCTCAAGGGGACTTTCACACTCTTTATCAGGTTTTTTCCTGATTCCCACCCACTTTGTTCTTCAGTTCTATGGGAACTTGCTCCTATGTCCGCAAAGGTTAGCTTTCTTGTTTCTAGCAACCCTACCTTGTCTTTGGGCCTTGGCTCGGGGTTTACCTCCTTCCCATTCTCCTGTTGTTTTGCTACCTGACTTGTGCATGAGGCCCCTTTCCCCTTCCTCCTCCTCGGGAAACAGGTCCTTTCGCCATACCTTTTTATAATCATGGGGCAACGGGAAATATATACTGTTGGATCATCCTCTTTGGGTCTGCTCACCCTTGTCACTTCTTCCACCTCGTCTGCATTAATCACTACCGGTCTTACTAAGGAAGACATTTGCCCTTTAATCTGTGTCAGCTCCCCAATTATGTTCTTAAACTGGTTACTTTGTGTTTTTAGATTTCATTATTTAAAACTGACACCTCTAGTATGGCCTGCAAGGTGTTCTGGAGCATCAACATAACCTTGAGCATTGATAAACTCGAAGAGCCTGTCACCTCCAGACTATGCAGGCCTGATATATCAGTATGGACAATGTTGATATTTACAAGTCTTTCTTTCACATTGGGCTAGGTTCGACAGAGTTTTCCTCCCGCTTGGGTTTACTCTGGTTTTCACTATGAATTTCACTTTCTTCTTCCTCCACCTCTACTTCTATGTCCTGAATAATTAAAGATTGAAATAACGAGGGGAGGAGGACGAGCGTGGTTCCGTTGGGATCTCGGCGATATCAAAGTTTGTCTGATTCAGGGTTTCTGCGTTTATTACTCGGTCCTCTGTGATTTGTGGTGGCTCCACCACAATCATCCCCCTTTCAGGTGTCTCTTTCCCTTTAAAGTGCTTGCCCAAAAGGTCTTTAATAGATTTTGAGACTGCCGATCCGCCTTTTGCGCTTGCTGTCTTAGAGGTCAACAGCACCTTCAGTTGGATTGTACATGAGAGCAGGGTAGACCCCATCCCAGGAGTTTTGTTTCCAGCAGGTGTTGCCATAACACTTATTACATCACTCAAATCTTTAGGTAATTCCATTAGTTCTTCCGCTCCTTGGATTCTATTTCCTGATTTCTTGGAATTCTTCGGGGCTTTGCGTGGTTTATTTTTCCCCAGGGCCATTTCTTTTTTGATCCCCTTAACGCCTAGTTTCCAGAGTAGCCAAGATTGCAGGAGGATTTCTCCTTCACTTTCTTTTGGTTTCCCACAGTTCCTAGGAGCGTTACAATCCCCTATGTCAAATACACTACATACAATTGTTAGGGAGGGAGAAATCTACCTTTTCACTTACCTCTGTTCTGTGGGCCTGCGCTTTCCTCCCCCACTTCACCCTTAGGAACTCATTTCTCTAGGCACCAAACTGTCTCTGGGCTTGGACCAGCTGTTAGAAGATTACCACCTTTGTCTTACTGTTGCTTTTGTGTTTCCTCGCTATCTTCAAGGGTATGATTAACCCCTCACCGCTTCAGCCTCCTTAGTGGGAATGCCCAGTGCTTGCTCGCGCCGATTTTCTGCTGTTTTTCAGCTAAGGGGGACTCTAACCCCGCACAGCCACTGCAGTCCACTACGGGCTGACTCACAGAATAGAGCCCCCACCTCCCGTGCTGCCCGCTAGGCTCGCGGTCCACTGCAGCGCGTTCGCTGGTCTAATCTCGGTCTCCTCGGGTCTCTGGTCGAAGGCCACAAATCACCAATTTTTTCTACTGCCCGCTCAAAGCAGTAGGATGAGGACGGATGCAGCCGTTACCGCAGCGCCGCAATGCCGGCAGCACCGAAACTACCGCCAGAAGACAAGAGGCGAAGTGGGAGGTAGTCGGGAGCACGTCCGCAGCCACACAGAAACAGAGGTCTCTGAGTAAAATAAGTGGCGATACCTTCATAAAGAAAACTCGCACACCCGAAGAAATTCACCAGGCTCCGGAAATCAATATGTCACCGCGGCACCTTAGTAGTGACACCAACACTAAGGAAATGACACATACACATACACTGTAAATAAACTGTCACAGCAGAATCGCAGTAAAGATACCCACATACAAGAAAACTCCACATGTTGGTATCAGTGGGTGTCTCTAGAATGTTTGGGCCTGACACGCACCAAAACTATAACAATTAGTCGACATAAGCAGATCCCATACAGTGTTAAATATTAAACCCAGCAGCGGCAATGCTAACTAACATCCGGTACTTGCTTCAACATGAACACTTCCCAGGTCAGATGCTCTTGGCTACAGGTTCACTGTCCTGCTCGCAGTCTGCTTAAAACATCAATCACCTTTCCAGTCTTTCTCAATTGCCGTGATAATGGTGATGCTCACACAGTTCTCATATGACGTTTCTGCACTGGACCAATTTGCACTGCACCAGTAACTAATCTTCTTTAGGCACAGTCAAAAAAACTGTAACCAAAAGCTTACGGAGAAATCATTAAAACATTCCTACAACGTCGTAACCATAAAATGAGTACATGTAATTCTTCCCAAACACCAGAGATTGCCGCTGGTGCGCCGTTTTGCATCAGTTTTTGTTGGAAACGAGTCCTTCCTTCCCTTGTACGCTTTGTCACACGCCCGGAATGAGTGCCACAGCAGGTATTCGTAAGTGGTTTAGCCTTGCACATATTTCGTGCTGCTGCAAGGATGCATTTTGAAATTCAAACAGCGCCATAGATATGTAATTTAACGCAATGTACTCACCGTTCACAGATGACGACATTTTTAAAACCCTTGCGCACCAATTTGGTTCACCTGTAGCTTTAACAGACTTACACAGCCGGCAATGTTAGATCACTCCGTATTATGTTTTCCCAACATAATCAGCGGTCACTTTGGCCCCATGACTAAAACAATGCTGCAGCTGATCCACGCTATGAAATTGATGGTCCAACATCCATTGGCCACATTCAGCACGAATGGCCAACGTCATTCATGTCACCGCCTCAGTGAGACTTCCTCGCAGATAATGGTGCTGATGTAGAACACTTTAACATTGGTGGTCTACCAAACTTCAACCCTGGAAGTTTATAATGCTGCTGGTATCCCACAGAGTTAATCCAGTTGAAAAGCGCACAGTCCACACACCTGACAGTTCCCTTAAATGAAACCAAAATTCTTACCATGGACGCTACTGGTTATTAAGTAAGGAGAATACTTGACACTGCCAGATCTCTTAAACAAACCGTGTATACTTCTTAATCCAACTTGCTGATGGTTTCTCTGCCAAGTGATTAGAATATTTTCAAGATTATGTAAACGTCTATGCTCTGGCAGTGGGCTGTCCGATGAGACCGGATGCTTTTTCTTGTCAGCCTAGCCAGGTTCCTTAAATAAAACACTGCTGGTTTCCTTCACACAAGCACTAACCGGTCCTTAAAAACACAACAGAGCTGGTCATGCACAGTGCATTGGAGGTTGCCTCCACTTGTATGGAAACCAAACCATGTAAATAACAGAAGCACACCCTGGCTGGGGCCGTCCGACGTAGAGGACACTGGTGGGGCTGCAAGGTATTCTGTCTGAAATTGTGTTTCTTAGAGTTCATAGGTCCATCAATAGTTAAATTTTCAGTTTATTTTAACTATCTTTAGTAGATACACCAGTTTACACGCATGACTCTGTCTCCAAATCGTCACCAAAATGTTGCAATGAAAGTCTGGTAGCCGAATTGTAAATTATAGATGATTTATTGGCCTCCATGACCGATAAGTATATTCATGGTATGTTCTACTCTTGGTCCTCAGAATAGCCCCACCAGGAGTAGCCTCCATGCTGCTCAGCCCAACTCCAACTGACACTGCTCACCTCACAGGCACCCAAACATTCCAACATCATCACCACTCCAACATTCCGCACAGCACTATCAAATTGGCCGCTCAGCAAGGGCCAAAGCACCATGGTTGATGCATAGATACGTACACAAGATAATAACACATACTCTCCCTTTATAAAACACATACAAATATACGAATGTAAGATGGAATAGAGCATTTACATGACGCAACATGCATAGGGAAATTACACGCAATGTAACACTTTTTCTGCCCTGCTGTTTTTTTACCCTCCATGAATTGAACAATCTACACTACACTGAAAGTCTGTCCTACAAACCTGTTAGTTCTCCTGCCCCTTTACATAGCTCTATGGCGACTGATGGTTGGTGGTAGCTGATTGTATAGTGAAGAGGCACAGGCCAGGTGTCCTCTGAGGACTCCAGCTTTGTAACGTAAGATGATATTGCACCTGCATGTAATATTTTAGTCATGACCTCATTAATGCAGTTTCTCCCTGCAAGACCTCAAATCCTGTCTGACACTTTTTACTGGAATACACATTGTTCAATCACTTTTGTCTTGATCTGGGAGCTATCTGCAAATAGTCAACCCCTGTAAAGGAATTGTGGCTTGTCTCCACTGCAATGTCCCCTCTACTGTAGAATGTTCTGCACCGATGCAGCCTGTATTCGATGAACAGTTATGGATTCTTTTTTATATCACAGGTGCATCCTTTAGTTGACCCTTAGTGAGGCCAGGTAACTCAGAGGTGACTTGGCAGATGTTATTTGCACGTTGTGGGCCAGAGTACCAAACATAAACTCAGTTACACCGTTCCTTAGAAGTAGGTACTACATTTTTGCTCGCCGATGGAGCCAATGCTATTCCATGGGGGAACATTCGTAAATATTATGAAAACTTCAATGTCTTTTTAAGATTCAGATAGATGTCCAAATCAAATGTTTGTTCGTTGTGGTATGCACAGATAGCATTTCAGTTTCATGGAACTGGACAGTTTTCTGACTGCCGGGGCTTCCTAGAGTCTGTGCACTCCCTCAACAAGGAATAGTCACTGGGCTCCAGCTCCGGATGTCGGGTCCTGCATGTGGTTTCAGCCTGCAATTTCTTTAGAACTATAAGAGCAAGGAAGATGATTCCAGCAGTTATAGAATTGAGAAGAGCCCCCCCCCCTATCCAATCACGCGAGTACCTATGCTAGGAGTCAAAATTCTTCAAGACTTCCTGGGGTTAACCAAAGAGTTAGGTAAAGGCACCAACAGCAAATGGGGTATGGTGGATGTAGGTTATGTCACACCTTACCCTTTATGACGCCTGAAAGTTATGGAGCCTCTTCTAGTCCCAGATGTCATGCGTGGTGTTGCTTCAACTGGGCAGCTGTGGGTGGCAACCTCCACATGTCTCTGAGGTAGTATGTCTTTTGAAGCTTCCTGTGAAGGTCCTTCCTGTGGCTGGGTTATTGCTGTAGTGTGTCAGGCAGGCCACTGTCTCCTGGAAACAATATTTAAGCTTTTTGTGCAGACACATAAGTTCTAACTTTCTGCAAAGCATCCAGTAAAGAGTCTTTCACACGTGTTTCAGGGGTTGAGATGTCCAACCTGAAGTGAGCATAGTAGCGCAGCAGCAGTTCCACTCATCTTTTCTACAGCTCTTTTGTGCATACTATACTCATTTGCAGAGCTGAACAGCTGAAGAAAATATTGGCTGAAGAGACTAGAGCTTATCTTGGCCTAATGTCAGGTCTGGACACTCAGGTGGTCTTCACCTATTGAAGTTCCAGTGACCAATGCAATCCTTGTGGCTTGATCACCTCCTGTCCAGTACATGCAACTCTACTGCCCCACCAAAGATGGTATAAACTGGCTCAGGTAAAAGCTGGAATGCTACAGGAAGAAGCCAATCTCATAAAGAAATTGCATATCTGAAAGATGAAAGGAAGAGGCATAGGCTTTGCTCAAATGTGATCACCGAGTGGTATACACACCTTGAATCCAGTGGACATAACCATTCACCTCCCAGGTACACGTGCAACCAGCACACACCTGGGCATGCAACCTTCATGCTTGTCCCAGATACCACTGAGAAAAGCACCCCATGTTATTCAAGACTACATAACCTTTACATGAGGAAAGCCTTTAGGCTATACCTCCACAATGGTACAAGTAAAAACGCCTGCAACCCTGAAAATAGATCTGCCAGTCTCATATAGTCTGTGTAAAGGAGACAGAAGTCAACATATTGGAGTGGTCACTTTATTGCCTCCTTGACATCCGATACCAGTCCTTTTGCTACTAAATAGTAAAACTGGGGTACCTCTAGTGGGTGAGTATATTGAACTCCATGGTTGGGCAGCACAACTTCAACCATCGATCTACAGTGCACTTTTTTTGTATGGACCTCACTGTTCGGTCTTCTATTCCAGTAACTACATTGTGCACTTGAAAACCTATGAAACTCAGGAGAGTCAAAAATCAATATCTGTCGGTAACTGCAGTCCTTTACCATTGGTATCATTCATAGATTCATGTGAGCTGCCCCCCGACTTTTTGGAGCTAATATCAAATGGATGAGATACTTGCCATGCAACTGGAACCTGACATGGCCAATGTGCAGCAGAGTTTCAGGACGATACACTACTTGGTTGGTTGAGAAGGGGTACAGCGAAAATGATTTGGATGGGCTTTAGTTTATGGAACAAATCTTTTTTTATTGAGTTAGTTGGTAGGTGTCTCGACATTTGCACACCGCCAATCGCCTACAACCACAGGGGCCGGCGGCTAAAAGACAATGTATTGAGTGTAGACATAACTCCACCGCATTAATGCTGACATCCTGGAGGCTGGCAGCTCTCAAAGTCAAACCTTACAAATAGGAGCAGCATAAACTGTCAAAAGACAATGCCGGTCGAGGAACGAGATCCTACCTTGAAGGGAGGACAACAAATAAAGGAAACCCACCCTTGCGACCACCCCCTAAAAGAGAAGAGAAAACAGAAGGGGACCTGTACCAAGGTCTTCAGGAGTTGTAGAGCCACCTGTATCACCCACCAAACCCAGCCCTCTCGCTCACTCAGATGGGGTACTATCTTCCGAAGTTGGAGGTATTAGACGTAGTACTTGCAGGAGTTTGGGGCAAGTGACCTCGCTGAAGTCCTTGGACAGCAACGTTATGAAAGGAGCCCCAAGTTCTGCGTATTTCTCACTCTTCTGATCATGAATCAGCAAGAGTTGTTCCATGGCAAAGGTCATCCAGAGCCTATGGAGCCAAGCCGTGTGATCTGGGACCGTGGCAGTACCCCAATGAACTAATATCGCCTGGCGCGCTGCAAGTAATGGTAACGCCATCTGCCTGCCTCACAGTGGGCGCAATGGGAAAGTGAGCGGGTTCGATAGCCCCAGCAGGGTGTAAGCCGAGAAGCGAGGGATCTCCGTGCCAAATGCTGTGTTGTCATTAAGCGCCTGCTCCCAAAATCTCTCTAGCCTCTGGCAGTCCCAAAGAAGATGTGCAAGGGAGCCTGTTAGGCCGGAACCTCGCCAAAATTCTTCAGTGTGATTCTTGTCCTATTGGTGTATCCTAGCAGGTGTAAGATACCAATAGGATGCAACTTTGAACGCTGGATTCAGTCCCATCAGTGCTGTATGCCGTGTGCTGAGCTCTGTAGTGGATGCTGTCCCACTCCTTGTCTGGGAGTGCCTGCCCTAGTTCTGCCTCCCACCGGAGTTGACCGCGAGAGCACTTCCCTATCACTTGCGGGGCAAGCAGGACATAAAGTTCCTCTATGATATGCTTGTCATCTTTCTTGTTCGCTATCTATTTCTCGAAAGGGGTAAGCTTACGAGAGACATGTGGGAGATAGGTGTTAGAGGTAGCCCAGTGCCGGAGCTGTAGATAATAGAACTTGTCAGTTCGAGGAAGGTCAAGGTCTTGGCGAACCCGATCAAACGGGATGATGCCCTAGAGGTCAAATAAATGGCGTAAGCTCTTACAACCAGCTTCCCTCCATCTCTGGACAACTGCAGTCTCTATCCTGGAGGCAAATCCGGGTTGTCCACCATCGGCGTCATCGGGGAGGGAAAGGTAGTAAGGCCTTTCCAGAGCTCCACCGCATTCCACACTTTCATTGTCGCTGCCCTGACTGGGGAGGAGTAAAGGCCCCACGATCGTGATCGGCGGGGAAGCCGGATTTCATGCCAGACATTCGCACCGGCTACTGCCTGTTCCATAAAGGTCCAGTGCTTCTCGGAAAGTGGGCGGTTCCACTCCAGCCCATATCGATGGGCTGTAGTTTAAAATACTTTTGTGTTTCTACAACTGCTAGAAATGTATGTAAGGCAGATTTTGGACTTGGCCATAAGGTATATTCAGAGCATGGGAATTTCTGAAAAATGCTATGACCTGATGGCTCTTGTTACCGGCAAGTAACTTTTTTTTCTGTATCACACACTTTATATACCTTCTGTGCCATGGACTTGACAGAAAATCAGTCTCATAGATGGAGGAGCCAGTTAATCTATTCAGTTTATGATAGATTAGAGGCAGAAGCTGAGAAATGATGGGACTCTGGCTCCAGATGCAGCAACTAATCTTAGTTAGTTGGATACCTCCAGAGTAGTAAACATTCTCCCGGATTATGCATTCTCTTAAGCCTCTCACAGGAATAAGATGAATATGTTAGTTAAATCTAGGTGTTTCCAGCCACAACCGAAGTGCTTCACAGGTGGTGAGCAAAGGGAGTAGTCTGTTTTTGGTCCTCTGAATTTCCCATTAGTATCATGGTGTTGCCTTTTTTACAGGCTGTATTTAGCCCAGCTGTGTAATGGCAGAGTTTGGGAAAGGCACCCTGGAGTCTTCCTTGTTGGATAAAGTCTACGTAAGTGTGTTCTATCAGCAGTGACTTTATACACAAGTTACTTGTAGAGCAGAAATCATTCTCTTACTTGTCACCTAGGACGCTCGGAACAAAGGAAAACATATCCCAATACTTTCCGTTCAAGTTAGCTCATAACCATTCCAGTGCCTTTTCTGCATGGAGAAAAAGCTGTTCACTGGCTCTATGAAATTCAGACACATTTTAATAAACTTGTTTTATGGGCTTGCTGATTCTGGTCATAGAATAAACATCAAGATTTTTCTGTGGGTTTCTGGGTACAATTGAGAAACACAAGGGATATGCAGTTCCTAAAGGTGGAGGGGAAAGACAGGTCTTTCTAAAAAGTACCCTCCCACACCCTAAAGATGTCATGCTTTATCATTGGGCGGGCTCCTCGTTGGGCCGGCGCTGCAATGCCCGAAGGGCACCCGCGAAGGGGCTCTTTGGCAGAGATCTTTTGGTGATGAAGCTGTAGGGTGAGTGCGGGTGTGTGGGCTAGGTAGTGCGGTGAGTGTGATGAATAAATAGGTCTAAAGCATCCCTAACGGATGTATTTATTCCCAGGGAGCACGAGCCTAGCCAAATCTAGTGAGCCCAGGCTGGACGTGATGATCCTATACGGCTAGTGTGGTGCATAGGGTCGACATGTTTCATGCCAAAGTAGCCCCTAACGGGTCTGGTGACACTTAATCAGGACCAAAAAGGGATTTTGTAGTACTCTAGCGCTACCACAGTTCTGGTTCATGGATTTGTGTAGTTAACTAGTAACCAGATGCAGTGAAGTGAACCGGGTCCAGTTGACCCAGAGAAAGAAGACCTCAGAAGGGGAGGAGAGTGAAAGAACAGGAACCCAAGGTCTAGTTAGGAGTAGCTAAAAACAAGAATGTATTTTGCTTGCAGTGACGATTAACTTTGAGATCGGTAAAGTTACCGCTAAAACAATGATGGCTATACAGTGAGTCCTGTGCAGCTGTTGTGATTTTATTCGTCGAATAGCAGCTAGTGCTTGTGATGGTAACAAGGTAAGCTACCTAGAATATTAAAACAGTGGTGTTCACAGTGGTCTAAAGCTGTAACTGCAAAGGTGGCGAGGGTAAATGATGTCACCTTCAAACAGTATTACCTATTTAGATTGCGTACTTATGACAGGAGCACCATCATGAATCTGCATTGCGCATTCAAGGCGATAATGTGAGTGGCATAAGAACACAGGCAACACATATCATCCAGCACATACAAACCGTGGGTAATTTTTATAGTTAGAGTTGCAGCGAGTGGTATTCCAAAGCATATCGCCACATGAGCACGTATAAATAAATCAAAGTAGTCCCACCATGGGAGTGATGGTATTTCATAAGTGGTGGAACCCGTGACTGGAGGTGCCAGTA
The DNA here is from genome assembly GCF_964261635.1 of Lissotriton helveticus. Taxonomy (NCBI): domain Eukaryota; kingdom Metazoa; phylum Chordata; class Amphibia; order Caudata; family Salamandridae; genus Lissotriton; species Lissotriton helveticus. Next base: position 1,296,819,972 of record NC_136067.1, on the reverse strand, counting down.
AGCACCGTAAAGGTTAATGGGAACTCACCCCTTTGTCAATGGGGTTTTGCTCTCGGGGTTTATAGAGCACATTGTTGCTCTGATCTGTAACAAGATGAAAATTCAATTGCCATTACGGTATGTAAACTTATACCTTACCAGATTCTACATGAAGTTAACGCACCTTCTCCTGCTTAGAATAGTAATACTCAAGGAAGGGCGCCGAGACAACTAGCTTCAATACTACCCAGGCTCCTGGGCACATAATGCATGCAGTATTAGAGTATTCACGTGGGTGACGCTAATACGTAGGATACTAGACCGTGACCGCTGCGGCCATGTTGGTTGAGTATTTTATTGAGAACACCAAATCGGCATAGCTGAAAACAGTAGGTTGGCACATATCTAGAGGGACACGGTCAAAAGGCTGAAAAGGGCCCATATTAGTGACCCAAAAGTGGCCATATTAACCATGGAACGTAATAGTTCTAGGGAGAACTATATGTGGTGACTTATCAATTGGATTGGCGTGTATATGATCATATGATGGGTCCGCACAAAAATGGGTGGAACTAACTGGTGTCAGCTATTAGTATATTTGGGCCATCTATTAATTAGGGTATGAAAAGGATCCGAGAAGTTCAGGATCGGGACAGAGCATGTGGACCAGGGGTGAGTACAAGGTTCACGGCAAACGTTATTGTATATCCCATAAGATGGTGTGTTAGAGGAGAAAGTTAATCTCTCATAGACAGGTGGTGAGTATGTTATATGTAAGTCTATGGAGGCCAGTAGTCAGGTTATATGTGGACTCGAAGGCATTGATCCATTTGAAAAAAAGCCTATTGCAAGAGACTGCAGTGTTGAAAAACAGAGGCGAGTGACATAATATAGCCTCTTCTAAAATGACAGAGGGGTTGCTGATCCCAAGTGAGTCTCCTACTTTGCGATGGAACAATAATATGTTGGAGACAGTATCATGGCTGGACAGAGGTAGAAGTGTAGTGATATCGCCACACCTGGTATGCCAAAGAGGTTGTTAGTCCCAAGTGGGTTGTCCATGGTATGTTAGATTTTCACAAAGTAGAACAAGTAGGCAGGGACATGACCAGCTGCAGGGGTAATGGATGTCGTGATCAAGAACGATTCAACTCTGCCCAAGGTATGTCATCACTGTGACCCTATGTGTGTGAGGAAAGTTTGCAGACCGGTTCTGTTCCTTCCTAAACAACGCCTCTTTTGATATTTGTGGGTGTGCTTCCAAAATTGTCCAGTTTAAATCGTTGGTAGTATGATTGTGTTCAGCAAAGTGAGCACACATCATTGTGTTGGTTTTTATGCATCTTGTATTCCTTCTTTGCTCGGTGATTCTAGTTTTGACAGGGCGGATAGTCATGCTTATGTATTGTAACTGGCAAGGGCAGTTAATAAGATAAATGCAATTACGTGTGTTACAGTTTGTGTGTTTGTTTTGCTTCAAAGTCAAGGTGTTGATTAGTGTAATTGCCTTGGTTGCCTTCGTCAAGGGACAAATTGCACATTGTCCACAGGGGAAATGGCCTGTTACAGGTGGCAAATTCCACATTGTGTTCTGGGGTGGGGGCGTCTTTATTCAGGGTCTAGTACTAATCAACAGGTCTTTCAGATTTGCTGTACATTTAAATACAAACCTAGGTGTGCTGGGGGCATGATCACCTACATGGAGAATATTCCAATTTTTTTTATAATTCACCTGATCATGTTAGATTCTGGTGTAAAGGTTGTTACACATGTCAAATTATCGTCTTTGACTCTTGGTTGTGTCTCAAGTAATGCCTCTGTTAGTGTTACGGGCTCTCTTCTGAGCAATTCTTATTTTGGCTACTGGGTATTGTCGTTTAGCTAAGTGATTGGCCAATTCCTATGCCTGTGATTTAAAATCCTCCAAGTTACTACAATTGCGTCTTATTCGCAGGAACTGTCTGTAGGGAAGGTTTTCTCTTAGAGCTTTTGGGTGGAAGCTACTGCATAGGAGTGGGCTGTGACTATCTGTTGGTTTTTTTAAGGTGATTGTTTCCAGTCTGTTGTTCCGTCCGATCATTCGATCCAGAAACGGTAGTTCATGGTCAGAGGTGGTAGCCATGAACCTGAGCTAGGGATTAAAGCTGTTGATCTAGAAAATAAATGTGGGGATCAAATTAGTATCGTCTTTCCAAAACACCAGTATGTCGTCAATTTAACGACACCACAGGGAGACCTCATTCTTGTAAGGGTTGGTGTCAATGAGCACATGTTTTGTCTGGATGCAATGCCATTCAGTGCTTGTTGAGAGGTGAAAAGGATTTCTCAAAAAATATCTTTGTCTGAAGAGAAACTAGGAGTCCTGCAAGATACCCTTCAACCTGTTCAATGAAGGTGTAGGAAGCTCAGAATAAAGGTTAATGATGTAGACTTCCCTGGCTCACTTAATAACGCATACAGAGGGGCGATTCTGAGATAGTAAAAGTATGATCCTGACAGTATCTTCAGAGGCTGAACTCTTCAGTGATGTCCAAAGGGTACTACCATGTCACAGCACGGTTCTAAAGGACTCACAGATTAGAGGGGTCTGATTTTCCGTTACAGGGAATTAGCATACTTGAATATCCTTAAGAAATACTTCTCTACATGTCAGTGCAGCACTTCACCCGAAACAGGTCACTTGAGATTAGCAAACATTCAGCAAGTACTATGGTGTTGCTGTTAACTAAAATACATTGGTTTTATTCCCATTAACTGGCCAGCGTCCTGTCCCACATTCCTGGTGTGGCTTTTCTGATTCAACTTAGGGTTTAAATAATAACAAGGGATATATATGACTAGTAACAGGCACAGCCCGATTGCATAAACTTAACAAAGGTCCTTTATCAATTTAAAGTTGAAGTTACACACTGGCGTGAGCTCCTACTGTCATTAATGAGACATGCCACCTTATATAAATAGTCTTTCCACCTACTCAAAGGGGTTTTCTGTATCTAGTGAAGATAATGTATACATTCTGAAAGACATCTGGACATTTAAGTACCTTTTAGGTCTAGCCTAGCCGCGCGCATGCACTGCTCTGCGAGGCTTGGTGTAGTCTCTCTGTGAACTTTGGCCACACCCATCTCGTGTAATTCGCTCCTTGTAGTGCCCCTCTTAATATCTGCCTGTTCTATGATCCCTTTGTTGTCTTTGTCCTGCATTTTGGCTGCTTGTTTCTGCCCTGGCCTCTGAACAATTAACATGGATCAGTTAAATGTGTACCACTTATTCACGTTTTGCACACTACTTTCGTTTTTCTTTTAGCAGGCTCACCATTCCTACATTACCTTGCTGCCTTTAATGCTTTTGTTGGCACCCCGGCCAATGTGCATCTGTGGGATTAATGAGACAAAACTCCACCCACTTTGCGATTCTGTACACATTTGGTTTTGTGTAGACTCGAACCTGATTACACAGCTTCAATGTCAGCCGTCCTAGCCATTAAGCCACACCGTCTACATTCATTGCCAATCATCCATTTCATCTGCTTGGGCGCGGGGAAGACCCCTTTTCTAGTTAAGAGCTTGTGCCGACTCTCGTGTGCGGGGTTTGCTGTAAATGCGCCTGATGACGACCCCTTCTTCCTAAGGAGAGCGGCCCAGTAATCAGATTTGGTATTTTAGGAGGGTTTATGTAGCATCTAACTGCCCCTTTCCTCCAAGGGAGCTTTTAGGCTCCCGAACTCCCTCTCTGAACTCTACAGCTGACCAGGTGTGGACGCTGTTGGTATGCATTTAATATGCGCACCTCGCATTCACGGGGCACATCCCCTCGTTCAATCTTCTGCCATCCGTTGTATCTTTCTTCATTCTTTACGGATTTGCACTTCCTGCTTTAAGGAATCAAAAACTTAAGCGTGGTGCATGAACCAGCACTTACCGCCGGAACCTTTGTACGTAGCGGTCTCTGCTGACACCTTCTGTGGCCTGCGTACCTTTAAGTGAACATTATTGCAATGTCCCAGCAGGCCCTCTGCACTTCCACTTTCCCGGGGTATGGTCCAGTTCCAGCTCTCCCCACTAGGTACTGACATCATGCTACCTGAGCATTCTTCCTAGGGATGCTATATTTCACTTTGGTTTGTGTCTGTAACTCCTCCGACCTAACAAGCAGGGCCTTACGAGTTGAAAAAAACGTGGCGAGGGGGAAGGCGGTTTCTTAAATGTGCGGGCCTATGTATTAAAGGGGGGGGGGGCGGAGGGGGGGCTTAGTGTGACGCTCAACCATAGGTTGGTGCGTCTTTGAGCTTTCTGTTTACTTCCTGCCAATTATTGTTAGCTCTTTAAGATGAAGCGCTGTACAACAGTAATATGGGACACAAACAATTACAAAAAAAACAACATCCTGTAAATAGCTAACACTCTTATAAGGTCCTAAAGGCAAGACCTTTTGGCTGTGCCAGTGCTTGTTTAATGGTGAGTAATGCATTTTAAATTTCAAATAACTTAGTAGGATGTATTACAGAAAAGGTATTGAGTAGATAAACAGGAAAGAGACATACATTCTATGAAAATAGTAATAATTGTTGCGGACTGCTGATGCACATCTGCACATAAATTGTTGTATTGGAAGAGTGGTAACATTGCACCTAACAATGAATAAATGTTCATCAGGATTGTTTTTTCTTCAGGAACAGATGGAAGCCTGGTTGTTGTCCGTGAGGTTAGCCTTAGAAAAGAAATCTCAGAAGAGCACAATCACCATCACGTCTGATAATCTCATGAGGGTGTTCAGTATGGGGAAAGACGTCACGAGATACAGCGAGTATCTTCTTGCGACTGGAAATCTTCGCTCAAAAACGGGTAAGCTTTGAAACAGATTTAATTTGTTTTTCCAGGAAGCACGTGGGCTGGGGGTGGTTTTAAATTTAAAATGTATTTCTATGTATACTGCATGACTGACGACATTTCTTGCATTAGTGTGCCTGGAATGAAGTGCAAATTGTCATTTTACTAAAATTTTGCCTTAAACCAACCCAGCGCTTTTCATTCATTCATTCATTTTACGTGTTTTGAAAAGGTCTGGGTATGCTGCAGGACACTGGTCTGTCGGTGGTGGCTGACAAACTGAACTTCATCCGCTACCTCTCCCATTTCCGCTGTGTACACCGAGGGGCTGCGTTTGCTAAGATGAGAACTACCATGGTGCGACGGCTGCTGCCTGAGTCCTGGGGGTTCATGTGCCCAGTGCATACTCCTGATGGAGAGCCCTGCGGACTCATGAACCACATGACCGTCATCTGCGAAATAGTGACCCAGACAACTAACACTGTGCCCATGGCAGCTCTTCTATGTTCCTTAGGTAAATATGCATTTATTTGTAAACATGATAAAAACAAAGACATTCACAATTTACTAGTTCTTGTTGCTTTGCAATAATAAGAATTATGCATTGAGCAGGAAGACAGGTTTATTTTTCTGGGGGGATGAGTTCATGATTGTATTTGTTTATTAAGAAGTTATGTAAATGCCACCTCTTTCTGTGAAGTTGGGAGTACTTTATTGGAATCATGTATCTCTCTTATCCATCACTTGAAGCCAACATTTTGTAATGCCACTGAAAATTAGTCCATTATGGTAAAACTGAGCATAAATTAGCAAGTTTATTCCTCTGGAAGAACGAATCCCCAGAAATGGTAAGCAAAGTTTGTAGAGTGAAAAGTCGCTGGTCATATTGAGGTGTGCAGCCCTGCTTCTTAGTTAAACAGTTTGCTTTATCCTGTATGTTTTCCTGTTTCCCAGGACTCCTGACGTATTTTATGTATGCGTTGTAATATTCTCAATTGTCCATTTTTAATTGCATTTTGGAAAAAATGTCCACCCAAAGTTTGTACTGTTTGTTTTGGGTGACGTTCTTCCTCATGTGCAGGCTGAGGTGCGACTGATAGTAGCTGTTCTACAATTGCAGGGTACAATCCTTTTTCCCTGCACCCACATTGCAGAGACTGCATCCCAGCTCTCGCCGGTAAAATCTGTGTGGTCTATCACATTTGGACATAAGAATGGGCAGTCCTGCCAAGCGTCACTCAACAGGTGTGACACACACGCATTTCAGTGCGGTGATCCGCATCACCGCACTGAAATGCATGGTCACGCATTTTGCCACCACTGTGCCATGCGCGCCACCAGCGGCTCCTGGCAATATATCTGCACTGCCCAGGCTTCCTGCTGTGTTCGTTGAATGCGGCGCCGGCGGCTCGGGGCTCTGGCTGGTCTTGGTGAGGTCACAGCCGGCGCGGTAATGTATCCCGCAGCCGCTGTAACATGCGCGCCCGACCCAGTCTGTCTCACCGCGGCCCGAACACCCGGGCAGACTGCGATGGCCCGAGTGTTTTGTTCGCAACCCCAGAGCACCAGGAGGACTGTGCAGCTGAGCTAGCCGGCCCGAGCTAGCCTGATACGGGCGGCCGGTCACAACAGCGAGAGGCGAGCTAGGCGGACGGAATCGCCTGAAATGCAGCTGCTCTCACGTAAGTGTGCAGTTTCTAGCCCTGAAGTTAGAGAGGGCGTAAATAGAGTACTCGTTGGCAATAAATGTCAAAATGATCTGTGCCCCCGGCTTTGCATTCTGACCTTCTCCGAGTTCAAGGCAAATAACACTTCACACTCGCATCCACACACAAACTTGCACATAGTCAGTGAAACTTGCACACGCGCACACACAACGTGCACGGCATGACACCTTTCTCAGGCCTGCTCAGCTAATGTAAAATGATTTCTCTGTGCCGCATAAACACTCACTTGACTTCTACCAATCACAACATATGATTTTCCATATAATTGCCCACTGGCTCGACTCGGCTGCCATGCCCCAAATGTCCGTCGTGCATGCTGCAGTCTGCTGCAATTAGTTTTGCCTTCGCTGTGGGCCAGCCAACAAACTCCAATTGTACTTTACTTTATTCATGCTAGGCAATTAAATCCGGCGCTCAGGGGAGGCGGGTGGTGTCGCTTGAAGGTGGTGCCCGTGTTTGTGAGGCTTTTGGTGGCAGGACTTATACGTGTCGTACACAAATGTCTAACTAAAACTGGAGTTGAAGTGCATCAAAAGTACTTAGTTATCGGAGCATGTGGATGGAACGTGGAGCAGAACTTTCATTCTGTATATTAACTAATTCATGCTAGGCGGCCTCAAGTTGAACCGGCCATTCCTTGAATAACTTCAGATACACGTGTAAGTGTTGAGAGAGACTCGTTAGTAAAATTATATCACTACAGTGCCCTAGCTGCTGGCTATGCCTGAGACTTCTCTGTCCCTCAACCTGAGGTCTAATGCCTTTCTGGTGCTTTGCAGCAGTTTTACAATTTTCTTGTTGCTCTAATTTAATTCATTATATGTTTCCCTCGTCTTCATTGCTGGATTTTGCGAGGGCAAAGGTGTCACTCCTAGTCGTTGAAAAGTCACTCATAATTCTACTGACATTCTGAAAATGTCACACATAGCCATCTGAAACCTTGGCAGCTATGAACGGGGTACCACAATTCTGAAGCCTCCCTTTGTTCTTATCCCCAAAAGTTATATGGCTCTTCATATATATTAAATTGTAGTTGGGAGTTGCCATCTCCCTCTCACAGCCCCAGTGCTTTTCTCTTCTCCTCATTCATCCCAGAAGTAGACATTTTATATCAAGTGTATGCCTCTGCTTTGAAATAATTTCCTCAGTAAAGGAGAAGGAAAGCTTCTTTGTATCCACTCACTGAATGAAGCGAGTCCCAACATACCACTCTGTCTCCTGGAAGTGAGACACCAAAACGAAGGAGAGTGACAAGGAGCATTTGGCTGTTTTTGTGCTCGCCAAGAAAGCAATAGCCCAACAACAGCCCCCGATTAGTCTGGCTTGGCCTGATTCACATAATGGTAAACATGGCTGTGGGCTTTATGGATTGCCTGCTAACCCCAAATAATCCAAAATGGCTGTACCATTTTATAGATGGTATCCATGAAGCTGATTAGTAACAATGCACTTGAAAATGATTGGTTGCCTCCATAGGTTGGGGAATTGCTTCAAATGTGTGTGTTCATGTGGCTTGGGCCCATTTGCCACGGTTTGTTACCTCTTTCACTTCAGTGGTGTCTGTGCACCTCTGTGCCAGAGCTCTTCAATTTTTTCCATAATCAGCATTAGGTTGTTCAAGCACGTATACCTCTTTGGTCTCTGTGGGCACCCACACATTATAGTGTTTTTCTGTACATTCTGGACTATAATTTGGTGAAAAACCTGCATCGTTATCTCATTGGAAGCAGAAGAAATACGGAGATCTTTTCATTTTTTTGACAGATTTTCTCTATTTTGTCGTATTTTTCAATTGGACAAACCTAATTATTGAGATGTTAGCTACGGAAAATTTGCCCTGAATATCTTGAGTTGGCTAATACCTAATATGCGTGGGTTTTCTTGGGGTATGTGGTCTGCACCGTAAAATCTATAATATTAGTGTAGTTAATGAAATTGTATAAGAATCACTTTTTGAAAGTGATTTTTATTATTTTCTTAGTACATCACAACAGTACGACTGATCTCATTTATAGGATGCTCACAATGTATGAGTTATGCAGATTAAACTAATTGTGTATTAATGATCTATTCACAGTTATTTAAAACAAGATGGAGTTATCACCATTATCTAATATTCTGCAATTAGATTTCTCTCTACTGTAATTAAAATAACTCCACTACACTTCATCTATCTACCATAAATAAGCACTTCTCTTGTTCCCCTTGACAAAGCATTCCTGTGTCACGCCCTCCATTAGTTTGATGATATGGGTCCAATATTGTAAAGCAGCATTGGACCAGAATAAATGCAAGAGATCCGCCTTGTGCTACTGACATCTCAAAATTTTATTAGGCGATTCTGCTGATATTTTGTTAATAATTGACATCTGGCATCGTTAGAAACTCTCCTACTACGTTAGCCTCTGTTAGTCCGCGTTGCTTCCAAATATTTGAACTACTTCTTCCCTTATAGAGATTTATTATGGTGCCTTTCTTCTAATTCTCATTATGGTCGTTTCTGTCACTGCCTTTCTGCTACTTCCCATCGGCAACAATAATGACATTGCCACATGCGGTTGTGGTGTGCCTTCACCAATGGCCCATTTTAGGTTTAGTTTAGGTTCCAATGACTACATTTAACATCAGGAATTGTCCTCCTGGGAGTTCGTACTGCTCTTAAACTTTAACATGGATGTAGTTTGTTTCCATTCAGCGGTTGACCCAATTATTCCACTCTCACTGTCCAAATGCCTAGATCAGACTGGTTTGTCAATACTGCAAAATCTGGTAGGCTCCACAGCAGTAGCTTGTGGGCATATACCACTTTTATATGTATGATAGAAAAGCCCTCGTTATCAAATACGTCTAACTACCCGCATCAGTTTGCCAGCAAACCTCTGTTTAGTGTTAGGTCTCAAAATTAACCCTGATGTCTTTTTCGCTTCCATAGAACGTTTTGCTTCCTGGGTCTTCCACAACCTGAACCCACGTTGGGACCTATTGAAGTTGCGCCATCAGCCAATACATTTCAAGGTTAAAGGGCACCTAGGCCTCCCTTGTTCCAGAGCAGTTATTTCCTCTGCGAAATCTTATATCTTTGCCCTCTCTATACAAGATCAGTCAGTATCCCATTAACCAAATCAAATAATTGTGTGGTTGCTCTTGCGTAAGTTACATTTGACTTTATCTGTTTCATAGTGGTACATTTGGCTACCTAGGTAATAAGTCTTTATTTGCTTCCAAATTTAGCTGCAGTTTTGGAAAATTGCAGAGGACAAGCAAGAGGTTTCTAATGGTGGCCGTTGTACTTCTCACTGGTACAAAGCCAGATTGGGCTTGGTATATAAAACCTATTCAATATAGAGATCTTCTGTTTTTTAACGCTTTGCTCAGGTTTGTAACCTGTGTTGAGCCTTGAAAGAGGTCAATAAGAGGATCTATCAACGGGTCGTTCTGACTTGGGGATGAGTATAAATATAGGCTCTGCTGTGGACTAGGGGAGAAGGCCTTTCAAATAGTCCTTTATGTACAACATTGGTAGTTCTGTCAAGTCCTGCTCTGGAAGTACCATAAAACTTCAACGAAAGCCCAATCCCACTGTCCATATTTACAGATTCTAAATCCTTCATCACCATTTTCTATTTACTCCATCTTTGCGGCGGCATCTTATTTCTTCAATTTGTGATGCAGACGTTCTGGCTTTACCTTGTGAACATAAAAAAAGTATTGTTCCATCCTGTGTTCTCTTGGGCATAAAGTATTCTGTAATTTTATGACATCAATTTGTTAATCTCAGTTTGTGAGAGCACCACCTGCCCCCATCTTTTTCAATCCCAGGAACATTTGGGGCATATCTATAGCAACCCATGCTAATGAGGTCCTTCATTTAACTCCCTCATTATGTTCTTTAACCCCATATTCTCTGAAATCAAACGGGTGCATTCAATTAAGCAATGACCTCGTTTATATTTGTCCCTGGCTTCTGTAGCTTGCACTAATATCCAGTCTGCTTATCCTAGCCTGTAGAATTTTTCTATTAAGTGAGTGTATTAACACCATGAGCATTTTACAGGATCCAGTCTCTCATATGTAAGCCTTACTTGTGCCCCACTTTGGGAGTGTTTCCCACCGGGTCCTCTTTAGTATTAAAGTATACTGTTATGAGACCTCATTATATCCCAAAACAGAGTCCAACAACCGTGTATTTTGTAGTCTCCATGTGGGAATTTTTGCAGTCAGCCTTCCCCTGCTCAAACATATAATCTAATGGGGAGGGGTCTGTAACATCATGTCCGGCAACAGTGAAAACTGTAGGATACTATGTAATATATAATGTAGTGTATCAGTAATGTACCCCAGAACTCCTGTAGAAATATTCTAGGATCTCAACTATTTCTAGCGGCCTGTTTTACATTGTACTGCAGTCTATTGGCCCTCGGTCAACTACTGTTTTTTCTGTTTTATATGGTATGAAATACCAGTATCCCTCCAAACCGAAGTATGTAGTGAATTATAGCTGCCCCCTCCACCACTTGCAAAATCTTTTGGTCAATTGTGTTCCTTGGAGACATGCTATGTCAATACCTCTTCTGCCTGTGTAAGAGTGCACCTAGTACTGATTTAACAGGATGCAAAGCTCCTTCACATTTCAGGTCATTATCTTGTGTCCATTGATATATTTTCCACTGTGTGCTCAAGTGGACTGTCCACAGTATTTATCATGGAATTTGTGGTTGCATTTTTGGTATTATTCCCCCGGGAGATGCTGTGTTCTGTCTTCACAGATACCCTCCTGTGGGCTCTGTCTGTATCTGATAAGTACTAAAAGAATTAACAGAAGATCTCCCTTTCTTCCTAAATATACTATCCCCATAAAGCGTCCCCCAAGGTGATGCTTAACAACAGAATCACTGTTTATGGTGCACTGTTCATTAGATGACAGATACTGAACAAAGAACTAGATGCAAAATATAATAACTATGTATTATCTCTTTGTGGTACAATCTAAGGAATCCTTTGGTGCAAGCCAGACATACTTGCTGGTAGCAGAACACTCTGAACATGACGTTTTGTCAGATTTTTACCAATTTGTTTTCTCTAAAATATGGTAATTCCCTCCAGTCTCCCTCACACTGGAACATTTCCCTGCCAAAGCTTAACACCTACGTTTGTTCCTCTGTGTCACCAGAGCGTAGCGGTATCAGACAGGTATGGGTTGTCTGTGAGTTCAGTATTCCTACAGGCAATAAACTGGGTGTTTCAGATTTTGAGCATTTTAAAAGCTGTTGCAAACGAAACCTCAGTTTAGGTTGTGTTTTGGTCCGATATCTCCCCGAGAATCTCTTGTAAACGTCAAAATAAGAATGAATAAATAATCACAATTTCTTCTTCTTTCTGTGCTGGAAAACTCCAGAACTTCAAGCAAGTGTCCTATTTTCCAATGCTCCCTCACTTCTGATAAAAATGATACCCCAAATATGTGTGTGCCTACTGCACAGAACAGGATTTGGCCAATCCTGTGACCATGGAAAGTTGCCAATGACACTCTTCTGATTTAGCAGTTATATATTTGGCCTGTTCCTAAATGTTACAGCGTTTCCTTACACGTTAAGTACTGGGTTTTTTATTATAGTAATTTGGGGACTAGTGGTGAAGTTTTGACATTCAGTTGCGAACCCATATCTTTAATAAATGCTGAGGAAAATTACTTTTAGAAAGATACATTTTCCCTGCCTAACATTTCTGTAGGCTAATTTGCATTTGCTCTCAAACTTTCTCCCAGCCTGGGATTAGTATTTGAATGATTGTAGAAAATGGGTGAAATTCCTCCACAGAGCAAATAAAATACTGACCTGAATGGGTAGATGTGAGAAGTTGGCCTGACAGGTGATGTTTCCAATTCTGGAACCACCTGATATCAGACCAAACAATCCCTTATGGTGTCTGGTTGTAAGTCAACCTTGTTAGACAAGCTATCCTAGGGGTAGCATGGACTAAGCAGCCTAAAGGCTTAACTTAAGAGGTCGTGTTAAGCGAGCTGTTTTACCACATACAATCCTGTAATATCAAATGAAAGGACACCACACAAGTATATATTATAAAAATATATGTATTTATTACTAAAAACAATCCCCAGTATTCTTTATGAATAAAGGGGCACAAGCGTTAAATCAAAAGCACAGTTTAAACATACAAAGTTGCACAAATATGGATGAGGGCGGGGGGCCACTCAAACCATATACTAAACAAGTGGTATAAGAGACACCACTCGAACAGTGGTTAGGCCTAGGGCCTAGGGAATCGCTGGGAGCAGTCGGGACAAGCAATGCTGAAGTCGGGAGAGGCCCACGGGATTCGGGTGCAGTGCGGAAAGCGCACGCATGCACCAATGTTAACCAATGGTGCGTAAAAGTTGTAAAGTTAAAGCTTAAGGACACTTCCGCTGAACCTAGAGGAACAAAACTTAAGACACAGACCCTAGAGATGTGTACCAGTGTGGGAACACCGGCGGAGCAAGGTTACCTCACCCACAGGAAGCGGGTGCACAGGGTCGAAGTTGAGTCGGGTTTCGTCACGCAGGCTCTTGGTGCTTGAAGCTGAAAGGGCTGCAGGCGGGGTGAAAGAGAAGTGTCCGGTGGAGTCCAAGGGTGGACTCGAGTCGAAAAGTACCTGAAAGCAGAGGGGACAGAGTCTGGGTCACTCAGCAGTGACCAGGGTGGAACCAGGACGGAACCAGGCAATGTCGGGCGCAATCAGGTGGTCGTCGAGGAGCTTCTCTCCGCTGTCACGTGGGCTCTGGGGCATCTACGACGTCCAGGAGCAGGTCACGATCTGTCCCACGCAGGCTCTCGCTGTCGGCTTCAAGATTGGAGCAAACAACACTTGGCAAAAGCAATCCACGCGGAACCGGGAGATTGCTTCTCACTCGAACCAGGAGGGTCAGAGTGGGGGCTCCTTTTCAGGGGAGCTGGTGCAAATCTGGAGCAACCAGAATCGCAGGTCGAATTTCAAGTTTCGTCGGCACAGGGGCCACAAGCCGGCTGGCAAGTGACCGGGCCAATGCGTTGAGCCAAAAGAAGCAGAAGGGCCCCACGCAGCACTCGTCGAGTGTGGAGGGCTGAACTTCGGTGCAAGTGTGGCTCAGGGTTGGGGCTTCTCAAACCCCGGTGTACAGCTTCGAGGGTCACTCGTGGGCTGCACGGTCAGCGTCTCGTGGTCTTTCCAAGATGGCGTGCCCCACGCTTCCGGTCGCCTCCACGGGTCTCAGCTCTGCAGGGACTGTGGATCGGGCTGTTAGAAGGCAGGCAAGCTTGATCTCGTCGATCTCTGTCGCTCGAGTTCCGGCGGGAACTGCGACAAAGCAGACGTCTATGGCTGGATGGTGCCTGTTTGCACAGGGTGGTCACTCCTTGACCACAAGGGAGATTCTTCGGGTTTCTACGTCGAGTAGGATGTCGAAGGGTCCAGAGTTTCGTTTCTTATGTTTCATCAGGATAATCTGAAGTGCATTGGCACTGCTCCCAGTCTTATACTAATTTTGGGGGCTGGATTACCTGCTAGGTCCCCTCCTATGGGTGGGACCCAGGAAGTGGGTGGATACACCCCCTTCCTTTGATCCAGGCCGCCCTGGCACGAGGGCCGGAGTGCCCCAGAACCGGTTTGGCCGGATTATGCAAGGGGCAGCCTTGTGCGCCCCAAGCAGTGTCTGGTTTCTTTCAAACCTCCCTGCTACAATCCACTATCTCCTGTCTGGGGGGGGTGGTAACACCTCCCTGCGACAGGAAACCCTTTGTCCAGGCCCCATTTGGCTGAGTTTCGGTCAGCTTCAGGGGGTCAGACTCTTGTCTGTGGCAGAGGCATCCATTTTGTGGATCTAAGGTCCTTTTAGAAATTAACCGCATTTAAGTAAAGTAACATGTCTTACCCCTCTAGAGGGGTGGAATGCTATCCCCGTCGCCAGAACTGGCGAGGGGATAGTATTCCAAATCGTATGACACCTTACACGACATGTTTTGATAAAGCCAAACCAGAGTTGCTATATAACCGCGAGGATTATAAGGCACTTAAGAGTATATGGTATGGCATTACCCTGAAACAGCTTAGGGAGTTGTTCCCGACAGCTGCAGACAGGCTCAGCTCATGCTAGAGCTCCATCTCACATCAAACCACGCACTCTGCCTCCAGGATTGATGAGGCCTTCCATAGGAGTGGCTCACAGGTTCATATGTGTCCAGATATAGGTATACTATATCTAAGTAAGGGGTGATTACACCACCTTACCCCAGCTGAGTGATCAGCCAGTTGTGTCAATTTAAGAACCAGCCAGGGGTGGCAAAAGATATGCTGCAGCCCCTGGTAGGCCTTGGTGGCCCCTATGCCCTGGGCACCTATAGTGCATTAGACAGGGGCTGACAAGGAGTCCATTTCCAATTGTCGTATGTGCCTATAGCACATGTATCATTAATTTAGTGAGAGAACAGCAGGCTGGGAGTCTGATCAGCAGGCCCACAGCCTCAGTAGTCGAAAACCAGTGAAGCAAAAAGCAAAAATTTGGGGTGACCATAGGATAGCAGACCCTACTATCCCCATAAAGCGTCCCCCAAGGTGATGCTTAACAACAGAATCACTGTTTATGGTGCACTGTTCATTAGATGACAGATACTGAACAAAGAACTAGATGCAAAATATAATAACTATGTATTATCTCTTTGTGGTACAATCTAAGGAATCCTTTGGTGCAAGCCAGACATACTTGCTGGTAGCAGAACACTCTGAACATGACGTTTTGTCAGATTTTTACCAATTTGTTTTCTCTAAAATATGGTAATTCCCTCCAGTCTCCCTCACACTGGAACATTTCCCTGCCAAAGCTTAACACCTACGTTTGTTCCTCTGTGTCACCAGAGCGTAGCGGTATCAGACAGGTATGGGTTGTCTGTGAGTTCAGTATTCCTACAGGCAATAAACTGGGTGTTTCAGATTTTGAGCATTTTAAAAGCTGTTGCAAACGAAACCTCAGTTTAGGTTGTGTTTTGGTCCGATATCTCCCCGAGAATCTCTTGTAAACGTCAAAATAAGAATGAATAAATAATCACAATTTCTTCTTCTTTCTGTGCTGGAAAACTCCAGAACTTCAAGCAAGTGTCCTATTTTCCAATGCTCCCTCACTTCTGATAAAAATGATACCCCAAATATGTGTGTGCCTACTGCACAGAACAGGATTTGGCCAATCCTGTGACCATGGAAAGTTGCCAATGACACTCTTCTGATTTAGCAGTTATATATTTGGCCTGTTCCTAAATGTTACAGCGTTTCCTTACACGTTAAGTACTGGGTTTTTTATTATAGTAATTTGGGGACTAGTGATGAAGTTTTGACATTCAGTTGTGAACCCATATCTTTAATAAATGCTGAGGAAAATTAACTTTTAGAAAGATACATTTTCCCTGCCTAACATTTCTGTAGGTTAATTTGCATTTGCTCTCAAACTTTCTCCTAGCCTGGGATTAGTATTTGAATGATTGTAGAAAATGGGTGAAATTCCTCCACAGAGCAAATAAAATACTGACCTGAATGGGTAGAGATGACTCTTATGAATCGCACATAATATGCGGGGTGTGAGCATCCTTTTTGACATCACAGTGTGAAAGGCAGAGAACAGGATGCCAAGACAGTTCTTTTGTATCCATTGTCTGGTTGCTGATGAACTCTGTTTTGTTATACCAGACTTCTGACTCTGGGTTTATTTTAATTACACTGGCTGCCCCGACTGGACCTTAGTGTTTGATGTAGGAGGACACGAAGAATACCATAGTCGACCCGCCTCGCCCCATCCACCCCCACACACACATGCCTAGCCCTCAGAGCTTTAGTGTGGCCGGAGGCTCTCATCTTGGAAATGGCCAAAGTGGGTAGGATTGGCCCCGAGTACTTTTATCCATTGGTTAGCCTGTGTCCAGGAGTCCTGTTCACCCACTAGAGAACACTCCCAGATTGAGTAAGAACAGAAGAAGACTGGACTTGCTCCCTATGACTTGAAAGGAGCCCTGAAGACTGGACCTGCTTCCTCTTGTACCCATGACAAAGTAGTGTACTCAATGGGTCATAAGACTGATGTTTTGTTCAAGCTATAGTGATACAGCAATCTATAAGAAATCTTTCCTTTAACTGACCAGTGGCAACTGGACCTGCACAGGACTCTGCTGTTGACCTCTTCCTGACACTCGAAGTCCTTAAGTCCCTCACCTGTTTTTGACAGAGCTGTGGAAGTGTGCTCATGAGGTGGATTGAGACTTAAAGGACTAAGTCAGAGGTGAAAACATTGACAAGGACAGACCAGGTGGTGTTTTGCCCCGTGCTTCATCACTACTATGTATCTCCATAGTCTGTGCATAGTGGGTGTTGGCTACCTGTGGGGGTGTGGGTGCAGACCCTGGCAACAGCATAAGGCATGTGCCAAACTTTTACTGCATCTGGCTGAAGATCGTGTGCAGTGATGGTTTGATGCTTGCAGAAGGCTGGGTGCAGGGCCTTGTCTAAGCCTAGGAATTGAGTGCAAGTCCTAAGGCGGATTGGGTGCAGGAACTGGGCGTAGGCTATGAAAGAGATATGAGTCATGTCATGAGTGAGTCATTTAATGTGTCATGAGTGATGTTATATGTGTGGTCACAAGCTCCGGCAAGGCGCTGCATCCAGCCCTGGGGAAGCATCAACTCTGCACTGCAAATAATTTTCAGTCATAGTTGGGACAAATTTGCCACAGGGCTTAGACTGTGACCAGGGTCTGTAACCACCTCTCCAGAAGCTCACTATGCACAACCTTTGGACATATACAATGGAGTTTGTTTGCAAGGCCTGGTGTCCCACCTACCCCTCCAAACAGTAGGGTTTGGGCAGGGGGCTTGTCCTATAGCTAGCCCCTGCTCCCAACTCTCCCTGACCACTTAACACTACTTGCTGAGCCTTCAGCCCTTCACAGCAGAGGTTGACACAATTGTTGAATGATGTGCCCAGCCCTCTACAAGTAACCCACCCCCAATGTACCCATCCTTTGGGTGAATAGAAGGTAAAAGACAATGGCATCCATTTAAAGTGCTTCACTTCTGAAATATCCAATTTCTGTTGCATCTTTTCAAAGCATACAGAGAAGCGGTGGTACTGCTCCTCATTCACATAGCCTATAGCACACTATCAAAATCATTGGTTGATCTCAAAAGTAATTTCAATGTTATTTAAATGTAATCAGAGATGTCATCAATGATGTCATTTAACGTCATGAGTGTAATGTGTGAGACCATAAGCCGTGTATTATGAGAGCACAAGTTATAGTTAGCAGAGGCGGCTAGTAAAATTTGAAAGTGGTAGGTTGTAAGACCAAGCCGTTACCCAGGTCAGCCCTGCCAAGTTTCTCAGGTCTATGTGAGGCTAGCTGTTCCAGTCAAGGTATTTTTATGCATCCTGGAAATTGGTGTTTTCTTAATCCCCCTTATATGAAAAAAAGTCTAGGAGTCACAGATTGAAAAGCACTTTGATTGAGAAGCTAATCACATAGAGGTGGACTATATGTAGCACCACTCATTTTTGTTTCAACTGTATATAGAGGTAGGGTGGTAATGAGTAGGAGATCCGTGATGAACACAGATGGGGCAGGGTGGGGCCGGTGCGACCTCCAAACAGGGGAGAGCAGAGATGGTGGCAGGGAGTGCAGCGGGGGAGGGTAGAAGTAAATGAAGAGTGCACTTGGCAGGATAGTGGAGGCTGAAGGTGAGAAGACGGGAGAGAAGAGAGGAAGACGGGCACACTGTAAAGGAGAGGTACGCAAGAAAGGCAGGAGAGCAAAGAGGGAAAAGAGCGAGAGAGAAACGGAGAAGAGGAGCTGGGACACCTGAGTGGAAGAAGGAAACTGGGATAGAGGTGGGACAACAGTAGGAAACACGGGATGGAAAGTAAAGGTAGAAGAAATGAAGGATGAGACGGGCAGAACAGGTGGTAGCATTGGCACAACAACGGAGAGCAGGGTCGTCGTACAAGACCCAGAGAGAGCAGGTACGAGCACCCCGTCCACTCATTTAACAGTCTGCTTAAGCGCTCATTGCATAATCCGTGGCAATATATCACAAGGCCCTTCTGCCCCTGGCTAATATAGATTGGATGCTTTCAGCAACCACCCCAAGTAAAGACCCGTCAATTACGGATCCCTATAGTTCAGAACCCACCGCTCCACCGGGCAAAGAGCAGATGTCACAGCCACCAAACAAAAGAGTTTAACCAAAAACTCCACCAAGTAAAGCATGTCTCGGAGCTCAAGAGTAGTTGACTAGACAGCATTTAACACCAATGGAAAGTGACAAAAGACGATCGCTCTTCAGGCCTTAATGACTCAACCCATTAAGCAAGGAAGCTAATAGTCTAGTGAGGCGTCTGTGTCCTTGAGGCAGGGTAAAATCTCAGTCCTGATAGATAGAGGAGAGGGGATAAGTTGTGTCCAGGATTTGCCACGTGCCCTTCGTAGTACTTTGCACAGTTGGTCACCATGTCCCCATTTGCATTGTTTTCTGCACCATCGTCGTTCATTTCTTTGAGCTGCTGCTCTGGTTCCCGGTCACCTCTGGGCCATGACAATCAAGGACACATGCCGGCGCGTCCTACTAATGGCTTCCCTGTGAATAAAGTTCTCTAGAGCACAATATTTCACGACTCCCATAACTCCCATCGCTGCACCCTTGGCTACTGCATGGCACTGCCCCATATGGCTTTTCCACCAAGTAACTGAAAGCTGGATCTGGGAGGTCCCGGTCTATTAGGAGGTACACCGCTAATGTGCAAATGTGAAGCCTGTATACAAATGTTTTCAACATTTCTTGTACCTTTTTTACTTGAACTCAAGGTTAGGGTATTGTAACGCTTTCAAACCGATTTTTTACTAAGCATGTTAAACTTAAAAGGATATGAGTTACATAAATATATAACCTTGACTGGACAATATTGTTTATCCCGGTGTTTAACATTCCACCCCAGAACATGCTTCTAGAGTAAATATAAACTTTTCAACCTTTCTAACCCCTGAAAAGTGTTAAAGAGGTACTTGGTAAGTCATTGATATCAAAGTGGTATCTGACTCGGGTTGTTTCAGTGGAAAAAAAAATAGTTGCCACTAGCATTGCCTTGGAGACCCATAGGCCCATTATAACTCACTTGTTAAGGTGGAGGACAAATGTGTTTTTGTATGTATTTGTTTATCTGGTTGTAAAGAGATGAAGCAGTCACCATCACCTCTTACTATCAATGTGAAGAATGTCATGAAGAGTAAAGGAGATCCGTGATGGTTTTGTACATGAATCTTGTTTCTTCACATGAGTCTCTGTACTCCACAGGGGTCACTCCTATTGATGGCACCCCAGGCCTTCCATACTCTGACTGCTATCCTGTTGTTCTGGATGGAGCCATGGTGGGCTGGGTGGAGAAAGACTTAGCACCTGGTGTTGCAGATTCCCTTCGCACCTGCAAGGTTTGTTGGGGTTTAATATACACTGTTCTGTCAAGGCCATGTCTTGTCATTGTAGTTTGCATGTTTATATTTGTCTCCTTAATGGACATTTTATAAGCTATTGCATATCAGATACATAGGCACCTGAATAGTGTCCTTTACTCATTTCTAACCTAAAGGATGGTCTAAAAGTTATGGATGAAATATAAACATTTTCAATTATGTGCAGGGGCAAAATAATCCCGTGAGTGAAAATCTGAAAAGGACTTGCACAGTTATATGCAAAAAGTCCCCTTATAATGGTGGTTTAGAATTTAAAATGTCAACTTTCCAACCCAGACCACCCTTTAAGAGAGAACCTTGACTGCGTACCAATCTCAACTCTGGATTCACTTGCTAAAAAGAAGGCTGTTTGTATCTGGTTCTGGGTGTCATCACTCCACACTTGTTTCAATGATTGCCCAATTACTACTGGGCTCCCCTATGCCCTGGAGGCCTGGCCTGATAGTGGGTACTGATATTGCATTTAAAAGCTTTGACCACGATATAGTTGTATTCATTGAGCCCGAGCTGCATCCTGTTTTTGTTCCTAGTGACTGTTCTTGAGTTGGCATGCTCCCATATTTAAAGCATGTACTGAGAAAATCTATCACGTTTGCAAAACTAGCTGTCTGTACACAGTGGGGTGTGTCTAGATTTGTAAAATGATCTCTTCAAATTCAGTGGTTATTCTTATATTTATGGAAAAATTACACATTTAGGTTGAAGTTAGTGCATGTAATTTTCTAGTACTCTACCAAACAGTAGAATAATTAGATCATAAAGCAGCTGTCTTGCAGACACCATCCATCCTGAACTTTTTCTGCACTCAAACCAATATCAGTATGACAGAAGAATCAAAGAAATATGGACATTTTAGTGTACCCAGAGGTAAATTAACATGATCGAGAAGACCTACTTTTTTATTTTATTTATTTGTGATACTTTCAACAGGTGATGCAAGAGAAGAAAGTGTCACCCTGGATGGAGGTGGTTCTCATCCCAATGACTGGAAAAGCTGGTCTGTACCCAGGATTATTCCTCTTCACTACCCCTTGCAGGATGGTACGGCCTGTGCAAAATCTCACCCTTGGAAGAGAAGAAATGATTGGCACTTTGGAACAGGTAAGCCAAATTGAAATTACTTCGTTTTGGGGGTATATTAAGGTGCTTCTAGTTTTCATTTTATTCGTCATATAATTCAATTCAATTTAGTCTGACTTCCGGTCTCGGTACCTACTTCAACTTGTGAGTATTGTGACGCTTTGTAGTGTGGCCAGAAACGCCACTACATCACCTTCCACTCACGGCTGCGCACCAATGCCAGGTCTAATTTCTTGGGCTCTAGTTTGACGTGAATGATATCTTTATTCTCTTGTGTTCAGAACTTCTTACCCAGGCTTTCACTCTGATATTTCTCTCCATTATACTCCACTGTAGAGGTACTTCTACTGAATGAGGCTGTAGAGTAGGTGGAATTTCCAGAAGATGATCAGGGGGTAGTCAGTATTTTTCTTATCCCAAAGAAAGGGAAACGTACCACCTATACCAGATAGACATCCAGTACAGAATCATGTCAGGACACCAGTCAAAGAAACAACAGTGTTATACTAGTGCTGCTGCAAAACTACTACTTAGCTGTGCACTTAAAAGTTGCTAAATTCCACATCTTTTTGCTTCACAGGGCCAGAAAGGCCTTCACTTTGTGGAGAGTTTCAAACATTATCACTTCGGAGGGGTTCTTGTGACTTAAGGTCTGCACCAAGGCTGTTCACACAGTGTTACACAGTTGTAACAGCATATGTCTGAAGGCAGGGAGAAAATGTGTCCTTATCTAGATGATTGATCTGGCAAGGTGAATATGCTTCAGCAATGTAGCCACCAGGTAATTGTTATTCTCCCAGTTAGGGTATGTGATGAATATGAAAAAAGCATGAACTTTTTTTACTGTAGAAGGCTGGCTCTGAATATACTAAAGTAAGGTATAGTGTGCACAGAGTCCAGTGACTCCCCAGAGGTTTAGCAGAGGCTAAAGTAGATAATACCGTACTCTCTTTTGTGGTAGTGTGTTTGAGCAGTCAGGCTTACCAGAGGGTAGTGTTAAGACATTATGTCACACACTCAGACTGAATCCAGACCTATTGTTTGTATAAAAAGTTGTTACTTTGTTATTTTTATTACTGGAACCAAGATTTACTTAGTAGCAGGTAAATGATACTTTCAGTACAAGATATGGCGTGTACCTGTTTTGTATGAGCATACAAGTTACTTTGCAGTAGCAATAATGTGTTAAACACTCATTAGAATACTTTTAATTACTTTAGATTACTTTCTAGTTACTTTTCTAGCTTGGGGCTAAACCAACTCATAACACTGTTTAGGCATTGCATTACATCAGTAAGCAGGATAACTCATTGGTAAACCCCAAATTATTCTGTTGCCATGCAAGACAGTCAACACACGCCATTTTTCAGAGAAAAACCCACCATGCAATGCTATGGGAAAAATGCAGTGTTAAGTTTGCTGGTAAGTAAACGTTTTGATAACTGAGTTTTGGAGGGTAGAACCAAGGCTCAATTAACACAACAGGTGCATCACCAGCGGCCCTAGGGTGGCTGGGTGCAGAGTGCCAAGGTTAGCCAATGGGGCAAGGGGGCACGTCGGTTGGTGGCTGCTCACAGGCAGGCCACTCGGTTTTGGGAGACAAGCTCCTGGGGTTAGGGTAAGGGCAAAGGGGGTCCCAAGTTAGCACCAAGACTACACCATGAGCGGCACAAGGGCAGCCTGGTGCAGGTTGCTTAGACGGTGTCAGAAGCCCAATGCTATCACATAGAGATTGTCTTGTTCGGATTTCGCCTGCAGACTCGGTCCAGGAAGCCTTCCAGGAGGAACCATCAGCTTGGCAGGTAAGTAGAGATGTCCCTCTGTCAGGACACTTCGGGATCTGGGCACCAGGATGCTGGGTCAGAGAATGCAGGGGTGCCTTTTGGTGTCGGGAAGACGCTTACCAGCCCGGTCACAGTGGAGGGTCGTCGTGAAGAGGCTGCAGGCGTTGACACTGGACCTTGGAGGTGACACCCCTCGATGGTTTGAAGGTCATGACCGCAAGGGAAACACTTTAGAACTGGTGGACCCTCTGGAGAACGCCTGTGGACGGCAGTTGCATAGGTAAACAAAAAAACTGAGGCTCTTTCAGCACACCATTAAGCCAAATATTAATCAAATATGGTACTGGTCTACTCTGTTAGACCCTCAGACAATATACCACTCCACTGAGAAAAATACCACAATGTTAATGAAAAAAACAGCATTATTCAACAAAAGAGAGATCCAGAAGGGTCATCGTTCATGCGGTTTAGTATACTTTATTCAAGTTGTGTTAAATTTAAAATTCCCAGCACACGATCAGCCGACATGTGTTTCGTCTTTGCTTCAACTTTTTCAAGGCTGGAATAACAAACCTAATACAATAAATACACTATATGCAACAACAATTCATTCACACATCACAACCTCAGACAATGTATACACATGACCATGTTGTGATATGCATATAAAACACCCATGGTGCTGATACATTGGAAGATAAACACATATAATATTAAAGATGTGTTGGACCCGGTCCTTTGGGCAGGTTTACCCCGTGACTTTTTGCTTTTTCCTAGCCTGTTTTTGGAACCTGGATTGGTGATTGTAGGCCTCTGCGCACTTTTTCACTGTGGTACAGTGTAAAGTGCGTGTGCTTTCTGTGTATGGATGGTGAGTGACCTGCCCTCCCATAGGAATGAATGGGGAATATGTATGCCCATGGTAGATTCCTGATGCATGGGGAGTGCAGGGGCGAGTTTGATATGTATGAACTCGTGAGAATGAATGCTGCAGAATGGTGTATGCGGCATGGCTGTGTGTAGTCTAGAAGCGCTACTTTTAGAAGTTGGCATAATTGTGTAGTGGGTCTGCTAGCACGTGATTGGCTGATGGGCCTGGCCCAGGCATGCCTGGGCCTGTTGGTAGATGGACTGTCTGGTTTGAGTAGAACAGGGTCTGCAGGGTCTGCAAGGCCCCGGAGGAGGGGGTAGATGAAAGGCCCCTCTGCTGTCAGGGATGGGAGGAAAGAGCGTCTGGTGGTGCCGGGCTGTGCCTGCCGCCCACCCTGCTGGCTCTCCATCCTGGCGGCCTACTGTCACCTCTGGCCCTGAAGCTGTCAGGGAGACGTAAACCAGAAACATTCCAGTACTCAGGGCCCCTTGCACGAAAGCTTCAAAGTACTTCAAAGGCATTTTTGTGTATAAGAAGGGGCTGTGTCTCCTTCCAAAGGGTTCTTCTTGTTCTAGCTCTTGTGGCTGACTTGGATCTACCAGGGGTGGGCGCTGCCCAGCCCCTGGGTGCCTGGATTCCTGGACTCCTGGGGGACCCTTCTGCCCTGCCTGGGCTGAAGGGGGGACTTGGCTTTGCCCCTGGGGAAGCTCTGGGACCCTGGCAGCATGGAGAAGCTGCCTTTTCCTGGGGAGAGCGCTGGAGTTGATTTCTAGCGCCTGGAGGCGATAGGCTTCCCCCTGAGCGCCTGGGAGCGCTCTGCCTGCTGTCTAGAGCTCTGGGGCGCTTAATTTCCCCCACGCGCTTGAGAGCGCCTTTTCTGGACTTTCTAGCGCTTAGGAGCGCTTTTCCTGCTTGTTTATAGCGCTGGATGCGCTGAGGATTCCTGCCTGCATGGATATAATTATCTACGAGTGCCCACCTCGATCTGTCGCGGAGGAAAACAAACCACGAAGGGGCCGCGACCGGATTGGCCGAGACCCGAGGAGAGCCGTGCTCTGATTGGCCCGTGGATCGGCGAGGCCGCGCTGCCATTGGTTGGCGGCCTCGCGTCATGAGGGGCTCGGCGCAGGAGCCGCGACGTGATTGGCTGGGCCGTGCCGAGGAAGAAGGAAGATGGCGCTGCCTGCTGGCGGGTCGGCCGGGCTCCCGTGAGCTAAGGGAGCCCGGCGGCATCTGAGGAGACGCATGGCGGCCGGTTAACAGGGCTCCCGTGTGCCGAGGGAGCCCTGCAACGGGAGAAGAGACTGCCCGGGAGCCTGGCTGGCTCCACTCTGCGTCCCGGTCCCGAGACGGGGGACCGTGCCAAGAGAGGAGAGTCTGCGAGGAGCAGGAGCTCCTCCGTTGCCGCCGAGCCCTGCCCCCGCCGCGTAGGAGACCCGGTGAGTCTGGGCGGAGGGCTGGGCAGAGTGAGGAAGCTGAGCGGCGCGATGATGGAGCCTCCCCGCAGCAGAGCCGGTGAGTGAAGGGCTGCGGGGGGGAAAGCTCCGTGCGGTGCCGGTCAAGGCGCCGAGTAAGGGCGGCCCCGTTGGCAGTGGGTCGCCCCAACGCATTGCAAAGCCTTCAAGGGCGGCCCCAGTTGGCAGTGGGTCGCCCCAACGCGCCTGAGCCTAGAGAGGCTCAGAGGGGCCGCATTATGTTTACGAGCCCGTTTGGCTCCCGAGAGGGCCATATTCGAGAGGGGGGCTTCGGGGCATATTTTCGGTGCTCGTCCCCTCCTGCCCCTGAGTGTTAGGGCTAGGGTCCGGTGAGGCTCATGGGGGCATCTGTGTTTTAAGAGCCTGTGTGGCTCCAACGGTTGGCATCATTGCTTTAGAGCCTCTGTGGCTCCAACGTCTGGGGCATGTGTGTTATGCCCAGAGCCTGTGTGGCTCCAGCAGTGGCGCAGTTGGCGCCTAATGGCCAGTGAGGGCCCTGGCGCAGTTTTATTGTTCTCCAGGTGCCCAGCACTTAGTGGGCACCTGCTACGTTTAGGCTTTTTATACTTTGAGACTGGCGCTGCATGGCAGCGCACCCTGACACTGAGACTCAGGGCGTCTGAGCCCCAACAAGGCCAGTTGGCCTAGGGACTGCCACAGGTAGTGGCTCATGTGATAGTATTTGCCTAATGTGAGTTTGGCGCATTGTGATGTGGTGCTAGGAAATGTAATTCATTTAGTATGATTACGCACCTTGATCTTACACCTCTGAATGTTTTTAGACATCATGTGATTCTTGCGCTATCGCTTTACTTTGACACCCCTGAATGTTTCATGCATTATGTGTCTTTCTCTTCTTGCGCTACACCTCTGAATGTTTAGTCATCATGTGTCTTCTTGCGCTGCACCCCTGACTGTATTTTAATTGCATCATGTGCTCTGTCCTGAACACCGCTGAATGTGTAGGTCTATACATCATGTGTTTTCTTTCTTTACTACTCCTCTGAATGTATATTCATGCATCATGGGTAGTGTGTTTTGAGCTATACCCCCAAGTGGATTTCATCCTTAGGTGGTTGTTCTTTTAGTACAGGTGGTCCTAGTGAGGTCCTGGTCCCCTGCGTGACAGTCTCCCAAGGAGTGTAGGGTTGCGTAGGTGGTACTTACCTGTTCCCAGTAGTTACTGGGTGTGATCTATAACTGTTGCTTTGTGTTACAGTGAAGTTTATACACTTTTATTTTAAGTTCTATAAGTACTCTTTCTATTTCTAGAAGTGCTGATTATGACGGTGGCCTATGTGGCCCTGTCCTGTGTACATAATCCCTTGTGAATATTGCCGTGCCAGTTGGCACAATGTACATGTGTGATTACTATCTGATATGTTTTGACAATACAAAAGTTATTTTAATATAACCTTGTGTGGAGTCTCTTTTGTGGTATGCCTAGTATGTTGTTGCTGTCGTGCGCTGACGCAAATGCTTTACACATCGCCTCCGAGTTTAGCCTAGACTGCCTGCGCCATGCTACCTAGAGGGCGAGCAGGGGTTATCTTGGCGTGTGACTTCCTTGCCCTGACTGGAATGGTGGTTTCTGCCTGGCTTTGGCATAAGCCTTAGCCTACCAGAAATAGCCGGTTTCCAACAGATGCCCTGCTAATTTCACCTATATTACACCTATTCAAAAATTGATGTATATGTGAACAGAAAATCCAACCACCTTATGAGTCGAAACCAGAAAAAAATCAGATAAAAAAACAAGTAGACAGAAACCACAAAGAAGGTGAGAACCCGGAGTTCAATTGGAATAACAGTAGGAACTGGAAATAGTATCATCAGACCTTGCCCAGACACTAGTGAGCATGCTCCTATCGAGTGCATGAATCCCCTATAGAAAAATTGGTTAAACCCACCATAAATGTAGAATTCACAAAGAACCGGTTGGAAATGCACAGTCCGTTCTTGTGCTCTAGTGTATAGACAAGGACCCCGGTCCGGATGACCAGTCTACAGCTCGGCTCAACTGAAATAAAATACGAAACCAGCATGTGACATCAAGTCATATACCCTCACCTTCTAGACCAAACCATATCAACAGTTATAGCCTATATGTCCTAATAATCATACTACAAGTCTGAAAGTAGCCTGGTGTTCACAACATGTCATTAACATCCAGCATTATTGCTCGTTATCCTTTTATTTTAAGAGCACACACCTCATGTGCGCGTCGAGTTTATGTACATACAACCTTGCTGTCCCTTCATACCCATATCACAGTTGTCTCCTATATCATAACCAGCAGCAATATATCACCTGCATGATATTGCTGCCAACCAGTCTTAACCATGTTTAATAATTACGAATCCGAGCTGCAGTCTAAAAACAAAAGCCACAATGTACACAAACTTCCTGACACCTATGACTTGCCCACGTGTTACCCTCTCCATTTGAAAATTGGTGCTTACCTCACAATTACTTGTATTGTCCCCAGCTGTCCTCGTATCAACAGCTAATGAAACCATGCCCTAAAGAGATTCGTACCCATAATCCCGGCATCATGGACCGGGTGACACTCAGTCAGCACCCCTTCTGGTGCAACCCTGATAAGTTACAACCTAGAGCCGCAATCAATATGAAGACAAGCTGTAGTCCTAGAGTACCGTTACAGTCAAAGACCGAGCCCCCTTTCGCAATGTCCCCCATAGCCGAACTCGCCTCCCAAGTTACCGTACCACCGCCAAACTGTCTCTCTCCCCAATACCTAACAAAATGAGTCGCTCAACACACCACAATTTGAATGTGGGACACTCCCCAAACGGATAATCACCTGACCCGTAGACACGAGACAGGTGAAGCGTCAGGACGGTATTCAGACTCCGTGGAATATAGCGACCGCCGCCATGTTGACCTTCCTGCAGAATGCATTACTGGCACAATAATAACTGCAACCCGTCATAGCCCCATTCTATCCCGATGTATTTGTTTAAATTTAGAAGCATCAAACCTAATGTAGAGAAGAAAAACGGCTATATGGACCTCTAAGTGTTCTTTTCTCATCCTTTGAATCGGCCTCAACATATTCCAATATCTTTATTCGAATAACTAGCAATACAAGCCACAAAAGGTGAGAAGCATGTCCAGCCTCTCAGATGCAAAGGTTACTCCTGGAGCACAGTTTCTTGGCTTCGCAACTTCTTGATATTCTTTTATGGTCAGTGCCGCTGTCCTCAGGAGTCTCGAGTCTTTGTTGAAGCAGGGGACCAGTCCTCACTAAGTCTGGAGGTTTCTGATCCTTTTTTGGAAAAGTCGATTTCTTTGCAGGGGGATCCGGAGCTGCAGGTCGGCAGGACTGGGACCAAGTCAGTTGGGCCTGAAGTCTTCACTGCTGGGACGTCTTCAGGTTCCAATCTTTTTAGGTCACAGATTCTAAAATCTGGGTTCTGGGCTGCCCCAAAATCCTTTTTGTCGGGCAGCGTTTTAAGAGGTCTCAAGATAGTAACCAATGGGCTCTTGTCCTTGGGGTGACTGCACCCTTAGTGTGCTCACCCCACGTGGGGGAGTGGGCACAGACCCTGACCCTAATCGGAGGGTGCCTGCCATCTGCAAGATGGCAGGCACTGAAGAGTGGGCCTCTCCTCGCCCAGATGGCAGGCACTGAAGAGTGGGCTTCTCCTCGCCTCCCCCATCTGACGGGTAGATTGGCAAAGGTGGTCCCACCTAATAAACTGTACTGGTTTTTCCTGCCGAAAAGGGGGTGAGAGAGGAAGGAGGCCTGCTCCTGAGAGCAGTAGAGGCTGGGGTCGCGTTGCAAAGGTGACAAGGCCTCTGCAGCCACCCTGCCACAGATTGCTCATCCTGACCTATGGGGAGGTGAGAACACCTCCACCCAGGAAAGGCTTGGTTTCTGGGCCCAGGGAGTGAAGGCTCTCACTCCAGGGGTCCAGAAACGTGTCTCGTGGTGGCAGGCTTGTTTTCACCAGTCAGGAACCCAACAGCGGTTGGTTTGGTTCAGGGGTCCCATTAAGAAGGGCCCCCTGAGTGCATGGAATAATAAATATGACCTTGTAATCTGTCCAGGTTTATGATTCTGAGATGTTTGATATCAAACATCCCAGGATACAGTAAATCTATTATGGTGCTAGGAAACTCGTAATGACCAGTTTCTAGACCATATAATCGAGATGGCTTTTACTGGGTGCTTATAATATCGAACAATGGCCTTCGATATTATAGGGAATAGTTTGCTCATGCAGATAGGTCCGTACATGAGATACAGAGCACCCTGCCTTAAGGATTACTTACCTAGGTCTCATACAGTGCTGGTGTCGAAACTACACTTTTAGCTGCACTACAATACGCAGGCTGCAATGGCAGTAGTGTATGTTTGTGGAGAAAGGTCTCTGCAAGTAGCGTTCTACATGCTGCAGCCCTCAGAGGCCTTTCCCTGGCTACCATGTCCTTGGTACCATAAGTACCCCTATCAAGGGACTTACATGTAGGCCAAATTTGTGGCAATTGTGGAAACAATGGTACAGGTTAGGGAAAGAACACAAGCCCTGGGAAACTGATTGGCAGGGGCCCAGGGTACACTTAGTCAAATTGCATCAGGTACCTGGCAAAACGTTAGGGGGCAACCATGCAGAAAGGGCACTTTTCTACATTTATTATATGACAACATTATAGAAGCAGACTAGAACCACAACCCTCTGAGTGCTGACGTTTCATAAGCATATTCATTTGTTTTAACAAGTGTCTCAGCCTCTGACACTGAGGACATTTATTAGCCTCATTGGTATTATGGCATAATGCTTTCATCGGTTCTGCATGAGAACAATTCAAATGAGACTCCGAGCTCAACTGTTATATACCAGTGGTGTTGGGAGAGTTGTAATTCATAAATTAGGGAAGGTCTTGATTTAGTGCAATTCATACAATCTGTCAAAGGGCAGAAAAATTCACATACTCAATCCTAACTGTATCCATTGCAAAGGACGCATCCCACATAGGGTGAATGGGACACATGAATAACATGCTTTCCTGGGGACAATCGAACAAGATAAATAAAATGCAATGCATCATTGAGTGAAGACTATTCCCTTAGCATGAAAGGTTTTCAGGCACAATACTTCGGGTCTGTAGTACAATATTTCATGGTCAATTCCTTTGCAATCTCTAGGTGAAGAAAAAGGAGATTGACATACTTTCTTAGCTTGAAACTAACTTGTGAAATATGGGGTGGGGCCATACACCACTATATTCACATGATGGTCTGCCATTTCCTAGGAGAACAAAGTGTATTACCAGACACCTTAAGCCGAAAGTTCCACAATCTGCAGGACTCAACAAAATTCTGACCACCCAGCGCTACCTACCACACTTCGTCTGATAAAAACAGTACCCCACTTTTGTTCATGCATAGAGCTTCTTTACCCGATTCTCGGTGTGTACAGTCTGATGGTCTACTGACTTCACATACATAGTCTCACTGATCTCATAGACCATGTGCAGGAGAGAGGTAGGGTCTGACTCTGAAACGTCAATCCACAAAATGTACACATTTGTGGAGGCCTCCAATATGAACAACAGTGTGGTGGTCATAAACTGAAGTAGTTCGATGGACGTGAATGATTCGTCCACCACACTTTAAGAGACTAGCAGCCCGTCCCGGAGTTGTCCGGGTATGGAATAGAATGTGTGTAATGTGTATATTTGGCAAGGGCAATTTATTTTAAAATCTCGCGGTAGACAACATTTTTTGTTTCATTAGAATAGGGACAGAGAAGGGCCAGCTGCAGCCCTGGTTGATGTTAGCAGGCGCGTGTAATGTCGTTGAATGAGAGAGTTATCAGCCGCGGGTAAATCCGTTTAATGAGAGAGTTCAGTGACAGCGAGTAGGAGAGGCTGCAGTAATTGTCCCCGCAGACACGCTCATTTGTGTGTTTCCCCGCTTGAGGCCCAGATGCAGGCCTGTTTGATGTTAGCAGGCGCGTGTTCCCCTGCTTGAGGCCCAGCTGCAGCCCTGGTTGATGTTATCAGGCGTGTGTAATTAGTGTACTGATCCGCCGCCTGAGCCCGGCTAGAGCCCTGGTTGATGGTAGCAGGCGCGTCTAATTTCGTTGAATGAGAGAGTTCAGTAACAGCGCGCAGGAGAGGCTGCAGTAATGTTACTTACCAGGCCTCCAGCTGGACGCGTTTGTCATGCCCCCAGCACACGGCCACAGCAGACGATCTTCTGATTAATGTACTACCCACATGGCATGAAGGGCGGAACATAGCACACGCCCCCAGCGTTTCTCACGCCCCCAGGGTGCCCCTTGATGCGGCGCAATTGCGTTCACATGGCATGAAGGCCGGACACACGCCCCCAGCGTTTATCACGCCCCCAGCGTGCACCTTGATGCTGCGCAGCAACATAATCGGCGCTTGTATGTACGACTCACATGGCATAAAGGGCGGGCACACGCCCCCAGCGTTTGTCACGCCCCCAGCACACGCCCACAGCCCGCGATGTGATAGCCGTACCACACGCCCCCAGCGTTAGTCATCCCCCCAGCCCACGCCCGCAGCACAACGCAGACATGCCCGCAAGGGACTACTTTGCTGGCACGGTTCTTTTACCTTTTAAATGTATATGGTGTCCTATGGTACAATTGTATGTCTTGCACTGTATGATTGTGATGAACACCACTGTTTCTTGAAAAGTTAATAAAAACAATTTAAAAAAAACTTTATATGGTGGCCGTCTGCATAGCCTATGTCCTTCTGCTGCAACTGCCCTTTCCAACACTGTATTGGGTGTTGTGATTGGTGCTGTGGTTACTGAGATTACCCGCCTCAAATGTTTGGGCTCTCTCTTTATAATATTAGTATGGATGCATATGAGTGTTTCTGTTAAACCCTGTTTTTCTGTCACTGTGTGTGTGTGTGTTCGAGAAAGGGTGAGCGAGAATAAAGGGAATATGCAACAGAATTGTTCTACATATGTTTACAAAATCTTTATAAAAACTCAAATTCTGTAATTAAACTGGCAAATAACAGAAAAATGAATAACTTGTATTTAGAAAAAATCATTCTCTCATGAAGTTATGAGTGAAGGACAAACTGGAAGGGAGACTCTGTGGGTGAACATTGCTACATCTTGACTGACTATGGTTTGTTGATGAACGTATAAACAAGGACATTTTGGAGTATCTAATGCAAAAGTAGACTTTTTTCATGAGTTCAAAAAACCTGCTGATATTCATCAAATTGTGGTATTTTCTCATGTAGGTTTTCATGAACATTGCTATCTTCGAAGGAGACATTGTGCCAGGAACTACCACCCACCAAGAACTTTTTCCTCACAGCATGATGAGTGTAGTGGCCAATTTCATCCCTTATTCGGACCACAACCAGAGTCCCAGAAACATGTACCAGTGCCAGATGGGTAAGGCTTTCAAATCGTTTTGTCTGTTATTGCCCCCAAAAATTTCGTTTGAGGGTTGTGCGTATGTGTAATTAAACGTTACTTCTGAACGCTCCTGTTGTCAGCTTGTACTTCGGAAGCATCTAATACAAATATATGATGGTATAAGTATGTGCTGTTCCGAAAGCAGCATATTCCTATAGTGTCTTAAAATACTAAGGAACTATACCAACTCAATAGGAACACTATTTTAAAGTTATAATGTAAACTGGCCCAGAATCATTCATTTACAACAACAAAAACTACAAAAAACCCATCAATTTTGGCTCTTTAAGGCAAATATTTTTCTTCAGCAGTGAAAACTACGGTGTTCAATTAGTAGCTTATGCTTGATACTAAATATCCAAGTGGTAGGCCTAAAAGTGAGCTAATTGGGTCCATGTTTTTATGGTAAATATTTCAGAATATTCATTGATTCTATCCTTTTCGGTCTGTGCACATGCTTTGAGGAAACACCCTCCAAGACATTTATTTGAGTATTTGAACTTTCATGTACCCAGCTGTCTAGTTTGTTTGAGGGCAGCCCCTTTAGTCCTCGCCAAAGTGAAGGCAGTGTTAGGTTCATTTACTTCAAGAAAGGTTGCTCATTTTTACCTATGTAAATATTTTTATGATAGAGACTTCTAGCCACAGATTCTTCACCTTTTTGAATATTCCCCAAGTGTCATACTGGATCTGGAAACTTTACAACAGTGCCTCTACTCGCTG
Organism: Lissotriton helveticus; assembly: GCF_964261635.1. Classification (NCBI taxonomy): domain Eukaryota; kingdom Metazoa; phylum Chordata; class Amphibia; order Caudata; family Salamandridae; genus Lissotriton; species Lissotriton helveticus. The sequence goes on along the minus strand of NC_136067.1, from coordinate 1,296,786,526 downwards.
GTAGGTGGTACCATGCAGCTCCGTACTGACTATTTCTGCTCCAGAAATGATGTGCAGAGCCCATCTAGGGACCACTCCTGCACACTGATGTCTGTTAGTTTCTCTCTATGCCACCAGACACTGGAGATACCTTTTGTCTCTCTGAGAACCTTACATTGATCAAAAAACAGTTTTAAAGTGTGCAAGGGACATGTCGCCTCCCAAAACGACCGGTTTTAAACATGTAAGGACTTTTTTACAAATGTCTGTGACCGTTGCGCATCAAATTTGCCTGTGGTGCCTGGGGTCGAGTGAAAGCTGTAAGGCCTGCAGTGACTGAGTGTTGATGAACCCAAAGGCCGTATGAGACTGAGGTGTAAGTGTACAATGCTAAGAACCCGGAAGGCGCTCTCCAACAAGACCGATCCAAGTCAAACGTTCGGTCCCGTTCGAGATACAGAAGTTGCAGGTGTTCTAGGGTTCAGTCTTCCTCTCGATCAAAGTCTTCAGGTAAATTGAAGAAAAAACACAAGAAATCTTAGCAGGACTCTGCCTCTTCCCGCCATTCACAGTCCCCTGAAAAGGCATTGACGCAACACCACACATCTTGATGTCGCTCCCAAAGTCATTCAACTTTGAAGCCAATCCCACAACTTGTTCTGGCACAACCCAGGTTTCCAGGGCCATCCGCCACTCCTAAGCAGATCGCACCAGCCATGCTCCAACTCTTTTGATCATTACCAACTTCCCCTGATGCACCTGCAGAGCCAAGAGGGTCTCTACTTGGGTGACCACCAGTGGCTTTGCCCTCTACACCATCTGGACTTTCTGAGTCCATAAAGAGGCAGCCTCTGGCTCCACTCTTGACTCCACCTATGACGCCACAGTCCATGCCAGTTCCCAGCTTATCAATGCAGATTTAGACTCATCGGTAAAGGAAGATGAGGCCCCAGTTGTCCTCTCTGATGTTGATTCGGCACCAGTTTAACCTCAGTGGAAGTTGCATCCAGCCGCCATTGAGATACTTATTCCTCAACTTGTTGAGCCACCACAATCGCAACTGCACACCATTCATTCTCCTTTCGACACGGATTAGGCTAACTATTATAATATGGTTGATGAGACTGGCCACCCTTATCAGGAGGACAGCTGGTATGGCAACCAGTTGTACGTTAGTGGCATTGATACCTCCTTTGTGGAAAGTATGCTTTCATGCCCTGGCTCTACCACCGAGCAGAGCACTTCCAATGCCATGGTTATGTGTAGAACAGCCAAAGTCCTTTACGTCCAGCTCCACGCCATGGAGGTCAAGACCAATGTACTTCTTGAGGTTCTTCAGGTGGGGCAGACATCTACTGAGCCCTTCTTACCATTTAGATGACCCTTACAGATACTTTGTTGGGAGCATGTGCCAAACTCTTTCTGGCTCCCACAAGTCCGCTGCCAAACCTGCCCCGTGCGACTGCATTTTTATCTCCTCACCCTCACCTGAAAACTTGTAGGTGCAGGTGTCTGCAAGCAAGACTAATCTCAACACATTCCTGGTGACTTCCTCATACCCCCACCCTATAGGGAATCGGCTAGAGACATTCAGAATGAAGGTTTTCTCATCCACCAGCTTGACGCTCTGGTTAGTGAGTGTCCGCTGCCTGATAGGATGCTATTCACACAACTCTTGCGACTTTATGGCTCAAGTCCTCCAAGGTGTCTCCGATGATCTCCGACAGGTCTTCCGCCAGGCAATACAGGACAGTTGCGACTCAGCCAAGTTCACAGTTCCTTGTAGGATTTAATCATGTGGGTTCTTCGCCGCCGCACTGTGCTCCAGTCCACTGGTTCTTCAGGCATTGTTTAGTTGTCCCTCATGGACATACTGTTAAATGGGACTCGCCTGTTTGGGGACAAGGCAGACACTGTTTTTTAGTTATTCGAGGGCAGGGCCACTGCATGTTCCTTTGGCTTATCTACACCCATCCCTCCTTTTGTGGCTTTGGCAGAGGTGACCAATGAGACCAGTCAACCCAATCTCCACTTGTGAGAAAGTGGCTCTATATATACTGGACTATAATGAAGTACAGTGTGTATAGAGTCCACCAACCCCAGAGGTATAACAGAAGTTAAAGTCAGAACTGACCTAACTCTCCAAAGTGGTAGCTTGGTCGAGCAGTAAGGCAGTACCAGAGGACAGTGTAAAGCATTTGTTGCACACACTCAGTCAGCAAAAGGTTTCACACACTCAAGAACTGAGCTCCAGGCCAATTGTTATATCCTCAGATATTGTTGTTTTATTTTTAGAACCAACAGTTATAAAAATATACTTTTCAAGTTATGAGTACTCTCAGGTAATACTTTACAAAGGAGCAATAAAGTTTGTGCACACTGTGAACACAGTATAGGTAGTAAGAAACACAATCCTAACACACACTATAACATTGAGCTCAATGGGTTTTCTACATATAATTACAGTAGATTACTTTATGGATTACTTTGGAGGTTCCAGGACTAGGTCTTAGATTCAGTCCTGGGGTCTAAGCTGGAACCAGATTAGCAAAAACGTTTTAGTTACTGTAGTGAATTTTCAGGAATATAAAGCGGTTTTAAAAGTTCACAGAAACTTTTCAATGTAAATCTCACAACGTTAGTCAATGGGAGGAAATTCAGGTTGCAGGTAAAGATCGCGTTACTTTTGTAACCCAGCACTAGTCTCCTAGGGCCAGCTCTGGGGGCTTAACTCAAAACAGGTAGGTAATTGCGTTTCAGTATATCGTATGATTTTTAAAGAATATTTGCAGTTTTCAAAAGTAGACGCTTAGAAGAAATTTCATAGAAAAGCAGACAATGGGTTCCTATGGAGAAAATACAGATTACTAGTAAACCCGCTAGGGATTACTTTTGTGGTTCAGTACTGGGCTGAAAGGTACAGTACTGGCTTCTCCCCTGATTCCAGGTGAGTACTTCGGAATTCGGGCTTTGGCTGATTTTATAGGAATATTTTCAGTTTTCAAAACTTCACACTTAGAAAATTTTCGAGTCAAAATGGGTCAATGTTATCCAATGGCAGGTAAGTGAATTACCGGTTTCCAGGTGAGTACTTGGTTGTTGAAGTTATGGTTCTGGGCAAAGACTCAGGGGTCCCCCAGGGTCAGGTAAGTACAGTCAGATCAGACCCAGCGGCACCGGGGCGGCCGGGTGCAGAGGTAGGTAGGCCCAATTATATCCAATGAGGGAAAGGGAGCTTTCGGTTGGTGGCTGCTGGCTAGCAGGCCACGCGGCTCTGGGAGCTGGGCTCCTGGTCACTTGCTCAGGGCAAGGGGGGCAGTAGGATAGGACAAAGAGGTCACAGCCAGCGGCGCTCGGGCGGCTGGGTGCAGGGTGCTTTTGAGCCGTCGGGCGCTCAATGTTATCCAATGAGGATCTTGAAAAGGGAACAAAGGCTGCAGGCTCGGGGACGGAGACTCTCCAGGGGCGACCAGCACTTCAAGAGGTAAGTTGGGATGTTGGAGCACAGGTGGGTACCCCAAAGGGAGGCACAGGTGGCTGTAGGGCGCCAGGTGCAGGGGTGTCTTTGGGTGTCGGAAAAGCTTACCCTCGGCTGGTCGCGATAGGGGTGGCCCCTGGTACTGAGTCTGCAGGCGTCGGCTGGTTCGTCGAGGAGGGTCTTTTGGGCACTGGACTTCGGGTTCCAGTCACCGGGGGGACATCCTCGTGGTCTTGGTTCGGTTGGGCCCGGCCCGGGCTCGGCTGGTGCAGAGTGGACTGGCCTGGAGCTTCCTGGCTGGCACCAGGTGGGTTGTTGCAGCAGAGCCTCTGCTGATGGGAGTTCCAATCTTCGAGAGGGTCAAGGCAGGCAGGTCCTCTGGGTGTCCCAAGGTGGCTGTCCACAGGAGTCGCCGGGTTTAGGCAGGAGCAGGTTCCAGGATCAACAGGCCGGTAGGGCTGGGGCCAAGTCAGTTGTTGTTGTCCTGTTGTTAGCAGCTGCACTGCGGGTCGTCATCTTCTTTATCTTCTTTCTTCTTCTTGGTATCGGAATCTGAGGAAGGGAGGTTCAGGGAGCCCCTAAATACTAAATTTAGGGGTGTTACAGATAGGGCAAGGACAGGGACCTATGGGTCCCTGTCCTGGGGTGAGTACACCCCCTAACCTGCTCCTCTCCTGTGGGAGGGGGGCAGAAGCCTAGCTGGGATTGGGCAGGGCTCCCCATCTACAAGATGGCCGGAGCCCGGGGTCGTGCTTCACCTCGCCTCCTCCACCTGGGGGGTGGAGTTGGCAAAGGTTGGCACACCCCCCTTCCTGACAAGGTTTTTCCTGCCAGTCTTCCCGCCAGAGTGGGGGTCAGGGCGGGGGGGCTGGTTGCTGGGTACAGCAAATGGTCTGGGTCCCCCTGACCATCCTGGGGGAGGAGACCTAGCACCTCGCCCAGGATGTGCATTGTTGCAAGCCCAGGAGAGCGGGGGCTCTGTCCAGCAACATGTCTGCTGTGTGGCAGCCTCTGCAGCCACTCAGCCCAGACGTGGATTGTAGGTTCAGGTTTTGGAGGGCATCTCTAAGATGCCCTCTGGTGCATTTTACATTAAATCCCACACTGGTATCAGTGCGGGTTTAATGTGCTGAGAAGTTTGATCCCAAACTTGTCAGTCTTCAGTGTAGCCATCATGGTGCTGTGGAGTTCGTAATGACAACCTCCCATCACCATATACTCTTAATGGCATCACTGCTCTTACAGTGCCCAGGAATGGCCCTGGGTACTGTAGGGGCACAGGGCTCATGCACCAGTGCCCTCACCTCCGGCATAGGGCACCCAGCTAGAGGGGTGACTGAAGTATGCCAGGGCAGTGGGTTCTGTGGGCATGGCACACAGGAATGTGTGCCATGTCGACTCTTGTTTTAGTTCTGTACTTAGGCACTCATCCTGCAAAGGCAGTGAGTGGGTGCCAGGGTACAGGGCCCCTGAGGGTGGCACAATAAGTGCTACAGCCCTCAGGGGTCGTCTCTGGTCACCATGCCCTGGGTACCTAGGGTACCATTTACTAGGGGCTGACAGGTGGCCAGAGATGCCAATTGGGTCTTTTTGTTTCAGCATAATTTTAGGGAAGGAACACAGGCTCTGGGTACTTGGTTGGCAGGAATCCAGGGCACACTCAGTCAAAGCACATCAGCAGTTCAGAAAAAAAGTGGGGGCATACCAATGCAAGAAAATGGCACTTTCTCACACCAGTAGATGCCCAGCAGTTGTGTGCTCGACAGTCTCGTGCCCACCATCCCAAGGTCACCAGCCTGCCCTTGCCACTACCCCCTCTTGTGCTTTATTTGGAATTTTTTGAGCGGCTAGCCGATTATTACAGTAATCATTTTTTGCTAATAGTTTGAAATTGTTTTTTTAATGGAAGTGTTCGTGTGATTGTAGAACTGTATTTTCAGTAGGCATGACATTTGGGCTTTCATGTTTAATTCATCTCTCCAAAATGGCCACCGCATTTGGACACACTGTTTCCTGGTCACTCGACCTTTAAGTAAGCAACATTGCTGTTCACACAGTCCATTCTTTTTCCCATGGCGCATGTTTATTGCAAATAGTATTTTTTCAGAAGCTCTCAGCATTCATTTGCATTTCACCCTGGCAAAATAACGAGATTTATACGTATAAATTATGATCGCCAGTTACTCCACTTCTAAATAAACTAAGATGTCGTTTTTGGCCGTACATAGACATTGCTTTATATTTTAATTTCTTTGCTATCGAGTTACCTATGTGCTTGATACTAGGTGCTCCAGTTATTATTTTTATGGTATATCGACCTCCCTTTCAAGATGGCCCCCAAATATGCTATTGAATCTCTGCCAAATTGGCCATCACATGACCATGATCATGTGATACAGTTTCAGCGTCTACGGCGTTCTTATGTAGGATACACTTTCCGCCCTGAATAGATCGAGCATTGACTCGGGCGCCCGCGACATTCTCCATTTGGATTCTCGGAGTACTTACTCGTACGCCGCGCCAGACTCCCTATTTCGGAGCCTCTATGAAGGCCTATTGGTAAGACGCCTTGCTATACATATCGTTATAGCCATTATCTTTTTTGTTCCGCATAAACTGAGCAATCCCCTGTTCTATCCTGCAGGAACTGACCCAAGGGCGACCAGCAACTTTAACCCGCTGGTGAGTCCCTCCCTACATTTATCATGGTAAATTTCACTAGAATGGACTGGTACTACCTAAATTCAACAGAGGTTAACCTTCCTTTTCCACTCCGCACTTTTATCTGTAGGTAATTCTTTACCATCATCTGTCTTACCCTTGATGATCCCTACGTAGTATATGGATCTTATTAGTGGTAAGAAGTCTTTCCGATTTTCCACTTCATTCAGGTTCAAGTTACGCACTGGCCCTAATGTCCTACCTTTATATTTTCCAGATTACTGTATGCACTGGCCATTTTGCCATGCACTTACAGATGATTATGTTCCACATTGAGGTACGGTGTTTGTAATTGTGATTTGTCTAAATCCACTTGATCTCCATTGTTGCACTGATGCCCACAATTATAACAAGAGCCTTAGTCAATTGTGCGCGGCATCATCCTCCCCACAGTGCCAACAACTCACTCGTTAGATCACTTAAATACGCTGCATGAGCCCCCGCCACAACGCACTTTGAAATATTGGTCCCTGCTTGGTCACAAATTTTGAGGTGTACAGACTAAAGCTCACAGGGAGTGATTTCTTTTGTGTTAATATTGTGTCCAACATATAATTTCATATTGTACTAATATTTCATCTTTTCCCCTTCTTTCTTCCTTACCCTTTTTGCTTATTCCGTTTTTTCATTTCATGATTGTTTTTGCTTGTTTTATGTAAACTTGGTGTTATGTATTATTTTTGGCAATTTTTTCAAAAATAGTAAAGGCATCAATCAATCAATATGTCCTGATGATGATCCCATATTAAAAAGGGATCGAAACGTCGTCGACAGCTTACACTTGATGATTTGAAAATCTTTTTATTGCGAAATCACATAAAGTGTACCTAATTATTAATTGTCTGTTTTAACTGTGAACAATTTACAGACTGTTTTCCTTTGCCTTGCATTTATATGTTTCCCTGTTTGTACTCATGTGGTAGTTGGACACAGGCTGTGTCCCACTTGGAAATTGTTGAATAACTTTACCACATCTGATTATAATAACTATTAAATTTGTCCGGCTGGACACATAATATAGATTTCAATTTTGGTCTATATTCATTTTTGTCTTGATACTTGAATTGAAGTTTGGGACCATTGTCTCTTGAAATACTTTCCACTACCCACGGCTCCTCGCTCTCAACACCCCAAGTTACAGCCCCACCTGCCAAACCCCTTTAGAGTGTCCTTGGGTGGGAGCAAGCCTCTGACATTCTTGCTGGGTTGACAGGCCTCAACATCAGACAGGTGGGTCCTGCAGATTGTTCAGCAAGCACATGCCATATGCTTATTCTATCACCGTCGTCCCCTGACGACTGACCGAGGACCATCTCCCCATTTTGCGGCTGGAACCCGTTGCCCTTTTGGACAAAGGGGCTGTTGAGAGGGTGTCGACAAAAGAAGTAAGGCGTGGTTGTTATACTTGATACTTTTTGGTGCCCAAGAAGGACAAGGCCCTATTCCTATTTTAGACACTGGGCTCTCTGAACACCTTCCTCCGAAAGGAGAAATTAAGAATGCTCACTCTGGCCCAGGTCTTAAATGCCCTCGACCCTGGAGACTGGATGGTGCTGGAGCTGCAGGCTGGCAATTTCATATACCCGTTCTGCAGGCCAAACGGCTCTACCTGCACTTCATTGTCAAATAGGACAATTTTCTGTTTGCTTTGCTTCCCATTGAAGTCCGAAGTGTCCCTCAGGTGTTCACGAAAGTGATGGCGGTGGTAGCAAAACAGCTTTTGAGGTCAGGGTTCCAGTCTTCCCATACCTCGACAGCTACCTGTTGAAGGCAGGCTCGCCCCAGGCATTTGTCAACCACGTCTAAACAACAGCGAGCCAGACGTTATTTTTGGGTTTCACTGTCCGCTTGCCAAAATGTCACACCTGACTCCTTCTCAGACGCTTACCTTCTAAGGAGCCACTCTGGACATGGTTTGGTTTCTTTCTTTTCCTCCTTGAAAGCAATTACTGGACATTCAGGCTGTGATCTAGATCTTTCAGCCTCGATCCTGGATTTTAGTGAGGTAGACTCCGATGCTGCTAGGACTGATGCCCGCCTGCATCTTGCTGGTCGAGCATCGCAGGTTGCATATGCGGGCTCTATTGTGGAATCTGAAGACTCAGTGGGCCCAACATCAAAGGGACCTCTCCGACCACTTTCAGATTTTGGCGGGGACCTCAAAAGATGATGGTTAAAGGACCGCAATTCTGTCTGAGGCAGACCACTCTCCCTTCCCCCACCAAAAGCTGACAGTGGTGACGGATGCATCGCTTCTTTGTTGGGGTGGCATCTGGGAGAGGTGGAGATCAGAGGTCTAGGGTCTCAGTCGAAGTCCTGGCTCAAAAATAACCTGATGAGGGCTTCAATCATGATCATGTCGTACAGCAACAAACAAGGTGGGATGAGTCAGCTGCCCTGTGCCTGGAGGCCCTACGTCTCTGGAAATGGCTTCACCATCCAGGTATTTTTCTTGTGGTGAACCAAGTGGCAGGCTATTTGAATGCCAGGGCAGACCCACTCAGCCGCCGATACACCTAGCAAATCACTAGTGATGATAACACTCGGAGGTGGCAGAAGGCCTGTTCTGCAAATGGGGAGAACCTTGTCACTGCTGAGAATGTGCACTATCAGCGCTTCTGTGCATTGGAGTTTCAAAGGCACCTTTCGCTCGGAGACGCGGTCCTCCTCCAGTGGAACTTGGGGCTCCTATATGTCTTTCTGCTGATACCACTTCTGGCCTGAGTTCTCGGGAAGATCCAGACCATACGGGCCCAAGTCATCCTAGTGACTCTGGATTAAGAATCAAAAGTATGGTGTCTGGAACTTCTAGCCTTAAGCATCTGTCCTCCAATCAGGCTGCTCCTTTGGGAGCATCTGCTGTCACAGCAGCATGGCTGGGTTTTGCATCCGTGCCTTCTCAATCTCCGCTTTCATGATTGGAAATTGAGTGGCGACAGCTGAACACATTCAACATTCAGGCAAATTATATATGACTGATGTTGGAACAAATTTATGGCTTGGAGCAGCACTCAGTAGATAGCCCCTCTAGGTGAAGTTATCTGATGTATTGGATTTTGTTTTGACCCGATCTCGGCAAGGGGCTACTCTGGGCACAGCTGAAGTATGCTGTTCGGCTTTTTTGTGATTGCCGGGTCAGCCTTCATTGTACAAGGCTCCAGTTAATGTATTTTTTTTTTTATAAAGGGTTGCAAAACTTGTTTCCTCCCTCTATTTTTGATATGCCGCAGCAAGATGGTAATTTGGTCCTTACATTCCTGATGTGCACTATCTTTAAGCCACTTCACAGCTGCCCCTTGATACTTCTCATCCTCAAGAGTGTTCCTCATTGCCAATACATCAGCACAGCATGTAAGTGAACTTCAAGTTCTCTGTGGCACCACCTTCTTCCCTGACAAGCTGGTTTGGCAGACATGGGCATCTTTCTTGCCTAAAGTTGTGATGCAGTTCCACGCTGGCTGGAACATCACCTTGCCAGCGTTCTTTTCTCTTCCTAACCCATTGAAGAATGAGGAGAAGCTCCATCACCTGGACACAAAGAGAAAGCGGACCTTTTACATAACATAAGGAAGTAAGGGGCAACCCAATAACGCTTTGCGAGCTTGGGTCTGTATATACAGTAAAATAAAGTGTTTGAAAAAAAAAAAGGAGCAAACAAGGGCATCATTCATAGAAGATCATACAAAGAACAGAATTAAGCATTGATCGCTCATTCAATTATTCTAGAAAAATCAATGCAGATGACAGAAATCCGATTGAAGCCTTTTCCGATAGCCAGTAGAGAAAACACATTTGGTATACCTTGCGAAAAAAGCAAATTAAAAAATGTCAAAGCCATGCTTGCACTATCCATGAAAGCTTAGTACATGGCTTTGGTTCTCATTTGCAATGGTTTGAGTTCCTGGAGAATGGTGCCAAATTCCCTAATTCGTAGAATGCTCAAAAAGGCTTAGACATATTTTCTGGCTTGCAATAATTTCTGAAAGTCGCAATTATTTGCTTCCTTGGAGCATTTTGAAATGTGCTGAATTCACATTTGCATTTTTAGATTCCTCCGTATTTAGTTACTAAGGATTCGTTGGACAGTGCAACCAATTCTTTGATTGACATTTTTGTATTTGCTTGCTCTTTTTAAACTTTGAATTGGTTTGAATTCACTCCTACATGAAATGCTCACTTGATAAATGTATACATGTTACAGTTTATTGTCACGTGTGAATGTTGGTCGGGTTAGCCACATTTATGGTTTAATTTCTCGTATTTGAGGCGTACATTTAAAGTCCTTTTTCTTTTCTACAGAAACCGCTGGGTTGTTTAACTATTATCTTAGTCTAGTTCTGATAATTGTCACGCTTAATCTCTAAGAGACCGAAACGTCGAAGAATTGGATGAGTGATCAATGCTTAATTCTGTTCTTTGTATGTACTGCTGTGAATAATCCCCGTAGTTTGCACCTTTTTGTTTTTTGCTGAACTTTTACATAAATCATTCCAAAGAATACTGGGTAGACAGTCAGCTATTTATCTGGTTCTCTGTAGCTAGAAAAGGCAAGGCTTTGCGGGACAGAACTACCTCCCATTGGTTTGTGCTCTGTATTAAGAGCTGATATGCATTGGTCAAAAAGCAGCTTCTGGAGGAACTGCATGCTCATTCTAACTTTACCAAAGCTACGACCACTGCATTGGTCTGTCCTGGACCTTTGCCAAGCAACTAAGTAGGTATCTTGTCTTACTTTCTCAAAGCACTAGTCTCTGAGCAGTCAGGTTTGCAGAGAGGTCATTTTGCCCACTTGGTCCAGCAGGACTTTCTAGTTTAAGTCCATTCACAGACCCACCTCCGAATAGGTACTGCCTTTATATCTATTAAAAATGTGAGGAATCTGTAGCCTGAAGACTCTGTCAAAAGGACACGTCACTCACCTTGGGTAACTCTCTTTCTGGGAGGGACTCTGGCCACAGATGCCTCACATTCCGTCCTTTCCTCTCTGTTTAGTGATTGGACTATATCCATTAATAAGGGCCTAAGTCTAGGAATCTGCACAGTGATTACACCAATTTGATTTTGGGGCTCTTCGTCTGCAGACACCCTCGGAAGCAACTGACAGTGCGCTGGAGTGGCACCTATATGGACTCCGCACGTCCTTTCCGAAGTGGAACTGCGTCGGTATGGAGGTGAAAAGTACTACCTACCGGCGAGTAGTGGTACTGCTTAAAAGTTTCCAGATCCAGTCTGAGCCCTAGGTAATATTTAAAAAGATGAGGAATCTATGGCTAAATAGTCTCTGTCAGAAAGAGCATTATCGAAGGTAATTAACTTGTTCGACTAGTGAGAGCCTTTGTAGTGTCTATATTTGGAGTTCATGAATTGGATCCCACCTCTGCTGTTGGCTTTATCTGTGAACAAATGTGGTTCATCCAGGGCAGGGTTTCTGCCTATATTCCTTTCACAATATGCTGTTTGGTATCTGCAAAGCTTCTATCGCTTCCTCCCATTAAAAAGGTTTTTTGGGGTGTGCTCCATATCTCATGTAGCAGCCATGCACTGGGATGCAGTAACCCCATTTCTGAAATATCTATACCCCACTTTTCTCAGCTTAATTTATGATTATCTTTGCTTACCTTTTGGACAGCCCACGGGTGCATTTCTGAATGACCCTTTTCTATAGAAATCAATGTTATTCATTCATTTTTTATTTAATAAAATATTTTGAGCACACCTTACCAAGAGTGAACAGAAAGCATTAGATGAAACGGTTCAAGGCCATGAGTATTGGAGGAGGAGTTTCAAATTATAATGTAGAGCTGTGTCTTTAAAGCCTTAATGAAAGTTCTTTGAAAGCGTTAGTCTGATGCTTCCTTGTAGGACCAGAATTCTCCCTTCTAATGTGAGGCAGTGTAGTCCACTTGATGAGGAGGTTGAAGTAACAATTTTCTTTTGCACCTGTCACTGGCGACCTGGCTAGTGTGGAACATATTCCAGAGCGACTAGCATGTTCTTGGGAAAGCTTTCTAGAATTGCAGTTAATCCCTTTGGGAAAGGGACATTTCTTAGGTGATTTCTCAAAGTGCCTTCAGGAATTGTGTGGATTCCTGCGTCTGCCTAAATGCAGCAAGTTGGATGCAGTTTATATTACTGTAGGAAGTAGGCTTCCTTGTTTAAATTGCTTGATTTTAAGACAGATTTTTAAAATATGGATAGAATGTTACAACTGTATTTCGGTTTTGCTAGTGTTTAAAGTCAAGCAGATGGTTTCATCCAGTATTTCAGTTTCAAAAGGAATTTATTTTTTTGGGAGTGTTCATAGCTTTCAAGCCATAGGACATTACTTGGTTTCCGGTACGGCTCCCACGGGTTTATGTGGTGGATCATGAACTTTAAGAAAAAAAAATACGAGCATCACATACTATCGGCAACACTTGATTAACACTACAGTTGTTTTATTGATGACATGTGATGAGCTTATTCATGTTTGCTGCGGTCATTTCAACAAACAAGACCAATATGTAAGCATTGTGTTTTATTTTTTTAGGTAAGCAAACCATGGGATTTCCACTGCTAACTTACCAAGAACGATCAGATAACAAACTCTACCGACTTCAGACTCCACAGAGCCCCCTGGTCCGGCCATACATGTATGATTACTATGGTATGGATAATTATCCAGTTGGTACCAATGCTATTGTAGCTGTTATCTCCTATACAGGCTACGATATGGAAGATGCTATGGTAAGCTTTTCATTGAGTACAAGTATGCATCCTGAATGAGTTGGTGTGTGGGATTTACGAAACAAGTCATTTCATCCTAATGCAACCATACCCATACAGCATTGTGGCAGGCCACAATGAATTGCCTTTGTTACATTTGCATTGTTTTCATCAAGTTTTTATGATGACTGAAAAACTTTGTGGGACACATATGTACGTTCTTTTGTTTTCTGGAAGTGATTGTAATAAACCAGTCTAGCTGTCGTATTTAGAGCATGTTCAGTATTTTCTTTTGATGCTGAGATGTCTTACTGCATCTGACTGTATTGATGCCCTTTTTAGGTCTCGCGTCTAGCGAAAGACCTATTGTTGCCGACTTGTCGGGAATGTTGGACAGGGGATGGGCACGCGCTTTCCCTCCGTGATTTCACCTCGTGGGCGCGCACGCCCAGCCCGGCGCCGTGCACATCTCCTGTTCAACATTCACCGCAAGTTAGCTTCTCGCAATCACGCGCGCATACACAGCCACACTCATGCATGCACACACACAGACACACACGCATGCGCACACACTCACTCAAGCAGGCACACAGACACACGCGCAGGCACACGCACGCACACACACGCGCAGGCACACAGACACACGCGCAGGCACACAGACACACGCGCAGGCACACAGACACACGCGCAGGCACACAGACACACGCGCAGGCACACAGACTCACGCGCAGGCACACAGACTCACGCGCAGGCACACAGACTCACGCGCAGGCACACAGACTCACGCGCAGGCACACAGACTCACGCGCAGGCACACAGACTCACGCGCAGGCACACAGACTCACGCGCAGGCACACAGACTCACGCGCAGGCACACAGACTCACGCGCAGGCACACAGACTCACGCGCAGGCACACAGACTCACGCGCAGGCACACAGACTCACGCGCAGGCACACAGACTCACGCGCAGGCACACAGACTCACGTGCAGGCACACACACACACACACACAGGCACACACACACACACACACACACGCAGGCACACACACACACGCAGGCACACACACACACACACACACACACACACACACACACACACACACACACACACACACCCCCCCCCCCCCACCTGCTTCCGATAGCCGCTCCTCATCGCTGCTGTTGGGGACAGTCATTTCTGGAGCGCCGGGTCCTCAGCTCCCGATGGGTGGGCGGGCAGGGGCGACGTGGCCAGGGACAGGCTGATAACTTCCAGCCTGCTAACTTTCTGATGCGGGAGCGGTCCTGTGGTGCACGGGCGGGGCAGAACGGCGGCTGCGCAGGGTTCGTAGCCCCTGCCCTTCGGCCGCCTCCGGGGCTCCGCCCTGCTAGCACGCCATTTGCTGACCGCCCCTCAGCGCTGGTTAGACTTTACAAGCGACTCCCTCAGACAGTGCATTTACTTCTAGTGGTGCAGGAACTAGTCATCAGAGCTCAGCTTGTAGTCACTCCCGTGAGGCAGTTACAGTGGTAAGTAGTGCACGTTAGACACATTTTAAAAGTCCTGCTTTAAACTGTGCTGCTGAGCCTGCCTTCAGCAAGGATCTCACAAGTAGCAGCTTTGGCCTGCAGATTTGTATCTCGCGTATAGTAAAACGTCTAATTTTACCCAATTTCACCGCAGCATAATTCTACCAAGGCATAAGGGATGCAAAGTGATACCACTTTACCTTTGTCCTCTTGATAATATAATAAATGACACAAAACAGTTGTGTAACTTGGTACAAAATTCCACGATTTCTATGTAAACTCTGCTCCAACGATGTAATTGTTAATGGTCAAATGAACAGCGATTTAAAGTAGCCAAATGTATATTTTCTGCACTATTTATATATCGATTACGACCAGTGGCGTAGCAGGGTGCCAAGGGCCGTACTGCAATCAAGGATTAAAGCGTCCTGATGTCTATTTGGAGTGAAATACAGCAAGAATCTGTCTTCAGTAGACCACTCGCGCTTCTAGGCCCTTTATTACGGTGGTTTATGTTACAGTATATTTTTTATTTCATCTCATTCTTCCACCGTGCCTCATTCTTCTGGTCTCTCTACTCTGAGTTCTCGCTCTTGGATATGCAAGTTATTCAAATAATATTGCACCATTTAATTTATTTCTGTACATCACGTTTGCGACTTCACTTTAGAAATCATGTAAACAAAACTAAATATCAAACGCCCAACTAATTAATTCATAAGGGGTCACAAAAACATCTTAGAATGGCTGCAGTGCTTTGCTTTGTCAGCAGTAGTTAGCCATAAGTGACGCGATGCGAAGGTGGGACCCTAGAGCGATCCCTCTTGTTCAGTGTCTGCATTTGTTTAGTTGGTGCTGACCTCTGTATTCTTGCACCTTTACTATAATCCTCCCCTTGCTGTGCCAGTAGCTTTTCTTGATAGAGTAGCCTAGATTTCCGCGGGAGTCTTGCCAATAATCAGAAGGAACTGTTGGGTAGGGATATGTAAATAGGCTGTCCCAAGGCCTTTGGTGAGGTTACTCGAACCCTTAAGGGAGGGCGGAATAGATATCAGTATGTCGGCACTCCTAACATGAAGCCTGGTGGTAGCCTCTAAAACAGGTGGCGTTCCCCTCTAGGGCTTGTTGCTGGACCGATGCAGTGTTTTCCATGCGTCTTTGGGGAGCGAACCTAGGAAAAAAGGCTTTTTATTTATGTTTTAATCCTGTCATCTATCACGCCGTGGCATTTTGAAGCGGTTCCCATTGCTTTGAATGGGCCTGATTAATTGTTTCATAATAAAGGTGGTGACTCAGCGTGGGATGTTTGTAGCTGGAGCACTGTTCCCTGAAATTGGTGCCCGACTAGTCGTGGCAAGACTCGTGCGTCCCCACACGGTAGTGAGCATGTGCGCAAGGCTCTACCTCCCTGTGGCTTGAGGCAGGACGTACACCATTGCCTGCTGGAGGCTCGTGGTACAGCCTGTCCATCACTTAGCACCACCACAGCCTCACTCAGCACCACCACAACCCCAGCATCACTTGGCACCACCACAACCACAGCATCACTTAGCACCACCACAGCATCACTCAGCACCACCTCATCACTCAGCGCCACCACAGCATCACTCAGCGCCACCACAGCATCACTCGGCACCACCACAGCATCACTCAGCACCACCACAACATCACTCAGCGCCACCACAGCACCACTCAGCACCACCTCCGCACCACCACAGCACCACCACATTATCACTCAGCACCACTCAGCACCACCACAGCAGCACAATAGCATCACTCAGCGCCACCACAGCATCACTCAGCACCACCTCCGCACCACCACAGCACCACCACATTATCACTCAGCACCACCACAGCAGCACAACAGCAGCACTCAGCGCCACCACAGCATCACTCAGCACCACCGCAGCAACACCACATTATCACTCAGCACCACCACAACAGCATCACTCAGCACCACTCCGCACCACCACAGCACCACTCAGCACCACCACATTATCACTCAGCACCACCACATTATCACTCAGCACCACCACATTATCACTCAGCACCACCACAGCACCACTCAGCACCACCACAGCACCACTCAGCAGCACCACTCAGCACCATCACTCAGCGCCACCCCAGCATCACTCAGCACCACCACATTATCACTCAGCACCACCACATTATCACTCAGCACCACCACAGCACCACTCAGCACCACCACAGCACCACTCAGCAGCACCACTCAGCACCATCACTCAGCGCCACCCCAGCATCACTCAGCACCACCACATTATCACTCAGCACCACTCAGCACCACCACAGCTTCACTCAGCACTACCACAGCCCCACTCAGCACCACCACAGCACCACTCAGCACCACCACAGCACCACCACAGCACCACCACAGCACCACCCAGCACCACCACAGCAACACTCAGCACCACCACAGCATCACTCAGCACCACCCCATTATTACTCGGCACCACATTATCACTCGGCACCACCACAGCACCACTCGGCAGCACCACTCAGTACCACCACATTATCACTCAGCACCACCACAGCACCACTCAGCACCATCACAGCATCACTCAGCGCCACCACAGCATCACTCAGCACCACCACAGCATCACTCAGCACCACCACAGCACCACCTCAGCACCACTCAGCACCACTCAGCACCACCAAAGCATCACTCAGCACCACCACGGCACCACTCAGCACTACCACGGCACCACTCAGCACTACCACAGCACCACTCAGCACTACCACAGCACCACTCAGCACTACCACAGCACCACTCAGCACTACCACAGCACCACTCAGCACTACCACAGCACCACTCAGCACTACCACAGCACCACTCAGCACTACCACAGCACCACTCAGCACTACCACAGCACCACTCAGCACTACCACAGCACCACTCAGCACTACCACAGCACCACTCAGCACCACCACAGCATCACTCCGCACCACCACATTATCACTCCGCACCACCACATTATCACTCCGCACCACCACATTATCACTCCGCACCACCACATTATCACTCAGCACCACCACATTATCACTCAGCACCACCACAGCATCACTCAGAATCAACACAGCATCACCACAGCACCACAACAGCATCACCACAGCACCACCACAGCATCACTCCGCACCACCACGGCATCACTCAGCACCACCACGGCATCACTCAGCACCACCACAGCACCACCACAGCACCACTCATCACCACCACAGCATCACTCGGCAGCCCCACCACAGCATCACTCGGCAGCCCCACCACAGCATCACTCGGCAGCCCCACCACAGCATCACTCAGCAGCACCACTCAGCAGCACCACGGCATCACTCAGCAGCACCACGGCATCACTCAGCAGCACCACGGCATCACTCAGCAGCACCACGGCATCACTCAGCACCACCACGGCATCACTCAGCACCACCACAGCATCACTCAGCACCACCACAGCACCACTCAGCACCACCACAGCACCACTCAGCACCACCACAGCACCACTCAGCACCACTCAGCACCACCACAGCATCACTCAGGGGCACCACAACAGCACTATGCGCTACCACAGCATCACTGAACACCACAACATCACTCCGCGCCATCACAGCATCAATCTGTGCAACCATTCAAAAACGACTGGTTCAAATATGTTCTCTCAATGTTTCAAGCTTTATTACAAATGTCACAAAAAGATGTTAATATTTCACTTCTGTTCTTGGATTTTCGTCACAATAAAATACACTGAACATAATCTTCACAAAAGTTATTTACAAAAGTTTAAGCTGTTGCCATTATAAATTACAATCACTTTTATTCAAGTATTAATTA
Source organism: Lissotriton helveticus (assembly GCF_964261635.1). Taxonomy (NCBI): domain Eukaryota; kingdom Metazoa; phylum Chordata; class Amphibia; order Caudata; family Salamandridae; genus Lissotriton; species Lissotriton helveticus. Next base: position 1,296,768,288 of record NC_136067.1, on the reverse strand, counting down.
TTTTAAAATATTAAAAGCCATTGGTTTTTTTTTTTTTTTATATATTTTTTATTAAAGAAGAAAAAACAAAATACAAGGCAAAAGGAAACAGTATGTATGGACATGTGTTCACATAGGAGGACACCTAGGCACAATATCGTACAACAGATCAATAGTACATATTGTGGGGAGGGGGCAGTGGGGAAACAAATTTAAGGATAACAAAAAGCAAATAATACATGGAATGCCGGATCAGGGGGACAATGGGACTTCGGGACTGTCCACGAATGGAGGCGCACAGAGATTTCCACGGTACGCATTCCATTGGCTCCAAATACTATTCCATTTTCTAGGTTTGCCCCGCGCCACATACACAGTCTTCTCTCTGAACATACACCAGTCCATATTCTCCTTCCACACCGATACTGTGGGCGGGCGCTGTGAACCCCACAGCTGCGCTACATCCCGTTTGGCAATCATATTCCCAAGGGTCGCCCACTGCGTCTGGGCCACACTATAATCATTCGGCTCCCACACATTCAACAGCACCGCCTGGCCTCGGCTGCAGCACTACTCCCGTGACTACCCATCACTGCAAGCAGATTATTCCAGAACTGCACCACCTCCGGACACTCCCAAAGTATATGGAGGAAAGTACGAAGCATCCCACAACCACGCTTACATAACCTGTCCGAGGAATAACCCATGCGAATCAAGTGCGGACCAGTAACATATACACAATGTAAGATTTTGAGCTGAACGAAGCGGAGACGGGCAGGGATCGCGACCTCCTTAGGCGAGGATAATGCAGCTTGCCAATCCTCGTCGTCCAGCTCCAAACCATCACTGGTCCAGACCTCCCTAAGACGCACTAACAGATCCACTCAGGTGTTGATCAACTTCTTATATATCAGGGAGATGGTACTGTCGGGGACGTGGCCGTCAAGGAGCCTATCTTCAAGGGGGGGAGGACTCGGGGTCATCAGTACCCGCAGGGAGAACCGAACTCAAAGCATGGTGAATCTGTGTGTAGCGGAAGAATTCCCTGTCACTCAGCTCATATTCTGTCTTTATTGCCTCAAAGGTCTTGATTTTGCCCTTGACCCAGAGATCGCCCACGCAGCTAATACCAATCATATCCCATTTTTCAAACCCTTTCGTTTTACAGAGACAGCCCAACCTTTCAGAAGCATACAAGGGGGTCGCACAAATCAATCGGTCTTCCCAACCCACAGATGCATTCGCAGCACGCCACACTCGTACAGCAATCTTGGTAGGGCCAGATAAATCCCTGCCCGCCGCCTTGGAATAGAGCGCCCTCCTGTAGTCCCCACCCGGTAGCAAATACTTATCCATCTAGAATGCCGGGTTAGGAGCAGGCGCATATGTCGCATGATTAATCGCACTCAGTTGCGAGGCCCAATAGTAACGCCTAATATCCGGTAACGCTATACCCCCATCATACCAGGGAAGAGTGAGTTTAGCGAGGGAAATACGCAAACGCCCATCCCAAATTAACCGTCTCTGCAGGCTCTCAATCTCTCTAAAGTAGCTCGCCGGAATAATATCAACGTATTATTAAGCATGTACAAAAACCTCGGCAGGGCCATAATTTTAAAAAGGGCTGCGTGCCCGAGCGGCGACGGCGGCAACCCGCGCCAGCGCTCAACGTCAAGTCTCAATCTTTGAAGGGGAGGGAGCAGATTATGTGCGTGACGAGCCGCAGGGTCTAAAGATATAAAGATCCCCAGGTACTTAAAGCCTGTCGGAGAGACCCGAATGGGGCATCTGCGGGGCAAGGGAGGGGGACCGCCCGAGAGCACGTATACACAGGATTTAGCCCAGTTGACAACAAGGCCCGAATTTTTCCCAAATGAAGTGAGTACATCGAACAAAACATTCAGAGATTTTCGAGGGGACGTAAGGTACAATAAAATGTCATCCGCGTAAAGCGAGACACGACCCTCAAAGTCCGGGGACAACCGGATCCCCTTAAGCGAGGGCTCCCAGCGCAACCAGGCAGCCAGCGGCTCAAGGGCAAGTGCGAAAAGCCGTGGTGACAACGGGCTACCCTGTCGCGTGCCCCTCCCAAGAACAAAAGACGCTGAGACCCGACCATTCACAACCACCTGCGCCAGTGGCTCCGCATACAAAAGTTTCACCCAGCCGATGAACCCGGGGCCGAATCCGAATTTCACAAGAGCAGCCCAAAGATAAGGCCACTCAAGAGTATCGAAGGCCATCGTAGCATCCAAGGAAGCCAAGATGGCCGGTTCAGGAAGTGACGCCGCCCTCGCGAGAACACCGTGCAAGCGCCGCAGGTTGAGCGCCGTGTTACGATGCGGAATAAAACCGGACTGATCCGGGTGGACCAGGTCACTGATAACGTTCGTCAGGCAGGTAGCTAATACCTTAGCCAGTATTTTCGGTTCAGCGTTTAAGAGCGAGATCAGTCTATAAGATGAACATCGATCCCGTGGCTTCCCTTCCTTGTGAATCACTACAATAGTAGCAAGACGCTGGTCACGTGGGAGGGAGCCAGAGTCGCAGGACTCTAGAAACATATCACAAAGATATGGAGCCAGTTTGTCCGGGCACAATTTATACAGTTAAATGGGCAGACCATTAGGGCCCATGGCCTTGCCAGAGCGGAGTGAACGAATGGCGGTAGCCACCTCATCCGCCGACAGCACCGCGTCCATCAGGTCTCTGTCAGCCGCAGATAGGCAGGGCAAAGTAATATCGCGAAGCAACAAATGGGAGTCAGCCTCCGGTCTGTCAGAGACCGGAGCATACACAGTTCGGAAGTGGTCCGCAAAGCATTCAACAATCGCAGCCGGGTCAGTCACGCACACTCCATCAAGGTTCTCAATCAAAGGAACTACACGACTCGCCCGTTCTTTCTTGTCAAGCCACGCAATCAGCTTACCCGCCTTATCTCCAACATCATACAGTCTGCCCTGCTGTTCCCTGCTCATGACCTTCGCAGCATCAGTAACCAGGGCCTTGTAATCTAATTGTTTGAGGCTGAGGGAATGAAGTTTGGCACTGGACACTCTGTGCTCCAAGTCACTCTCCAGTGCGATTATTTCTGCCTCCAGACGGACCACCTCTTCACGCTTACCTTTCTTGGCGGTGGCGATCAAAGATAAAGCCTGCCCACGTATAACAATCTTAAACACCTCCCACAACGATACAGCAGATGACACAGACCCCACATTTTCTAGAAAATAATGGTCAAGGGATTTCACCAATTCGGTACGGGTCTTGGGATTGTGAAGATACCAGGGGTTTACAGGGGCGATCCGCCCCTCATTACTCATGTTAATATCCATGCTAAGCCAGACTGGGGAGTGGTCAGAGATGCCCCGGGCGAGGTTCCTCACCTCCCCAACGGAGGAGGACAGCGCCGCCGGCAACAGAATATAGTCGAGTCTGGATAGACTGCCATGGGCTCCAGAGTGAAAGGTGTATTGTGCCTGAGTCGGGTGTAGCAACCTCCAACAGTCCACCAGACCAAGTGTCTCCTGGAACCCACTTAACCAGGATTGTGACTTGGGGAGATCCCTGGGTGGGTAGCGATCCATGTCACCGGAGACAACCGAATTGAAGTCTCCGCCTATCACCAAAATGCCCTCAGGGAGCCCCAGTACTACACGCCCAAGATCAGCAAAAGTCGAGGTCTGCAGACCTGGCGGAACATAGACAGTGACAAATGAGACCACCCTCCCCTCCCATCTACCAGTGAGAGCGACATAGCGCCCCCTATCGTCAAGAAGCACATCATCGATTGCCAAGGGGAGAGAGGACTTGACGAGGATACCCACACCCCTAGAACCAGAGGTGAAGCCAGAGTGTGCCACCAGACGATACCCTCGCCGATTCATGGCATGGCACCTGTTCCCAACTAGATGCGTTTCCTGCAACAACACAATATCGGGGGAGAGGTGCCGCAGTAGCTGCAACACCACACCCTGTTTTATCCTATCCCCCAACCCATTGACATTCCAGCACATTAGTTTCAACCCACTAACCCCCATCCCAAAAAGATGCGCAGAGTCCACCCCACAACGAACACAATGACCTAATCAAGAAGAAATACGATACGTTGCCTTTAAGGAAACCCACGAACACCCAAGAACCACCCACAATAAGAACCCGTTACAACGCCCCCCACCCTGCACCCCTGTGTTAGACTCAAAAGCCACCCCAACTTGCAGTGTGCCTGTCGCCCCATCGTGAAACTAGTCTACGAAAAGAAACCCCTGAGGAGGAAAGAGTCCCACTCCCCCCGCCACCCTCGGGTACATAGTAAAAGGACACAGTAATAGAAGAAATATCGAACCCAGCCAAATAGTACGTGAATGTTCAGAAATCAGGAAACATAATGTCACTCTTGTTCCGACACGCCGCCCTCGGCTCCACCCGGATGCCCGGTTGAGTCAGTCTGTTTGGGGAGGGTATCCAGCCAGTCACTAACTCCGTCAGGACGATCAAAGAAGAAAGTCCGGTCTTCATATTCGACACGCAGCCTGGTTGGAAAGAGCATTGCGTATTTCAGGCCCAAGTCTCTCAGCCGTCGTTTCACTCCCTGAAACCCCATCCTCTGTCTCTGAACCAGCTGCGTGAAGTCCGGGTAGAAACTCACCGTCGTGTTCTCGAATTTGACGGGGCCACTGACTCTCGAGGCCTGTAAGATGGTGTCTCTGTCCCTAAAATTGAAGATCCTGGCGATGATAGGCCTCGGCGTGGCGCCAGACTTCGGCTTCCCGCCCGGTACTCGATGGGCACGCTCCACAGCAAAGAATTTACTCAGGCCTGTGGGGGCCAGGTGATTCAAGACGATGTCCTCAACGAGAAGATCAGTTGCAGAGGCACCAGAGGTTTCAGGGACCCGATAAGGCGTATGTTGTTGCGCCGGGCCCTATTTTCAAAATCCTCCAGGCGATGGACCATGAGATCGTTGGAGGAGCGCAAGCGTCCAACTTCCGTTTGCAGATCAGAGACATCGGTCGTGAGGCTAGAAGTCTTCAGGTCCAGAGACTTGATCCTTTCATTGGTCTTCGACAAATCAGCTCTGATCAAAGTAACATCAACTGCTACGGTGTCTATTTTGAGAGCAAGAGCCTCATATTGCTGACCAATTGAAGTCTGCATGTTGGCAATGGCGCCCATGACGTCCTGCAAAGTCAATTCGGCCAACGCAGGCGGGTCGTCAGTGGGGCCCTCAAAAGCTCGACTGGCACCACCGGGGGACCCCTTGGGTTGGGTATAGCGATCCATGACGTTGGTTTGAATCTGCCCCCCTCGTAGAGGTGTTTTAGTCTTCCGCTTCTCGTTGTCAGGCCTGGTGGTCATGTTGAATGGTGAGCCCCGAAGGGGCCCGCGGGACCTGGTGAAAATGGCCGCTCACCCCAGACCACTGCAATAACGAAGGTGGGCTGAAAGGGCAGAAACAACAGCTCAGCCCAACACCCAAGCCCTCAGAACAGTTGGCGTATAGTCAGGAGGCAGAGTTAGGCTGGACCCCGGGGGGGGAGCGAGGCAATCACGCAGTCGGAGAAGGCAGCGGCCCAGAAACAAAACCGAAAGTCAACTCAGGGCAACAGGGGAAACCCCTCAGGCCGCTGTTGTTCAATTACTCCCCGGCGTCTTGGTGTGCCAGCTCCCGGTGTCGCCGCAGGGCGGGCCTCCAAAACTCCAATCGGCGTATCTGCGGATCCCGAAGTCCAAATTAAAATTTGAAAACAGCTAAGGTGTCAGCTGAGGTTCATCTGCAAGAACCCGTGGTCAAAGTCAGGGTAGCTTTCAGGATATATGCGGAGGGCAGCGAGGGACCCGGGAGCCCTGTGCTCACGCGGCCATCCTGGATGCGCGCGTAGCTCCTCCCTCCTTAAAAGCCATTGTTATTTGTAATATCAATACATCTAAGTCATGTAAATACAAAACATGTTGCATTACAAATGCTATAGGTGTCACATTTGCAAAAGTTATAACTATTGGCATTGTAAATGATAAAGCTACTAATTTAGCTATTTTCAAAACTAACACATAAATTAAAAAAAAATCATTTACAAGACCAATAGCTCAAAGTTTCCTAATGCGACACCTATTGCATTGCAAATGCTTTTTTCTAGATGCTGCTAACGTTTAATTAGCAAACACTAATGGTTGTTGTTTTTGCTCTGATCTAATCATGTCTGCTTGCATTCCTCTTTTGTAAACAGTCTAGGTTAGACTGTAATAACTGAGTCATAGTTGTGGCAAGTGACCGGTTAACTGATTTTTGTGAATATGACCCCTATATAGATTGTGTGTCAGGAAGACAGACACATGGGCAGCATGCTGGGTGGGTCTTGAAACCCATTTATGCAATGGGTTTATCTCCCAAATCTTGTAAAGTAGGGATGCAATATTATTACACGAGGCTAACAAGTGCCAGTTCTCATCATGCAATATTAGGTGGTGCATCTCCATGGCAACTACTCCTAGAAGAAAGGCATAAAGGAAGCTAGAAACAGTGGAACAAACACGGCCCACACTCTTACTGGTGCACACATTGGTTTATTTCATATAGGTACACATGTATTCTTAAGTAATCTTAATGTATGTAAACCCACCAGGAGCAAATGATGTTCTTCGCTCATGCCAACACCTACTAAGCATTCAAATTTTTCACTGAAAAAAACTTTCTTATGGAACACTGTCACATAAGGCATTCTACTACTCATCAGGGACATTGGTATACACAACTAGATACACTAGACCCAAGTACAACAGTGCTCACAGATACTTGGTAGCGAGCATCTAACATCCTCTCTAGTTTTAGACAGGCTGGATGAATCACAGTAGCTTTGGTTAAAAAATCATTGAACTAAGAAAGTGTAAACAGAACACATTTTCAAGCTTGCAGTGCTGTTTGAAAAGTTTCCAACTTCAATGCAATATTAAAGTGGGGGAGGAGATGTATACATATGTGGGTGTTACACTTGACCTATTAAATAATATGAAACACCAAACAATAGAAAATCACTTATTTATTCAATGTCTCTGAAACAAATGAATAATAACTCCCCCCCCCCCTTTTTCAAGGAACAATTAATGCCAGAGTACGATTTCTGTCAAAGCTTAAGCATGCGAACGTTTTGTGTTTGGGACGACCTGAAAATTCTATAGGGTATCATCAAGGGGCATAGAACACCGTTAACTCAACAGGTGTTACATCGGGCAAATTCTTCGCGTCATTTACAATAGCTGCTAGTGGAACGCAACCCTTTCTGCCAGGTAGTTCCTCAGGTAGTCCGGTAACAGCCGCTACTAAGGCCTGAGCCTACCAACGGTGCACCCTTGCTCCAGAGACCCTAAAGAGCTGAGCTCCGTTTTGGGTTCTGCTGGACTGGTCCCACCGGCACCAGCGACCGAGCAGCTCACAATCGTGAATCCTGGTCATTGTACCTTCATGGTCCCCCAGAGCGATCTAATCCATTCCTAAATTGTGGCTCCATTGACGCTCCTCTCCGGATTGTTTTTATCGTTCCTATTACGCTGGGCATCCACCGTTGCTCCCTTTAGCTCCCCGAAGCCTTGCAATTTATCGGCTATCACATGGCAAATGAGGCTTTCCAATTATTAGGCATTTATTACATGTCCTGATGATGATCCGTGTAATGTTTTAAACGGATCGAAACGCTGTCGACAAATATGTGCACCTTATACAAATGCATAAAACCTATATGTCCTTTAAAAGTGTAAAGGTGCCAGTATTGTTCCGTTTTATAATTGAAACTGTGCAATTAACAGGTTAACAGAACGCTAAGCTTTTGCCTAAAAGCCCTTTTGTTTTGTGTGTTCTCTTCACATGTCCTTCTTCCCTTATGTCTAAATTGTACGTTAAGCTAGGTACAGGCTTGTGCCCCGCCTTGTATATTGTTTGTAAATTGTGTTTTACATTGCTTGGAAAATAAATATTAGACCTCTGCCCGGCTGGGCATGTCATTTTCAATACAGAAACTATTTTGTCTATATTTATTGACTATATCCTCATGCTTGTAAGGGACCATTGTTGCCTTAATAGTATTGACTCCCATGGTCCCTTGCTGACTCCTTTGGGTTCCCTTGTTGTCCCTAAAATGGACTGGTCCCCCAGCCTACGCGGGCAGCCTTTTTCTGTTACAGTTTTTCTATTAACTTCAGCAGTGGCATTCGAGGCTGCCCTTGCGACCAGCACCTATGCACCTGGACACACCAGGGCAGGTAAACCGAAACTGCTGGTGGTTTTAAGGACCTGGGCCCCTACTTACCATAAGTCCAGGAGAACAAGCCTGCAACTCGATTGCAAGTACCCCATGCAGTGTATGTGTTTCCCCTGGGATAACATTACCGCGTTGAGGCTCATACCTCAATTCTGACAGCTGTATTTACTGTGTACTGAATATTGCTAACTTAAAGTACTTAACTAATCTCATAGATCTTGGTGTTTAAATTAATATAAAATCAATGTTATTTTTCTAAATTGGTGTTGGATTTCCTTATTGAGTGTGTCTCATTTATTGAGACTGTGTGTGCGCAACACTCCCCTCTGATAAGCCTCAGGCTGCTCGACCACACTATCGCAAATAAAGCACCTTGAGATTGTTAAAGCAAGCCCCTGTGCACTAATAAGGGATATCTGGACTCTCTACACATGCACCTCATTTTGGTACGCTATGCAAAGAACCAGCTTCCTACATACCTGACTCGTACAGTCTTGGGAAACTGTTGCTCTATATACTATCTGTGTCTCTCCAGTCTGCAACTTTGGTAAACACTGAAGATGTATTTGTTTGCGTGCAGTGGCTTTGCTCTGGCCTATTGTTTTTTCTATCTCTTTGATACTTCACCCACATCGACTAATACCCAGTATAAAGTAATACATTTGGAAAGGGACCACATGCTACCTTAACTAGTAATTTCAAACTGCCCTTTGTGATTAGACAGTGAGATGATCTAGTTTTTTTCTATTTATCATATTCTGCATAAAAATTGTTGAATACTGGCAAGCTTCCATTAACCTAGATATTTGTCATCCAGGCTGTTCATCTAAGAATTCTATCTTGCCCTAGAATTGAAATATAGAAGAGCCAATGCACCCTTGGAACTCCGTGAAAGTACTGTAGATCGTCTCAATTGTTTGGACCTACTTGGCTAGTACTTCTATCCTGATGCTGATACATCTTTCTATGCCTTAGCTATCTGTTGGGATGAGAAAAAGAAAATACATTCTATTAAGTCTGTGGTTGTACATAGTAGAACATACCAAACCCGTCATCTGGTCCTTGCCAAGCCCTGCATATAAAAGCAAGTGCACAATGAGTCGGTAATGTATGGACCCCCTTTAGACGCAATTACTTTAAGTAACTGTTTCCTGTAAGAGTTTGTCCCTCACTACACCTGGGAAATATTCTGGCCCTCACTTCACTTGGGAAATATTCTGGCCCACTCTTCCTGATCAAACGTCTTACACTCAGTGACGTTTGAGGGCATTCATTTATGCACAGCTCTCTCGGCCTACTGCAGTATCTCAATGGGGTTCAGGTCTGAAATTTGCCGCACACATTCCAAAATCATTATTCTTTCCTTTTTCTGCCATTCAGTTGTATATTTACTATGTAGGATCATTTTCTTGTTGCATGACCTACTTTCAGCTTGGCTGTAGCTGTTGAACAAGTGTTCTAATTTTTCCTGTGGTATGCATTGATCTGCCGATGGTGTGTGGCATCCAGGTGCTTTGACTGCAAAAGAGTCTTCCCAGTAAAGACTACCCCGACTCAGAACTTGGCACACCATCCCCACCCTCCCAACGCCTTAAGTCATTCACTGCAAAATCACTTCCTCTCGATCCCCATACTCCGCCCCATCACAGTGACCGTGCTTGATGAGTGTATTCGCAAATTAAACCGTAACCACTTGGTATGGTGATGGGGTTGTGCACGCTTGTTCTCATATAAACATTATAAATGTCTTAACATCTCAGTTCTATGATTTGTATTGATATCTGGATCTCCCCTCACATTCCTTATTCAGTAGGAAGTAAAGCATTCTTGTGAAGCAGGCTTCTTCAGATAACTAGTGCATTGTAAGTGCTGCATTTTAGGTTCGCATTGGAATTTGAGAGTGGCGTTTCGTCTTGTTTTGTTGCTTCAGCAAAGGAGACAGATTTCAGAGCACTCTCCGACTGAGGAATATGGACATAGCAGTTTTTTGTCAGCTTGCCAAAGCCATGGTAGATTGTATGAGCAGACTTGTGCACTGGGATGGGTGAATTCTTGGCATGGGGCGGCTTCATGGCCTCACATGAACATGTAGCACAGTCTGTAGCTAAAAGGGCATTCTGACTGGCAGCAATGTGCCTAAAGAGGAAAAACTAGTCTCTTCTTCTTGTATCTGGTAATGCTCTGTTATAGTCTGGCTGTTAATAGCAGGCATTGGAAAAACATGGCAGGCCCCTGGAATATCAGGTCTTGAACCATGGAAAAGCATGGTTCGCTCCCACTCTTGAGCTCTTCCCTTGTAGCATGTTGATGGAGCTTCACTCAATGGGGGTGGGGTGTGTCTCACAGGATAATGCGGAGAGTGGCAGGAATGACCATCTCCACGATGTCTACTTTTGTCAGGCAAACATGATAACCACTACACCACATAAACCCATGATGTGCTACTTTTGTGGTCAGGCAGGGTAGAAACAGCAGCACTGCGATCGTGGGCAGGCTTTTAGTCACTTGCCAGCAATTGTTATAACAGCACATTGCTGTAGCTGATCTTTAGTGGTTATTCAAATGTTTAGAGAGGTCTCCAGTTCAAAAAATCACCCTTCCTTTGTTTGTGCAGCTGCAATACTCAACAGCAGTCTTTTGTTCCTTGGTATGTGGTCCTAGCTCATTTAGTGTAGTGGCCACATTTTCTGCTTTTGTTCCAATCCTCTGATCTGTGTTGACGCAGGGAGCTTTACCAGAGTTGAAAGTTGAACTAGCCTCCTGTCTCGCAGTCAACTCGCATATTATATTAGTGGCACTTGGTGCCATTTGAGCTAGACGCTCCAAGAACAGTACTTCATAGTTTAAAAGGAAACAACCAAACCCAAGCACATCAGTTAATGTAGTTCGATTAGTCGCATAGTAGAGAACATCCCATAATTATCAGTCTCCAACTCCACTGCAGTGAAGGCCTCGCGTAAAGTTAGCAGAGTGTCTGCCTTCAGAGTCTGTTGTTAAGCCAATCAGGAGCTATTTATGGGGTGTCTGCTTTCTGTGCCAGAGTTGACTACAGGGTGTGTTGGCAGCAGGTAGTGCATCCTTTCATATTACAGTAATGGGCAAGCCCTAAGCCATAGTCTGTCATGGTGTTGGATCTTGACAACCACAGGCGGACCTATCAGAAATGCTTCATTCCAGTGCGGGTTAACCAAGTAGCCCATCTCTGGTCGATTAATGTATTTGTTTGTAGATTTTAAATCTGCAATGGCATGTGCCAAAGAAAAGAGCAACATAGGGGATATGGGGCGGGGTTGCAACCAGCTATTTATATAACTGTCAGTGGCACCCTAGAAACCTAAGTCTTCAAACAAACTTGAGGACCCACAACTATGGGTTCCTTATGAGTTCCAGTCTTAGGATCTTGTACAGTCAGTGGGTACAGTGGGTACAGCACAGTATGCGTCGGTGCTGCCATTTGCGACTGGTCTCCCAGCTACTGGTGTGGTGTATTCCAGTTGGATAGCGAAGGTGCTCCCTTTAGGCAATTGACTCTCTCTTTGTAGTGAGAGCAGGAATCAAGGCATACACTTGTAGTGGAGAGGGTTAGAGCCTCTCAGTCAGTACGACATTGAAATATTACTCATTAACATTGTGATCAAGGCTTGTTCACCAGCGAAACGCGTAGATGCTGCTCATGTGTACTCACTGAATAAACAGTTTTGACACCGCCACTGAGTACCATCCTCCTTGGTGTGGGGAGCCATTTGGGATTTATGGCTTCACAACGAAGATGCCACTGTCAGGCACCACCAGCGATTGAGCGGAGCGTCTGCAGCTGCTGTTAATGATGTGTGTGTATGTGCTCAATCGCTGGCAGTGCCTGACAAAGGTGTCTTCGCTCCGATGCCATAAATCCTAAACATAGGACGGCACTCAGTGGCGGTGTCAAAACTGTTCATTCAGTGAATACACATCAGCAGCATTTACGCGTTTCGCTGGCGAACTAGTCTTGTCCACAATGTTAATGAGTAATATTTCTGTGTTGTACTGAATGGGTGGTTCTAACCCCCTCAGTGTATGTTTGTATGTGTGTGTATATGTATAAGTCTATATTTATTTTTGTACTTATTTACTTGTGTTTTATATAGCGCTGGCTAGACCCTGAGGTATCAGAGCGCTTTACATGAGGTGAGTTACATAGGTTACAAGATACACATTGTTACAGAAGGTACATCAATTTCAAGTTACATCCGTTGGTTCATGGCGTGTAGAAGGGTAAGGGGGTAATGTAAAAGGGCAACGGGAGGGAGATTAAGCGGAGAATAGGCACAAAAAACAAAGCAGGCAGGGGGAGAGCGATTCAGGGGAGAGAGGAAAGTAATAGGGGAGGCAAGCAAAGAATGAAGGAGGGAAGAGGAGGGGATAGGAGACACAGCGGGGAGACGAGGAAGTAACTGTGTCTAATTTCCGGCTGGGTGGGAGACTGCTACCACGGTAAAGGGATCATTCCCAGTCTTTGTGTGAATCCCTTGTCGCGGTGGACTCTCTCAGCGAGGTTGCTGAATGAGACTCCAGGGCATAGATGCTGGATCCCTCCCCAACAAGGGGAGAGGAGTGGATTGGTCATGGTTACACTTAGAAGAATAAAGGAGGGAGGAGGAGGGCGAGGGGATAGAAAACCCAGCGTGAACACAGTTTTCGACTTCCGGGAGGGTTCTCAGTCTTACTTTTTGTGTGATTCCCTTGTCGCAGTGGACTCTCTCGGCGGGATCGCTGAGACTCCAGGCCATAGATGCTGGATCCCTCCCCAACAAGGGGGGGAGGGGTGCTTTGGTCATGGGCACACTTAGAAGAATGAAGAAGGGGTTAGAAAATCCAGAGTGAACACAGTGTCCTACTTTCGGGAGGTTAGGAGACGGTTCTCAGTGGTAAGGGGATCAATCCCTGTCCTCCACTATGTGAGACTCCCTTGTCACTGTGGACTCTCTCAGAAGAGTCTCTGAGACTCCAGGCCAAAAATGCTGGATATCCCCAACAAGGAGAGTAGGAGTGCTTTGGACAAGGGCATACTTGAGGGAGCCATTTTAGGGAGTCAGGCTGGTAGGGTTACATAGGTTACAAGTTACACCTTGTTACATAAGATATGTCAATTACGAGTTACATCTTTTGGTTCATGCCATGTAAAAGGATAAAGGGATAATGTAAAAGGGCGATGGGGAGGGACATTGAGTGGAGCATAGGCACAAATATAAACAAAGCAGGCAGGGGATAGAGATTCAGGGGGAGAGAGCAAAGAAATAGGCGAGGCAAGCAACGAATGAAGGGGGGGAAGAGGTGGGGGAGAGGGGAGGAGACGGAGCGAGGAGACTAGGAAGTCCAGGCTAGACCCGGAGGTATCAGAGTGATTTACATGAGGATTAAGACGTGTTACAGCGTTACATCAGTTACAGTTACATTACAGTTAGATCCGTTATTAGTGCATTCAATAAACATAGAGAAACAAGATTGATGGAGGGAGGGAACATAACGGGGAGATGAGGAAGAAAACAATGTCTGATGTCCAGCAGGCCCCTCTGCTCACCTTTGGGGACCACACAGGTGTAGACCTGAAAATGGCCTGACCGATGCCATTTTGAAGATAGGCAATCCGGTCCAGGGCTTCTACGATCTTGTGGGGGGAAAAAAACACTTTTTCTGGCTTGGCATTACAGAACGAATGGGAGCCAGTTACTTCACTGTCCGTGGCCGGTGTGTATTGGTGCAGCAGACAGGCATTGCAGCTATGTAGTCCCCCAGTGTCCCTCTAAACTCCCAGTTCACGGTTTAATCTTGCCCAGGAGCACTTCAGGGTGGGGGGTCTAAAACCCTCCCCCACCTTCCACAGTAGGGGGAGTGTAGAAGTGTCCCCCCTCCTCGTCACTTAGCACAGTGTTCTACACTTGTCCGCTGCAAGTCTAGCACTCCAGGCTGGCAAGTGTCTATGTACTCCGCAAGTTTCAGCCATATTCTAGGCGAGAAGGAACCTGTGTGTTCTTGTTCCCTGAGTATATGGGCTGGTGTCTTGTTAAAATGATGTCATGGTGTGGGCTCTTCTCTGTGTCTTCCCTTAGAGTTGCCCTGGCATCTGTACCGCCCTTGAGAATGCGTGTACAACATGCATCTCCTGGGGAAAAAGTGTACAATACCTGGCACCTGGTGGGAGTTCTCTCCAACCTGCAGTCACACATGAAGTACAAATGATTAAGAAACGTCTGACATCCTGAGCATCCTTTACAATGCAGCTAAAGTACTAATCTATTACTGCAAAAGCAAAGATACAATGCAGTTACCAAATTCAATGGTAATGGATTATTAAGCATAAATAGATCTATTATTGCAATTTGACAGTAGTTAACATTGGAAACTGTAGCAAACAAACGCAGTGCAGTCCTTGCAGTTCCCCACAAGCACTCCACCCAAGCAAGATGGCAAGTCAAGAAGAAGACAGGAAAACCCCACCAGGAGCAGCCTCCTGCCGCTCAGCCCTTCATCCAACTGACAGTCTTACACACTCAACATTCTAACAAGCTCTCACACCAAACATTCTAGGCTGAGCAGCAGGAATAAATACAACACATCTCCCTTCTTTAATAGAAGAACAATAAATAGGAATAAAATTGCAGAGAACAAGTTAAATCACGCAACTTCAGTAATTAACAGGAAATGAGGTAAGATCAGCAATTTAACTGGGGTTTTCCTATCTTCGTCCCAACCCACCATCCTACTTGAACAAAGCACCCACAAGGAACTACAAGGACCACACCATGTCTATTCACCACAGAAACCCATGCCATTTTCAATATAGGAAACACCTTTAGGTTCCACATGAGAGCTTGGGTCCAAATCAAATTTGTTAGCTGAAAAGGGAAAGGTTTGTTGTAACCACCAAACAGTGCGATACAACTCAACTAACTCATACCACTGAACCTATCTAACCTCCAAGGACAGTGCGGTGTATAGGTGGGGGAAAGCTGTACTCCCTTGAGTTACCCTGTTTGAAGGTGCCAGCTCTCATGTGCTGCAGATGCAGGGGCCACACAAGCAATAGACAGGGGAGTGAGAAAGAAAGCAACACAGGGGTTCGAGAAAAGCAACACGGACGGCAAGGGCAGGTGGAAGCAATTGGACGAGGGCAAGAGGGAGGTGGCATGGAGAAGTAGTCAGTGACAGAGCAAAAAGTGCAGGTTGAGAGGATTGAAATTGTACGTTCTATATCATTGAGTGATTTCCACAAAAGCAGAATGTACTGCTTGAAAAGCAAGAAGTGGAAGTAGAAATGCAAGTTAATCGAAGAAATAATAAAGAGGCAATGCTCCTTGGAAGGGACAAGCGCAATATTTACATGCTGGAGCACGAATAAGAAGGCAAACGAGAGTGATAAAAAAAGCCAACCAATGATAAGCAATGGGCTTGATCCAGGCGTCCCTAGGCTTTTGGTAAGTCTACAATGTCTCATAACAGACAGCATATGCATGCGTGGTCAAGTAGGTTTCACCTAAAAATGGGGTCAACTCCTAGGGAGCATTAGGCGTCATTGGTCTGGCACATTCATGGCTTTTGAGCTAATCTTGGTGTGCTGTAAACTTTCAGTAGTGGGGAGGGACCCCCTACATCCCCAAACCCATTTAAAACAAGTCATAGTCATAAAACTTTATTCGATCAAATACAAATTGATCATAAAAGTACAGGATAACATTTACAACGTTAAAAAAAATATTAAAATAAAACCTATTTACAATATTCATTTTCTTTCTAACCACTAACATAATTCATTTTAACTGCTCTATTATATCATTATCAGACCCCAAAAAAGCTTTTGACAATTTTCAAATTAGGCCCATTTATTATTAACATCGCCCTCGTTTTTCTTTTTTTTCACACTGGCCCACAGAAACAGAGCTAGTGAAAAACATGTCAAAGGATCAGATAGGCCTTTTAAGAAGTGTAGTGCCACCCGGCATTGGTTAAAATTCATTTTCTTTAACAATGGCTTTAGATACATGTTCCTTTCCTTCTTATAGAGGCTGCAGAACAAAATTAAATGCAAATCAGTTTGCCTGGACAGTTTGTCACATGGATACAGAGTTAAATCTGCATGCTTATATGTTTTGTCAGGAAAACCTAACATGAGCGGAATCATATTCAGTCGAAACCTCAGCAGTATAAATCTATGTTGTGGATTGGTGACATCTGCCAAATAGAAAAAGCCTCTCTCAGAGACTGGGGGTTTGACCCATATATTATGACTGCCTGATTCTTTCTGTGTTGCTCCATTCTCTCATACTCCATCATTTCCTGAAACATGCTTTTAATCTTTTGTTTTGAAACTTGGTTACATGTGGGTGGATCGTTGAACAGTTGTGGAAGGCCAATCTTGTTCAAGAGTGTTTCTACATAACCCAACCATCTCAACATCCTAGAGTTGTCCATGTTTAAGCAGCTCTTTATTATTATTTGAGTCAGTGGCACTGTGTCTCTCTCCTCCATATTGAGTGCCACAAAAGGATAGGGGCCAGTTGTAGTGCGTCTGATATGTAAGGGAGACCCAGTTCTATATGTAGGAGATAGGCGGAGGCTGGGAGGCCCACTAAAGATTTAAAAAACTTATTTTCAATGGATTGTAATGTGCTCGTATTCACAATGTCCCACACCCCTGCCCCGTAAGTAACTGCTGCTTTGACTGTCGCCTGATAAATATTTCTTACCGGCACGAGCGGCCTGTCCCCTAGTTTTTTGGCAAATGATTTTCCGGCAGAAAGGGTTCTTTTCATTACCCCCTTTCGTCATTCAACTAGCCTTGACCATGATAAGTCTTTATCAAAGAGTACCCCCAAATAGGAAGTCAACCACCTCTATTCTCTCCTTCTCTACATGTAAATAGGGAGTTCTATCTCTTTTTCTCGCTCCCACTATTACTGCAAAGGTATTGGTATGGTTTACTCTTAGATCTATTAAATCCATTAAGGATACATATAAAGTTATCAAGTGTTGTAGTCCGCGGCCTGTCCTGGCGATCAACACCGCATCATCTGCGTATGCTAAGATTGGTAGGAGTTGTGAGTTAAATATGGGAATGTTTCTCGTAACCTTAGAGAGAGCGTTTTCTACTCCGTTTGTGTAAATGGAAAAGAGGAATGGGGCAAGGACTGCCTCACTCCTCTGGTGATTTTAAATGAGCGTGTGCAGTCCCCATTTTGGGTGTATCAGACCGAGGCCGTCGCATTGGAGTACAGTTGTCTAATAAAGTTTAATATGGCTGGGTCAACCCCCATAGCTTTTCATGGACCACGCAGTCAAAAGCTGCAGACAGGTCCATGAAAGCCATATTCATTTTTCCCCCCTTCATCCTGGTATATTTTTCTGTTATGAGCGCCAGGTTCAAAAACTGATCTATAGTGCCCCTTCCCTGCTGGAAACCGTATTAGGCCTGGATTAAGATATTATTTTCCTTCGCCCAACCCTCTAACCTAGAAAGGAGCCGGCCCATAAGTTTTGCTGTTGTATCCAGCAAGGAGATTGGTCTGTAGTTATTTTGATCAGGTTTCAGGTTCAGGTTTTAAAGTCTTTATTTCGATAATAAAATCATAAAAGACAACATTTAAAAACACATAAAATTTGGACAACATAACAATATACCAATATACTGACATTTTACAACAACAGTAAACTTGTCCAAGTTTAAATTTTTTTAACAATAACTAAATATATTTAAAAATAGTTATTAAACATCCAAGCAATACAAAGACAAACCTGACCAGATAGTTCTAAGAGTGTAGAAACAATGAAAGAATTAAAACATTCTTAGTACGTTGTACATTATCCTATATTAAAAAAAGACAATGGTGAATTAATTGAAAAGCTGAAATTTGGTCTTGTTTTTATCTACTTTTTGCCCTAATGGCCCAAGCCCACCCTAAAAATTTCGCTACACTCACCACGAACACCTCTGAGGTGTTAGTTTTTAATACCCAAAGAACCTCAGAGGACCTTCTGTAAGTGAGGCGTTGAAACAGAGGTTTTATCCATTTTCTTCGTGGTGCTAGGTAGGTTGGACAGGCAAATAAAAGGTGTCCCTCAGTTTCCCTGTGACCTGGGCACCAACAACAAAATTCCGTTGCTCCAGTAACCCAATTTTTTGTAAAGGAATTCAATGGCAGAGATCCCACACGAAACTGGTGATAAAGTTTCTTATCCAAAGGCCTGGTGATGATATCCCAGTAGGTCTCGCGGGATGGATCCAACTTAATGGTCAGAAACCTTCCCGTTAGACTAGCAGAGCTGGAAGCAGTCACTAGGGATTGACGGACTGAGGCCCAGTACAGTGCCTTAAATTCCTGTTTTGAGGGGAAAACATTGGTTCCAGGAGATACCCACAGCTGTTCCAGTCCCATTTCGACCAGAATGGTTTTAACAGTGCGTAGCCATGGAATTCTCCCGGAACCCCCAATTTACCTCACCTCAGCTAATTCCTTAGCAAAAAGGGCGAGGTCGGGAGAGGTCCATATGCGCCTCCAGAGGGCCACCAGTCTGAACCTTGCCATCTCATTAATTGGGTTGCATCCCAGGTCCAGGCACAGTGGTATAGATGGAGTAGATTGAGGTAGCCCTACCAAACTCCGCATGAACTTACACTGTATTTTAAAGAGGCTGGAGAGATCCATGTGTCCCCAGAGATCTGCACCATACAAAATTGCAGCATTAATCTTTGAATCGTAAATCTTTAACGCTGGATTAACCCGTTTAGTGATCGATCTTTTTTGCTCACTCAAAAGACAACCGGTTAGTCGGGCAAATTTTAACTGTTGTACTCCTATCTGCTCTTTCCATCGTAAACGATGGTCCAGGGTGACCCCTAAATAAGTCATGGTCTCAACTTGCTCCAAGTTAACTCCACTCATACTTGCAGAACTCCGCAAAAAATGACTCTTGGTAAGAACCATAAACTTGGTTTTACCCACATTTACCTTAAGGTCATTGATGGCACAGAACTCCTCGAAGCGGTCCAGGGCCAGCTGTAAACCACTACGGGTCTTAGAGAGGAGTAAAGTGTCATCGGCGAAGATGAGCATGGGGAACCTTGTCCCTGCCAGAGAAGGGGCATCAGTGGGGGTAGCTGCAAAGAATTTAACTACTTGGTCAATAAATAACAGAAAGAGTGTGGGCGCCAAAACACACCCCTGACGGACTCCTCGAGTTACAGGGAAGCAGTCCGTCACCTGTCCTTGACCTCCCCACCCTTGCAAAGTTGTCCTCATGCATTTTAACAATTAGATCAAGTAGTTCCATGGGTAGTCCTAAATCTCTCAGAACACACCACAGTTTATCCCTCGGCACCAGGACAAATGCCGACTTCAGATCAATGAACGCGGCAAAGATGGTTCCACCGCCAAGCAGCACCACCTTCCAGTAGATTAGACAAAATCTAAACACCTGGTCGATGGTGCTCGTGCCAGATCTGAAGCCTGCTTGCATGGGAGACAAGATATCCTCCAGTTCCATCCAGCCTTGAACTCTGCCCAAAACCATCCGTGCAATAACCTTTTGAAGGGAGTCGATAAGACTAATCGGGCGATAATTGCCCGGGTTGGACCGGTCACCTTTTTTATAAATTGGGAGGATCTCGGCCCCCTTCCAAGACTTGGGAATTCTAGCCCCTTTTGCTATCGCATTTGCTATCTTGGTAATGTACGGCACCCGGAGATCGGGGTTGGCTTTGAACAAATCAGCAGGAATTAAGTCCATCCCTGGTGCTTTCCCCCGCTGGGTCAGGCCAAGGGCTAACTCCGCTTCATGTTCAGTGAAAATTAGTTCCTCCCCGAGGACAGGCATTATGAACACCCTACCTGATGTTGGGAGGAGTTCCAAATTCTCAACACTGAATTGGGCAGAGTAATGGTTCACCCAAACGTCAGGAGGTACGTGGTTTGTGGGAGTATGGGAGTCTGGGTCTCTGCCCCACTTTACAAGTTCCCAGAACTTAGTCTGGTTATTTGAAGTGGAGGCATCCAAGAGGTCAGACCAGTACGTATCTTCCCACTCTTGTTTTGCCTCCCACTGAATTTTCTTATACTGCACCCTTGCTGCCTTAACATCACACATGATCCGGGACTTTACCGCTTTGACAAGATGGCTATAAGCCTCCCTACACTTCTTATTATACCATTTCTGGCGGGGGCCATGTGTTTTAACGGTTCCCTTAGGACATGGTAAAGATAGGAGGAGCTTAAGCTGGTCAAAACAACATTCGTGAAACTCAATTGTGCTTTCAGGACTAGGCCCCCCAGGATCGGCAGACATAAACTCATTTAGCGTGTTAGAAACCACAATCTTAATACTTTCCAAGAGAGTCTCATCCCCCGCTAGCCTAGACCATTTTAACCTTCTTCGGTCATTAGACAGAGCGACATCCCCTGTCCGGAAGGTATCTGGTTCATTCAATCTATCCATACCCGGCAGCCTTAGTTTAAGCGACAACGGGTTATGGTCGCTTTCTGGGCGGGGTACCACTTCCATATCTATCAGAAGTGGCCAGAATTCCACCTTTAACAAAAAGTAATCTATTCGACTTTTCCTTAATCCATTATCAAAAGTATTATTGGCGCATAGATCGGATGTAGTGCGACCATTTACGGCCCTTAACCCCCAAGTCAAACATAGAGCCATCCAGTTCAATGCAGCCTCAGTCCCTTTAACAATTTTATCAATGGACAAATCCGGGATATTCCAAGCTGCGTCCTCTGCGGACCCCCAGCTGTCCCCTGCAGCGTAAAGCGGCTCAAAGGTACAGTTCAGGTCTCCGGCTAGAACAAGAAAGTTATCTCTTCCCAACCCACCAAGGTACCTGTCCAATACATCGACAATACCAGGGCAGCGACCGCCCGGTAGGCCTCGTGCATAAATATTAATAATGATCAAATCACGTTGGCCATCCTTACTCAATTTAATGCCCATAAGGTCTGGGTGTTCTACAAATATCTCAGACGGGTAGTAACCCAATGCCTGCTTCACCCAGATCACCAACCCCCCTGATGCCCGCCCTTTGCTGCCCCTGATAGCTGGTTTAAAAAAATTAAGAAACCCAACCCTATGGATTGAATCTGGTGCCCAAGTTTCCTGGAGTAATACAACATCGAATATATCGACAAATTCCAACCAATCCTCAGAGTACAACCGTCCCTTGACCCCTGCCACATTCCATGAGACTACATTAATTGTTTCGAGTGGGGGTGCTACAATACATGGGGAAGGATGAACCATTGTCAAATGTACAGCCGGGATCGCCAATTCACTCCCTTTTCCTGGCCTTCTCACCTTGTTGACATCCCTATCCAAACGTTCCACCCCCAACATGACCTCTGTCATATCCTCAACAATTAATGCGGCATTCTCCTCCGTTGCATGTGGCACTAAGCCCGCCTCTTCAGTATTCACAAGAGACGGGGCCCCCCAACTTGGCTCAGCTACCACATTCCCACAGCCCTCAACAGTGTTAGTCTTCCTAATAGGTGGATGTAGTCAATCAATGGCCTCAAGATCCGAAAGGGGCCCAAAACGATTGAAAACTAAGAGATACTGCGGGGGGTAAGGTGTTCTGGCTGTAGGGTGCCTCCTAGCTGGGAGTCTCATGGGTGTGGATAAAAATAAGCAAGCCCCAGAGTTTGTACATCCCCCAATCTGGCAAACCTGGCTTCCCTTCAAATAGTATTCACCACCCAGGGATCCTTAAATGATATTCGTATGCAATTGCCCTCTAAGTCTTTGGTACCATGACCCACCCAATCAACTCTGCTCACAAATAGGATTTCTGCAAAAGATGAAGGTGGGAGGGGGCGGTTTTTATTCAGCCAAAATACCACTTTATTACGTAAGTCCCCATATGTTTCCTTAATGCCCTCCTTTAACGGGGCTACCCCTGTTAACACTATTGTGTGTTGAGTTGCTTCAGGGGGTAAATCTGTGCGGGGAAAAGCATGCTTATTTAATTTCCCCACAGTTGGGGTATTGGTGTTATGGCGATTAACTGTCTGCCCTGTGAGCGTCTGTGATGAAGTACTAGGGGCGGATTTTACACGGTCATCCAACCGTGCTACTTGCGTTCGATCTGGATTGGATTTGGCAGTAACCTTCTTGGGTGCCTGTGACAAAGTATCTACAGCTACAATGCTGGGTTTATCCCTAGGTCTCCCCCCACTATTGGTTTATTTACATCTACCCCTGTTATTACAGGGATAGTGGCTTTTCCAGAAGGAAACTTTTTCGTACGTTTTGTTTTGTTCACTGGGGAGATAAAATCCCCTCCCACTGGAGTGGGGACAGTTAGCTTTTGTAGTAGGCCCAAATTGGTACTTACTACAGACTCCAGAGCATCTAATTTAACGGTCATCAACCTGGATCGCTCCAGAGCGGGAAGTAGGAGGGTTTTAATCATAGTCTCCATTTTTACCAATAGGATTTCGTCACTATTGAGGCAGGTTGGGCAGGGATTAGATGAGCCCAAGGGTATAAAGGAGGGGCATAGCACATTGGGGAATACCGAGGGTAATTGGAGTGCGGTGGGCTGCTCAAGGTCAGAAGCACCAGTACTAGATGGATCATTTAACTTGGGCAACTTTTGGTCTCTCCCCCCCTGGTGGCTCATATCCATTTTCCTCTTGCGAGGTACCGGTCCCAAGGGGTCAACCTCTACTGATAGTTTCAAATCGGGATTATTGGTTGAGTGCAGACTTTCTGAACTAGTTTCATTACACCCGCTAGACTGAGTGTCGTCGAGGTTCGGGTCATCATCCACCAGAGAATCTGAAGGGCCCACCCCCTCTCCCTCTGTATGGACTAGTGCCTCAGTGGTAACAGAATGTAAACTATTATATGATGCTTGAGCGACAGGGCTGGTGATTGTTGCCAACCCACCCAACGAGGAACGCTTATCATTAACTAAATCTAAGGAGAGTCTTTTCTCTACCATTGCTATCTCCTTTTCCAATATCCCAGTTGCTCGGGTGATAAAGGCATCGAGTGGTCCAGAAACTACTCCCTTAGTTGTTTGCAGTTGGACTGTACGATCTTTACCTGACCTTAAAGGCATGTTAAAAATGGACTAGGGCTAACTGTACCTGTATTATGCCACACACAGTTTTAACAACAGATGCTTTGGCAACACTGGGTCCCACACATATTTGCCGAGCAGTATGAGCCAACCCAACCTCGTCCGACCACGAACGGCCACAGACGGTCCCGCCCTTGTCCCGGGCTTCTCCCGGCGCACTCCCGCGCGCTCCCGCGCAGCGGGTGCACTGAATACCTTTGAAGCTACTGTGAGTTGAGTGCTGGGCGGGTGGGCGGGGCCAGCAGGGAGAGCAGCCCAGGTGTGCTCAATGGGCCTCGCAGGGACTCCTGGTTGCTGGAGTCCCTGCCTCGATGCTCGCAGCCCTGTTGGCAATTCCACAC
The DNA here is from genome assembly GCF_964261635.1 of Lissotriton helveticus. Classification (NCBI taxonomy): domain Eukaryota; kingdom Metazoa; phylum Chordata; class Amphibia; order Caudata; family Salamandridae; genus Lissotriton; species Lissotriton helveticus. The sequence continues at coordinate 1,296,744,595 of NC_136067.1, read as the reverse complement.
AGCCCCAGTCCTTGCAGGGAGCAGCCCCTCGCTATCAGCAGCTCCGGATGGACGCGGCACGCTGCGGGACCCGCGAAGCGGGTCCGGCGAGGCGCTGAGGGTCCCGGGAGGTAGAAGATCAGAAGCAGCAAATGGTGAGTCCCAGCAGAAAGACAGCAGCAAGTTCGCAGTGTACAGGGTCCCCTGTAGTTATTTTGATCAGATCTATCTCCTTTCTTATATATTGGAACGATGAAGCCTGCTGACCAGGACTGTGGGGGACCTACTCGGTCTATACTATTCATAACGTTAGTTAATAGGGGCGCCCATAGCTCTGGTACTTCTTGAAAGAAATCAATTGGGACGCCATTGGGTCCTGGGGCCTTACCTGCACTGCATGACATTCAGCTTTCTTTTATTTCCATTAGTGAGAATGAAAGGGGAGCTTGTTCGCTTGTTTCCATATTACCAGGTAGTATTTTGGGATCTGTTGTTACCGCAAAGATATTCTCAAAATGAGTAACCCATGCCTCCTCGGCTATGTTGTTATGTAGTGTAGGATCTACCGGATTTTTAAAATGTGGTGCATTTACAATCCCCCAGAAGTCACGGCTATTACCCATTTTTGCTGCTTTATTGAGATCCTCCCACATTTCTTATTTTATGGCCTTTTCTCTCAGTTTCCTACTAAGTTTGTATATAATCCGCAGTTCCCTGATTTCGTTCGGGATTCTCGGTTTTCTTTTCAGGGCATTTAGCAAAGCTCTCCTTGCTTTTGTACAAGGGGAGTCAAACAGACCCCTATTCAGACTCTTGTTCATCGTTTTTTTACATGTGAGAGCCCTTTTTAATTCTTCTAGTATGTCACTAAACGCCTTCAGTTTCTCCTGCATCTGCCTCTCAATCTATGCAAAATTGCTATCTTATTTAGTGTGGTTGATATAATTTCTGTAGTTAATTTAGATTGGTCAACACAAGCCCATTTTAATTGTATGCCATTTCTCCTTGCCACTATTGGGATGGCAACATTTAAACTATGTGCAGACTGCCCTATGGAGATATTTATCCATAATGATAGAATAACGTGGTCACTAAAAGTTGTACATTTATTTGGCACTCTAGAGGCTCTAGAGCTAATAGCGGTAGTAACCAACATATAATCAATAGTTGACTCTAAACCATTTCTATAAAAGGTTCCTGCCTTAAAACCTGATGCTGGGTTTAAGTCGCTCGACGTTACCATGTTTCGTGCTACTAGCGTATTATTTAAACAGGTACCATATTCGTTGTGTTCAAAATGGTTTATGTTGTTACCCCCCAAGTTCTCTAAGCCACATATAGGGGCTGCGTTGTACTTACAAGAAGTCAAGCTCACTCATTTTGCTCGCTGTAATTCAAGCTAAATATTACACACCACCATTTTCAAAGGTTACCAGCTGCTACTGTTCTTAGGTCATGCAAGCTGGACTTGCTGCCTATGGGCAACGTGTAAGCTTCTTTCGCTTTAGAAACAACATTTTAAGAAGCAGCATCTATATGAACTTGCTGGGCTTTGAAGTGGTGTCTTTCTGCAGTTTTACATTTTATATTATGTCGAGGACATCACTCCAGCACAGCGGGTCGTAAGTAAGACCGACGACCCCGACCCTTCCTCGACACACCCCAAAAAGGCTCCGGTCACACCCTCCCCCTCGGGCTCGGGTACACACCGAGACACTGCTTCTACTGCCCCACCTTCGGGCACGGCTAAGAAGCTTACAAAGCATTCAGGCGACATGGGCTCGAGTCGACCTCCACACGGTACCGACGCACAACTACCGGCACCGAAAAAGACACCATCGGTTGCCACGCCCACATCGAAAACATCGGCACCGAAACAGGCAGTTACTACCTCGGCAGCGAAACCAAGGTCGGAGCCAGGCAAAGCTTCGGATCCGAAGAAACAACCCGATCCTAAACCTTCATCTGCACCGAAAAAATAGTCTGAGCCAAAAAAGATCCCAGCTTCTCCTGTAAAAGACATTACCAAAAAACCAAAGGAAGCAACTTCGGTGCCAAAACCTTCCTCCACACCGAAAGATCACAGTTCTGCAGAGGACTTATTTCACCCGGACCCTGCACAAAAGACTTTGGTGAAAGATCCAACTTCTGGTCGACTAACTTTAAGTTCAAAGAAACGACCACTAGAAACACCAGCACCGGCTCCTCCTCCAAAGAAGAAGGACATAGCCACTTCCCCGCTAAGAGTGCCTTTCCCTTCTCCACCTATGCCATCACACCTGTTCCCCTGCCACAGCATTCCCCTACGCACTTTATCACACATGATGATAATGGGGATGATAGCTCTGATGACATAGGGGGTAACCCAGATGATCCATCTATTCCCCCAGGCTAACCTGACCCATGGGACGATTATAACACGCCAGACGTTCCAAATGTCCCTCAAGATGACATCTACCCCTCTAGGCCTTCCCCGCCAGAAGACACTATGGGCTTTAATCAGTTGGTACACAGAGCTGCGCAATATCATGGGGTGGATATGCATACAGACACAGTAGAGGAAGACTTCCTACTAGATACATTTGACAATGCACAAAGATCTACATCCATTTTACCCATGCTCAAAGGAGTGATTAAACACGCCCCTGAGATTTCTAAGACCCAGTAAGAACTAGGGTCATTAACCCAAGAATAGAGAAAAAATATAAAGCTGCACCCTCAGATCCAGCTTACATTAAAGGGCCAGTTCCCCTAGACTCGCTTGTGGTGTCAAACACACGCAAAAGGGCTAACTCACAAACGTCAGGTGAGGCTCCCCCACCTGACAAAGAGTCTAAACTCCTTGATGCATCAGGGAAGAGAACTGCCTCACAAGCAGCAAACATGTGGCGTATTGCCAATACATAAGCATTATTGGCACGTTACGACAGAGCACACTATGATGAACTAGAGTCACTGATGCAGCACCTCCCGGATAAGTACAAAGATAGAGCTAATGAGCTTATCCAAGAAGGGAAAAATATTACTAACACCTCAATTTGATGTGCACTTGACGCAGCAGACACCGCCTCCAGGGCAGTTAACACAAGTGTTTTGCTGCGTAGACATGCGTGGCTACGCATATCAGGTTTTAAACCCGAAGTCCAGAGTGCTATACTCAATCAACCCTTTGATGAGCAACACTTATTCGGACCCAATGTGGACGTATTCCTCGACAATTCTGTATCCTTCTTCATTTTGTCGAGGAATACGTCCACATTGGGTCCGAATAAGTGTTGCTCATCAAAGGGTTGATCTGTGGGAGCCTTGCAGTCGCAGGCTCCCAGACGTTCATTTCGACGCTCATCCTATAGAGGTAACAGAGGATATGCTTCAGACACAGCTTCCACCTCCTACAAAGGCCCCGCACAATCTACATACAGTAAGGGCTACCAAAGGGGTGGTTACAGAGGTAACAACAACAAGGGCAGAGGCAAGACCAACAATTTCCTCTCTGCCTCCACCCCTACCCAATGACTACCCATTCCACTCCGGTCGGGGGTAGACTACAGAAATATCTACTAGCCTGGGAAAACATCACCACAGACAGGTGGGTGCTTCAAATAATCCAGTCAGGTTACTATTTAGAACTAACATCCACCCCCCCAAACATACCACCCAAACAGCGTCCAATGTCACAAGAACATTTGACACTGCTCAGACAGGAAGTGGTATCTCTCCTGCAGAAAAATGCAATAGAAATAGTTCCAAAGCATCAGCACAACAAGGGAGTATACTCCCTATATTTCTTAATTCCAAAGAAGGGCGGATCTCTGAGACCTATTCTAGACCTCAGACCTCTAAACATTTACATACAGTCAGACCATTTTCATATGGTCACACTTCAAAAAGTCCTTCCGCTCCTGTCACAAAACAGCTTCCTTGTAACTCTAGATCTCAAGGACACCTACTTCCACATTCCTATCCACACAGCGCACAGAAAATATCTCAGGTTTGTGCTAGACGGGCAGCACTACCAGTTCAAAGTGCTCCCATTCGGAGTCACAACAGCACCAAGAGTGTTTACCAAATGCCTAGCAGTCGTAGCAGCACACTTAAGAAGACAGCAGATTCACGTCTTCCCATATCTGGACGACTGGCTCATAAAAGCAAGCTCATACTGCCAGTGTGTACAACACACTCACGCCACAATTCTACTCCACAACTTGGGATTCACAGTAAATCACACCAAGTCACATCTGCTACCCTCACACACACAACAATACCTCGGTGCTACGATAAACACCAAATTAACACTAGCTTATCCCTCTCCAGCCAGGATAACAAGTGTAAAAACACTACCAACAAAATGCAAACCACAACACTTGCTTCCAGCTCGCGTGTTCATGCAACTCATAGGAATTATGGCATCTTGCATATTTATAGTACCTCACGCAAGACTGCAAATGCGTCCACTTCAAGAGTGCCTAGCACGACAGGGGAACCAGGCTCATGGTCAATTAACAGACCTAGTGTTGGTAGACAGTCGGACTCATCGCTCTCTGCAATGGTGGAGCACAAAAAAACCTTTCAAAGGGCTGACTAAGTCGACAGACACAGCAGATCCACGAGTGGGAACTTCATCCGCAAGTTCTTCAACCTTTTTTCCTAACGTGGGACAACCTCAGATAGACCTTTTCGCCACCCACGAAAATGCAAAATGCCCAAACTTCGCCGCCAGATACCCACACCCATTATCCAAAGGCAATGCGAAATGGATGAACTGGTCAGGACAATTTGCGTACGCTTTTCCTCCTCTCCCACTACTTCCATTAGTGGTACGCAAACTACAGCAACATTCCCTAACACTCATTCTATTTGCTCCAACTTGGGCCAGACAACCGTGGTACACCACACTGCTGCAACTATCTGTGGTGCCACACCAAAAACTAAGCCTATCTCCACGCCTATTAACGCAGAACCATGGAGAGATCAGACACCCCGACCCAGCTCAGCTCCACCTGGCGATTTGGCTCCTGAAGTCATAGAGTTTGGTTACCTTTACCTTCCTCAAGAATGTATGAACGTCATCAACTAAGCTAGACGTCCCACTACCAGAGCATGTTATGCTGCTAAGTGGGAAAGGTTTGTGATATACTGTCAAAACAATCACCTAAACCCCCTGGGTGTGTCTATTCAACACATCATAGGATATCTCCTACACCTTCAAAAGTGTAACTAAGCATACACATCAGGTTACACCTTGCTGCTATAGCAGCATACTTAGTAAATAGACAACATCTATCTCTTTTTAGAGTACTAGCTATAAAAGCTTTCATGGAAGGGCTGAAAAGAATAATCCCTCCAAGAGCACCACTTTCACCAGTGTGGAACTTAAACGTCGTTCTCACACGTTTAATGGGACCGCCCTTTGAACCTTTACACAAATGTGAATTGCAATTCCTAACTTGGAAAGTAGCTTTCCTAGTAGCCATTACTTCTCTTAGAAGAGTAACAAACTGCAAGCATTTACCATTCAAGAACCTTTCCTGCAAATGCATCATAACAAAGTGGTTCTTCGTACTAATCCTAAATTCCTTCCAAAAGTCATTTCACCATTCCATCTAAATCAATCTGTGGAGCCTCCCGTATTCTTCTTGCAGCCACAAAAGTCGCTGAAAGAGCTCTATACACTTTAGATGTTAAAAGAGCGCTACTTTATTACATAGAAAGAACACTAAGTTTTCGCACAACAAAACAACTTTTTGTGTCCTTTTCACCACCACATAAAGAAAATCCCATATCAAAATCTGGAATTGCAAGGTGGATTGTCAAATGCATACAAATCTGTTACCAGAAAGCCAAGCTATTTTAATAATTCCCCCAAAAGCCCATTCTACAAGAAGGTTAGGGGCTTATATGGCATTCTTAGGGAACATTCCCTTAGATGACATATGCAAAGCAGCTACATGGTCTACACCGCACACATTCACAAAACACTATTGTGTAGATGTGCAAATTAAGCAACACGCCACTGTGGGCCAGGCTGTACTAAAAACTCTATTCCAAACAACTGCAACAGATAGGGGTGGTCACCGCTAAGGTGGGTACTGCTATACAATCTATGCATAGTGTGTAATCTGCAGCTCATATGCCTCGAACGGAAAATGCTATTTACCAGTATATATCTTTTCTTGGCATGTAGAGCTGCAGAGTTACACACGCCCACCCGCCTCCCCGGCCACCTTCATCTGTTCCAGTATTATCTTAATACGATACAAACTTCATGGACATCACTACTTCTTGTACAGCTCCATCACTTCCCTAATGGTGAAAAACAATCTGGGGATGGAGCCGATGCCCATGCGCAGTATCATCCAAAGGAGGAGTCACCTATCCGGTGACTTCCAAAGACTTTTCTACAACAAAACAAACTGCAAACATCCGGGCCCAACACTAGGTGGCCATCTATGCATAGTGTGTAACTCTGCAGCTCTACATGCCAAGAACAGATGCATACTGGTAAGTAGCATTTTCCTTACTAAAGAGACCCCTTTACATATCTACAATAAAAGCCCCATTCCTCGCTTCAATCCAAACTCATATTAGAACGAGGTCAATGATTCATGATTACTTTCCTGGAAGGCGAGAGGTTTGGGAGGGGAGTGGTGAGGCAGGGGGCGGGAGGAAGAGGCAGAATACTTAACAAGGCATTGCATTTAGAACCTAAAAGATAAATTTTTCTTTTATCAAAGTGTTACTTACCTTTTTTTTCAGAAGCGTGCTTATGGGGAGTAAGGGTTTAGTATAGGGTACGTACTTTTCATCACCAAATGTGTGCTGTGTAATTGTCCTTCAAATCTTGTCCCGATTTATCAGTTGGTGAAAAGAGAGTTCAGGGCGACAGTCGTCCATTCAGAGTTCTTTACATTTTATTGGTTGGGAATGGGACTGCTGCAGTGTATAACATTTTTTCAACTCTTTCCTTTTACCAGTTAGACATCACTCATACACATTGCTCTACAAAGGTATAAACATAAGTAATTACTTACTTCAAGAGGAATTCTGCAGCCTGGTCATCAGTGTACCAATCGGGCAAGTTGAGTTTAACTCTGAAACGCTTGCCCAGATAGCTTAGCACCTGCTTCTGGTTGGTTCACCGTTCCCCTCCATTACCATCCTTAACATCTGTGAGATGCAGTTTTTTTAGAAGGAGTTGTCTTTCTTAATATATATATATATATATATATATATATATATATATATATATATATATATATATATATATATATATATGTATGTATGTATGTGTGTATATATGTATATATTACCTACTGGCGGTCGCCAGTAGGTATATATAGTTAGGATTTTTTCTCTATGGGTTTTTTGAAAATTCTATGTCTAATAACTTTGGCGTTTGTGGACGGAATCGGCTGAAATTTTCAGGAAAATGGCACATTTTGTTTCTGAGCAGCCCTTGAAAATTTGGGGGGGGTTCGTCCAGTGGGGGCCGAGAAAAAAGGGGGGTCCCAAAACGTGTTTTTAACATTGAGTTTTCCATAGGGCGGTTGGCCTCACTTTTAGCCCGAACGGCTGAATGGATTTGCACGAAACTTGGCAAAATTGTAGGGACTGGTAGCCCGATGTGCCTTTTGTAGGTCTCAATATATGTGCTCCAGTGGATTTTGAGAAATTAACGTTTAAAAAAAGATATATATCTGTAACAGCGGACCGGTTAGCGCTCTGGTTCGCGGACTTTTCGCGCAACGGAGCTTTGTGAAGCGAAGCTGATTGGTTCTCCGGCGTCTGTCAACATTCCAAACAGTCCGTAGCGGCCGCCATCTTGTCTCTCGGTAGGATCGAGAGACAAGAGGAGGTCAAAACAAAGGGGGAAATAACTATAAGGGGGCATAGTAGATCCTCGCTGACCCCCTAGGTTTGATGTGGAGGTTTTAAAAGGGCCCCGCGGGGCAAAAAAAAAACAAAATAATAATAATCGAACGGCTGAATGGATTTGCACGAAACTTGGCAAAATATTAGGGACTGGTAGCCCGATGTGCCTTTGCTAGGTCTCAATATATGTGCTCCAGTGGATTTTGAGAAATTAACGTTGAAAAAAAGATATATATCTGTAACAGCGCTCCGCTTCGCGTACTTTTCGCGTTACGGAGCTTTGCGAAGCTGATTGGTTCTCCGGCGTCTGTCAACATTCCAAACAGTCCGTAGCGGCCGCCATCTTGTCCCTCGGTAGGATTGAGAGACAAGAGGAGGCCAAAGCGAAGGGGGAAATGACCATAAGGGGGCATAGTAGATCCTTCCTGACCTCTTAGGTTTGATGTACCATTTTGCCAAGTTTGGTGTAATTCCGTTCAGCCATTCAGGCTGTAGACGTATGTAAATGTCCTATGGAAAATTGCATGGGGAAAACACATTTGAAAGTGTTGAAATTTAGAACCAATTAAAATGTTACTTTGGTTTTGTATTTGTGTGTGATGAAAGTTAATTGGTTATGTATATATGTCAAATGAGAGGAAACCACAGCCATTTTGTGATACTACTGTCTGAGGTACATTTGTGAGGAATTTTTGGTGGTGAATTTCTGGTGTTTGATTTACACAGTACTAACACTTCTGCTACTTTTAAAAAGGTGAGTTGTTAATTTGTAAGGGGAACTATGTTGTACACTTGAAGATAATTTGAAAAATGTTTTCTGTTATTTATTTGCAGTCCTTCTGTTATACTAAATACTTGATGAAGTTAGTTTTATATTATGTATTACTAAAAACGATAAATGAAAGTGATTATTTTTTTCTGCAATTTACAGCAAGCAATTTCAAAATAAAATGGCTCACAATGAAGAGACCGTGGCAATTTCTTTTGAATTGTCCACTACATTGATTGAAATTGAGAGCACCAATAATGAAATATTGTCACAAGGAGGACATGACTTGTATGATTCCATTAGATTGATTGAAATGGACAGCACCAAGAATGAAATATTGTCACAAGGAGGACATGACTTGAATGATTCCACTACATTGATTGAAATTGAGAGCACCAATAATGAAATATTGTCACAAGGAGGAGATGGCTTGTATGATTCCATTAGATTGATTGAAATGGACAGCACCAATAATGAAATATTGTCACAAGGAGGAGATGACTTGAATGATTCCACTACATTGATTGAAATTGAGAGCACCAATAATGAAATATTGTCACGAGGAGATGACTTGAATGATTCCACTACATTGATTGAAATGGACAGCACCAATAATGAAATATTGTCAGAAGGAGGAGATGACTTGAATGATTTTTTTGATCAATCTCTTGATGGCGAATTTATCGAGTGTTTGGAGACCATAGAGTTACAAGAATCATCATTGCAGACTTTTAATGAGGAGATTCCAGATGAGATGATTGAAGAGGAAATTACTGATGAGGACATGTTACTAGTTGTTTCAAATTTAGAAAATTCTGAAGAATAAATTTATATTTAGAAATCAAAAATTGTTTGAGACATTATTTATTTTTATTTTTAATTTATGAGGTTGTAGCGAAGTGATTGTAGTATAAAATGAGACTTATAGTATAGAGTGCAACATTTTTATGTTACATGGTAAGTTTACTCATATTTACTTCCCTTCTGCCACTATATTATCTCCAATGTGTATTTGACATGTCTTCTTCATCTCCGGCCTCCTTTCTCTCAGTGTGTGTCTCCGATGCATCTTATCGCTGGTATTTTGTGTAATTACAGAAGAGAGTAAAATAAAATAGTTCGGAACGTGAAAAGGGGGCAAAGTAGAGTACTCCTCACCCCCTAGGCCTTTTTAGGCGGTCCCAAAAGGATCAGTTTCTGCTTTCCTGAGAGATTATGGTATGAGTTCCATATACCACAATAACTTGCATTACAACATGCAAGATATCTATCTCCTATTACCAACTTTTGGAGATATTCGCGCTAAGCGCGAATATCTCCAAAAAGTAACACCTGCCCTGAGCAGTTCTTAGCCATGTTATCCAATGGGAGGTGGATAACATGGCTAAGAGTATTAGCTCGGTAATGCATGAATATCGCTGAGTTTTTAGCGATATTCATGCATTGCGGCCGTTTATTATCGCATTTGCGATAAACCTTGATAATAGTAAGGTTTATCTTCGATAATTTCTGACGATGCTTAGTGGTAAAAAATTGGTTGGTAAGCATCGTTAGCGATAAATATCGCTTAACTTTGGTAATATGCCCCAACGTCTGTTAACGTTCGATTCGAAGGAAATGAGGAAGTGTTGAAAAACATTGTCTGCGCCATCTTGCCTTTTTTGAAATGCCACACTTTTGTCGTGCACGGCAGCCATTTTAGATGTCTTGACCAGACCCACTCTCTGCACGCTGTCGATTCGTAGCATGGCTCCTCACCCTCGTAAGCATCTCCCCCAGGCACTGGTCACCACCGCTCTCTGTCTTATGCATGGGCAATAAACCTTCCCCCATCTGCGCTGCTCTTCCCTGAGAATCACACTCTGTGCCCGCCCGACACCTCCCTTTCGCCCTATTCACTACCGCACCCTCTGACACTCCTCTTCCTCTGTGTCCGAATGTCCAGGCCGGTCCTAGGCTATCAGCTAGCCCTGCAGATGTAGTTTATGGCCCCAGCTGTAAAGAATCACCCCTCTTCAAAGGAGTTATAGTAGATCAAGGCCCACACCCGATGTGATCCGTCACAGCACACGCGTTCCTACTATCTGAAAACCATCCTGTATTGTGATTGGGGAGGGGACCGAGCCTGAAGCGGAAGATTCCAGGAATGACTCTTTGTACATCAAAGTTTTTACAATTATGTGTCACATTAAAAATATATAGCACTCCAACAAAGTAGTAGGAATATAAAACTTTAATAACATATAAATATATACAACAAAACAAAAACAGTAAAAACATTTAAACAACGAAGAGACCGTGGCAATTTCTTTTTAATTATCCAATAGATTTATTGAAATTGACAGCACCAATAATGAAATATTCTTGTCAGTAGCGGTCTGTTGTGCGAATAGTTCCAAGGCAGCAGAACGCGCTGAAATCTAGATGGCACGAAAGTGATGTCTAGTAAGTTGCCGCCCAGCAAAAAACGGCGTGGGGCGCCGCGGGGGTGAGTGAGTCCAGTAGGCACCACAGCTATTCTTACCGGCATTGCAGAATTACTGCTGGGGACAATGCCTGTGCTGTAGCAGGGTCACAGCAGAAACAAAAAGGATTCTGTTGAAGATGTTGTTGGTTTTCAATTTGAAAACAGTTCTGGTGTCAACTGCTATGCTAATGTAGTGGTTAATGTTTATTTTCTCTAGAAAATGTAAAAGAGGGGGAGGCAGTCCAAAGTTCCGTTAAAAGGGCAAAGGAAAGGATCGGTGGTTTGAACTATCAGTCAAAAAGGGGAGGGGGTGCAATAATTTTTCCTACCGGGTCACACTGTGCTTTCACCGGAAGTGAGGTCTGCAGGATTGTAGTAATTCAAAGTGAGGCTGGCGCCAGCATGGGAGCGCCGACGTCCCGCGGATACAGTTTCGTCACTCCACGGGCGATCATGGCAGTCATTCCCCATCGGGGGTCGGAGACTCCCGCGGCTCCTCTAGAATCTTCAAGGTCGTGGAGGACTACGGTGGTGGAGTCAACCAGTGACCGGGCCATTTCTTTATGTTGGGCCCGCTCTTGCCAGGTCGACCGCCATTTTGAGAGTTCGGCAGCTACCGGCGATCGCGGGGTCACATGAGCGGACGGGCTCCACCCTGCCGGGCGAGACGTTGCAGCATGGCCACAGTGGAAGAACCGTTATCTAGGTCGTTCCGAAACTGTGCAGCACTGTAGTTGTTAGGATGCCACCGCCTGGAGCGCTGAGGGTGCAGCTGGGAAGCCTCCACCTGGGGAGGCGGGAGAGGCCTGTTCGCACCGTCTCTCCCTCCCAGTGCACCCCACGGCGTCTCGCTTGAGATTTGTTATGGCCGGACCAGGCGATGAGGACGAGGGGGGGGTCGGAGGCATGTGCAAGACATCCCCCTCCAGTGTTGTCGCAGCCATTATAAAAGAAAGAAGTGTCCCGTCCGTCTTCGGGCCGGGCTTCCGGTGGATGTCGGCCGGACGCCCCTGGCTCTGGCCCCATGAACGGGTTTCTTGGTTTATCGGCTGCAGCCGGATCCCGTCGGCCTCGGCCCCCCGACCGTTGGTGGTCGGACCGGAAGAGCATGTGGCGGGACTACCTGCAACTCTCAAGGGCCACCGCGGCCGGACTGGGAGAGAGAGGGGAGGGTCGAGGAGACATTCCCCCCCCCTGCAACTGTTCAGCGTTGTAAAGGCAATCCCCTGGCCGGGTCCCGCTGGTCTCGGCCTCTCCTCCGGCTACACCCTACGTTAGGATCTCCTGGCCGAGGCGTGGCAGCAGGACCTGCCTTATATGGGCTGCTCCCGGCTGGGCGTAGCCGGAACCCTGCCCCACCTTGGAAGTTTCCAGAGTGGGGGTGGATGTTCTACTGACTTGCATTTTCCCTAGTCTATCGATTTTTTTGGCGTGGCAGGCGGTGGGACAGCGAGGGGTGATTTGGTTTCTCTTACTGTTTTTCTGGTCTCTCACCACTGGCATATTTTAACGTTTTCTTGTTTCTAGGACATTAATAGGTTTTATCATTACGTTATGTTATCGTTTCTTTGTTCGTTGTTTAATAAAAGTTCATGTTCATCAGTGGCCTACTGATTTTCGTTTTCCTATTTTTTTCTTTCCAGGTTGTTTCATGGTAAAGTTTCTGTTAACAGGATACAGTGATCACTTCGTTATTATTGCATATGTCCTTTTCACTAGGGGTGCTCTCTGGTCGGGCCAGATGACGTATCTCTAGTAAATGGTCCGGGTGAAAAAGGTGCATCAATCAGTGGGGAGTAGATAGGCATGACAGATTACAACGGGGGAGAACGGTCCGCATTACGTACCCTTTCACTACTTGCAAAGATTTTCCTACGTTTATTTGCAAACAGGGAATACCTCCAAAAAGAACTAATTCCCAAACAGTCAATGTTCGGACAATCAATCAATCAATGAGGAATGAAATAGGTACGACGTGTTAAAGGCTTGCGTTACCTACCCTTCACTATCTGCAAAGGGAGATAGAATATTCCTATTCTTCCTCGTTTGCAGGTAGAGAAGATCGTTAAGAGAATTAACTTCGAACAATTCAATGCTCGATTGAAACAATCAACAAGGGGTACTGTGAACACAAATGAACGCCGCTTATATACATACGCATTGCTATTTTCAACAGGTTGTTCCTAATGTTTCTATTTTAGCGAGGTCAAAAGAGATCCCATTAGTGGCCTACTGATTTTGCTCGATTCCTTTTGTTTTTTTACACGATTTTTCGCTATCTGCAAAGACTAAACAGAGTATTGCGACTCTGTGCTTGTTTGTAAATAGAGAATGAACCAAAGAGAACAATCAATCAAATGGAGAGAGAAGCAGGCACGACTGATTACAAAGGGGGAAAGGGCTGCGTTAACTACCCTTCACTATCTGCAAAGAGAGAGTACTCCTAATAGAAATGAGGGGTGGGGGGCAGCAATCAAAGCAGATCAGTGTGCATAAACACGAAAAAAAAAATTCTTACCACGTACTTGACATTCGACAGCTTATGATATTTGCTATTAAAAAACCATTGAAATTCACTGAAAAAACCATAGGTTATAGACCATATATAGTTAGGAATTAGCATTTACAAAACCTTGAAAATTCACTGAAAAAACCATAGGTTATAGACCATATATAGTTAGGAATTAGCATTTAAAAAACCTTATTTTACTCACACAAAACCATTGAAATTCCATATATAGTTAGTTGCACTAACTATATATTGCGCACCCGCAATCCACTGCTGATGATGTCACATATTACATCATTCATGACATGGTCAGTGACATCACTGATGACATCACTGATGACATCTCAAATGACATCACTGATGACATCACTGATGACAACATCCAGTGACTATGTTTCTGTAAAGTTAAAATATGTCTTACATATTGAAGAATGAGTGGATGTATAAGTGTCTGGACGAAGGATTTAGTTGGTGCATGACTGAATGTATGAGTGAGTGATTAAATGTGTCTCACTGAGTGCATGGGTTAGTGACTAAACTGTCTTAATTTGTGCATCATTATGTCTGTTGTTCTGTAAACTGCTGCATGTGTTGATCAGTAGCTATATGAGTAACTATATAGGTTATTGATTGATTGCCCAAGTATTTGCATGGGAGACTGAGTGTGTGTGTGGCTGGATGGGAGGTGTGTGACTCTGTACAGATCAATGTGTACTTGTATCAATGATTGTATAAGAGAGTAAGTATGTGTTAGTATATGGTTGAAAACGTAAGGTGCTCTATGTTTAACTGTATAGAGTAGAAAATGGAAGTGTGATTGATTCTTTACAGGACTGACTAGGTGTGTGAGTAACTCCATGGATGAGTGGCAGAGTGTGAGTGTCTGTATAGGTGTATGAGTGCATATGATTGTGTTGTAAACATGAGTGATTGTATGTATGAATGATTGTATGGGTGAATGAGTGAATGTGTGTGTAGACGTAGGAATCAGTGAGTACGTATGTAGTAACTAGTATTGGTGTGTCAATGGTTTCAAAAATTATACTCTGTTTTTAACACTGGGTGAAACAGAGGTTATATTAAAATGTGAGGAGATGCATTGTATTGTCACATGAATGATATCATCAGTGATGTGGTCATTGATGTCAAATGAGATGTCATCAGTGATGTCATCAGTGATGTCATTTGAGATGTCATCAGTGATGTCATCAGTGATGTCACTGACCACGTCATGAATGATGTAATATGTGACATCATCAGCAGTGGATTGCGGGTGCGCAATATATAGTTAGTGCAACTAACTATATATGGAATTTCAATGGTTTTGTGTGAGTAAAATAAGGTTTTTTAAATGCTAATTCCTAACTATATATGGTCTATAACCTATGGTTTTTTCAGTGAATTTTCAAGGTTTTGTAAATGCTAATTCCTAACTATATATGGTCTATAACCTATGGTTTTTTCAGTGAATATATATATATATATATATATATAACGCTCCAAAATCCTCCACCAAGATCTTTTCATTGGGAAGAAGTATAGCACTCACGGGATCATCAGCAAAAAACGGATTTTATTTCAAAGACAGACACGTTTCGGGAAGCGTCCCTTCCTCGGTGTCCTACTGAACGCGCTGCGTGGCGCCACTTTTCAAGAGCCAACAATGCATAATAGACATAGGTGAGGGACTAGGCTGCACATGTAAACATAGGCGCCATCTTTAAGATTGTTATCGCGCACATTACCAACATAACAATTACAAAACTATAATAGTTTCTATACGTAATTTGTACATTGATTACAATCTTGCCGTAGATCGGCAATCCTCAGCGGGGATTGCACCTCCCTCTTATTAACAATTTCGTCAATATGCATATTTTTTGAACATTTAATCTGCCCATATCCAATTCATGAGAATAGTGATTTATAATTCAAGCACATCATGCAAAGCATATCCTGTGCTACATTTCTTCAATCTAAGCTGTGGATCGGCTATTGCAGCCTAAATATGGCTGCTCCTAGTCTCATATCATCTAAGGATATGTAAGGCAAAAGATAGTCTTGTTGATCAATTAGGGCTCTGTTATACTGTGAATTAAAACAAAACAAAAACACCAGCCCTCAACCCATCTTCTGATCTGACATTACAATAATCACAGTTCTAATATTACATTTCTCAGTTTTGCAGTCTCTTAGAGAGTTATATATATATATATATATATATATATATATATATATATATATATACTGGCGATAGCCAGTAGGTATATATAGTTAGGATTGTTTTCCATAGGGAAATCGCAACATTCTATTGGGAATAACTTTGGCGCCGGTTGAGGAATCTTCCTGAAATTTTCCTTAACTTTGCCTCGCTCCGCTCCTTCCCTGAAAGTTTGGGGGGGATTCGTCAAGCGGGGGCCGAGATAAAAGGGGGGTCCCAAAACGTGTTTTCCCATGTTAATTTCCATAGGGCGGTTGGACTCACTTTTAGCCCGAACGGCTGAATGGTTTTCCACCAAACTTGGCAAAATTGTAGGGACTGGTAGCCAGATGTGCCTTTGCTATGTCTCAAGATATGTGCTCCAGTGGTTTTTACGAAAATTAACTTTGAAAAAATATATATTGGGCTACATTGGGCTATATATATGTTAGAGCCCAAATGCAGCCCAATGTAGCCCAAAGATGGCCACCAGAGACAAACAAAAACAAATGTAGCCCAAATATCAGCCAGATGTAGCCCAACTATAGCCCAATGACAGAATGTCCCAGAGTGTTCTAAAGAACAACTAGAGCGCTAACAGTCTTACTTATGACAAAAGTATGGCACACCTGAAGTCATCTTGATTGGAATAAAGTGTTAACACTTAAAACATTTAATTTGCAAAGGAACAAAATGAGGGGGTTCATTTTGCCATAGAAATTATGATTAGTGCTGAAGAAAGAAAAATTAGGGCACATTTTGAGTGACTTTTCAAATCCTCTTATATTTCATTAAAAAAAATCTGATATGCAGTCTCCCAAGATGGCCACCAGAGACAAAAGAACCCAAATGTAGCCCAAATATCAGCCAGATGTAGGCCAACTATAGGCCAATGACAGAATGTCCCAGAGTGTTCTAAAGAACAACTAGAACGCTAACAGTCTTACTTATGACAAAAGTATGGCACACCCGAAGTCATTTTGATTGGAATAAAGTGGTAACACTTAATACATTTAATTTGAAAAGGAACAAAATGAGGGGTTTCATTTTGCCATAGAAATTTTATATCACCTACTGGCGATAGCCAGTAGGTATATATAGTTAGGATTGTTTTCCATAGGGAAATCACAACATTCTATTGGGAATAACTTTGGCGCCGGTTGAGGAATCTTCCTGAAATTTTCCTTAACTTTGCCTTGCAGCGCTCCGCTCCTTCCCTGTAAGTTTGGGGGGGATTCGTCAAGCGGGGGCCGAGATAAAAGGGGGTCCCAAAACGTGTTTTCCCCATGTTAATTTCCATAGGGCGGTTGGACTCACTTTTAGCCCGAACGGCTGAATGGTTTTCCACCAAACTTGGCAAAATTGTAGGGACTGGTAGCCCGATGTGCCTTTGCTATGTCTCAAGATATGTGCTCCAGTGGTTTTTAGGAAAATTAACTTTGAAAAAATATATATTGGGCTATATATATGTTAGAGCCCAAATGTAGACCAATGTAGCCCAAAGATGGCCACCAGAGACAAAAAAAAACAAATGTAGCCCAACTATCAGCCAGATGTAGCCCAACTATAGCCCAATGACAGAATGTCCCAGAGTGTTCTAAAGAACAACTAGAACGCTAACAGTCTTACTTATGACAAAAGTATGGCACACCTGAAGTCATCTTGATTGGAATAAAGTGGTAACACTTAATACATTTAATTTGAAAAGGAACAAAATGAGGGGTTTCCTTTTGCCATAGAAATTTTATATATATATATATATATATATATATTCACTGAAAAAAACATAGGTTACACACCAGTTATAGTTAGGAATTAGCATTTAAAAAACCTTTGAAATTCACTGAAAAAACCATAGGTTTCACACCAGTTATAGTTAGCTGGAAATTTTACTCGCATAAAACCATTGAAATTCCCACGTAATAGTTAGTTGGACTCACTATAACTTGCACGTCTGCAATGCACTGCTGATGACGTCACATATTACATCACTCATGCATATATTTAAATATTTAAACATTACTCGCTAATATATGTATTCACTAAGATACACTTAATAAGCCAGTTAACCAATCAATTTTTTTTTTAAAACACTGAAAAAACCATAGGTTTCAGGCCTTATATAGTTAGGAATTAGCATTTAAAAAAACCTTTGAAATTCTCTGAAAAAACCATAGGTTTCAGGCCTTATATAGTTAGGAATTAGCCTTTAAAAAAAACCTTTGAAATTCACTGAAAAAACCATAGGTTTCAGGGGTTATATAGTTAGGAATTAGTTTTTAAAAAACCTTTGAAATTCACTCAAAAAACTATAAGTTTTAGTGGTGTTATAGTTAGCTGGACATTTTACTCATACAAAACCAATGAAATTGCTCCTATATAGTTAGTTGTACTAACTATATTTCGCGTACCCGCAATACACTGCTGACGATGTTCCATATTAGATCATTCATGACATGGTCAGTGGCTTCACTGATGACATCTCAAATGACATCACTGATGACATCATCCACGTGACAATCACATACACCTTTTCATACACTATTACAATTTTTCATCACTGTTTGTAAAATACAGAGTATCATATTTAAATCCATTGTCACAGCAATACAAGTATCTAAAAATCCACTCAGTGATTCATAGATGTATACACACATCTAATCACTTACCTATGGATTCACTCATACATGCTGTCAATGAACAATAGAACACTATCAAAAATACTTATACATCTATATCGACATTAAACAACAGCACGCATCCTATTCACATATGAAGTCATCCTACTCACTTATGCAAACAATGGATCATACTTACATATTTACTTAGCCAAACACTTATACAAACACCACTTCTTCTATTCATTTAGATAGTAAGTCATACTTAGTGAATTATAAAATCATTATTACACGTATACAGTGATCCATACAGTCACTCACACAATCATTGTGTCTTATGTATACTTATTTATATACAACAACTGACACATACACTGCCTTTTATTTTTCTAGTTTGTTGGACCTGTACCTTTGAGAAATATATTTGCTCATCACCACACCCATAAAGAGATTCCCTCACCCAAACTGTTAGAACATGTAGTTTTATCTTCATATATCTACTGAATCAACTATTCACACATCTTTGGACAGTCACACACCCCCCACCGAACCACACACACTTTCACACTCCCATACAAATACTCAGTTAGCTAATCAATAACTAATATAGACTTTCACATAGCTAGTAACCAACTGTAGAATCAGTTTACACAACAACTGACAAAGTGATACAGATATTCACACAGTTTAGTCACTATCCACTGTATTTATTGAGACATTATAAATTGGTCAAGTAAACAGTCAATTACACTGCTACTAAATCCTCCATCCAAATATTTATTTATATATATCCACTCATTCTTCAATGTAAATTGCTATATATATAATGCATATTTACATAACGAAGCAAACACATTCACTGGATGATGACATCAGTGATGTCATCAGTGATGTCATTTGAGATGTCATCAGTGATGTCACTGACCATGTCATGAATGATCTAATATGTGACATCATGAGCAGTGGATTGCGGGTGCGCGAAATATAGTTAGTACAACTAACTATATAGGAGCAATTTCATTGGTTTTGTATGAGTAAAATGTCCAGCTAACTATAACACCACTAAAACTTATAGTTTTTTTGAGTGAATTTCAAAGGTTTTTTAATAACTAATTCCTAGCTATATAACTCCTGAAACCAATGGTTTTTTCAGTGAATATATATATATATATATATATATATTACCTACTGGCGGTCGCCAGTAGGTATATATAGTTAGGATTTTTTCTCTATGGGTTTTTTGAAAATTCTATGTCTAATAACTTTGGCGTTTGTGGACGGAATTGGCTGAAATTTTCAGGAAAATGGCACATTTTGTTTCTGAGCAGCCCCTGAAAATTTTGGGGGGGTTCGTCAAGGGGGGGCCGAGAAAAAAGGGGGGTCCCAAAACGCGTTTTTCCCATGTTAATTTCCATAGGGCGGTTGGCCTCACTTTTAGCCCGAACGGCTGAATGGATTTGCACGAAACTTGGCAAAATTGTAGGGACTGGTAGCCCGATGTGCCTTTTGTAGGTCTCAATATATGTGCTGCAGTGGATTTTGAGAAATTAACGTTTAAAAAAAGATATATATCTGTAACAGCGGACTGGGCAGCGGCCCAGGACGCGGACTTTTCGCGCAACGGAGCTTTGTGAAGCGAAGCTGATTGGTTCTCCGGCGTCTGTCAACATTCCAAATAGTCCGTAGCGGCCGCCATCTTGTCTCTCGGTAGGATCGAGAGACAAGAGGAGGCGAAAGCGAAGGGGCAAATGACCATAAGGGGGAATAGTAGATCCTCGCTGACCCCCTAGGTTTGATGTGGAGGTTTTAAAAGGGCCCCGCGGGGCAAAAAAAAAAAATAATAATAATAATCGAACGGCTGAATGGATTTGCACGAAACTTGGTAAAATATTAGGGACTGGTAGCCCGATGTGCCTTTGCTAGGTCTCAATATATGTGCTCCAGTGGATTTTGAGAAATTAACGTTCAAAAAAAGATATATATCTGTAACAGCGCTCCGCTTCGCGTACTTTTCGCGTTACGGAGCTTTGCGAAGCTGATTGGTTCTCCGGCGTCTGTCAACATTCCAAACAGTCCGTAGCGGCCGCCATCTTGTCTCTCGGTAGGATTGAGAGACAAGAGGAGGCCAAAGCGAAGGGGGAAATGACCATAAGGGGGCATAGTAGATCCTTCCTGACCTCTTAGGTTTGATGTACCATTTTGCCAAGTTTGGTGTAATTCCGTTCAGCCATTCAGGCTGTAGACGTATGTAAATGTCCTATGGAAAATTGCATGGGGAAAACACATTTGAAAGTGTTGAAATTTAGAACCAATTAAAATGTTACTTTGGTTTTGTATTTGTGTGTGATGAAAGTTAATTGGTTATGTATATATGTCAAATGAAAGGAAACCACAGCCATTTTGTGATACTACTGTCTGAGGTACATTTGTGAGGAATTTTTGGTGGTGAATTTCTGGTGTTTGATTTACACAGTACTAACACTTTTCCTACTTTTGAAAAGGTGAGTTGTTAATTTGTAAGGGGAACTATGTTGTACACTTGAAGATAATTTGAAAAATGTTTTCTGTTATTTATTTGCAGTCCTTCTGTTATACTAAATACTTGATAAAGTTAGTTTTATATTATGTATTACTAAAAACGATAAATGAAAGTGATTATTTTTTTCTGCAATTTACAGCAAGCAATTTCAAAATAAAATGGCTCACAATGAAGAGACCGTGGCAATTTCTTTTGAATTGTCCACTACATTGATTGAAATTGAGAGCACCAATAATGAAACATTGTCACAAGGAGGACATGACTTGTATGATTCCATTAGATTGATTGAAATGGACAGCACCAAGAATGAAATATTGTCACAAGGAGATGACTTGAATGATTCCACTACGTTGATTGAAATTGAGAGCAGCAATAATGAAATATTGTCACAAGGAGGAGATGACTTGTATGATTCCATTAGATTGATTGAAATGGACAGCACCAATAATGAAATATTGTCACAAGGAGGAGATGACTTGAATGATTCCACTACATTGATTGAAATTGAGAGCACCAATAATGAAATATTGTCACGAGGAGATGACTTGAATGATTCCACTACATTGATTGAAATTGACAGCACCAATAATGAAATATTGTCAGAAGGAGGAGATGACTTGAATGATTTTTTTGATCAATCTCTTGATGGCGAATTTATCGAGTGTCTGGAGACGATAGAGTTACAAGAATCATTATTGCAGACTTTTCATGAGGACATTGCTGATGAGGACATGTTACTAGTTCTTTCAAATTTAGAAAATTCTGAAGAATAAATTTATATTTAGAAATCAAAAATTGTTTGAGACATTATTCATTTTTATTTTTAATTTATGAGGTTGTAGCGAAGTGATTGTAGTATAAAATGAGACTTATAGTATAGAGTGCAACATTTTTATGTTACATGGTAAGTTTACTCATATTTACTTCCCTTCTGCCACTATATTATCTCCAATGTGTATTTGACATCTCTTCTTCATCTCCGGCCTCCTTTCTCTCACTGTGTGTCTCCGATGCATCTTATCGGTGCTATTTTGTGTAATTACAGAAGAGAGTAAAATAAAATAGTTCGGAACGTGAAAAGGGGGCAAAGTAGAGTACTCCTCACCCCCTAGGCCTTTTTAGGCGGTCCCAAAAGGATCAGTTTCTGCTTTCCTGAGAGATTATGGTATGAGTTCCATATACCACAATAACTTGCATTACAACATGCAAGATATCTATCTCCTATTACCAACTTTTGGAGATATTCGCGCTAAGCGCGAATATCTCCAAAAAGTAACACCTGCCCTGAGCAGTTCTTAGCCATGTTATCCAATGGGAGGTGGATAACATGGCTAAGAGCATTAGCTCGGTAATGTATGAATATCGCTGAGTTTTTAGCGATATTCATGCATTGCGGCCGTTTATTATCGCATTTGTGATAAACCTTGATAATAGCAAGGTTTATCTTTGATAATTTCTGACGATGCTTAGCGGTAAAAAATTCGTTGGTAAGCATCGTTAGCGATAAATATCGCTTAACTTTGGTAATATGCCCCAACGTCTGTTAACGTTCGATTCGAAGGAAATGAGGAAGTGTTGAAAAACATTGTCTGCGCCATCTTGCCTTTTTTGAAATGCCACACTTTTGTCGTGCACGGCAGCCATTTTAGATGTCTTGACCAGACCCACTCTCTGCACGCTGTCGATTCGTAGCATGGCTCCTCACCCTCGCAAGCATCTTCCCCAGGCACTGGTCACCCCCGCTCTCTGTCTTATGCATGGGCAATAAACCTCCCCCCATCTGCGCTGCTCTTCCCTGAGAATCACACTCTGTGCCCGCCCGACACCTCCCTTTCGCCCTATTCACTACCGCACCCTCTGACACTCCTCTTCCTCTGTGTCCGATTGTCCAGGCTATCAGCTAGCCCTGCAGATGTAGTTTATGGCCTCAGCTGTAAAGAATCACCCCTCTTCAAAGGAGTTATAGTAGATCAAGGCCCACACCCGATGAGATCCGTCACACCACACGTGTTCCTACTATCTGAAAACTATCCTGTATTGTGATTGGGGAGGGGATCGAGCCTGAAGCGGAAGATTCCAGGAATGACTCTTTGTACATCAAAGTTTTTACAATTATGTCTCACATTAAAAATATATAGCACTCCAACAAAGTAGTAGGAATATAAAACTTTAATAACATATAAATATATACAACAAAACAAAAACAGTAAAAACATTTAAACAACGAAGAGACCGTGGCAATTTCTTTTGAATTATCCAATAGATTTATTGAAATTGACAGCACCAATAATGAAATATTCTTGTCAGTAGCGGTCTGTTGTGCGAATAGTTCCAAGGCAGCACAACGCGCTGAAATCTAGATGGCACTAAAGTGATGTCTAGCAAGTTGCCGCCCAGCACATAACGGCGTGGGGCGCCGCGGGGGTGAGTGAGTCCAGTAGGCACCACAGCTATTCTTACCGGCATTGCAGAATTACTGCTGGGGACAATGCCTGTGCTGTAGCAGGGTCACAGCAGAAACAAAAAGGATTCTGTTGAAGATGTTGTTGGTTTTCAATTTGAAAACAGTTCTGGTGTCAACTGCTATGCTAATGTAGTGGTTAATGTTTTGTTTTCTCTAGAAAATGTAAAAGAGGGGGAGGCAGTCCAAAGTTCCGTTAAAAGGGCAAAGGAAAGGATCGGTGGTTTGAACTATCAGTCAAAAAGGGGAGGGGGTGCAACAATTTTTCCTACCGGGTCACACTGTGCTTTTACCGGAAGTGAGGTCTGCAGGATTCTAGTAATTCAAAGTGAGGCTGGCGCCGACGTCCCGCGAATACAGTTTCGTCACTCCACGGGTGATCATGGCAGTCATTCCCCATCGGGGGTCGGAGACTCCCGCGGCTCCTCTAGAATCTTCAAGGTCGTGGAGGACTACGGTGGTGGAGTCAACCAGTGACCGGGCCATTTCTTTATGCTGGGCCCGCTCTTGCCAGGTCGACCGCCATTTTGAGAGTTCGGTAGCTACTGGCGATCGCGGGGTCAAATGAGCGGACGGGCTCCACCCTGCCGGGCGAGACGTTGCAGCATGGCCACAGTGGAAGAACTCTTTTCCGGGCGCCTGGAGCGCTGAGGGTGCAGCTGGGAAGCCTCCACTGGGGAGGCGGGAGAGGCCTGTTCGCACCGTCTCTCCCTCCCAGTGCACCCCACGGCGTCTCGCTTGATATTTGTTATGGCCGGACCAGGCGATGAGGACGAGGGGGGGGGGTCGGAGGCATGTGCAAGACATCCCCCCCCAGGGTTGTTGCAGCAATTATACAAGAAAGAAGAAGTGTCCCGTCCGTCTTCGGGCCGGGCTTCCGGTAGATGTCGGCCGGACGCCCCTGGCTCTGGCCCCATGAACGGGTTTCTTGGTTTATCGGCTGCAGCCGGATCCCGTCGGCCTCGGCCACCCGACCGTTGGTGGCCGGACCGGAAGAGCATGTGGCGGGACTACCTGCAACTCTCAAGGGCCACCGCGGCCGGACTGGGAGAGAGAGGGGAGGGTCGAGGAGACATTCCCCCCCCCTGCAACTGTTCAGCGTTGTAAAGGCAATCCCCTGGCCGGGTCCCGCTGGTCTCGGCCTCTCCTCCGGCTACACCCTACGTTAGGATCTCCTGGCCGAGGCGTGGCAGCAGGACCTGCCTTATATGGGCTGCTCCCGGCTGGGCGTAGCCGGAACCCTGCTCCACCTTGGAAGTTTCCAGAGTGGGGGCGGATGTTCTACTGACTTGCATTTTCCCTAGTCTATCGATTTTTTTGGCGTGGCAGGCGGTGGGACAGCGAGGGGTGATTTGGTTTCTCTTACTGTTTTTCTGGTCTCTCACCAATGGCATATTTTAACGTTTTCTTGTTTCTAGGACATTAACAGGTTTTATCATTACGTTATGTTATCGTTTCTTTGTTCGTTGTTTAATAAAAGTTCATGTTCATCAGTGGCCTACTGATTTTCGTTTTCCTATTCTTTTCTTTCCAGGTTGTTTCATGCTAAAGTTTCTGTTAACAGGATACAGTGATCACTTCGTTATTATTGCATATGTCCTTTTCACTAGGGGTGCTCTCTGGTCGGGCCAGATGACGTATGTCTAGTAAATGGTCCGGGTGAAACAGGTGCATCAATCAGTGGGGAGTAGATAGGCATGACAGATTACAACGGGGGAGAAAGGTCCGCATTACGTACCCTTTCACTACTTGCAAAGATTTTCCTACGTTTATTTGCAAACAGGGAATACCTCCAAAAAGAACTAATTCCCAAACAGTCAATGTTCGGACAATCAATCAATCAATGAGGAATGAAATGGGTACGACGTGTTAAAGGCTTGCGTTACCTACCCTTCACTATCTGCAAAGGGAGAGAGAATATTCCTATTCTTCCTCGTTTGCAGGCAGAGAAGATCCTTAAGAGAACCAACTTCGAACAATTCAATGCTCGATTCAAACAATCAACAAGGGGTACTGTGAACACAAATGAACGCCGCTTATGTACATACGCATTGCTATTTTCAACAGGTTGTTCCTAATGTTTCTATTTTAGCGAGGTCAAAAAGAGATCCCATTAGTGGCCTACTGATTTTGCTCGATTCCTTTTGTTTTTTTACACGGTTTTTCGCTATCTGCAAAGACTAAACAGAGTATTGCGACTCTGTGCTTGTTTGTAAATAGAGAATGAACCAAAGAGAACAATCAATCAAATGGAGAGAGAAGCAGGCACGACGGATTACAAAGGGGGCAAAGGGCTGCGTTAACTACCCTTCACTATCTGCAAAGAGAGAGTACTCCTAATAGAAATGAGGGGTGGGGGGCAGCATTCAAAGCAGATCAGTGTGCATAAACACGAAAATGTTTTTACTTACCACGTACTTGACATTCGACAGCTTATGATATTTGCTATTAAAAAACCATTGAAATTCACTGAAAAAACCATAGGTTATAGACCATATATAGTTAGGAATTAGCATTTACAAAACCTTGAAAATTCACTGAAAAAACCATAGGTTATAGACCATATATAGTTAGGAATTAGCATTTACAAAACCTTGAAAATTAACTGAAAAAACCATAGGTTAGAGACCATATATAGTTAGCTGGACATTTTATTGACATAAAACCAATGAAATTCCATATATAGTTAGTTGCACTAACTATATATCGCGCACCCGCAATCCACTGCTGATGATGTCACATATTACATCATTCATGACATGGTCAGTGACATCACTGATGACATCACTGATGACATCTCAAATGACATCACTGATGACATCACTGATGACATCTCATTTGACATCAATGACCACATCACTGATGATATCATTCATGTGACAATACAATGCATCTCCTCACATTTTAATATAACCTCTGTTTCACCCAGTGTTAAAAAGAGTATAATTTTTGAAACCATTGACACACCAATACTAGTTACTACATACGCACTCACTGATTGCTACGTCTACACACACCTTCACTCATTCACCCATACAATCATTCATACATACAATCACTCATCTTTACAACACTATCATATGCACTCATACACCTATACAGACACTCACAGTCTGCCACTCATCCATGGAGTTACTTACACACCTAGTCAGTCCTGTAAAGAATCAATGAGACTTCCATTTTCTTGTCTATACAGTTAAACATAGAGCACCTTACATTTTCAAACATGTACTAACACATACTTAGTTTCTTATACAATCATTGATACAAGTACAGATTGATCTGCACAGAGTCACACACCTCCCAGCTAGCCACACACACACTCAGTCTCCCATACAAATACTTGGGCAATCAATCAATAACCCATATAGTTACTCATATAGCTACTGATCAACACATGCAGCAGTTTACAGAACAACAGACATAATGATGCACAAATTAAGACAGTTTAGTCACAAACCCATGCACTCAGTGAGACACATTTAATCACTCACTCATACATTCAGTCATGCACCTACTAAATCCTTCGTCCAGACACTTATACATCCACTAATTCTTCAATATGTAAGACATATTTTAACTTTACAGACTTATACAGTCACTGGATGTAGTCATCAGTGATGTCATTTGAGATGTCATCAGTGATGTCATTTGAGATGTCATCAGTGATGTCATCAGTGATGTCACTGACCATGTCATGAATGATGTAATATGTGACATCATCAGCAGTGGATTGCGGGTGCGCGATATATAGTTAGTGCAACTAACTATATATGGAATTTCATTGGTTTTATGTCAATAAAATGTCCAGCTAACTATATATGGTCTCTAACCTATGGTTTTTTCAGTGAATTTTCAAGGTTTTGTAAATGCTAATTCCTAACTATATATGGTCTATAACCTATGGTTTTTTCAGTGAATTTTCAAGGTTTTGTAAATGCTAATTCCTAACTATATATGGTCTATAACCTATGGTTTTTTCAGTGAATATATATATATATATATATATATATACACACATACAAACATACATGCACACCTATAACTAGACATATATAGTGGGAGGGAAGGTGCTAGCACCTTCTGTGGATGTGATATAATCCCAGATATTTTTATAGCTTTGCAGCACTTGGCACCAATCTCTACCCATATAATGAATGATTACTTTATCAAATGCTTTCAAATGTCAGAAGGAAACAGCTCGTCATTATTACATGAAAAGCAATCTCACCCCGTAGCCGCTTACAAAAAGTTAAAAAAAAGTTTTTTTAAAAGTGATGGTGAACAGAATGCTGTGACCTTTGCAATAGTAGTTATTTGAAAGATGTGAAACTGGTTATTCAAACTATGGTCTATGTTTCTCAATAGGTGTTAAATAAATCCTCTTGGGAGCGGGGTTTTGCTCATGGAAGTGTCTACAAGACAGAGCAGATAGACCTCAGTGTGAAGATCAAGCAGGGAGATGACAGCTTGGTCTTTGGAGTCAAAGCCGGTGATCCCAGGATCATGAACAAGCTTGATGACGATGGTCTTCCATTCATTGGATCTGTCCTGCAGTATGGAAACCCGTACTACAGCTACCTGAATCTCAATACAGGGGAGAACTTTGTGGTGTACTATAAGTAAGTATGCAACATGGTCGCTGTCACTTTGTACATATCATGTTTAATGACGTCTGTTAACCGCTAATGTACTTAGTACTTATATCTGCTACTGGCTCAGAAATTTGAATAATATTGACAGATTAATAAAGTGTATATAAATAAAGAAGCAAAATGTATATTTGCAAATTATAAAACATTCTGTAAATGTGACGGAATTTGAAATTGGAGGTTAATACTTAAGTTAGTACCCCCAGATTGATTTTTGGGAGCAGTGCAAATGCATCAAACAGAACATAGTATAAACAATGAGCGGTGTGGCGTGGGGGTCAGTGGAATTTACAAAAGCTCCAACCCTGCTATTAGATTATTTTTTATATTTTTTGTGAATTAAATAAAATATTTCATAATGTTTGTAATCGTTTTGATGAATGCTTGCTTCTGTATAGTTTGTGTATTGTTTTGCAGTTCAAATCATCGCAAGTGTTTAGACACAGTGTCCTTGGCTCCCAGTCTCTGGATTCCAGTAATGATTCATTGGGGGCCCCCAGGTTTCAGTAATGATATAGTGGAGGTCCTCAGAAGTTAAAAAGTTAAGAACCACTGTGCTACAATACTAGCAAAAAGATGCATTGCTTTTCACCAATACTTGGTTCACCAGGGTTCTTACACTTCTCTGCCTCTACAAATTTGACCATTGAAATGACCATTGTTCAGAACCCACCTGCCCTTATTATTAGAGTGTCCACTGTTCACTAGTGATAAAAGAAGAATTGTAATTTAGGTCTTCTACTTGGCAATTACTAGCACTAACATTAAGTAGTGAAGACACCTTGGTCAACAGATTGACTTTGATGCAGAACCTAAAAATTCCTGTGTCACAGAGAAACTTTCTGATAAAGGAAAGTTACTTACCCTTGGTAACAATCTTTTTGGTGGATACTCTAACAGCAGATTCTTCACCTCTTAACTATCTCAGGCAGCAGACTTGACCTGGAAATTTCGCAATAATGCTCCTTTCCATTGGAGGGCGCTTGCACCATATCTGCTCCGTAAATGACGCCATTGTTATGTCACTGCTCTTGCCAAAGCAGAAGTAAAAGACTTAGCCCTGGTTCAATGCGCTTTAGCCCTATCCTGCTGGTGGTTCCTTGTGTGTAAAGGTGTAGCACTTCTTGACGCACACGATTCTTCTTGACAACCTTCTCTTCTGGACAGTTTTGCCCTTCATCTCACCAGTGTACCTGATGAAAAATTGGTTGTCAAACTGAACATTCTTGGCATGGTCACTATACAAACTGGATGTCCTTTATTCCTTTTTAGTGGGGTGTGTAAGGGAAAGAAGGCAGGTGTAGGGGATTAGATTACTGTAAATAAAAGGATGTGACCACTTTAGGCAGGAAAGCAGCCCTGGTTCGAAGAACCAGCTTTTCATGAAAGGAGGATGTAAAGGGGGGGCTTGACGCTCAGTGCTTGCACCTTACTGAAACGTCGACCCGACAGAATGGTGGTCTTAAAAAGTGAGCAGTCACACTAGCAACCATGTAAAGGTTAAAAAGGGGTACATATTAAACATGTAGGCACCAGATTAAGGTCCCTCTGAGGAATTATGAGAGGACAAGGGGTAAACATGTTGGTGGGAGCCTTCAGAAACATCATAAATATGGGGAACTTGAACAGCAATGGCTGATCTCTGAAACACAGAAAGGCCAACAAAGCGGGTAAGTAGCCCTTTACTGTCTCAACTGTGCAGCCCTGCTGAGCTAATAAGTGGCAAATCTTAGAACATCTGAAATGATCAGCAGAGTTGTCTGAGCATCATTTGACAAACCTACTCCACCTCCCAGAATACATTGTTTTGGCTGATTATCTGTGGGCACTTGAGATATCCACTGCTTCAGAAGGCAGAGAAAAAGCATTCAAGTGCCTCTATTTCATCTCCCAGAATACTCATTTTGGTGGAGTGTTTGCGGGCACAGCCATCATTTCGGGAGGCAGAGAATTTTAGGTATCTCCACTAAATCTCCAGGCATGAAGTTGTAGGCTCTAGGGGTTTGGGTGTAGCACCTGTCACTCTGGTAGCAAGATTAGGTCTACCCTATGAGGGAGACTGATCAGGGGGTTCAGGGAAAGGTGCACTTGGTCTGCATATGACGCTCTTCTCAGTCAGTTTGGGGCAATTAGGATAATTTGGGCCCACGAGCCGAATCTTCCTCTGCACCAGAGGCATCAACAATACTGGAGGAAAAGTGAAGTGAAGTGAAGTGGAAATCTCCACTTAAACTTAAAGGTGTCTCTCTGCAATGGATGCTGGAAGGCACCAAAATGAGTGCAATGGGCATTGCAGCAAGTGGTAAATAGGTCCACCTGAACTGTGCCTCAAAGGGTGGAGATGTACTGGACCACCTCTGGGTGAAGACGCCACTCGTGATCGGCAAAATGCTGTTGACTCAGGCTGTTAGGACTAACATTTGGAGCACTTGCCAGATGATTGGCATCCAAACAGTTCTGGTGTTCCGTCACCCAGGATCAGAGTTGTTTTACTTCTCGAAAGAGACTGTCTGCTCCACTTCTCCATGCTTGTTGAGGTACTGTAGTGAGGATAAGGGGTTAACTGCAGACATTGCTATGTTAGCATAAGTGAAATATATGCTTAGACACCATTTTGCCGCTTTTGCACACACTACATGGCTCTGTTCTCGTAAATACACTGGTTGCGCTTCTTCACATGACAACTGTCTGATTTTCACATATCTAGCATACACTGTGCTCTCTGTCTGCACAGCGTGTCCAAGGTCGAATAACAATGTATGATGTTTATTCACGTTGATCAGTCCCACGCACATAGACATAACCTAAGGCGCAGCTGCCCAAACTGAAACTCGGGTGCTTTTAATATGGCATTGCATGCATGAGGAAGCACTTGAAGAAAACCTTTCCAACTACGAAGAGCTATGTTTGTCCTGGGATGTGATTCACTTCTTTTGATCTTGGAGGTATGGGGTCCCCCGTCAAAGCCTAGAGGTCTTCTTCTATTATTACTTAAAACTAGCTCCCAGCACAGCGAGGGTGGTAAAGACGTTGTAGTCCTGTTTCCACTGTCATTATAATATGATTTCCACTTTTGTGCTTTATGGAATTGTAACAATGCTGATTGTATTATTCGTACGCATCTTTTTGCTAGTATTGGCGCGAATACTGCATCTCCAAGCATGTTAGTTAAAATTAACATTTTAAACTATATCGTGTATGATTACTCACGTTCTGGACTAGTATGAGTTTTATAGCGAAAGAGTGTTCTTGGTTCCCACTATTCCTGAGAGTTTATTAAGTCACATGTTCTAGTTGTCTAATCATTAGTAGCTTCGCTGTAGAACGGAGAACGAATGAAACACTATTGCTAGTCGGATTGGGGTTCTAGGCACTGAGGTGGGTATTTTGGTACACCACAATACACCAAGGTCCTGGTTTCCTGCACATAGTTCTGTGCACGAGCAGAATCCCTGCAACATGGCGCACCCAACGTTTGGTCTGGTACTTCTATTCGGGACACTTTAGTAGTGCTTAAACTTGTCCACAATGCCCTCACTCCTGTTTCCGGAAAACAGTTGTGACTGCATAACCTACCTACATAGATGAGTAATAGGTTCATTCAAGCTTGAGATTTTAAAGGTTCTTATTGTTATATTGAATTGCTAACCCTTTTTGTGCTGCCTCACAAATAAGTAGTTATCCTTTTCTTTGTCATTATGGCAGTCGATATTGCAGTGCATAGTCGCGCACCACTCCGTCGTCATTTGACACAATATGGAGTTCCTGACGCAGGTGTTGCACTTATTTTTGTGGTTGGTGCTAACCCAGCTTTCCATTTTGAGATATTCTACTCTTGGGTTACATTTGAGGAAGTGAATGGGGATGATAACTTATTCAATTCACACACTCCCACAGCAATACCTGTAGCATATCGGCCATATACGACACTCAAAGTTCCGATTCCGGCATGGCAACACCGTATTTGGTTTAATGGGGCCGTCCCCCACACAGTGACTCCGGTCCGTTTAGGCCCTTTGTCGATCCCTGGGGCCACTTGGCCAGTTTTGGCCGGGTACATGCCACATCCACATTATCTAGCAGCCCCTGAAGATGAATTGAGTGTCTTGCATACCTCCTTATTTGAGGTATAACGGACTCTAGTTCAATATGTTTCCCGCAATCTCCAGGTGTTGTGCAACCAGCCGGATTGGTCGGGATTTCGATTAGTCCTGTCATGGTTAATTTGGTTATGGGCAAGCGTTCCCAGAATAAGGATGATTTACCTTACTGGCTTGCTGAGAAATGTGACCAGCTGGAAGCTGTATTTCCTAATACCACGCCTGTGGAAGAACACAGGATCCTTACGAGTAGGTTGCAGAAAGACTTAGTACCAGAGGTAACCGATTGTGAGAATTGGGGTGAAGTATTTGCAGCGGTGTATGAAAGTGTTTCGGCACACCTTCTATGACGGTACTGCCCTCCGTGATCAAGCGTGTTCAGGATGAACACGGTCCGGAAGCAGCAGAGTAATTAGGATTGAGGCTTGTCTGAGTGTTTAATGTAGTTGCTGATCTCATCCTTGTGAATGTTAAGGGAGATGCGTTTAACTTTCAGGTGTCTAATGCTTTGCGCCTTGTCCCAGAAGAGGCGAAACCCTGTGAGTTACCGAAGATTATTGCTGAGGCTTATAAGACCATTCGCCGCAATAGTTTGGGTTTTAAGCCTTTTGC
Organism: Lissotriton helveticus; assembly: GCF_964261635.1. NCBI lineage: Eukaryota > Metazoa > Chordata > Amphibia > Caudata > Salamandridae > Lissotriton > Lissotriton helveticus. The sequence goes on along the minus strand of NC_136067.1, from coordinate 1,296,711,817 downwards.
TAAAACACCAGCAAAACGTCACTCAGACGGTGCAGTCTACTAAAGACGACAGTCCAGTTTTTCTGAAAAAGAATTGGAAAAATAAAAAGCAGGGAAGTAACAACAGAAACATGGGTCGCGTCCTGCGTCACTGATTCCAGAGTCTTCTGAGCGCACTTATGATTTGTGCGACTGTGCTAGAATTAGGTCTCCTGACAGGTTTAAGGTCCCTGATCAGCGTTCTCCTCGTTCTTCACAGGAATCATCAGGCTCACAAGCCGGTAGAGGAGATCGCCAGGATCGCGGCAGAGGTCGAGGTGCCCCGCAAGGACGCGAGCAACCTCGTCAGACTGAAGGTAAAGTCGAGCAGGACGATTTTCCTCATCAACGCCCTCTGTTTCAGAAAAAGAAAGTTGCCGCATTAATAGTGAGATATGCCACAGACTATGAGAACCCAACTTCGGAACCTAACATGGGCAGTAATGCTGCTAGACAGCTCAGCGGTGGTTACAATAGTGTGGCAAGCATTGCGTCCATTTCTGAAGGCGACAGCAACTGACACTTTTATCACAGTTGAAACTGCTGACACCCGAGTGGCTCCCCCTGACAGACTATATGAAATAGTATTTCTGATTGAAGGTGACATACAACGTGTGGTGAAAGGGATTTTTTGGGAAAACCGGACTTCTTCATTTGGCATCTTGTTAGCTGAGGCAGATTGGCCTCCGCCTTTTGTTTTAGCCGCTCCGAGGGGGAGGAGGATGTAATCCTCCCTAGTTTTTTCACACACAGTACCCGAAGAGCAAGCTCTGGTGTTTGCACCGGCTTTGTACCGTACTCTGGTTGGTTGAGAAAAACGTTCGCCCCCACATGAGATACCTTTGCGGTATATGCCACAACCCTTATATCCCCTCTGGCGGGAAACAAAGGCTCCTGTTTCTGAAATTCTAGACAATTAGAGTTTCAAGGAGTGATTGAGACATGTGTGTCACGAATGAATAACCCTCTTTTTACTGTAACCAATCCTGATGTGTCGTACCTCCTAGTTTTAGATTATCGACATTTGAACTCTAATTGTCGAACCTGTTTGGTTCAGAATACCCATAGTTCTGCCCTCGTGGACAGTCTTGTAAGAAAAAGCTTTAAAACCACTCTTGACATTTCAAATGGCTTTTTTAGTCATAACCTGTCCTCTATAATTAGTCAATGGACAGCTTTTACTTCCGGTGGCAAACAAAAACAATTTAAAAGATTGGCCATGGGCTACAAGAACAGCCCGGGCGTTTTCGTCGCAGGTGTCGTCTTTTTGTTAGTCGACATATACCCTGATGCGTACTCGTACGTTGATGATATTAATCTCACGGACAACGAATTATGGCTGCATCTTTGTCGCGTGGACCGCATAATAGTTTTGTTTGCGGACTACGGTTACAAATGTAACTCCCTGATCCCAGCTCCTGCTCGTGCTTTGGCTTGCTGGTGGTATCGTTCACTGGATTGCTTATTCTTACCCGCATTATATTTAACTGGCATCGCGCTTCTGTAGTGTGCATTTGGCTGTGCATTTGTGCTCATTGTGCATTTACATTATAACTGAGCTGCATCGTAGCGCGATTTTTTGAACATACTACCTCACCTGAAATTGCAAGCCCGCTCTGCTGTACTTTGCAGCGCGACACTTGCTAAGGCTTTATTTACTTCCTGGGACTTCGTCTGTGCCCCCGGTGCCGTGGTGCATCTGCAGCCCCTGCCTTGCTCTCCCTTTGACCCTCCGTTTTGTTTAGGTGTTCCCTGGCCCGCCCCCCCTCCCAGCTACCGCCTCCCAGCTGCTGCCCCTCCCACCCACGAATAGAGGGCTCCCTACCTCCTGTGACGTGCTGTGATCGCCTGGACCTGCTCCAGCACGGTCGCTCCCCCCACGCTCCCTGATCCCAGCTCCTGCTCGTGCTTTGGCTTGCTGGTGGTATCGTTAACTGGATTGCTTATTCTTACCCGCATTATATTTAACTGGCATCGCGCTTCTGTAGTGTGCATTTGGCTGTGCATTTGTGCTCATTGTGTATTTACATTATAACTGAGCTGCATCGTAGCGCGATTTTTTGAACATACTACCTCACCTGAAATTGCAAGCCCGCTTTATTTACTTCCTGGGACTTCGTCTGTGCCCCCGGTGCCGTGGTGCATCTGCTGCCCCTGCCTTGCTCTCCCTTTGACCCTCCATTTTGTTTAGGTGTTCCCTGGCCCGCCCCTCCTCCCCGCTACCGCCTCCCAGCTGCTGACCCTCCCACGCTCCGCCCCCCCCACACTCCATTTATGGACAGATGGACCTACGCGCAGCGTCCACGCGCTGCGGCCGCGCCGAAGGTGCGCCAAAGGTAAGCCCGTCTACGCCCATCCGCGCCTGGACCGCGCCCAGCGCCAGACCCCCTGGTCCCCGCTTCACCCACCCTCCCCGCATTACATACGACGCCTCCTCCCTCTTTGCACTCAACCCCGGCCGACTCACTAATTGCGCCCAAGCAGCACCAGGACACACCCATGGACCCTTCACCTGCCACTCCTGCAAATTTACCTGCGTCAAGTCCCATAACAAATCCACAAACACCAAACAGAGAGCCAAAACCAACCACCTAAAATGCATCCTTCTCAACACCCGCTCGGTTCACAAACACGCCATCGACCTTTGGAATCTACTCGACACCATTTCTCCTCCACATCGCCTTCCTCCTCCACATCGCCTTCCTAACAGAAACCTGGATGAATGCCTCTTCAGCTCCAGACATCACCATAGCCATCCCGGACGGCTACAAGATCATCCGTAAGGACCGCCCCATCCAAACAGGAGGAGGCATCGCCATCGTCCACAAGAATACCATCCGCGTCTCAACCAGTTCAGATGACAACCTCGCTATCGCCGAACACCTTCACTTCCAGATCCACACCGACCCCAAGACAACACTTAGGGGCACCCTCCTCTACAGGCCACCAGGACCCCGTACAAAATTCAGCGAAGACATCACTGACTTTATCACCCCACACGCCCTCCCTTCAGAAGAATACATTCTACTGGGAGACCTCAATTTCCATCTGGAAAAGAGCAACGACAGTAACACCACCACCCTTCTGGACAATCTCGCCAATCTCGGACTCAAACAACTTGTTAACACCCCCACACACTATGCAGGACACACACTCGACCCTATCTTCACTTCCAGCAAGCATATCTCCTTCACTCATACCACCCCCTCCACTGGACGGACCACAGCTGCATCCACTTTATTTACAATAAGACCTCGACCCACAACCACCCTCAACCAACTCTGCGAAGAAATTGGAACAAAATCACCATCGACCAGATCTCAACATCGCTTCTTCAAAAACCCCCTGCCTATTCAACGAACCCTAACCAAGCCGCCATCAACCTCACACAATGGCTAACCCAAACGGCCGACAAACTAGCACCCTTGAAAAAACATCAAACCAAGCAAGGTAGCAAGAACGCCCCCTGGTTCAACGATAACCTTAAGAAATCCAAGAAGCTCTGTCGTTCCCTTGAGAAAACTTGGAAAACAGACCCAAACACTATCACCCAAGCCGCCTTCAAAAACGCCACCCGCAAACACCACCAACTAATCCGGACAGCCAAGAAATCAGCGCTCAAAGACCGACTAGACAACAACGCCCACAACAGCAAGGAACTTTTCAACATCATCAAAGAATTCACCAACCCCACCGCCAGCTCTAACGACATCACCCCCTCTCAAGTCCTCTGCGACTCCCTTGCCTCATTCTTTCATGGCAAAATCGCCGACATCCATAACAGCTTCGACAACACACCTGTAAACCAATCCACCCCACTCACCTTCGAACCGTTACCTCCTCCGAATATCCTTCTCGAATGGAACTTAATCACCACAGAAGAGACCATTCGCCTGATGAACTCCATCCACTCAGGATCCCCTACAGACCCATGTCCCCATCACATCTTCAACAAAGCAGACTCCATTATTGCACCCCATCTCCGAGATGTCATCAACTTCTCCCTTAACTCCACCACATTCCCAGATAGCTGGAAACACGCCGAACTCAGCGCCCTTCTGAAGAAACCCACAGCTGACCCCACCGAACTCAAAAACTACCGCCCCATCTCGCTCCTCCCATTCCCTGCCAAAGTCATTGAGAAAGCCATTAACAATCAGCTCGCCACCTTCCTCGAAACTAACAAATCACTCGACTCCTCACAGTCTGGCTTCCGAGCCAAACACAGCACCGAGACCGCCCTCATCGCAGCAACAGACGACATCCGAACACTACTGGACAACGGAGACACAGTCGCCCTTATCCTCCTTGACCTCTCCGCAGCCTTCGACACAGTCTGCCATAGCACCCTGATATAACGCCTCAGATTCATCGGAATTCAAGGAAAAGCATTGGACTGGATCATTTCGTTCCTCGCTGGAAGAACTCAGAGAATCCGCCTCCCCCCTTTTAAGTCAGAGGCCACCGAAGTCATCTGCGGCGTCCCGCAAGGATCATCACTCAGCCCCACCCTCTTCAACGTCTACATGAGCCCCCTCGCAACCATCGCACGTCAACACAACCTCAACATCATCTCCTACGCTGATGACACTCAGCTGATCCTCTCACTCACCAAAGACCCAACCACCGCCAAAACCAACCTACACGAAGGGATGAAAGAAGTAGCCGAGTGGATGAAGCACAGCCGTCTGAAACTGAACTCTGACAAAACGGAAGTCCTCATCTTAGGCTCATCCCCTTCCGCCTGGGACGACTCTTGGTGGCCAACGGCCCTAGGAAAAGCCCCCATACCGACGGACCACGCACGGAACCTGGGCATCATCCTGGACTCCTCACTCTCGATGACCAGACAAGTCAACGCCGTCTCATCTTCATGCTTCAACATCCTACGCATGCTCAAAAAAACATTTCACTGGATCCCCACCGAAACAAGAAAAACGGTCACCCACGCACTGGTTACAAGCCGTCTGGATTACGGAAACACCCTTTACGCCGGTTCCACCGCAAAACTGCAGAAAAAACTCCAACGCATCCAAAATGCTTCAGCCAGACTCATACTAGACATCCCCCGCACAGACCACATTTCCGCTCACCTGAAAGACCTGCACTGGCTCCCCGTCAACAAGAGAATAACGTTCCGTCTCCTCACCCACGCACACAAAGCCCTATACGAACTTGGACCTGATTGTCTCAACACGCGTCTTTTCTTTTACACCCCCACCCGCCAGCTGCGCTCGTCCAACCAAGCCCTCGCCGCTGTTCCGCGCATCCACAAAGCCACCATGGGAGGAAGATCCTTCTCCTACTTAGCGGCAAAGACCTGGAATTCCCTTCCCATCCACCTCCGCCTTACTCAAAACCACCTAGCCTTCAGAAAACAACTTAAAACATGGATATTCGATAAGTAAACCTCCCCCCCCCTTCCTCAAGCGCGTTGAGACCCTATGGGTATGTAGTGCGCTATATAAATTCTGACTTGACTTGACTTGACAGTGTTTTTTCTGGGCTATGAGCTCAACAATGAAGGTAAAGGCTTGGCGCCTCATTTCTTGGAGAAATGTGCACGTTTGCGTTCTCCTTCAACTCTGAAAAAATTGCAATCTTTGCTGGGAATTTTAAACTTCGGTCGAACTTACATTCCCGAATATACCCAGCGTATCAAGCCGCTATATGCCTTGATAGAATCGAACTTTTGAAACTCCTGCTGGCTTCCGGAACATTCAACTATACTGCAATCTTTGCAGTCTGATCTTCTTGAATCTAAATACTTGTTAACATGTGACAACCAAACGAACCTGGTAATAAGAATTGTGCCAGGTCCATTGGGTTTCACCTACTTGACATTTAATGAAGGGGATACAATACCCATTGCTTACAAGTCACATTTATACACTTTGGCTGAGATGTGCTTTCCATCTGTTGAAAAAGTCTTGACAGCGGTCCAGATGGCGATCCTGAAGGAACGCGCACTGGCGCAGGGAAATCTCATGTTGGTTGTAACACCATATCCTGCTCTTGAAGCAGTGACGAAAGCTAGTGTACCAAATTCAAAAGCTTTAAATCCTCGTTGGATACAATGGGCTGCTTCGCTGACATCTCCTGATGTCACGTTTATCTTTTGACTCCTCATTGCAAACACAGGAGTTCTTACAGTATGAATGTGTTCATCCTGCTCGTCTGTCTATGCGCCCGCTTGAGGAGTACCATTGTATTGTTTACACTGGTGGTTCTGCGCAACCTGCTGATACGCAGGTAATCATCACTCTCGCGGCTCAGCTGAACGCCAATAAAACAGAAATTATGCTGTTTGGCAATGCCCAACAGGTTTGGACACCTGACTGGTGACCTTCTGATTTGGACCCAGCCCCAACTTCTAAATTAGTTGTTAAAAACTTGGGTGGGGATCTTGCCCACCTCATCTACGACTACTCGAAAGTCAAGTCTTTTTGGAGCAAAGTGAATGACTTCATCAGCACGTTAGTGGGGGGAAACATACAGCAAGGTCTCGATGGACTAGCCACCGCATTCATGGCCCCAGATCTGGAATCCAAGGAGGACAGGGAACTGGTTGACCTCTTACTCACAGCGGCAGTTAAAACAATCTTAGCGAACTGGAAGAACACGGGCAAGGCGACATTTAAGAGCTGGGTCAACTGGGTAACCTTCCTCAGGGGGGCGGACAACATCACGGCAAGGAGTTCAACCAGTCACACAGCAAGAAGTTGGATGTGGGCTGCCCTGGACGCACACTTAGGGTCACACCAACCCCCGTAGACAGACAACCACCCACCCCCCGTCGCTGGCAACCGCTGTAGGCTAGAGGAGAACCACCATGCTAACGGTCCCCCCCCCCCCATCCTCTTTTTTTCTCCTCTCTCTTCACACTTTCTTTCCCTTCTCTTGGGGCCTACAGAAACGTCAACTACCAATATCAGCCTACCCTGCAAAGACACCGAATGTAACCACAAGGCGCTTCTATCTCACCTGTATCGCCCCCGCATTACCACTGTACTGTACTACAAAATGTCTTCAATAAAATTCTTTGAAATAAAAAAAAAACTTGGGTGTTCGTCTTGACCAATGTCTTACTGTGAAAGAACAGGTCAGGAATACGATTGCCACCTGTTTTCATATGCTGCGTCTCTTAGGGAGCGTTTTTCCCCTCCCACTGCATTCTGTGAGGAAAACCTTGGTCCAAGCATTAGTTATAAGCCGCTTGGATTATTGTAATGCTTTATTGGCCTCTACCAATGAGACAGTCTTGAATAAACTGCAAGTTGATCAAAATACGGCAGCATGTCTCATCAACAGTCCTCCAGCTAGAACAGAGACTTCTCCTCTTCTGCTCTTTCTCAATTGGTTTACAATCCATATGACAATTGTTTTCAAAGTTTGCTGTCTGACCCACAAGTCCTTGCACAGAAAAGGCCTGAGCTCTTTATCCACAAAGCTCATCCATTACCGGCCTGGCAGATCTTTACTGTTAAGTGGCTAAGCCTCGTATTAGAAAGGTTCGATCAGGAGGCAGATCCCGCTCATATTTGGCCTCTCTGTTTTGGAATAAGCTCCCACTCCATATATGTCAATGTACAGACCACTACAAATTTAGGAAACTTTACAAAACAGCGTTGTTTGTGGGATATTAGTTTGATTACCTGTCTGTGATCTGCATGGTGCCGAGGAATGCCTCCTGGTGTGATTTTTGCATGTTACAAATTAAACGAACATAACATTCTTCCCGGATAAACTAGTTCTGCGGACACCAGCATCCTTCTTGCCCCAAGTTGTGATGCCTTTTCATGCCTTGCCATCATTCTATGCTATGGTATGCTATGCTTCCCCCTCAGAGGAAAGACTATCTCTTGGGCCCCTAATGAGTGCTGAGCTTTAAATTTGAATGTACAAAATGCTACTGGGTAGACGATCAGCTCTTTGTGGGGTCCCTGGGGGGGAAAAAGCCAAAGTCGTACAGAAGAGGACCAGCTTCTACTGGTTATTTCTCTGCATCAAGATCTGCACAGCACTGGTAAAAAAAGCAGCCTCTGGAAGGACTGCAATCTCATTCCGCCAGGCTAATGCTGCTGCCACTATGTTGGTATGTGTAGTTCCTGTCCTAGACACCTGACAGGGGCTTGTGTGAGCATTTTTTCATACGTTCACAAAACACCACTGTCTGGACAGCCAGGTTTACCAAGGGGGGCATTTCGGCCTCCCCTCCTAGAGGATTTTTTGGTTTGAGCCAATTCACAGACCCACCTCCTAGTTGGCACTGCTCTGGTATCCATTCAAATGGTGAGGTATTTGCATTTAGAAGTCTGTATTAGAAGAACAAGTTACTTACCTAAGGTCTTTCTGGTAGAGATACATAGCATGTGTGTCTGTAGATATACATGCTGTGCATACACCTGCATTTAGTGTTGGGCTCGGACATTTGCAACTTGTTTTTCTTTGAAGCAGTCTTACTAGTCATTAGGTTTTGTGGCTCCTTCCTCTCCGTGGTAATGCGCATGGTCATAGACTCCCTTGTTAGATTGTTTTTCTTTGTCATCTGCCTTGGAGGGGTTTCTCTGAATCTCTGGTTTTTGGCACCTAATGACTGTGAAGCTGAAATGAAGAAGCAGCAGATTCTACTCAGACACGAATTCATCATTCAGCAGTGGGAGCGTCACTGAATCTGAGCCATGGAGCATCTGCTTAGTGGTGGGCCTAGTCGTCTTCCACTCCTAACTAGAGAATGTTCCGTCAGGAGTGATGGATCGGACTCCATTCCAAAAGTGCCCTTGGTGCAACATGAAATATCCACATAACTGCCACCATCTGGTCGCTAATCAGTCTCTCTCCCCTGAGCATAACGAAAAAGACTGTCCAGCCTGTCTGCAGTTTTTAGTTTAAAAAAGTAGACTCTGGGGCATTGACGAAATTGACACCTCGCTCTCAACATGGAGCTGTCAGCTGAGAGAGAATGTTTAGCAGAGGGGAAACTGGTCGGCATAGAGGAGGAGGAATGCTTTTATCAAGCCTGTATTAAGTTGCTTAGGAGAGTTAGACCTCAAGATTAAGGAGAGGGAGAAGAACAATAGTCCTTCAGCACTCTGGGCATTGATGATGAAAGGGGATCTTGTCCAAGAAGGAATGTCACACCAAGGGATTGGAGAACTCTGGTCCATCATACCCGAAAACACACTAAACAATTGCAGGAGGTGCCAGAGTCATAGCCTATTGGGGTCCAGCCAGGTGGCCTTGTGACTACACAGCACACACTACTTACACATTAAACAATTGCAGGAAGCGCCAAAGCCATGGCCACTTCTTGGTGCCATGGCAACTTCTTGGTGCTCCACAATGATTTGTTTCTGGTTGACACTGAGAGAGGGTTTTGAAGCCAAGAAATATGTCTGCCCCGATCCTGATCGGGCTCCTAGCCAAAAGACCCCAGAGTTCACTGAAAATCAACCCTTGAAGACTAAGGCTTAAAGTCAAAGCCACTTGGTGCCAAAGCATTCTTTGGCGTCAGTCCTCGGTTACGAAAATCTCATCACCAAAAGAGAAGGCACAAATGAAAGAACACACTGGTTCCAAGGAACTTTCGGCATCAAAGCAGGTCGCACCGAAGAAAATCATCGGGTGACTGCTGAGGAACAGGTAAGTCCTATCCACAAAGTTACACAAAGTCCTAGACAAAGTTCAAAGGACAATCCTTATTAACCCTCAGAATAGAAATCTCACCACCTCTACAAAGAGAATGCTTGAGTTGGAGAAGCAAACAAAGGCTATGTTCCACCAATACCACCACCATCTCAGGCACATTCACCACAACATTCTCTACAGCGTTCACCACCACAATTTCCCACAGGGTTACTCAGTCACAGAGAGTCACAACCCATACTCTCTGACAGAGGACTTCGGGGAGCCCATATATCACCCCATAGTCGTTCTATCCCTTGGGAGGATTATTATGTCGACCCTCAGGATGACACAGACCTTGAACATTTTGTGGTGTCATCAGGCGGGGATGACTTAATATCATCCCTGCCTGTGACACTACAAACTAGCATAGCGTCATCCAACATGCAGCAGCGTATCATAAAATGGATATGCATATAGCACCTGAGGAGGATGATGTTTTGGTAGAGACTTTATCCAAGACAGAAAGGTCAGTTCAGTACTTACCTATGATAAACGTTATGCTCAAACCATCTGCAGTGATCTTAAAAAACCCAGTAAAAGCCAGAGTACTTGCTCCTCGAGTGGAAAGGAAGTACAAACCCTCCCCCTCAGTCTCACTGTACATACATGGGAACCCTTCCCCAAACTCATTAGTTGTTGCTATGGCTAGAAAGGGTGCTGCAGCTCAGGCAACAGGAGATGTCCCAATCCGCTGATAAAGAAAGTAAACACACTGATGCTCAGGAAAAGGGTGCTGTAGGAAATGCCTATCACTCAGGATTGCTAACTCAGTGAGTTTACACTCTCTGTACAACAGAGCCCACTGATGTGGGGTGGAGAATCTCGCACAACATCTTCCAGAGTACAAAAGGAATTGAGGAATTAGTGGATGAGGGCAAACCAATATCTAATGCAACAAATGTGTGAGCTGCTCTGCTGACACCTCTGCTAGGACTATAAACTCAGCTGGCAATTTTCTGAGACATGCATGGCTGCACATTTCAGGGTTGAAGCCAGAGGTACAAAAGAACCTACTACATTTGATGGTGAGCATTTTTTCAGCCCATAGGTTGATGAAACCATAGAAAAATAAGAAAGCTGCGGAGATAGCAAAGGACATGGGGGTATTGCAGACCACAAATCCAGGCCAGCCCTCTCGTAAGCAGCAAGGAAGGAGTAGTACCGAGACATCCTCCTCTAAGCATGGACAGACCTATCAAATGCTGCAACAAAGCTATCAACACAAGGTGGTAGAGGCTACAGTAGAGGAGCCCATAAAGGCAACTAAGTCAAAGCAAGGGGTAGAGGTACACCTGCAAAGGTGCCTCAGCCAGCAACAATCACTCACCTCACATTCCCCCTGATCATTCAACACCTGTCTGGGGCAGACTTCAAGGTTTCTTGACAGATTGGCTGGACATCACTTCCGACCAATTTGTGCGCTCTATCATCGAGCATGGTTACTGTCTTGTACCCGCAGCAACCTCAACAAACATGCCTTCATGCAGACATGCCCTCAGCAGTTAAAACATTCTCAGGCGAGAGGTAAGAGTGCACCTTAGAAGGGAGCTAATGAGCCAGTTTCAAAGGAACATCAGGACCGAGGGATGTATTTTCCAAAGAAAGGCTGAACACTCTGGCTAATCTTAGACATCTGAGCTCTCAACAGATACATCGTATCGGAAAATTTTCATATGGTCACACTCCACGTTATGATATCACTCTTCCAGGAAGGCGATTACATGGCAGCTCTTGGCCTAAAAGATGCAAACTCCCACATTTGCATACACCCTGCTCACCGCTGCTATCTGAAATTTGTGGTAAGTGGACGGCATTATCAGTTAAAGTTTCTAACTTTTGGGGTCACCAAAGCTTCAAGGGTATTCACAAAAATGTCTTGCTTTAGTAGCACACATCTAAGGCGACAAAGCATTAATGTCTTCGCTTATGTAGATATTTGGCTGATAGAGTTCAGACAAACCCAAGTGTTTAAAAGGTATAAAAGATACACAAGCTTCAATCAATCTTCCCTACAGGCTAGGAGGTACAATAAACTTGACAACACTCCTCTCAGAACAAATTAAGATTCATCATGATCTATGAGCAATTCTCCATTTGGTTACAGCCAAAGCCTACCCCAATGGCCAAAGGGTTCTGAACTTCCAGAACCAACTGGCTGTTTTTCAGTCACATAGACACCTGCCATTCAGGATGATAATACGTCTTTTAGGCACAATGGTGTTCAGCATAGCCATTGTCCCACAAGACCAACTGTAAATGCGCCCATTGCAGAAGTGTTTTGCATCACAGTGGTCACAAAGGAAGGGCCGTTTTTAGGATCTAGTGATGATTCAGGCAAGGATCTATCACTCTGCAATAGTGGAACAACAAAAACCTGTTGCAGGGCAGGCCATTTATGGATCCAACACTGCAGGAGGCCATCGCTACAAACAGACTTATCACTCACCGATTGCGGGGGGCACATGATGGACATGTCAGTACAAGGATTGTGGATAGCTCAGAAAAAAAAAGCATCAACTTATTTGGAACTACTTACTAGGAGTAGTACCAGAGCTGAAGTCTTTCATCAAGAATATTCAGCATAAAGCAGTTCTTATTAAGACAGACACCATGACAGCCATGTATTACCTAAAGAAACGGAGGTACTCATCCTTTTAAGATGTCCCAGCTATCTCAGAATATATGGAATTGGGCAGTTCACTGTCACATTCACCTCAAGGCAGAGTATTTCCCAGGAGTAAACAACAACTTTTCAGACCTCCTTAGCAGGACATAGCAACAGACAACAAACAGGAACTCCACTGAAGTCCTGCTCCCAAGTGCCAAACTTTGGGGAGCACCAGACGTAGATCTATTCACCACGGTGCAGAAAGCAAAATGCCAAAACTTTGCCTCCATGTCTCATCACCCACATTACAAGGGTAGGGCTCTATGGGTGAATTGGTTGGGACCTTTACCTATGCTTTTCCACCTCTCCCACTAACATCACATGTGGTTAATAATCTCAGTCAGACTTTTCTCACCTTGAGTCTGATGGCACCTAAATGAGCAAGCAGCTATGGTACACAACTCTGCTAGGGTTATCTGTAGTCCCTCGCAAGAAATGCCCCAACAGGCAGGACCTTCTCACACAGGAACAAGGGAAAGTCATACATCCAAATCTCAGACAGCTCAGTCTGGCAATTTGGCTGCTGATATTCTAGCGTTTGGTTTCCTAAAATTCCCATCGGAATATAAGAACATTCTCAAGGAGGCAAGACGACCTACAACTAGAGCATTTTATGCGGCTAGTTGGAAGAGATTTATTCACTACAGTAATTCACTGCACATTGATCCCTTAAAGCCTGCAGAGCATAAACTAGTTCTGCTACCTCCTACATTCACAAAAGGCAGGATTAGCTTGCACGTCTAAATTAATACAATTAGCAGCTATTGCAGCATTTCTCGAGGACAGGGAACAACAATCATTCTTCATAATCCTTTATTGTTGAAGCGTTTGTGATGGGCATTGAAGGCACCATCTGCTCCAGTCTGTATTCTTAATGTGGTACTAATAAGACTCACAGGCCATCCTTTTGAATCTTTACATTCATGCCCCCTTCAATTTCTCTTATGGAAAATGTATTTCTTGGTAGCAATAACTTCCTTCAGTGAAATACATGCCTAACTGTAGAGAACATTTCTTTCTGTTACACCAAGATAGTTGTCCTCGAAACCAACCCTACTCTTGCCAAAAGTAGTGTTCTCTTTTCACCAAAATATTGAGTTATCAGTTTTCTTTCACAATCCATACTCTGTAGCGGAAAGAGCACGTCATTGACTAAATGTAAAAAGAGAACTAATGTATTACATTGACAGAACTACATTCTTCTATAAAAGTGTTGCCTTCTCAAAACAGAGGAAGGGGCAAGCAATATCTATGGCAGGTTTCACTAGATGGCTAGTTAAATACTACCTGACATGTTACATCAAGGCCAGAAGGACATTACTAGTTCCACCAAAACAACACTGTTTCCGTGGCTATTCTGGTTAGCATTCCCATAGCTGACTTCTGCAAACCAGCTACATGGTCAAATCCACCAACATTTACTAAACACTGGTGTGTGGATGGTCTAACACGTCAACAAGCATGTGTCGAACAGACCGTACTTTATAGCAAGCATCTGCACGATCCAGTGACTAATCACCACTAAGGAAAAACTGCTTTACAGTCTGTGCACAGCAAATGTATCTTCGGACACAGATGCTACAAATGAAGTATATTACCTACCCTGTAAGCAACCATTAGTAGCATGCAGTGCTGTAGATTCACATGCACCCACCCACCTCCCCTGTAGTCATCGGTTGTCTCAGACACTGTTATTTCCTGTATATATTGTGCATATTTTCTTTCTTCACACTTAAAATGCATGGTCAGCATGTTCTACTATTTCTAGCTCCACTAATTTGTACACTCAATGTGCCACAAACAATCTATAAATTGATCCGATGACTTTGTGCATTACCGTGGAGAGTAGGAGCCACAATACCTTGTGACTTCTAGGACTTCTTTGAAGAAAAACAAGTTGCAAGTGTCCGAGCCCCCCACTTGATGGCCGGAGTATGCACAGAATGTGAATCTACAGAGCTACATGATTCGTATAGATGCTTACAGGGTAAGTAACATAATCCTTATCTAACCACAGATTCCTCACTGATCCTCTCTGATCCTCGCAGTTCTGTGAACTGAACTCTACCCATTAATCAGATCCTGTTCAGTGTCCACCCAGGTCATTCATGGGAGAGGTCCTAGCCCACAACACTACAACGGTTGAAAGAGAACAACTTCCCCGTTGTTTCACTTGTTCTGTGTATGTGTGGAGGTGCTGGGCTGTGCTATGCATGCATGAATGGTATGATAGGGGTGTTTACCGTAAGTATGTATGAGTGAGTGCTGGATGGCGGAAAAATATTTTTTCTTGTTTACTCTTTGTTAAATAAGTGCCATACATCAGATGTTCATGTAGACAGCTAATATTATAAAATCACTAGTTATGAGATTAATGTATCTATTGATGGTGCAATGTAAGCCAATAAATAATACATAAAAATCTTTTTTACAAAGCATACATAGTAGGTAGTGTTTTCCGGATCAGAACACACATTATTTGGGCACAAAAGAAGAAATACAGGTCAAGTGGGATTTTGTTTCTTGCATCGCAGTTCCCTTACTTTTTTAATGCACTTCGGCCGTTGTTTAAGAGTTGGCATTCTGAGGCCAGTAACTGGCCCCAGAGCCGGAAGTGCAGAGTTCCCAAAATGACAGCTACATTGAGCAGCTTCCAGGGCCAAGTTTATATCGGCTTTAAATTTTTCTACTTGCAGTGTTTTACTGCTAAAGTTTTATTGTAGTTTTATTTTCCTCTCAATAGTTTATTTTTCATTTCATAACCACATTTCTCTTTTGTCACAGCAACAGATCTGTATGTCCAGTAGTTCACTGTGGCATCCTTTAATGATCAAGTCCACAAATGATCATGTAGTTTAAAGATGGTTTATTTCAGGATGGTTACAAGATGATAAGTAGATAGGAACAAGGCCACAGAGAGAGACCCCACCAGGAGCAGCCAGCATGCTGCTCAGCCCAGCCAACTGTGGCTATCTGACTCCCAACATTCTATGAAGTGACATCACATGAGGATTGCATCACATGAGTATTCCACAGAGAGGGAAGGCATAACATAGAAGTCCAGATACCACACATCCTAAAACATTTTCAGTGAATGAGTTTCACCTCGGCAATTCATGTCTGTACTGTACCACGTTAATCTTAGTTTGTTTTAAAATGTGAAGTTCTATCTAAAATAAACTACAAAATTGAACAGGGCTAATTATTTTGTACTTAAATGCGGCTTCCTTAGCCTACTGTTTGTCAGTGGCTCTCCAGTGGCTGGTAGCAAATCCGGGAGCAGTTTAGTACAACCCAAACTATCTTGATCGTGTTCAGAATATTCTAAACACCATCGACAGTGCACGCACATTATTGACTCTGGATCTTATTTCTACTCAGAATCAGAAACAGACAGCCACAATCAATGTGTTATGTTTCATATCGAGACCCTGTTCGCCTAGCTGAGCCTAGCCGTGCCGTGCCTAACCACGCCCCCTCAGACCAAGCACAGAGATCGTCGAGAGTTCGAGAGATTGAGCGGAGACGAGCGGAGCAGCGCGGGGACTCGGCGCTGGAACCTACGGAGGTATTTACTGCTGCAGGACTCTTGCGTTAAATGCGCTAACCGCTAAGATCTTCTCCCCAGCCTCCGCCCCAGCCGCAGACATCAGCGGCGCCCTCGGAGGAGCAAGCCCTCGCCTTACGGTATTAAGAGGCAGGCGCAAGTAGAGTTAACCGCCTAATCCCCCCCCCCCCCGCCTCGGATAGCTGCGGAGCTTACGGAGCTTACGCAACGAGAGACGGGGGGTGCGGGAGTGGAAGCGGGAGCAGTGCGTGTGGAAGGCGCGCGGGACACAGAAAAAAACAGCTGTGGTAAAAAACAGCTGCGACTGAGAACGCTACTGCCCCAAAGTATAAACAGCCACCGGTCTCCAGAGGCGAATGCAAGCAGGCTTAGCAGAGCCGATAAGACTGTTTAAGGCAAAACTCTGAAGTCGGAAGCTGATATCAGGGCAGCGCAACAGACGCCACAGGCAGCACAAGGAGCATAAAGCCTAAAATCCCACAGGGAAGTGGGTGTAAACAAAACTGATAGAGATACAAGAGGGGCAAGGCAGCAGGCAGAAGGCATCAAAGGCAGAACAGAGGTAAGTGAGCACTTCTTTTTAATATAAGTAATATTTAAGTTACCACCTTCAGTATAGCAACAGTTTTGTGCCTAGAAATGGCACCTAAAAGAGGCCAAAAATTACCGGACGAAATAGGAAAGAGTAAATCACTGGAGGGCTCAAAATCTCCGGATGAAAGCCAGGAAAGCCATGCTACATCTATGGAAAATAGTAAAGGGAGACGTAAGAAAAGAAAAGTTAAGAGAGTAACGAAGAATCCCGTGAAGGCAAAAAGAGGATGCAACCAAATATCTAATAAATTGAAGGAGAACACGGCAGCATCAAAGTCTGTAAAAGAGTTTGTAGGCAAACACTACAAATCATTAAACCCAGCAATAACATCGGCTTTAGATGAAGATATAGTGGAAATTGGCGCAGATAGTGGCGAAAACGTAAGCCTATCCGACGAAAAGAAGAGACGGGCTAATAAAGGTGAATTCCAGGAAGAAGCCAACCCCGATAACGAGGAGATAGGGACGAACCGCAATTCTTTGAATCAGACATTGCAGAGCCAAAACCACCAAATCTCGGCGCCACGTCTATCATCTTCACCAAAGATGTTCTCATTACTGTCACTAGGGATTGAGGATCACAGGGGTAATGTAGATAAGAATCAGAGTGCTATCTGGGGGGGTGCACCAGATCAATTCCATCATCATCCTCCACTGCAAAAATCTCCAACTCAGCGAGATAGCCTAAAGGTAAGCTATCCAGCAAGAAATACAACACAGGATTCGGAGATCTCCGAAACTCCCACATCCTCACTGATGGAGTTAATCTTGTTAATGCAGAAAGCACTCCAAGGAATCTTGGACGTAACCCTCTCAAACAACGGAGTGTTAAAAGCTCAGAAACATCATTTAAAGAAAATTGAAGATGAACTCTGAGAAATAAAGAGCCAATTACCAAGTAGGGTGATGCCAACAGATACAGCCCAACCAACTGAGAAAAGTGACAGGATAGTACTGGAAGAAGAAAGTGTGATATCTCTGGAAATCGAAATGAATTCCGTAGAACAAATAGCAAAGGATTCAGCAAACCCTATGGACAACGTGTATATTTCAAGAAGACCCATGCTGATAAAAAGATGTAGAGGGTATATCACAATCGGGCCCAGGAACAGGACAGGAAGAACCAGGCAAAAGAAAATAGCAGGATTAAGGAAAGAGAAAGAAACAATGAAGGGGAGGAAGAAGTCAGGATTAAAAGCATCAGCCCCAACATTCATAACACATAGACCTGTCCAGGCAAAGGCAAAACTTCCCATGCCCCTTAAAACGCCGAGAGTGTCAAGGAAAAAGAAGACGAACCGGGAGGCAACAGAGATCCCTCCCCCCACCCGCACGACAAGCCAAAGAGCAAGGCCAAGGGAGGAGCGGCCTATTAATCCAAGGACGATAAGACCACAGATATATGATGAACCCAATAGGAGAAATAAAGGTCGGAGAGGAGGAAGAACAAGCATCAATCAAGGGAACGAAATGAATAAGAATCTATGTGAGAGTGCAGATAACAAAGGGTTATTCCTGGACCTGATAACAGCAGGGAGGAAAAGGAAGCTGACAAGAATCACAAACCCCCCGAACAGAGCACAGATTCTATCCGCATTTGCAAAATGCGGCAGCCTGAGAGGGATCGGTACTAAAGACCTCCAGCAGGTTGGTTTTGAAGAAAACAAGCAGGGAAAGGAAATAACAAAAATCACCCTATATTCTGACCTGGTAAAAAGGGCAATCCTGAAAGCCTCAAATGAAATAATGCAACAGGGAATAAGGATTATCCCCGAGTGTGAGACAAAAACCGCGAAAGAAAATAACTTTTTAAAACAGCATGCGGGGCTCCAGAAGAGACAAGTGACCCTCTATAAAGAATCAAAAGGCGACCGAAGCGCGCTGAATATCGTAATTGATAACTCAGGCAATGACTCTTCATGGGGTAACTGGTCGTTATATAACACCCCCGAGGGGGAAAGCATTGAAAGAATTACCATGGATACAGAGGATGAAGGCGGTTTGAGCGACGTCGAATAGGATGGAGGGGGTTCGCAAGAACTAGGTCTCTTATCTTGGAATGTAAACGGGCTAGGCAATGAACAAAAATGGGAATATATAAAGGAAACCATAATTAAGGTAGATATTGCCTGCTTACAAGAGACCTGGTTATGCGACGATACCCCAACTCTGGTCGGTTATGCCCAGATTAATCAACCTGCCATAAAGAAAAATCGCGGGAGGCCGTCTGGGGGCCTGTTGACATTGGTATCAACAAAAGTAATGAGGGAAATAAAACTGTTGAAGACAAAATGTAAATGGGTCCAAGCAAGTAGGATCGAACTCCTGACGGTGGATCAAAATTATAAAAAGTTGATTTTATTAAATGTATATATGCAGTGGGAAAATGGGGAGGAGTATGAAAGGGAAATGAGATTTTTTTAAAAGGATGTAGACAGTATTCTAGAAAAACATCCCGCAGACACAGTAATGATTCTGGGGGACTTCAACCATAAACTGAACCCAAAAAAGGCTGACATTTGGAACAGGGAACAGTTAGAGGCATACGGTATAAACCCGGCAAGGTTCCCAGCTGGGGAAACAGCGAGACAAGACCGTGACTTAATAAATATGCTAGGAGGCAGGGGCTTCCATTGTGTAAACGGAAGAACAGAGACTGATACACCGGCGGGAAAAACATTTATCCCAGGGCAACAGAAGTGCCCAATTGACTATATTTTTTTTACAGGCCTGGAACTTCCACCAGATTAGGCACTTCAAGGTAGATCAGAAAGAGGTGAGCGACCACAAACCCCTATACATAGTAATAGCGGGGGGCAGGAAACTACAGCGAGAAACAGTGTCTAACCAGGAGGTTGAGTATCCTAAACGAGTGACGACACGTTTAACAGAGGAATTCGTAGAAAAACTGAAGGCCACGCAAATAAAAATGGCCCCCGAAAACTATGAGAATAAAAAACTGGAATGGTTTATGGTAAAAATAGAAGAACTAGTTCAATGCCTTGAGATAAAATTAAAAGGGGATAAGCCGATAAGGGCAAAACAATCAAACCGTGGTAATGGGTTCTCTGTGGCGTGCCAAAATAAAAAAAGGGAGATAAGAGCTGAACAAAGGAAACAAAAAAAGAAGTTTACACAAGAGAGACACGACTACCTAACTAAGCTGAAAAAAGAATTCAAGCAAATGGTACTTGAAGCAAAAAGGTCACACAAAGAAAAATGCTGGCTAGAACTTTTAAATGCCATAGAGAATAAAAATCTAAGGCAATTCTGGCAGCTAGTAAAGGCAGCAGCTGGATCAACAGAGGGCGAATTAAGCTGTGTGGTGAGTGAGGCAGCATGGGATTCCTATATAAGAGAATTGTACGGGGCGAGGGGGCCTAGAGAGGAGATGGTGGCCAAAACTTGGCAAGGAATCTCAGAAGATCTTCTAGTTAACTTTAATGAAGAACAAGTCGAGCTCACAATAAAAGATCTTAAGTTAACCCGGGCAGCAGGCCCAGACAATTTACCTGCAATAATTTTGAAGACCGAGGTCAAATGGTGGGCTAGATTCCTTGCAAAGATGTTCCAGGTAGTGCTAAAAGAAGGAGTAATACCCCCAACCTGGAAGGGGGCCATAATCAGGCCGATCCATAAGAAGGGGAGCAAAGATGCGCCAAAAAATTATCGGCTGATTAATCTCCTAGATATTGGAGAAAAAGTATTCGCTAAAATCGTCCTAAAACAACTGAATACATGGGCTGAGGCGCGCCAAATAATCCCCATAGAACAGGGCGGTTTTAGACCGGGCCACTCGACAATAGACCACGGGTTTGCCCTATGGGCGATGGCGAGGAAGTCGACGGAACAAAATGGCAAGCTATGCTGTTGTTTTGTCGACTTCAAAGCAGCCTTTGACTCTGTGGATCGAGTTAGCCTATGGGATACATTAAAGAGGCTAAACATCCC
The DNA here is from genome assembly GCF_964261635.1 of Lissotriton helveticus. Classification (NCBI taxonomy): domain Eukaryota; kingdom Metazoa; phylum Chordata; class Amphibia; order Caudata; family Salamandridae; genus Lissotriton; species Lissotriton helveticus. The sequence continues at coordinate 1,296,691,331 of NC_136067.1, read as the reverse complement.
AAAAGACCTTCTCACTATAATAACAGAACTCCATAGGGAAAATTGGGGGCAAGTAATTAAAGACACTGGGGGCTCCCTAACTCCCAAAATACCCATCGCCAACGGGCTAAGACAGGGCTGCGTGCTGGCCCCCCAGCTATTTTCGATTTTTCTGTCAGATCTCCCGGCACACCTTGAGGTGGAGGGTAGTGCCAGCCCCAAAATGGACGGAAACAAGATACCCTGCCTATTGTATGCGGATGACCTGGTGATAGTAGACCAGACTGAGAGAGGCCTCCAAAGGAAGCTAAATGCTTTCAATACCTACTGTGCCAACAAATTCTTAACCATCAATCTGGACAAAACTAAAACCCTATGCTTTGGGAAAAAGCCAAGCAGATTCAGTTGGTTCATAGGGGACCTCAAACTAGAGTCAGTAGATGAGTACCGATATTTGGGTATCTGGTTTGACAGGTCATTAAACTGGTCTACTCACCTGGAAACGCAAAAAGCAAAGGCACTCTCCTCCATATATGGCCTAAAAAGGTTCAATGGGGAATATGGCGAGAAGTCACACCGACCATTGCTTAGAGCCTTTGACGCAATGATCCCCCCCGCAAGCTTTATATGGCGCAGAGATCCTTTATTTGAGTGGTAAGGGATCTTGGGACATGATAGAGGGAAACTGCATAAAAAGGCTCCTATCTCTTCCTCAATCTGCAATGATACAAGCCATCAGAACTGAATTAGGTACAAAGTCCTGGGTGACATTAACCCAGATGCCTGTGATCAGATTCTGGAAGAGATTAGATGACCCCGAAAGTAAAAAAGTAGCATATTGGTGTCGCAAAGAAATTCAGAAAAGCGAGTTAAAATGGGCAAAGTCCAGTAGGGAAAAATTGAAGGGAATCTGCAACGCACTTGAGATCGATTTGGATCTGAGTTCATATCAAATCCATATCTCTAAAGGCGATCTGAAGCAAAGGGGGAAAGAGGTCTCGAAATCAACTGATATAGATTACCTAACTAAGAAAAAATCTGTGGCACATATGTTAAATGCGTGGCCCCAGGAAAACTGGTTCCCATACCTCGATAGATTACCCAATCGTGGCTTCAGGCAAGAGATACTGAGGCTTCGAATTGGTATCAACCCATGGGTAACAAACAGAGACCTCAATATAAGAATGCTAGATGAGGAAGGTTACTGCAGGTGTAACTTGGGAACCAAGGGTGATCTGATGCATTTCCTGTTAGACTGTGCAGTACTCTTAGAATATAGGAAAATGTGGCTGCGCCCAGTATTTATAAAATATGAGGTAAAAACAAGGTTTCAGGCGGCCAGCCTCATATCTGAAATCCCCTACTTGGATATTGTAATAGCCCTCGGGAAATTTTTAAAGGAGGCCCTGGGTGCGCTGAGGGCCAAAGAATAACTTGTATTACTGTATTTTTATTCTAGCGGAAGGAATTCTTGGAGTGATAAGAATGTGTATAGGTTTTAACATTTGTATATATTTTTTGTATTTTTGATAATGGTGTGTATGATATTTTAATGGACAAGTTTTTAAAAATAATAAGTGTAGGTTTTTATGACGCATACTCCACTCGGCGCTTTACTCACTGTATTGTTTAAAGACTAAGGTCACAATAAACATATATTTTGACTTGACTTGACTTGACTACTCAGAATCTGCGTGAAACAGAAATAAAAGTGTGCCCCATATATTTCTGTGACTTGGCTGTGTTAATTTGTGGAATGCCCTTAATTATAGTGCCATACACAAATGCATAAATATTGACCTATTGGCTTTGCCAGTCTAATATTAAAATTGCCACGTGGTAATAGGCTTGGAGATGATGGGCAGAAGGATTTTTATGGGTAAGTTTGCCAATGAGTTTCCACCTCTTACAGTTTTTCAAGTAAGTGTAAATGTTTAGAATTTCGGCAGATGTTGCTTTGGTGAGGTTTTTTGTTTAGACACCAACTATCCAGCATTTATGTTGTAAATATTTTGAGAGCATATGGTGCAGTCTCTTTCGAATTGCTTAGTAAGAACTCTTTGTTTCCTTTTTTCTTAGAAGCACAGAAAGCTGTGTCGTGGATAACATTAAAGTATGCAGCAACGACAACGGGAGCGGAAAGTTCAAAAGTATCTGCATTACCATGAGAATCCCTCGCAATCCAACGATTGGAGACAAGTTTGCAAGCAGACACGGGCAGAAGGGTATTCTGAGCCGCCTGTGGCCTGCTGAAGACATGCCGTTTACGGAGAGTGGCATGGTGCCAGACATTCTTTTCAACCCTCACGGTTTCCCCTCCCGAATGACCATCGGAATGCTGATTGAGAGCATGGCGGGAAAATCGGCTGCACTGCACGGACTCTGCCACGATGCTACTCCTTTCACGTTTTCAGAAGAGAACTCTGCCCTGGAATACTTTGGCGAGATGCTGAAAGCTGCTGGCTATAACTTCTATGGCACCGAGAGGTTGTACAGTGGGATTAGTGGTCTTGAACTCGAAGCTGACATTTTTATCGGCGTTGTTTACTACCAGCGTTTACGCCACATGGTGTCTGACAAGTTCCAAGTGAGAACAACTGGAGCGCGGGATAAAGTCACCAACCAGCCCATCGGTGGACGAAATGTTCAAGGTGGGATAAGGTTTGGGGAGATGGAACGGGACGCTCTGCTGGCTCACGGCACTTCCTTCTTGCTACACGACCGACTCTTTAACTGCTCAGACCGCTCTGTGGCGCACGTGTGTATCAAGTGTGGCAGCCTGCTATCTCCTCTGCTGGAGAAGCCTCCCCCTTCCTGGTCGGCCATGCGTCACCGGAAATACAACTGCACTCTATGTGAACGAAGTGATACCATTGACACCATCTCTGTGCCTTATGTCTTCCGCTATTTTGTTGCAGAACTCGCCGCCATGAACATTAAAGTGACACTTGATGTAAAGTAGTTGTGAGGAAATAATGAACTTTTTACCGTGGACAAAAATGCTTTATATTTCAGACCTACACATGTTTTATATGGCCACGACAAAAATAAAAAAAGTAACATTGTCTGACAGTTTTTTGCATTTTAGACAGCAGTTTTTAGGAAGATGACAGTATTTAGAAGAACAACTTATTTATTATGGTATGTCAATATGTAGGTTACCTAATATATTGTGCTTTTTAATGGGTACGCTATTTTGGGTGACTGCCTATAACGTCTTCTCTGCATCCGACTACAGTGTATTACACCTGCAAACTACAGGTTGTGTAAGTAAACTCTGCAATATATCAGAGTATTTCAAAATGCTATTGGTTGTATGATGTGTATCATCGGAGACATTTTCAGTGTAATCTTTATTGCTTTCAGCTCATGCGCTGTTTTGCATCAGAAAATGGCATTAAAATATTAAATTATAACTTTGTTGGGAAGACCATGGACAAAGGATGCAATAGGTCATCTTTGAGCAAAATAGTATGTTAAGCGAAGGGGAGCATGCTCGTGCACTTAATTTTATATATTGATTAATATAATCCTTGTTTGTTATATGGATATTACAAGTCACTGAAAGACGAGAGGCTCAAGGCCGAATGCTGTTAGAATGGTATGAAACTCCGTGGTGCCTTGTTATCTCCTTATTATGTAGGTACCTGTGGGACAAATGCAATTTTATTCAGGGCAAATGAAAAACCTGCTTTTGCAACATACTGCACATAATTATTCATTTTGTGGTAGCCGCGCATGAACCATCATGTGCTGCTTAAGGTCGAGATCTTAAAAATATTTATAGCTCAAAGGGATGAAAAGCTATTAACTATGCTATTCTTCTGCAACTGCGTGACAGACACTTCAATGAAGTTAATGCAATGTAATTCCCGGGCACACGTGAACAAGGTGTTAATCAAATGATAGCTTTAAAAGTTTCAAAAAGTCTCAATGTTCAATCTCCAGTGTGTTCATTCTTGTCTTATTATTATTCAAAGGAACACACGAAAACCAGCCTACGCGTGTTTCGTCGGTAGTAGGAGTTTTCCCGCGACTTCCTCAGGGCTTATGACAAATGGGGATAGTCTTGGTTCGAATGCTCTGCCGGTGATACTTCCAACCGGCTGGTGACGAAGTTTCAGATATAAGAAGGATCAATGTCTGAAATCAAGTAATAGCTTGCATGAAGTGATGCAATCTTCCTATGAACTAGCTTCCGGTGATAATTCCAACCCGGCTACTGTCGTTCTAATTAAGGTACAAGAGTCCAAAAAATATAACAAGTACAGTATCACCAAAGTATGTAGTCAGCAGAGGATCATTGAGGCTGACTGTAAACTATGGTAGACAGTAATTGTCTGCAGACAAGGTTCTACAGGCAAAAAGCTGTGGTGTCAAAACGACAGTATCTATGGCCCTTGAAAACAAATCAGGACATGCTCTATAGCACAACCAATAGAATATATTCTGTATTACTTCAGCGGTTACGCTGAGGTTATTGCTGAGCTTGTCGTGGAGGGCACACGCACTGTCGAAAGCGTGCTGTAAACCTCTGAAGGCACGGAGAGTCGTCCGTGTCTCTGCAAGCGGGTGCGCTGTAGCGGTTCACTGCCAGTGTGTGTGGAGCAATTTCCGGGTCTTAAAAATATTTATAGCTCAAAAGGATGAAAAGCTATTAACTATGCTGTTCTTCTGCAACTGTGTGTCAGACTTTTTAATGAAGTTAACTAGTCAACTTCAGCTGTTGAGAGCTGCAATTATTAGTCTTTTAAAAAGGATACCATGTTGCAGAGAAAGTTTTAGACCGCACCATATGATTAAATGGGTGTATGGTGTATAATAAAATTTTTCAGATATAAGAACAAAAAGACAGCTCAATCATAACAAAGTCAATCCAGATGGACCAAGAAATCCTTCCATTCGTCCATAAACACACAAGAAGATGCAGAAGCGAGTATTTAAAAATAATTTATTCTTCGCAAGGTAGATGCATCCAGCCCAGCCAACGCGTTTTGCTCTTCAACAAGGACTTCATCAGGGAGCACACACATCTAGAACATTAATATCACCAAATACGATTTTCATTTGGCAGAATATATAGGCGGTTTCAATATTGTGGATCATTAATGGTCATTGACACTGAATACCCCGTATCAACATCTACTTCATAGCGCGTTCACTCCTTCACTGATGACTGGTAAGTCCCGAAGGAAACCTATATCTTAACTATTTAATTATAAACTAGTTGGTTCAAAATTGATGCCCTTGTTATGTTTTTTATTTATCCATTAGCACAAAATAGTGTTTACATCATAGACACTGATTTTAAAGCTACAATTATTTCAACAGGTCTCTCCACCTCTAAAAAAAATAATAAATATGCATCTCTGTTTACCGTTCCATGTTTTTAATTTTAAAGTACCTCCTGATAAGACACTAGGAAACAAGTGGAAGAGAGGTTCTGGTTCGTTTAGTCCACACTGCTGCATAATTGCATTATCCATTGTTGCCTGTTTTTGAAGAGCCCTGCTTATACTAATGCAGCTAAGTTTTTACTGCTGAGCTGCTTACTTGTGTTTCACAATACATTGTCATGGACGTGGGTTGTGCAAGGAAGAGCAGACTGGGTATGTCTTCTCTTTGATGTTGTTCATGGCTAACAAAGTTGGGCTTTGCATTTCTTATTATTGAAAATAAGGAAACCTAATTAAGGTCATGCGTGTATGTTTTCCAGGCTGAGACTCCTGAGATCTGTAACTTAGAAGTAGGTGTGGGAGAAGCCTGAGGAAGAAATAGCCATCCACATGGTGACTAGTAGAATTTCGACAAACATCTAGTAGAAGCAGTACTTTATAGCCTTATGAAAGTCCACTCTTTTGAGGGTGTTTTGTAACCCCTCTCTTCATCTCCCATTGCCCCCGGTTACTGTGTAACCCCTCTCTGATCTCATTAAGTGATGGCTTATTATCAGTGTGCTCTTAAGGGATGTATGGCTATTTGTTACTGAACTTGTAAGTGTGCATGTTGCTCATTAAGGACCCATAATATTGGAGACTAGTGCTGGGCAAAACCTGTTGATTTGTAAAAGTTAGTTGTACCTGACTTGAACCAGAGTTTAAGGTGGCTGCCAATACCCTGGTGAACTCCGTCATGGAACAGCATCTGCAGCTACTCGTACTCCCTCTGAATTCGGCAAGCGAAGTAGTGTCTTGATTTAATCTCAGAGCCTGGCATCATCTGGATCTAGGATGTGCTTCAAAACCAGAGAGCCAGGATAGGAATTGAGCTTTATAGAAGAGCCATAGTTCTAACCATCCTGGATCCATCACCTTGCTGTGCCTCCTAGACTAGCTTTTATGTCTGTGCTTCACCGGACACTGGGAGGAGAGTATAGGAGGCTGACTCTATATCGTGCACCAAAGCGAGGTACATTGTGTAGAGAGTCCAAGCAACCATGATTGGTTTACAGAGGCACAAGTAAACCCAAATGCTCTCTTTTGTGGTAGTGTGAGCGAACATTATAGGCGTATCAGAGAGTGGTGCTAAGTATTTGTTGTACTTACAGAGGCAATAAATGAGAGTCATACTTAAGAATAAATCTCAGACCAATTTTGAAAAATAATACATTTTTTTATAAGTTTCAACACCAAGAACTTCGGGTTCAATTAAGTACTTTATGAGAGATTGATCTTTACAGACAAGTAAAATGTTCACTTAAATGCGTCCATGCTTTCCTATAGGAAAAACGGTACAAAAGGGGGTGATGATGGACGGATCATCTGAACCATTCAAACACTCACACCCAGTCAAAAGATCTGGGTTTGATCCATCACCGTTCTTTAGCCCACTCTGCCACCCCAGTTCAGACATGGCTATATGCAAATCAGTCTGACCCTGTGCCTCATGGGAACAGTCCAGCCCGAACTGCCAAGCCATGCCTTTCCTGGACCGGAGGCACAGGGTCAGACTGATTTGCATATAGCCATGTCTGAACTGGGGTGGCAGAGTGGGCTAAAGAACGGTGATGGATCAAACCCAGATCTTTTGACTGGGTGTGAGTGTTTGATTGGTTCAGATGCTCCGTCCATCACCACCCCCTTTTGTACCGCTTCCTATAGGAAAAAAGCATACTTGCAGTAGTTTTCCGGGGGTCCCTTTCAGAACTTAAGGTGGTAGGGAACCAAGGTCCAAAGAACCTCGAGCTGTGAGTCTTTAACTGCCCTGTTGCGCTTGGGGGCAAAAGTGCTGGTGGGGTTGGTAACTTTACGCGCTACACCAAAGGAGGGGGGGGGCACCTAGAAACGGTCTGCAGAGGGAGACTTGGGGGCTCAGTTTGTAAGGACCTTGGGAGCAAGGAAGCACAGTCACTTCTCAGATAACCCAGGCTGGGGCGCTCAGGTTCAGAGTGGTTAGGTAGGCTGGGCTTTTGCGTCAAGGGCACTCATGGTTGTTGGTCTTGCCAGTTAAGGGAACAAAACAGGACAGCTGTGCCACTTTCAAAGTGGGTCTCTGTGGTGCTGACGTCCCTCGACAACTGCTCGCTCCGTCGTGGTGGTGGGGTTGTCGTCCGGATTGGACTCAGGCTTTGGTTGCTGAAAGGGGTCCGGTACCATGGGTTTTGGTGCTAGGTGGCTCTGGTTGGTACTGGCATCTTCTCACTTGGTGGGGTGATGGATCTGACCTTCTGGAGCACAGAGATCTCTTCCTGGGCTGCTACTGTGTCAGTGGAACCGGGGGAGTTTGGGTTTATCGGAACAGTGGATCAGATTTTGATGTGTTGCGCCTGCAAGCTGCAGGGGAGTAGCGCCTATACTCCAAGGGAGATTGCTGGCAATTTGCAAAGTGCTGGCAGTCCACTGGTGTTCTTCACAGAAGCAGAGCAGCAGGACCAGTCGGTTTTTCACAATTGTCTGGACATGATCAGGTAGGCAGCGTTTGGCGCTAAAAAGTCCGCAGCTGATCCTCCGTTCTTGCTTCTTCATTCGGCTTTGTCCTAGTCTTGTGTCTGTCGAATCGGAGTTCCTACTGTCAGGGGTGCCACATAAATACTCAATTTAGGAATATCTGAAAGAAACAGGTTAGTATTAGATTCCTTGCCTTAGAGTATCCCCAGGTGTCAGACTGGATCCGGAAACTTTTGTGTAGCAGTACCCTTGCGCGTCGGTAGGCGTCGTCTGCGGCTCCGCGTCCGTCGTCGGCGTTGTTGGTGCCGGAATGACGTCGCCGGAGTACTTAGACGCCGCCCTCGCGCGCTGACGTCAGTTCTTATTTTTTCCGTGCCATGAAGCGCCGATCCGGGAACAGTGGTACCCTTTAGTCATTTTTTGACTAAACTTTTTGATCATCTTTTTCGAAGTCGAACGACTCAGACGGTGCCGGTAGGGATGCCTGGGTTTAAACCCTGCGTCAACTGCAACCGACTGATGTCGGTTACCGACCCCCATCGCCGGTGTCTTCATTGCCTGGGGTCCGACCCCGATGATAAGTCGTGCCCTGACTGCCGGGCCTTGACGTCGAAGGCTAGGTGGGAGTGGCCCCACAAGCGCCTCGAGCTCCGGCAGTCGGCCCCGTGCCGTTCGAGGTCCCGGTCCGGAAGGAGGTCGAGGGACCGGTCGCGGGGCCAAAGTCATTACGGCTCGGAGGATCGACACCACTCCTCGAGCTCCAAGTCCTCAGGTAAGAGGCACAAGAAGTTGAAGAAGCGACATCGTTCTTCTGTCTCCCCCCGACGCTCGGGCAACGCGGCCGGGGGTTCGGGTGACACCGCCCACGCGGCTCCGTCGGAGCCGCAGGTGTCGCGGCCTGCTCCATACCCGCCGGTCCCTGGGCAGAACGCGATGACAGAGGAGATCGATGCCTTCCTCACGGCCATGAGGTCGCTCACTCCTCTGTCTGGTTCCGCGGTGCCTTCGGGCCCAGCGGCCCCGACTGGGAGCCCAAGCGGGCCGGGTGTTCGGCCCCGGCGCCGTCGCGACTTCAGTCCCGACGCCACAGGGCTCCGCCGGATCCGGGTCATTGCCAGTCGACCTTACGACCGCGCCGGCTCCTAGGGTGTCGCCCCCGGCGCCGACCACGGTCGACGCCGTCCCCAGTCCCCCCCTCGGTCCGGTTCCGACGCCGGAGCGGCATCGCTCGACGCCGCTTTCAACGCCGATGGGAGATTTTTACTTATATGTTTCGGCCCCATCTTTTGACCCTGAGTACCAGGAGATGGGTGGCGAGGCGGATTGGGAGGGGTCTGAGGACCCTCTGGCACGTGAGTGCCAGCCTTATCAGGACTGGGCAGGTGAGATTGGGGACGCCAGTGGTCTGGACACTTCGCCCGACACTGGCTTTGTCTCCCCTCCTACCGTGGCTACGGAGGAGGGGGCAGCCTATAGTGTGGTGTTGACGCGGGCGGCCAAGGCCTTATCCCTTGAGCTCCCCGTCGCGGTCGTGAGGACTAACCTCCTCACTGAGGTCCTTAAACTGCAAGCAAGCTCTTCGGAGCCTCTGTTGCTGTTTAATGAGGCCTTGTCTGACGTTCTTCTGGGCACCTGGTCCAGGCCCGCTACAGGTCCTCTTGTAGATAGGAACGTTGCCAGATGCCACCGCCCGGCTCCGGGCGACCCTTGCTTCCTGTCCACCCACCCCACCCCCGAGAGCCTGGTTATACAGGCCTCTAACTCCCAGACCTCATTCCCGACGGCTCCCCCCGATCGGGAATCCAAGAGGTACGAACAATAGGGCAAAAAGATGTTCTCCTCCCTGAGTTTGGGGTTGCGGTCAGTTAACACCACGTGCCTCTTGGGCCGTTCTACCCACTCTCCGTGGGACACGGTCGCGGACACGCTGCCACAATGTCCGGAGGAGGCCCGGACTAAACTCACCCAAGCCCTTGCGGAGGGTTGAGATGCGGCACGGTAGTCCATCAGATGTGGACTGGATACCACGGACTCGCTGGGTAGAGCGATGGCAACGACGGTGGCAATTCGTCGCCACGCCTGGCTGAGGTCCGCCAACTTTTCGGCTGATGTCCAAAACACCCTTATGGACATGCCGTTTGCTGGCCGTCGCCTCTTTGGCGACAAGGCAGACAGTGCGCTTGAGCACTTTAAGGACTCCAGGGCTACGGCCAAGTCCTTGGGCCTGTCGGCCCAGCGCCAGCAATCTGCTGCCTTTCTCCCCTTTCGTGGCCAAGGAAGGGGCGCCCCTACACGTCCTGCCAGCCACAGGCCGCAGACTAACATCCAGCGCGGACGTGGTAACCGCTGTGGCGGTGCCCGGGGACAACGGCGCAGCCAGTCCTCCTCCACCCACGCAGCATCCGCCTCAAAGCCTTCCTAGTCCGAGTTTTCAGGCCCACGAGACGCCAGTGGGGGGCAGGGTTCCCCATCACCTCCTCCACTGGCACGACATCACATCGGACAGGTGGGTGCTGCAAATCGTCCGAAGGGGCTACTCCCTCCCCTTCGAGGCGACCCTTCCAGCCATGGCATCGCAGTACCACTGCGTGTCGGGGGATCACTTGAATCTTCTGGAGAGGAAGTTGCGGCCCTCTTGGCCAAGGGGGCCATCGAGCGCGTTCCTGAGCCAGAAGTAGGGCGTGGTTGTTACTCCCACTACTTTCTGGTTCCCAAGAAGGGCAAAGGGGGGCCTACGCCCTATCTTGGACCTGCGGAACGTCAACGGCTTCCTCCGGAAGAAGAGGTTCAAGATGCTGACACTGGCTCAGGTCTTAGCTGCCATATACCCAGGAGACTGGATGGTAGCATTGGACTTGCAGGACGCTTATTTCCACATCCCCGTCCTGCCGGCCCACCGACGATACCTGCGGTTCACGGTAGGCCACGAACACTTTCAGTTTACCGTGCTCCCCTTCGGCCTTACCAGCGCCCCATGGGTGTTCACCAAAGTGATAGCGGTGGTCGCAGCTCATCTGCGCAGGTTAGGGGTTTCAGTCTTCCCCCTACCTCGACGACTGGTTGTTAAAGGCGGGCTCACCCCAGACAGTCGTCAGCCACCTCCAGACTACGGCCGAGCTCCTGCACCTGCTGGGGTTCTTCATCAATGTGCCGAAGTCGCACCTGTGTCCCTCTCAGAAGCTCCCCTTCATCTGAGCGGTTCTAGACTCTGCGCAGTTTCGGGTTTATCCTCCCGAACAGCAGGTTCGGGATATTCAGCCTCTGATTCCGATCTTTCAGCCTTCATCCCGAGTCTCGGTCAGGTTGACGCTGCGGCTTCTGGGGCTGATGGCCTCCTGCATTCTTCTGGTGCATCACGCCAGGTGGCAGATGCGGGCTCTGCAGTGGGACCTGAATTTTCAGTGGGCCCAGCATCAGGGCAACTTGTCCGACCATGTCTTGATCTCGGAGGGCACTGCAAGACAGTTGCAGTGGTGGCTCACGCACCGCGATTGGGTCAGCGGCAGATCCCTCTCCCTACTCCAACCGGAGCACGTAGTTGTGACGGACACGTCCCTCCAGGGCAGGAGAGGCCACATGGGAGAGGCGGAGATCAGAGGACTCTGGTCTCCGGCGGAGTCCCAGCTCCATATCAACCTTCTGGAGCTGCGGGCGATCCGACTTGCACTGAAGGCATTCCTCCCCTCTGTCTGGGGGAGTGTAGTGCAGGTGTTCACGGACAACACCACCGCCATGTGGTACTGCAACAAACTGGGCGGGGTAGGGTCGTGGACCCTATGCCAGTAGGCTCTGTGCCTCTGGCAGTGGCTGACCCTGGTGGTTCAACACCTGGCAGGTTCCCTGAACGCCAGGGCGGACGAACTCCGCCGTCGGTGCATGATGGATCACGAATGGCGTCTGAACTCGGACGTGGCGCAAGGCCTCTTTCAGCAGTGGGGAGAGCCTTGGTTAGATCTATTTGCCACAGAAGAGAACGTGCAATGTCATCAGTTCTGCGTGTCGGAATTTCCAAGGTGGCACTTGCTCGGAGACGCTTTTCGTCATGAGTGGAGTTGCGGTCTATTGTACGCCTTTCCGCCTAAACCACTTCTGCCCAGAGTGCTGAAGAAGATCAGGCGCGACCGGGCCCAAGTCATCCCTGTGGCTCCGGACTGGGGACGGAGGTTCTGGTGTCCCGAGCTACTCAGCATGTCTGTCGATCCCCCGATTCGTCTGCCCCTTCAGGAGGACCTTCTGTCGCAGCAGCAGGGGACGGCCTCCACCCGAACCTGTCCAGTCTCCACGTACATGCGTGGAGATTGAGCGGCGGCAGTTGAGGCCATTTGACTTGCCTCCTGAAGTCTGTGATGTCATTCTGGCAGCCAGGCGTCCCTCCACAAAATCGGTATACGCCTGCAGGTGGAACAAATTTGTGGCATGGTGCACAGCAAAGACTGTGGATCCCCTTTCTGCCCCTCTTTCAGAGGTTCTCCTCTTTCTTCTTTCTTTTGCCCAGCAGGGCTCTGCTCTGGGCACTCTGAAGGGCTACCTCTCGGCCATTTCCGCCTTCTTAAGGCTACCTGATCAGCCCTCTGTGTGTAAGTCCCCAATTTTAAATAGGTTTTTGAAGGGCAGCACCCATATGTTTCCTCCAGTTCCTTTCGTGATGCCTCAGTGGGACTTGAACCTTGTTCTCACTTTTCTGATGTGCGCTCCCTTTGAGCCACTTCATAACTGTCCTCTACATCTCCTTATTCTGAAGACCGCTTTCCTGGTTGCAATCACCTCTGCCAGGAGAGTGAGTGAGCTCCAGGCCCTTTCTTCTCAGCCTCCTTTCCTTTCAGTCCATCCGGACTAAGTTGTGTTGCGGACGCGATCCTCTTTCCTGCCCAAGGTAGTCACGGCCTTCCACGTCGGGCAGTCCATCACCTTGCCCACCTTCTTTCCGCCTCCGCATCCCTCGAAAGAGGAAGAGAGGCTCCACCGTCTGGACCCAAAACGTGCGCTCTCTTTCTACTTGGATCGCACACGGCAGTTCCGGGTGGATGACCAACTCTTTGTTGGTTACGTGGGCGCTAAGAAGGGACGGGCAGTGCACAAACAAACCATTTCTCGATGGGTCGTCTTGTGCATCAAGGCTTGTTACTCTTTGTCTCGAAAGGAGTCTCCCGTGGGGCTTCGTCCCCATTCCACATGAGCTACGGCGGCTACTACTGCTCTGGACCGGGGAGTACCCTTGCAGGACATCTGTCAGGCAGCTAGGTGGGCCTCGCAGCACACGTTCGCACGACACTACTGCCTGGACAGCCAAGTCCGGAGAGATGGCTTTTTCGGCCGTTCAGTTCTCCAGGACTTTCTGGTGTGATCATTGATTCGCAGACCCACCACCGGGGTTGGTATTGCTGGAGTATCTATTCTATGGTAAGGAATCTAATACTAACCTGTTTCTTTCAGATGCACAAGTTACTTACCTTCGGTAACGATATAAGAAACAGCAGTTGGTATTAGATTCCTTACAGCCCCACCCATCCTCCCCATTCTGCGAACCGATATTTAGGGTTAAGGTCATCCCCTTTCAGGGCCCTAGTTTTTTTGGCACCAGTGTTGGTTTTTATCATGGATCTGCGTTTTCTGGCGCGGAAAAGCTGTGTATAAGAACTGACGTCAGCACGCGAGGGCGGCGTCTAAGTACTCCGGTGGACGCGGAGCCGCAGACGACGCCTACCGACGCGCAAGGGTACTCCTACGCAAATGTTTCCGGATCCAGTCTGACGCCTGGGGATATTCTAAGGTAAGGAATCTAACACGAACTACTGTTTCTTACAGATATATCGTTACAGAAGGTAAGTAACTTGTGCGTTAAGGAGAGCGTAAGGAAGTAGCCAATGGGCTACTTACCCTTGGAGTGCCCACACCCCCTATATGACTGCTTCCTGTGGGGTTTGGCTATAACCCTGACCCAGTGTATCGACTTTCACCAAAAACTAAGATGGTGGAATTCTACTTTTAGTGTTCACTTCATGTACCCCACTATAGGGGTGTAACTTGTCTGATCGTGAACACGCCTCCTGTTTTGCTAATATTCCCACCTGTCCTGGTGCCAAATGGAAGCACAGAAACAACCACACTGGGACGTTCGAACATTAGATGTAAGAAACTGACCACCAAAATGAGCCGTCATTTCTTGGAACGGAACCATACTCCCAACGACATGCGATGGACTATCATCGAGCATGTGATTGGCGGAATGAATACTCCCAACCGCCTTTTTGAAAAAGAACAAAGGTGGGTATATAGGCTTGGTACCCACCTCATAGGTCTGAATGATGATATTCCCTGGAATACTGTGATGAAGTGAACTAATATGGAGTCGAGCAATTTCTGACATGGCATGAATCAATATTAACTATCTATCTTCATTAATAAGCTGTAAACCGATCTATAGGCTCTCAGCAATATAAGCCCTTCACATAAGACCGGCGGTAGTTTGGGTCTCATAACCTTATGGCTGCTGTTTATTTCAATGTACTAACTTACTTTAGTCAACCATAAGCGAAGGCACTCATATGCGAGATCTTAAATCGGCTGCCCCAGTCGTTAGAAACACTTCCGTGTTTAGCGCAACTATGGTTTACCCCAGGTCACTTAGCAACCACTTCCATCACCCCATGTGACCAAACGTCATTCACTCCCCAGCAATCCGATTGGCAATGCGCGTCTGACGACGTGCACTGATGCGGAACCACGCCCACCCGGAAGCAATCTCCGCCTCGCGGTTTTGCTTTTAAACAGTAAACCGAGCCCGCGGCACTATCGTCGGGGTCCGGTACGAGGGCGACGTAGGCAGACTGAGGGTGTTAAGCATCAAGGGCGTAAGTGGAGACCACTTAACATTACCAAGCTAAGTACAGATCGCGCTCCTTTTATAACAATGGGCATTACAGTGATTCTATGCCATTCTCTTTCTCCCTACGTACTGCCATTTTTCAGGGTGTGCCGAATACGCTTCCACCCCCCTCCTGAGACCCATGGTGTTTGATTCCAACACCTATAAAGTGAGACATTTTAATTTGTTTGCGATCTCATTAGGATATTTACTTTGATCGCTCAGTTGACAATCTTCTATGAAGATTTTCACCTTTTAAATCCATAGTCACTTCTAGTCCATATGACGAATAGTACACCGCACCTATCCTAGTTCATACGAATCCTGGGCTAAGAGGTGGTGTTAACCATAGCGCTATTCACCCACAGCTAGAATTTTATCACCTTTGGAGCACGATATCCACAGTAACAACCAGTATCATTACTAAGTGTTTGTTCTGTCCTACTTGTGTGTCTCTGTCCCTTTACTTCCTAGGTGCAGAAACCGATAAGTAGAAGCCTCCTAAACCAGGAGTAATTAGGAAGAGTTTGTTCCTTCCTAATTTTTTTGCACTTTTTCACTTTTACTTAATTTTCACTCTCACGCCCCTAGGTAAGGGTGGGCCTTAGCGTGCCCATACCGCCAGGGTTTATCACACACAGTCCTGAAGAATTGCCGGGTAAATTAACACCGTTTCGATGGCAAGAAACATGTTGACAAACCTATAGGAACCCACCACTCAATTATAGTGGACTGTTTCCTCACATATTTTAATATCTCTGTCTTTAGTGATCATAGAATAAAATTATTACCTAAGATACACTACTGACTATTTTAATACTTCCACCACTCACTAATCTGAATTGCACTCAACACGCCCTTAAATCACCATCCTGCTCCGCAGTAATCCTGGCGTTGCAGCACACCAAAGAGACACTCGGTCTCTTTGGTGGGGCCCGATGATGAAGCATGTCATCACTAGGTGGTGAGTGAGGGCTTTCTTCAACATCCCAGTGTGGTTGTTTCTGTGCTTCCAATAACGGCCTAGCTTTTCCTCAAGACACTCTTCCTTTTGATTATTGACCGGGGAACAAGAGTGTCAATCTACTCTCCCTACCTCTCTCCTTGTTACACATACATAGCAGCGCAGAGCTGTGAGAGCTTTTCTTATCGAGCGCACTTTGGCTCTTTTAAGAATTTTATCTGTTCAATTTGTCTCCTATTAATAAAAAATCTTGGGTCCACCATGGCTAACTTAGGACTAACATTCTCTGAGTCAGAAATAGCTGACATCCTGTCTGATGCTGATCTGTTCGCCGATACAGTTATTTCACAGGCAATAGCACATACTTCAGAGTGGGACAAGCTCACAGAAATCAAACGAGACAGAATACGAACCATCCTTCATGGCACAATACTGAAACAATATCTTCTTAAAAACATAGCACCACGAGGACTACTTGTCACGAATGCCCCTCGAATCTTTCTAAATGATGCCACATTTAGAAAGGAATGGGCCATGATCGCGTGGCATTGCACCCGCGACTGGCTAATCCTGATTATTAAAACATCCCTAAGACTCTCCGATGCCCTACCGATAGAAATACAAGAAACTGAGTCTAAATTTAAAACAACAATAACTGGGTACAAGAAAAAACTTGACGAAATAAACAAAGAGTTAAACGAGTACAAAGACAATCTGACACAAGCCAAAGTCAACCAATTTCAGAAAGATCTGAAAAAATTTGAGTATGACAAGGTATACCCATACTCAACTGCAGCATATACTCCACCTACCAACAACTCAACTAATGATGACCAGCCTGATGACAACACATCCAACAGCAGTGGATCTAGCACAGGGTCATTTAAACAGGGAAGGAGACGAGGGAATAGGGGCAACCGAAATAACCGTGGCCAACAGAACTTCCACAACCAACCACCAAGATGGCCAGCGCCACCCCAAATGCCAACAATGGGTCATCAATTCCCATTCCACCAACCACCATACCCCATGATGGGCTGGAATCCAGGATTTTTTCCACCTCCTAACTACCAATCTCATTATCGCCAGCCTTTTTTAGACCAGGGCAGGAGAGGAAGGGGAAAGAGAAGAGGAACAAGTCAACCAATGAACCATGTGTCATGGGAGGACAACGATGCTGTGAGCAATCATACCCGCAACAGGGAACAACAACCAGGGACGAGCGGAGTCTGAGTCTTATAAACAATCTGTCGGACAAAGTCTTGTCCCCTATCGAAACCACAGTCCTCGAAAGAGGCCTAGGTTTCGTACCAACCGCTCGCCCTGACAAATTTAAGCTACACTGTGAGCTCTCAGCGTTTTTTAGGAAACTTAAACTCAAAGCTTTCTTCGAAGGGAAGGAGGACCCGAATGAAGCGCTACGTAAAGGTGATACTGGTTTAAGACTGAACTCTACCTTTAACCCTCCGATTCAGACAGTGCCAGCAGCTATAACTGCGTTTGAACAAGCAGTATTCCTAGACCTAGAAACCTATCAGGACACCCCATCCTATAGCAATTTCAGTACAGAGGAATACCAGGCACTAAGATCTTTGCAAAATGACCCTAACATCACGATAAAACCAGCAGACAAGGGCGGTGGTTTGGTAATTCAAAACACAACTGATTATGAGAAGGCATGTGAGGTTCTACTGGCAGACAGGAAGAACTACACCCCCCTAACACGAGACCCCACACACGACTTGAGAGCTCGGATCACCAACCTGGTCAAAAGAGCTGAAGAGAACGGGGAAATTTCCAAAAATTAGGCTGATTTCTTGAGTACGAGTGAAAATGTAACACCCTATTTTTACACTCTACCAAAGACACACAAGAACCAGCTACCACCACCAGGAAGGCCGATCGTATCAGGCATTGGCTCCTTGCTAGAGCCTCTTTCACGGTTTTGCGATCACTATCTCAAACCTATAGTGCAAAACACTCCGACCTACCTGAAGGATACTAAAAGTTTACTTCAGTTGCTTCAAAACCTTGATTTTTCAGGAGATACAGTGACACTGGTTACATTAGACATTGAGAGTCTATATACCAGCATCCCCCAGGACGACACCATCAAGGTCCTGGGTACGGCCCTAGACTCCATAACTTGGGACTACCAGGCATCCAAGACCTTCATAATAGACTGTGCTACCTTAGCATTAAAAGAGAATTTCTTTGCCTATAAAAACAACCTCTACCTGCAAACAACTGGGACATCTATGGGCAGTACATTTGCCCCCAGCGTGGCAGGCCTGTACGTCGCGGATTTTGAGGCGAGGCATATCATACAACCCAATGGCCCCTTCACGTCTTTCATCAAAATATGGAGACGTTACATTGATGATGTCCTGGTATTATGGACAGGCAGTGATGAACAATTACAGGCCTTCCTAGGTTGGATTAACACACTAGACACTAATCTAAAATTCACTTCTGAATTGAGCAGAACAGAGGTCACCTTCCTGGATGTGAGGATTCAGGTCTCCGGGACAAGATTGACCACAAAAACATATCAAAAACCGACTGCTCGCAACAACCTACTTGAATTCACAAGTTTTCATCCCCGGCCCCTAAAGGAAAACCTTCCATACGGCAATATTTGCGGATAAGACGCAACTGTTCTGATCTTCAAGATTTTAAGATCCAGTCTTCAGATCTAACTGACAAACTCAAGTTACGAGGCTATCCTTCCAAAATACTGAATAAAGGTTACAAGAGGGCTCGCAACCAACCACGAGAATCTCTCCTTGAAGACAGGGTTACAGACAATAAAACCATACCACTGACTTGCGTAACTACATATAGCACAATGTCCAACCACATGAAAAAATCAATCAATAAGAATTGGCGCATTGTGTCCAGTATTAAAACAGATTGGGAAAAACCATTATTCTCTTTTAAGAAAGGACGCAGCCTGAGGGACACTTTGGTGCACACTCGACCGAGAATTGAAGCACCGACCACAGCGAGATCGATCACAGACACTTGGGGTTTACCGAGAGTTACTGGTCACTTCCCCTGTGCAAATTGTAGTGTCTGCCACCTCACGACACACTCCAAAACTCTTGAGCTTGAGCCAGGCAAAATCTGGACACAGAAAGGTCACACAAATTGCAATACTCAAAACGTCATCTACCTGATCACCTGTTCCTGCGACCTACGTTATGTAGGCATGACGACCCGCAAAGTTAAGCAAAGGATAGGTGAACACCGTTCGAACATTAGATGTAAGAAACTGACCACCAAAATGAGCCGTCATTTCTTGGAACGGAACCATACTCCCAACGACATGCGATGGACTATCATCGAGCATGTGATTGGCGGAATGAATACTCCCAACCGCCTTTTTGAAAAAGAACAAAGGTGGGTATATAGGCTTGGTACCCACCTCATAGGTCTGAATGATGATATTCCCTGGAATACTGTGATGAAGTGAACTAATATGGAGTCGAGCAATTTCTGACATGGCATGAATCAATATTAACTATCTATCTTCATTAATAAGCTGTAAACCTATCTATAGGCTCTCAGCAATATAAGCCCTTCACATAAGACCGGCGGTAGTTTGGGTCTCATAACCTTATGGCTGCTGTTTATTTCAATGTACTAACTGACTTTAGTCAACCATAAGCGAAGGCACTCATATGCGAGATCTTAAATCGGCCGCCCCAGTCGTTAGAAACACTTCCGTGTTTAGCGCGACTATGGTTTACCCCAGGTCACTTAGCAACCACTTCCAACACCCCATGTGACCAAACGTCATTCACTCCCCAGCAATCCGATTGGCAATGCGCGTCTGACGACGTGCACTGACGCGGAACCACGCCCACCCGGAAGCAATCTCCGCCTCGCGGTTTTGCTTTTAAACAGTAAACCGAGCCCGCGGCACTATCGTCGGGGTCCGGTACGAGGGCGACGTAGGCAGACTGAGGGTGTTAAGCGTCAAGGGCGTAAGTGGAGACCACTTAACATTACCAAGCTAAGTACAGATTGCGCTCCTTTTTTAACAATGGGCATTACAGTGATTCTATGCCATTCTCTTTCTCCCTACGTACTGCCATTTTTCAGGGTGTGCCGAATACGCTTCCACCCCCCTCCTGAGACCCATGGTGTTTGATTCCAACACCTATAAAGTGAGACATTTTAATTTGTTTGCGATCTCATTAGGATATTTACTTTGATCGCTCAGTTGACAATCTTCTATGAAGATTTTCACCTTTTAAATCCATAGTCACTTCTAGTCCATATCACGAATAGTACACCGCACCTATCCTAGTTCATACGAATCCTGGGCTAAGAGGTGGTGTTAACCATAGCGCTATTCACCCACAGCTAGAATTTTATCACCTTTGGAGCACGATATCCACAGTAACAACCAGTATCATTACTAAGTGTTTGTTCTGTCCTACTTGTGTGTCTCTGTCCCTTTACTTCCTAGGTGCAGAAACCGATAAGTAGAAGCCTCCTAAACCAGGAGTAATTAGGAAGAGTTTGTTCCTTCCTAATTTTTTTGCACTTTTTCACTTTTACTTAATTTTCACTCTCACGCCCCTAGGTAAGGGTGGGCCTTAGCGTGCCCATACCGCCAGGGTTTATCACACACAGTCCTGAAGAATTGCCGGGTAAATTAACACCGTTTCGATGGCAAGAAACATGTTGACAAACCTATAGGAACCCACCACTCAATTATAGTGGACTGTTTCCTCACATATTTTAATATCTCGGTCTTTAGTGATCATAGAATAAAATTATTACCTCAGATACACTACTGACTATTTTAATACTTCCACCACTCACTAATCTGAATTGCACTCAACACGCCCTTAAATCACCATCCTGCTCCGCAGTAATCCTGGCGTTGCAGCACACCAAAGAGACACTCGGTCTCTTTGGTGGGGCCCGATGATGAAGCATGTCATCACTAGGTGGTGAGTGAGGGCTTTCTTCAACATCCCAGTGTGGTTGTTTCTGTGCTTCCAATAACGACCTAGCTTTTCCTCAAGACACTCTTCCTTTGATTATTGATTATTGACCGGGGAACAAGAGTGTCAATCTACTCCCCCTACCTCATCCTTGTTACACATACTGGTGCCAAATGGGCCCTGGGTAGGGGATGGCATTTCACCTGGGGGAAGCCGTTGGTCATATATCAAAGGCAGCAGAGGCCTTTGAAGCCTCCTGCCTTGATATGCTGATTACTAGTCATCCTACTTAAGGCAGGTGAGAACACCTCCGGCCAGAGCAGGCATTGTTTCTGACCTCAGAGAGTGTGGGCTCACATGCTGGGGTCAGAAACCGGTCTGTGGTAGAAGGCTGGTCTACACCAGTCAGCCAGTACACAAGAGGTTGTAGATGTTATGGAGGTACCTCTAAGGTGCCCTCTTAGTGCATGGTTTAATAAATCTACCACTGGTATCATTATGGATTTATTGAGAAAAGGTGTTGATACCAAAGACCATAGATTACTGTAAAGCCATCATGTAGCTGAGGAACTCGTAATGACCAGTACATGTACTTAAGATGGCTTCCCTGTTCACTTGTACTATATGGTAATTAAACTAGATAGCACAGGGGTATATCTGCTCATGCAGATAGGACCAAACGTAATATAATCCACCCTGTCTTAGAGCTGTAAGGCCTGCTGTTGGGTTGACTTACATATATTGCATGCAGTGTATGGGGACATGGCACACAGGGTGTGACTTGTTGTGTTTTCACTTTTGTCTCCATTTCACACACCGTGCAGTGGCTGTCTGCTTATATTAGGTGGTGGGTCCTTGAGGGTTGCACAATACATTCTGCTTAGTGACCCTCTTTAGTACCCATGCCCTACGTACCAGGGGTACAATTTACCAGGAATTTAAAGGGGTACTTAAGGTTTTGCCAATTGTGGAACAATGAAATATATGTTGGCTATCATAACGGAACGTTTCAATTCTTTTAAGGACTCGGAGGCGAGGATTATGCTTAACTTTCTTTGCTTTAATTCACAGCAGCCATTTCAACAAATAAAATAAACTTCTATTCCAATGAAGCCTTGGGAATAGAAAACAACAGTTTAACAACCAATGAGACCATGCAGCTTCTGTAGAGGATTCTCCTGGCTCCAAATAGACCTTCACTTGTCTCTAGCCTTCCTATTTCTTTGCACAAGTCAAGCCGAAGTCCTGGGACTATGCCTTTGGTTTATTGGGTTCTGCAACTGGGCAGAGAATGGAGCAGGTAGTTCGGGACATGTCAAAATGCCAAGTACAGTAAGACATGAGAGAACGACTTTGCATTTCTAATATGTAACAGCATTTCATGAACAAAACACCATTGTGCAAGACATTGACAAAAACCTGTGAACCAGACACCAGCATATATCGGAAGAGGCAAAATTCACTACTTACTAGTGGCTAGGTGGGAGGTCTGATGTGAGTTCCTGAGTGGGGTAATCCTTGCTCAGAGTTCTTAATAAAATGTAAGCTTTCCGTTATGATAGCTAGGAAAGTTTTCATTCTATGTTAGGACCGGAGGAGAGGACTATGCTTGTTCAAAGCTTGTTCATCCCCACTGAGCCAAAATCCACCCCTGGCATGAAGTAGAAGCTTTTAAAGTTAGAATCAGAGGACCAGTCTGCCGCCTTCATAATGTCCTCCAGGTGTGCGCCCAAGCGAAACTCCTTAGAAGCCATTGCACCTTGGGCCAAGTGCGCTCTGAAGGCCCTCAAATCAATACCAGCTTCTTGCATTACCCAACGTACCCGCTGAGCTATGATAGGCGAGGAGACTGCCTTATGGGGTTTCAGAAGGTGACATTCCCCTCGACATTTTCTCATAAGCCTTGAGGAAGTGCACCACACAGAGCTTAAGAGACTCCGGAAAGGCAGATGAGAGATAACCATGGTATTGTATTTAGTGCACCGGCAGACCGCAAAGGATACTCCAGAAGGTGAAAAGGTTCTGCAGGAAATGACCAGGACCCAGACATTGGATCCCTGCTTACAAAACACCAGGCATAAGAGAATGACCAATTTGGTGGAGAGCTGCTTTTGTGACAAGAAAGTGTTGGGTTGCCAGAACATAAGCAGGTTAAGGATCTGATTGACGTCCCAAAGTGCGGAGTACCGCGGTTCGGGCATAAGGGACAGACTTGAAAGAGACGACATACAAAGGGATGTTCCCCATAGGTGCTCCATCCACAGGCACATGGCCTGCTTATATGGCAGAGCGGAAAGAGTTTATGGAACGATAAGCTAGGCCATCAGATGCCAAAGAAGCCAAGAAGTTGAGGACTTGCAATACATCTGCATCCATGGGATCAGGACCCTTTTGCATGCACCAGCAGGTCCATCACGTCCAAGTTGACCTGTATTGCTTGACCATGCTTCCTGCCCAGACTTTTGAGATGACTTCCTCCGCCTTGCACGAAAGGCCTGTAAACGCGGGAGACAGATTAAAAAATCTCAGGAACGTTCCTGAAGAACTGGAAATCTAACTTGAGATTTCCAAAGAGGCGTGATCTTCACCACGTCCGTCTGCTGGAGTCTGATCTGGGCCGAAACCTGTGTGATCTTCGCAAATGGGGGAAAGTCTTAGCCGCTCTCCTGACTCCAGTCCTGGTGGGACACATCTGTGGCTACAGCTTGAGGATCCGTACCACAGCTGACAAATCTGGGCAACTGGTGATTTAGCCTGGATGCAAATAGATCAATAGGATAAAGACCCCAAGCTTACTGTAGCATCGGAAAGATCTCCAGATAGAGCCTCTGCTGGCTAGAATCCGGAAGGTGGCGTGAGTGCCAATTCGCCACCTGGTTCTCTTGACCTGAGAGATACTCATCCATAATCGAAATTTGATGGTCCAGGCAATACTGCCGAAATCTGGTTGCCAGGGCCATAAGTGCCCTGCAACGGGTGCCCCCCAGATGAGTTGATATATCGGACTGCCGATATTTTGTCCATTTTCAACAGTATGCAAGACTTGACTCTGTCGCGGGTCCAAGATTTGGATTGCAAAGGAGCCAGCAAGTAGCTCTAGACAGTTGACGTGTAAATTGTGTTCCTGGGGAGACCACAACCCTCCTGTGGAGATTTCTCCACAGTTCGTGACCCATCCTGATTCACTGACATCTGATTCTGTGATCAGGTCTGGGGCTGAAATGAAAATAGCTCTTCCATTCCAAGCATCCATGTGGGACAGCCATCACAATATCTCTTCCCTTGCTTCCAAGGCGAGGGAAACCATCTGAGGGTGAGACCTCTCCGCAGATAGGCAGCTTTTATACGCCTGGTATATTGGGGCCCCGGAAAAATTGCCTGTATTGAAGAGGACCAGAGGCTCACAAGGCAGGCAACCTGTCAAAGGTAAACATTAACCTGGCCAATGTCCTTCTCTGCTCCGAATCTTTGCAATCTTTCGAGGAGAAAGACAGAGAATGACCTTTGACGGATCTATGACAAAGCCTATTAAGGTAGTCCTTTGAAAGGGAACCAGCATGAACGTCTTCTGGCTGATAACAAACTCCAGCTTCTGCAGCAAGGTAACCGCCATCTGAAGCTGTTGCGACTATGTTTGCAGCACTGAACCATCAGAAGTATGTCATCTAGATAGATGATAAGGCAAACTCCTAGGAGTCAGAAGGTATTCCACCACCGGTTTGAGAACTTGGTAAAGCACCAAGGGGCGGAGGAGAGCCCAAATGGCAATGTGGAAAACTTGTATATTTGGCCGCACCAAGTGAATGGCAAAATTGGGATTGCAAGGTGAGCATCCTTTAGGTCTAGTCGCACCATCCAATCTGAGGGATGCAAAACGTCCCGGGGGAGGTGGATTCCCTCCATTTTGAAGTGGCGGTACACTAGCAGCTCGTTGAACTCCCTTAGGTTTACCACGGGACTCTGCCCCCATCTGCCTTGTTGATGAGGAAAAGATTGCTGATAAAACGTCTTGGCTGGGGAACCAAGGGGCAGATAGCTCCCTTCGCCACCAAAGTTGAGACCTCCTCGTCTATGAGGGCAGCCTTCTGAGTAAAGAACTGAATGAGTGTCGGCATTTGATCCTGTCTAGGGTAACAACAGACCTCTATCTGAAACCCCTGAATAGTTTGTAACACCCATGCGTCGGAGGTCATAGTGCGCCAAGCTGAGGCAAAATATGCCAGACGACACCCCCTATCCATAGGAGTGAAAAAGGGAGGACATTGGAACAGGCACCAGCGTTGACTCCTCTCCCTTTTTCTCCAAATTTTTGTCCTTTTGTGGGGAAGAAAACGGCAAAGCAGGAGGTATCTTGATAGGCGCCTCGCCTAGAGCCTTGTCCTTGCGGAGGATATTGGAAGAATGAGCGGCCCCTTTATCGACCAGTCCCTTTGAAAACCTGGGGTTGAAACACTCTCTTGATGGAGGACTGGGCCTTGTCAACTGATGTATACGCATTTACAAACTTGCCCAACCCCTTCAGTTTTGGATCCACATTTATCAAAAATTGCCTAGAAAAATTATGGTGTGTTGCGCCCAGCTTTACTGTACCTTGGGGAGATGAGGGCACCTGAGGATTTTGCGTCATCAGCCATGTCGAATATTTTGGTCAATGGACCCACAGTGTCCAGGAGCTTGTTCTGGCAAGCCCACCGGGACCTATCGCTCCCCTTTTTAGGGTCTTTCATAGACTTAGCTATGAAGGTGACCATGGTAGGGTCCAGGTCCAGCGTGAGTGCCACCTTGCTCTCAAGAGATGGGTGGGGTTACTGGGGCAATTGCGAGCTTCCATCTCTAGGAGCTTGACAAATGCGAGATGCCACATAAGTTGCTACCTTTTCTGATGGGGTCCATTCTGCCGACCTGGGATGGATGATATAATCTGTGTCGAGGAGATCTGAACCCGCAGCTGGTTTGGGTGTATCAGCGGGTGGGGGAACTGAGGGAAGCAAAGGCCATGAAGTACCTGCATCATCATCAGTATGTGCTTGAGGGCTCATCAGGGTCTGGTGACAAGGCCCCCGCCTGAGCTCGAACTTGCTGGCTTCCAGGATGGAGTCGGGGAGGCAGCAATTCTTATTCAAGAAAGCGTGTTTCAAACGCACGAAGAGGTATGATCGATCCCCTCCTGGTGGCGGCGTTTAGCCAGGATCACTGTATCAGACGGCTTAGAAATATCAATAGGGTCGGGGTTTCTGCCTGAGCAACCTTTGCACATTCTTGCACAATCTGGTGGGAAAGGTGCTGCTCCATGGAGCCGATGACCTCGGCAAGAGCCCTGTAAATCGAGGCATCTACTGCCTCGTAGAAATCATCATCCCGGGGAGGATCGCTCAGAGATCCTCCTCCTCCCCTGGGTATCCTCATAGGGCTCCATACATCTGTTACAGCACAGGTGCTATAAAATAAGTGAGGAATAGAATGGGAGCAGGCCAAGCACTTCTTTGAATGTGCTGGGGGACAGCCACCAATTTAATGTGGGCAGAGCCTCACTGCGACGGGTCTAAGCCCTGGGGCACCCACCCCTGGTGCTGACTATAAATGGGGAACTGATACCTGGGAGGATGTGTCCCAAATTATTCCGGAGCACACACGCCCTTGTTTATGACAGTGGGCGATCGGTGGGAGCAACACCTGAAGGGCTGCAGAGTGGCGTGCTTATCCATTTTTAAACTGGGCGGGTAGGCCGTGGGCTACTTTCAGTCGATGAAACGGGGAAATACAGGGCACCCGCTGTGTCAAGCTCTATTATGCCAAACAATTACGAACCCCAGCGGGGCATCCGTTGTAACAGAATGTGGTTGATACCACGAATACGGACCCAAATGGGGCGTCACTCTCCAGGCAAGGAAATGGAAATAGAAAGTCGCACAACGCAGCAGAAGACTCTCCTTATGCGGGAGGAGGAGCGCACCAAATAACCGGCTGCTATAGGGTGCAGGCGATCCTGCAGCGTAATGTTACTTAAAAATAGTAAAAATCAACAATGGAAGCACAATAACACCTAACCACAAGGATACACAGTATAAGAGGTAAGGAAAAATGAACTTGGCTTCAGCTGCGAGCAACGATGAAAGAGGAATGTGAGAGAAGGTAGGGTCTATATGGAGTCAGGAGGATCCCTGATTGAATGCTGCATGGACTCTATTCTCATTGGTTGTTAAACTGTTTGCTATTCCCAAGGCTTCATGGGAATAGTAGTTTATTTTATATGTTGAAATGACTACTGTGAATTATAGCAAAGGAAGTTGAGCATAATCCTTGCCTCGGGTCCCGACGCAGAATTGCACAGTTACCTTGCTTTTTGGGAAAGAACACTTGCACTGGGTACCTGGTTGGCAGGAGCCCAGTGTACTTCAGTCAAAGTTGCATCAAATGCCAGGCAAAAATGAGGGTGTCCATTTAAAAAATGGGCACTTTCCTACAATGAGGTATAGAAATACCTTCAAATACTTGAGGAGAGGGTGATTTGAGTCTAATTCCACGTATGTCCTTAAAACGTTAATATAACTGTAGACCCCTATTTTAGGCTAGTTCAGATTTCTAAGCTTTTTTGTTGTCTTCCTTTTCCTCCCTATCCTGTGTGTGTGTACATGCTGCCATTATGTTGTTGAAGTTCTGTTTAGACCATCTACAGCATTCTTGTGTTGGTGTTCTCTTGGTACATTAAGTTTACTTTACTTGTCCCCATGTTGTGCCTTGGAATTACATACTTTATTTTGGAGATGAGTATGAGACCAATTGACTCACTGTTACACACTACCTTTCTCTACCTGCATCAGGTGAACCACTGGCCTGTGCAGTTGGTATGCGGGGATGTGTATCAGATCCAGCTTGTAAAGAAGCTTTATGACTAATTGTACGTTTTAGAAAGTTCTGGCGTACCTCTAACACAGTGCGATGCATGCTTGCTATCCCTCGTTAAGCAATATTCCTGCTGCCTCAGACAAGCAAGAAATGTCAGTTTTGTTGCGCCCGTTTGCTTTTTCTCCAATGGCTGTGAGACCACACCTGTTCTGTTCATGTGCAAAAACAAAGTTTCCTCTCTGTCGCCTCAGCTCTCGGTGTCGTCAGGACTTGGTCAACAAGTCTTCCCCTAAAATCTTCCATGTTTTAGTTTATTTTAAGTAGATCCTCTTCTTCTGTGAATACTTTTGTCATTCTGCTTTGCACTCTCTTGAAAACTGGCCTTTTTTTGTCAGATTTTCTGTTCTCCTTGCCCACCACTGGACCATTCTTGAAAGTAACAACATAACATACACCCCTAGAACGAAAGCATGAAAAGTTTCCCAAAGTGTTTCCTTTGCCTCTGGTAGCCCCTTTGTACTTGTATTTGCCGTAGTCTGTTTTCTTTAGTATTCGATTCGCCTCTGCTAATCAAGTCTCTGGTTCTTCAAGATTATTGAGCCTTTTGCTCATCTACTATTTTGTATAGCTATACAATTCTTCTCTGGCCTGGAGTCTCTGTAACATAGCAATCCCTCTTGTGCCTTGATAAATGTAAATATTACTTATTTTTCTAAATTGATCCCAGATTTATTCTAGAGTTTGTCTCATGTATTGCCTCTTTGACTAAAACAAATACTTAGCACTACCCTCTGATAAGCCTAAACTGCTTGCCCTCACTACCTCAAAAGAGAGCATTTAGTGTTAACATTTTTGCCTCTGTAAACCAATATGGGTTGCCTGGACTCTATACACACTGTACCTCGTTTGGCCCATTATATAAAGATCCAGCTTCCAACAGCAAGAAAGAGGATTGGTGGAACAAGACAATGAATAGAATCAGTTGAATAGTCATGTGTCTGGTTGCTAAATATTACTGTTAATGAAAGCCATAAAGAAAAGTAAAAGCTTTTCTTCTCTAGTTTTTATGGCTGTGTATCATCAGATGAGTCTGCACAAAGATTCAGAAAACGTTACAACATTCATAACACATAAGGGGTGTACCAATCTAACAATATGTTGTCCACCTTAAGCTCTGCGTGTTTCCAGAGGATCATGAACAAACTGTTTGCAAAGAGTGAAGGGTACTCACATTTTAGGATGATGGACTATTTTTTAGGTCACAGCCTAGCTACCTGGTTTGCGAACGACATTTGGGGGCTTCAGAATGCTGACCTAAGAATGCATTCCATCCATTGCTGACCATTGTGGTTTGTAATTCACATTTTCTGGCTTTCTATTTGTTGGCTTTATTTGCTTTAGGCTGTCCAGCTCGAATGTATCCCTCCCGTTGCCCAAACCTTGTTTACTGTATTCTTCTAAGTATACGCTTACTGTAAACAAGCCTTTAAATCTTGTTCTGATCTTTTCACATTTGCTGTGCATTCAAATGCAGAGGTCAAATGTCAGGTTGTGTCCTTCAGAAAGCTTGGTGTTTATTTGACTTTTTTCAAACTCCAAAGTGAGAGAATTTGTGTCAGTCCTGCTGAGTAAATGGAGACAATATAGGAAAGGTTGGCCTTTTTTCTAGTACCCAACAAAAAATGAACTGTGCTGATGTTTTAGAATATATCAGAATTAGTACAAAAGAAGCTAATTTTTTTGGTAATTGTATAGTGTGGTGGAACCAAATATTTGATTACGATCAGAACACATGATGACCATGATGACATTTGCACACATTATTGTTTGTGTGCAGTAAAGGTGCTCCCACATCATGTATACTCCATACTACGCCAATCCATACCCTTCAACTCTACTCTGCCACGCCACTCAATTATAGGAGAAACCACCCCACTCAATGACATGCCACTCCACTCCTACGCTCTGACATGCCACGCGACTTCACGAACCAGCACACCACTCCACTCCAAAGACCACTCTACCCCACTTCAATCTACCCGACTCTATCCCACTCAACTCCAATGTAGCCCAATCTACCCCACTCCACTTCAATCTACTCCACTCCAATCTATCCCACCCACTGCAATCTACCTCACTCTAACCCAATCGACACCACTCTACCCCAAACCACTACAATTCAATCTACCCCACTCCACTCCAATCTACGACATTACCCAATCTACCCCACTCTACTCCCATCTACCCAATCCATGTAATGCCAATATACCCCACTCCACTCAGTCGAACTCACTAAACCCCACCTACCCCAATCTACCCCACTCCACCCCAAGCTACCCCACTCTGCTCCCATCTCCCCAGTCTACTTCACTCTAATCCACCTTACACCATGTATCCCAATAGAATATAACCCACTCCACCCAATTTCTACACAACTCCACTCCAATCTACTCCATTCCACTCTACTTCAGTCTACCCAAGTCACATTTTCCCCACTCCAAACTCCACTGCAATCTCTCCACTCTAATCTACCCTACTCCACTCTACCACAATACACTCTACTCACATCTACCCTACTTCACTCCTATCTACCCCACTTCAATCAACCCTTTCCCCGCCAAAATTCTCCACCCAAATCTACTCTACTACAATCTACCCCATCTGCTTTGCTCCTCTCTACCCCACTTCACCCCACCCCAATTAACGTGTATGGAATTAGCAAAACAATAGCAGACAACTGCTTTTGATGTGCTTTCTGAGTATTTTTATTTCATATTGGTTAACAGCACTTGAGTTTTACTGCTCCTTTTGGGGCCTGTCTTTTCTCTTTAGAACAGAATAGTAGCCTTCTGCGTCCTCTTCATTCCCATCGTTTGCAGTGCCTGGGAGGGAAGAGAGACTTTGATAAGTGCTATATTCTTTTTCTTTAGTCGTTTGGGGGGGGGGGGTTGTGGGGGATGACTACACCTTTAAGTAACCTTCACCAAGTGCACAAAAAAGAATACAGCATCAATCCCTCTTTTTACGCTCCCCCATCCGAATACTTCAGGAATCTTAGGATTCATCCTCCGAATTAGCCCCGTAATGCACTGCCGTATCTGGAAATAGCCACGCTACTCCTTGAAAATGGCTGGCTTCAGCCTGGGAACGTTGGTTCTCTGCTTAGTCTCTTGGCAAAGCAGGCCACTCCATAGAGTTGGGCTGCACTCCAGAGTCGGCTGACTCCCTGGATTCTTTGCCTGGAACAGAGGATTCCCCTTTCTCACTCGCTGGTTGATGTTCCCTTATGGAGTCAGGCTCCTTCCTTCGGTCAGCATCATTTAGGCTTGATTTCGTCCTTACTTCCGGGTTCACTCCAGGTGTGATCTTCTTTAGGTCCTGGATTGGGCTGGCATTCCCAGCGTCCGTGATCTGATGGGCGAGGCAAAGTTCCGACTCGTCCCTCAGCAGGAAGTTATCAGAGAAGCAATCATCATGAGCAGCGTAAGCCGTGATCTGCTGGTACGGCTGGAAACAGAGAAAAGGTAGAGCGTAAGGGGGTAATTGCTCTTCCTGTAGTTCAATCTTGCTGCCCTCGTAAGAAGGTTCAATTATTCCGTGACACTACCCCTACCCACCCCACTCTACCCCACTCCAATCCACCCCAATCCAATTATCCCTCTTCCATCTGCCCCGCACCATTCCAATCTATCCTACTCTAACCCACCCAGTCTACCCCACTACACCCAAATCTACCCCACTATACTCCAATTTACCCCCCACTCCATTCAACGCTACACAATCCACCCCACTCTACCTCACTCCAATGTCCCACATGCCACTCAAAACTACTCCACTCCACTCCAGTCCAATCTAACCCACTCCACCCCAATCTAATCAGCTGCTCTCCACTCCAATCTACCCTTCTCCAATCTACCCCATCCAATCCACCACACCCCAATCTACCACAATCTTCTCCAATCCAAACTACCCAACCCTAACCCAATATACCCCACACCAACCTACTCCACTCCAAACTACCACACTCCAATCTACCCCATTGCACTCTAAGCTACCCTACCATAATCCTCTGTAATCGACCCCAATCCACTTTAATCTACCCCAATCCAGTTTAATCAACCCCACTCCTCTTCAATCTACCCCTATCCACTGCACTCCACTCTTCCCCAATCTGTCCACTTCACCATACCCCAATCTACCCCGATTCAATCTATTCTACTCCCCTACTCCAGTCTACTCCAATCCGATCTACTCCACTGCACTCCAATATACCCTACTCCGACCCAATCTGCCCCATACCACTCCAATCTACCCCACTCCCCAAATATACCCCACTCTCCTCGGATGTATGTCAGTACAACGCGATCCTTTAGATCGCGGTACTTGACATCGCAGATTTTACAACGCAAGTCGTTACAACGACTTGCGTTGGAGGGCGCGGATTTAGGCATTTTATAATTTTATATTCCAACACCAGTCCCCGTAACAGTAGGGAAGGTGTTGGAATATAAAATTACAACATTCCTTATCCCACAGCGCCATCCAGTGCAAGTCGTAGTAACGACTTGCGTTGTAATAGCTGCGTGGAAAAGGTCATGCGGTGTAAACACCGCGTTGTAAACGACGCTTCCCGCTCTGCCCAGATTTACCCCCACTCCACTTAACTCCAATTTACCCCACTCAAATCTACCCCACTTCACTCCAGACTAACCCACTCCACCCCAAACCAATCTACCCCACCCCTCCCCAAACCAATCTACCCCACCCCTCCCAACCCAATCTACTCTACTCCAATCTATCCCACCCCAATTCACCCTATCTACTCCACTCCATTCTACCCCACTGTACCCACCCACTGCAATTTACCCCACCCTTCCCCAAACTATCTCACTCCAATCTACCCCCACTTCACTCTATGGCAAACTACCCAGCTCCACTCCACCCCAATCTACCACATTGTAATGTACTCCAATCCACCCCACTCCAATCTACCCCACGGCACCTCATTGCATGGCACTACTTTGAGCCATGCTGAACAGCAGCCGGGCTGGTGTACAACATGGTTAAAACCCATTGCCAAAGCCAATATCCCTCATATAGGCAAGACCTATTGGCTTTGCCAATGCTTGTTTTCTTAAGCATTCTACTTCTGAGTCTTGCAAAAGTGACACACAAACAAATGCTAGAGTTAGAAATGTGGACAATTATTTGAGCAGCTCGAGCAGAAATTTTGGCACAGTATGCGGCAAAACAAAAATGCACTGCCCCTTCTGCTTCAGATGCCGAGATGATTATCCACATTAACTCTTGCATGTACAGTGGTGGCTGCTAGAGACCAGAAGTGGTGGGGTAGCGGCGGGTAAGGGAGGGATAAAAAGAAAATATTGATTACCTGTGTACGGCTGCCGCCTCTCCTCCGTCCTCTTCTGTTCCTGACTCCCGGAAGCACACAGGCTCACTGACTCCCCAGAGCTAATCGGGACACTGCTGTCATGCTGATGATTGGTCTAAGTGGCCTGGTTTGCCACTCAGACAGTGCATAAGACTGTTCTCCACCCGGCTATGTAACACAGCCAAGTGGAGAAATGCTAAGGGTGCATGACTGTTTGGCCTTCCTAAAACGGCCAGCCAAACCATCATACGCACTTATGGTGCCCATTACTTCTCCTCCCTGCTGGCTGCTTGTGTCTGTCAGGATAGCACAACAGGGGATGCACTGGGTGCTCCCGAAACAACAATACACGCCGACATGGCTCTCCAGGGAGAAAGCCACTCTAAATAACACAGACCCTCTAACTCTCCTCACCTCCAACAAACAAGCACATAAGAACAACCCGATCTTTAGGATCACAAGGTATGTGCTGCTCAAAGTAGACCAGAAGCTCGAACACAGCATCAAGAACTCGCAATGGGAAACACTCTGGGCAAACCCCAAGATTAAATACTGGGGGAAGCCCCTCAAGAAAGTCATGGAGGAAGCTAGGAAGCTCGTACCCGGCTCAACTGGTAGCTGAAGGGGAACCCTACACCTTTAACAGCTTGAAAACATGATACGACCTCCCAGACATAGAACTATACAATTTCCTGGCAATCAAAACGCCTTAACAAAGTCAAAATTAGCCAAGCACAAACCCTCAATCTTTCAGTATATGGAAACCATAAACCTGACAGGGCACCAAGTTTTAATCCTATACAAACTTCTCCGACCTGTCTCCACCAAAGTCAACGCCAAAAACACCAGCTACTGGGAAACCCAGCTAGGCTCCAAACTCACGGAACAGGAACTACAAACCCTCTGGGCGACCCCATCAAAGGATAGCACAACCTCGCCTGGCTCAGTACTGAAAAATAAAGTGATAATAACATTGTGCTTTTATCAATTTATTTTACCTTTTTGCATTGCTCCGAGAGCAGTGGGGTGACGCACCTCTGCCTTAATGTAGGAACCGAAGCTGGCATGTATTTTCATTATGATTTAATTCCACCAGTAACCAGAGTAAAATCATTGGCAATCTGTTAATGAATGTGAAGGTATTACCAGTGCTGAGGAACAGTGACAGATTAACAGTCTACTGAGAGCCGGTAGGAGGTGGAGAGTGGTGACAGTTTACAAAGAAGGGTGGGCGTGTAGAAGGTCAGGCGGTCGTTGAGGTACTTGGGGCCCAGGTCGTGGAGAGACTTGTGTGCGTGGGTGAGGAGCCGGAACGTGATCCTCTTGTCGACGGGGAGCCAGTGTAGGTTCCTCAGGTGGCTGGAGATGTGGCTGCGTCGGGGGACATCCAGGATGAGTCGGGCGGAGGCGTTCTGGATGCGCTGGAGTCTTTTCTGTAGCTTGGCTGTGGTTCCGGCGTAGAGGGCGTTTCCGTAGTCCAGTCGGCTGGTGACGAGTGCCTGGGTGACAGTCTTCCTGGTCTCGGTCGGGATCCAGCGGAAGATCTTGCGAAGCATACGCAGGGTGTTGAAGCACGATGAGGAGACGGCGTTAACTTGTCTGGTCATCGAGAGGGAGGGGTCCAGGATGAAGCCCAGGTTGCGTGCGTGGTCGGTTGGCTTGGGTGCGGTGCCCAGGGCTGGGGGCCACCAGGAGTCGTCCCAGGCAGAGGGCGAAGATCCCAGGATGAGGACTTCCGTCTTGTCCGAGTTCAGTTTCAGGCGGCTGTCCTTCATCCACTCGGCGACGTCTTTCATCCCTTCGTGTAGGCAGGTTCTGGCGGTGTCGGGGTCTCTGGTGAGGGAGAGGATCAGCTGGGTGTCGTCGGCGTAAGAGATGATGTTGAGGTTGTGCTGGCGTGCGATGGCTGCGAGAGGTTTCATGTAGATGTTGAAGAGGGTGGGGCTGAGTGAAGATCCTTGCGGGACGCCGCAGATGACTTCGGTGGCCTCGGAGCGAAACGTGGGGAGGCGGACTCTTTGTGTTCTTCCGGCGAGGAACGAGATGATCCACTCCAGTGCCTTCTCTTGGATACCGATGTTGCTGAGGCGCTGGACTAGGGTGCGGTGGCAGACCGTGTCGAACGCAGCGGAGAGGTCCAGGAGGATGAGGGCCACTGTTTCCCCCTTGTCGAGCAGGGTCCGGATGTAGTCGGTGGCTGCGATGAGGGCGGTCTCGGTGCTGTGGTTGGCTCTGAAGCCGGACTGCGAGGGGTCGAGGGATCCGTTCATCTCGAGGAAGGCGGTCAGCTGTCTGTTGACGATCTTCTCGATGACTTTAGCAGGAAAAGGGAGGAGCGAGATGGGGCGGAAGTTTTTGAGATCGGTGGGGTCCGCTGTAGGTTTCTTCAGGAGGGCGCTGATCTCGGCGTGCTTCCAGCTCTCCGGGAAGGTGGCGGTGTTGAAGGAGGCGTTGATGATGTTCCGGAGTTGGGGTGCGATGGTGGAGTCGGCCTTGTTGAAGACGTGGTGTGGGCAGGGGTCGGTCGGTGATCCGGAGTGGATGGTGTTCATCGTGCGGGCTGTGTCTTCGGTGGTCACCGTGGTCCAGGTGTGAAGGGTGGCGGTGGGGGGCATTGGTTCGACGGTTGGGTGCGTGGGTGGGGCCCTGAAGCTGTTGTGGATGTCGGCGATCTTGCGGTGGAAGAACGAGGCGAGGGAGTCGCAGAGGTCTTGTGACGGAGTGATGTCGTTGGTGCCGGTGCTGGGGTTGGAGAACTCCTTGACGATCGTGAAGAGCTCTTTGCTAACAATATCTCAAGTGTATTAACATGGCCGCCGAAAACGCAGGAACTGTACTGCGCATGCGTCTGCCATACTCACGTGGTGTGACGTTCTTTGCTTGGTGGGAATTTTCTGCTTCTGCGCACTAATGCCAAATTGGCTGCTTTAAACCTCACATGCTAACGCTTATGCAGCTGCTTGTACTAAAGCTTGTTCGTTCTGCTTAACTATTAATGCACAAGTTAAAAATAAAGTATTCGGGTTAGAGTAGAGATAAGTGGTATACAGTGCATTCATTTATTTTTGTATTCTAATGTGTCTCTTTTTGACTTTGCTGCTAGCTCGTATTTGGGCCTAAATACTATGAAAACCCCCATCTTTGAAAACCCGCGCACGCGCACTCCAACTCCGAAATTGCTGAAGCATTGGCATTGAACAAGAGCCAACACTCTTCTTACCCACGATGTCAATGAGAAAATGCTCTTCTGACCTCAAGATGAACTGAAGTCATATAAATTGTATCAAATTGTGTACCAATATTGCTGGGTGGAATAAAGGCTTGAGAAAATAAATTATGGGCGGGATCTTTATCAATGTAAAGTCAATTGAAATGATCTCATCTTAGTATGGTGTGATGACCTCTCCTCGTCTTTCCAACCAATCACTGAAGGGGAACACATAGATTTGCAACATTTAGGGATGGTACATTGCCCTCGAAATGGTTTAACTAAGGTAGGTTTAGATAGAGAAATTGTCCGAGGAGCTGACCTGTCACTGACCCAACGACTGCTATAGGAGATCGAGAGCAGAGGTGCTGGCGGAGCACTCTGTCAGAAGAATTGAGGTGTGGGAAATTATTGATTACCCAATCGGGGTATCCAATTGGCCTTAATAGAGCGAGGGATGCGACGCTGGCGTTGCACTTTAGCGGAGGTCACCTGTCCTGAACTGCACCTGTCTTGTCCCTTGGGCGCCTGATTAGTCGGGCGCCTGGTCCTGATTTTGCCCCAGCCCGTGGCCAGGATTGGTTATCGCACCATTCTAGGTAAATATAAATCTGTGTGGTATGTCCTCGTGCTATATCCCTTTCTCACTCTTCCCAGGTACCAATATCTAAAGGTGTTACTGTGATTTCTTGCCAACTTTACATTTTATTAATCATATTCTTGCTTATGAAATTCATGATCTCTGTAAATCGGTCAAAGACTCACTTAAATCTTTGTTAGATAAAGCTTTAAAACTTTTCCCCGAGTCTGTGGTTATTTCAGGGAGGATAAAATGTTTAAATAAATACCTGTTTTATTCTAACACCCTATTCAATCCACAGGACTTATAGCCAAATTGACAAGGATTGGTTAGTCATGGTTAACAGGTATAAGTCCTAAGGACTCAAGTACTGATAGACTGTTAGTAGTAACCAGGCAGGACTACTGGTTCAAAGTGTGAATGTTTATGGGGCCATAATGATAAAACTGAGCGAGTGGTCCCGCGCGCTCTATCAGTATACTTTTCTGATAGCAGTAGTATGGTTAGGGGTTATTTAAGAAATAGGTAGTTAGTAGCATATTGATTATGTATTTTTGTGTAAGGATTATTGATTCTATATGTACTAACCAATGTCCGCGCGTGATGTTAAATGTTGTTTTTGGAATATCCCGGGATAAGGAAAGCGGGTGGTAAATAGAAGCCACACTGCTGTAAGGTTAATTGCCTTGAGGAATAAGTGCGTAAAGTTAGGTAAAACTTGAAGCACTCGTTAGGGATTACTTTCTGATATAAAAGTGAGAGTGATTGGTAGCAAAGGAGTTCGCTGGTGAAACTTTGGTCTTATATCACCTAGAAAGGGTAATTCCGAAGGAGTAGCAGATTCTTTTTGCTTAAGTGAACAGTGAATGGAAGGTAGTTTACTCGCAGTGTATGAAGAGTAGGCGGAATTAGGTTTACTCGTTGTGAAAGAAATTATCTTTTCTTTTAGTCAATCAGGCACAGTAGCGAATGTTTTCATGTTGTTAAATAATGAAATGTGTAACGGAAATTTAAAAAAATGAAGTTGTCTAATTACCTTGTAAAGGAGGGAGACAGTCGCGGGTGCTGCACTGACGTCATAGAGAGCCGCGCTGGTATTGGTAGAAACTGCGGGTGTGTAGCCGTGAGAAAATTGTAAAGGGGGGGTGAGTGCAGAGAGTGAGATTCACTTCACAGAAAAGCCACGCAATCATTGGTTAACGCTGCTTGTAAGTAAAAAACCCATTGGTCATTATAAAATCGCGCTGGTATTTGAAGAATATTTCTGCATAGTAAACAAACCACATTTTATTGAAATTAAAATAAATGGTATATGTGGTATTTAAATATTGCAAGAAATTGCCCAGATAGAACATATTTAGGTTTCGCCCCAGACCAAGATCTTAGAGGAAGACCATATAGAATGTACGGAGAGAAAAGAAAAATGTAATTAATGCAGAAAATAAAAAAATATTTTTAAAAGGATAAACCAGTGAAAACAAGAGAAGGAATTCTTATTCCACCGCTAAAAACGCCCACATCATACATGATGTTAGAAAGGGGCTATCACACGTGTGTGGTTAGAGAATTGGATAGAATATACAAAAGACGATGGCATATTAGCATTTCCGGAACATGGTACATTTAATGGTAGAATATTGCACAAATTTGAGAAATCGCATGAATAAATTAGATCCCAGACCGAGATTAACACAGTATGAAGCGCTAGAGGAGTGGGAGACGCGGGCTTGTGAGCGAAATAGATCTCGCAATGATGGAGGGTTTAGCAGATTTTACCCCAGATTTCCAAAAGATACTCGAGAAAAACGAATGAAACAATGGAAACAGTCTATGCTAGTAGGAGGATTATATCCTGTCTTTACCACAGAAGAACCAACAGGAAGTAAAAATACGTAGAAAACGAAACATTTAATGACTGGTGGTGGGGATTCGGATGATGATTATTTGGATGATTTGTTAATGAAAAATCTGCCACCTTATCAGGAAGAAACACAGAGAGATACTCCTAGTGCTCTGTTTTTGCAACCACCTTTGGTTCCGCAAATTGTACATGAAACTTCACTACAAAAGGTATTACGAGAGAAAGAAAAGGAAGCTTTAAACAAACAGCGTAGTGAATTAATTCAGAAAATCTCTCAATTAAATACAAGTCCTGAAGCCCTGACAATACCAGTAACTATAGGTCTGGAAGTTCCTTTATATGGAGATAAACAAGCTAGTCCTAAAACTCCTGTTCTGACTACACCCATAGTACAGCCTAGAAAAGATGCCTTAATAGTTGATGATCATGCAAGTGAATGCGAATCAGTAATTTCTCTGATGGATTTACCCATACGAGAGCCAGTGAATGACTCAACCAGAAAAATTACTCCCCGATGTTCAAAGGAAGTACAGTAGTAAGCCCAGAGGAAATAGATAGATGGACCCGAGACATAGATAAACCAAAAGTATTGGACATATTCAAATTGACGGTAGAATTAGAAGAAATGGTTTCAGGTAATGAGGGTCTGGTTAGATTAAATACATTTAATGAAGATGAATTGTTGTTTATATGCAGAAGTATTACTCGTAATACAAAAACATACCATGAAAAATTAATGCATTTGGCTTCTGAAATGGGAATTGACATTGGCAAATCAAAGGTGTTACAGAAACCGTATAGAGCTGAATTTTCTGACAAACATTTAGAAAACATGAATGTGTTAGGACGTAAATTGCAGATTAAAGAGCTGTTGTCTTTGTTGCAAAAATGGGGAGATTTAGACCAGTGGAAAGCGAGATGGACAAAGAAAAAGGAAGAGGCACGGGCAACTAAAACCACATCTGAATATTTGCTAAAAGAAGCAGAACAAGTCGAAAGGTTGTGTCCGATGAGAGAAGTGTCAGGAGGAGGTTATGTACATGTCCCATGGTCCAGACAAGATATTTTATCATTTACTAAAGATTTCCCAAAGCTTAGAGAAAAACCTGTTGAATGGTATTGAGTTTGAGTTTGAGTTTAAAATATTTATAAAGCGCACGTTCACCTGGCGGTTTCATGGCGCTATGGTGCACAGAACCTCATGGGGCAGGTAGGTCGGAGGGAAGGAGTGGGTTATTGTGGAAAGGCTTGGAGAAAAAGAAAAGTTTTAAGTGCCTTGCGGAAGTGAGAGTAATGGGTGGCAAGTCTGAGGTGGGTAGGTAAGGAGTTCCAGAAGGAGGGGGCGAGTGTGGAGAATTTCGAGCCTCCCCATTTTTTACGTCTGAAGCGGGGGACTGTTAGTAGGTGTTGGGAGGATGAGCGCAATTCTCTAGCGGGGGCATAGGTTTTTATTTCCGCGGAGATGAAAGCAGGGGCGGATCCCACCCGGGACTGAAAAGTGATACATCCCATCTTAAACTGGGCTCGTTCACGGATGGGGAGCCAGTGCAAGGCCTTGAGGAGCGGGGTGACGTGATGGGATTTGGCCAGGTTGTAGACTAGGCAGGCAGCCTGGTTTTGGACCAACTGAAGTCGCCGCATACTATATGCGGGCAGACCACAGTAGAGGGCGTTGCCATAGTCTAGGCGAGAGACAACCATTGCTAGGACAATAAGTTTGAGGGCAGAAAAAGAAAAGAAGCGGGAAAACCTACGGATTGTGCGAAGTGCAAGAAAAGAAGAGGACACCACTGAACTAACCTGGGCGTGCAGGGTAAGTTGATCATTAAGCTTGATCCCAAGGGTTTTCACAGACGACGATGGGGAGGGAGGGGGACCTAGGGAGGGGGCTAAAAAAGGGGGGACCAGGGGCTGGAGCAACCACCTGTCAAAACCAGCTCGGTTTTGTCGGGGTTTAGTTTCAGGTGGTTGTGGTTCATCCAGTCCCGGATGAAGGTCATAATGGATTGGAAGTTGGTCATGGACTCAGGGGATGATGACAAAGAAAAAATGAGCTGGAGGTCGTCCGCATAGTTATAAACGGAGACCTCCATTTGCTGGAGGGCAAAGATCAGAGGGGCAATGTACAGATTAAAAAGGAGTGGGAAAGGGAGGAACTCTGAGGAACCCCACATTGTACCCTCCGTGGCTCCGCCGAGAAGTCACCCAGGTGAACTGCTTGGGTGCGGTCCCTGAGGAAGGAGGATAGCCAGACCAAGGCAGACCCTCCAACCCCGGCCGCCCTTACACGGGAGAGTAAGATGGAGTGGTCAACCATGTCAAAGGCGGCAGAGAGGTCGAGGAGGACCAAGGCCTGGGGGAGGTTGGTGTCCA
Source organism: Lissotriton helveticus (assembly GCF_964261635.1). Taxonomy (NCBI): domain Eukaryota; kingdom Metazoa; phylum Chordata; class Amphibia; order Caudata; family Salamandridae; genus Lissotriton; species Lissotriton helveticus. The sequence continues at coordinate 1,296,650,416 of NC_136067.1, read as the reverse complement.
TGCCCTCTCTAAGGTTGTCCAGGACCGATAATACCACGGCCTCCGTGGAGTGAGCGGGGCGGAAACCGGCCTGACGGGGGGCTAGCGCCCCGCTTTCCTCCACGAAGGTAGTAAGTGCTCTGGTCACATGTCTCTCCAATACCTTCCCTAAAAAGGGCAGCAGAGAGATGGGGTGATAGTTGACAGGAGCGGATGGATCGGCACCTGGTTTTTTGAGTAGGGGGACAATGATGGCTGATTTTAGAGATGAAGTGACTACGCCTTGAGACAGCGAGCTATTGAGAAAAGTGAGAGGTGGTTGCACACAGATTGAATAAATGTGCCTAAGGATACGGGCAGGGCAAGGGTCTAAGGGGGAACCTGATTTAACCAAGGGAAGGAGGGAGAGGAAGGCCTCTTCCGTTAAAGGGGGGAGGGAGTCAAGGCATGCTTCAACCGGTGGACGTCGAGGGTCAAGAAAAGAAGGGGAAGGGGGGGGGGGAATGTTGGCTTTGATCTTCGAAATGTTGTCCAAGAAGTAAGTATTGAGGGAGTCGCATAAGTCCTGGGAAGGGGAGGGTTTGAGGGAAGCTCGATCGGAGTAGGCGAGATCATGGACGATGAAGAAAATTTCTCTGGGCTGGTTTTCGGCAGCCAAGATTTTGGAAGAAAAATAAGCTGTTTTAGTAGTCAGGATAGCTTTTTTATATTGCGACAGGAGGGAGGTGAACCGAGATTTGAGGTTGGGGCAGTAATCTCGTCTCCAGGCTCGCTCGATGTGACGGACAGTAAGTTTTAGGACCTTTAGTTCGTCGTTGAACCAGCGGTTGGCATCTTTTGCCCGTTTGGAGGACACTTGCCTGCGTGGGGCGACCGAGTCGCAGCCAGATAGAAGTCAGGAATTAATAGAATTAGCTTATTCAGAGGCTGGCAGCCCGAGTAAGTTTGGGCTGGAGGAAGAAAGTGTGGCGGACAGAGAAGCCATATCCACCTTGCTCCAAGATCGAGCCCAGGTGTTTTTGGGGAGAGAGGACTTGGTAGCTAGACTAAGGTGTAGGGAAAAGGAAATCAAGAAGTGATCGGACCAGGGGCAGGGGGAGATGGATAAAGAGCTATGGGACAGTTAAGGGACCAGATCTGATCAAGGGTGTGGCCCTGAATATGGGTCGGGGAGTGAACATATGGGATGAAATTGAGGGAGCGGAGGGTGTCTGAAAATTCTTTGGAAGTAGAGCATTCTGCGGGGTCAGAGGGCCAAAAATTAAAGTCACCTAATACCATGATAGAAGAGTTATTGATCGCTAAGGTTGCCACAAGGTCTTGGAACCCGGTGAGGAAGGGTTGAGGGGATTGGGGGGGGCGATATATAAGCAGGCAGGTGAGTGGAACTTTAAATGATAAGGAGCGGATGACTAAAAAGTCTTATGTGCCAATAGAGGAGAAGGTTAGAGGCTGAAAGGGGAATTCATTGCGGGCAATCAGGGCGACGCCACCGCCCGATTTCCCGGGGGGTCGGTCGGTGCGCAGCGCGTAATAAGTAGCAGGGAGAGCAGCTAGCAGGGAGGGGAGGGAGCTGTCACAGAACCAGGTCTCTGTGAGAAATAAGAGGTCTGGTTTATGTGAGTCCAATAAGACAAAGAGTTCGTGGCAGTGCTTGACTGCTGACCGAGTGTTAAGATAGTAGATGGATAGAGTGGTAGGTTCAGGGGGAGCCGGAGGATTGGAAAAAAGGGTTATGAAGGGGAGGGGTAGAGCCAGACGTGACTGAAGGGGATGGGGAAGGGGACGGGGCAGACAGTTCCAGTCTGTCGATGTGCTCCTTTACAGGGTCGGTCAAAGGCCATTGGCCTTGGAGGTTATAGAGTTGTGCCCGGGTATATTGTGCAGTCTGGGCATGGTGGGGGGGCCCTAGGTCCGGCTGGTCGCGGACGGGCGCAGACGGGCTTGCCTTTGTCGCGCCCGCTGCGCTCGTCCGCTGCGCTTCCGAAATAAGCACATGATTTATAGTGGGTTATGCGGCGGCGGGGGGCGGGGCCTCTAAAAAGGGGCGTGGCCTTGTGGCTCGCCGGAATGGCATCAAGAGGTGGTTTCAGGGCTCAGGCCGCAGCAGCGTTAGATCGGCTGTGCGGAGAGCTCAGGAAAATGGTAAGTTTTGTTTAAAAAGACAAGTTATCAAGTGACGCACAAAGTTTTAAAAATGACAATTCAAGCTCCCGGCTTCCGCCTCAGGAGGTTCGAGCAATCTAGTTTGGTGCTTGTATTCAGCGTCAATTTATATGCTGCGGCGGGGGGCGTGGCCTTGTGGCTCGCCGGAATGGCGTCAAGAGGTGGTTTCAGGGCTCAGGCCGCGGCAGCATTAGCTCGGCTGTGCGGAGAGCTCAGGAAAATGGTAAGTTTTGTTTAAAAAGACAAGTTATCAAGTGACACACAAAGTTTTAAAAATGACAATTCAAGCTCCCGGCTTCCGCCTCAGGAGGTTCGAGCAATCTAGTTTGGCGCTTGTATTCAGCGTCAATTTATATGCGGCGGCGGGGGGCATGGCCTCTAAAAAGGGGCGTGGCCTCGTGGCTTGCCGGAATGGCGTCAAGAGGTGGTTTCAGGGCTCAGGCCGCGGCAGCGTTAGATCGGCTGTGCGGAGCGCTCAGGAAAATGGTACGTTTTGTTTAAAAAGATAAGTTATCAAGTGACACACAAAGTTTTAAAAATGACAATTCAAGCTCCCGGCTTCCGCCTCAGGAGGTTCGAGTATTGTCAAGTCGAGAGGTTTGTGAAAGTGTCAAAGGAACTGTTAAAAGATTTAGATGGGTTATTTGACATTGTCATTCCAGCTGATCTGTGGTCCGAGTGTAAAATCCTAGTAGATTGGCCTAATGATGAATACCCTAGAGACCCAAAGGCAGCAGCCCCTTCAGGAGAGGTTATGAAGAAATACAATCAGGTGATAACTTACTTAAAGAGAAAGATTCCTCCAAAAGAGACAGACTGCACTAAAATCGACAGAACCACCCAAAATAAAGATGAATCTGTACATGCATTTTATGAACTTCTTTTGCAGGTATTTAAACAGTACAGTGGTTTAGAAAACATTGATAATAATGACATGACACATTTTATTTATCGTTTTGTGTCCGGATTAAAACCTGAAATTTCCCAAACGATTAAAGAGCCTAAACTGTGTTCGGCAAGCAAAGCCTGTTGACGAGATTCTCAAGTATGCAAAATACTGTGAGGACGAAATTGATAATAAGCAAAAGAAATTAGAAGAAAAAGTAATGTGGGCTCAGGTAAAAATGGCAGAGCAACAGGAACTTCAATTAAGTCAGCAAGCAAATAATCAGAAAAGAGGGGAAGGCCAAGGTGATGGGAGTTGAGGTAAACCCAGAGGGAAAATGAGTAAAGAAGAAGCAAAGAAAAAGTTTCCTTGTCATGGGTGCGGAAAATTAGGGCATTGGAGGAACGAGTGTAAATTAATACCGAATAATAATGCCCAAATGTAAATCCACAGACGCAGAATGAGGTGTCAATGAGACAGCCGCAACAGGTAATACAGAATCAGTAACCTCAAGCCCCTATGCCAGATTTTGTGAGTCAACCCAAATACACTGTGGACACAGGATTTCGGGAGGGAAGTGGTAAGAAAAATACGGTAACACCACAGTTTCTTTTGCAGACACGTTTTTTGAGACGGATGAATATTGACGGTGCCTGAGAGGGGGGGGGGGAGGATTGCGTACTTGGCACATCCTTACCGGTATATCAGTCAGGCCCTTACATTAAGGGAAAAGTAGAGGGAAATGATGTTACCTTTTTGTTGGACACTGGTGCTACCCGTTCCACTGTGAGAACAGCAGACATCCCAAACCTACCCCTCTCGGGAGAGGCGATCCAAGTAGTGGGCGTTTCTAATAAACAAATTAGGACCCCTGTCACAGAACCTATGGAGGTTTGCATTGGCAACTTTAGAGAGGTGCACAAATTTGTAGTGTGTAACTCTAGCCCTGTAAATCTGTTATGGAGAGAATTACTGTGCAAAATGAACTGCACAGTCTTTTGCACACCTAATGGTGTGGAAATTCAAACCCCAGATGAAGATGGAGTGTACAAAATTATGCTAGCAAGACAAGAAACAGAAATTGAAAAGAAGTGCCTAGAAGACTTACCTGGAGAGTTGAAAACATTTGTTAATCCTGATGTGTGGGATTTTACAGGAAAAGAAGTAGGCCTAATGGCAGATGTTGATCCCATAAAGGTGACAGTAAAAGAAAGTGCAGTTTACCCAAATATTCGACAGTACAAAATGAGTCCTGAAATAAAGGCAGAGTGGCACCAGAAATAGAGCGTTTGGTTGAACACGGCATTCTAGAAGAAATAATGAGCAGTCCTTGTAATTCACCTATAATTGGCATAAAGAAACCAAACGGAAAGTACAGGGTGGTCCAAGACCTCCGTAAAATTAATAGAATTGCCGTTCCATGTTGCCCAATGGTACCGAATCCAGCTGTGGTTCTGTATCAAATACCATGGGGAGCGGGATGGTTCACTGTAATTGATTTATGCCATGCTTTCTTTTCCATCCCATTGCACACAGATAGCAAGTTTTTATGTTAGTTCAAATTTGACGAGCATGTTTACGTTTGGCATCGTGTTCCTCAAGGGTACACGGAAAGTCCATTCATTTTTAATGAAATCTTGAAAAAGTGCCTTGAATCACTGGTACTGCCTGGACAATCCGTTCTGGTGCAGTATATTGATGACCTATTGTTGGCATCGAGAACCTGAAAGGACTGCATGATCGATTTCATTGCATTATTGAACCACTTGGCAAAAAGGTGGACACAAAGTGTCCCCCGAGAAATTGCAATCTTGTACCACCTGAGTCAAGTATCTGGGACACCAGATAGAAAGAGGGTCAGACGAGTGACATCTGAAAGAATAGAATGATTCAAAACATGAAGCTACCCCAAACACAGATAGAAATCAGGATGTTTCTCTGAGTTGTAGGTTACTGCAGGCAGTGGATTGTGGGATTTGCAGTACTAGCCAAACCATTGATTCAGATGACTAAGAAAAGAGCAAAAGACCCAGTCGAATGGTATGATGAAGGCATGAATGCTTTCTTTAATTTGCGTAACAGTCTGTGTGAAGCTCCAGCATTAGGGATGCCTGATTACTCGAAAGAGTTTGCACTATTTTGTGACACAAGAGACAATTGTGCTCTCTCAGTCCTAACCCAGACCCATGGGTTAATGCGAAGACCTGTGGCGTATTTCTCTGCCACATTGGACCCAGTGGCATCAGCACTACCAGGTTGTTTGAAAGCGGTAGCTGCAACTTGTATGAGTCTTGAGCAAAGTGAATCCATTGTCATGGCACACCCTGTAACAGTATATGTCCCACATTCAGTCGTGATTCTATTAACAAGAACATGTACTCAGCATTTAACTGCTAGTCGGATGACTAAATACGAAAGAATTATAGTTGGTTCAGAAAACGTGGCAATTGTGAGGTGCACTGTTCTAAATCCAGCAACCTCATTGCCAGATTCCCATTTTGAGGACGTAAGGGAAGACGTCGAACATGATTGTATCGACTTAACTGAGTTCAGTACTAAACCGAGAGCAGACATACAGGAAGAACCTTTAAGAGACCCTGAACATGAGCTATTTGTAGAGGGCTTGTGTATGCGACATGAGGAAGGAGGGCTAAGCGCTGCTTATGCTGTGTACACATTATCCAAAATAGTAAAAGCATCCTATTTACCAGGAGTCAAATCTGCACAAGTAGCCGAATTGATTGCTTTAATAAAAGCGTGCAAAATTGGGAAAAATTGGAGAGTAACCATTTACACTGATAGCCAGTATGGTTACGGGTTATGCATGACTTTGGCCAGCTCTGGATGCAAAGGGAGTTAATGACTTCTTCAGGAACCTGTATTAAAATGGACAATTTGTAAAAGAATTACTTGAAGCAATTCAATTGCCAAAAGAATTGGCCGTTGTCAAGTGTGCTGCTCACCAATCTGGAACTGACAAAGTGACAGCCGGTAATCGTTATGCTGACCAGGTGGCCCAACATTTAAATGGCAATAAACAAGAAAATAGAACCATGTGGAAACAGCTGCCAACTTATGTTGTTGAGAGGTGTGAATACTTGGGAAGAAGTGTAATACTTAGAAAATGACGCAGAACAGAAAGAAAAGGAAGATTGGCTGAAAATAGGGTGTCAAGTGAGACCTGAAGACGGTGTGATAGTCTAACTAGATGGGAGGCCAGTACTACCTGACTGTATGCTTGCACCAATGGCTAGAATGTACCTTCGGGACGCACACATAGGGAGAGATGCCATGATCCGATAATTCAGACAGCACTGGTTCAATGCGAAGTTCAGGAACATAGCAGAGTCTTTGCCAGAGATGCTTAACCTGTCAGCGACTTAACCCTGGAAAGAGAACTGTGGTTTGCCCTGGGAAAATTGGGAAAGCAGAAGATCCTTTCATTAGGTTACAAATTGATTTCATTCAGTTACCTCCTTGTCGAGGATTAAAGTATGTCTTGGTCATTGTCTGCCTATTTTCAAAATGGGTAGAAGCATTCCCCACACGTAGGAACGACAGCTTAACTGTAGCCAAACTCTTTTTAAGAGAACTCGTTCCTCGGTTCGGTTTTCCAGTAACGATTAAGTCAGACGGAGGAAAACATTTTAATAGTGAAATAATTGGATTGATTTGTGAAGCATTCAAAATTGAGCAAAAGCTGCACTGTGCATACTACTGGAATGGTAGAACAATTTATTTAGGCGATTTGTTAAGCGCTCAATTACCCGTGGGTGTCTCGGCGCTGAGAGAGAGAGCTGGTCCATGAGGAGTTATTGCGTGAACAGCCAGGATTTTATCTGCTTGCGGAAAGAGAGAAGAGATGTGGAGGCTTTGATGAAATGTGGAAGACTGTTCCATAGTTTAGAAGTGGTAACTATGAAGGATCTGTCTCCCCAGGAGACTTTCTTAGTCCTGGGAACCTGCATGAGTCCAGCGGTTGAGGATCTTAGGGATCTAGCAGGTTTGTAAGGACAGAAGGAATCTTTCAAATACGCTGGACCTTGACCATGAATTGCTTTAAAGGCAATACAGAGGGCCTTGAACTTAGTTCTCTTCTTTACAGGCAGCCAGTGAAGCTCTCGGATTGTCCCAGAAATGGGGGCATACTTAGGACATCCCGTAATCAATCTGGCCGCCGCATTTTGCACCAGTTGTAATTTCTTTAGAACACCTTCTTGAGCATTGACTAGCAGACCATTACAATAGTCAATGCGGGCCATGATGAGTGCGCTAATCAACGTTTTTGTCATATTCATGGGAAGATAAGGTAGGAGTTTTTTTTATCATTCTCAAGGTATAGAATGAGGAGGATACTACTGTGTTGACGTGGTGCATGAAGGTGAGTTTGGTGTCCAGTATAACTCCGAGATTTCTTGCCTTGGTCACAGGGGAAGGGGGGGGTCCCAGGGCATCAGGCCACCATGTGGGAGACCAAGCAGGGGAGAGATTGCCAAACAGCATCACCTCCGTTTTATCGGAGTTTAATTTCAGGCAGTTTCTTGCCATCCAATTACTTATTGCCAGCATTCCCAGATTAAAGTTGGCGGCCACTTCATCTCCGTTTTTGTTTATGGCTAGGACAATCTGGGTGTCGTCGGCGTAGGATGTAACTGCCAGGTGATGGATTTTTATGGTCCTCGCTAAGTCTGACACATAGATGTTGAATAATGTGGGACTTAGCGAGGACCCCTGGGGAACACCACAAGGAAGAGTGAAGGGAGGTGAGTTGAAGTTGCCGAAGGCAACGGATTGAACTCGATCGGTGAGGAATGAAGCAATGAGTTCTTTCGCTGCACCCGTGATGCCTGCCGTTTCGACACGGTCGATCAAAGTGGAGTGATCGACCGTGTCGAAGGCCGCAGACAGGTCCAGCAGAATGAGCACCACTGATCCTCCACTGTCCAAAGACTTCCTGATTTCCTCTGTGGCTTTTATAAGCGCAGTTTCCGTCCCGTGTCCCTTCCGGAAGCCAAATTGTGTTTCGTCCAGGCAGTTGTTTTGATCTATAAAATCTGAAATTTGTGTATTCATTATTTTTTCCACAATTTTGGCAGGGAGTGGGAGGCAGGCGATAGGACGATAATTGGCAACTATCGTCGGATCAAGTTAGCTTTTTTTGATAAGAGGTTTGACAATGGCTTTTTTCCAGATGGAAGGAAAAGTAGTGGACCGGAACATTGTAGTAAAAATATCGGTGAGTTTAGGGCTTATAATTTCGGGGAAGTTTTTGAGAATGGCGGGGGGACATGGGTCTTCCGGAGATCCGGAATTCGTGGTGCGTAAGAGATGAGACACCAATTCAGAGGAGATCTGAGAAAATTCCTGGAAGGAACTGAGAGGGTTTGTTCGAGGGGGGTTGGTAGAATTCATGTCCGACGGAGTTTGGTCATTAGAGGCGAAATGAGGGTGTCCAGTACCATTGGCATGCGCTTTAAATTGGGAGAAGATGTCCGTGACTTTTTTTTGGAAATGGTTTGCCAGAGAGTTACATAATTCTTGGGTATATGTAATAGGGGTGGATGCTGTTTGTCCAGAGAGACGCGTCACTACCTGGAAGAGTTGTTTGGTTGAGTCTTGAGCGAGATTAATTTGACTGCTATAGTATTTACTTTTCTCCTTGATAATTAGTTGTTTGTAGTTAAGCAGCATGATTTTATAGAGGGCTTTTTGCTCTGGATCGTAGTCACGTCTCCATTTGCGTTCTTGGCGCCTACAGTGTTGTCTTTCCAGTCTGAGAGTATCATTGAACCAGGGTGAGGACTTGATGTTTCTGTTGGAGGATTGTTTCTTAAGTGGGACTGTTTGATCGATAGTGTTTCGGATCCAAGTGGTATAGTTATTGGCAGCTAGTTCAGGATCAGCCTCAGTGGGTGGTAGGGAGGTCAATAGTGAGGATTGGGAAGCAGGAATGTCGATGCTTTTCCAGGCTCTGAATGTATTTAAGGGTGAGGAAGTGTGGAGTCGTGGGGGAGTAGGTTGTAGTGTAAAATCAAAAAGAATAGCAGAATGGTCCGTCCAGGTAAAGGGAAGGAGATCCTTTATTACTAGGGATTTCTCGCTAGAGAATAGACCGTCGAGAAGATGGCCCGCAGCATGCGAGGAGCCAGTAACCAATTGTGGGAGTCCTATAGTATTTAGTTCAGATAACAGAGCAGTAGTATCAGGATTGTCCAATAGCTCAAGATGGAAGTTAAAATCACCTAAAAAGGTGTACTGACTTTCACCTGCCAGTGGTTCAAGAAGCATGGGTAAACTAGCAAGGAAAGGACTGCGAGGTCCAGGAGGGCGGTACATAAGTGTACCTTTGAAAGGGGGCGCATTAGGGATAGAGATAGAGAAAGACAAAGCTTCACAGCAAGAGGTGGGGATAGTTTCTGTTCGTACTGTTAGGTTTCCACGGTATATGATGGCTAGTCCGCCTCCTTTTTTAGGAGGAGGTCTGTCCAGTCTAATATTAGAGTATCCTTCAGGGGTAGCAGTAGCGAAATCTGGTCCGCAGGAGAGATCGCCCCATGTTTCGGTAATGAAGAGGAGGTCGATGTTGTGGCTCTCAATGAAATTGGAGATTTCATATTTATGCTTAGGGAGGGAGCGCATGTTTATCAGAGCTGCTATACATGATTTAGGTAGTGTCTTTTTGTTTGTGATCGTTGTTTGTGAGGGGCGGTAGTTATTAGTGATAAAGGAGCATTTTGGGCAGATGTAAGGAAGGTGGCGTGGTTGTTTTGCTAGATTAATGCGCTGGCATTGATGCGCAGTGGAATTTAGCGAATGAAGGTAGTCGGAGTTGTACATAATGGTAGTTGCAGGGTTGGTAATGGTGGAACGAGTAGGGGGAGAGGCCCTAGGCCCGGTCCAGGCGCGGACGGGCGCAGACGGGCTTGCCTTATGCGCGCCTTCGGCGCGCAAACGGCGCTCCCGCTGCGCTCGTCCGCTGCGCTTCCTCCAGTGACACATTAAATAGTGTAGGAGAGGCGGGGGGCGTGGCCAAAAAAGGGGGCGTGGCCTCGCTGCACGCCGTCAATGGCGTTTTGACTGAGGGAGGGAGGCGCTGCTCCTAATCAGCAGGCTCCCCGAACGTGAAGCAGTGGGTCAAGGTAGGCTAAAAACACAGTATTAAACAACAATGAAATGAGTAAAAGATTATTAAAAGCAGTATCAATCACATAGTGCAGCTCCCGGCTTTCCGCCTCAGGAGTGGGAATCTCTGGTAATGCACTCGTATTCAGTGCTTTTAAGCTCGGTGGAGGGGGCGTGGCCAAAAAAGGGGGGCGTGGCCTCGCTGCACGCCGTCAATGGCGTTTTGACTGAGGGAGGGAGGCGCTGCTCCTAATCAGCAGGCTCCCCGAACGTGAAGCAGTGGGTCAAGGTAGGCTAAAAACACAGTATTAAACAACAATGAAATGAGTAAAAGATTATTAAAAGCAGTATCAATCACATAGTGCAGCTCCCGGCTTTCCGCCTCAGGAGTGGGAATCTCTGGTAATGCACTCGTATTCAGTGCTTTTAAGCTCGGTGAAGGGGGCGTGGCCAAAAAAGGGGGCGTGGCCTCGCTGCACGCCGTCAATGGCGTTTTGACTGAGGGAATTGAATGGCACGATCAAAGCAAGATTGGGAAAGATGTGCGAATCAACCCAATTACAATGGCCTTGTTGAAAATTAGTACGTTTTGGTGAACATTATCTGCGCCATCTTGCCTCTTCCCCTGATGCCACACTTTTGTCGTGCGCACCCGCCATTTTAAGATGCCCCGATCAGAACGAACCCTTTTGCATGCCGCTGGCCCCTGACATAGCCCTCCGCCTTCACTAAGCCTGCACGCTGACCACCCCCCCTGCTTGCACCTGCCTTGAATCATAAACCCCTCTTCGGCGCTGCTCTGCCCCTGGCCCTCATCCTGTTCCCAGCGCGACACCTCCCTTCTTCCCTTTCATGATCTCCGGCCCTTAGATGCAAACCCCCTTTTTCCCGTGTGCCCGTTTGGCTTCCCCGTTCCCAGGCCGACACCCAGCTCTGCCGATACCATTCCTTGCCCCTCCCCGTACAATAGAAAGCTTCCCCCATCAAAGGATCCCCGGGTTGATCAAAGCCCCCACTCCATGAGATCCGATCAAACCCCCCACATTCCGTGAATCGGCGGAATATCCAGCTGCGTGATACTCATCACCTGTTGTGACTAGGGTGGGGACTTCAACTGTAAATGTGTGTGGGAACGGGCCCAAAGGGGAGTTCCGGGAATGCCTTTTCCATACATCAAAGCTTTAACATGAATGTGTAATCTGCAATAAAGTCATAAAACAGTGTATAAGAGGCCAGGCCTCAGAAATGTATCTAGAGCACCTCAGAACGATACCTTCTGCCCGTTTTGTTGTGTTCTCCTCCGGAGAGAATAAAAACCTTGTTTCCTGCCTTCCAGTCTCCAGCGCCTGCCTCTTCATTGATTAAATAACTAGAGGGTCACAGAGGCAATACCGCCGGGCAAATACCGATTGTCCCCGACCCGACCCAGGTTTCAACAGCCTGATGATTTACCTCTTGTCCTGATGGGACTCAGAAGCATTCCAGACAAGAAAACAGGCTTGAGTCCCCAGAAATACTCATGGGAAGGGCAATGAGGCAAGCATGTGTACGAGGACATCAGCTGTTAACTATATCTGATGTTTTAGTGTTGGAGTACTGCAAAGAATTGGCTGACCAAGTGCGTTCTATCTCTCACCAGGTTGGGGAACACGCTGAAGCCAGACATTCAACTCCAGCTCATGATTTGAACCCTGGCGATTGGGTAGTGATAAAAAATCACACCCGGCAATCTTGCCTAGCACCAAGGTGGGGAGATCCACATGAAGTGATATTAGTCATCACCACAGCTGTAAAGTGCTAGGGAATCCCCAACTGGATCCACGCAAGCCATACCAAAAGGATATCAGAGCCTGACGAAGTTGAGGCTGAAGGTTGTGCAACTGAAGGGTCTCAAGAAGTTGATCCTGAAGTAGTTGATGATGAACAACCGAGCACCAGTCAGGATGAATGGATTCCAGTAGTCGACATACCTGAAATAAGAATGAGAACAAGAAGCCAAACATATCTAGATAGTCAGACTGATAATGAGGACGAGATAGGCATAGAAGAACATACTCCGATTACAGAAACCAAAGCTAATGGTAATCATGAGGAGGACCAGATAAGGAAAGAGCAATATACTCAGACCAACGAAACCCCAACAAGAACATCTTTGTCTGAGGAAGGACAGATAGGTACTAGCAAACCGCGCAGGCGGAAGACAATCAAGAATCAGCAAGACCTGTGCTGGACCAGACAGGATTAGCAAAACTGGCTCAGGACGAGGAAATAACTCCAGGCCCAACAAAGTCATATCCTGAATCAGGTCAGATTAGTCTAGAAGAACCCATCCAGGCGGAAATGTCAACAATAATAAGCCCTGGACCAAGTCAGTTAGAGAGGATACCTGAAGTTGATGAAAATCAAGTTGTGCCACAACTTTAAGAAAACAAAAGAACATTTGAAGAATTAGAAAGCACAGTGCCAGCTAAAAGACTTAAAAAGGGCGATAAATGGCCTGGTTTTGTTAAAAGACTGAAATATTGCCTAGTCACAATTGATGAAGAACCTGAACAGGTGGACGAAGGGACAAGTCAAACTGAACCATCTATAAGTAATCAAAGAAGGAGAAGTCCACGCCTGAAAAAGTTGAATAATAAATTCAAGGGCCCTGAATGGACATATATCATCCTTGAGGATTTTGAGAATCTGGAAATCAGTGATGAAGAATTGATTGCTGATCAAAATTTTGAAGAAGTGAGGCCAACTTGAGACAAAATCTCAGGTGTATTCTGTGTAAGTTCTCAAAGAGGGGTTAAGCTTCCTAGTCAAAATGGCTGATAAAAGTGTTACTGGAAACTCAAAAAGAAGTTGTATAAAGACATGCCGTAGAATATGCATATGTAGTGTAGCTATAGTGCTCATACTATGGCTAGGACTGACAATAGCAATACGGTACATAATGGCTGCTAAGCAAAATGACACTAGTATACACGGAAAGATAGCGCACCACAAAAAAGATAGAGTAGACTTAGAAGCACAAGATGAGTTAGATTTACACCACTTTAGAAATAGAAATGAAACAGATATGAATGTTTTTGCAAATCTGTTAGTACACTATGTAGAGACAATGCAAATTAGTGATTGCTTTGTATGTACGAAACTACCAGCATCACTAGCTGAAGATGTTACTTACCGTCATTTACCCCTGACCTACGGTATTTCCTGTAGCATATTAACTAGTCTGTTTTATAAAACTGGAAGGTTACAGAATTATTCTAACATGGATGTCATTTTCTCTGAAATCCCTATCCGTAGGAAGATGAATCCTGTCCTTAGTAGTAAAGACTCACAATTCATGGGTGAATATTTTTTAACAATGAAATCAATAGACATAGCTGAAGCACACAAAGACAATCTAACCTGTAGATTACACAAGGAGGAGAACATATTTCAGAATTTAGTAGAGAAAAGGAGACAGGATTTCCATAAGAAAGCCATTGAACCGAAACCTCAGATACCCAAATGGGCTGAAAGGGAAGAATTTATGGCAACTGGAAAGACTCATGCTGCTATGTCACTGGATTTTGAAAAGAAGGGGAAAATCTGTCTCCATGGAAAGAAAACTGAGTATAACAATGGAGTCGTCGGTTCCAGTGAATGTGAACACAATTTCCTCATAATTGGGGGTTGGGGACTAAAAGGGGGAACTGCTCCAGTATTTCCTGGAGTCTATTATATTTGTGGGGACAAAGCTTATTTTAAGCTATCTGATCATTGGTATGGCAGTTGCTATTTCGGAATAGTATTCCCAAAAGTATACCATGTAAAAAGAACCACTGGAAGCAATGAACACGAAAATAAACTAACACGATACAGAAGAGCTAGTTTTGCAGAAATTGTAGGCAATATATTTAGTGCATTAATACCTTCAGTGGGAGTAGTTCTGAATACTCAAAGAATTTGCAAATTGTCTACAGTGGTGGATCGCTCATCGACTGACACTGCAGGAGGATTTCTGTTGATCAATACCGAATTGCTTGCGATCAGATCAATGGTTTTACAAAATCGACTTGCTCTTGACATATTATTGGCAAAAGAGGGCAGAGTCTGTAGAACGTTGAAGGTGCAACATTGTTGCACTTACATACCTGATAAAAGTGTTAAAATTGGAAGGTATGTGAGAAATATTACACATTTGGAAGAAGAACTGAAACCACTGGAAGTTGATAGTGCATGGAAGTGACTAACTGATGGTCTCTCCTCTATTGGTAACTGGATTTCTAATGTAGGTAGAAGTATTGTAGGTAAAGTACTGATGCCAATAATGGGAATATCACTAGTAATGTTAGTGATAATGATTTGGTGCAAATGCAGCAGGAATAGAAAAAGGTATACTGTGAATGAGAAAACGAAGAAACAAAAACTTGATGAAATTCAAATGGAAGAATTAAAGGGGGATATATACAAAAAGATGAACGTTTATCAGTCTAATGGTAAAAGAAAACTCCCCAAGCAATTGAATTGGGAGAGTGTTGAAAGTGGCTTGAACTCAGCCCTCTCTAAATAACTTGTAATATATTAATCAACATGTTTTGTCAACTAATAATTGCATTACACGACATTTCTAGTATCTAGTGGAAGCTTACCCATGTGCTTTTACTAACAATAACTCGAGTGTATTAACATGGCTGCCGAAAACGCGGGAACTGTACTGCGCATGCGTCTGCCATACTCACGTGGTGTGACGTTCTTTGCTTGGTGGGAATTTTCTGCTTCTGCAACTCCTCTCCCTTAGGGGAGAGGAGTTGGCCTAACGGCTAAAGCGCTCGACCTCGGACTTGGGATCTGGGTTTGAGCCTCGGTAACGACACCAAAAACTTCCTGTGATTCTGGGCAAATCACTTAATCTCCCCGTGCCTAAAATGAAAGTGTGTCCTCATGTAACGTAACTGGTGCTATGTAAAGCGCTCTGATACCTGATTCGGTTCGGGTCTAGTTCGCGCTATATAAAACTCTGCAAAAAAAAAAAACTAGTGCCAAAATGACCACTTTAAACCTCACATGCTAATGCTTATGCCGCTGCTTGTACTAAAGCTTGTCCATTCTACCTAACTATTAGTCAAGTCAATAATCTTTATTCGGATATTTCGTTATCCATAAAAGTACACAAATAATCACGTACATGGTCGAGATAATAAAAATCACATTAAAAGTAAGATAAACACGTTGTTATGTTTTCCATTTCATTTGCAATAGCAGCAACACTACATGACAATGTGCAAAAGTGCATTATTTTCCAAGTCTTCACCAACTTTCAAGTATGTTTCTATAGCAGCATCAAATAAAGTGCTCATGTGCAGAAATCACCTTTAAGGTAGCAGCAGTATATACATAGTACACAAACTCTCAAGCATCAGCTAAAGAAGCAGTTCACTAGGACAATTAGCAACATTATCTAAAGTGCTAGTTTTATAAAGTGCATAGTTCCTATTTAAAAGACCGTTAAGAAGTGCAAAATACAAGGTTTCCCATGGAGCATCGGGGTGAAGAGATTACTATAGCTCATATAATTTACAGATAGCAACATGAAATAAAGTGCGACTGTGCAAAGTGCAAATATACAACACCTCTAAATACATGTAATACGTCTTAGGCCAACAGAGGAGCGAGAACGAATAGCCATTTTTAAAAAGGTGCACACACGGTATATAATGCCATCATCTTTGAGCTGGAGAACAATTTTATAGGCCTCTTTAAAATCCTTTATACCTTTAGCTCTAAAGAATGATATCAACAAGAGCTTACTATATTTTTGGTAGAATGAACAAAAGAACAAAAAGTGCACCATAGTTTGTTTCCCTAAATTCTGACATGGACAGGCCAAGGTCTCAATGTTAGGTTGGTAGCCTATAGGGAAACACAATAAGTATTTTATAGATCATGTTCTTAATCGAAAAAGAAGACTACGCTCCCAACATGTAATTTCTTTGAGATAACCAGCTGGTAAACATGAGGTGGATTCAGTATCACCTTCCATTTCGATGTACTGTTTCACAGAGTTTTAACAGATTCTTGTTTATATCTAATCTCCCCATAGTGTTTATATAGGATATTATGGATCTTCTTCCAGTCAATCCCATCTAATTCATCAGGACTATCAAAAATATACTCGAGGTTGACTGCTGCCAGGCTCGCCCGTACTTGGGCCAGCCAGGGAATTCTGGTGCCTTGGTCGCATTTTAAGCAGTCAGCCAAGATTTCCCTGGTCAGAGAGGCTTCAGGGTTTTTCCAAACCTTTATCCAGAACAAAACAGGACGAGCCCTAATATAGTCCTCCAAATAAAACAGTTTTAATTCAGTATGGCTTACATAAATAGGCGATGATATTGGTATTCCCAAGAGCCTTCTGCAAAATCTGTTTTCCTCAGCCTGTGCATTTTTTAAATTGGTGTATCCCCAGATTTCGGCCCGTAAGTCATAATTGGTACGCATTGCGTCCTATAAATTTTTTATAAAGACAGTACCACCTCTAGTCTTTTTTTTTAGGAAGGGTCAATACTGAGTTTATAGCTTTAATGAACTTAGACCGTCCATAAGCCAAATGTGGGGTCCATGAGCCGCTATCTGAGAATTGTATGCCCAGGTAGGGAAAAGTGCGAGTGCATAACAGGGAGTCTTGATCCAAAGTGATCCTATTGATGTGACGTTTATTAGGGCCACAGCACATTAAAAATGATTTTTTTTAAATTAGTGCAGAGGTCAAGACTATGCATAAAATCTACAAATCCCCTAACTAAAATCCTCAGAGCATTTGGTGTGCGACCCATTAAAACAGCATCATCTGCATAGAGTAAGGCGGGGAGTTTAGTGCCATTTATTATTGGGACGTCGGGAGTTTGTTTGGACAAAACATTGTGGAGTTCATTAATATATAAAATAAATAAAAGAGGGGCAAGAACGCACCCTTGTCTAACACCTCTACCGACCGTTATGTCTCCTGACACTGCTCTATCCAAGTTGATCCTTACTCTAGCTTTTAAATCTCTATGAAGGTGGGCTAAAAAGTATACCAAATTATTGTCCAGACCATAATCCAGGAGGCGTTGCCAAAGCCTTGATCTGTTGACAAAATCAAAGGCGGAAAAGAGGTCCATAAATGCCAGGTAAAGTGGACTGTGTCGAGCAATGGTGTACTTTCCTATTATTAAATTTTAAATTAAGGTTCAGACACTGTTTCACTGTGCCTAGATGGCTCCGAAACCCCAACTGGCATTTATTCAGAATGTTTCCATCCTCTGCCCAGGCCCTGATCTTATTAAATAGGACTCTCCCTAATATTTTGAGGGTATTATCAATTAGAGGGTATTATCAATTAATGAAATGGGCCTATAGCAACTGGGATCGGATCTAGATCCTTTTTTAAAAATTTGAATAATTACAGAGGTTGACCATGTACTGGGAATTTTAGTTGTAGTTAAATTATTAAAAACCTTTAATAACAATGGAGCCCAGAACTCCGGCTCTAATTTTATAAGGTCTATGGGTAGCCCGTCCGGGCCTGCGGCTTTGTTACCCGCGCTCTGGAGTATTGCCTCCTCTACCTCACTTAGAGATATTATAATTCCGGTGGGGGGCAGGTTTTCCAGGGAATTGTCGCAATATAGTGGGGAAGCATATATCTTTGAAAAAAGGGCGACCCATGCTTCGCTAGAGATGTTACAGTGGAGAGGGGTAGAAGGATTACCAAGAGTTCTCAGAGATTTGGTGGCAGACCAAAAAGTATTTGTGTTGTTAATTTTGGCAGCACAGGCCAGATTGTCCTAGTGTTCCTTCAAGACTGTGTCGCGCCTTAATCTTAATTCCCTTTTATAATTAGATCTTAATTCACGGATAAGTGTGAGATCTCTAGGTTGGGCCGACAAAGCTGCTCTCAGTTCCTAATTGGCTCTGGAACAGGTGTTGTCAAACCATTTAGGATCAGATTTATGTGCGCCCACTAGTCTAGAGATCACATTTTTAATGCCCGCACATAATTCAGTGAAGGCATAGACTGCCTCAGGATTAGGGTCTGCCAGAACAAGACAAGTCTCGCATAGGGAGGGATATGTTTTTACCATCCTCATAAAGATCTCCCTATAATCCAATCCTCTCCATTTAACTCTCAAGGTGTCAGTCGAGAGATGTAAATTACCTGCTCCCAGTTCTTTCCTAAAATCGGAGCGCCGTGCAACCTTTAACAGGACAATTATAGGGTTATGATCTCCAAAGGTGGATGGCTTTACCTCTGCCCAAGAAGATAGTCTTGTAAAGAGGGGGATATAAAGACATAGTCAATGATGGAGCCTCGTCCTAAGCCTCTATACGTAGGCAGTGGATTAACGGTGATGTTGATAGGGGCGAAATCCATCACGTTTAAAAGACTTGAGTTTACTAAATGATCTAATAACTCATATCCTCTCTTGCATGAGTTGTGTATAAATAGCTGAGGGGAGTTCCCATTAAGACCTTTTCCTATCTTGGCGTTAAAATCACCCCCTAGACAGATCCCCGCCAATTTATACTTTCCCAATAAGTTGTCTCGATCCTGAATAAAGTTAAAAAGTTCTACAAACTTCGGATTGGGTGTAGTTAAAAAATCATTATTATAAAAATTAATAAAACAAATTGAGGCACCCCGTGTGTAGATTAGGACTTGAAAATTAGTATTCCCAGTAGGGATTAATTTAGCTCTGCCACCTGAGGCAATGCTGACCCATATTGATAAGCCCCCCGATGGTCTGTCATGTGTGGGATTGGGGGGAATAATATTAAAACAGTCCTATCCATCAAGATATAATTCTTTAGTGGCCCAGGTCTCTTGGAGCAAAAGGATATCAAATGTTTTTATCATATCTACCCAATCCCCTAATTTTAGCTTTGAGGCTAAGCCTGCCACATTCCAGCTTAGAACCCTCAGTGTGGAATCAAAACTATCAATTTGGTGAGAGTGAGGCACCCTAGGGCTATCACAAACAATCTCATCGATATCCCTGCACACCACCCCGCTGTTAACGGGAGTTATATGTGAGGATCAATCGAGGGTATCTAAGTCAGAGATAGCCGAATATTGATTGACACACTGAGGGAAGGGACTGGAGAGTGGGTGCTGTGTCGATGGACGTTTATAAAATGACCCAAGGGGTAGGGCACAAATATTAGTTGAGAAGAGACTGTTAGTTTCCTTAACTGCAAGTATGGATCCAACAGTCCTTGGGCGTGAAAAATTGATAACGATACAATCCCCTTTGATAGTTTTTGTTGTGGGTCCCACCCATCCTGCGAACCATTAAAATTTCACGCATATCGGGCCTCCTGTACCTTTTATGTTTAGCCATCCAGTCAACACATTTGTTTCTTAACCACTTCCACGCTAATGACAAAGCCAGCTCGTCATGGGCGTTACCTATGCTGCGCTCATGACGAGCTGGCTTTGTCAGGAACAAGCCTTTTTCTACTTCTTCAGCGCACAGCGGGAAAACGCGGTAGCGCTAAAGGAGTTAATTGTACCCATGACTCCGGATATTTTTCTCTAATGGAGGTACCCCTGCAAGGACTAACACATATGGACAGGAAGCAGGTGGTAAATTCTAAATGTCCTTGTTAGGTTCGGCTTGCCCCTTATGGCCGACCACAGTAGTACTAGTGTTAGTAGTCACGTTACTATGTACGACATTTGGATTAACAATTTGGGGCGTGTCAGGGCATGTAGGTTTATTGCGATTAGTGGTGGTTGGCACTGGTTTTTCAATTAGGGGGACTGGGGGTGCAGGGGGGAGTGATGATGTTCCTGGCAGGGAATTTTCCTGGATGTTTACATGGTTGATTGTATCATTGCTTTCCCTATGGGGCAATGTAGCTTTAAGAGTTAGGCTTTCCAAGCTGTCTAAACGTTTCCACAACTTATCAAAGCTTAAGTCCACTAGCCCTTTAATACGATTGTACACTGTATCAACAATGATATCAATTGCAGTGTCCCCAAGTGTAAAGTCTGAGAAGCCGGTTTGTGTAGACTTCGTCTGCGTGATGTTACATTGTGTGTCCTCGTCGACTACAATGATTGGATCGATAGAATTACAACATGGGTCACTGCTTGGGATTGGATCTACGGTGGTTATATTGCCCCTAAACCACTTATTTAATGTTGTGCTTTGAGAGTTCAAACGTGGGGGCTGTTTTCGTTTGGGTTTGGGGCAGGGTGGTTTTGATGCCTTCCTCTTCTTTTTTGTCCGGCATATTTCTGGGTCAGGCGAGGGGGGTGCATTTACTGTGGTCAGATAGTCGGTCGGGCTTAGATCGGCCTTGACATTAACAACTAACACAGTGAAGTCTTGTCCTTCCATATCTAATGAATTCTCTCCAGTTACAATTTGTGGTGAGTGTACAGTTGCTATATGACTCAGTGACTGTGCCACACTTAAGTCTATGGTATCATGATGGTTAATGTAAGGTGGCTTAGAAGGGCCCGCAGACAGTCTTCTATCGGCCAGCTGGATTTCACTACTCACCAAGTTCATAGCGTGCTCCAGCATGGTGTCAATAGAGTTTAAATTGGCCGCTGGGATAATGGCACCGTTCTTCCCCATTTTCACCAATTGCCCACAGGTTATTTGTGTCAGACTAAGGTACCACTCACCGCTCGTCTGTTGGATACAAGGTGTTAGGGGGCGTAGCCCGACCCGGCCTCCTCAGGCCCCGGACGGCCACAGACGGTCCCGCCCTTGTCCCGGGCTTAACCTGCGCTTGACCCGCGCGCGTCCCGCGACGTGGGAGGTTTGCCGCTCCTTTGAGCGCCTCAGGGCGCGGTAGTAGGCGGAAGTGGGCGGGATGACCAGCAAGGTGTCCTGGGGATGTAGTCTTCCCGCTCGGCAGCCGCGTGGTGGTTCAGAGCAGCGGCGTCGGGGGAGACTGATGGCAGGAGCCACCCAGGAAGATCAGCAGCAGGTAAGGATAGATGGTTATCGTACCAGAATCTTCAGCAAATGCCCCCGCTCTGCCGAAGGTTCGCCGCTCCTTTGAGCGCCTCAGGGCACGGTAGTAGGCGGAAGTGGGCGGGATGACCAGCAAGGTGTCCTGGGGATGTAGTCTTCCCGCTCGGCAGCCGCGTGGTGGTTCAGAGCAGCGGCGTCGGGGGAGACTGATGGCAGGAGCCACCCAGGAAGATCAGCAGCAGGTAAGGATAGATGGTTATCGTACCAGAATCTCCAGCAAATGCCCCCCTAACTATTAATGCACAAGTTAAATTAAAGTAATGGGGTTAGAGTAGAGATAAGTGGTATACCGTGCATTCATTTATTTTTGTATTCTAATGTCTCTTTTTGACTTTGCTGCTAGCTCATATTTGTGCCTGAATACTATGAAAAATCCCATCTTTGAAAACCCGCGCACGCGCACTCCAACTCCGAAATTGCTGAAGCATTGGCATTGAACAAGAGCCAACACTCTTCTTACCCACGATGTCTATGAGAAAATGCCCTTCTGACCTCAAGAGGAACTGAAGTCATATAAATTGTATCAAATTGTGTACCAATATTGCTGGGTGGAATAAAGACGTGAGAAAATAAATTATGGGCGGGAACTTGATCAATGTAAAGTCAATTGAAATGATCTCATCTTAGTATGGTGTGATGACCTCGCCTCGTCTTTCCAACCAATCACTGAAGGGGAACACATAGATTTGCAACATTTAGGGGTGGTACATTGCCCTCGAATTGGTATAACTATGGTAGATTTGATGGAGAAATTGTCCAATTTGTCCACGTAGCTGACCTGTCACTGACCCAACGACTGCTATAGGAGATCGAGTGTAAAGGTGCTGGCGGAGCACTCTGTCAGAAGAAGCGAGATGTGGGAAATTATCGATTACCCAATTGGAATATCCAATTGGCCTTAATAGAGAGAGGGGTGCGACACTGGCGTTGCACTTTAGCGGAGGTCACCTGTCCTGAACTGCACCTGTCTTGTCCCTTGGGCGCCTGATTAGTCGGGTGCCTGGTCCTGACTTTGCCCCAGCCCGTGGCCAGGATAGGTCATCGCACCATTCTAGGTAAATATAAATCTGTGTGGTATGTCCTTGTGCTATTTGCCTTTCTCACCCTTCCCAGGTACCAATGTCTAAAGGTGTTACTGTGATTTATTGCAAACTTTACATTGTATTAATCACATTCTTGCTTATGAAATTCATGATCTTTGTAATTTGGTCAAAGACTCAATTAAATCTTGCATAGATAAAGCTTTAAAACTTTTCTCCGAGTCTGTGGTTATTTCAGGGAGGATAACCTGTTTAAATAAATACCTGCTTTATTCTAACACCCCATTCGATCCACAGGACTTATAGCCAAGATGACAAGGATTGGTAAGTCATGGTTTACAGGTATAAGTCCTAAGGACTCAAGTACTGATAGACTGTTAGTAGTAACCAGGCAGGACTACTAGTTCAAAGTGTGAATGATTATGGGCCCAGGTGAGTATGATAAAATTGAACTAGTGGTCCCGCACTCTCTATCGACAGATTACACACACTTAAGAGACAGAATCCAGACAAATTGGTTAAGTATACAAAAGGTATACTTCTATTTTATTTCTGGAACCAAGCAGGACTTGGTACAAGTAGGTAAAAGATGCTTCCAATTATAACCCTTAACACAGAAATGCAGAAATGTTCTGACATTACCAGGGGATATAACTTTGTTTCTTAAATTACGGTATGGCACACTGCCACTTATGTCTCTTTAATTGAAGTGGAAGCATCAGACTGGTGGTGGGGTCCACTGTCCTGTTTGCTCCTGTGCTGAGGAGTCTCTTGCTCATTTTATGTTCTTTTGCCTGAGGTTTATGCAGCCCAGGAAAAAATGGATACTTCCACTATGTAGGCTGTTTGGGTGCAGACAGTATAGTGTGTCACTTAGGCTGTAGAACACAGTGGCCATATATTTAATATGGAGATAGGCTATACGGGCCAGCGCTATGGGCCACTGAAGGGCACAATATAAATGAGCAAGGCCAAATTATGGCTGACTCTAAGGTTCCCTTGCCCGATAACATTCGGGAGATATTTGGCAACCATTTTAGAAAGATGAAGTTTTGTGCAATAGTGATGATGGGTTATATGATAAATTGCTAAGGACCAGGTATTTATGGCAACACCTTGAAGGAGTCTTAGTGTAATTGGTTTATACTATATATTGTACTTAGGCTGGGAATAATGATGCTCTGATAATTTTAAATGATTTTAAAAAAATGTACATTTTACTTATTTAAAGTCGTATGTGTAATTCTATGGTCGTTTTAAATGTCCCAAATAAAAGAATTGAAATTTAACGAAAATGAAATTTGATATCATGATATATTATATATAACAGTGCTGAGCTGTAGATAAGGAGCACATCAAGCAACTATGGGTGATATTTAGGTCGAATCCTACCAGACAGTGGCGTCCAGCTGCCTGATTTCCTAACAATATCTTGGGGACATTCGGAGGCTTCCCTGGGAATGCATTCCACCCATTATTTATCCTTGGCTTTGTGGTTTGTAACTCACATTTGCTTGCTTTCTATTTTCTGGCTTTGTGTTTTAGGCTGTCCAGCTTGAGTTCGGCTCATCCCTTGCCCAAAATCTTATTTACTGTATTCTTCCACCAGTACTGGATTTCTGTAAACAGGCATTTAAAATCTTGTTTTTATTTTGTCACATTTGCTGTGCAGTCAAATACAGAGGTCCAATGTCAGGCTTTATCTTCCAGGGATCTTGGTGTTTACTTTTCTTTGTCTGACTTCAAAGTAAGAAGATTTAGTGCCAATCATGCTGGCTTCCGAGGGTGTGCTCGTCGGAATGCTGTACGATGTTAGTTTTTCAAGCACACAAGAAAATGTAAATGACTGTAAATAAAATGTGCAGATTTTTCACAATATATCAGAATTAAGACAGCATAAATGAAGCAAATTTTGAGGTAATTCTGAAGTGTGGTGGAAACAAATATTTTAATACGATCAAACAAAATCAATACACTAGGTGATGACAATTCCAAGCAGTATCCTTTGTGCGCTGTATACTTTAATCAGTAAAGTGGTATGTCTGTGCAAATTTAATGGCCATTTCAATTGAAGATGTGTTATCTGTAGTGGCTGTACATTACCACACCACATTTCACCCTACTCCACTCTATTTTGCACTACTCCATGCCACTGCACTCTATTCGGCACCACTCCACAGTATGCAACTCCACACTGTCACTGCACTCTACTATGCACCGCTCCACTCCTCTCTACTCCATATCATTTACTCTATGCCAGTGCACTCTCCTCTCAACTACTATGCACCACTGCACACCACACATTCTGCGTAATGGCACTCTACTCTATACCACAATACTCTACAACACTCTAAGCCAACGGCACTCTACAACATTGTTCTCTTACTCACTCTACGCCACTGCACTCTACATCACTCTACTATACACCACTGCACTCTGCGGCAGTCTGCTCTTCAACACTCTACTGTCTGCCACTGCATCTATGCGACCATACTCTGGGCCACTGAACTCTACTCTTCCCCAGTCTATGCCAATTCACTGTACACCACTCTACATGACTCTACTCTACCTAGCACCACTCCACTCTGTCACTCTACTCTGAAACACTGAACTCTCCACCAGTCTACTCTGCACCACTGCACTGTGATAGGCACCTCTCTACTCTATGCCACTCAACTGCACTCTATGCCAATTCACTTTGTACCATTCCACTCTATGCCACTGCAATCCACCCTGCACCACGCAAATGTCCTCTCTGCAAATGCACTCTATACCCCTTTACTCAAAATCAATGTACTTTACGGCAATCTACTCTGCACCACTGCACTGTAAGCCAGTATACTCTATTGTGCAATACTCTACGCCACTGCACTCTACCCCAATGCACACTACGCTGCTCTACACTACACTACTGCACTCTATGACACTCTACTCTGCACCACAGCACTCTGCCATCTCACTCTACGCCACTCTTATCTACACCCCTATATTCTGCTCTACGCCATCTCACTCTACTCTGCACCACTCTACTTTATGCCACTCTACACCAATGCACGCTACCAGCAATGCACTTTGTCACTACACTCTATGCCACTCTAATGTATTGTGCACCGCAGCACTCTGACACTGCACTCTTTGCCTCTCTACCCAACTCAAGTCCACTCTACTATGCACTACTGCACTTTTCGCCACTGCACTCTAAACCACTACAATCTAGGCCACTCCACTTTACTCTGTGTGACTCCACTCTACATCACTCCACTCTATGCCACTCTACTCTTCAATACTGCACTCAATTCCACTACTTAATGCCACTGCATTCTACCCTGCACCATTCCACTCTACACCACTTCACTCTACTCTGAAACAATCTATTCTACACCACTGCGCTCTATGCCAATGCACTCTATACCATTTTACTCAAAACCAATGCACTTTGTGGCCATTACTCTGCACCACTGCACTCTATACCACCATTCTCTACAACACTGCACTCTATGGCATTGCACTTTGCACTACTCTACGCCGCTGTTCTTTGCACCACTACTCTCTAAAACACTGCACTCTGACACTCTACTCTGCAAGACTGCACTCTCCACCACTCTACTTTGCACCATTCAATTCCATGCCACTTTACTACACTCCATGCTAGTGCACTCTAAGCCACTGCATTCTCCATCACTCCATGCCACTCTAATCTATTCTGCAACACTGCACTCCATACCACTCTGCTCTACGTCAGTGCACTCTACACTGCTCTACCCTGCGCCAATCCACTCTACACCACTTCACTCTGAAACAATTTACTCTATACAACTGCACTTTACACCGCTACGCTCTATGCCACTCTACTCTGTGCGATGTAACTCTACACCACTGCAATCTACTCTGCACCACCATGCTACTTCACTCTAGGCTACTCCACTCTGACCCTCTACTCCATCAAACTCTACTCCACTCTGCACCATTCTCGCTCTACAACACTACTCCTATCTATGACGTTATACGCAACTCCCTCTATGCCACTCCATGCCACTTTACTCTACTCTATGGCACAATACTACACTCCGCTACACTACTCAATTCTGACACTCTACTTCTCTACATGCCATTTGACTTTCCTACACTACACCTCAATGCCACTCCACTCTGTTCTACAACGCTCCACAACACTCTACACCAGTTAACTCTTGACACTCCACAACACTCTAATCATCTCTACGTCACTCCACATCACTCCACTTTATGACACTCCACTATCGTTTACCCTACTAACTTTTAGCCATGATGATTGCTAGTGTACAACATGGCTAAAACATATTGGCAAAACGAATAGCTCTTGCAACTGCGAGATCTATCGGCTTTGCCAATGCTTGTTCTCTGAAGATACTGAAGAATATGTCTGTTAGGTCCAAGGTTGTGAGTATTCGCTGAGCATCAAGGGCCAGATGTAGGTAGCCAAATACCGGTCGGTAACAGCCGATTTAGGCCGTTACCGACCGGTATTTGGCTTTTGACATGTAGGTGGCGCGGAATTTACAGAATTTGTATATGTTCCAATTCGGTAAATTTACCACTTCGGTATTTTTCCGAATCGGTAAATATACCGAATCTGTTAATCCATATGTAGATAGCACAGTTTGCAGTGCCACAGGCCCTTAGGACTTCTTATTTTACCACCCAATCCTATTGGATGGTAAAATACCGAATTCCAGTGTACATGCACATCTGTGCATGTACACCTATGCCATGTGACACACAGACATGCCCTTAGGGCATGTATGTGTGCCACATGGCACACAAGCCTGCAATTGGGGTGCTACAGGGTGTCAAAGTGACACCCCGTTCCCCCTGCCAGGATTCGGTATTTACCGAATACCGCTAGACCAACACCAATCAGGCTTCAGAAAAGGATGTAGCACTGAAACTGCGATCCTTAACATCGTGGAAGACATCCTCAAATCCCTTGACTCTGACCAATGTTGCCTACTCATTCTCCTAGACCTCTCGGCAGCCTTCTACACTGTGGATCACAATCTTCTCATCAAGGCTCTCAAAGACCGAGTAGGTGCAGACGAGGTGGTCCTTCAATGGTTCTCTTCCTTCTTTCATGGTCGCTCCCAAAGGATAAAAATCAAATCCTTTACGTCCGACCCACTCCCCGTCAACAGAGGCGTCCCCCAAGGCTCAGTACTCTCTCCTCAACTGTTCAACATATACATGGAACCCCTCACAACCATCCTACAAAAAGCCAACATACCCTTCCACCTATATGCTGACGACACCCAGATCTACCTGGAAACCTCCTCCATTAATGACATCCTAAGACTCAACAACACTCTCAAAGAAGTTCAACAATGGCTTGCCACAAACCACCTTAAACTTAATCATGAAAAAACCGAAATCCTCCTTATCTCCAACAAAGATGAAAACCCGCAAATTAGAGAGTGGCTGAAAGCTATAGATGCTCTCAATGGCAATCTCACCCTGGCTAACTCAGTAAAATCTCTAGGAATCACCCTCGACCAAAAACTAACCATGACAAATCACATCATGACCTCTGCCAAGAGTGCCTTCCTTAATTTGAAGCTCCTCAACAAAATCAAACCTTTCATCCCACCCACGGACCTCAAGCAAGCCACCCAATCACTGGTGTTATCTAGACTGGACTATGGGAATGCAGTTCTCTCCGGTACAGCTCTCTCCCGCCTAGCCCCACTCAAAACAACTCTCAACGCGGCTGCCAGAATGGTCACCGGAGTCAAAAAGTACGACCACCTATCTCCCGCACTCAGAGAACTAAAATGGCTCCCAGTGGAATTGCGTGCCAACTTCAGAACCGCCTGCCTTACTCACAAAGCCTTACACACAGGGAAACCAGAATACCTGGCCTCCAAGCTCAAGAAAGCCGGCCAGTCAAGAAACCTTAGGAGTTCCAACACCCTCCTACTAATCCCTCTGAAAACACGCAAGCAAAAAACTGCAGCTCGTTCTTTCGCAGGAAACGCACCCAAAATATGGAACTCCATCCCGGTTGACATCAGGACTACTCCCTCCTTCATAAAATTCAAAAGACTCCTAAAAGACTTATACCTCAACCGTACCTTCCCAAACTGAAATCCGAAGTGCACAAGCTGACACCTTGCTGCCAACAGACAATTGCTCCAACATTCCCATCCTCATCCACGCCCCTTAACCCCCTACTCTCCTCCACTCCCGGAGGGAAACGGAGCTCAGGACTTTACCCTCGGATCGAAACTACATCGGAACCACTCTACCTCAATGTGCTCCGAGGGACGCACAGCACACTGGATCTTTTGATCACGTACGCTTTCTTGTCCCTCTTTTATGTGTTTTTCTACTCGCTGTAAAGCGCTCTGATACCTTCGGGTCTGGCTAGCGCTATATAAAACCTCTTAAATAAAAAAATAAAAAAATAAATAAAATAAATAAATACCGATTCGGTAAATACCGAATCGGTATTTCACATTGATTCCTATGGGCTTCAAGGCCCATAGGAATCAATGGGAAATACCGATTCGGTATTTACCGAATCGGTAAATACCGAATCTTACAGAATCGGTAATTGTAAAATAAAAATTACCTACATCTGCCTACTTCCAATTTACCTACTCTTAAATACCGAATCGGTATGATTCGGTATTTAAGAGTAGGTAAATCGGAATTACCTACATCTGGCCCAAAATCTTTTCTCTGTCCACATTATGGCTTTGTGCTAACTCCTTACATGGACTTCCATTTACTTTTGTCGTCAGACTCCGATATGGAAGTGAAAATCTGTGATGCATAAGAAGTATTCTTTGAGCTGCATGAAAGCCCTTTCAAACCATGGCAGCTCCTCCACTATTGGGGAGTTGCGTACCCCCTGCCCGCCAGCCAAAAGCCACAAAACTTGAAAAATAGGATGATAATAACACAGGATTATTATCATTTTATTTTTAAAACGAGTTTTGAGGGCAGGGCCAGACAATGAAAGGCTAGAGGAGGAGTGTTTCCAGCACTACTGTCAGTGCGCATGTTGGTTTGGCCAGCCATCTCAGGACTGCCAAACCGACATATGCGCACTGCATGTTTCCAACCCAAGCTGCATTGCCGGGTTGGAGTCATGCAGGCACGGGCTCCTAGTCTCTCTGGGAGTGCAAATTGAGGGCAAACAGGCCAACCCTGATGCTGCTCTCATGTAGCGTCAGGATTGGCCGCAGGGGAGTCTGGGAGCCTGTGCAGTGCAGCAGAAGAGCACAGAGTTGCTGACAAGGAGAGCACAAGATAAGTTGTTTTCTTTTCTGTTTTTTTTTCTCTCTCATCGTCATCTGTCGTACCCCCACTCTGCCTTGATACTAGCTGCCACAACTTTCAAAATATTGGACATTGGAGGAGGTGGTTTGAATCTGAATCACACTTTCCCAACAAATACGTAACGAATAGGGTAAAGTTTTATGATCAGTAGATGTTTAATGTAAACAAAACTTCATATCCCTTTATATTAACAGCCACGATTTGCATCCAGTTTCTGGCACGTATTGAGAGTAAATGCATGATGGTTGCTAGGTGTTATTTGGCCTATATGGGTGGTGTTGGGTGTAGTTTGTGAAGTTCAAAAAAATGCTTAAAACATGGTGCACATAACGGCATTGCAGTGAGTCTTAGAATAGAGGCAACCCCTGCATACCTACCATTTTAATAGCGTCCAGTTTCCTACATTGCATGTGAATATGTGGCATCCACTAGTAAGGCAGCTATATGTGCAGGCACCTAAAGGTGGGTAACCACAGAATGTTCATTAATCCAAATGGCAGCCTGCACAAGGCATGGATACTACAAGATGAAAAGGGAAAACAGCAGAACTGCAGCAGTGAAAATTGGTGACCTAAGCACGTGCCATCCATCGTTCTAAAAGCATGATTAGTGCTTACTGCTATACATACACACCTCATTTGCCCCCGAGTCCTCATTTCCCCAAAGAACTGGCATGACACAATATAAAGCTGAAAGAGAAACTACAAGGGCCAGAAAGCAGTGTTGTTGGCTAAACCCAGCATCGGATGAAGGTTTTGCATGCACTGGAGTCACTTCGCTGCTATGAATGCTTTCAAGTTTCCCAGTTTGAGTCAGGGGCCTATTTAATCCAAATAACCTGCTTACATTTAAATATTTGTAGACCTGAATTAATGAGGGGTAAACTAGATAAACAATGCAAACAAAACTGGACTAGATGACCCACTCGAAAATGGGCAACTTGAAAGTTATTTGAATATGGTGCTTGTGTTGAAATACAATAAACGATTTAATGGATTCTAGATTTGTAACTATTTTTACTGACCTAACACACTGTAATGTATAAAGTTACGTCATACGCCGCGTGGAGCCCCACGCGGCGTGTGACGATATGTTTAAGAACTCGTGCATAACATGTTATCATACAAATGTCTAGTCATCCGTTCATGGACGTTAGATCTACGGTTTGCCATTGTAACCGTTGGCTTGCCGCTGATCAGACGCTCCGTTCACGGGTGGAGTTTCTTCATTTGGAATAAATCCTTTTACTTAATTAACAAGTATCTCATCATTTCACTTGTTACATTTGGCGACGCTGGGAACAAACTCCACCCTTTCCCACGCAAATACGAAATAATTAATCACTTACGATCCCGGATACCGACACCTCATCTCCAGCACATCATCTTCTCATCTTCGTGTTTGGCTGCATTTTACAAATACGGAGCATTTCAGCACGTCAGGACATCCAATAGGGTTACCAAAAACTGAGAGAGGCTCGTTGATTCGCCACATATTCTCATTTTGGCCAGATCGACCCTCACCCATTGGACGGTTACAATCGTGCATTTAAACGCGCATTTCTATTGGTTCGCGCTCGACGAAAGAAAACAAACAGAAAGGTAGACGTTTTCCCCGTCTGGAACAAGGTACTGTTAACCATTTACTTTATTTTAAAAAGACGAACCAAATCCAAAGACTTATACGCGTATTGCTTCAGCGATACGCACGCTCCTAACAATCCAAATATTAATGTTACAATCAATTACAGCGATACGCACGCTCTTTTATTCAATTGTATTCTCATCAGCGATGCGCACGCTTGAATAAATTGCTCCCTCTGCGTATCACTACTGCGATACGCACGCTACATCAGTCCAAGATAAAACTATATGTTCTAAATACCATTTACTTTGTTTATTCACAAATTGGTGATATCTGCATTAATTTAAAGTCTGTTAGGAGTTACTTATTCACAAATTGGTGACAACTGCATAATTTAAAGTCTGTTAAGAGTTGCCTTGTTTACACCTTCAATTTTAACATGACTGATAACCAATGACATCAGATTACACAACCACCTCCTTTCTTGAGTAAACCAGGTACCCCTAACATTATTTGGTCAGAATGGTTTGATTTATTCGAGAATCATTTAGTTGCCATTGATGCTGCTGGCTACCCTGCACAACGAAAATTTGCATTACTTTTTGGTTGTTTAGGTCAAGCTGGCCAACAAATTTTTAAAAGT
Organism: Lissotriton helveticus; assembly: GCF_964261635.1. Classification (NCBI taxonomy): domain Eukaryota; kingdom Metazoa; phylum Chordata; class Amphibia; order Caudata; family Salamandridae; genus Lissotriton; species Lissotriton helveticus. The sequence continues at coordinate 1,296,618,670 of NC_136067.1, read as the reverse complement.
AATGTTCCTATTGCCCCTCCTATTTCTCAAGACGAAAGTGGAGATAATACATGGAATATATATATTGAAGCCATCGCTAGACTTAAAAAACAATTTTGTGATGAGCCTAACATCATGCTTGAGAGACACAATTTTTATTCCAGGAAACAGAAGGAGGAAGAGAAGGTTGAAGAATACATTGCTGCGCTTAGAGTTCTTGCTATCACATGTAATTTTGAACCTTCCCCGGATAAATTCATAAGAGATCAGTTTGTGTTCAATTGTGTCTCTAGAAAAATCAAACAAAGGATTCTTGGATGTAAAAATCCATCTTTAAGTGAAGTCATCGACCTGGCTCTTAGTATTGAAGGCTCCACTTTAACCAGTAAGGTAGTAATGGAACCATCTAAACAAGGAATTAACACTTTAGACTACTCTGATTCTGACCAAGAAGGTACTGTTTGTGCAATTAATCCTAAAAACAAAAGTCAAATCAAAAATTTTCAAAAGAAAAAGAACGTTTTCTGTTACAGATGTGGTTCAAGGGATCATTTAGCAAATGCTACAAGCTGTCCAGCTATCAAAAAGCGTTGTTCCATTTGTAAAAAAATAGGCCATTTTCAAGGCGTTTGTAGATTTGCTAAGAAAAACCCTAATATTAATTGCATTGATGTAGATGATTGTACAAATTCATTTAAAAACATTATTGTAACTCTGGATTCTAATGGCGATGTAGAATCTATTAAGGGTCCTTTATGTTCCGCCATTATTGATAATGTTCAATTACAGGTCATGGCAGATTCGGGTCCGCCATATACCATCCTCAGAGATTCTACTTTTTATGAAAAATGGGACAAAAGAGTTGAATTATTGGAATCTGACGTCAATCCAAGAGCGTTTGGTGAGAAGGATATTAATATGTTGGGTTATTTTGAAGGTTTGGTTCAATGTCTGGGAAGAGAAACAGTTACAAAAATTTATGTGGCCGAAAAAGGTAAAAACATCGTGGGGTGGAAAGATTTAGCCTTGATGGGACTTTATCTGGTTCCTGGTGACGATAATCCCATCAAAGTTGGAGACTTGCCTAAATTCAAAGCAGTTTCTGATAGGCTTCCTGTGGCCAGCATAGAAAATTCTAATGTAAATATTCAGGACATTTTATCAGAATTTAAACCCGTTTTTGAAGAGAAGGTTGGGAGCGTGAAAGGATTCGAGCATATAATAAGATTAACCCCAGGGGCTCAACCTGTAACACACAAAGTCAGATCAGTTCCGTTGAGCGTTAGAACGGAATTAAAAGAAATGTTAAATGATTTATGCAAACAAGGTATCATTTCCCCTATCAATTCTTCTCAATGGGTCGCACCAATTGTAGTCATTCGAAAAAAGACTGGAAAAATTAGGATGTGTGCGGATTTACGCTCTTTAAATAAGAACATTATTATCGACTGTCATCCCCTACCAAGAATCCATGAACTACTAGCAAACATTGGTCAGGCAAAGTGGTTTTCACTGATAGATTTGAGGTCAGCATACCATCAGGTTGCATTGTCTAAAGAGTCACAAGAACTCACCTCTTTCATTACACCCTTCGGGGCTTACAAATTCCTGCGCCTTCCTTTTGGGCTGGCGTCCGCAGGTAGTGTTTTTCAGAAGTTAATGGATGAATTACTACAAGGAATTACAGGCGTTCAAGCATACCTGGACGACATATTAGTTTTTGCTGAAACTTTAGACGAACATAACAAAATTCTCAGAAAAGTCCTATCAATTTTAATGTCTAAAAATATGACAGTTAATAAGGAAAAATGCAAAATTGCAGTAAATAAAATTGAATATTTGGGTCATACCGTTTCAGACAAAGGCATTACTCCCAAAGTTTCTGTTGTTAGGGCTATTGAAGATGCAAAACCTCCCCCAGATAAAGACGCTTTGCGATCTTTTCTCGGTCTAGCAGAATACTACGCCAGGTTTGTACAATCTTATTCACAGTTAGTTGAACCACTGAGACAACTTTTAAGAAAAGGGTCAAATTTCATTTGGACCGATGATTTAAATAAGGTTTTTTGTGAAGTCAAAAAAATTATTATTTCTGCAAAAGCCATACATGCATTTAGGGAGGATGCCACCTCAATTATTACAGTAGACGCAAGTATTTCTGGTTTAGGGGCAATTCTTACCCAAAAAGTGAACGGACAGGAACAAACAGTCGCATTCGCCTCTAGAGCATTAAAAGATTTTGAGCAAAGATACAGTACAATCGAAAGGGAAGCGTTAGCTTGTTCTTGGGCGGTTCACAAATTTAAAATGTACATTTGGGGAAGGAAATTCGAGTTAGTTACTGACCACAAACCCCTGATTTATATATTGAATAAATCTAACTCTACATCTTTGTCAGCTCGACTCATGAGGCTAGTGTCAAAATTACAAGAATTTAATTTCACAATTAAACATATAGTAGGTGGAATTTTTTTTCGTGCGGATTGTTTATCCAGAATGGCTATGTTCAAAGATGATGAAGAAGACTCAGTAGTGGAAGATGTAGAATGCGTCACATTAATAGATGCCATAAAAGAAGTTAGTACTATCATTTCAGAGGAAGATTGGAAAAATGCCACTAAAGATAATAATGTTTTGTTGAAAGTTATAGAATTTTCTACCCATCATTGGCCTGAACCGAGAAATTTGAGCGGAGAGCTACGGAGTTTCGCTCAAGTCGCAGATGAACTCTTTGTTGAAAACGATATTGTTCGCAAAGGTGAGAAATGTGTTCCCCCTTTTAAGCTGAGAGAATCTATTATTAATTTGGCACATCAGGGGCATTTAGGAATAACAAAGACTTCTATGCGAATTAAGCAAAACTATTGGTGGCCGTCCTTGGATGCACAAGTCAAGAATCTAATTGATACTTGTCCCGAGTGTTTATTATCAGACAAACATTGGCGCACTATGAAAATGCCTTTACACCCCACGGGATTTCATGATTCACCTTGGGAAAAAGTTGGAGTAGACTTTTCAGGTCCATATTCCATTCTACAACAGGAGAATAAATATGTGATCCTTTTAGTCGATTATTTTTCTAAATGGTTATACTTTGACTTTTTTAAATCGCCAGATTCAAATTCAACCATTACTTTTCTGAAGAAAGTTTTTGATCTAGAAGGAACTCCAAAATCTATAGTTACAGATAATGGTACACATGATAAAATGCATACGTTTTTAAAAGAGTTAGATATCAAACAACTTAAAGTAGCCTTATATTCCCCATCTTCAAATGGTCTCGTAGAAAGAGGAAATAGAGTAATTAAAGAGGGTATCCAGACTGCAATATCTTGTGGCTATAAAGTGGGAGAATTCGTTACCCGAAAAGTCTGGCATTACAACACGTCCCCTCATTGTATAACTGGCGTATCCCCTTTTTCCCTTTTGAGGGGGAGAGAAAATCGTTCTGTTTTATTTCCATCATGGTTACAAAAAGATTCTGTAAAGAAACCTCCTGAGTTTCATTCAATTAAGAATGTTGTACGAGAAAACCAAAATCAAATGAAATTAAATTTTGACAAGGGTTTAAACAGTAATCTTGTAAATATTATAGTAGGAGACTGGGTGTTAATTAAAAGTCCTGGAAAGGTAACGAAAGGTCGTTCAAAATTTTGTACACCTGTTCAAGTGTTAAAAATCAGCAAAGGGTCCGCTTTCCTTAATAAAAGAGGTTGGTGGAATAAGCGACAATTAGTAAGGATTACAGAACGTCAAGCCGAAATTATTAAAAGTAGAGTATACACTAACATCTCTGATGATTTAGACTGGTCTTTTTGGATTAATAGTCCACATATAGCGAATGATTCTAGTCAATCTAATGAACCACTTCCGATCAGACATGATTTGGATGTTCCATATCATTCTGATGAACCACTTCCTGTCAGACATGGTTTGGATATTCAAAACACTACCATTAATCAACAATTTTCTTCATTCGGCAGACGTATTAAAACCCCAGAAAGGTACAATGAATTTGTGAAATTTTAAGTATTTACTTAATTCCTCTTTGTTTGCTGTTGTAAGGTGGAAGGTGATGTAATGTATAAAGTTACGTCATACGCCGCGTGGAGCCCCACGCGGCGTGTGACGATATGTTTAAGAACTCGTGCATAACATGTTATCATACAAATGTCTAGTCATCCGTTCATGGACGTTAGATCTACGGTTTGCCATTGTAACCGTTGGCTTGCCGCTGATCAGACGCTCCGTTGACGGGTGGAGTTTCTTCATTTGGAATAAATCCTTTTACTTAATTAACAAGTACCTCATCATTTCACTTGTTACACACACATTAAGTGTCTATGAATGATGTTTGAAACTACTAATAAATCTTCTAGCGGCAAGGCACATTCTCACCCAAAAATTCAGCTTGAGACTTATTAAAATGAAGGACTCTAATGGTGTTTAGCTGAGAAACACGGCACCCACCGCAGCCATGTTCTTTAAGCCTCATTAATTCCCTCTCTTATAAATCAGGGGTTCCCACCTATGCTGGAAATGAAATAAATTATTTTGGGATCCTACAAAGTGGGGTTACATGGTAGCACCATCAAGGTGCGGATTCACGAAAGGCAGATTCTGGTCGGAGAGTCCACTTAATACATTTATCTTAAATAATTCTGCCCCAAAAGAAATTTGCAACAAATACAAAATAGATAGTAATTCTAATCTGGCTTGATTAACTGGTACAAACAGACTGCATATTAAAATACTTTATGGGGCATTGGGACCAAAACCCCCTCTGCATGGTAATGTCTGTGCACCCCTGCTTTAAGTGCCCAACTGTACTGATGTCTGGATCCCTAATACTGATATTTGTTGTCATAGGCAAACACGTATCATGAGTGTGCGCCAGCCTGGCTCACAGATTGCAGTCTTGTTGAACCAGGAGGGGTACCCTGAGAGCTACCCTCCTAGTGCTGGAAGGCTACTGCTTTCACCAGGAGTTAAGCAGCATGCGCTTGGTGGTGGCTGCCTACTAGTGATCAGTAGGCGTGAGCAGGTCCTCTCGGTCTTGCCTAGGCAGGACATATACGCTGTCTCTTCTGAGACACGCTGAATCTTATCTATGAGCTTCAGACATGCCCACCATTTTCATAGGTTCCTTTGTGTGCCTTTCTAAATTCCTTTAGTTTCATTGGCAAAACTTTGCTATTTGTCTCGGCTGTGGGTGTTTTTTCACTTTCATGGTACTGCCCCTGTTACAAGTCCTCCTACTCTCTTGTTTATTTATGTTTTGGTCAGCGCACTCTTTTTTTTTTTCTTTGAATTGGTCCCAACGCCATTTGTTCACCCGATCCTGTGGGATGAGCACTTTTCATCAAAGGTTGCATTTTGTATACAAAGCAGCTAGTCTCGTCCCTAGGCATCAACATGGTGGTGACCTGTTCCTTCTTCACATCGTTGAATCAGACTCCAATATTGTCACCTCCCTTGCTGCTCTCTTATGCACCACGTGAAGCCTCATTTAGTACACCCAGAGTCCTCCAAAGCCGCCAAGCTTCATGTTTGAAGAAGTGCGGCGACTGTGAAGCGGGAGCTGTGATGATAAAAGAAGGCGCAAGAAGCATCATCTCTCTGCATGGCGGCTGAACGTTTTTCTTATATCAGAACAGTGCCCGCTTGTTGTTGTGTTATTGTTTGCCATGTCCTTACTAGAACAATAAAGGTTTGTGCTCAATGAGAATTGGTTTATGTACATTAGAAATCGATGACTGTGACATGTTTTAATTCATTTAATTATTTATTTAATTACCACGGGCTGCATCCGAACATAACTACCGTACTGGTTCAATTTAATTTCTTGCTGCCTCAGAGCTCTCATTAGAGATCACTCAGCCAATAGGAGGGACTTGTCTTAGAAGCCTCCGCAACCCGTAGCATCTGAGAAGCCATTGGTCCATGCACTCAGGCGCTCCCCCTCTTTCACAGCCAGCTGGTTTCCCTTCCAGTGACGTCCAGGGTATGAGTCACTCACTGGTAAAACCCTTGTGTTCTGCCAGTGCGCCAGGTCCAGGAGGTCAGAGGTCCGCAAAGACTGAAGACACTGATGTGGTGGCAACAAAGGCAGTGAGTAGTTGAAGAACACCTAGAACGGACAGGTGGGGCAATAGTAGTCAAGACGTAAAGTAAAACTGGAGCTTCTGTAGGGGCTGCATGTAAAACACAGGGACATCTGTTCTCAGATGGGTCTAAATGTCACTGTCTGCTCCATAATCCTTTCAATTGTACGATACTCAAGAAGACGTTCCATGCCTTACTTTTTAATTTCTCCAATCACTATCTTCACTGCTCCCTGGCGTAGTGTGCCTCCTGGTCTCACTTTGGTTGGCTGCTCTTCCACGGCTGTGACCATCCCACCCTCCCTTTTCCCCTCTACCCCCTTCCTCACCCTGCCCCCTCAGGAGTCTCCATCACTCCCTTTCTCACCTTTATTCTCTTGGATGTGTTTCATCCTCTCACCAGCGCTGCTCCGCTCTTTCTCCCACCTCTGACGTTACACTTCTTATCATTGCCTCTCTTGGGACTTTAAAAAGCCAGTCTGGAACTTTTTTTCTTTTTTTTCTTTCTGGTTTAACTTCTCTCAGTATTTGATTCTTAAGCATGTGGTTGCGCTCTACATTTTATTACTCTGGGGACTCGTTTAGTTTTATTTTTTTTAACTTTTCCCTAAGGTGGAGTTGATATTTGGATTTTTGGTGTTTGTGTAGTACTAAATCTTAAATCTGCTCTGTGTTTTATTTATGTCTGCTTGGGGCTTTGTTGATGCTTGTTTTTACAGCAGTTGTTACTTTCTGACTTAGACAGTTACGAGGCAGTTATAGTGTCTGCTATTTTTACTACTCAGGTCAATCAGGCTGTTTTAACTGTTTTAATTTGCTTTTAATTGCCAGTGCATCATTTCTTTGGGGGGTATATTTCACTGATGTACATTATTTGCCTTACCTACTCTATTCTGTTTGGCGTTTCTCTTTCCTCCCGCTTCTGGGGATTCCTCCTCTTCATTTCTTGTGGGACTCTCCGGTCTGCCACAGGTTTTCCTGCTTGTGCGGAGAGAGTCCCCTACACCAGCACTTTCCCCTAGCTCTCAGCCATTTTGGAGGTTGGCGGTCCAGCTCGTGCACACTTCCAGGTTGGGGCACTAAAAGCTGATGCAAACCCATGCGCGCAGTGGACATGCACAGCACGTGCGCTGCTGGCGTGATAAAGGCAAGCGCGTCTGCGCCTGTCCTTGCATGGATGGTGACACGGACCAGGCGTGCTGCCCGTTTTTCCCCAGGAGACAACGGTACCCTGGTAAGAACCAACTCCAGGACACAACTCCTTGAGCTGCTTCCTCAACTACAGCATGTGGGGTGTGCAGACAAGCTTGACTTTACTACATGGAGGCTGAACACTGTTAGCACTGTTACTTTAGCCCTACCAATGGTCGGGCTTCTGTCCCCGGCTCCCTTAGATAGCCTCAGGAACTGGGGGTGGAGAAGAAGACAGGGACCAGAACCAAGGTTGGTCTTAAGTCCAGTTCTATTGGAGAGGTGTTAATAAATGCATGTTCCAAGCCCAAACAGAAAACCAAAATTGCCCCGATTATTCAAACGTTCAACCTGGACTACCTCTTTGTCACCGAGACATGGGCTAGGGCACAACTCGGGTCCCGACCTGACAAATGCTATCCCCCCTCGCTATGCCATTCTTAGCTATGACAACCTAGACCACCAGAGGAGGCAGCTTGGCCTTAGTGTCTCGGGATTCCTTTAGATGCACCCTTAGCACTGTGGACGGTAACCCTTGCTCTTTACTGGAAGTAGCTTCATTTGGGATTAAGTTATTGATAACTATATCTTCTCAGGCCGTCTGGTATATTGCCCGCCAGGCCAAAGAGCCAGGTTCACGTAGATATGGTGGAAAACTCTGGAACCATTTGTTACCACTGCTCACTTTTCATTGCGATAATAAACAAGACAACGACTCAGTTCACCTCTTAGAGCTCATGATATCTATGGAATTTGAACAACTGGTTCAATCTCCAGTCCACAGTGCCAGTCACACTTTTGACTGCATTTTTACCAACCCTGACAATTTAGTGATCAAGACAGCTCAGCCCCTCAGTTGGGCTGACCACTGGTTGTTTGAGTTCTAAGTCTGTCCTACTCTTCCCATCATGGTGAAGGAGGGCTCCTCGTCGAGGTACTTACACTGCAGGGGAGTGAACAAGATCACAGCCATAAATTGGGAGGCCACCTTGGCTACGGCTTGTGAAGAGAAGAACATCATGTACCCTCCCATGGCAGAGGGTTTCCGAAACTGGATCAATAAGGCCCTTGACCCTGTTGCCCCTTTTAAAAACTGCATCATTAAAAGAGCAAAACCATCAGCTGCATGGTTCTCAGAAGAGCTCATATCCCTTAGGCAGGAATGCAGCAGACAAGAACGAAATTGCGTGTTGACCCCTGCCCAAGGGAAATAATCAAGCAGAAATCTCTGCTGCTGAAATACAAACATGCCATCTTTCATGTAAAATCCTGTTTCCTAACTAAAAAGATCCTGTCAGCAGACAATTTCTCAAGTATGCTATTCAAAGTCATTAAGGAGATCGCCAAGGCATCTCCAGGGACACAGCTGCTGACACCCTCCCAACATTTCTGTGACAGAGTAGCTATCTACTTTCAGGACAAGATCCTCAAGATCTTTTCAGGAGCTCAGTCCTATGGAAGGTGATAACCCTGACGTAGAGGAGCTCACTCCAAACCCAGGAAGAATGCTTTTACCTCCTTCCCATAAATTATGGTCCAGCAAACTAAGGAACTCCAACTGGGCCTTAAGTCCGGAGCACCATTGGTTCCCTGTATGCCCTCCATACTTTAACTGGTTCCTGACTCTGTAGCTAACTTCCTGTAAGGTGCTTAACAGCATAGTCATATCCGGTAGCTATCCGGTTACCTGAAAGGAAGCCATTGTCTCACCACTCCTTAAAAAACCTAACGCCGACCCATTAGAGTTGAACATTTTTCGACCTATCCCCCTTCTCCCTGCACCTGCTAAAATCTTGGAGAGATTAATCAACCCTGAACTGATAAAATACGTTGAATCCCAGGAGATCTTAGACCGCTCGCAGAACAGGTTCTGCGCTGGTCACAGCACCGAGTCTGCCCTTATTGCGGCCACTGACCATATTCGCATGCAGGTGGATCGGTGGTGCTGATTATGCTAGACCTATTGGCAGCATTTGACACCGTCTCCCCGGTTGTGTATGATTTAGCGTTTGCAGGAAGTGGTAGTCATGGGAAAGGCTTTGCAGCTTCTCCACTCTTTTATGTCAGGTAGAACGAACATCGTTAGCTGTGGATGTTTCAGAGCAAAGGCCTTTAGCCTTCCTGTGGGGTCCCCCAAGGTTCTACCTTGAGTCCCACTCTCTTTAACCTTTAAGTGACCCTTTGGCTGAGTTGGTGAGATTATTTGGGTTCCAGGTGCTTTCCTTTGCAGACGACACGCAAATCATTGTTTCCATCTCAAATGATTTGCAACTGGTCACAGAGAAATTCAACCAGTGCATGGCTAGCATTATCTGCTGGATGAAGGGCAACTTCAAAATTAAAGATTAATGGTCATAAGACTGAGGTATTGATATTTGGCTTGCAGAATTCCATCTGGGGGTCATTTTTGACGAGGGTTTGACCTTTGATGCTCAGGTCAGCCGAACTGTCAGCACATACTTCTATATCTTAAGAACCTTTAGAAAGGTGCTGCTGTGTATTCCGTCTGAACTGCATCGGTCCGCCATCATTGCACTAGTGACCTCCCGGCTGGACTACTGCAATGCTCAACATCAATGCGGCATCCCTGACCAAGCTTCAGGCAGAACACAACGGCTAGGCTGATCCTTAACATTCCAAAGCATAAATCAGCCAGGGAGGGGATTCATGCCTTGCACTGGCTCTCCATTAGGAAGCGCATATCCTTCAAGGTGCCGAGCATGGTATATAAGGCCTTGCACAGTTAAGGCTTGCCGCATTTGAAAACCATGTACCAATGGTACACCCCTGGGAGGACCTTGAGATCCTCCACTCAGAAACATTGGGCTCTCCAAAATATCACAGGGTCAGATGGGGCGGTCGCTTCTTTTCGGTAGCGGCCACCATACTGTAGAATTCCCTGGCTACCTCCATTTCCAACGCAGACTCTCTTCCAGTTGTTAGAAAATTGTTGAAATCATTGCTATTTTCATCCTAGTTGGCAGTAGGTATTTTTCTCTTCTCCAGCCGTCTGACCAGCGCCTTGACACCCTCGGGTATAAGTGTGCGTCACAAATATTTTCTCATCCTATCCTTACACTGCTTCGGTCACACAAGCCTGAATTTTAGGAAACTTGTGTCTGAAGATCACTCCCACATGATCTAAAATTATACACTGCCACCAAGGTCTACTTTGGCTTTTAAATGCCCCTTCCACGTGTGATAGCACAAGCTGCAGCCAGGAGGCTATAAGGGGAGGAAGGTGGGCTGCCATTCTACCCACTGAAGATAAAGTTCACGATCAAGCAGTGGGAAGCAGAAAGATAAACGTTAAAATAATTGTGCAGAAGACCTTTGCCGACCATTGTTCAATACCTATTTCTGAATGTACAAAAATGATATTGTTTTTGTAACGTCAGAACAATTTAAAGAACTACTGAAAGTCATAGTTGGTAATATCAGCTAAACACTTTACCTATTTATAGAGATGGTCTTCTTCCAGGCAGATGGGGCAATTCAACATGGCTACTGAGAGGTGAAAGGCTTGGAAACACCTGCCTAGTTGGCGTTCAAACACTTTGGTTTAGAGCCCTCGGTGTTGTGATGCATGTAAATGAACAATATTTGAAATTAAGAAGCCCCCATGTGATATTTCTTTGGAATAATAATTACTTGTTTTTAATACTATCCATTATACTGCACTTCCACTTTTTCTTACTGCTTCAAACTGCAAACGTTACTGTTAACCCCATTCAGTGGTAGCGTTTGTAATGTGCTGCGGGACACATTCTAGTGTTCCGCAGGAAGCTAGACTTCCAGCCACTCCGTCGAGGGCTGGACACACTGCACCCCACACCCATCCATCACGGGTGTCACGAGTGACGTGGCCCCGCTAATAAAAAGGCCCGGGTGCACGTGCTCGTGGCCAGTTATTTCACTACAAACCCCTGGTGTCTGTGTCGTTCGTTGACATAATGTGGGCCTGAGGCCCGACACCACATTGGCGACGAGGCGGGTAGCTAGCCACGCATGCCTGCTGCTCTCTCTCGTTGTTCCTCGTGGGGGAGGAAATAGGCCTGGCAAGCGGCACCCCCGGCGAGCAGTCTCCAGCCACCCGTGACTGCGGAGAAAACTGAGCTTCTCATGCCTTCCGGTCACCGCCTCCTAGGCCCGGGAGGATCAGTGTTGCCTGCACGGTGGTTTACTCATACTACGTGCCAGTACGAAGATCGACGCTGTGCCGAGGGAAAAGAAGGCCACCCAGCACCTGCACCGGCATCACAGGAGATATCCCGGCAGCGACCACAAATGGCCGCCGCTGCTGCAGCCGTGATGCCAACCCGACATCAGAAGGTCAGTGGCCAAGAGGCAAGACGGAGACTTGCCGCCACTAGCGCTGCGCCCGAAGCCCTGACCCTTGACATACCCCCATGCCTTGAGGTGCCCATCGGAGGACGTGCAGAAGCTGTACTTCCCCGCTCTAAACGCCCGCATCCCAGCCGCCGGTATCCCGCAATCAAAGGCACACCAACCGGCACTCACCTCTGCACCCTCCCCAGCAGCTGGTCAGAGACGACAGGGCGCCACAGTCTGGGGAGGTGAGACTGTGCCGGCTCACTACCTCCCTGTTACTGCACAGAGGAGTGAGTGCGGCGCCCCAAGTGGACACCCGCAGCGTGGTAGCCTAAGGAGGAGAGGAGCCTGTAACCAGCCGCACCGGCCGAGCGAGATCGTTGCCTCCACGCCATGCCCCGTCAACTTCAGTGAAATGGCCATAGTACAGGCAACGCCACCCGGCCGTCAGGGGTGACTGCGCATCTGCTCCTGAAGGACTAAAGAGCACAGGAAAGGAGCGAGTTGACCCCCCACACGCACATGCCCCAGAGACCTACTGCACCAGCAGCTCTGCTCCAATCAATGTTTCCCCCCCGCAAGAGCCCACAATTCTAGGGGAGGAAATAACACTGTCCTACCTTCCCCGTGCTGCTCACCCCGTGGACAAGTTTGCAGGCGCCTGCCTGCCTGCCCGATAGCCCCAAGACATCACGGCCGGCAGCAAGTGAAACACCGTCAGGCTGAACACTGCAGTGCTACACTGCCACCCCGTGGGGGTACAGCCACATCGCCTCCACACCAGAAATCGATGTACGGCAGCACAGTACAGGACTGAGCTTGAAAAGAGAAACCAGCAGCAACTATCCAAACAGGGAAGGACACGCAGCCCCATCAAAAAAAAAGTGCCTGAGGCAGCCATAAAGGCCCACAGCGCCAAATAGCACCTGCCCACTGCACAGCATGTCAGCCATGGCCCAGAAGATAAGCACTTGGTTTGCACAAAACGAGCCTAAGGAAGTGCATCCGCCACCCTAATAATCAAGGTACCTGAAGGATCAGCGACCTCCTCCCAGCTAACAAGCACTGAAAATGGCAGAGTGACCCGCCTGGTACTGGGACTGTCACTACAGAACCAGGATGCTAGCAGAGAATATCCTGAGCCCCCGATGGCCCCCTGCTGCCACAGCAATACTAAAGAAGTAGGAAGCACACGCGCAAAGGCCCCTGCGCCCACAATCCTGCTACACCATTGCTCCTCTGACGAGGTTTTCACTTGCACAAGACCGCCGCAGCACGAATACGAAGTGCCTCCACAGTCCTTACACTACAGCGGCCGTTCCACCCATGACTGGTAACCTGCACAGACAGAAAAGGAACTCTCAGGCACGGCCCTATTGCGCCACAGCAAGTGTCTCCATGCCCAAACAGTCGCGCATGGCCTATGTGACCCACCCAGAAATGAAGGAGCCTGCAATGCTCATCACGACAAGGTACTCACGTAGGAGAAGTCTAACCACTTCTACGCCTCAGGACCCTGGCAGTAGAAGAAGAGGCACTGCCTGCCACCCCTTGCTAAACACAGGGAGAGAGTGACAAACTCCACAGAGAGCTGCCAGAAACCCAGAGCCGAATGTAAGCAGCACCTCGCAAGATAGCCACCACCAGCGAACGTGAGTGACCAGCCAGACTGCAACGTCTCGAGGTAGCTATCCCCATCTAAAGCACAAGGAAAACTGGTGCAGGGTGCACACCACAAGTGGCTGACCAACGCCACAGCCAGAGAAGAGATTGCACCACTTGCTCCTCTGGATATACAGACACCTGACATACCAGAGAAAGCGCCCAAGAAGCGGACAAAGCATGCAAAGTCAGAGGCGCGCAGAAAACCGCGCCAGGGAACCTGACAGCATGGGCAGGTGCCCGAGAGACAGAGACATCTCCACAGGAAGCACTGCTGTACGCAGGTAGGAGAGTACCCACGTCTCCACCGCCCCAGCGAAGCGTCTCCACCGCCCCAGTGAAGCGTTTCCACCGCCCCAGCGAAGCCCCGCAGTGGGCCGAAGACCACACACAATGTCCTCCCTCAAACTGCCTCAAGACAGAGTCGGCCGCGACCCAGAACAGGCAAGAGAGGAGTCACACACGCCACGTTACGGGCCACCACATCTACATGCGCTCCAGCAATCGGCGACACGCGACCGGACGTCACGTCGCCCAGCAAGCAAGGAGTATGCCGGAGCAAAGGCAGAAGCTGGCGCCACGACAGCGCTGCCTCGAGGTCCAAGGGCAATGCTCTCGAAGAAAGAAGAGTGACAGCCCTGTCACCCCGAAAATCGGAGGAACACAGGTAAGCTGAATAGACCAACAAGGCCAAGAGCACACCCTGACACACCAGACAGCCACCAAGGCGAACCGACGTCCCTGGCTACAGCCTCATGGGTGAACCGTACATAAGCCACAGCAAGCGCCAACCGTGTCTCATCCTAACGCTTCCCAAGGCGACTGTCCGTCCCCGAGCATCGGCAGTCTAGGTCAAGCGGCATCCCTGCTCCTGTCCGCAGATTCCACGGGTAAAGATCAGCACTGAGTGTCTGCCCTCACACCGCCTCAAGATGGGAGTCGGCAGTGGCCCCAAGCCAGGCAAGAGAGGATCTACACACTCTACGTGTCAAGCCGCCACTGAAACTCAACATCAGCAAGGCGGAGGCACATGGCTGCCAAGTCCCTCCTGACATCCAACTCTCCCAGCAAGTCACCACCACCTGTCATCCCAAGTCACCACATGGCTGGCAACCGCCATCACGCCAGCCATCAGCACATGCGTCAAACACCACTATCAGAGTACTGATGGACTGGAGTCCTACACCGTTGCCACACCCGGCGACCAATAGAATTCAGAAGCCACCTGGGACCCTGGCCTACACCGGAAACGCGGCAGCAAGTGCAAGTTTTGGCCAAGCGTCATCCACCCGTTAGGGTTGTGCGTGCAACTAAGTAACGGCTCCTCGGCGGTCCTGCAGCTGCCCCCAGACGGCACACAAGCGGTCCCCAGCGCAGCCCTCCTCCAGTCCTGCAGCAACCCCGACAACGGGCCTCCCCAGGCGGGAGAGCGTGAAGAGATATTGCCCCACCCACAGGACCGGTCACAGCCAAGCAGTTCAACAGGCACTGTCGGTCCAGCAACACCCCTGTGAATTCTCACTTGGGACTCCATCCATATTCACGACGCAATCCACTACAAGGAACTGTTAGAACCCACCACAGACCATCACCGACGTCAGCAAAGTGGAAGCCAGACAAGAGAGCACAACATGTCATCGTCAGCGAACTGACGGTATGCAGCGGACGTCTCCAAGCCAGCGGACGTTTCCTGAGCCCCTCAGGTTAAACTACGGGTGCCCGCCGAGAAGGTTCCGCTGCAAGCAAAGTCACCAGCCCAGGTCTGCTATCGTCCTGCCACCAGACGCTAGAAACTGATGGACCCTGTGGTATCTAGTTAACGGTTTGTTTTATCCCCACAGGTTGGACTAACACTTTATTTGTTCCTCAATAAAGTTGGGGAGGAATGTAATGTCCTGCGGAACACATTCTAGTGTTCCGCAGGAAGCTAGACTTCCAGCCACTCCCTCGAGGGTTGGACACACTGCACCCCACACCCATCCATCACGGGTGTCACGAGTGACGTGGCCCCGCTAATAAAAAGGCCCAGGTGCACGTGCTCG
The DNA here is from genome assembly GCF_964261635.1 of Lissotriton helveticus. NCBI lineage: Eukaryota > Metazoa > Chordata > Amphibia > Caudata > Salamandridae > Lissotriton > Lissotriton helveticus. The sequence goes on along the minus strand of NC_136067.1, from coordinate 1,296,603,360 downwards.
TGGCCAGTTACTTCACTACAAACCCCTGGTGTCTGTGTTGTTCGTTGACATAATGTGGGCCTGAGGCCCGACACCACAGCGTTCTACCTGTCAACGCCTCTTCAGGGTTACTAAGTGCTACATGAATTCCAAACCAGCACAGTGCAACTCCACGTACTGACCATAAAAGAATGGAAGCGATACAAAAGGAGATGATGGATGGAAGGCTGGTTTTGCCTTGCTGGAATTTGGTCAGGTTACAAGCATTTAACCCATTATATCATCATGCCAGTGTAGACCTCTTCAGGAGACCGTATTTTGCAAAGGAATGCTCTATAGTACATTGTTCCAGCAGTCTGGCTTTAGAAGAGAACAATTTAGAATTTCAGGCATTATCAGCTTGTAACCTCTATTCACTTATTTGTTTCATGAAAAGCACGTTTTCTGAACTGGCTTCATTATTATGTGTTCTTTAAAAGTACTAACCATTTAGAAAAGATACTGTAATAGGAGCACACTTTCATGGCCCTGTTGCAGTGTGCAGCCATCTTAAATTTCACGGAAGTGTTCTGAATAGGAGATGTTGCCCCTTGTGTTCACAATCCCTATTTTCCATCCCACCTGAATGCTGCTGTCCTCAAACAGATAGATTGTTCAAACACTTTGCAGCACTGTGCTTTAAAGCTGTTAACCACTGCCTTAACTTGAATTTTAACTTCATGAAATGTGAAATGTTTTTTTCTGAAGCTGGAGCCCAGGAGATGAACTCTTTACAACAAGGGGTGGTGAGGGACAGAGACTCTGTCCATCACCACCCCTTGTTGTAAATAATTTTGTCCACCCTAAGCGTGGAAGGGTATACTCAGATGTGAGTCCCTTGCTCATTGCACCATCAGGATTCAAGCAAGCCGGGCCGAAGACGGCTGTAATGCCAGAAACCGGTCCCCGGAAGCTTGTTTCCTTCCCAGTGTAAGAATTGGCTTTTGTAGTCTGGTCTGCCCTGTTCCCATGATGCACTGGGCCAGGGACAGACTAATTTGCATACAGCCAGGTTCTGAAACTGGGATGGTGCAATGAGCTAAAAAACGGTGTTGGATTTAGCCCTGTTCTCTTGACTGGGTGAGAGTACTCTGCTTAATTCAGAGACTCTGTCCATCACCACCCCTTGTTGTAAATAATTTTGTCCACCCTAAGCGTGGAAGGGTATACTCAGATGTGAGTCCCTTGCTCATTGCACCATCAGGATTCAAGCAAGCCGGGCCGAAGACGGCTGTAATGCCAGAAACCGGTCCCCGGAAGCTTGTTTCCTTCCCAGTGTAAGAATTGGCTTTTGTAGTCTGGTCTGCCCTGTTCCCATGATGCACTGGGCCAGGGACAGACTAATTTGCATACAGCCAGGTTCTGAAACTGGGATGGTGCAATGAGCTAAAAAACGGTGTTGGATCTAGCCCTGATCTCTTGACTGGGTGAGAGTACTCTGCTTAATTCAGAGACTCTGTCCATCACCACCCCTTGTTGTAAATAAAGGAGATGAACTGAGCACCACCTCAGGATCACCAGAGCATCACCTTCGTACAAGCACACCACCCACTCAGTATCACTCAGCACCAGTGCAGCACCACCTCAGAATCAGCGCAGCAGCAGCAGCTCAGCACCACCAACATGCCATCAGCACAGCACCACATCTTCGTCAGTGCAGCACCACCTCAACATTAGTACAGCACCATCTCAGCATCAGCGATGCACTACCTCTGCATCAGTACACCACCAGCAGCGCAACCCAGTCTCAGCAGCAATTCAGCACCAACTCCACATCAGCGCAGCACCATCTCAGCATCACACAGCACCAACTCAGAGCACCTGAGCATCAGTGCAGCATCACCACCTCAGCATGACTCTGCACCACCTCAACATCACCTCAGTATCACTCAGTATCACCTGAGCACCACTTCAGCATCAGCGCAGCACCACAACCTCAGCATCAGTGTATCACCTCACCATCAGCGCAGCATCACCTCAGCACCCATGCAGCACCACCACCTGAGCATCACTCAGCACCACAGCATCACTCCAGTATCAGTCAGCATCACCTGAGCACCACCTCCGCACCATTACACCACTATCTCAGGATCTCTTAGCCCACCTCAGTCTGCCCTCGGAATCTGTCATCTGTTGATTTTCCCCTAGTTTACATCTGCTGCTCGTATTGTAATTCAGGTACTATTTCCCGGTCTCCACTCTCCAGTTGTTTATGTTCCCCCTAACAAAAAAAAGCTATAACCAACATTAGAACAGGCAGTAAGGAGTTACCAGCATTGCAAGGAAAAAAACTAAAAGATATTTTTTATGCTAATTCTTTTTTTTCTTAGGGTTGTTCAGTTGAACATATTGTCTTCTTAGTTATATATAAGGTAACAAAATTGCTTACAACATTTTTTTATAATAACTTTTCCACATGCCGCACAGCAGCTACAATGCTCCGCAACATATCTTCAAGACATTGGCAAAGCCAATTGCTCTGGCGAAACACTTATAAGGTACCAAAGGTGAAACCTAACTGCTATGTCAATGCTTGTTTAACCTGTCAATGGGGTGAGGTTAACAGGCTTACTCACTTTCATAGGTGCAGCTGCTGTGTGCCTAACTCTTCTTGGCTCCATCAGAATGGTGTGAAGTGCTGCGCAGCGTAGGAGTGGTGTTTCTGTGCTGGGTGTATGTGTGCAAGGGAAGTGGGCAATACAGGGATAGTGCAGTACTGAGTAGTGCATGCATGGTGTGTGCATGTACTGGAGGTGCATGTGAGTTGTACAGTATCTGAAGGATGTAGTGCTGAGCAGTGCGTAGAGGATAAGTGCATGTTGAATGTGTGCCTATGAGAAATACTGTACATGAAGGACACAACATGCAAGTGCTGGATGTATGTGTGCCTGTGAGTGGTACAGTGAATGGAGGATACAGCACTGTGCACGCTGTATATATATACCCTAAATGTATATTTGCATTTGGATGATACAATACATGAAGGACGCTGGTTCCATTTTGGGAGGCGCAGGCTTGCACGGTGAAACATGGATATGAGGTAGAGAGATGCCCCCTGACAGATTCTTGTATTGTTGTATTCTTGTAAGCTGGATGGGACACATACTGTGGAGGTGAGGATCAGGCCTCCCCTGTACACTTCAAAGGGTGCTCTTTGGTTCAATGAGAAGTCACAAGGAAAGGCCCTGGACACATCTAAGGAAGGAGACGGGCTGATAAGATGATCATAAAAAGAAGGGCTGGGAGCCTAGCCTTCTGAGGCACATATCACTGTGACTGACATCCAAGTGTGAACTCTGGTCCCTCCCATGGCCTGTTTTGTTGGACTATCTGCTTCGGAGATAACTCTGTTGTGACAGACTGCTTTTCAAGAGGTAGAGGGAGCAGAGGAGAAGGCACTTCAAAAGAAGCAGAACCCCAACATAAAACTTCAAAGACTGAGACCCTAAATCACATTTAGTGTCTGGAAGTGGAGTACAAAAAGGGGAGTTTAAGACACCCTTAATTGTCATCTGCCAAGCAGTCATACAGGCTTTGTGAGACGGTGGAGATCTGCAAGACTTCTGCTATGACCAGGACTGGAATCCAGTCCTAGTCACCATGCCGGGTGAGGGGGACATCACCCAGAAAATCCAAGACCACCTGCCTTGCAGTCTGGAGATCCAGCCTGCTTGGCAAGACAAGTGTGGACTGTGAGGAAGAGAGAGTGTTGGAGGGAGCAAGGCCCAGAGGGGAGCCCTGTTGAGTGGACTCTTGGCGTGAGGTGTGAGGAAATGGCTACTGCACTGATTGGGTCATTGCCCGTGTGCAGGAATCGTAGTAGCCACCCACCATCGGGTTTGAACTAACACTTACCCCTCAGGAGAAGCAGCTGAAGTGCGACGTAGAGCTCCTGCACCTGCTGAGTGCAGCTGCTTAGTCCGCATGCAGCTGACTTACATGAACTGGACTGTAGCTGCTACGAGCGCCCACATACAGAGCGCACTCCAGAACTATTACGGTTGTGGGTAGGACATATTTCAGGCCTATTAGCCCTGGGGGAACTTGCTGCTAGTTGAAGCACAACAGTGCTGGACCACTATTGACTTTAAGTTAGAGTCATAGTAGACTCTTGAGACTCGAACTACTAGTGGAGCACATCCCGGATGTTACCAATAGTGAATGGGGAATAATCACAATCGCAAATGTTAGTATTGAATTGGACAGGGAACTGCCAAAGAGACAAAAGACCCCCGACCTCAGGGGAGGACTCTTTAATTGTTTTGTCAGTTGTATTATTTCTTTTTGTGGTTTGCGGTAGAAACAAAAAATGTAGCATTTTTTATAAAAATGAGTACTTGCCTGGAGAAAGATTTATTATTGCTTTTGCTGCACGCATTTTGAGTTCTGAGCCCATGATCACAAAGCTGTATCCACAACGCCCCTTAACCCCGAGGGAGCCAAACAATGCTCGACCACACTTACTACAGAGAGTCAAGTGTAGAACGGGTACTTGGCCTGGTGGCTCAGAATCCATAGTAGGCGGGATGTCAGGAGTAAAAGGTCTCAACCCCCACGGTTGGGCCCAGTAGCCCCTGCGTCGCCTGTGGCCCTCTGAAAGGGCTTCTGACATTGGGTGAAGGCACCCTGCAAGTTCCGGGATACAATAGCAGCGATATAACTGTAGTAGTTAATGCACTGGCTTTAGATATATATGTGTAGTCCTGCCACAGGTTTCATTTATCATAAAATAGCACACAAGGTTTATGTGCTTGATGCAAAATCACAGCGATAACATGCATGTCACAGATTTGTATTTTTTTTGTAGGTGGCGCAGGGGGTTACTGCTCTAGAAGGTATGACCCTAGTGGTACCTGCAAGCAACATGTTCAAATTATTTTGCTTACTGAATTAGGAATTGGCCAAGCAGCTGCTTGCAAACTGCAAGCAGTTTTTTTGTTTTTTACATTTGCTAAACTGAGTCCCTAGGGATTATAATAAACACATATAAGTAAATGCAATATAAATGATTAATAAAGAGTGATATAGCTGGCATTTTTAGTGTTTGTAAAAAGTTTTTTAAAAGCTGCCTTCGTTTCATAGTTTATTACTTAAGCAACCGTGAAATGACAAGCTCAGTGCCATTGTGTCTGGCATCAAGGTGTTAAATTCCAACTAGCTCCTAGATGAGTAGAACATATGGCTTACTGATTGACGATTAAGTGAGCCATGTTATAGGCAGGGGTGCACACTGAAAATTCCAATATCTCACATACATAGCCAAAGGGGCCCCACAGTGCAGAGATGTTACGGTGCCCGTAGAATGCTGGTCTGTGCCAAACGCACGCTATGAACACGTGAGTCGGCAACGAGTCCGGGACACACTCAATACGTTTTACTGGGGCCGTTTCGGATCCGAATGGATTCTTCATCACGCAGCTGTTTTCCCTCGTACAGTCGTACTAGAACAAAATACGGCAAACAAAGATCTCGATTTAGGCAAATTAAACCTACACACTCGACCTCCACACAAGTGTATGAGAGTAGGCGTGGTTTAGACGGACGGAAAGGGAAGTCCTCTTGATCATTAAAGGAAAGCTTTTCGTCGTCTCATTTTCGACCAGTACCCCTTCCACCATTTCTAAGTACCCCCGGGTCCTCCGTATGTATGAGTACCCCCGGGGTGCTGCAAAGAGTTCCGAACATTTGTTTAGTTGGTAGTCAGTTTATCTCTACCGGGGGTGTTTTGCAGCCTTCTCAGCCAAAAATCACTATGGGTGTTTTTTTTAGCATTGGTGTGTTATTTTCTTTTTTTCTCCTAAAAAAACCCAAAACGAATGCAAAGGAGGAGTACAGTAGTGGAAACAACGTAACGGCTGCTGACAGTCAGCGGTTATGTTTATGAAGCTGCATTGTTTGTGCCGGGTTGGAAGTTACCGGCTTCCGGGTGTGGGGCCGGACGTTCCAGAGAAGTCAGATTCAGCAGGTGAGGTACAGACATCCTCGTTTATGCATCTATTTCTGGGAGACACGGCAGATTCGGTTATTTGTAAAACACGATAGCAGCAGCAGCAGGGTTATACTTTTATAATACAAAAAGGCAATTGTTCGCAGCTTCGAAGCACTAAGCTTAAAATATATTATTGAGAAACAATTATTGTTCTCACCGTTGTAGCTGGTTTTCCGGTGATTATAGTGCTGTTCATTGAGATTTTCGGTATTTTTAGTATAGTTGAAATCTGTTGTATTCCAGGTAAAGTACATGCCTGGCACTTTAAATATGTTATGTGGAAGTATTTATCTACCGATTACTACAACATCATCAAGCAGCGGCCAGTATTTCCATTGTATACGTTGACAGATGCATTTTGGTGATTACATTTTATTTTCACAAATAGCGAGAAGTGCATATCACCTGGACTTTAAATTGCTTCTCCCATCTTCTCTGTAATTTTGGTCATTCCTGAAACCGAAATCTCAGTCTGTCCAATATAGTGTCAAATGTGTGTTCCTTCGTGGCTTCTAGATTACAGGCAGCCTGGTGGTAGGTATATACATTTTTCCTATTTTGAAAGCAGGAAAAAGTATCGTAAAATTCATAAACGGGGCTTTTGATCATAACAATAACTGGGATCAGTAAGCTCCACACTATGTAGCAGTTTCAACCATTACTTTTTTCTTTACTGTTAACCATGGCACAAGAGTGTTTTTCCCCAGCTGTCTCCCTTGTGTTCTTTCCTCTTGCACTCTGTGTTGCTCTTTGTTGTTTGTGTGCTTCTTCCTACCCATTCTGGTTGCCCTCCTGTACTCCCCTCTCTTGCTTTTTCACCTGTGTGCTCCCCCCACACCATGTTGCTGTCTTGCTTGTTGCTCCTCCATCCCAACTTTGCCCTCCGTGTTGCTTCTCAGTGTCCTCCCCTCTTGCCCTTTGAATTTCCCCCTCACACCTGTACTCCCCCGTTGGCTTCTTGCCGGTATGCTTATTTCCCGCCTGCTCTACATTGGTCTCTTGCCCATTTCTTCTCCTTCACTCACGTGTGCCCCTGTGTTGCTCCAGCCCTCCCATGTTGCTTCCACTCTCCTGTGTTGCTTCTCCCAAATACTTAAAAACAAGCATATGCAATGCGATCTGTCTTGCATTTGTTAAAGTTCGAGCTATTTGCGTTGTAAATTATATTGTTTTTGACTTATTTTTTTGCTTGTAGTGGAGTGGATGTATGTTGTTTGCTATTTGTAGAGGTACTGTATACTGATGCATGGAGTACTATGAGCACAAAAACACATTGATATGGGAACTGGTTGAAGAGCTAACAAATGACATGATGAATTGAGAGCTCTATTACCCCATCCTAATTCATTCTGGCCTATGATGTTTCTTGACAAAATGTTTAGTTTCAGGTTACTTTTATGTTCATTGGCAGACAGTCTCTAGTTGTGAAGATGAACATCCAGCTTGAACCTGAAAACGCAAATACCTTAGTGCAAGCTCTAGGATGAGCAAGCAAAAACCCTGGCTAATCGCCTAGAAACAATACAAGTAACACTTAAATGGTGAAACTATTGTTATCAGAAGCTATAAGTGGACCAAAGGAGCACTGGGAAAGGTGGCAGCCTCTAAGTCCAAAAAGACCATAATAACAACAAAAACTTATCGACAAAGTCAAATGTGTTTGAAAGCGGTTCAGGGTGTCAGAAATTTTGGACAGTAATGCATTCAGTATGCCTTGCTTGCCATACAGAGGGATAGGCTAAATAAAACAGACAGAGTGAAGCGCCTCATGAAGAATTAATAACAGATGCTTCGGAAGTTTAAAAATAGACAAAGTATTCCTTTAATTTGAGAGCTTTTTACAAAAGAAGCAAACAAGGCACACCTACTGCCATTAGGGAAGGCTGCCTGTAAGAGCCGGTTACCTAACTGAAGACCAGGGGACCATCATCTTCTCGGTCTTTTTCTATTCTTTGCACAGGATGCTGGCAGGGAATGTTAATGTTTCAACAACAATAACGGAGCAGATGTAGGGCAGCAGCCACAGCCCCTCGGTAGTGAGAGCTACAGGGGAAGCATCCAACAAAAGAGGAGGATTTGCATGGCACTGTGAAGAAATAAAGCTGAGTGTGTTGAAATGCAGCGCTCAGCTCTGTCCCTTAAATTGAAAGTGAAAGCGGTGCATTTGATAAATAAATAAAGGCGCTTGGCCATTCTGTGTCGGAAGGTGGGAGGGGTCTGCCTTGGAGGAAATCCCACAAACAACATCCAAGCAGACGAGCTCAAAGAGAACGCGGCGCTGTTATTAAGTAAATAAATAAAGGCGTGCGGACATGCTGTGTCAGGAGGTAGGAGGGGTCTGCTTTGGAGGAAAGTCAACAAAACATTTTGAAGCCCAAAGTGATTGCAACGCCGTTGATAAAGTTGAGTGGTCATGCTGAGTCGGGATGTGGGAGGGGTCTGAACAAACAACATTGCAAGCACATGAGCCCAAAGTCAAAGCAAAGCTGTTATTAAATAAATAAAGGAATGTGGTCATGCTGTGTCGGGAGGTGGAAGGCGTATGCTTTGGAGGAAAGCCAACTATATTTTTTGAACCACACAAGCCCAAAATGATTGTGGCACAGGAAATAAATAAAGGTTTGTGGCCATGCCATGTTGGGATGTGCAAGTGGTCTGAAGAAACAACATTTCATGCACAGGGGCCCAGGCAATGTCCAGAGAAAGGTAAGGCGACCATCAGCTGAGCGTGAGCGCTGTTCGAGGGCAGCTAAAAACCTAATCCTTAAAAGTGTAATAAATAACATGCAGCATAAGAATCCATGTTACAGGGGCAGACCATATGGGAGGTCTCAAAAATTTTAAAGGAGGGACTAGTAAGCTATTTCACCAATGAAAAGCCAGTATTCAGCAAGGACAGTAAGAGGAACCAACAGAAAAGATGAGAGGGGCGTCAAGCTCATATTTTGAACACAGCATGTCTCGAAGAGATAGTATAAGCTCTTCCTAGGGAAGACCTAAAAAATGCTTTTGTACATTTGTTTTCTATTTAGTTACAAATTCAACTTGGATCTGCTACTGAAGAGAACAAATTACACCTCCTGCATTCTGTTGGTGTATCCTTACAAAATTACATGGGTGGTAGCTGTGTCAAAGGTCTTGGGTGATCATTGGAGAGGGGCAGCTTGATGGAGGAAAAGGCCCAGGAAAACAGGTGCAGTAGAGGATGGAGGCAGGAAAATAGGTGCCACAGGGAAGGTAGGAAAGAGAGTGACTGCTGGAGGTTGGGGTGTGAAAAACAAGTAACTGCGGAGTAAGGAGAGGGAGGGGCAAGGAAACAGGTATCACAGAGGGAGGGTGGTCATCAGAATGACTGCCATTGGAGGGGATGGAGGGATGTTGTATTTTTTTTCTTTCATATCTTAAAATCACAAAATCCTGGATTATCAACCTAGGAGTTGACATCTAAAGACGTGCCTCTCCCCTCCCCTTTTCTCGTGCATTCATGTGCCGTACCACGAATGTGTTGTTGCTGACCAAATCCCAAGGACTGCGACCTGCATATATCTATGGTCTCTTTATGAATGACATAATACTAAATGAGCATTCAAATTATTGATAGTACTACATTGTTAGCTGAGCCTAATCATTCTATGCATAAACCTATTTTCAGGAATTAGCCTTTACTGGTTAACCTTGGTACCCCTTGCAAGTCAAAGCCCTAAATATGAGGTACTTCATTGAGCTTGCAGTAGTCTTGTTTCTGCAATTCCACAGGTTGTGTGGTTGCCCTAGAGGTCACCAGAACCTGAAGAACTCACCTGACAGATGTCTTGAACCAGCTCTAGTCGTGACTTCGCAACCTCTCCTGGAGTCCGTTCTAGTGACACTGTTCCCGGTGGCGCCAGCCTCATCGTTATACTCAACTCTAATACACACGGACCACACCAAGAACCTCCAGGTCAGAGACAGTGCCTCCCTTTACAGGACAGGCCCTGTGGGGAATACGATTGGAGTGGATCTGAGGATGCTTATGGTTATCCCGACTCCCCTGGAAAAACCGTTGGCCAAGAATAACTGGTATGGGGATTGATGGATGCCAGTGTTCTGGACACCTTTCCTTACAGTGGCCTAGTTTCTCCTCCTAGTATGGCTATGGAGGAATGGGCTTCATTTGCCACTATGGTAAGAAGGACGGCTGAGGTTCTCAACCTTTCGCTGCCCTCGGTGACGGTCAAGACTTACATCTTGACATTGGTGCTTCAGCCTGGTGTAGCCTCCATGGGACCTCTTCTCTCCATCAATGAAGTCCTAATTGATGTCCTATTTGGGGTCTGGGACTAGCTCTACCCAGGCGGTCATGTGCATGGACCATTGCCCGCTGCCACCTCTCCACTGCTGGGAAAGCAGCTTTCATCACCCAACCTCCCACCCCGGAAGCCTGGAAGTTCAGGCCTCCATGTCCAATGTTAACCCTTGCATGTTCACTATCACACCACTGAATAGGGAATCCAAGACGCTGAACATCCTTGGCAACAGGATTTGGCGTCCATGAACGCAGCATGGCTCTTTTGCCATTCAGTTTGGGGCTTGGTTGCTCAAGTGCCCATGGTCTTGAAGACATCCTGTCTCGGGTATTGCTGAAGGCAGAGACGGAGCATAGTTTAAAATTGATGTATGATGGAACAACCCATGCCGTTACCATGCATGCCTTTGCAACACGCCGTTACAACGCAGCTACCATTATCGTACGTTACCATACAGGATTTTACCATGCATATGCCTTTACCACGCATGCCTTTACAACAAATCTCAAAGGGCTTGAATGGTAAAGGCATATGCGTGGTTAAGGTTTTAATTTTAAATTTAAGTATTTTACAGATAAGTATAAACCCTTTTTATGTATAAATAAAAGGGTTAATAATCTGTATAATACTGACATTTTCGTGGTACAGGAATGCATGGTAAATGCATGTGCCTGGTAACACTTTTACAGGCTGGTACAAACTATAAATAATATATATCAGCTCCACAGCAACCTCCGATCCCGTAGAACGGCGAAGCAGGAAGACAGACCACAGGATCAGGTAAGTGAAGATTTTATTTTCAAGTTGCAGCAATGACGCGTTTCGAGCTTGAGAGCCCTTGTTCACAAGCGGAGAACATCGACCAAACGCCATGTTAGAGTATTTAAAGAGGTACCACCCCACATCACCTCAGTGCCGATCACGTGATCACTAGACACAGAAAAAAAACTATCCTGGCAAAGTGATATAACATTCTACTGCAGTCCGATATAAAAACGAATTTAGTAGTATTAGCAAACATTTAAAAACATAAATGCAAGTTGAAAGACTATATAACTGTATAAATACATTAAATAATTTCAATAAATCAAAGGATATATATATATATATATACACATATACATATGAAAAACATATATATTTATATATTTCCCTTGCCACCCAAAAAACCCATACCCACCCTAAACCATAAAAATTCCCTTGCCACCCAAAAAACCATACCCACCCTAAAAATTCCTGTGCTATCCAAAAACCAATACCCACCCTAAATGCTAAAAATGTCCTTGCCACCCAAAAACCCATAACCACCCTAAACCCTAAAAAAGCTTTCCTCAATATACAAATATATAAAAACACGTATTACTTACTTTAAATACTTACATTTGCTTTTACCACACACATGCCTTTACCAACGATACTGCGTTGTAAAGGTTATGTGTAGTAATGGTAGTTGCGTTGTAACGACTGTGTTGTAAAAGTAATGCGTGGTAACGGTTGCTTTGTAATGGCTGGTTCCTGCTTAAAATAAGCTGCGGCCTGTACACGACTGACTCACTAGGTACAGCGATTGCTTCATTGGTGGCACTTCATCACCATGCCTTGACAAGGTCAACTGTTTTTTTGAGGGATGTCCAGGCATCCCTTATCGAAGAGGTCTTCAAACTGCGGCGAGAGCCCCAGGAGGCCTTAAGTGATCCCAAGGAGGGTTCCTGGCTATGGCCAAAAGAAGCATTATGCTGATAATAGTGCTTGGTATTAAGCACAAAAAATGAGGCACACTTAGCCACTCTGTAATTGGCCATCCATAACATCTTTTGTCATTTATATCTCTAATGGGAGCATGTGTCAAAAGTTAAGTGACTCCCAATATTACTCAACTTCCCCTTCATTTCTGATAATCACACTGTGGTTTCTTTAGCACGTTAGTAAGGCCTGGCTGACCAAAATAGCATGTTTGGCAATCCATTTTTTAATTGTATTTTTAAAATTGGTAACTAAACCTAACTGGAATGTTAACTACGTCTAGACATATTTAAACATTGACAATGTAATAGCATAATTAAGAAAAATTATGGATGGGGCTAGATTTTTTTAAATTACAACGGAGAATGTTGCATTAAAATGTTTGAAGGCCACTGCCTTATGGACATGCCCTTCGATGGCAATCATCTGTTTGGCGATAAGACAGATCCGGTGCTTGAGCGTTTTAAGGGCAGCATGGCCACTGCAGGGTCGTTGGGACTCTCCACGGCCCCACACCAGCCCCATTCTGCCTTTCGCCCCAACCGTGGTTGCCGTAGGGCCTACAAGCCAGGTCCAATTCTGCCCAACCTCCAAGGCCAGCAGGCTACCTATTCCTTTGATGGCCACGGACACAGCTCACCCACGCCTTGCGGGACACAAGGCCAGAGATCTTCCTAGTTCCCACCTGCAGCCTCTAAACCCTTTTAATATGCCCTCTCTCCATCATGGGCAACCAGTCGGTGGTAGGATCCAGCACTGCCTGCCCCGATGGTGGTCTGTAACATCAGACAAGAGGGGAGTACAAATTGTTCTGTTCACCGAAACCCCGCGTCCGTGCCACAATCTTCAGGTCAGCTGATGGAGGACCTCCTCTCCCTGCTGTGTCAAGAAGTACAGGATCTTCTGGCTAAAGTAACTGTTGAGTGGGTGCCGACATCAGAAGTAATTCATGGTTGCTATTCCAGCTGCTTTCTGTGGACGAAGAAGGCTAGTCTTCTGCCCTATGTTAGACCTATGCCCTCTCAATTACTTCCTAGAACAGGAGAAATTCAAAATGCTCACATTGGCTCAGGTTTGTCTGCCATGGACCCAGGACACTGGATGGTAGTGCTGGACTTACAGGATGCATATTACTACATACCTCTTCTGTCGGCCCACAGATGTTACGTGCGTCTCATTGTGGGCAAAGAGTACTTTCAGTTTGCTGTACTCTCTTTTGGGCTCGCTGGACTTGCTGTTTACAAAGGTGATAGAGGCAGTTGCAGCCCATCTGTTGAGGTTTCCAGTCTTCCCCTATCTTGATGAGCAGTTTTTTGGAGTGGGCTTGGCCGAGACAGTTTATGCCCACCTCCAAACTACAGTGGACCTCCTGCTTTCGCTGGGGTTTACCATGAAGAAGCCAAAGTCACACCTGACTCCCTCCCTGATGCTCCCTTTCATTGTAGTCATTCTGGACACTGTGCAGTTCAGTGCCTCATCTCTAGAGTGGCAAGCCCAGGATATTAAGGCTATGATTCCAATGTTTCAGCTTCTGTTCTGGGTTTTGGTGAGACTAACTTAGTCAGTCCCCTGCTGAGTCTCATGACCTTTGCCATCCTGCTGGTAAAGAATTCCCATTGCCATATGTAGGCTTTGTAGTGGCTCCGTAAATCCCAGTGGGTCGCAGCATAAGGTGGATCCCTCTAACCTCTTTCCGATAGCGAAGGGAACTGCAAAAGACCTAAAGTGTTTGCTGGCTAACCACAATTGGGTCAGCAGCAGACACATCTCCTTTCCCCACCCAGACCTCACAGCAGTGACAGAAGCCTCCCTTCTGGGTTGGGGTGGCTATTTGAGAGAGGTTGAGATCAGAGTACTCGTCTTTGACTGAGTCTCAGCTTCACATCAACTTGTTGGAGCAGAGAGTAATCCAGCTGGCATAGAAAGCCTTCCTACCTTCCATCAAGATGAAGCTGGCTCAGGTGTTTATGGACAACACCACCGTAATGTGGAACTGCAACAAGCACGGTGGGCTGGAGTTGTGGACCTTGTGTCAAGAGGCCTCAAGTGTCTGGGACATGGCTGGAACATCAGGACAGTTTCCTAGTCGTATAACACCTGGCAGGCTCTCTGTACACCAGGACGGACAAACCACACCATCAATGTACAGGAGATCATATATGGCGTCTGTAAGTGGTGCAAAGTCTCTTCAGCGACTGCGGAGAACCCTGGTTAAATCTGTTCGCCATCACCTAGAATGCGCAAAGTCAGCACTTCTGCACAGAGGCGGCTTTTACTTGGAAAATGCATTTTGGCTCGAGTGGGTTTCAGGACTCCTGTGCACCTTCTGCCCGATACCACTCCTCCCTCGAGTTCTGAAGAAGATCAGGGCGGACTGGGCACAAGTCATCCATGTGGCTGTGAATTGAGCACACAGAGTATGGTATCTCAAACTCCTGAGCATGAGCATCGGTCATCTGGTCAGGCTGCTCTTTCGGGAGAATCTTCTGTCACAGCAACAGAGCAGGATTCTACACCCGATCCTGGGCACGCTCTACCTTCATGTATGCAGATTGAGTGGCAGCAGTTGAGTATTTTTGGTTTCCCCTCGGAAGTTTGTGGCTTGGTGCGCTGAAAATCATGTTGATCATCTCTATCTTTAGCCCTGCAAGGCTTTGCTTTGGACACAGTTAAAGGGTATCTTTCAGCCATTTTGGCTTTCTTATGGTTGCCAGATCAGCCCTGCCTGTTTACGTTACCTATTGTGACTCCTTTCCTGAAAGGACTACAACACATGTTTCCCTTAAAAGATTTCATTATGCTCCACAGGGATCTTAATTTGGTATTAACCTTTTAGATGTGTTCGTCCTTTTAACCCATGCATAGCTACCCTCTGCATCTCTTAATGATCAAAAAAGTCTTCTTGGTGGCCATTACTTCTGCCAGTAGGTTTAGTGAGCTACAGGCCTCCTTTGTACACCCTAATTACACCTACTTCTTCCAAGGCAAACTGAATCTCCGTATTCATGCCTCTTTCTGCCAAAGGTGGCATCAAGCTTCCGACCTTCTTCACTTCGCCTCACCCTTCTAAGAAGGAAGAAAAATTCCATTGCCTGCACCCAAAAAGATCGATGTTGTTCTACAACATTTGCACCAGAGAAAACCTGGTGGATGATCAACTGTTTGTTGGGTAAGCAGGAATGAAATAAGTAAAAGCATTGCAGAAACAAACCATCTTCAGATGGATTGTGCTCTGCATTATGAACTGCTATGCACAGGCCAAGAAGCTACTCCTTTAGGCCTTGCAAGCTCATTCCACCAGAACCAAGGCTGCGACCATTGTGTTAGCTC
The DNA here is from genome assembly GCF_964261635.1 of Lissotriton helveticus. Taxonomy (NCBI): domain Eukaryota; kingdom Metazoa; phylum Chordata; class Amphibia; order Caudata; family Salamandridae; genus Lissotriton; species Lissotriton helveticus. The sequence goes on along the minus strand of NC_136067.1, from coordinate 1,296,587,994 downwards.
GCAGAGTCCCTGTCCTGGACAACTGTCAGGCAGCTATTTGGGCTTCTTTGCACACATTTACAAACACTACTGAATTGACAGTCAGATCCGTTGTGATGCATCTTGCCCGTTCAGTCCTCCAGGACTTTTCGGTCTGAGGCAGTTAAGAGGCCCACCTCCGGGGGGGTATTCCTTTAGTATATCTTATAAGGTAAGGAATCTGCAGCTAGAAATTTCTATCAAATTAACAAGTTACTTACCTTTGATAATGCCTTATCTAGTAGATACTCCCTCTAGCTGCATATTCCTTACTGACCCTCCCAACCACTTCGCATCTGCAAACCATTGTTTTCTGACTAGTAGGCCCCTGAGGTCCTTAGTGCCTGCATATGGATCCATCAGCCTTCTGATATTTCTTTGTGTTTCTGGTGCCATAATGTCACGAAATGAAACTTATGTCGGTGTGCTGGGATGGTGACTATATAGGCACCGCGCATGTCGTTTTCGATGCAGAGCTGATCAACGGCACCTACTGACTTAAGAATTTCCAGATTCAGTCTGACGCCTGGGAAATATTCTAAGGTAAGGAATCTGCAGTTAGATAGTCTCTAGTAGATAAGACGCCACTGAAGATAAGTAACGCCTTTGTTCCTTCTCTTTATTCCCTCCTTTTGTACCCTGTGTCCAGTAACTGAGTTAATCCACATGGTACCATCCTCTAGTACTGTCATCTTGTACACATTAAATTCATTGTTCTGTAGTCACAAGTCTGCCGTCATGGCTGATGTGTCTGGGGTGTGAAAAAAGTTTGAGTATTGTCTTAAGCCTTCTTTTACCTGTGTTCTTACTTAAATCATTGCCACTTACAGGATTCTCTTTAATTATTATTTTAGGCAGGTTGGGACCGTTGTCCTTCATCTTCGTTCTTGCTTGTGCACTTGTCGTTGACTGCATCATAGTATTTCCTCATCTTTTGAATGACCTCTGTGTAGTTAGAAACAGGAGCATCATGATTGAATAGTACTGACTTGGGCCTTAGCACCTGTTTGAGAATATGTTTGTCCCTTTGGTTTAGTACAGTTTCTGATTCAAGTTCAAGTTCAAAAGTCTTTATTTCGAATGTCAATTCATAAAAGACAGTACATATAAAACACCAATATTTTATAAAACCATATTCGTAATCAGCATCCAAAAGTTTACCTCATTTTTAAAAAGATATTAAACAATTTAATAGACAGTTTAATAAAGACTTCTAGACATTAAGAGACATTGGGGTTTCTAGTTCGAATAATCCAGGCCCATCCTAGATACTTGGCCACACCGACCACCACCATCTCTGATGTATTAGAGCGAAATATCCTCATGGCTTCTAAAATCCCTTTAATTTCAAGATTATTACATATGGGTTTAAGCCATTTCAGCCGCGGAACGTGGTAGGCTGGGCATGCAAAAAAAAAGTGACCCAGGCTTCCCGGGTGATTAGGACACCAAGGACAGGTTTCTGATTCAACTCTTGCTGGTGCTCATCCATCACTTCCTTGAATCATGCAGATATGGTTTGCACTTGACGTGATTTAGATCTTTGCAGAATGATGTACTGTATCATTTTCAAGGTCCATTCTGAAATTTCAAATCAGGATCTCTAATGTTGCACTGAAAACCTAGAGTTTCAGTTTTTCCAGAAACAAAATGTAAGCCTTGTACACTTATGCAAATCGTTTTTGTTTTTAGATTTGTAATTTCAGAAAGTTTTTATAAAAACAAAAAAAGCCAGTGTCGTCTTTGTGATTTATATTAAATGTATTTTATTACAATCTAATTTTATTGAGTAAGCAGTTATTAGAACCAGCTCTGAGGACTAATTACTGGGAAATATTGTTGCACAACCCGGAACCTTGGCAAGACCATGCTCTTTAAACGAGCTATTCTGCCTAGGGTGGTAAGCAGAAGGTTCGCCCGTCTGTTACGGTTGTTTCTCATTTTAAGCATTAAGGGGCTGAGGTTGAGGCTTCAGGTAAGGCTGTTTCTTAAGGAAGTATGAATTCCCAGATTATGAAAGTGGAGTCTGCTGAGCAACACCTGGGATTGCCAATACACATCCCCGGTATCTCCCTTCAATAACACCAAAATGGATTTGGACAAGTTAAGTTGGAGGTCAGATGCCACCCGTATATGTCCAGTATTTTAATTAAAAGAGGTCCTGTGATGGTCGTTCGGGAGAGGAACAGAAGGATATCATCTGCATTGAGATAAATTCTGTCTATCCCAATTCTCCTGTCAAACCACCAGACCTGAGCCTCACATATAATGTACAATAACAGTGGCCATACAGCTAAGAAAAAAATGAGGGTGACAGGGATTTCCCTGTCTTGTGCAGCTACAAATTAGGTGTAGAGGGAGAAAACACCATTCACCTGGACCTGTGTCTGTGGTTGGGCATACTGGACCCAAACATAAGACATACATTTGGCAAAGCCTATGTTTAGTAACACTCCTCCATAGACACTCCAGTCCAGAGAGTCAAAAGCTTTCTCAAAATATGAGCATAAGGGAACAGGAGGCTTTAGGCCTTGCAAGTGTGCCAGGGTCATGTGCATTCTGCCTGTGCAATGTTGAGTGCTGCGCTTAGGTATAAAGCTATATTGGTCTGGATGGACCATTTGTGTTAGCGCTCGAAGGAGACTTTTTGCTAGGGTCTTAGAGTAGAATGTAATCTCTTTATGACAGAGATTGGGGGCTCGAAGTCACATTGATCCAGCAGGTGCCTGGTTTAAGAAGAACAATAAGGGTCGCAAGATCCTGACTGGATAGGAAGCAGCTCTTCTCAGCCAACTCGAGATACATATCTAGTAGGGGTAGCAAGAAGAAGGATTGAAATTTACAGAAATACTCCCTAGGATAACCGTCTGTCCTTGGTGTCTAACCAGGGTTCATGTCCTTCAGGCACGCTTCTATCACTGCTGGCATGTTTCAGCTGTTCAGTGGATTTTAATCTCTAAAGGGGAATATCTGTGATGAGCAGAGAGGTGTCCTCACAAGTGGGCCGCTCCCGTACAGCATAGATGGAGTAATAGTAGTCCACAAAGGTGGAAGCTATAGCCTAAGCCACTTGACTTCATGTTGTCGATGATATTAGGGATCATTCTAGATGCCACATTACTAATCACCAGCCAGTACAGTAAATTGTTGGATTTATCCCCCCGTCATACACTCTTCTAGCAGTAGCTACCCAGCATTTCTGTACTTCTGCAAGACAAGTCTGTCTAAGTGAGGCTGTCTCAACTTAAATTTGGCACCACACTTGTTCACTGTGTTGTCAATGATTCTCCTGCTCCAGTGCCAGAATTTCAGTTTCCAGCATATCTGCTGCTATTTCTCGCTCGCCCTGCCCTTCAAAAAGGGCCCTGAGACCCCGGTGAGGGTAGATTTCCCTGCCAGCCATAGTATGCCAGGTGACTTCACTGTGTCCTTGTTCTGGTTCAGGTAAGCCTTCAGTTCCTGTGATAGACATTGTGCACACTGTTTGTCTACCAGGCCCCAGGTTTTCAAGTTTATTGCATCCAATTAGTTAAGTCCATCGCAATTATCGCACATTTCGTACACAATAAAACTTTTTTGAAATTAATCCTAAAAACAGTACTGTTTTACTAAGACTTTAAAAAGAAATCAAGTTTGGTCCTAGCGACCACAGCATCCAGTATCAATGAATGATTGGAACTTGCAAAGAAATTTTACAAATTGGCAATTCAGGGTTTAGATAAGTTATGATAGCTTGCCTGCAAGTACGAATTCATCTATCCTTAAAGTTTTTTCAATAACTTGCATCATGCCTACTTTAGTCTTAGGTAGATGCAAACTAGTAGGATTAAGTCCTCTGTAGGCACCAAGCATTAAGGCGCTAGAACAGACAGCCACTCCGCCCAGGTCCCAAACCAAACAATAACTGGGGCATGGTCCGATAAACCACAGGCAGGTTGTGTGCAGCTTGTGTGCAGGATGTTGGCGTTGGGAAGCAGCAATAAGTCTTGTGAGTTATGGACATATGTGTGTATGCATGAACCTGGGAATTCCTCGCACACTAGGCCACGCAGAGCCCCAACCCTACCACCTGCAGTGCCAGTCTTCCTCCTCTGCTCTGACTCAATCCTCTAGTTCTTGTAAAATCCATGTGGGGCACTATCATGTCTCTTCCTACAGTAGTGGCACCCTAGGCAAAGCCAAAAATTAGCCCTAGAGCACCTCAGGAAAGAACTTGGTACGCAATGGTGAACGTAGATACACAGTAGGTTGAAATGGCGACCCTCATGGGAACCCTCAACTGCCACAAATCTCCCAAGTGGATGTGAGCGACAGCAAGAGGAATGTTTTTGTGCAAGAGGATAGGTAGCCCTGCTAGATTCTGTGGTGTGTTTTCTTTAGAGTGTATAGAGAGGGCCTGTAGCTCACTCTGTCATAGCTAAACCGGGCAAGGAAAGAGCACTTGGTGCCATGGTGGGTGGTGTGTGGAGTTTCACAAATCTGAGTATCACCCCTTTTTAAAATGTTCATTTAGGCTATTGATATTGAGATGATGATGGTGAAGTTATACATGATGGAGGGTAATATGGATCAGTCAAAAGACTGTATGTATCAGTCCCAACCGTGTTTGGCTGGTGGTGGTGTATTTTGCGTATGAGTGATGTATGCCATCCCTGATAAGATGAGCATTCTCATGGACCAGAGCAAGCACTCTGCGTAAAAGTAACTTATACAAACAATCGGTAATGAAACAGTAGCAACTAGTTCCCGCCCTCTCTCCACACTTCCACCCCAGAAGCATCTGTCACCCCACCCTTAACAGTGAATAAGAAAGTAGGTGAGAGTCCTATATAACTCCTGTCCCTACTGTGGACCTTGCAAGAATGCTATATGCAGGTTTCATTGTTGCTGGCAAAGTAGAATTCTGAGGGCCAAATAACCAGTTATCAGATAGTTCCGCACTTTCAACCCAGAGACTGGGGACAATGGTGATCTCCGCATAGAACTAGGCTCTGAGTTTCAGTCACACCCAGGGTGTTCCCCTCCTGTTTCTATGGAACCTGGTGTTCCCCTAGGCGGACAACGTCATTTGCATGATTTCCTTCATCTCTGAGGTTTGCTGGGCTGCCCCAAGTCCTTTGTTTAGCCTGTTATTAGGCTTCACCCCATGGTGGAACTGGGTTGCAGCTTAAAGCTTTGTTCTCAGTCGCCCAATACCAGGCAGCCTGGGAAGGGTCTTGCAAAAGATGGATCTAGAGTTGATGATCACTTTAAGCCTTGCCAAATAGAAGTTTTGAGGCCCTCCACTGTTGTTAAACACTATCATATGGTTTCCATTTTTGGACTTAACCCATGTATTCTGAAAAAACCCATCATTCGACCTGCCTGAAATGTGAGCAGCTCTATCGCACATGTGCCCTTAGTGATCACGTCTCTATTGTTTAGTAGCTTTTCTATCAAAGTGTGCGGAGAGGCATCTCTATTTGGGTGGGGTGGATTTGTGGGGCCTTTCAACTGTTAAGTATGTATGTCACTAGGAACTTCTGAGGGATCAACTCCTCCGCCCCCTTCCGGGATGCCCACAATGGCGATATTACTTGTCATTGCTCTGTTCTCCGCATCCTTTGCCCAGTCTTCCTGGGCATTGGATGGTGTTGATAGGTGCAGGACAGTCGACTTGAGTTCCTTTACTACATCTTCAAGCTCAGAAGTATGGCACCTAAGCCTCCGAGATCCTGATGACCACTTTATGGAGGTCTTGAGAAAGAAGAGTGACCTCCGAAGCCATCTCCCCATTTTTAGTTTCCAGTGGAACTCTGGAGGCCTGGATAGCCTGTCACCGGCTTCAGGGAGACGGGGGGGTGGCAGCCTCTGCCGGATTTTCTGAGTGTTTATAACTTCAGGTGATGAATTTATCAATCTTTGTTTGAGCTTTTTAGGAGTTGGGCTTGTTTCGTCTCATGGTCCCGGGGCCAGGGCTTGCGTCTACATCTTGTGTTTGATCTTGCAGTGTGGGTACACCTATGTCCCTAGGTACTGGAAGATATTTCACAGCATAATCAAGCTGTTAGCTAGTCAGTTCAACAACAGATATAGATAGGCTCAGGAGCCTTGGCGAGAAAAGAAAGTGTGGTGGGCTCCCCCTCCTCACAATTTGCCTGAGACCCAGTCACACTGCCCCAGCCCAGTTGTCTCTCTAGAGCGAACAGGAAAATGTAAGGATTAGTATGGGCCCCAGCCTGCCCTCACCATTCTCCTCCCGGCCGGCAATGGGCAGCATGTGACGTTGGGGTGCATTTTCAAGTATCTCCAATCACCTGCACTCCCAGTCTGTCTCCAAAATAGGCCCGAACATCCAGGAGAAAGCAGGTGTCTGAAAGCGAACAGGCTCATAGTTCTGTGTGTGGGGCTGGGCACCATCTCCTGCCCAGGGCACCAATTCACTGTTTAAATGAAAGCCCTCGCCCAGCAGTCAGCATAGAGGAAACCACTGATTCCTCCTTTAGCTCAAACCATTGGCCCACGGGCACCACTCAAAGGGTGTGTCCAGCACCTCCAAGGCCTCCACACTCCCCCCCCCCCCCCCCCCCCCCCAATCATAGCTGCTGAGTTCTCAGTTTTCCCGCCCACTATTCTTTCCCTAGTTGCCCGTGGGCACCTCTGTAGTACAGATCAGGGCTGGACACTTGCTACTGCTCAGGGCCACATCTTTGCCTTAGAGTCAAGAGGCTGAAATGCAGCTTTGCTCAGCAGCAGTTGCCATCTTATCGTTTCCATGAGATGTAGGCTACAGTACAAAGAATGGCCGGGTTGGAGACCACTTGCTGGAAATAAGCAGAGCATGGCAGTTAGCGTGTCCCCAGAAAGTAAGACGTGGTTAGGAAACACATCTAGTTATTTCAGGAAACAGGATTCTTGTCAGTTTGTTTAAGAGGGTAGTCAGGAGCTCAACATGGGTGGCTCGCGATCTTGGCCAGTCAGGCCACACCCCTTTATTGAATATCCTTAATGATACAATGCAAACAGCGAACTTTAGAATGTAGTCCTGTCGAGTAGTTCACATTCATTCTTCCCCACTCAGGAAATTTGCTTTCCTTATGAAAAGAAAAATAATGGTTAATATCCTAGTATAAAATATAAGTCTAACTATGGTAAAGTACACAATCAAAATCAGTATATTTAAGTAGTGGGGTCACCAAGTTAAATAGCACTATACCAATAAAGGAACGTCAGTGCTGGTCATCTGCAGTCTTTTTCGCAACCTCTGGAAAGCTCACACTTGCCTCCCTCCGCCCCTTCTCCATTCTTTTCATATCACACTGAACGCAGGACAACAAATATCCACTCTAGTTAAAACTTAAGCATAACAATCATTGAGTTCCTAACATTATGCATTCCTCATCTAAGACTGCTATGGTTATATATTTCCATGCCACATTATAGCGTTTCGAGATCACAGAGACCGTGATAAGCCAAATTTGAACCCCAGAACTATTCATCCACCAGGTAGCCGTTTCTTTCCGCTGTGATGCTGGGCAGGAGAACGGAGGAGTGTCTGCACTGCAGGCTGGGACTACATGCCCCCAGAGTTCTTAGCTCTTGGAGAACGCGCTGAAAAGGACATTGTCGGCCTGTGGCGATGGATGCGCGCGGGCTAAGCCCGGGCCAAGGGTGGGCCCGTCAGAGCCCGAAGGAGGCCGTGCTGGGCCACCCCTCACGACTTTTTGGCCAGCAGGTACTCTTTAATTTAATTTAATTTCATTCTGTGATACTTAGATATGCCCATGGGGAAGTGAAGGGCATTCATGGAGAAACTGGGAGGAGGGAGTGTTGCAACTCTCAACGCTTTTTCAGTCAGAGCGGCGAGCGTCCTCTCACACAAGATAGAACTGACTGAGAGGCGCCTGTCGATGGAGCCACTCCCCCTTGCAAATAGATCATCCATTGGAACCACCAACGAGCCCGCCTCCAGTCCCCCGAGGCTCATTGTATTATCTGGTGATGATATCCCTCCTGGGCAATGGGCCACGCCACCTAACAGATGTTCCCCCACCACCTCTGTTTTAGGGGACATGGGAGATGTGCCCAGTATTAGTGTGGCAAGTGACTCGCCACCAAAGCTGCGGAGGGGTCGTGGTCCTGCTAAATCCAAACAACCAAAAACGGTGAGAAGGAACAAACAGAGAGTATCCAGAGCCAAGACATCTGCCCCCGATATTCTGATTGCCACACCGCCATCATGTATAGGCACCCAGACTCGAGACTTAGCTTTGGATGATTTCTTCTGAACTCAAGTCATTAAAGTAATGACTACTATCCTGGATCCAATTTTTCCTTAAACTGTCTAAGATTGAAGATAGTTTATTAGGCCTGGAGCGTCTTAATGCTGCACCATCTATATTGACGCTGCCCCTGACTAACTCACTCGCGGTCAGTAACCAGACTGACATTTGTGTTGATGGGGCCAAGTCTGTACCATCTCTTTCTTCCCTCCATTTGGGAAGGGAAGACTCAGCAGCTTTAGTCCAACTCCAAACTGTTAACCATCCGATGGCCCAAAGACCAGCATTGAATGTTAATAGAAATGAGGCTCCTAAACCCCAGCGGATGCCTCGAGGGCCTGGGGAACCGGGAGAGGATACGTGATTTGTCAGTGTGGAACCTAACCGTGCGGTTAGGGCGGAAATGAGTTTTTATCACCGGCTTCATCTTCCTCCGGATGCTTCTCCCTTAGTGCTGGTACTTGCTAATGTTCCGCCCCTGCAGAATAACCAACAGGAGTCAACCATCCAGCTAATGGACAAATGCATGCACTGGTTATCGAACCAGTCAATGGACTGGGGCATGGGAAAGATTTATTTAACCAACAAAATTATTATGGCCAGGAGGGTGAAACGGATGGGAAACTTATTGAACTCATTTACAGGGGATTGTGTAGTGATAAACTTTAACAAACCGTACACAGCTGGGTTACTTTTGAGCAACTTTGATCATTTTAAGACGAGGAATACCCAGATAATACCATTATCATTAGATTACTTTTATAAACAGGACCCAACATTAGAGAGCGAACACAGGGGCTGGTCAAGGATAGGTGACCCCATTTTCCGACACCCAGAGCACTTAACTTCAGCACCTGTAGTTGGCCTTTACAACAGATTTGCCCCTCTCTCTGATTTGGAAGCATGTGATTGACTACCAAATTGCATCCCTATTCGTCCCCCAATAGTGGTTCCCAGTGATCCAATTTTACAAAAAGGGAAAACAAATATGTTATCGCTAGCAACTTGGAATGTGGCGGGAATTACTTCAAAATAGGTAACGAAGAATGGCATAATTATTGGCAAATGATAGACCATGTTTGTTTCCAAGAGGCATGGTCTAAAGAACCCGTTTTTTTCCCGGGCTACCATACTATTCATACTCCTTCAGTGCCGTCAGTGTCCGGAAGAGCTAAAGGAGGTCTTTTAACCCTAGTCTCCAATACACTAGCAGCACAAGTAAAACAGGTGGGCTCCAGGAATAACTGCTTTCAAATTCTCCAATTAGACTTTTTACCTGTTGGAGAGTGGTTATTAATTAATTGTTATGATAACGAATTCGGAGCAAACATGAAAAGTGTATTAGAGGTCTTGAATGAGGAGCTACATCTAATTTATCTGGCTAAGCGGAAGAGGAGGCCTAGCCTAATTTGGGTGGAAGATTTCAATACCCATGATAATGACAGTGTGTGTGGAATAAAAAATCCGGAGGCTAATCCCCTTCCACACTTTGTACATAATACTTACAGGGATACGCTCTATAGGCTGCTTTTTACAAGGGACCTGACTGTAATTAATAGTGGGAAAACAGGCCAGATAGAGCCAACTTTTAGGAGGAACAATCCTGAGTCTATAATTGATTTTATCCTAGTCTCAACTATAATACAGAATAGAGTGGATCATGTTAGTAATACATTCACTCCTTATAGCAACCATGCCCTCCTACTTATTAATGTAAGTTCCCCACAAAAAGTTAAGAGACCCCATTTGAGCATCAATATTATCACTCTTGTAAGGAAAAATGGATACCAAATGAGGTGGGCTCAGGTCATGAAAAAGAACTTAAACGTGGATATAATATCCCAAGTGAAAGGAGATATCCTACACTGTTTGACAGAAGGTGGCCCCCCTCCTCTTCTACTTCTCTATTTCACAACCCTTATAGCATATTTAAAAATTGCACTTACCTGTCAGAAACCAGCAACCGATGTACCACCTGGCCGCTGGTTCAACACAGTTTGCTCTGTAGCAAAGAGGGCACTCCATAGTGCATTAAAATCACAGCCAAGAGACCCTGTACTTATAAGAACCCTCCGGAAAGATTACAAGCAGGCAAGGAATACCCGCGAAAAGGAGCTAAAGGAAAAGACGTGGGATGATCTTGAACATGCAGCTAGCTCCAAGAGTAGTAAGGAGTTTTGGAAGGTCATAAATGCCCCGTATTTCAAAAATGTGACTGACCCGTCTCTAGATACTCATTTAGAGGAAGAACTATGGGTAGGACACTTTGAAAGTATTTTTGCACGTCAACCTAATGAGCCCACTTATACAGATGTATTGCTGTCCACCCAAGGTACCCTGACTTTTACTATTGGAGAAGTAAGGGAAGCATTGGAAATGTGTGCTCAAGGGAAGGCCCCGGGGCCTGACGGAGTCCCAATAGATCTTTTCCAGGACAGCTATGACTTGTGGGTGCCCCTTCTAGAAAACGTTTTCAATAGCATAGTGGTAAAGGGCCCCCGCCATCATGGAACCATAGTGTAATAGTTCCTATTTTTAAAAAGGGAGATGGGGGTAGCCCTAAAAACTAAAGACCAATTTCCCTTTTGGAGTCAACTGCCAAACGTATGGGTTGGTTGTTGCTAGCTAGATTGGAGGAGTGGGCCAAGGAACGCAATATTTTAATGTTGGCGCAATATGGTTTTCAAAAGGGCAAGGGGACAGTGGACCAAGGCTTGAATCTTTCTCTATGTATAGATAAATATACAAAGGCAAAAAATGGGAAAATCTATATGGCATTCATGGACCTCTCAGCCGCGTTTGACTGCGTGTCCCATTCAAAATTGTGGTCCATGATGGAAGGAATGGGAATTGATCCTCAGATCATCCGCTTCATTCATCAGCTGTATTCCAATGCCTCTGCGAGATATGGCAGAAATGGGGAATGCACACGCTCATTTAAAATATAAAAGGGCGTCAGACAGGGTTGCGTCCTCGCCCCGTTTCTTTTTTCCATCTATACTAACAGGGTGGAGGCAGCCCTGTCTGAACTGTCTTTAGATATTCCCAAATTCACAAATAATTCACTCCACATACTGGCTTACCCTGATGATGTGGTTTTGATCGCGAGGACTGGGGTATCCTTTCAAAAATTGCTATCTTCCTACGCCTCATTTATGGTTTCACTTGATCTTAGAGTGAATCAGAATCAGAATCAGAAAAACGCTTTATTCGATTTTAGCAAGAACATAAAATCATAAAAGCAGCAATTATACAAAACAATTTCATATGAATATCATAAAAAGGGTATAATCCACAAGTAGCAGGGATACCTAATCTGGTATTCCTGTCCCCCTGGGCACCGATTTGTGCTGAATACCCTGCTCCGGGTTTTTAAATTCAAAATTATAAATCCAATGATTAACAAATGATGCCTCTTCTCAATAATTTGTTATGCCATACTCTCGTTTTATTTCACTTTTGTTCCAATGCATTTCGGCAGTGTGTACTGCCTTCATCAGGGAAATAAGTTCTACAAAAATCAAACAATAAATGATAATCAGCATCAATAATTTCATTGAATTCATGACTTGTTGCTGCTAATGCAAAAACTATACTCAATTTCATATATACATTCAACTCGTACCAAAGTTACATTGTGCGCAAGGAGTGCAATTAGTGACTTTCACAGTTAACCCTCATTGGTGAGTGCTGGGCTTGTCTCGCGTCAAACTATTTAGCGGGTTTCACTATGGCGGCGTTTAAACAATGCTGGTGAGTTCTCCTCGCTACGCGCGCTGGATGGTGGGTTATAACGCTCCCCGTGCTGGAAGCTGCTAAGTTACAGAAATAACTACGCGCTTTCTATGCTTTGCCTAGCTATTGCTCGCGCTTACCTTAGCGTGTATGGCGCCCTGTATTGCGGTCCACCCGCGAGTTCGTTTCTCTTCCGGTATGGGTACTCGGAAGTTCACGCATGCGCACTAATAATGCCTTCACGGTTTTTTTCTTTTTCTACAACTTTATAGGCAGCTGAGTGTTAAGGATGATCTACCCTAGTGCTCGCTTCCCATATGAATCAAGGGGGACACATACATAATGTCCTAGTATTTCAAATATGCCATTAGTGTTATTGAAATAACGAACAACATTTCAAATATATAATGAGTGTTACAGAGATAACAAATGATAAATGATATTTAAGAATTAAAGGTAACAAAGAAATTCAGTTCGTTCATTTAATCCGCCCGGTTTCAAGCTGCACAAATTGTAAATCCAGTAATTCTCCTGTTTTAGAAAGCTCGTTTTATTGGCAGATCCTTCTTTTTTAGGTAGAATTTCCAAAACACATACTCTTAGTTGACTGACGTTGTGTTGTTTTTGTGTGAAATGTTCTGCTATACTGGTCTTGGATGATTTCAGTCTGATGGTACTTTTATGTTCATTTATGCGTGTTTTCAGTTTTCTTTCTGTGTGGCCAACGTAAACATCACCACATGGGCACTTTATCATGTAGATTAAGTTGGTTGAATCGCAAGTTGCATTTACTTTTAATGAAATGGGGTACCCCTTTTGAGGATGTGTTATGATTGGTCCTTTGATGATATTGTTGCATGTATTACAATTGTAACATGGTACTGTACCTCGAAATGTTTTTTTTTTTTCTTCTTCATGTTTTGGTTTCAGAAAATCGGCCAAGTTTTTGGAACGAGTATATGCAAATATAGGTTCTTCCGAAAAAATTCCACCAAAATCAGGTTCCAATTTCAACATTTGCCAATGTTTTTTGATGATTCGTTTGAACTGTGTGCTCGCTGTGGAGTATTTACTTACGCATGTGATTCGGTTGCTGGATTTTTTGTCGCTTCTTTTTAGGAGATCCTGCCTCGGTTTTAATTGGGCTCTTGTTAAGGCGTTTTGAGTGATGTCATTAGGGTATCCCCTGTCACTGAATCTCTGTCTCATGTTGTTGAGTTGTACTGTACATTGTGTGGCCTCTGAGACAACTCTTTTCACCCGTAGCATTTGCGAGTACGGCAGGTGTTTCTTGAGAGCTGGAGGATGATGACTGTTGTACATTAATAGATTATTTCTATCTGTGCTCTTACGATACAAATTGGTTGAAAATTTGTTGCTTGATTTGGTGATTTCCACATCCAGATATTGTATTTTAGTTTCATTAATGTTCCATGTGAAACCTATTTGGTCTACCCTGGTATCCAAAAGTGTTAGTTCGTTTTCCAAGGCTTCTTTCGTACCACTCCATATGCAAAAGATGTCATCTATGAATCTTACATACATGGTTAAGTGCTGATTCCAGATGGGGTTATGGTGGACATGCTCCTCTTCAAATGCTGCCATGAATAGGTTGGCATATGCCGGTGCGGCGCAATTTCCCATGGCGGTGCCATGCTTTTGGATGTACCATTTTTGATCATGCTCAAAATAACTATGTAACAAGGTAAACTGCATCAGTTCTAGGATGAAGACTTGTAGATCTTGGGGATATTCACTGTCCAACAGGCCCTTTCAATGGCTTCCAATCCTCTTTGATGGGGTATTGAGGTATAAAGTGCTTTGACATCAATGGTTGTCATAATCATGTTGTCTTCAGGATCGATAGTGGATAATTTTAACAAAAAATCCGTAGTATCTTTCAAGTAAGATTTGGTTTTGAGTACTAAGGGTTGAAGATATTTGTCCAAATATTTCCCCACTGGTTCGTGGATGCTTTGTTTGGTGGACACGATTGGTCTACAGGGTGGTCTCTGTAAATCCTTGTGTACTTTGGGTACCAGGTAAATCGTAGGCGATTTGTAGTTGTCTTGAATAAGGTACTTTTTAGTTTTATCCGTTATGATTCCCAAGTCATAGGCTTTATTTACTATGGTTAATAATGTTTGTTTAATCTCTGCTGTGGGATTACATGCCATTTCCATATACAAATTTGTATCGTTGAGATGTTCTGTCATGGTGTCTTGGTAGTATTTCTTGTTGAGTATTACAAGGGCTCCTCCCTTGTCTGCCTTTTGGCATATTATGTTTTCATTGGTTGCTATTGATCTAAAAATCCCAAATTCTTTGTTGGTTATGTTCATTTGGTTGGTTTTCCGTTTGGTATTTAAGTGCTGGAAAGAAAACTGAAAACACGCATAAATGAACATAAAAGTACCATCAGACTGAAATCATCCAAGACCAGTATAGCAGAACATTTCACACAAAAACAACACAACGTCAGTCAACTAAGAGTATGTGTTTTGGAAATTCTACCTAAAAAAGAAGGATCTGCCAATAAAACGAGCCTTCTAAAACAGGAGAATTACTGGATTTACAATTTGTGCAGCTTGAAACCGGGCGGATTAAATGAACGAACTGAATTTCTTTGTTACCTTTAATTCTTAAATATCATTTATCATTTGTTATCTCTGTAACACTCATTATATATTTGAAATGTTGTTCGTTATTTCAATAACACTAATGGCATATTTGAAATACTAGGACATTATGTATGTGTCCCCCTTGATTCATATGGGAAGCGAGCACTAGGGTAGATCATCCTTAACACTCAGCTGCCTATAAAGTTGTAGAAAAAGAAAAAAAACGTGAAGGCATTATTAGTGCGCATGCGTGAACTTCCGAGTACCCATACCGGAAGAGAAACGAACTCGCGGGTGGACCGCAATACAGGGCGCCATACACGCTAAGGTAAGCGCGAGCAATAGCTAGGCAAAGCATAGAAAGCGCGTAGTTATTTCTGTAACTTAGCAGCTTCCAGCACGGGGAGCGTTATAACCCACCATCCAGCGCGCGTAGCGAGGAGAACTCACCAGCATTGTTTAAACGCCGCCATAGTGAAACCCGCTAAATAGTTTGACGCGAGACAAGCCCAGCACTCACCAATGAGGGTTAACTGTGAAAGTCACTAATTGCACTCCTTGCGCACAATGTAACTTTGGTACGAGTTGAATGTATATATGAAATTGAGTATAGTTTTTGCATTAGCAGCAACAAGTCATGAATTCAATGAAATTATTGATGCTGATTATCATTTATTGTTTGATTTTTGTAGAACTTATTTCCCTGATGAAGGCAGTACACACTGCCGAAATGCATTGGAACAAAAGTGAAATAAAACGAGAGTATGGCATAACAAATTATTGAGAAGAGGCATCATTTGTTAATCATTGGATTTATAATTTTGAATTTAAAAACCCGGAGCAGGGTATTCAGCACAAATCGGTGCCCAGGGGGACAGGAATACCCGATTAGGTATCCCTGCTACTTGTGGATTATAGCCTTATCGCCCCAGACGGGGGACGAACCCTGGAGGCACGTAAAAAGCAGCAAAAACAAGATTACCAGCGGTGCACGATTCTAAACCTTAAAGCATATATCATAAAAAGGGGACATTAAAAATAAGATTGTACTATTGCAATGACAGGGCTAAATCCTTTCAATACTACAATTTAGCAAATTATAAAAATCCGTTTTCTCAGGATACTTTTAAAAAAACCAGACATGATTGCAATGCAAATTTCACTTTGCAATTGTTGTAGGAATAAATACGCTGGTCGGCATTGCCACCATAGGCCTGCTTCAGATACTGCTTAATCCACCTTCTAAGTTCATTCTCATAATATTTACAAAATAAAACCACGTGAAATGTGAATTGCGATGATAGATTATCACACGGGCAAAACCCCAAATTCCTCGACCAATCATTTTTAGATGGAAATGTTACCAGGTGATGGAATGTTTCAAATCTAATCCTGGTCAAAATAAATCTATCAAAACCCTTTATGCAATGAAGCAAGTACGGTTGAATAGTGTAGGAGGCCAGGGTAATTTGGTGTTGAATCACTGATGTTTTAGTAATTTCGCCCGATAGTCTAAGCAGATTTAAGTGGTTCATACATAACATTTTCAATTCCTTTCTTGATATTGTGCAGATTAGTTCAGGGTTATTATATAGATCGGGTCTATGCAGATCTGTTAACGTTTTTCTGACATAGTCTAACCATGGGATATTTCTTGAATTATCCAATGCCATTACATTCTTAATGATTTCTCGATTAAGGCCTAGGGCATCAGCAGACCAGACTCTCTGCCAGAGTAAAATAGGTTGTAATTTTATAAGGTCTATGATAAACTCCATTCCCAATTCTGCATGACAATTAAAAACTGAAGTACCTTGAGGTATCGCTAAAAGATATCTTAAAAAACTATTTTCTACCATTTGTATAGACGACACATTCTGAATACCCCAAATACCCGCCCCATAAAGTGCTATACTTCTGCATTTAGCTGTGTATATTTTTAAGAGGATTTTTAAGAGGGTCTCCGGTGGTCTTTTTCCCAGTTTTTGGTCAAAATTCATTAATGCTGCAATTGAGCGTTTAAACAGTAGGGTCCTGCTCTTAACCGCGGGACCCCAGGAGCCGATCTTAGAGTGAACGAGTCAAAATCGTTTATCATTATAGCAGGAACTCCGAGAGGCACAAAGGCTCCATATTTCCATCTGGCCTTTAAGAAAATCGAGGTGGTTGACTCTTTTCCTTATCTGGGGACGTTGTTTGATAGTAAACAGTCATGGAATAACTTGGTTGAGACCAGAGCCCTGGGCATGGAAAGGGGCCTTCAAGCTATAAAACGCTTAGCTAAAAATTTAGGAGCTAGCCCACTGGAAATGATTAAGACCATATATCAAGCGAAGCCAAAGGCAGCTGCTACCTATGGAGCGGAAGTATGGGGAATGGCTAAAATAGATCAGCTTCAGAAAGCGGAGGATGCCTTTTTTAAGCCTAGGGCCTCATTACCTCCCTCTACCTCTAATTATATTATACATCTTTTACTGGGCCTCTCTTACCTGTGTGATTCCATCAGGTTAGCACCTATCCTTTTGTGGATTTCAATCTGGCGTAGGGATCGCGTTGATTTAACGCAACGCATGATCAGGGACTGCCTGAGGCATGAGGGTTACAGCAGAATTGGCTGGCTTAGTTCTGTTCAGGCTGAACTAAAAGCAATTGGGCAGGAAGAATTATTTAGGAACCGCTTATTATGTACCAAGGTATCCAAACGGAAAATAATCGATCTATTTATACAAAAGGCTTCTGCTGAACGTTGGAAAAAGAACAGGTGTTTGCAGTCGTTTATAGTTTATAATGGACTCCTACCCAGACTGGGGGAAGGCTATTTTTATCTTAACCATGTCAAAGTGGCTTAACATAGGTTTATCCTGTTGCGATTCCACTTGAACCTAATCCCACTAATGCTGGGGTTTCCAGAAAAAGGGTTCAAGCTTTCAGAACTAGGCCCCTGCCCGTGTGACAATTCCTCCCCCCAGTCTGGTTTACACTTGTCGTTCTTTTGCCCATTTTATTGTATTGAAAGGGAAAAGTTCCTTCTCCCAATTTTAAGGTGTCAAAATTTCTCTCAAAGTAAAGTTGCACTGTATTTTCTAAAAGCCTTGCCTAACCCTTTCGTTTGTTTTGTGATAGCATCCTTTTTATGGGCTTGTTGGAGAAATAGAAGGGTAAGAAGTTTGCCGTAATGAATCTCCAAGGATGGATCAACTTGGTTTTAATCTGATTTTAATTGTTTAAAAAAAACCTTTTAAATGTTTTTGGTATTTATGTAAATGGTTTTATCATAAAATCTGTTATGAGATTGTACTTTTATGGTCTGTTTATTAATGGATTGAATAAAGATTCAAATGAAATGAATGAATGATTCATCCACCAATGGCATATTGTGCCATACGTGTTAAACTGTTCTGATTAATTTATTCATTTGTAAGAGGTGTATGAAAATGCTAATTTGTTCTGTAAAATGATAATCGTCTAGAATATTGTTTGTCTTGTTTTCCCAGGAAACCTCTTCAGAGGTTAATAGGCCAGATTCTTTTTAAGATCCAGGTGTCTGCTCAATTTTTCTCAGCATCTGTGCCACCATCACATGCTTAGCCATGGTACTCAGTGGTGTAAAAGCGGTCTTCTTTGACTTGGACAACACACTTATTGATACAGCTGGAGCCAGCAAGATAGCCATTGAGAAGGTGAGGACATTTCATCATACTTGTGTATTTGTTAACGTGTGACTAAAAGAGTAAGATTAGTAAGAGCCACTTGGTTACCCTTCATCTGTCTCCCACAAAATGAACTTCGATAAAATGTGGATAAAAATAGAGATGCTTTTGAATGAACAGCCACATGGGCTATAGACTCTGCATTTTAATGTTCGTGTGATCGCCGATGGTGCATGTATAATTGATCACATTGACTATACTCACACTCATATCAGAACCCCAACAGAAGACCACAGTAAGCTATTCTGTATAATAGTATATTTTAGGACAAACTCAGCATTTCTATTGATAACTTGTTTATTCCTTCCATTCTTTGGTTCAGTCATCTGGCTACTTTCTTATTCTTCTTGACTCCCTGTTGCATTCCTCTTTTCCCATCCTTGGAAGGCCTCTATCTGTATCAGATCTCAAAGTTTGCAGCTTTACACCATTGCTGCTCCACGTGTTCTCTATCAAACTAGGGTATCTTAGACACATTTAAGCTTGTCTTTTGTATCTAGCAGGTCCTTAAATTTCCAAAATTCAAGTCATTCTTTGGTATTGGTGTGTATCCTTACTTGCTCTACTTTAATATTCCCGGGGCCCTCCGAGGTAAATTGCATAAGACAATTTCTTCATAACTAATTACTCCTTAAAATTGGTTGTTTCATTTGACGTTTTTTCACGATCTTCCTTAGTGAGGTTGTTGATCGGAGTATAGACAGATCTTGAACTAGAATCCTGCCAAAAGCATGCTTTATAATCGCATCAAAGCCAAATGGAGTTTCTTCATGACACTTTCTCAATATTCTAACAGTTGAATGAACACAAGGCTCTCCGCTTATTATGGGCAGAGGAGGGTAACATGATGTAAACGTTTGAGCAATAAATCAATGTTGTATACATTAATAAGTAAAGAAAATCAGTAAACTGACAATACTGTCAATACTGTTAACTTTGGTTCGGTAATAAACCAACTATTGTTATAATAAATAAAGCAGGTCATTGAACTAGAAAAATGTGGGATGGATGCACGTGAGATTGGAATATGTTTGAATAATGTTTAAGGGGTGAGCTAGAACGTTTGAGCTGCGTACAGCGTTGACCAGGGCCAACCCCTGCAGCGAGTTTAGGTCAAATCCTTAAGTTGATCCAGCCTAAACTCTGAGATTGACCTCCATCTGTATGCAACTGTAGCGGGCCAATTTTCTCAAGATTTTGTTAGATCATTTGTAGTTGTGTTATGCTGGCTTGTAGAGTGCACTATTACCTGGGAGGATATCCTGGTGCTTATCAGGTCTGAGTATAGCCAAAGCTAGGGCCGAGTGGGGCTACTCGATAAGGCAGGTCTTTAGCTTCTTCCGGAATTCAAGAAGTGAGGAGCAGCCTCTTATGTGAAGCAGTAGGTTGTTCCACACTTTAGGATCAATGACCAATGTAGGAGAAGGCTTAACCAATGGATCTGGTTTTATGTATCCGTGGGATGTGTTCAAGTCTGATTCTGGACGAACTGAGGTGTTTGGATGATTTGTGAAAGCAGATGTGATTGTTGAGGTATGCTGAGCCAGTGTTCTATAGAGCCTTGAAAGTGTGCGTGATGAGTTTGAATTGTGTTCATTTGGGAATGGGGAGTCAGTGGAGCTCCTTCAAGTGTGGTATGTAATGAGTGTGGCATGGGAGGTTGAGAGTGATTCTGGCCTCTGAGTTCTGAAAGGTCTGCAATCATCTGGTGAGTTTTCTGTCGATTCAGACATAGAGGGTGTTCTAGTAGTCCAGCTTGCTTTTGACCAGGACATGCATGATGGTTTTTGTGGGTGCTGATGGGGAGCAGTTTGAAAATCTTCTTCAGCATCTAAAGGCTATGGAAGGATGTGGTGGTGATGGCACTGACTTGGGCGGTTACATTGAGTTTGCTGTGGATGATGATCACAAAGGTTCTTGGTGAAGGTGATGGGGCTGGGTGTTGGTCCTATCTCTTTCGGCCATCAGGTGGAGTCCCACAGTGATGTGCTCTTCAAAATCACTTTTATTGTTACTCATTGATTAAACAGCTCTTTGTAATGGAATAGACACAGGACCATGCAGACACCAAGGATTGAACACTTCTGCTTCACGTTGATAATCTTAAACGTTAACTACCACAAGGCCCCAATTGACTCTGCTTACCCTAGTTACTTAATAAGAGTGCCCAGATACAGCTCCAGCTGACTAGCCATCCTCATGTTTTCTAAAAATATTAATAACTAAAATATATATATATATATATATATATATATATCGCCAACACTTCAGGAAGCACCAAAGTGAAGACCGTAGGTAGCTTGCTCGAGTTTCACTCGAGCACATGCCGACAGTAAAAACACCAAATTCAGGCTTCTGTTGATTTTCAATATGCCAGACGCGTTTCAGGTTTCAAACACCTTTCTTCAGTGGCAGAAAGCTGGAAATGAGAGCATCGCTTTGTAATCTGCTGATTAAAGCACCTGCCTATGTAGGCGTGGCACTCCCTGTGCCTCATGGTGCTTGTAGTCCATAATCCCCCAGAGGGTGCCATGCTCATTTCCTCGATAAAAGCAAACATTATTTCACCCCAGTGGGTCGATGCACTGTACCTGGGGTTAAGTCACTGCGCTGCTTTGTAGTGGACGAGAAGTGAACTCTGCGCATGCTGCAGCCCTGAAATGAAACGTGCGCTGCATCCTCTGTAAATTCCTTGCTTGTTTCAAAGCTCGGACAGACCCGTACTGTCGCGGTAGGTCGTTCCCTGTAAGGCGTGCAAAGCCCCAAATATCCAACACTTCAGGAAGCACCAAAGGGAAGACCGTAGGTAGCTTGTAAGAGTTCTTTATTTTCACTGGAGCACATGCCGACAGTAAACCATGCGGGTCTGTTCGAGCTTATGAAATAAGCAAGGAGAAAACAGAGGAAGCAGCGCTCATTGCATTTCAGGGTTGCAATGTGAGCAGAGTTCAGTTCTCGTCCACGACGAAGCAGGGCAGATATCAACTCCAGGAACAGAGCATCGACCCACTGGGGTGAAATCATATTTGCCTAAATTATGGATTGAGCATGGCACCAACTCGGGGAATTTAAAACTACAAGCACCATGAGGCACAGCGAGTGCCACGCCTACCCAGGCAGGTGCTTTAAATCAACAGATCATAACGCGATGACTAATTTCCAGCTTACTGCCACTGAAGAAAGGTGTTTGAAACCTGAAACACGTCTGGCAACATGATATGAAAAGAAGCCTGAGCTTGGTGTTTTTACTGTCGGCATGTGTTCGAGTGAAATTACAGAACTCATTCAAGCTACCCACGGTCTTCCCTTTGGTGCTTCCTGTACTGTTGAATATGAATATATATATATATATATATATATATATATATATATATATATATATATATATATATATATATATATATATATATATATATATATATATATATATATATATATATATATATATATATATATATATATATATATATATATATATATATATATATATATATATATATATATATATATATATATATATATATATATATATATATATATTCCTCATCAAAGGACGCCCAAACAAACACACGCACTCCACGGGCTTGGTAGATAATCACGATTTATTTCAGTGCCATTCCCCCTTCACCAACGCGTTTCACCCAGCAGGGCTTGTTCACGGTGCAAATTATCAAGAGTCCATTGTCTCTTTCTACATTAAATACATTTCTTCCACATTAGCACATTATGATGCATTGTGGGATATGTAGTGTTATATGTGTTTTCCCAATTTGTGAAAAAAAGTTGAATTTCTTATTGTTTTCTTATACTTTCAATTCTACATCATACATTTATACTTATAATTCACAATGTCATTTGGGGATGAAATTCTATATTTGTTCATCAGGTGATTTTTATATTCACTATTAATGTTGAGTTTAGTCTTTAGCCTCCTCGTAATGGTCTCAGTGACCTATATATTTATTGGAGGATGAACGATCATTCTGAATTTTCGAGCTCAATGCTTTCCCATTCTCATTGCATTAGTTCTCTTTGTGAAATTTCCTGATTACTAGTTCATATTTCTTCTTTCATTTTTATCCCCTTGTTGACATTTTTATCCTTCTGATGTTGTTGATTTGATTTTCCTTTCTCTCCTTACAGATGTATATATAGCTCCTCATCCCCGTTAAGACCCAACGGGGTCTTCGTTTTGAATCTTATTATTAGTCTTGATTCCAATCTTCTAAGTTTTAATGTTCTATTTCCTCCTCGTTCGTTTATCGGAATCGTTGCTAGCTCAAAATATTTCATGTTCTCCCAAGTTTTGCCAGGGTGTGTCATCATGTGTTTTGATGTGGCGTAGGTTTGATCCTTGTTTTGTATTGCCCTGGTATGTTCTAGGATTCTTTTCTTGAGAGGGCACGTAGTACTACCTATATACCTTTTTCCACACTCACATTCTAGGCAGTATACTACATGTGTGGTATTGCATGTGATCTTCTCTTCAATTTTGAAAATTTTTCCTTGTGGATCCATGATGTTCTTGATGCTTTTTCCAATCTTACATGCCTTACACGCACTACATTTGCTGAATCCTTTCTGATGCTCTTGGAACCATTCATCCGGGCGTTTGTTGACAAAATGGCTGTTGACTAATTTGTCCGATAACGATGGAGCTTTTCTATAGGAGATTTGTGGCCATTTACCCAGTTGTTTTCCAATATCTGGATCTTTGGTTAAGATGCTCCAGTATTTTTTCAGGGATTTTTGTATCTTTGGACTCTCTTTGCTGAATGTCATGACCATTCTTATTGGTTCCTTTGTAGAGATCTCATTCTTATTGTTCTTTTTCCTTATGAGAATATCAGACCTAGTTATTGCTCTTGCTTTCATTTCTCCTTGTCTGATATCATTATATTTGTATCCTCTTTTTAGGAAGCGTGCTTTCGTGTCTTTGAATTTTAAGTTCATCTCATTTTGTTGGGAGCAGTTTCTTTTCATTCTTATAAATTCACCATAGGGAATGTTTTTCTTTATGCTTTTCGGATGAAAGCTTTTCCCATGTAAGATGCTGTTTGTCGCTGTGCTTTTGCGATGGACAGTTGTTTCAATTTTTTCTGCTTCAACATACACTTTAGTGTCCAAAAAAACAACCTCTTTTGAACTTATACTGTAGGTGAATTTTAACCCAACGTCGTTGTTGTTCAAGATATTAAAATAAGTCAAAAACTCCGCCTCTGTACCATCCCATAGGAGAAAGAGGTCGTCGATAAATCTCAGCCAAAGGGGTATCTTGGCTGTATAGCTGTCGTTTTCTTCTCTCCAAGCTATGGTCTTCTCCCACCATCCCATAACTAGATTCGCATAGCTTGGAGAGAAGGAAACTCCCATGGCAGTCCCACATTTTTGTGAAAAAACCTCCTTATTGAATAGGAAGATATTGTTCCTAAGACACATTTCAATCATTTCTGTAATCATGTTATAATAATTCAGTTGAGCGATTGGTTTCTGTTTCAAAAAATATTTTATCGCCTTTAGTCCAATGTCGTGATTGATAGAGGTGTATAATGACACCACATCAATGGTTACTAGCATATAATTATGCTGCCATTGGGTGTTCATCAAGATTCGAAGGAAATCCCCCGTGTCCTTTATGTATGAGGTTAATGATGTAACCATGGGCGCTAATATACTGTCCACAAATATTGAGACATTCTGATACAGTGAGTCACAGCTGGAAATGATCGGTCTCCCAGGCGGGTTGTCTAAAGTCTTATGCACTTTCGGCAGAAAGTACATAGTTGGCATTACCGGAGTTTCATTTTGCAAAAATTTCATCTCCTGTTCTTTTAATAATCCATCTTCTTTCCATTTTTTCAGTTTCAGACTGAGGTCTATAGTTAGATCCTTTAGGGGGTTCTTCTTCAATCTCTGGTAGTTAGTCAAATTATTTAGTTGTTTCATTGCCTCTTCTATATATGCTGTTTTGTCTTGAATGACTATATTTCCCCCCTTGTCGGCAGGTTTGATCTCAATAGTCGTGTTTTTCATTAGTTTTTCCAGTGCCTTTCTTTCCTGCTGGCTCAAGTTCTCCTTTGATTGGCCGTGTTTTGTATTGGAAATCTTCTCCAAATCTGAAACTACTAGTTCGTAGAATGTATCCATTCGATTTCCTGGATATAATATCGGGCAGAATTTGGATTTGTCCCTGAATTCACTTTTAGGATGTGCATCTGTCTTGATTCCCATCATTTGCAACATTTGTGTGTCTGTTATTGTGTCTCCTTCTGCCTCATTTGCTAGTTCATAAGCTGTTCGCAAACTCTCAATTTCCTGGATCACCATTTGTGGTTGATTGTCTTCTCCTGTTTGTATCGATTCTTTTTGTTGTTTACTGAAGAATTTGGCTAATTTTAATTTTCTGACGTATTTGTATAGATCTATCTTGGTTTCGATAGGGTCAAAATGTTTTTCAGGGCAAAACGTCAATCCTTTATTTAGTAAGCTTTCCTCCGCTCTGGTCAGGACATGCTTGGATAGATTTATTATCAAATACGGTTCCTTTTCAGCTTCTTCTTCTATTTCCTCACTGTCCGATTTCGTAGGGGATAGCTTCTTTTTTCTACCGAGGCTCCGTCTTGTTTTTCGTCTTTTCTTTGAGATGGTTTGTGTTCTCCACCTCTCCCTCTGTTCATCCCCCTTCCTCTTCCTCTCCCTCTCGGATTTTGTTGGTCTAAATAGACCAATTGCATCTCTTCTAAAAAAGAGGGGCGTTGGCCAGTGCTTTGTTGTCCTTCTCCTTCACTGAAGTCTGTATCAGATTCACTGGCTGTTACATTTAAGGTTGATTGGCTTGGTCTTGTATTTCCCTTGATTTGTTGTTTCAATGTTTCGAAGCGTTTGGCAAATGTTAGAATGGTTCCACTCTCATAATCATGTTCATCGCGTCTGAACTTGCGTTCTTTTCGCTCCGCTACTTCATTTTCATGTCTCTCCAAATTTCTTTCCATTTCTTTTCTTAGTTTTTTCGTATTTTCTTCATCATTGATGGCAAGTATTTTTTCCTCCAATTCAGCAATTTCTTTGTGTAATTTTGTAGTGTCTATTTTTGCATGTTTCACTATTATTCGTAGCATATTTTTGGAGCATTGCATATTATTTTCGCCCCACTCTTCCAACATTTCTGGAGTAGTATCTGGGTGATTGGGTAGAGTGAAGATTCTCAGACCTCTCGGTATTCTATCGCATTCAATATACTTTTCCAGGGTGATGATTTCCCAGCTTTTTGTTATTTCTCTCTTTAGTTTTCTTTCTAATTGTACGAACAGTTGTTTGTGGCTTAGGTTTCCTGATTCATTCCCTTTTTCCCTTTCTTTGTTCCTTTGCTCTGGTTGTTTCCCTTTCTGAAACATGCGCTCTGCTCTTTCTGAGCGCTTCATGGCCCTCTCTTCCATGATTAATATTTAAGGAATATCCTCGTTGGTAATATGCTTTCAAGAAGGGTAGAATTAGTTTAAGTTGTAACGTGATGATAAGATAAACAAACAATTTATTTTTGGTTTTCCGATGCAGGGGAATATCTCATGGCTTTTTATTGTGTTATTATTTCGTTTGCAAGTCCGTGAGCTTATCGGCTTGTATAGGGAGTTTCTGTAGTTGCTGCCTGCAACTTGCTTTTAATTCTCCCTCAGCTCGCTGCGACCCCCAGTGCCACGCTTAGTTTAAATGTCTGGCGCTGCTTCGCACTCACCTCCTTTCCGTCGTGAGCCTCGCGAAGGCGTCGTGTGCTTTCTTCCGCTTTGTAGAAAAGCCGGCTTCTGGGTTTGTTTACTGCTTCGTAAAAATGCTTCGGATTATTTTCGGTCGGGCGCTATTTCAATTTTCAATTATTTTCCACCAAGTTGTCCACTTCAAGAAATGCGCTCTTTTCACAGCTTGAAGTGGACAACTTGGTGGAAAATAATTGAAAATTGAAATAGCGCCCGACCGAACTGCCTGCCTGAAATTGATGCGGATTGAATGTTCTGTGGGACGGGACTCCTGCCTCGTGGGATACGCGAAGGCAGAAGAATCATCTAGCAGAGAAAATAATCCGAAGCATTTTTACGAAGCAGTAAACAAACCCAGAAGCCGGCTTTTCTACAAAGCGGAAGAAAGCACACGACGCCTTCGCGAGGCTCACGACGGAAAGGAGGTGAGTGCGAAGCAGCGCCAGACATTTAAACTAAGCGTGGCACTGGGGGTCGCAGCGAGCTGAGGGAGAATTAAAAGCAAGTTGCAGGCAGCAACTACAGAAACTCCCTATACAAGCCGATAAGCTCACGGACTTGCAAACGAAATAATAACACAATAAAAAGCCATGAGATATTCCCCTGCATCGGAAAACCAAAAATAAATTGTTTGTTTATCTTATCATCACGTTACAACTTAAACTAATTCTACCCTTCTTGAAAGCATATTACCAACGAGGATATTCCTTAAATATTAATCATGGAAGAGAGGGCCATGAAGCGCTCAGAAAGAGCAGAGCGCATGTTTCAGAAAGGGAAACAACCAGAGCAAAGGAACAAAGAAAGGGAAAAAGGGAATGAATCAGGAAACCTAAGCCACAAACAACTGTTCGTACAATTAGAAAGAAAACTAAAGAGAGAAATAACAAAAAGCTGGGAAATCATCACCCTGGAAAAGTATATTGAATGCGATAGAATACCGAGAGGTCTGAGAATCTTCACTCTACCCAATCACCCAGATACTACTCCAGAAATGTTGGAAGAGTGGGGCGAAAATAATATGCAATGCTCCAAAAATATGCTACGAATAATAGTGAAACATGCAAAAATAGACACTACAAAATTACACAAAGAAATTGCTGAATTGGAGGAAAAAATACTTGCCATCAATGATGAAGAAAATACGAAAAAACTAAGAAAAGAAATGGAAAGAAATTTGGAGAGACATGAAAATGAAGTAGCGGAGCGAAAAGAACGCAAGTTCAGACGCGATGAACATGATTATGAGAGTGGAACCATTCTAACATTTGCCAAACGCTTCGAAACATTGAAACAACAAATCAAGGGAAATACAAGACCAAGCCAATCAACCTTAAATGTAACAGCCAGTGAATCTGATACAGACTTCAGTGAAGGAGAAGGACAACAAAGCACTGGCCAACGCCCCTCTTTTTTAGAAGAGATGCAATTGGTCTATTTAGACCAACAAAATCCGAGAGGGAGAGGAAGAGGAAGGGGGATGAACAGAGGGAGAGGTGGAGAACACAAACCATCTCAAAGAAAAGACGAAAAACAAGACGGAGCCTCGGTAGAAAAAAGAAGCTATCCCCTACGAAATCGGACAGTGAGGAAATAGAAGAAGAAGCTGAAAAGGAACCGTATTTGATAATAAATCTATCCAAGCATGTCCTGACCAGAGCTGAGGAAAGCTTACTAAATAAAGGATTGACGTTTTGCCCTGAAAAACATTTTGACCCTATCGAAACCAAGATAGATCTATACAAATACGTCAGAAAATTAAAATTAGCCAAATTCTTCAGTAAACAACAAAAAGAATCGATACAAACAGGAGAAGACAATCAACCACAAATGGTGATCCAGGAAATTGAGAGTTTGCGAACAGCTTATGAACTAGCAAATGAGTCAGAAGGAGACACAATAACAGACACACAAATGTTGCAAATGATGGGAATCAAGACAGATGCACATCCTAAAAGTGAATTCAGGGACAAATCCAAATTCTGCCCGATATTATATCCAGGAAATCGAATGGATACATTCTACGAACTAGTAGTTTCAGATTTGGAGAAGATTTCCAATACAAAACACGGCCAATCAAAGGAGAACTTGAGCCAGCAGGAAAGAAAGGCACTGGAAAAACTAATGAAAAACACGACTATTGAGATCAAACCTGCCGACAAGGGGGGAAATATAGTCATTCAAGACAAAACAGCATATATAGAAGAGGCAATGAAACAACTAAATAATTTGACTAACTACCAGAGATTGAAGAAGAACCCCCTAAAGGATCTAACTATAGACCTCAGTCTGAAACTGAAAAAATGGAAAGAAGATGGATTATTAAAAGAACAGGAGATGAAATTTTTGCAAAATGAAACTCCGGTAATGCCAACTATGTACTTTCTGCCGAAAGTGCATAAGACTTTAGACAACCCGCCTGGGAGACCGATCATTTCCAGCTGTGACTCACTGTATCAGAATGTCTCAATATTTGTGGACAGTATATTAGCGCCCATGGTTACATCATTAACCTCATACATAAAGGACACGGGGGATTTCCTTCGAATCTTGATGAACACCCAATGGCAGCATAATTATATGCTAGTAACCATTGATGTGGTGTCATTATACACCTCTATCAATCACGACATTGGACTAAAGGCGATAAAATATTTTTTGAAACAGAAACCAATCGCTCAACTGAATTATTATAACATGATTACAGAAATGATTGAAATGTGTCTTAGGAATAATATCTTCCTATTCAATAAGGAGGTTTTTTCACAAAAATGTGGGACTGCCATGGGAGTTTCCTTCTCTCCAAGCTATGCGAATCTAGTTATGGGATGGTGGGAGAAGACCATAGCTTGGAGAGAAGAAAACGACAGCTATACAGCCAAGATACCCCTTTGGCTGAGATTTATCGACGACCTCTTTCTCCTATGGGATGGTACAGAGGCGGAGTTTTTGACTTATTTTAATATCTTGAACAACAACGACGTTGGGTTAAAATTCACCTACAGTATAAGTTCAAAAGAGGTTGTTTTTTTGGACACTAAAGTGTATGTTGAAGCAGAAAAAATTGAAACAACTGTCCATCGCAATAGCACAGCGACAAACAGCATCTTACATGGGAAAAGCTTTCATCCGAAAAGCATAAAGAAAAACATTCCCTATGGTGAATTTATAAGAATGAAAAGAAACTGCTCCCAACAAAATGAGATGAACTTAAAATTCAAAGACACGAAAGCACGCTTCCTAAAAAGAGGATACAAATATAATGATATCAGACAAGGAGAAATGAAAGCAAGAGCAATAACTAGGTCTGATATTCTCATAAGGAAAAAGAACAATAAGAATGAGATCTCTACAAAGGAACCAATAAGAATGGTCATGACATTCAGCAAAGAGAGTCCAAAGATACAAAAATCCCTGAAAAAATACTGGAGCATCTTAACCAAAGATCCAGATATTGGAAAACAACTGGGTAAATGGCCACAAATCTCCTATAGAAAAGCTCCATCGTTATCGGACAAATTAGTCAACAGCCATTTTGTCAACAAACGCCCGGATGAATGGTTCCAAGAGCATCAGAAAGGATTCAGCAAATGTAGTGCGTGTAAGGCATGTAAGATTGGAAAAAGCATCAAGAACATCATGGATCCACAAGGAAAAATTTTCAAAATTGAAGAGAAGATCACATGCAATACCACACATGTAGTATACTGCCTAGAATGTGAGTGTGGAAAAAGGTATATAGGTAGTACTACGTGCCCTCTCAAGAAAAGAATCCTAGAACATACCAGGGCAATACAAAACAAGGATCAAACCTACGCCACATCAAAACACATGATGACACACCCTGGCAAAACTTGGGAGAACATGAAATATTTTGGGCTAGCAACGATTCCGATAAACGAACGAGGAGGAAATAGAACATTAAAACTTAGAAGATTGGAATCAAGACTAATAATAAGATTCAAAACGAAGACCCCGTTGGGTCTTAACGGGGATGAGGAGCTATATATACATCTGTAAGGAGAGAAAGGAAAATCAAATCAACAACATCAGAAGGATAAAAATGTCAACAAGGGGATAAAAATGAAAGAAGAAATATGAACTAGTAATCAGGAAATTTCACAAAGAGAACTAATGCAATGAGAATGGGAAAGCATTGAGCTCGAAAATTCAGAATGATCGTTCATCCTCCAATAAATATATAGGTCACTGAGACCATTACGAGGAGGCTAAAGACTAAACTCAACATTAATAGTGAATATAAAAATCACCTGATGAACAAATATAGAATTTCATCCCCAAATGACATTGTGAATTATAAGTATAAATGTATGATGTAGAATTGAAAGTATAAGAAAACAATAAGAAATTCAACTTTTTTTCACAAATTGGGAAAACACATATAACACTACATATCCCACAATGCATCATAATGTGCTAATGTGGAAGAAATGTATTTAATGTAGAAAGAGACAATGGACTCTTGATAATTTGCACCGTGAACAAGCCCTGCTGGGTGAAACGCGTTGGTGAAGGGGGAATGGCACTGAAATAAATCGTGATTATCTACCAAGCCCGTGGAGTGCGTGTGTTTGTTTGGGCGTCCTTTGATGAGGAATTGTTACGAGGTCTGGTCCGACCTCGACGCACGCACCAGCTGTGAAAAGAGCGCATTTCTTGAAGTGGACAACTTGGTGGAAAATATATATATATATATATACATTTTTCCCCCTCAGGCCTATTTGGTTAGCCCATTTTAGCCTTTCCCTCTCTTGGCTGTGAGTGACACCATTTTTTCTGTGCACATGTGCGTGTCTTCATAAACAGTAGTCCACTTTAGTGCCAATGCTAGTTGGCCAGTTTCTGCTTTTATTTCTGCTTTCATGTTGTGCCTATTTTTATGTTTATTGTTCTGAAGGGTATATTTCTAACCATTTTTGCAAGCACACACTTCACCATTAGTCAACAACAATATTTACTTTTTATTATTGATAATTATTTCAAGTTCAAAAATATGTTTATTAGACCATTGTCCATTAAACAACAGAAATTATAATTTCATGTACAGACTCCTTTAAAATCACAAATTCTACAAAAGCACCTAAAAGTTCACAATATATTTTCCTAAGCCATAATTGCCAATACAAACCTTCCCACCACACACATTATATCAACACATTGCATTTTATAAAGAAACTCTATTGCTTTACTTCTTGCACTTATCTCATATTTAATTAAAGTAGAGATTTTTGTGGCGGAGGGAGAGGAGTTGGTCTAACGACTAGGGCGGTCGACCTCGAATCTGGGAACCGGGTTCGAGTCTCGGCAATGACGCTCAGCATCATGTGATTTTGGACAAACCACTTAATCTCTCTGAACCTAACAAAAATGAATGTGTCCTCAGGTAACGCAACTGGTGCTATGTAAAGCGCTCTGATACCTGATACCTTTGGGTCAACTTTGCGCTATATAAAACTCCGTAAATAAAAAAGAGATCTCTTAGCTTGGAGTCCCTATACCATATTTTCTGGATTTCCTTTTTTTGTTAAGAAGTGAGGGATTTCAATCTTAAAATAATATATTTAAAAACACGTGACAATGCAGTAGAGCTGTTCTCTTTCATTGTTGCCCACCTTACATTTCTTTTATATATTTTACTTGGTGCAAAAAGTTTCCGTTTTTAATTTGGGAGCAGACAGCTGTTTATACCAAAATAGCATACTACGTTTAATCGCTATTAGGTGCAGAAATTTCATATTTGTTTCAACTCTAACAGCCTGAGCCATTGCACATTTGCAGAGACTTAATTCATTTTTAGAGCGGTTTCCTTCTATCATCCCCCAATCAAATCTTGAACCAGGCATAGCATTTCTGCACCATATCATATGTGTAGGTACCAACATTTCATATGCTCTGCACACTAGTTATAGGGATAGTGCACCAAAATCCCTATTGAATTTCATTAGGTCTCCTACTTTATACAATGTCCATATTCATAGGGCATCACGGTGCATTACTTTTTTGTTGAAATTCATGCGCAAGTATGTGTATGGGTAGATTTTGTCCACTATCATCTTCTCAATCGACCATGTGAAGAGCTTACACTTTTTCCCCACCTACAAAATTGTTTGTTTTCTTGATATTAATAATCAACAAATTTACCTCACAGTAATTGGTAAAATTGAAGCCCCACTTGTGTCCAATCCAAAATAGCTAGATTGCCGACATATATTAAGCACGGAACATGCCTCTCTCTCGTTATTGGGGCGAAAGCATGTATATCCTGAAACATACCTGGTGGATCAGCAAAGTATCATGCAAACAATTTGGGAGCTAGCAAGCATCCTTAAGAGAGCCCATTCCATATCGGGATTTTAAGAGAGAGTGAACCATTTAGGTCTAATTCCACCCAGTTCTCTCTGTGTAGTTCTTCCAGCACCGCTAGCAAACTGCTCAATATAATATCATGCTCTTTAGTTTATAACATAAAGCCACTCAGTTTACTAGATCAAAAGCTGACAGAAAATTGACAAAACAGCAGAATAAATTCCCTGTTCTTTCTATTGCTTTCTGCCACTTAGCCCAAAGGCTAAAACAATGGTTGATTGTAAAATAACACTCCTTAAACCACCTTGCTTATTAAGGACCAAGTCATTGCTCCCTATCAAATCCTTTATGTATTGCAAAATAGCTTTTCCACAGTGTTTTTGCTCTGACATCGATCAAACTGATTAGACTGTAATTTTTTGGATTGGAGGGATCCTTTTTAGGTGTCGCTTGCACTGTGCTTGTGAAAAACTTGTATTTATGAGGAAGAAATAAAAAAAATGCTAAAAAGGCTTACAGCCCGCCCTTTACGTACCATTGCCTGGTTCCCATGTGACTGTTAAGTCCTTGCTTCCTATTGGTCAGTGCCTCTTCCTCGCCTATGTCTTTCTCCTGGCTTCGAGTCTTTGCATCTTCGTCTGTGGAGCCTGGACTAAGTACTGCTTCTGGTGATAATAATAATAATAATCCACATTTGTAAAGCGCACAATCACCCGTAAGGGTCTCTAGGCGCTTGGGGCCGTCGGGAAGATTAAGCGAGCTATTGCCCAGAGTCACATGATGCTGAGCTAACCTGCCGCCGGAGCCGGGGATCGAACCGTGATCCCCAGATTCCAGCGTCAGTTGCCCTGGCCGCGGCGCCACACCTCTCCCCACATTGCATGCTCCTGCAATGTAGGTACTCTTCTTCTTTTTTTTGTTATTAAACATCTGACCTTTGTTCTACCTGGCCACTGCAGCTGTGAGTAACAATGTCTTGAACCCAGAAACCCAGTCTCAGCGTGCTGCTGTGTTGTCTCTGATATTTATGAAGGCTTCACTTTTGTGACTGCATACAGCACACACAAAGTGCACTTTTGCTATCACATGTACTGCACATGCACTGGAACAAAAAGGCTTCCTGTACTGCACTTCTTTGTATTTACATGTAGCTTGGGTGCAGCTACTTGGTTCCTGGTTCAGCAGGCTGTTTATGATCCACCCCTGCTGGCACTCCGCCATCATTTTGAGCTCACTCCCACCCTTGTTGTTTTTAATCCACCTGCCCCCTCTTCATTGCTTTACTCATTCCAGTGGGCTCCCCACCCCCTCCACCAGCTGTCTAAAATGTGTTCTCCACCTACTGCTGTCTGTTCTTTGTGCTTTCTTCCCCCCTCTCCTTTGCCTAACTTCCCAAAACAATAATAAAACAACCCCAACAAAAATAAAATGAAAAATAGACTTATAAAATGCGAACAAATACCCAAGGGTGTCTAGGCTGTAGCTCACAGAACAGATAAACACTGAAGACTGGCCTACTGGATCAGAGATGGAACAGCCATGTTTTAATGCTTTTCTAAAAGCCAGCAGTTGAGTTTCCCTTTCTAGTTCTAAAGGGAGGGAGCTCCAGAGTCTGGAGGTGCCTACCAGAAAGCTTCTGCCACCCAGCCGACTTACCTAAACCTAGGAATCAATTCAATGTTTTATTTTTTTCAATTCATGCATTATTTTCTATCAAATTGATCATAAAAGCCAACCACAGTATTACGTCTTTAAAAAAAGAAAAATAATATTAAAAAATTGAAGACATATTTTGTCATAAAAATTTTTCAGCATCAACTCTTAATTTAAAAAGCATTCTACATTTTTTTTTAAATAACACAATTAATATGACAATATAATTAACCAGTAAAAACTAATAATACCCGTAAAAGCATTTCAAAAAGAAAGTTCAGTCTAGGCTTGCAATTAATTGATCTAGACGAGGTTAAATGGACACAAAGCATTTGAACAAAATGATCCACAGTAAACATTAAAGTGCAAAAGCAGTGACTAGGACATATCTTTCTAATCGGCACTAGATGTCATTGTCGCTTGTTTCTTGAGAAGGTTTGCACGGATTCGCCATGCCCAGCTTAAGAATTTAGCCATAGCTATCACAATGGATTCATTGGTATCAGTTTTCAAAATATGTAGTGCTGTTGCACTTGACCTACAACCCATAGTGATACAATTTGTTTTTTTTACCATTTCTCAGGTGGGAGTGTGGAAGCTGGACAAGCAAGAAAAATGTGATACCGTCTCATCCCACTCTTTGCAAATCAGACACTTACTATCAATGGCATTTAACCATTTTCGTGTATATGATTTGACCGGAAGTGTGCCAACCTTAAATTGGAAATACAATCTCCTGTCGCTAGGTACCGTTATAAAATCTCAAAAATCTTCGTACTTGGGGATGAGCTTATGCTAAAAAACAGACCAGTCCGTGAGGTTTCTTTTGTGGAATGTATATGTTCAGCTTTAATCATGGCGCAATAGGCATCCTTAAATTCTTTTTGGAGGGAAACCGATTACCAACTGGATCCTCCCACAGCTGACTCATACCCATATCCCTCAGTGTGCTCTTGACCCTTTGGAGCCATACACCCTTGCAAGATTTATCTGCTTTCACTTCATCCTTCGCTGCATTTGCATAGTGTAACAATTCTGGTGTAGACCATAGTCTGCGCCAGAATGCAAGTGGTCTCTATCTGGCTTCCTCCACCAACATACTACATCCCAAATCAGAGTAGAGGGGTTTAAGTGGGGTATTTTGCGGCAGTCCAGTTAGAGCTCTCACAAAAGTGTTCAGGGCTACGACTATAGGTGACAAATTGTCGAAGCCCCAGAGTTCTGCTCCATACATTGTTGATGGCCTGACCTTAGCATTAAAAATCTTAATTACTTGGCCTACTGGCTTAGTCTGAGATAGCCTATGTTATTTTAATAAAACACCCGCCAGTTGGCTGTGTTTGAGGGCCATAAGGTCTATGTGGGGCTTCCAATTTAATTTTCTACTCCGGGTAACACCTAAGTATGAAAAAACATCTGTCTGCTCAAGTTGTACCCCATTCATAATGCCCCTGCCTTTAACTGCCTTGAGGTTATGTAGCACCATAAATTTTGTTTTCTCTACATTTACCGCTAGATCATAATCATAACAAAATACCTCAAATTGCCTTAATGCTCTTTGTAATCCTGCATGCGTTTTTGAAATAATTAGGGTATCATCTGCAAACATAAGTATCAGTATTTTAATGCCTGCAAGAGTTGGGGCATCTGTCGGGTGCGTGGAAAAATAATTTACCACTCCATTAATAAATAACGAAAATAAAGTTGGAGCTAGGCCGCACCCTTGCCGTACCCCTTTTGATACCGAAAACCGCTGGGTTACGTTGCCTTGAGCACCCCATCATACTTGTACAAAATGATTGTCATGCAGTCTCACAACTAAAGATAAGAGCTCTGTTGGCCTCCCTAGGCCATTCAAAACTTCCCATAACTTACTACGCTGTAACTTATCAAACGCAGATTTGAGGTTGAGAAAAGCTGCGTAAATGATACCTCCTGCTATTAAAACAACACGCCAATAAATTAAAATGAACCGGAAGATCTGATCTATTGTGCTTACATGGGTGCAGAAACCTGCCTGGAAGGGGGATAATATATTGTTTGCTTTGATCCAAATCTGCATTCTACCCAGTACTAGCCTTGCCACAATGTTTTGAATAGAATCAATTAGGCTAATCAACCTATAATTACTGGGACAGGATCGGTCCCCCTTTTTATAAATAGGCAGGATTTCGGCACCACACCAAGATACTGGAATGGGGGCTCCATTGGCAATAGCATTAGCTAACCACAAGATATACTTTGCCCAGTTATCTTTATCATAAATAAACAAATCAGCAGGGATACAATCATGGCCTGGTGCTCTACCCTTTGGTACTGCCTTCAGGGCGCATTCAACCACTTTGATGTCAAATAACACAGGTTGAACAACATTTAGGATTTGAAAATGACCTTGGCGATTTTTCCCATCCTCAGCAGCAAATTGCACCTAAAAAAAAAAAAAGAGAGACCCACTGATCCGGGCCCACATGGTTTTGCGGAATTTGCCCAGGGCCACCTCTCCCCCACCTAACCAGGTTCCAAAAGGTCTGCATATTTTTTCCCCTGCTTGCTTGGAGAAGTTCTTGCCATATTTGCTCGTTCCAGTCCCTTTTTGCCCTAGCATGGGTAGTCTTATACAGCTTTCGGGCAGTTCTAATGTTTCCCATGTCTTTGGACTTGATAGCTAGAGATAGCTGTTTATAAGCTTCTCTGCATGCCCTATCATACCAGTTATCCTGTTTTGCTATAACTATACTGCTTGGTTAATGAGTTTTAACAAATAAGGGCTTGATTTTGACAAACAAGTCTTCAAGGGCTTTGGGGATAGTGGCATCAGTTTTCTCCTTTTGTGACATAGATTGATAATCTACTAACGTACTCTCAACGGCTGCCTTCATTTGTACAAGTGACTTTTCATTTTCTACTTTCTACAGTCCTGTCCCATTTGACCCTCCTCAAATCATTACATATTAGGGTGTCGGCAGTTTCCCTTACAATTATTAGTGGCTGTGAAGACATGAGGCCTGGGGCCAACATTGTTAACACAAGCGGGTTGTGGTCACTCTCGCTTCTCGCACATACCTCCATGACGATGAGGGCTGGCCAGTACTCGAGGTTGATGAGAATATACTCTATACGACTACTTCTCAAGCCATTGGAGTTAGGTATCAGAGCCACACCTATCTGAGTGAGATCTCCCGTTTACCTCCCTAAGACCTCTTTCAAGGCACAACGATTTCATTTGAAGGGCGGCCTCTGTCCACTCCCTTATTGATGGCAACTCTAGCGATGGAATATTGCATTGGGTATCTTCATCCTCACTAAGGTTGCCATTCTTATTGTCCAGGGGATCGAATGTTGTATTAAAATCTCCCATAATCATCTTGTTCATATTGCCCTTACTCTTAAAGTCATCCAAAAAGCGGTCTAATTGGTGATTGTGGTGGATAGCCTTCCCCCCGCAAGTCCTCTCGCATACACATTGATTAACAATAAATGGGGAAGGTGTTTAAAACATAAGATTGCCATGATGTCTGGACTATCAATCGGAATTTCTTCTGTTTCGTAGCAGGATTGCTGCTTTACCCAAATAGTAAGACCTCCAGAGGGTCTGCCCTTCTGCCCACCAAGTGCAGGTTTATAAAAATGTAAATAGCCTACACGGTAGATCGGATTTAATGCCCATGTTTCTTGGAAGGCACAGATATCATGTGTGTCTATAAATTCTAACCATCCCCACAATGATGTTTTAGAATACAGGCCTGCAATATTCCAGGAGGCATATGCCAATTGATCAGATGCCTGTTGATGGGTTAGGCTAACGGAGTCATCCTGGGTACTACTATCCACAACTCCTACCTGTGGGACTAGATTGTTCAGAGCGGGGAAACAGTCTTCACCTTTCAGGATACATTCTCTTGGAGACTTCCAGGCTATAACCGACCCATCGATGCTATGGCAGATAGATACCCCTGGACTGTTATCTGCTTTCCCCTCTGGATGTATTTCTTTCAATTGTCTTGACATGGGGAGAGGGTCCCTTAAAATTCGATCAATATTTGACAGACATGATTCCTCATTATTTAGTGGGCAAGAATTAATTATATTTGGAATTTTTTGCAAAATTGGAGGATTGTACTTCATCCTAATTTGAGTCTTGACCAGGTGTGTTGTCCTTATATCAAAGGCCACTAGGTTATCTACCATGTCCGGAGAAGCCATAGTAAGACAAACGTGATCTACATTTGAGCCTATCGGTGTATACCTTTTTGCCGAAAATATGTCTTCCCTTATGATTGATCTACATTTTCGCACATATCTAAGCCAATGGATACTTTTGTTGATCAAAGAGTGTTAGTCTTCTTTCACTAAGCGAGGTGAATGTTTAGGCACACTGATTAGAAAAATCTGATTCTTCATGGATCGAGTGGCTATTTTCCCCCCATTGCCATGGTCATCTGGTAATACCAATTCTGATGGAGAGTGATTTTTCAAAGGCATCGGAGGATCCCAGCATCTGTTGTGAGCCTGATTGATGATACACACCTTTTAAAACTGTGGATTGAGTTGAGTTACGATCTATATAGGTTGTCAAGCTCTTTTTACCGGATACGTGGTAATCTATAATACTGGTACTTGGGGCTCTGTTAGATCTTTCTTGGTCAACCACACTCTTAGCTCCAACTTGTGAAGGCTATGGGGGGAATCGTCCTGCTATACTAGAGGATGCATTTTGTATATGGTGTTTTAATGAATCCGTTAGCATATTAATTATACTTTTAAGTGATGTCACTTCCTCCATACGTTTTAATGTTTGTGCTTTCAGATCCTCCATCTGCCCTGATAACTGATCCGAGCACGCATTCGTACATGGGATTTGCGGGGCTACACCTAGTGTTGGAATTCCAGACCTTATTATTATTGATGTGTCTGGATCTTCGTCATTCAACGTCAATATAAGGCAGAAAACCTGTTGGAACATTCTATTGCAGATTTCTTTTGATTTATGCTTTCTGAGTTATTACTTACAGAATGAAGACAATCTTTTTCGTTAACCAGCGGCAACCCCTTGGTTACTGTTTTTTTAAAAATATCTGGTATCAATAATGGTGAAACTCCACTCGGGGTGATAGGACATGGGGTCTGCTGTTTATTGGCCATACTACTATCCGGTTCTGTTGGGGCTGCTAAGATGACCTCGCAGTCACTGATCAAGTTATCTATACAGGTCATGACACATTTACTATTTAATTGTGTCAGTCATTTCGCTGTCTTCTTGATCTTTTTGCCTTTCCTCACAGGTCCTTCCCCCATTACATCTGCAGCCTTCTTTTTACCCATTTCCCTCCTAGCGTGACGACCACAAATAC
This sequence comes from Lissotriton helveticus, assembly GCF_964261635.1. Lineage (NCBI taxonomy): Eukaryota > Metazoa > Chordata > Amphibia > Caudata > Salamandridae > Lissotriton > Lissotriton helveticus. The sequence continues at coordinate 1,296,548,567 of NC_136067.1, read as the reverse complement.
AAAATAAACTAACAAACAAAGAGTGGAGATACAACTTTAGGCACTGCTTGAAAATAAAATAAATAGATGGAAAGGAAAGAGACAACTGACCTTACGTACAGAACACCTATAAGTGCTGTACCAAGGTCTGCAAGCCCCGTATATATGTTCCCAAAAATAGATCGTTTAGATATTTAAGGTGATTGTTGTTGAATCATACAATGTTACAATATCACGGCTGATAACCAGAATGCAATGAGCAGCACCTTAAAAATACATCACTCCCATTAATAATAGCCAAATATCAGGAGGGTGGCCCTGCCCTGCCTCTTCCTGGCAAATGAGTGGCAAGGACGGGCCCACCCTTGGCCTGGACTTCGCCCACGTGCATCCCGCGCTGTGGGAGACTTTGTGCGCTTTTGAGCGCGAGCTGACAGGCAAGGCTGATGTCTGGCTCCTCCCTCCTGGGAGAGTCTGGGATACTGGTCAGCGTAGTCCCTGGTGGCAACAGCGGCGGTAAGTGACTCACTAGAGTCTGAGCAGGTTCAGGCTACGGCTAGGTGAAAAGTTTGGATATCATGCGATGCACAATTTTGAAATGCTTGTGTTAGCGAACAGGTAAGTGTTTTCACTGCTGGCGGGTTGTTGCTCGGGTTAGATATGGATGGGCGGTGTACGGGGTAGCGTTTCGCATGGCTGCCCGCACCGCGTGGTTTCGCATATGCGGTTTGCCTTGCAGGGTTGGATTGGGATTGAAAATTGGCCCGGGCACGCCAGCAAAAAAAATCGGCCCACATTTGCATAATCACTCCTCAAATCACTGCTTGGCTAATCTTATACAAAAACTTTATGGGGGGGGCGGCCTGCGAGACAAAGGGAATGACACCTCTGCCTGAACGGAGGTAATGAGCGCCCATCTGCCTCAGAAAGGCCACTCACGAGTCACGACACCTACTGGGCCGCTGGCTGTATTCGAACAATAGAGAGAGCACCCAAATGGCCCTCCAGACTGCTAAAAAAAGCAGCCCACAGCAGCACTCGGACACCGTTCCCTCGGGCATTGCCCGAATGCCCGCGTTACCAATCCGACGCTGTTGCCTCGTATAATGCGGTCCCAGGCCGGGTATTGTGCCCAGGTACTGCGGCTTGGTCAAGTGCGGCCACTGCTCACAGCTCTGTTTCAACCGGCGGGGGGCTCAAGGGCACAGCATGATAGGTTCATGGCTGGAGAATTGAAGTTGGGCTGAGTTTAAATGCTGTCTTTGGACACACAGTCGTGTCCCTAGTCTGGTGTCAGTGCCCCTGCTGTCATGACCCTGCCATCGCCGGTGTCCTGGTGAGGGAAGGGGTATTGTGTTCATGCTTCTTGGCAGGATTATAGGATATGAAAGTTGTGGCTCCGTCTTGGAAGAGGAGCGGAGTTAGAATACCGCCTTTGCACAGTGCCTGCGGAGCAACACTTACACAATGGCACCCACCTCTCCTCTGAGCATCCTCCGCTCATTGGCAGATTGAGTCATCGGCCCAGACTTGCAGTAAACCTTTAGTTCCCGACTGCGGAAGCTAAATATCAGAGTGGAACTGGCCATTTCCAGATAATTTTCACAGGCTGTGGCTAGGGGAGGGGTGGCGCGATGTTTACCGCGGCTGTCTTAGCCGTTTATCGAGATATGGCTGGCAGGGTGCAAGAAAGCAAGAGGGACTGTAATGACAAATGCTTACATTCTGCCTTTGAGAAGCCCAGCACCCTTGCAAGCAAAAAATTGGTGGCTTGACCAGTCTGGACACATCTGATAAACACTTAACTCATAGCTGGTTTCATGAAAAATATTCAAAGGGCATCTTTCCCGAATCTTTCCAATTCAATCTTCCTCCTGTTGTTGTGAAAAAAATCCAAAAGTAGGTAGTTATGGGGCAAGATAAGACCGCCTTTCTCTCATTTACTCCTTTAATGATTTCATTGAGCGCCTAATTGGGTGAGCGAAACATTTATTTTCTAATTTTCATTGGTATACACATACTAGTGGTTAGAGTTATATATTGACAAATTGCAAGTTCACTGAAGGTTGCATTTCAATGAGAGTTGAAGCAGCTGGGGGGAAAAATATACAATACATATTTACACAGCATGCATGGTCCGGTTGTCCCGCGGTCTGGCTGAGCACGGACTCCAAGAGTGGCCAGATGCCCGATGGATCTGGCGCAAGTACAAGGGGTGCGCGGACACGATGTGCTTGCCCCCTACGTGCACTGTCATTGTGGGTGCGGACGCTTGGGGGCCGACAGGGGCTCAGATACAGGGCCTTCTTTCCGGTTGTTGCAGGTCTTTCACGGTTTTGTTTGCAGCTCTGGTGATGCGTGTGAAGGGGGAGCCACATGGGGGCAGTCGCGGCGCGGATGGTGAAGACACATTTTTGTGTAACGACAGAAGTGACAGCAGGGCAAACAGAGGCTTGCCTTGAATAGAACAGAAGTTGGTGAGACTGTGGAAAAGTAAATTTTGCTATGTTCTGTGTCCCTACGCCTCATCCATCATATGTTATGTGTGCATGACCAATATGCATATGTTATTCCCCATGTCCGATTAATGACGCAATTCCAGTTGTGTCCACCTCTAGTATGTTAGTTTCCAGTCCTCGTGAATACTACGAATATCAGGCCTATGTAAAGTTATGTTGCCACGTTTCCCAGTGTGCACGTTATTCCATTGTAAAGTCCCCGTTTCCAGGCCTCAACAGGGCCCGGACATCAGATTCAGCTCCTGTCTCCTGAAAGCCTCGCTGAGGAGCGATACAGCCCCCACCTGTATCCTCGACCCTTCACTTACTTCCTGCCTCGCAGTGCCCGGTGCAGCCCGGCTCTGCCTCTGAGTCTGCCAAAAGTATGTTATAGTTCCAGCTATCAGTTCAGTCCTCCTCCTCTGCATTCCTAAGCTACTGAACTGCATCAATAGTTTCCGTCATTGTCTAGCCTTTTCGGCTCCACGTTAGAGAAATACTGTATTTAATGGTCATTTAATATTCTTCATCACGCACTACATGTAGAATAATGCATGGTCCAGTCTTAGAGTCAAGTTAGCTTTTCCCCTCATGACTCCTAGTTTATATCAACATGTTCCCTAAACATCAGATACCAGATAGGGTTTAGGTACATGTCGCTCCGACCCTCCAGACTCTAGTCTCTGCTCCTAGCACAGAGTTCGTAGCCCCCAGCTTCTCCTAGTAACACGTCATTGCCAGTTTTCGCGCACCATCAGGTTAGAGGTCCCGGCTCCTTAGGTAGCGCCCTCCAATGTTTCCGCCCATTCATGACATATTCTGTTACGTTTGCACCACATGCCTAAGTATACTCCCAGTTACACCTCTTTTTACTGTTATCTTTCGCGACTGCTACGCGTCACGCCTTCTGCTCCACCCACTGCTACGCCTACTGCAATGTAATGCTATGTGTTTGCGCTATGTATATAAGTTGATGTATTGTTATTAAAAGTTAGCGCGCTCATCCCAGACCAAGCCCCAGCAGCTGCTGGGTCATCCTATGCAGGTTGTCCTGATCCTGTCCTTATGCTGTAATAAACCTGCAGAAACTCCTACTACCTCGAATCTTGACTCTTATTTTATTGAGCTATCTGTTATTCATTCATTCATCCAAAAATAGATCCGGTATTATTTATTTATATACCACATAATGGCGCCCGAACAGGGACTTGCCCTTTCCCCACGCGTCGGTGAAGCCACGCCGACCCCCTGACCCTCTGCAGCCGTGACGGAACCATACCGGCCACGTGCAGATATTTCTGCTTCAAGTATCCCTCAGGCCCACGGAGGAGACGGAGGAGGCGGTCCAGCATCCGAACGAGACGGTGGAGGAACGCGGCGAGTCCCGACCAGAGCCCAAGCCGAGAGTCCAAGGTCCGAGGTATCCGGAGGCCCACCCGTAACTGAAGTCCGAAGTCCGAAGTTCGTCGTCGTAGCAGTCCAGTCCCGTCCGAGGCCTTCCGTTCCGTGCTGCCCGGTGAGTACCATTGCTGGGGTAGTATCTAGACAGGACCAATCTAAATTGACTCCTGGTCCGTGGGTTGGTGGTGCCCAGACTCACAAACGAAGTGTTCACCTAGGTGGATACGGGTCTTGATGCGTCCCTTTATGGGACCGGTATGTTCCGTACTGTTACAGCAGTGCATCCAGTAATTCTAGTCTGTTCCGTTCTCGAGAAATTCTGTTCTGTTTCTGTTCTCAGTATTCCAGGTAATATTCTGTTCGAACTGTCATTTATAATGTTGTTTAATGTATTTCCAATGTCGTGGTATGCCTGAATTGTTTTCCCAATTGTTATTGTTCTTCGTGTATTGTATTGTGTTCCGATTCGAGTTTACAATGCCGCTCTTTTCCAAGTTACGTCAGTTAAAAACTAGAAAGGGTTTATTAGAAGAAGCAGTTCCTGTCCCGCCTAGGGACAGTCCAGGTCACTTTATGTATCAGAAACATGGCATAAGCGCCATAATGTATCTAGATTTATGGGTAGAGTATACCAAACAGTTAGAAGAAAAGTATAGATGGCCCGTATCGGGTACATGGGATGCCGAATGTATCATGCGAGTAGAAGAAGCATTATGGAAAAAGAAAGCCAGACAGTCACAGAAAGATGCCATCGAGTTATGGCGTAAGGAAGCTCATAGAAGGACCGAGAAAGAAGTCAGAAAGTCAGAGTTAAGTAGAGAATCCCAAGAACGAGCCCAAGAAAGAGAATTAATCGAGATAGGTGAACAAGTCAAAGCCGAACAGTCAGACAGACAGAGGCATGCCCTTATTAAGGGTATGTATCCTCTCCTTGCCGAAGGTTTGCCAAAAGCGACCCCAGAGGCATCCAGTAATTTCCCGCCGCCATTAGTTCCGACCAAGCTACGTCACAAACAGACCGCAGCTGATATTTTTATTTCGTCCTATTTGGACGACACAGTCCCAGAATATGCAAATCCTGTTCGCACTCCGCCAGTCCCTGTAAATCAGGCACTTCCTGCTCCTCCAGACACCGGGGTGCCCTTAACAGCTCCCCCGGCCCAGTCCGCCATACAAGTCCAGCCCACGTTACAATTACCGACCCTGCCAGGACGAAGAATGTCAGTCGACGATTCCAGTTTAGGGGCCGCGGGAGGAGGTCTTCCTCAAACCCCGCCGCCACACAAGCGTTTAACATTAGTCGAATTACATGCTCAAGCGTTACAGCGTACGCCCAAACATCAGTCTGTTACAGAAATCAGGCAAACCCTTACCGAATGTGTCTATGATCCAGTCCCAGGCGAATATAATATGGTTTTATATTCCTTACGTGTAAGGAGAGTGACCGAGTATCTGGTCACCTTACCGAATATGAAAGAAGATCTAGACAGAATATATCGTTTCATCCGTACAGGGGATGATCCAGAAAGTATTGGCGAGATTATGTCTCAAAGGAAAGCCGAGATCCAGCTCATGATATTAAAGTTCCTGATCAATTGTCTAATAAGAGAACAAGATTACCCGTCTAAAGATCCCGCCGAAATGAGAATCCTGACAAGGTGGAGTGATAATATAGCCGAGGGTAAGCACAAGACCATTAGTGCTATGGAGAGTATGTACAAGAAAATTCGTAAAGAAATAATAAGGTTACACGAACAGCGTAAAGCAGCACAAGTAAGCGAGAAAGAAAGTATCTCTGATCCTGAAGAGGAAGACGAGAATCCCGCCAGAATAGCGTATGTAGGAAAATCTAGATTTCCAGATCGCCATTTACGTCTAGAACACAAGTCTATTTTTCATCATCCAGCACCAGAACTAGGTTCTCTAGAACAAGTATTTCAAGCTACCGATCACATTCTGAAATCACGAATCGGTTATAGTGAGTTAAGTACCATGCATGAACAAGAACTAGCCCGATCAGCAGTCCGATGGATTACTGATTGTACCACTTTTCCAGACGAAATAGTGGCACAAATGTTTCTGAAACTGCCCCCAGCCGAGCAACGACTGGTGGGTATGTATATGATTCAGCACCTCATTACTTTGTATGAGGGTCAACATTCTGATCCAGGTCCGTTGCATGATATCCTGAACGAGTTACTCCAGTATAGATGGAGAGGTCTAGGTACCGATTTAATTAGTGTCATTCTAGAACAGCGCCACAAATATAGAACGTTTCTGAACCCGCATTTTGTTCATGTCTCACCCCCAGAAAGTAAATCATTCTACATAGACAGACAGAATCCGTTACGAGAAGTCCACCCAGTCAGAGGGACGGGTGGCGAAATGCAACGAGTGTTTGTATACACTCCAATATCAAAGATGGAACTTCTTGAAATGAAGAAATTAATTCCCTGTCATGACAAAGATCCAGCAGGGTTCCATAGAGAATTAAAAGACATGCTCCGTATGGGAGAATACACTTACCCAGACATCATTAAAATGTTAAAAGTCCTGCTGCCCGCAGGGGTATATGAAAAGTTAAAGGAAAAAGAATGGGAGGTGGGAGAGAAAAAGATCGATTGGACAGCTCTAGAAGCTGAAGACAAGGCACGAGTACCAGGTACCGGTCTTGGAGATAAATGTAAAGAATTACCAGAATTATTGATTCAAGTTTTACCCAGATTATTGACAACGAGAAAAGAAGACTGGGATGCAATCTCAGCCTGTAAACAGAAACAAGATGAAGATATTAGTGATTTTTATTCTAGATTTGAAAAATGTTTCAGTATCAACAGTGGTCTCAAGACAAGTAGTGAGTCATACCCTCACCTTTTCGTTACCAAATTAGTCGAGAATTCAAGTCCACAAATTAAAAATCGAGTTTTGAAAGTCGAAAGCACCTGGCAAGCTAATACTCCGTCTCAAATGCTCCAGATGCTCCAGTATCACCAGAATAGAATCAGAGAAGAGCAAGAACACGAGAGAAAACGTATGAAAGACACGAAAATGAAAGTGCTAGTTGCACAAACTGTTCCTCAAGACAGTCAGAAGAGGGGTCCGAATCAAGCCAGTCATCCTGCAGCTCCCGTTAAAGGGAACTGCAATTATTGTAAACAGCCAGGTCATTTTATAAACGAGTGTGCAGTTCTGAAACATAATATAGCTACTGGTAAGACTAAAGAAAGACCACGTCCGCCTAGACAAGAACAAGTTTCACAGACTCCGCAGTCACAGAATGCACAACAGACAGTTTCCGCACCGCAGCCTATTGCTGCAACACAGCACGTTACATCGCAGATGTACCAGTATGCACAGTCTGAGTATCCAGAGTACCAGCCATATTCATGAAACAGCCTAGAGAGGGAGGTAGGCTTGCCTCTCATCGAGATACCTGTAGATCAAGAAGGTCCCTATGTTCACAGTCAAGTATTAGGGAAAGACAGAAAGTTTTTGATCGATACAGGGGCAAGTAGGACCACAATTAGTCACGCCGAAGTTCCAGGGGCTCCGCTCTCAGGCTCAAGAAATGTTTCCCTTGGATTTTCAGGAAAGCCAATAGTTAATGAGATATCAAAGCCAGTTACTCTAGAAGTAGGTCCATTGTCCCGTACTACTGATCTGTTACTTACTAAGTCATGTCCAGAAAATCTGTTAGGCATTAAGACACTGAAAGAATTAGGTGCAGTTATTTGCTGTTCCCCAGAGGGAATACGTCTGTTCCTACGTGACTTTAAGGGTCACTATGTATTACGAGATTTTGATTCAAGATTGTCTAATGTTCCACAGCATTTATGGGCGCAAGGTCCAACTGATGTAGGTTACATGCAAATCACACCCCATCGTGTGACTCTCAAACCAGGTGTAGTGTTACCCCGAATCAGACAGTACAGATTGCCACCCGAGGCTGTAGCAGCCTTATCCAAAATTATAGACGAGCTCATGGCTCAAGGAGTAGTTGTAGAAACTGACTCCAATGTATGTAATTCTCCGATCATTCCAGTCATGAAACGTACTGATCCGAATGCACCCCCAGTATATCGATTAGTGATTGATTTACGAGAGCTTAATAAATGTATTATTCCTCAGTATCCAGTTGTCCCAGATATTTCATCCCTGTTAACAGCCATTGATTCCGAAGCCATGTTTTTCACTGTCATAGACCTCAAGAATGCATTTTTTAGTGTTCCGATTCATCCAGACAGCCAGTTTCTTTTCGGATTTTGTTTAAATGGAAGGAGCTATATGTTTACACGCGCTCCTCAAGGTTTCACAGAAAGTCCTAGTATTTACAGTCAAGCACTCAAGAGACAACTAGACAATATTCACATGCCAACTGACACTGCCCTGCTCCAGTATGTCGATGATCTACTGATCACAGCCCGTTCTGAACGCGACTGCGAACGAGCATCCCTTACAGTTCTGTATTTTCTAGCCGAGATGGGGCACAAGGTGTCACCTTCGAAGCTTCAATTCTGTGTCCAGCAAGTGGTATACTTAGGACACTTGCTGTCCAAGAGGGGTAGGCAGTTGACACCCGACCGTATCCAGTTAATAGCGAGTCTTCCCCAGCCCAGAACCCAGAAGGAGGTACGTGCTTTTATTGGCCTTACTTCTTATTGTAGACAATGGATTCCCCAGTATGCATTTCTAGCCAAGCCACTGATACAGTTAACGACACAGGAGGCAGCCGTATCGACCGTCCTCCCTTGGACATCTGACCATACACTTAGTTTCAACGAGTTAAAGAAAGCCCTATGTCAAGCTCCAGTTCTAGCTACACCGAACTACAGTAAGCCTTTTACACTTTTCGTTACTGAACGCGAAGGTACAGCATTATCTGTTCTCACACAAGATCAAGCAGGACAATCCAAGCCCTGTGCTTATTTTTCGAGCACATTAGATCCAGTCGCCCAGGCGTTGCCTGCGTGCCTCAAGTCAGTTGCAGCCACAGCACTAGCTATCAGACAAAGTGATTCCATAGTTTTAGGGCATTCCCTGACAGTACAAGTTCCACACTCCGTAGAAGTTCTTTTGAACCGAACACAAACACAGCACTTGACAATTGCACGTTTAACAGGTTATGAATTGACACTGTTCCAGCCACATATAGAAATTAGACGCTGCACCGTCCTGAATCCTGCTACACTGTTACCATCAGTTAATTCAAAACCAGACACACATGACTGTGTGGAAGTAGTTAATATTACGACAAAGCCAAGACAAGACCTGACAGACATTCCGTTACCAGACCCTGACCTGACACTTTATGTGGATGGTTCATGTATTAGAACTAGTACAGGAGAACTAGTCGCCGCGTATGCAGTGACTACTGACACTGAAGTTATTGAAACACACCGTATTGACACCCTGTCCGCTCAAGCAGCAGAGCTAGTCGCTCTGACACAAGCCTGTATACATGCCAAGAACCTGAAAGTTAATGTTTACACAGATTCACGTTACGCATTCGGAGTTGTACACGACTTCGGAGTGCTCTGGCAGGAGAGAGGTTTCATGACTTCTCATGGAACCAAGATTCAGCATGGTCTCCTTATTCAAGCCCTGTTAGATGCCATACATTTACCGACATCCATTGCTATCATGAAATGCAAAGCACATACGAAAGTTACTGACATTATTTCCCAAGGTAATGATCTAGCAGACCGCACAGCCAAGCTTACAGCACAGACTCCAGACATTCCAGTTAATCAGACACATACTCCAGATCCGACTACATGCATGACAGTTAAGGACCCTACTCAAGATGTCATAGATATCCAGTTACATGCTACCCCCGATGAAATCAAGAAATGGTCCGAACAAGGAGGGGTCCAGACAGATCAAGGATGGTTAACGAAGGGTAGAGCCACATGGTTTCTCCCCGACTCTATGGTTCAAGTCATTATCAATACCGCACATAGTCCAGCACATTTAGGAGAAAAAGCTATGTTAGACAGTATCCAGAATATTTGGTTCAACAAGCATTTACGAGCTGCAGCCAAGCAGAAAGTCCGTACCTGTATGATATGTTGTCAGTTTAATCCAGGTAAAAGTGTCCCGGTGGAACAAGGTGGTTTCCAGCCCCCTGACCACCCTTTTGAGGTCCTCCAGATGGATTATATTCAGATGGAGCGATGTCGAGGTTTCAAGTATGTCCTTGTAGTTGTATGCGCTTTGTCCAGATGGACAGAAGCATATCCAGTCCCAGATTACACAGCCGCGACCACTGCCAAGCAGTTGGTTCGTGAATTCTTCCCTAGATATGGACTCCCTAGAGTCGTATATTCTGATAACGGTCAGCCATTCTCATCTGAACTCATGAAGCACGTTTCCCTGTTGTTAGGGTACCAGTGGAAGTTTCATTGTGTACGCCATCCTGAAGCAGCCGGTCTCGTAGAGAGACATAATCAGACCCTGAAAATCCGTATTGCAAAAATCTGTAAAGAAAAAGGTGTGGACTGGCTAGTAGCTCTGCCAGTTGCTCTGTTTTATATGCGCATGGTCGCACATTCCAGATCAGGTCTGTCCCCGTATGAGGTCGTATTCGGCCGCCCCCCTAACATGTGGGGTACTCCTAGACCCCGAAGTATTACCGATGTTTCATGTAATATGCTGACAGATTACCTAGCTTCCTTGATGTCTGCCCTCAACTCATGTCGTTCACAGGTTGCCGCCGCATTTCCAGACAATACCGAGGTGGCACCGCACGAGATCGTTCCAGGCTCCCTAGTGATGATCAGAAATTTTGACAGATCAAGTCCGCTGGAACCACGTTGGAAGGAGCCACGTCAGGTCCTCCTCACCACCCGTACCGCCGTCAAGTTGGAAGGCAGAAAAGGATGGATCCACCTGTCTCATGTTAAACTTTTTAGAGGACTGAAATCCGTTTCCAAAAACATTTCCCAGGATTCGAAAGACTGCCAGAATATTGCTCTTAAGGACTGTCCCGCACAAGACATTATTACAACCCCTCCCTTGTTAGAGAAAACTCCGCAGCAGGAGTATAAGTTAAAGCTCAGGTCTAGTAAAATAAGTCAGTCAGTTTGATTGTATAAGTCCTCCCCTAGGTGAAACGGTTAGACTGTTTCTGACATGTATAAAATAGACCCCCATAGTGAGAGAGTCAGTCGAAGTTCAATCAGATGTATCGTTTTTCTGAGTTTCATATTATTCATCAGCATAATGATTTCCTGCACCAGCTATGCATTCTATCTGTATTTTCCAGTTCCTCATGTAAATATGTCTGCTAATGCTACAGTAGAGCACACGTTTAGTGATCTGCCTCCTCACGAATATTCTTACCGCCTCGCTATGCGCAACAACACATTTATCCGTATGTTACATTACTCACACCAGACCAGCAATGCCACTAATTGTTGGGTGTGTGGTCGACTCCCCCCTTTCCAGACACCGAAGGGAGTTCTGCCACTCTTTCCTTATCCATTCTCACATAATGGTTCGTGTGGAGCATGGTCCATGTTAACGTCATCCTCAACAGATATGTCTTTTCTTAACAGTACATGTTTCTCAGACAAGCAAGGTTTCCCCCACAGAACAGGTTTAGATCTAGAAAATGAAGTATATAATTTAGGTAATTATTCGTCGAATTTTATGGTCCTGAATGTTCAGTCTGATACTACTCCAGACTTACCTGCTATTTCAGTACTACCTGTCAAAGGCGAATTATGTGTCCGTAATTATGGTTCTATACATGTAGGTCATAGTGAATGTACTACTGTTATCCAGTATAGTGACAGTAGGAAATCTGTTTTCAAAGCTTCACGTCATTCTTATTTTATTTGTGGTCAAACTGCATATGTCCGTCTGCCCCTCGATTGGGAGGGAACCTGTTACATTGCCTTCCTACTGCCACCTGTTTTCCTAGCCCCATCTGATTATCACAGAAACACGCATCTAGTACACATTAGACATAGAAGGGAATCCCCAATTGTCGATTATACTGAAACTACTCTAGAACAGTATACAGATTTCAATAAAGGTTTCTTCTTCTTTGTAGGACCTGTCCAGAATAGTAAACTAATCCGTAGGTTAACAAGAACCCTTGAAGCTGTAGTAAATGAGACTGCCTCTGCTCTAGGTAACTTAACCGAAGAACAATCTGCTATGAGATTTGTCGTTTTGCAAAATCGTCTCGTCCTTGACGTCATACTGGCCGATAGGGGCGGGGCCTGTAGAGTCATCGGATCTAGTTGCTGCATTTTCATTCCAAATAACGCGCCGTCTGTTTATTCAGCTATAACCAGACTCCATAAAATTGCCCATCTGTTACACCAAGATCCAGGCACCTGGACATGGTCCGGTTGGTTCTGGAATATAATTTCCGCATGGGGATGGAAAGTCCTGTCCTTTCTAGGTATTGCAGTAGCGATCATATTTAGCTGCTGCCTCTGTATACAATGTGGCCCTGCGATTTGCAGCATGTGTGCTACCTCTTGTATTCCTAGTCCCAAGCCCCGTTCTAAATCCCGTTCCAAGACAATTCGAGACGAGCAAATGGTACTGTATGAAATGATAGATGGTATCATGAAAATTGATGTTTCCTGATGGAAACGTAGTGACAAGGAGGGAATGTGGAAAAGTAAATTTTGCTATGTTCTGTGTCCCTACGCCTCATCCATCATATGTTATGTGTGCATGACCAATATGCATATGTTATTCCCCATGTCCGATTAATGACGCAATTCCAGTTGTGTCCACCTCTAGTATGTTAGTTTCTAGTCCTCGTGAATACTACGAATATCAGGCCTATGTAAAGTTATGTTGCCACGTTTCCCAGTGTGCACGTTATTCCATTGTAAAGTCCCCGTTTCCAGGCCTCAACAGGGCCCGGACATCAGATTCAGCTCCTGTCTCCTGAAAGCCTCGCTGAGGAGCGATACAGCCCCCACCTGTATCCTCGACCCTTCACTTACTTCCTGCCTCGCAGTGCCCGGTGCAGCCCGGCTCTGCCTCTGAGTCTGCCAAAAGTATGTTATAGTTCCAGCTATCAGTTCAGTCCTCCTCCTCTGCATTCCTAAGCTACTGAACTGCATCAATAGTTTCCGTCATTGTCTAGCCTTTTCGGCTCCACGTTAGAGAAATACTGTATTTAATGGTCATTTAATATTCTTCATCACGCACTACATGTAGAATAATGCATGGTCCAGTCTTAGAGTCAAGTTAGCTTTTCCCCTCATGACTCCTAGTTTATATCAACATGTTCCCTAAACATCAGATACCAGATAGGGTTTAGGTACATGTCGCTCCGACCCTCCAGACTCTAGTCTCTGCTCCTAGCACAGAGTTCGTAGCCCCCAGCTTCTCCTAGTAACACGTCATTGCCAGTTTTCGCGCACCATCAGGTTAGAGGTCCCGGCTCCTTAGGTAGCCCCCTCCAATGTTTCCGCCCATTCATGACATATTCTGTTACGTTTGCACCACATGCCTAAGTATACTCCCAGTTACACCTCTTTTTACTGTTATCTTTCGCGACTGCTACGCGTCACGCCTTCTGCTCCACCCACTGCTACGCCTACTGCAATGTAATGCTATGTGTTTGCGCTATGTATATAAGTTGATGTATTGTTATTAAAAGTTAGCGCGCTCATCCCAGACCAAGCCCCAGCAGCTGCTGGGTCATCCTATGCAGGTTGTCCTGATCCTGTCCTTATGCTGTAATAAACCTGCAGAAACTCCTACTACCTCGAATCTTGACTCTTATTTTATTGAGCTATCTGTTATTCATTCATTCATCCAAAAATAGATCCGGTATTATTTATTTATATACCACAAGACACAGGAGTGCCTGGGGGACCGACTCAGAACACAGATTGTGATGGCGATGATGTGGCTTGTCGGTGGGTCCGTGGTATGTTCACGTTTGAGTGAGGTGGTGATGCGTGTGCACTGCCACTTGTTGGTCGAGGGAGGCCTTCGTCACAGTGCAGCCGTCAGACCTCACCTGTACAACGCATTTTATTGCCGTTATGACAAACGCGTTGCATCTGCTTTCTCTGGGTATACTGCGGTTGTAGAGGGTTGGTTCTCGGGCTTCCTGGCGAGGCGAGAGTAAGTAAAGTAAAAAAAATTTTTTATTGCACAATTATTTAAAATCATTGCAATATGCACATCCAGAAAATGACATTTTAAATAAAAAAGAAGAATTCAAGTCTGTTAAAAAAAAAGACAATAGAAATAATGGATTGGGTAATGCAAAGGGAAAGCAGAAAAGCCAAGGGACTGGCACATAGGGAGGGGAAAATTCAAACTTGCTCGGATGATTGAATCGAGGAGTTAATTGCTGTGATGAATTTTACAAAGCGAGTCACCAATTGTGGCGAGTCTCCTGTGGTTCTGAAAAATCTGGATTCATAAAATAGTACTGGACTCGAGAATAAAAACTTCGTCGAAATAGGACGAATTTGGTATCAAAAGACCGAGAATGACGAGTACATCAAGTACATGTATTTTCGGCGTATTCGAGTGACGATTTCACCTCGAAATCGTCATTTACATTCTAAAACCCTTAGCTGCATGTTGCCCTTTACATAGGCCTTAATCCAGTTGAATTTGATTCCACAAGGACACATACTCCTTAATCGACTTCTCCCTGACCCCAGTACAAGTTAGAACCATTGCCCCAGGCCAAACTTGTTAGGTCGGTTCCCTCCCAGTGGCCGAGCAAGATAGCATCTAGGCTCAACCAGCCATAAAACCATTTGAGCGCGCACACCTGCCATATCTCGCTCACATCTTTCTCCACTCCTTTTCTTCACTCACTTTATGATGGGGAGGTGACCGTTTTTATTAGGGGTCTAGCGATATCTGATGAAATGTTGGGCCTTGCCGGATGATTTGTTATGGGCAGCACGACGTGAAATATGTACATGTCATCATGACTCTGCTTTTCTTTTGTAATCAGTAACTATAAATGAAATACCACGATTCCAAGGAATGTTTTGCCCAAGGCTGAAAATTACGTATAAGAAGAGAAGCCTGACTTCGTAAAAGTGTGCAGTTTCCTGAGAATATACCCGTGTTGTACTTCTCGGACCCTGTTACCTTGGTTGCAGCCAATAAACTAATCTTTGACTTCACCTAGAAGACTCTGAAGTTTCTGTAGGTCTGACTCAGGAGAACCCGAGGTCTCTGGGTGTTGATCCCCTGGCACCGCTGGGTTACCGGTTCTGTGCCGGTTCTTAAAAACCCAGTACCTCAATTGGCGCCCAACGTGGGGCGATTCCAGTGGTACCAATCAGCCTGAAGATCATGAGGAGCTTCGTGTGGAAATTCCGGAGGAGGGCCCACCACCTCATCGACCCCTGTATGTCGACGTGGTCCGAAGGTCTTTACTGCGAGGTTCCCCGCTTCCCGACGGCTACAAGGACTGCTGCCCTGGCTATCGCCCTGATGTTGGACCCTTGAAGTTTTCGGTAGAGCGAAACGCTGAGACGAGTCTTCTGGTGACGCCATCGATATTTTCAGTTAAGTATAAGTGGAGCGTCTCCCAGTCCTTAGTTGGACTTACTTTGTGGTATCTTGGAGATACAAAAGGTTTTTATTGGTTCTTGCAAGCACCATAACCGAAGGACTCGTGTATTCACGAGAAATATCGTAATCGATAAATCCTTTGAAGTTTGGAACTAGACTAGAGAGCGAGGATGCCTAGTCTTAGACTTGGGAATTGGTTTTGTCTTGGTAGTAATAATAGGGACTCCCGATTGGAGGACTCATGTCCGGTTCCTCCAGTTGGAACTCCGACTTACGAGCTATACGTTAAACATGGGGTAGGCCCCATCATTTACAACGAGGTATGGATTAAATACACTAGGAAAGATGGTGTTTTAAAATGGCCCCAATATGGTAGCTTTGATTCTGAAATCTTAGACAACCTTGAAGTTAAACTCTTCAAAAAGAAAGCCCGGCCGGCGATGTTTGACTCTTTCCGCTTATGGCGCAAAGAAGCCAAACAAAAAGAAATTAAATTAGCTAAGAAAAATAAGAGAGAAGGGGGACTTTCAGTTATGCAAGCTGCCGTGCAGTTTAAAGATAATGAGGAAGAGCAGATAAATGAGCAGTTGCACAGGCAAAGTAAAATGGCAATAGATAAGTGTTATCCAGTTTTGCCGTCTCTTCAGCAAGGGACAGCAAAAGAGCGTGAAAAAGACCCATTAATGTCGCAATTATTAACTTCACCACCCCCCTATGCGCAGAATGCCACAGCACCCCCGCAACCTTTAGTTGCACAAGCTGCGCCTCCGGCTCTTCCACAGCACCCACCAGCTGTTCTTCAGCTGGCTCCTACTTCTTCGGTGCAGCTTCCTCCAGGCCCACCGACCACTTCTGTTTCACCTGTGTTTTCTACGATTGTGCCTACTGTACTTTCTACATCTCCTAATGCCCCCTCTATGATTTTGCCTGGTACCACATCTATTATTCCTGATACCTCTTTTGCCATCTCTACACCCGCCTTATCTCACCCCGTTTTTTCACCAGTTTGTCCTTCAGTCTCACCTTCCATTCGGCAGAAAATGGCCAGCACTGTTACTAATCTTCTTTCACCTCTTTTCGGGTCGCCTGCTACGACCCCTAACATAGGAAGAAGACAATTGCAAAGTCAACTGCCTGATTATCAAGAGAGAGATTCCCTGAATAGTTTAGCCCGGAAATGGGTCATGGACACTGCAAAATATGATGTACAGTCTGTCATGGAAGTCTTCCATCAATGGGAAGCAGCGACACAGAGATATGTGTTCGAACAGATGTGTGTCTTTCTTGGCGAGGATTTAGAAGACAACGATCAAGAATGCATCCCGCGAGAGATGTGTCGTGTACGATTTAAGTTTGGAGAGGGTATGATTGTAGGTCCCGATGTGGAAAAAGCAGTTGAAATGCTATTATCATATCGAAGTAAGGGAAGCAGTTCTGGGTCACCATCGGAATCTAGTGCATCTAGTAGGAAAAAGGCACGACAATACCCTATGAGAGAAGTTCCCCCACAGTGGAGAGAGGGTGACGCGACAGCTGTCCCACCTGTCCTGCCCCACTTTCACCGAGTATGGGTACATGTCCCATGGAAGCAAGCTGAAGTTTTAGCACTCAAACAAACACTACCAGATCCGCGTAAAAATCCTGCAGGGTACTATAAAGAATTGTCGCAAACTGCTGGGTCATGTATAATGAATTTGGCCGATATCGATATGTTATTCGGGAACGTTGTTCCACAGCCTTTATGGGGAAAAGTTCGTCATGTAGATCATGACCAGGAATTAGGTGACACGTGGGCTAATATTACTGCTGCAGATGCGCGACAAGTCGGTGGTGCCAAGCCTGAGCCTCTGATAGCGGAACTACCTGGTAGAATAGTAGATTTCATGAAAACGATAATGCCTGCAATACGCGTAAATTGGGATAAGTTATCTGCATGCAAGCAAAAGAAAGAAGAAACTGTTTCAGATTTCTTCACCAGATTTGAAGAAACATTCATTGACCACAGCGGTCAAGATATGACCACAGAAGGTGGTCAGAGATTATTTGTCGATAAATTTGTGCACAATCTGCTTCCAGATTTGTGTAGGAAATTAAAAGATTCGGAAAGTTCTTGGGCAGTCTCATCTTCAGCCCAGATATTAGCTACCGCACAGTACTACGAGAATAGAGACAAAGATGAGAAAGATAAAGTAGAAAAGAAAACTAGAGAACTCAAAACGAAGGTTTTGCTACAGCAAGCCTATCCGCCACGTGGTGGTGGTAATCAAAATAATAATGGTCAGAATCACTACCAGAACACTTTTCAGCAGCCTCAACAATATCAGAGAAACTTGCAAAGATTCGATTACAATCAAAACCGCGTAGGTCCCAACCAGTGTTTATATTGCAAACAAGAGGGTCATTACAAATATAATTGTCCTGCCCTACCACAACGTGCAAATGGAATTTCTGGCGTAAGAGGTCGTGGTAGTCAGCAAGCGCCTAGAGGTAGAGGGCGTGGAAACGCCCCTCAGGACGCACGTCCCCTTCCACCACAAAACTCTATGAACAGGTTTGACCAGCAAAATAACGTATCTGACAGGACAGCTCAATACTACGTTGATGAGTATTACACAGAAAATGAGCAGTGGGAGAATAATGATTGCTAGGACAGCCTTAGACAAGGAGAGGGAGTTGTTTCAGTTCCAGTAGATCAGAGTGGACCTTACGTTGAGGTGATTACATCGGGTGTGTCAGAACCTTTTCTGTTGGATACTGGTGCTACAAAGAGTTCTATTATGCACTCCAAACTCCCTGGCGCACCTTTGTCTGGCGAAATGAACGTTTCCGTAGGTTTTTCTGGCGCCCCGGTTAGAAATCCGATTTCTGACCCTTTATCTCTTTCTGTTGGTCCTTGTGAATTCGAAGCACCCCTTATTTTGACAACAGGTTGTGGTGAAAATTTGCTAGGATTAGATTTGCTAAAAAGATTGTATGCGACTTTGTACTGTTCTCCCTCAGGAGTACAACTTACTTTAGGTAAGAAAGTGGTTTCTCCCATGTATTTGTCGAGAAATGCACTTCCAGCAGAATTGGCACTTCTCCCAGATATTCTTTGGGCTACTGGTCCGAATGATGTAGGTCTCTTAGAAATCCCACCATATGTTGTAACATTGAAGTCGAATGTCAAAATGCCACGAATTCCCCAATACAGAATATCCAATGAGGGCGAAAAAGCTTTGCTAGCGATTGTTTACGAGTTGATTGAAAAAGACGTGATTGAAGAAACACGAGGCAATGTTTGCAATAGTCCTGTTCTGCCTGTTTTAAAACGAACTGACCCTTCTCAGCCACCTGTGTATAGATTCGTGATTGATCTTAGAGAAGTAAATAAGATAGTGGTGCCACGATTCCCAGTTGTCCCCGACATTACAACATTATTGACTATGATTCCAGCCTCTGCCTCCTGGTTTTCGGTGATTGATCTGAAGAATGCTTTCTTCAGTATCCCGATTGCTGAGGAAAGCAGGGATATTTTTTCCTTTAGTTTAGGAGGTCGCAGCTTCCGCTTTAAACGCGCTCCTCAAGGCTACTGTGAAAGCCCCTCAATATACAGTCAAGCTCTGAAAAGTCAGCTTGACACATTGGTTCTGCCCAAAGGTGCCACTCTCGCACAGTACGTGGACGATTTGCTCATCGCTGCGGACACTGAGAAAATCTGTAAAATGGCCACGTTGACATTACTGCGTCATCTATGTGATCTGCATCACAAGGTGTCACTTTCCAAGCTTCAGTATTGCCGACAAGAAGTGACCTACTTAGGTCATCTCTTATCGAAGGAGGGAAGGAAACTGACCCCAGAAAGAATTCAGGCAATAGCAAAATTGAATGTGCCAAGAACGCAGAGAGAAGTACGTGCTTTCTTGGGCATTACATCGTACTGTAGACAGTGGATTCCAAATTTTTCGTTATTTGCCAAACCTTTATTGGCACTAACGTGCAAAAATACACCCAATCCCATTCTTTGGTCTGATGAGTGTCAGAAAAGTTTTCTCGAATTACGCACAGCATTATGTTCGGCCCCTGTGTTAGGCAACCCCAACTACAGTAAGCCTTTCACATTATATGTCCACGAGAAGGAGGGCTGTGCATTGTCTGTGCTGACTCAGTTATACGGAGATAGACAGCGGCCATGCGCCTATTTTTCGTCAACTTTGGATCCGGTAGCAAGAGCATTGCCAAGTTGTTTAAGGGCCACAGCAGCAGCAGCTGTTTCTATTCGACAGTCTGCAGGTCTAGTAATGAATAATACACTAATCGTGATGGTCCCGCATTCAGTAGAGACATTGTTAAATAGGACCAAGACACAGCACTTAACTAGTGCTCGACTGTCCAGTTATGAATTGACGCTACTAGCGAGCCACGTGCACATAAAAAGGTGCAGTACCTTGAACATAGCCACATTGTTACCAATTGCAGAGGAATCGGATGCTTCAGAACAGCACGATTGTTTCCTCAGAACAGAGGAAGAGACGAAAGGGAGAGTTGATTTGTTCGACACTCCTCTTGCTGAATGTGATGGTACATTATGGGTGGATGGTTCATGCTTTAAACTCCCAAATGGTAACGTGACTACAGCATATGCTGTCACAACTTTGCACACAATCATTGAAACTGCGCGAATACCGCATGGTTCAGCTCAAGCCGCTGAACTCGTGGCACTGACGAGAGCATGTGTGTTATCTAAAGGAATGAAAGTGACTGTCTATACCGACAGCCAGTATGCTTTTGGAGTGGCTCACAGTTTTGGACGATTGTGGAGAGAACGTGGGTTCCTGACTTCGCATGGAGCTAAGATTCAGCATGGTCAGTTGGTGAATGAGCTTCTTGAATCACTGACGTTGCCCCTGAAAGTAGCGATCGTGAAATGTAGTGCACACAAGAAAGTGATTGATGATGTTGGTCGTGGAAATGCATTTGCTGATGAAACTGCTAAGGAAACTGCAAAGAATATGATGAGCCGAATGTATGTTGTGAGCCCAGAAAGATGGACTGGTGATGTTGGAATATGTGAAGACACGATAGAAAGTGTGAAGTCCATCCAAGCTGAGGCAACGGAGAAAGAGTTAAGCATGTGGAGAGAAAGTACAGGGAGAATGGATGCAAATGGTTGTTGGATTGAATCGACAAAGCAACAGAGATGGTTGTTACCCAATGCATATGTGCCTGCAGTGGTTACAATGGCTCATGGGATGGCCCATATCAGCGCGGAAGGGATTTGCGAGTTGTTGGCCCCAGTGTGGAAGAATTCAGGGATTCCCAAGTGTGCAGAGAATGTTGTCAAGAATTGCATGGTATGTCTGAAGCACAATCCTGGTAGGGGAACCCCAACTCCAGCTGGTCATTTTGCACCTCCTACGTATCCGTTCGAGGTTTTGCAGCTAGATTTCATACACATGGAGAGGTGCAACAACTTAAAATACGTGCTCGTGGTTGTTTGTGCCTTCTCAAGATGGGTAGAAGCCTATCCCCTAAGGGACAATACTGCCTTGTCCACAGCGAAAGCCCTTGTGAAAGAGTTCTTCCCCAGGTTCGGAATGCCTAGAATGGTCTGGTCTGACAACGGAAGTGAATTTGTGGGTTGTGTGATGAAAAGAGTGTGTGAAGGGCTAGGCATTAGGCAGAAGTTCCACGCTGCAAATCACCCCCAATCAGCTGGATTAGTGGAATGTTACAATGGCACGCTTAAACTTAAATTGGCCAAAATCCAAGCGAGCACAGGTCTTAAATGGCCTGACGCTCTACCCTTAGCACTCCTATCCACCAGAATGACTGTGCATTCGCGAGTGAAACTCAGCCCCTATGAAATAATCTTTGGTCGGCCAGCCAACATATGGGGAGTGCCTAGGCCCACGAAGTTTAGCGAGCTGCAACACCCCATTTTGCTTGACTATTTGTATGAATTGACGGCTAAATTGCGTGTTTTATATCAACAGGTCCACAACACCTTGCCTCCGGTCTCTGAGACACCGGGTCACTCCATTGACCCCGGTTCCTGGGTGCTTGTCAGAAACTTCCAAAGAACAAGAAACGACCAGCCCAGATGGACCGGGCCTCACCTCGTCCTCCTGTCTACAAGGTCGGCTGTTGGCTGTTAGGGTGGAGGGGAAGGCCAATTGGGTCCACGGGATCCATTGTAAGAAAATACCCTTCCCTCTGCCACATGACCAATGGGTCCGGAAAGGAGGCACTGACTCAGAGCGCACAACTGATGAACGTGTAAAAGAAGCTAATCCTGATTGTGAAAGTGGGAACATTTCTCAAGAAACTGCGCCACCACCAGAACAATTGAACTCTGTGGAACCTGAGCTACTATTTCTGGACCAGACAGTACCCGGGAAAAGACGCTACAATTTGCGACCAAGAAAAACAGACTAAAGTAAAAGTGATTTATTTTACAATCCGAGAGAAAAACCTGTGGACTAATAAAAAATGTGTGTTTTTTCCAAAATCCTATTTTTGAAAGTGCAGATTCTCCCATCTAGGTAACTTGCTTATTTTTTTTTTTTTTTTACGAACCGCCATCCGGGTTCCGCTGCTAGGGTCGCGGTTGATTAAAGACTTTTGGGTGCAGCTGACGACGTTAGGTCGCTGGTTCCGGTTGGTCCAAGGGAGCTGCCCTAGACTGACGGAAGCATCCTTTAGCAGAAACAACCTACCACCGCGGGCAGCACCTTAGAAAGGATGGAGTTTCCTGATGTGGAGAGGCCTGCCAAACAAATGAACTTTAAGCAGAGACTTTTTAAAACAATGACGAAGAAATTTTTTATAATAATGTGTATTTTTATGCTATTCAGCGTACTGGTCTTTTTGATAAGCTATGTTTTATTCTCTTTTCATGTGACATTTGCGCCCACTACATCACCCATACCTCCTCCTACTGTTTCCTCTCATTCTTTCCACCCTCTGCCTGACCACGAATCAAATAGGAGATTAGAGTTCATTAATAACTCCTTCGTTCAGTTATTACACCAACACCAACTTGTAATGAACACAACTAACTGTTGGGTGTGTGGTCTCATGCCCCACACCACGGATAGAGGTATCCCCTATTTGGTCCTGCCATTTAGTCACAATGGGTCAGTATGGGCATATAGGACAATGTTCATATATGCACGAGAAATCCAACCCCTACGTTCTGTAAAAGACAACCTCAAGACTAGCGCCCTAGTCAAAGGTATAGTTGATATGATCAAGGAAGTAACTTCTTACGAAGATACCCCGGATGATGAGATACTTGCATATGTAGGTTGGAATGTGACCGGATATGGCACTACATTAAGTGAGACACAGCAAGCCAAAAGATCGTCCCCTATCTGGATCGTACCCCATCAAGGTCACCTGTGTCTGCAAGGTATTGGCAAGAATCCCAGAGCTCAGCTAGGGAAGAGTGTCTGTACAGAAACGTATGTTTTTGGATCTCAGACTTCCCCTGCGTTTTTAGCCGCTAAGGGTACTTATTTCATCTGCCATGATAGAGCCTATGCATGGTTGCCCCCTGACTTCTCGGGCTCATGTTTTGTTTCATTCCTGTTACCTCCCACCTACACAGCAGCGGCGGATTACCATCGGACAAGGGTAGTTAGAGGTGTTTTGAGTAAAGAAGACACTGCAGGTCAAGAATTTGGTGACTTTGCAATGGGTTTTCTGCCGTTCTGGGGTGCCATGGCTAACAGCAAGAACATAAGGCAGTTGACAAGGGTAGTTGAATCCACCGTGACTGAAACTGCTGGTGCCCTTAGTAACCTGACTGCTGAGCTCCAGTCGGATCGACTTATGACCCTTCAGAACCGGGTCGCTTTGGATGTAATACTTGCGGACCGAGGTGGAGTATGCAAATTGATCCAGTCTAGGTGTTGCATTTTTATTCCAGATAATGCTCCAACAGTGTACAGGGCCATCTCCAAACTGCATAAGATTTCCGAATCTATTCATGTGGATAAAGGAGATTGGTCGTTAATGGGATGGTTCTGGGAACTGATATCTGCCTGGGGATGGAAAATTCTGATGGTCATTGGGATGGTCTTAGCCATTCTTTTCCTGTTCTGTCTATGCATACAGTGTGCTCCTGCAATATGTGGCCTCTGTGCTACATTATGTGTAAGGAAGCCTGTGTCAAGACATGAGCTCAGCACTAGAATGATGTTGCAGCAACATCTCAATGACTTTAGGAATATAGATCTGGACTCAGATTAACATGAGGATAGATTAATTGCCTATGTAAGGGCAAAAGGAGGGTCTGTGGTTCTGAAAAATCTGGATTCATATAATAGTACTGGACTCGAGAATAAAAACTTCGTCGAAATAGGACGAATTTGGTATCAAAAGACCGAGAATGACGAGTACATCAAGTACATGTATTTTCGGCGTATTCGAGTGACGATTTCACCTCGAAATCGTCATTTACATTCTAAAACCCTTAGCTGCATGTTGCCCTTTACATAGGCCTTAATCCAGTTGAATTTGATTCCACAAGGACACATACTCCTTAATCGACTTCTCCCTGACCCCAGTACAAGTTAGAACCATTGCCCCAGGCCGAACTTGTTAGGTCGGTTCCCTCCCAGTGGCCGAGCAAGATAGCATCTAGGCTCAACCAGCCATAAAACCATTTGAGCGCGCACACCTGCCATATCTCGCTCACATCTTTCTCCACTCCTTTTCTTCACTCACTTTATGATGGGGAGGTGACCGTTTTTATTAGGGGTCTAGCGATATCTGATGAAATGTTGGGCCTTGCCGGATGATTTGTTATGGGCAGCACGACGTGAAATATGTACATGTCATCATGACTCTGCTTTTCTTTTGTAATCAGTAACTATAAATGAAATACCACGATTCCAAGGAATGTTTTGCCCAAGGCTGAAAATTACGTATAAGAAGAGAAGCCTGACTTCGTAAAAGTGTGCAGTCTCCTGAGAATATACCCGTGTTGTACTTCTAGGACCCTGTTACCTTGGTTGCAGCCAATAAACTAATCTTTGACTTCACCTAGAAGACTCTGAAGTTTCTGTAGGTCTGACTCAGGAGAACCCGAGGTCTCTGGGTGTTGATCCCCTGGCACCGCTGGGTTACCGGTTCTGTGCCGGTTCTTAAAAACCCAGTACCTCACTCCCCTCATACAGGCCTCGAGCGCTTCTTGACAAGTCCTGATGCCTAGAAAAAGCCAAATTGGTCTCAGCCAAAATATTCTTTGCGCCTGGAGTTGATGGCAAATGCACAGAATGTGGATTAGGCTTTCCTCGCCCTGATTGCAGAAACGACACTGAGAGGAGGCTTCTTTCACATATCCTTTGCCAAACTTGTATGCCTTCAACGGAATTAAGCCGAAGCGAAATCTCATTAATTGATGTTTGATATACGGCTTCATTGCTGATGCGAGATAAGATGGTGATGTTTTCGGGGCATATAGTTTGGCAGCCCAGGGACCGTGATAAAGTTGTAGAACCTGTTGCATGTCCGATTGATTTGATAGAATTTTGGCTTGCTTGGTAAAAAGCTTTGCTTTCGTTTCGTCGGGCAAAGGAGAGGACCATATATTCCCCGCTTCAAGGGAATTGAGGCAGAATGTCAGATACTTATTCCATGGTGTAGTTGAATTACTAAGCAGGAGCCATATGCAGCCCTTCAGCAAGTGGGGGTTAGCTTGTTTCGCTTTCAGACAGTATGAGACGTATCTTGCTCCCATAATCCAGTGCATAGAGGATAAGGAAAATTCTTTCCGGATTTGGGCATGGGAAGTCGAATTTGGCAATCGGAAGACCCGGTGATAGCATGATGATTGTGCTCTATCTAGCCAGTTGTTCATTTTGTCTTTGAAGATTTGTGCGCGAAAGGAGATTGTGGGCAGGAATTTTGCATTGATTAATTTTATCAAAGGGACAAAATCTTGGGAATGCAGAGCACTCTTCGTTCTCATGAAGGCCCCCTCTAAACTGCGAGCCACTGCCTGCATCTCTGTTGTATGCACCGAGCATCTCCCTTTATGGTCAATCCAGACGCCCAGATATTTATATGCGGTGACAGTCTCCAGTGGTTTCCCTTCTATATACCACTTGATCTTTTTCCCATTCGCAGGTGAGATTGCCATCGTTTTGGTTTTACTAACGTTTATCTCTAGCATATTGTTTTTACAATACTGGGCGAGGTAATTGAGAAATCTTTGGAGGCCCACCTGGGTTTGGTCTAGAAGAATGGTATCGTCTGCGTACTGCAGCATTTGGATTTTACACTGGCCGATTCCAGGACACGCAGCAAAATTGGGGGCAGACAGGCACCAAGAGATGGGTCTTCCGATACATTTACACCTGGTTTAGTATCCAGGCTACGGAGTGGCTGCGTGACACTCTGGTGTTGGAAGTGGTCAGTCGGTTGGCTGGCCTCCTAGATCTGGGTTTCTAGCTCGGGCCTGTCTAATGAAGGGCTCAAGTTCCAGATGTCGGCCCTGGGATACAATTTCACAGGCCTGGAGAGCGGCAGAACAGAAACCGGCTTGTTTCAACCCCATGGTCACAGGTTCAGATCCTGGTGGGTACAACCAGCATTTCATCCTTCTGTGGTCGATAAAACGAGTGCCATGGAGTTGTGTAACAAACATGTTATGCAGCACAAAGATTCCATGGGGTGAGCGTGTTCCCAATTACAGCCCGAAGCGGAAATTGTGAAGGAATTTGGTTAATACAATGGGCTCGCTCCGCAGTGTAGTAAGCAAGAGTTCAGCACTATTTTCATGGGGCTGTAGGGTGGCGCAGGCAACAAAGTTAGTGGGCTAAGCTCACACAAAGCATAGGATGAGAGTGCGGTGTCAGTCATATATGGCAATTTATGAGAATATGGCGGAGGTAGCGATTATGACATCACAGACTTGATCAGTGCTAATATCATGGTTCATCTCTTGTCCCAATATAGGCAATAGTTACGGACAGGCTCTGTTTTGCAAAGAATAGCTATTTTGTCTCATTTGAGTGCAGCACATGCCTCTTTTGCAGCATAACAAGGTCTGACGCTTTAAAAGGATGAGCCCTTCAACACCCACGGGTGCATGCGTCACCAGAGGGGTCTCCAGTGGACATGGGGAATTCTGCTTAGTGCTTGCAGAATGTCACGTACCATTAAGGGCATGTTACTACTAAAATTGCCCCAAAGTTTTGTATTAAAGACCATTTGGCATTACCAGTATGTTAGAAAGGGCAGGCATTGTTACGTATTGTTCCCCTCCTGTTCCCTCTGTTTTGTCTGCCCCCTGGTATACTGGCAGAAGTTCGGGAGGGCAAGACTTCACCTAGGGTGGTGACTGGTTTAATTTAATGGACAAATGCGGAAGGTTTCACATTTACTAACGTGTGACATTCTCAGCTGGCTGTGCACAGTTTTATTCATATGCACAGTATTATTAATTTAAATAATCACTGTATTCACTAGTGTGATCACGTTCACGCACCAAGGCATTTTGCAGCGGTGACTGTGGCTATGCAGTAAGGATATACAGGTTAAATATGACAGCCAGGTCCCCGCTGGAGTGTCAGCCAATTGGACACTAATGGGTTTAAAGGTGAGTGCAAAGGGGCACAGGAGGGATAATGGCAAAGAAAAACCGGGACCAAGTCCGCTATTCGGACCGGTGGTGGTTTGACCTCATGGTCTTAGGAGCTAACCCCCGGTGTGTTCAATCAGCCTTTCTTCCTTCTGTGGTTGTTAAAATGAATATCAGTAAGTGGGGTAAAAAAAAAATAGCTCTGATTCAGCTGCTATATGCCTACGGGAACACTTGCACTTTTAAAATACACAAGCATCATGCTCCAGCAAGTGCTATACACAGATACCTGGGAAGGAAGAAAAACTGTCTGGATAACTCTTACTTCTACCTGCATTGGCACATCTTGTTGGGAGTGATTGTCAAAGGTAGTGCACTTCAGCCAGGCAATGTTATCACCCATCCACACCAAGCCGATTGTTGAAGGTCATCCTGGGCTGCATGCACACAGCCCAGCATTAGGCACCTGTGGTTGTCAGTGTCATGAATGACTAAATTCAACTGAACAGTAGGCGTGACCGTGGTTTACACCAGCAGTAGTTGGGAGTGCAAGACTCCACCCTAGGGGGTGGCTGGCTGAATTTGATGTACTAGTCCAAAATGTTTCACAGCAACTGCACGTGGGAGAATGTTAATTACCTGGGCATAGTTCATTCAGATACACAGTATCATATTAATTTAAATTCGCTGTAGTTTCAAGTTGCAAGCATGAGATTACCTCTATACCAGCAACTGCTCGCATTGCAGCAATAAAGCTGCCTGGGAAGTCTGGGTACAGTTACAACAGATTAAACTGCACATGCAATAGTCTGGCAAGAAAGGAGGGATGTTGAATTGATTGCCCACTCAGCAGTATGACTATTGCACAGGAGGATGTAGGGTGATTCAAGGGACACAGGTGGCGTGTCGGCAACGCATGACGGTAAGCTATGCAGGGAGGAGGTTCTGCATCACCGACCAGAAGGGTGCCAAGTGGCAAAAACCAGTATATAGGTTTAATATATGTGTGTCTGTGACCTCACGGCTGGTGGAGCCAGTCTCATTTAGAGGCACGCCCAGGTGGAAATTGGGTGCTTCTTAAGGTTCTCAGGGCCAATGCGGTTTGTGGTACCGCTCAGCTGGTTCACTTTAGGTGTACTGCAACTAAACATGAAATTGGGAACCTGGGATTTCAACACTTTTGCTGGTTTGAGCATCCAGGGTCAGAGATGGACAGCAGGTTCTGTGCATCTGTGATCCGACTGCACTTAAGCAAGCGGGGTGCGCTGCGTAAGTTGTCATTACATGTAAGGGCGAGGTGTCGCCAATAGTGGGCACAATACATTTATTCTTTCAAACCAGAATTGACACCAGTATGGTGTTCACCAGGGTTTAGTAATCAAAGAGGTCTGTGGGGGACGGAGCTTGCCGGCGTTGATGCAAGATGTGTGAGTGCTGAGCTCCGCATCATCACCCAATAAATCCTGTAAATTATCCTTCCTCGACGGATTTTGAGGGCCACCAGGGCGTGAAATCAACGCACGGACCTCGTCGAAGCACTCGGCGGGGCCTCCGGCAGCAATAGGCCAAAAAGCGGCGATGTTCTAGACCCGCGAGCGTCTGGCAGCTCAGGGCCCAAAAGCAGCGGACTCGCCTGTGCGCCCAGCCGGCGTACGTGCCCCGACGTGCGGCCGGTGGAGGAGCAAAGACTCGGAGCCCTGCAGTCACCCTCCGTGGAAAACACAACGGACGACGGGACCCAGCACCATCAGAGTGCCCCGAAGTGAGCTACCGAGTTCCTCGCTCCGGATTACAGCGGGCACACATAGGACCTCGAGTTAACGCCGGAGTCAGAAGCGGACATTTTTACCGCGCGCGGAGCACATCTTGGCGGTTCGGCGGCGGCCCCCCCTGTGGTCATCGCACGCTGTCTCTACTACCTGAGTAGTTGAGGAGGTAGGTCCCAGGACGCAGGGTCAGCAGGACCATATATTATTATAGAAAAACAACAAGATGCCGACCCCACCACTATTCAGATGCTCATCACTCTGAGCAAACAAATCAGACTAAATTTAAGATTTGTTTGGTATATTTTATTTATACCTTTTGCTTTTAGAAATTTTAAATACTTAAGAATGGACATATGTCTGAGAAAGACGCCCTACATTTAACATTCTACAAAAATGACATACTAGACAAATCACAACAACATAACTCAATTAGAAAACAAACACAAAACACAATATGCCTTGTTAAACAAAAAAGTCAATTTTTCATGTATTCAAAAAAGAAAACAATATTTCACAATACTCCAACTCAATGATAGAGACACGTTCCCAAGAAGAAATCAAAGAACACATATAAATTCAGAACATTAGTCAAGATCAGAACTTAATCCTGTATAGTTCATGTATTCCTTATATTCTGCCGACGCGTTTCGAAACCGTGAGCAAAGTGCACGGAATCTCATCAGGGCAACCCCCTCATCTCATCAGACCAACCCCCTCTCCCACAGGGGGAGAGGGGGTTGGTCAACCAGTACTGAACTAAGGTTGGTGACACAGTGCTCTCTTTGTTCTTTCTTTTTTTAATACATTTCACAGAACCCCATTGATTGAGCCCTGATGAGATTCCGTGCACTTTGCTCACGGTTTCGAAACGCGTCGGCAGAATATAAGGAATACATGAACTATACAGGATTAAGTTCTGATCTTGACTAATGTTCTGAATTTATATGTGTTCTTTGACTTCTTCTTGGGAACGTGTCTCTATCATTGAGTTGGAGTATTGTGAAATATTGTTTTCTTTTTTGAATACATGAAAAATTGACTTTTTTGTTTAACAAGGCATATTGTGTTTTGTGTTTGTTTTCTAATTGAGTTATGTTGTTGTGATTTGTCTAGTATGTCATTTTTGTAGAATGTTAAATGTAGGGCGTCTTTCTCAGACATATGTCCATTCTTAAGTATTTAAAATTTCTAAAAGCAAAAGGTATAAATAAAATATACCAAACAAATCTTGAATTTAGTCTGATTTGTTTGCTCAGAGTGATGAGCATCTGAATAGTGGTGGGGTCGGCATCTTGTTGTTTTTCTATAGTCTCTACTACCTGGGCACCGCCCCGGAGCTTGTGTTCCCCCTTCATAGATACGGAGGTGCTCAGCAGGACTCCCACTAACTGCGTCGTGTGTTACTTGGCGGCGCCGGGTCTCTTCCCCCCCCCCACCTCCCTCAGCAACCTGCTCGGTGAGGCCTGGAGGAGCCGGTATATGGAAGTGCTGATGTCGTGAAACAACTAGGGGGGATCAGCCCGGAGTGGGGAGCACCCTCTGGGATTCCAACTCCTGAGTCTCGGACAGTGAAGTCACCAGCTACATAAAATCCCCCCCATCCGGGGCACGGCGTGACGGTGTGCAGGTGTGGTTCACGGCGCCCCCCCGGGAGAGCGCGCCATTTTGAGAATTTCAGCCAGTAGGGAGCTGCGTCAGTTGAGGCGGACCGTGAGAGGGACGCTAACGCATCACACGAGGAGGTATGGCGGAATAGGCGGCTCTTGGAGTCTGGAGGAGGCCCACCCCTGGTAGTTATAGCCTGCAGACCTGGGGATAGCTATACTCCAGCGCAGCTCAAGACACGTGGCTGCACACCCCCACGGAGGGAGAATTGTCTGCATCTGCTGAGAACTGGCGGCACGGTCTCCCTGCCATCAGAGAGGTGAACACGGCTACGACGGAACTGTATCGCACTATTGGCGGGGACTAACGTAGCGAGCAGTGGGGAGCGGCACAGAAACGGCACTGCGAGGTGAGAGCGCCACTGGGATACCAGCGCCACTGGTTGTAGCACCCATACATCCAGGACTAGTGCAGAGAAGCTGGACATCGACTCCTCCCGGCAACGCAATATGGGCAAGAACGATAGGACCCAGACTAAACTGGCGTTTGACCAGCGCAGGACAAAGGTACCTGAGGACTCGGCACCTGACCCTTCTCCTAGGAGCACTGGTCCAGACAGCACAATGTACACTGACATTAAAGGCATGCTTGTGTCTATGGAGAAGGGACTGCAAGATAGCATGGCGTCCATAGGCATGAAGATTGACGCGCTCACCTACCGTATGGACCGCATGTCGGAGCGAGTCGATAAACATGCGGAGAGGCTTGACATGTCGGAGAGGCGTATCACCGAGGTGGGTGAGGCGCAGACAGAGTGGGATAAAGACCGCAAACAGTTCTCCAGACTACTACAGGTCATCCAGGATAAGTCGGAAGACTTGGAGGCCCGCTCGAGGCGCTCGAACATACGCATCACGGGGATTGCGGAGACGACACAAACAGGAAAGATGGAACTATTCGTGGAGAAATTACTGGTCACCCTGCTGGCAGGTGATGTCTTCTCCCCGATGTTTATTGTTGAGAGAGCTCACCGCACGCTGGGTCCGCGGCCGCGCACAGGAGCCCCTCCGAGGCCGATAATAGCAAAACTGCTGAATTATAGAGACCGTGACACGGCGCTGAGGGTAGCCAGAGACAAAGGGAAGCTACAATTCGAGGGCATGGAGGTTTCCCTGTACCCCGACTTTACTGCGAGAGTCCAGGAGGAGAGACGGCACTTTGCTCCGTACAAGAAACAATTACGGGACCTTGGCCTGGACTACGCAATGCTGTACCCGGCTAAACTACGGATCAACAGACGGGGGCACTCACACTTCTACAGATCCTAAGGAACTTCAGAAGTCGCTAAAGGAGTGGACCAAGGAACAGAGGAACAGCCCAAACAGACAGACCAGAGACCAAGAAGAAAGCAGCCGCCTGGACGAACAAGAATAATCTCTCGAGTGGTCTGATGCACTGCCCGTTTTTGGATGCACTTGACTCTGAGTAGTGTTGTTTTTGTGGAACACTGCTTTGTCATGACTCCTTGGGGTGTTGAAGAGCAGGGGAAGAGGGACAGCTACGCCCTATGATCGGACAACGAATGGTGATTGGGTGAGATCATTTCATTATAAATCCGCCAAATGTGTATTATGTGGCCTTCACGATACAGACCGGGGCAATGTATCGGCACTATTCTTACTACCCACTGTTGTAGAACTCTGATCTTAGAGTTATGTGGTGGGGGTAGGGGGGGACTGACAGGGAGACGCCCTGTGCCGTCACTTACTGAACCCTGGCTTGGCCGACCGTTGATGGACATTGACTAGGGTGAGGGCCTTTTTTTTTTTTTGCTGCATGGCACATTGATGATGCACTGGTGTGTGATTCTTATGGCGACCTCTGCCCTAGCGCTTATAGCTCTAACCGCCCCTAGGTGGGCTTTGCCTGGGGAAACTCAGGATATTTTTGAAAGTTCGGAGTTGGAGGGTGGGATTGGGTCCTGTCAGGCCAGGTTGGGGGTGGTCTGCTGTGGGTGGGGGGGGAGTGTGTGTTGATGGGGGTTTTTGTTTTGCACAGGGGGACCTGAACGTTGAGCCAAGCAGAATGCTGTCCGATTTTACATATAGGAGAATCACTGTTGTTGACATAGCCACGCAGAGACTGCCTGGCAGTGATGGGAGAACGCTGTCTGATACCTCTTCAATTGTACACCTGGAATGGCTGATGTGAGTGGGGCGATCGCTGACAGCGGTCCTGACACGCTGAAGGCTTTAACTTGGAATGTTAGAGGGCTGAACGATTACCGCAAACTCAGGAAGGTGTTGAACTACCTACATAGGCATCACATTGATCTCGCACTCATACAAGAGACACACCTCCCGCCTCAGAGTACGATGCTCACCGCTAAGGGTATTGGGGGCAACAGTCTAGCAGTGGGATTCACCACACGATCTAGAGGGGTAGTAACGTGGGTCAACCCTCAATCCCACTTAAAACTGACATTGATTGAGGCGGACTCGGAAGGCTGCTATTTGATTGCCAGATGCGTTGGTAAAGGCCACGATCTCATAGTGGTTAACATATATGGGCCCAATTATGACCACCCTGAGTTCTACGCGGCCCTGGCTGCACACTGCAGATCCTATGCTTCCTCTAAAATGCTTTGGGGGGGAGATTTCAACTTTGTGTTCAACCCGGAACTGGACAGATCTAGGGGGCAGCCTCGTCGACCGGCCGCTGCGGCCCTCGTCATGCAGGCAGAGTTGGTTAAATTCGACCTTGCCGATGTTTGGCGCTCCAAGCACCCCACACAGGGGGGGTATACACACTACTCAGCCTTTCACGACTTACACACAAGAATTGATTACTTCCTGACTTCACAATCGGTGCTTCAATGTGTCCGGGGTTGCATGGTACTGCCTCGTACTCTCTCAGACCATTCCCCCCTGCTCTTGAGCCTGGTAGTCCCGACGAAAAGAATCCCTCCATTTACTTGGCGATTTCCCCCTTACTCCCTGTTAGACGAAGTGTTCAGAGGGGAACTGGCAGAAGACATAGACTCCTTCTTTGAGACCAATTTGGGATCAGTTGATAGTTTCCAGACTATATGGGACACATTCAAGGCTTACATCAGAAGGATGGCTATGGCCAAACACTCTAGTGTTCTTAAGGCCATTAGACAAAGGTCGAAACACCTTGAAACCCAACTGAAGGACCTTGAGACGAGGCAGCAGAACGGCCCGGATGCCGAGGTAACGGAACAGCTCAAAACACTGCTTGCTGACTATAATGAGGAGGCAGATAGGGAAGTGCAGCATATGGGCAAGTATGCTACAGCTCGGACATACGGGGAAGGGGATAGGCCTAGCTCAGTACTAGCCAGACTAATGCGTCAGGAAAGGAGGCCTCTGGTGATTGATGAGCTGACAACAGCTTCAGGAGATGTGCTCGCGGATGAGATGGAGATCCTTGATGAGTTCAAAGGTTATTATGCTGATCTCTATAAGTCAAAATCCTCCCAAATGGAGGAGGAAATCGAGGATTATCTCAGCTACATCAGAATGCCCTTCTTGTCTGATGCGCAGAGGGAATTCTTGATGACGCCAATCCAAGAGGACGAGATACGGGAGGCGCTGGGAGGGATGCGTGCTGGCAGTGCCCCAGGGGCAGACGGCCTCACGGTGGGCTTCTACAAGGCGTTTATAGACAAACTAATGCCACACTTGATTACCCTTTTTGATGACATCTGCGTGGAGGGCAGTATGTCTGCCTCCATGAGTGAGGCACTTCTGATCACAATTTTGAAACCCGGGAAACCTCCCAACTCTTGCGGCTCCTATAGGCCGCTTTCCCTGATAAACGTGGATGCCAAGCTGTATGCTAAGGTGTTAGCCACGCAGTTGGCTCTGCTGGTTCCGGACCTTGTGGCACCGGAGCAGGCCGGCTTTGTCCCAGATCGTAATCTAACGTATAATATTCGAACGGTATTGGGAACAATGCAGCACGTACGGCAAGAAAATAAAGCGCTGGCTATATTCCTTGATATGGAGAAGGCATTCGACTCTGTGGAATGGCCATTCATGCTGAGAGTATTGCAGAAGTTGGGACTGGGTGAACCCTTCCTGCAAATGCTGGGGGCATTGTATTACAAACCCACGGCTAGACTACCGATAGGGGATAATGTCACTGACGCTTTCGAAATAAGCAGGGGAACAAGGCAGGGATGCCCCCTCTCCCCCCTATTATACGCGCTAGTTGCTGAACCCTTGGCATGTGCGATCAGGGAATACCACGCTTTAGAGGGTATCAACTTTCCGACGTACAAAATCGGTATCTCCAAGTACGCAGATGACACACTGCTGTATGTTCGCGATCCGGAAACAAATCTATACTTAGAGAGGTGGTAAGGTTTGGGGCCCTCTCAGGGCTGAAAGTTAATTGGGCCAAATCGGTAGCTTTTCCGTTAACCCCAGTTACTAGGCCGTTTGAGATGGAATATCCACTGCAGTGGTCCACGGACCCGGTCCGATACTTGGGGATACAGCTACATACAGACCCTGACATGCTGATTCGGGAAAATTACAGGGCTGCTTTTTCCAGGCTGGTAGATGACGTTGAAAAATGGTGCAAACTTCCCTTGTCGTTAATGGGCAGGATCGCCATCATGAAAATGGTGGTTTTACCAAGATTCTTGTTTCTGTTCACTAATATCCCGGTGGTCCTCTCCAAGGTCTTTTTCGCACAACTGACACAGGTACTCATTAAACTTGCGTGGGGGGGTAAACAACCTAGAATCCAATGGAAGGTCTTAACACTACCATACGAGATGGGAGGCCTGGGAGCCCCAGATATGGAGAGATATTATAGGGTAGCACAGGCGGCTCACCTGCATTCATGGATACACGGAAGGCCACACATACCACATGTAATCCTTGAACGACTGTTCGCGGAACCTTTACTGTTGCCAGCCACTGTCTGCCTACCGGTGGACCGTAGTGTTGGTAGACTGGACTCCATAAAGACCACGAACCATGCTTGGCATAAGTTGACGCAGGCGCAGGGTTGCGAACTGCTGTATTCCCCGCAGATACACTTTGAATGGGCAGTATGGCTCCCCCTGCTGAAGGAGAAAGGGGTCACGAGAACATTGCACAAGTTGGGAATATCGAGGTTAGAGGATTTGTTCATTGACGGGGTGGTGAAGACGTGGGAACAGATTCCCCCCCCGCAAACAGAGGCCTCACTCTTGACGCGCTTCCAGTATCATAGAGTCCGGAGTGCGCTACAGGACCTTTTGGGCCCGGACCTTGCGGCGCCACCGGAGGTACCGGAACTTACATATGTGATTAAGACGGTGTCCTCTCGCAAGCTGGTTACTAATCTCAATAAATTGGGAGCCCGACACAAACAGCTTCAATATTCCAAGGCTAGGACGGAATGGCACCACGACCTCCAAACACAAATAGACGACGAGATGTGGAAGTATTGTTGCAACAGCACCAAAAGACTGTCTCTGAATGGGAGGCATAGATTGGTGCATTTCAAATATCTGCACCGTGTCTACTATACCCCAGAGAGACTGCACAGGTACGGGTTACGACAGTCTGCGGAATGTGAACGCTGCCACGCGCAAATGGCTGACTTTATCCACATGGCTTGGGGCTGTCCTGGCATCAACAAATTTTGGGTGGAAGTTTTCTCGGAACTTAGCCAGATACTAGGCGTAGAGATCACAGCCGACCCGGCACTAGCACTGCTGGGATATTCGAAAACTTTACCAGTGGCGCTAAGACGTCTGCCGGATATGGCTTTCCTAATGTCCAGACACGTCGTGGCCTCTTGCTGGATGAGGGGTCCGTTACCTACAAAGAAGAGATGGGCTAGAGATATGCTGTACTGCTGCACCCAATCTGAAGTATTCAGTGAATTGCTCCCGCCTAAGAGTCGTCCCAAGAACTTCTGGACTCTTTACCAGACATATGTCCACGCAAGTGAGTTAGAGGAGGAGACCGAGCAGGGAGGGGACACTGATGAGCTTTCCGCACCTGAGGAACACGTTGTGGGGACTGAATCCGAGAATGGGGAGAGCACAGAGTAACTGGAATTAGGCCAGAGGTGTTATGAATCAGCAGGGAGTGCGGGGCTAGAGGGCAGGGCACACACTGAAGGAGACAAGGGGATAACTCTCTAGGAGCGTTTTGATAGGTACTGCAGGAATGGGGTAGAATACTAGAGTCTAAGCGGGGCACAAGTCTCCCCCTCCTATACCTAAAGGAGGGTAACTAGAAAATACTTCTCTGTGACGTAGATTGGACAGGCGAACTGCTGGCATGTTGCGGGTGGGGGGATGGTTGGGGTAGGTTTTAGGGATTTTGTTTCAAATGGAGGATGTGTCTGTCCTGCGATAGGCTGGGGTAGGCGTGATAATTACCAGTAGGCAAGCAAATGTATAGTAACAGATGGCATGCATTGATATTCCGGCAGTGACACTGTGGATATACCTGGAGATCCTGTACACCATGACATAATTGAACGCCTCCGGGATGTCGGCTAATAGGCTGTGTGGGAATTTCCTGGTATGAATGGATGTGTCTGTTTAGCATCGGCTGCCGGCCCCAGGGTTGTAGGCTGCACAACCTGTACAATATTTTGCAAAAGAATAAAGGTTTTTGAAAAATTAAAAAAAATAAAAAATCAAAGAGGTCTGTGCAATTATTTGGTCACACAGGTCAAAGTAAGTGCACCCCAGAACCGAGGGTAGGTTGCTACATTTAAGCTCAATTGCGTCACCTGGTAAGCTATATTAGCTACGCTGGGTGGGGACGCTGTCAGCCAACATACAACATAGTGTGCTGTTGTCCCAATAAATGGTGAAACAAGGTGTCGAGCACAAAAGGCTACTATGTAAAAAGAAAGTTTGGCACGTCCAGTATTCAACAAAATTTAAATTTAACAGAGCAGGTAATTTTCCACTGCTGAAGATGCACAGGGTTGGCAGTGTGATCCCCCCTCCCTAATTTGGGAAGGATCTAGCATGGGGGTAGAGTAGGACTGAGTCAATCCTGAATGTGAAGCACCATATTGCAGACAGGGCGCACTGTATTAAATCAGGCAGATTCATTGAGTTGGTAAGCCCAGAGGGTTTCATCCACAGAGGGAGCTGAGCAGGCGAAATGCCCATAAGGAATAAGGGATGCATGGCAAGTGCATGAGGACACTTGCCCATTGTCACATACTTCTAGTTAGGAACATTCCTGTGCATCATGATTTAGCAACTTCTTATACTGTACCATAAGGAAGTGCTTTATTAATTTTTTCTAACTTTTTACAAAGTACAATCTTCTAACTACATTTAGAATTTGTGAATGATGAGCAGCCAACATTAGAAAATGATGAAAGCTGCTTGTGCACACTTTCCTGTATAGACACGCTAATGAGTGTCCTTTTAAAATTGATATATTTCCTCACTTTGCATGGATCTAATGCTTGCAACAATGCATTTGTCTGCTTCACACTTCTATCTGTAAATTGATGTAGAAAGTTTCTTAATATATCGATTGATTCCTGGTGAATACTACGAATACTACTGCACTCCTATTTACAAACAAGAGCATGTCTACACCTTCCTTGTGCTGCTTCACCAATCTCTTCCTCTACATTTCTAGGAACAATCTCCTCTTTTGCAATGGGAATACCTTCTTTTACCTCATAGCATAGGCCAGTTGTTTCAACTGCATGCACTTATTTATTCTGTTGTAAGTAGCTTTCTCGGTACTAGACGTATGCTTCCATTTCCCTTGGAAATTATACCCCTTCATGTTTCATACTAAATTCTGTCTTACCCTAATTCTAAACATTCTCAATCATATTTCTTTAAATTCTTTATGCCTCCTTGTCATATTAGGTGTTTTTATAACATGTTTTGTCTTACACCCTCTCCTTGATTGTGAACCATCTCTTTTTATTCCAAACGCTTTCCACATTTTGCATTTTTCCATGTACTGCTTTAACAAACTCCTTAGCTTACCAGCAGCTCTTTTTCCCCAGCATATTCTCCCCATCATATCCTTTTTTTATTCTCACTTTTAAGCACGTAGTACTCGTTCTTCAGTTTGTTCCCTTTTGTGTTTTTCTCAACATTGTAAATCCTCCACTTTAAACACAAGCAGATATCTGAAAAGCAAATATAAAATACATTTAACTTTATATCAGATACTATTAGATTACATACTGTAAGCAATTGAGTAGCTAGATAAGTGGTTATGTCAGTGTGTAACGGCCTGTGTAAGTGTCTGATTAGGGGTGTATAAATGGGTATATGAGTGGCTGTAGGGGTGGGTGACTGGGTGGTTGAGTAGATGTGTGAGTGAGTATGTCAGTGCCTCTGTGGGTGTGTTACTAGATGTGTAAATATCTGTGTGCACGTGTTCCTAGGTGTGATAGTGACTGGGTATCTAAATGGGTACGTAAGTGGCTGTATGGACTGTTAATTGTGTTAGCGGGTGTTTGGGTGTGTAACTGTGTGTGCAAGTGGCTCTGTTAGTGGTGGATACGTAAGCGGTGTTTGGGTGTGTAAGTGCCTCGGTTGCTGTCTGACTGGATCTACTAGTGTCTGTATGGTTTTGTGAATAGGTATCTGAGTGTGTGTATAACTGGGTTGTATGGGTGTGTAAGTGTATTTGTAACCGAATGAGTATTGGGTACATGAATGGCTGTATAGATGTGAGTGGGTGTCACAGTGCCTGTATGGGTGGGGGTGTGAATGACTATTTAAGTGGATGTATAGGTGAATAAATAGGTATGTGAATGGTTTTATGGATGTGTGATTGAGTGTGTCAGTCACTGCCTGGCTATATGAGTAGTGGGTACATAAGTGCTTTTGTGGAAGTGTAACTGTGTGTAAGTGCCTGCCTGACTGTGTGAGTGGGTGCAAATTACATGCTATTAAATTACATGCTATAAGCAAGCATCCACATCTAATTTCAAACACATTCTTTCATACTTGCTTAATAAAATAACTATATTTTCAGTATAGCAATTCCTCTTCCTCCTTCGCTGCTCACTACATTTTTAGTTAATGTTCTCATCTAACTTCCCTTCTATTATGCCTTTCTACTGTAGTATTTAGAAGCTACACATTTTCTTTCAGCTTATATGCACTCATTGTTTTTTTGTATACTTCTTATAGTACAACCTAATTACTTGTAAAATCTCTTTGCTGCTGTCCAACTTTTTTTATATCTGTTTTCCGTTACAAATCTCAAGTCCGAAATCCCTCAAGTCTCTTCCACTCAGTACAAAAGTACCAATAATGGCTACCTTTCCCACTGTGCTCTTTGCCATACTCCTGTACTTAGTAAATCAAAGAGTTCCTTTAATTTTTTGTTTTTTGTTATACCACTTTTAAATGGGTACTGTTTTTAACCCTTTCTATGATTCCTGTAAAGAAGCTCACTTTGGTAGATATTTTGTGGATCCGCAGTTCCTTGGCAGCACTCAGTGTGCCCACTCCCCCACGTGTGAATCCATGGCAGAGCTGCGGATTCACACAACAGCCCTTAGGATCATTCATAATCTGCTGTTAATTTTTTTTCCATTAATATTTATTTAGTAAAATATTGTCTATTACATGACGTGCACTCCCCAATGAGCATTTTATGTGCACCAGTCTGCGTTTCAGTTTCACACTTTAGTCTCTTTTGTTCCTTCTGCCCACACTCTTTTGGTTCCATTTCCATATTCCATAGTAGCCATATTTCCAATAGTCTCTGCTACCAGTAGGTCAAAAGTTCACGAGACCTTCCCTCACCAGCATATTAGCTTCACATTAACTGTAGCAGGTGTGAGTGACTGTTTGCAATCCCAAGCATATCCCAAACAACACAACCTATTTTTATTTTCCCAAAGCCAATCACAGTCACTTTTTCTTCTTAACATCACTACCTAAATGTAGTTCCTTACACATTTCCACCATCCAATCAATTGTTATTTTATATTTTACTTGCTGTCCTCCATTGTAACTGCCTTTCATCTTCAAATCTGCCTCTTTCTGCTCAGCCTTTTCCTGTTTTCTACCTCCTGCCTATCTCCAAAATGGTTAGTGTCTGGATTGTGGGCAGTAGTTTTGTTTTGGGACAGAGAGAGTGGTAGAAAGAGTGGCATCGACCTAGACCAAGTTTACCCAATTTAGACATTACTTGTATTGACCAGAGAGTTTTATAAATTGCTGCTTTTGGTTGAAAGCATTGCGGGTGGCCAACAACCAGACCTCATGATTGTGCTCTGTGGTGGCAGTGACCTAGGCACAATTACTGGGGTAGGACAGGAAATCCTAAAGGATGCCTTGCATAAATTAATCCCACTTTTCCCACATACTGCCTTGGTGTTCTTCAACATTTGCCAAAGACTGAAGTGGCAGTGGTCAACCCAGTTTTGTCCGCAGATAAAGAAATCCTGGAAACATGTTAATAAAGCAGTTTCTGCATTTCATTTCTCAGAGATCTCAACATGGGCTCTTTATACAAAACAACTTCTGCTTCGATATGCATGGAATATATCGAAAAGACTGAATCCTGGAAACATGTTAATAAAGCAGTTTCTGCATTTCATTTCTCCGAGATCTCAACATGGTCTCTTTATACAAAACAACTTCTGCTTCGATATGCATGGAATATATCGAAAAGACTGAATCCATTTCACCGACATAGGCAACAGGGGGTTTATCAACAACTTAAAAGTTTGCATCCTGTTCTATGTGTAGTTATCATCTGCACACCATAAACACAAATGCTCTTTTCAGAGTACACCCTTTTCCCAAACACTGGTTCTTTCTGTTTTCAAATCCTTCTTTTTTCCCAAATTTCTCACTCTGATCTGTGGATCTGCAGTAGATACTCGGACAAAGAGGGGGTCTGCAGGATATGTTGCAGACGGATCCATGACACATCTGTTCCCAACGAAAAGCACACATTCAATACAAAACAACATCACAATTAATACAAACATATCTTATCACAATTTATATAGCTGTATCACTGCCTCTGTGTGTGAGTGGCTGTGCGAGGGGCTAGATGGGTGTGTTAGTGGCGGTGTGGATGTGTAAATGGGTGTGTGTGCCTGTGTGGGTTTTTGAGTGGTTTCTTGGATCTGTGAGTGGGTAAATGGCTGTATGAGTGTGTCAGTAGGTGTGTGAGTGGTAGTGTGGGCATGTGAGTGGTTCTATAAGTCACTGGCTGTGTGGTTCTGTAAGTGACTATGAAGTGGCTATATCGGTGTGTTGAATCGGTGTCTGAGTAGTAGTGTGGGTGTGTGAGGTGTGTGTAAGTTGGTGTGTGTGTCTGGGTGTATGGATCTGTGATTAGATGGATGTGTTATTGGCAGTATATGTGTGTATGTGGGTGTGTGAGTGCAGATCTGCAGCTCCGTTCCCAGCCAAAAGCACACATTCAATAAAAAACAATAATACATTTAATATGAAACATATCATATTGTTGGGGCTTCTGGGCTTTTGTTATGCCACGGCTTACATTCCAATGCTAGTTGATTCCACATGGGAACCATGTCCCGATTCACAAACTGGCAACCTCAACTTTTCTCTCAAGTTGCAGCCAGCCAATCACGGCACTGCAGTTGGTGTGTGGATCTGCGGATCCACAGTGGTGACTCCCATGTCCCTAGAGGTACATGAATCTTTTTTTCTTTATTAACTCCAAAAATACTGATCAGTTTTACATCCAATTGCAAATAGCGCTCTTTCTGTACCAAGATCTAACTTTCTGCCACATTTGGTGTAATTCCGTTTAGCGGTTCGGGCTGTAGTCGTGTCT
Organism: Lissotriton helveticus; assembly: GCF_964261635.1. Taxonomy (NCBI): domain Eukaryota; kingdom Metazoa; phylum Chordata; class Amphibia; order Caudata; family Salamandridae; genus Lissotriton; species Lissotriton helveticus. The sequence continues at coordinate 1,296,506,407 of NC_136067.1, read as the reverse complement.
AAAATCTCTAAAAGAAATTGCATGGGGAAAACGTGTTTTGGGACCCCCCTTTTTATAGACCCCCGCTTGACAAATCACTCCGCCAATTTCCAGACCGCAGTTGAAGAGATTGGCACACTACCTTTGAAAATTTCATGAAGATTCATCAAACTGCACCAAAGTTATTAGCAAAGCAAAAAATGCTTTCCCTATGGAAACCAGCTCATAACTATCTACTGGCGACCGTGGGGAAGTGGGTGCCTTAAGGGCTGTTTGAGTGAATGACTGGGTGTGTAAGGTGCTGTATAGGTGAGTGAGTGCCTGTTTGGTGAGTGTTTATAGTTAAGTGAGTTGGTATGAGAGTGACTATGGAAGAGTGAGTGCTGTAGGATTAGCTGTATGTATGAGTGAGAGGCTGCGTGAGTAGTTGTATGGATGTGTGAATGGATATGTAAGTGGTTTATGGATGCGTGAGTGGTTGTATGGGTGAGTGAGAGGCTCTGTTGAGAGGGTGTATGAGTGGCTGTATAGGTGAGTGACTGGTCATATGATAGGGCTCTATGAGTGGGTGGATAAAGATAGAAATTTGTGTGTGTGTGGGTGTATGAGTGGTCCTGTGGAATATGTTGGGTGATATCATTTGAGCTGTCATCAGTGATGTCAATAACCATGTCATGGGTGATGTAATATGTGAGGTCATAAGCAGTGCATTACAGGGCGTAAGTTATAGTCTTAGCCTAACTATAACGTCCCTGTAACGTTTGGCCTTTTTAGTGCATTTCTAAGTTTTTAAAAATTCTATTTCGTAACAAAAGCACCTCTGTAACCCTCGGTTTCTTCAGTGAATTTGTAAGGTTTTTAAAATGTTATTTCCTAACTGTAACGACTAACCTTTGTCACTAAGGGGTCGATTGTGATGCCATTTGGAAGGGCTCCGAATCTGATTCGGGTTTGCCATATCCGATTCGAAACCCTTGGTCCTGACCGAATCGTATACAGTTCGCAACGATCGATTAGGATGCACGTAAACCGGTAGGGCTGTCCGATTTGTTTCCAAAAGGCATTCGGACAGGTCGCGTCTTTCGAAGCCGAATCGTACTGCTCTATGGACTCTGTTTACGAGCGAGCGATTACGATGACCGATTCGGACAGCCGTTCCGATTCAGTTTCTCCTGAACGAATCGGCTGCCGGAATCTGTCTTTGAGGGCTCGAAGCAGGCCCCCCTTCACACGGGGCCCTCCGAATCAGGCCCATGGGGATACCCAAGGGACCCCCACTTTCCAACCATGCACAGTGTGGCAGACACCTTGGGGGGCCTGCCACAGGGTGCAAGTTTTCCCCAGCCACCTCTTTCTTCAATGGGAGCCTGTGTTCTCATTCGGAAGTTGAAGTCCGAGCGAATTGTATCCGAAAGCATCCAGATACATTGATTCTGCAATGGTAGAGGCCCAAGTCCATGCAGGGCCTTAAAAACAATACAGAGTGACTTGAATTGTATCCTCTGTAGAATAGGGAGCCAGTAAAGCTCTGAATAAGCCTGAGAGGCTGAAGAGCACCTTGGTATCATTAGAGCTAACTTGGCTGCCATTATCTGGATCCTCTGTAGTCTCTCGATCAAAAATGTTAGGGACTACAGCAACAAAGAGTTGCAGTAATCCAGTCGGCTTAGGAGGAGACTCCTTACTACCAGTGCTCTAGCCTGTGTAGGTAGTAGTGGAAGAACTTTCCGAAGCATTCTTATCAGGGAAAACCAACTCCCAACTGTTTTGTTCACATGAGTTTCTAAACTCAGCTTATTGTCAAAGCTAACTCCCAGGTTACGCACGGTCTCTGAAGGTGTCTGTGGTACATCCGTCGGGATAGGCCAGAACCTAGAAGAACTTGGAAGAGGGGCTTTCCCAACTATGCAGTGTAAAATTTCTGTCTTGTCGCTGTTAAATAATAAGTAATTGTCTTTCAACCATTGTGCAGTGTCCTGCGTACACGCATGGAAGTCTTCCATTGGTATAGAATGGTTTCCTTCCAGCCACAAGATAAGTTGAGTGTCATCCGAATAGTTTACTAGATTAACATTGTGTGACTTAATGACAGCCATCAATGGGCTCATATATATGTTAAATAAAATTGGGCTAATCGCGGACCCTTGTGGAACACCCTGCTGGATATTTGTGAAGTCTGATCGATAGGGAGGGAGGGCTACTGCCTGTTGTCTGTTAACTAGGTAGAATTGAAACCCTTTCAGTGCCATACCCCCTACTCCAACTCCAGCAAGCCTAGTCAATAATACCTCATGATTGACCATATCGAATGCGGCGGACAGGTCCAACAAGATCAATATAGCTGATTGTCCCCTGTCACCGCTTATTCGAAGGCCGTCCAGGGCAGTCACTAAGGCAGTCTCTGTCCTGTGCCCTGGACGGAAGCCAAATTGCACATCCTCTAATTCATTGTTGGTTTCTAAAAACTGTGAAAGTGTCCTGCTAACTAGCCCCTCTATGATCTTCACTGGGTAGGGTAGAAGGGATATAGGTCGATAGTTTTTTGGACTGGAGGGGCAGAGCGAAGCTTTTTTCAAAAGTGGTGTTACTATTGCTTGTTTCCAGCAGCTTGGCACTGACCCACTAATAAGGGAGTGGTTACAGATCAATCTGGGGGGCGCTAAGAGTTTTGAGCACAGTGCTTTCCATATCCTATGAGGTTGTGGATCCAAAGCGGAGCCCGAGGAAACACTAAGGGCCGCTTTATTAAAAGCCTCATCCGACGGTGGTTCAAAATAGTTCAGAGTGCCATCTCCTGCCACAGTTACAATTTGAAGGCTGGTGGGGGTAAGCTTGGAGGGAGGAGTAGTCACTGCTGCTTCCACCCCTCCCTGCATCCAGGTGCCCCTGATCTGACATATGTACATTTAAAATAAGGGGCAGAATGCTGGAGATGTTCAGCCCCCACCATCTATTCCCAGACACAAAATACAGGTTTCTGTGTGCTCGGCTAGGCCCTTGCTGTTATCTCCTTTGCTCCTAGTTGGCCTTTTTTACTTGGGAAGTTTAGCAGAGGTGCCAAGATGTGTGTCCAGAGATCACTCTTTCATGTATACTTAAGCCTCATTTCCTCATTTGTTGCAAACAATGTTAAGACAGAAATGTGTTAAAGGTGTTCATGCAGAAGTTACATGGTCTGACAATTTGTGCTATACGCCACCAATGTGGCAGTATCAAGGACTAATATGAAAATGATGATTCTCATTCCATGATTTCACATATATGGAAAATAGGCACTGGCAAACACAACAAGGCAGGTTTGCATTGTTTTGATGTCATGTAAGCTGAAAAGAAAGGTATACCTGTGATACTCACAGCAGACACAGGGTGAAACCTTTATTCCATGCATGTGAAATTGTGAAGTAAAACATGACCCCATTAACTGCATTAAACATCTTCATCACCTGCGATATATGTTGTGACATGGCACAGCATAACTTTCTGCAATATGCCCTGGCCATACAAGGATCTTATAAATGCTCGTAAAAGCCAAATCCTACAATTGATAGCACAGGATGGTACTAGAGAAACGACCAGTCTTTAACAAGCACTAGCTCAGACAGTTCTAGCCCCTACCTTCTTGTTGTATTGGAACATATACAGCAATTTGATTTGAGAGGCAGACCTTCCTTTTTTCAATTACTTAATTTAATTTATTGCAGAGATCTGTCTGACTTGTCTGGTAAGACTGTAGCAAACTGCACTTGTGAAGAGTTCTACCACTGAGAGGTGTTTGATCTCTTTTCAGTATTTTCTTCCAAAAAGAAGAGTTTAGATATCTGAGGCAATGTGTAGTACTTTGAATACATTCAATAAGCCTCCTTTCTCAAGACCTGTGTATAATTACTGCCTTGTTTCATAGACTTGCAATCCCTTCCCCCACAGTTAGAGCTGGGCCTGAGTTGTAAATGTGTTCATCATACTGTCTGTTAAAAATATGTTTTGGAAATATGCAGTACTCTGAATTTGCCTGTCACAGGTGATCAAATGCATATACCAGTGGTGGTGGGAGAATAGAGCTGCATAGCAATGTTTCACTCTCAATAACTATTTTGTTTTCTCACAGGTTATACATTTGTTGAAGAGTAAATATCAGTACAGTGAGAAAGAAACAAGCATCCTTTGTGAAAAGTACCAAACCAAACTCCTCCATGAGTCTTTCGATCCGTCTACCGTGAATATTGACCAGCAGCGGGCCCTGTACTGGGAAGAAGTGATTCAAGCAACTCGGACTTCAGCAGTGTCCAAACATATGGCAGCAGAATGCTATGATCTTTGGAAGTCGACACGACTGCAACATGTAATATTAGCTGAGGATACAAGGCACATGCTCACTGAACTTCGGAAAATGTGCCTATTGCTTCTGTTGACTAATGGGGAAAAACATGTGCAATGGGAAAAGATTGATGCATGTGCCTGCAAGTCATACTTTGATGCCATTGTTGTGGGTGGGGAGCATAAAGAGGAGAAGCCATCTCCTTCTATATTCCAGCATTGCTGTGACATACTTGGAGTAAAGCCTGAAGAATGTGTCATGGTTGGTGACAGCCTAGACACGGACATTCAGGGGGGACTCAATGCTGGCTTAAAAGCAACTGTCTGGATCAATAATGCAGCACAAATGGGGAGAAAAGATAATCCCCTCCCTGCACCGGACTTCATCATTCCTTCTGTGCTTGACCTACCTGCTATCCTAACTTAAGCGGTGAAGAAAATGAAGCTCCAATAACATGCACACATTGTTGGCAAAATTGAAGTTAATTCTCATTTTGTTGTATCACCACGTTACTGGTTTCACACCTTTTTTCATATTATCTATGCATCACGTAAAGTGGTTTAAATGAAGTAGTGGATCAGACATTGTTTGTAATGACTAATTAATAATGTTGATGAACTGAATGAGATTTGAGTACATATTAACAAAAATTATCAGATGAATTGATGCCAAAGTGTTACGTGCTTTTTTGTATTGTACCACTGAAAAGCCGAGTTACAATTTGATGTTTGTCTTTTGAACAACACTAAAAGAACATGAACAGAAGCAAGCATGCAGATCACCACTTCTCTGCAATCCAACTGCCACAGACACCAACCAAACGCACTACTTCCTCTGCCAGCCTACAAATTGCTTTCAGTATATTCCTTGGATCAATTTAGGACTGATTTTGGGTCACAATGACAAGGGAAGACCTGGCGGATTTACTTCTACTACAATCTGTTCCTCTAGGGAGACAAAGTTTGCACTTTTTTCCAAGTCTGCTAGATGCAGTCCTCCTGCTGCGTGCTGAAAATATGCAACTGGTTCAATGTTAAAACCTAGATACCCATTTCTCAAATATTTTGCTTACCTTATTTGAGTGTGAGTAGGGTGTTGTGAACATATGCACTAGAAGTTTGCTAGGTTGCCTGAATTTCTTGGTTTACCTCCTGTGCTGGGGAAACGTTACAAGATGGAAAGTAAAGCAGAAAGCAAGGAAAGTACATTGCAATTTAACAAACTAGTAGGTTTATTGATTTTCACAACTGTTTAACATGGTCTGTGGAAAAGAGAATATATCACCCCCTATGTGTCATGGGGATTTAGGAGTAATGGAAACTATGGAATAGCTCTCCGATGCCATTAGGAGGCACTGACACCAGGTCAGCGAGGTGCTTGGAGCTGTAGTTACGTCATCAGAGCTATGTATAAAGATGCATCCCTATGGAGATAGGATATGTCCCCTGGGCAACAGACAATAGTCCGTACTATGAAGGTTTTCTTGATAAATTGTAACTGTAAATATAAAGAGACTTCTTTGCATGCGTTGTGAACAACTTTTTTATTGGAACTCTCACATCACAGTTTGTTGAAAAGACATCCAATCTTCATCATAAAGATTACTTCAACTCCCAGTCAATCAATCAATCAATCATGCCATTTGTATAGCGCACTACTCACCCGGGAGGGTCTCAAGGCGCTTGGGGGGAGGGGTATGCTACTGCTCGAACAGCCAGGTCTTGAGTTGTTTCCTGAAGGCGAGATGGTCCTGGGTCAGCCGAAGGTGGATGGGGAGGAAGTTCCAAGTCTTGGCAGCCAGGTAAGAGAAGGATCTTCCTCCGGCGGTGGCTCTTCGGATGCGTGGTACGGCTGCGAGGGCGAGGCTGGTGGACCGTAGCTGGCGGGTGGGCGTGTAGAAGGTCAGGCGGTCGTTGAGGTACTTGGGGCCCAGGTCGTGGAGAGACTTGTGTGCGTGGGTGAGGAGCCGGAACGTGATCCTCTTGTCGACGGGGAGCCAGTGCAGGTTCCTCAGGTGGCTGGAGATGTGGCTGCGTCGGGGGACATCCAGGATGAGTCGGGCGGAGGCGTTCTGGATGCGCTGGAGTCTTTTCTGTAGCTTGGCTGTGGTTCTGGCGTAGAGGGCGTTTCCGTAGTCCAGTCGGCTGGTGACGAGTGCCTGGGTGACAGTCTTCCTGGTCTCGGTCGGGATCCAGCGGAAGATTTTGCAAAGCATACGCAGGGTGTTGAAGCACGATGAGGAGACGGCGTTGACTTGTCTGGTCATCGAGAGGGAGGGGTCCAGGATGAAGCCCAGGTTGCGTGCGTGGTCGGTTGGCTTGGGTGCGGTGCCCAGGGCTGGGGGCCACCAGGAGTCGTCCCAGGCGGAGGGTGAAGATCCCAGGATGAGGACTTCCGTCTTGTCCGAGTTCAGTTTCAGGCGGCTGTCCTTCATCCACTCGGCGACGTCTTTCATCCCTTCGTGTAGGCAGGTTCTGGCGGTGTCGGGGTCTCTGGTGAGGGAGAGGATCAGCTGGGTGTCGTCGGCGTAAGAGATGATGTTGAGGTTGTGCTGGCGTGCGATGGCTGCGAGAGGTTTCATGTAGATGTTGAAGAGGGTGGGGCTGAGTGAAGATCCTTGCGGGACGCTGCAGATGACTTCGGTGGCCTCGGAGCGAAACGGGGGGAGGCGGACTCTTTGTGTTCTTCCGGCGAGGAACGAGATGATCCACTCCAGTGCCTTCTCTTGGATACCGATGTTGCTGAGGCGCTGGACTAGGGTGCGGTGGCAGACCGTGTCGAACGCAGTGGAGAGGTCCAGGAGGATGAGGGCCACTGTTTCCCCCTTGTCGAGCAGGGTCCGGATGTCGTCGGTGGCTGCGATGAGGGCGGTCTCGGTGCTGTGGTTGGCTCTGAAGCCGGACTGCGAGGGGTCGAGGGATCCGTTCGTCTCGAGGAAGGCGGTCAGCTGTCTGTTGACGATCTTCTCGATGACTTTAGCAGGAAAAGGGAGGAGCGAGATGGGGCGGAGGTTTTTGAGATCGGTGGGGTCCGCTGTAGGTTTCTTCAGGAGGGCACTGATCTCGGCGTGCTTCCAGCTCTCCGGGAAGGTGGCGGTGTTGAAGGAGGCGTTGATGATGTCCTGGAGTTGGGGTGCGATGGTGGAGTCGGCCTTGTTGAAGACGTGGTGTGGGCAGGGGTCGGTCGGTGATCCGGAGTGGATGGTGTTCATCGTGCGGGCTGTGTCTTCGGTGGTCACCGTGGCCCAGGTGCGAAGGGTGGCAGTGGGGGGCGTTGGTTCGACGGTTGGGTGCGTGGGTGAGGCGCCGAAGCTGTTGTGGATGTCGGCGATCTTGCGGTGGAAGAACGAAGCGAGGGAGTCGCAGAGGTCTTGTGACGGAGTGATGTCTTTGGTGCCGGTGCTGGGGTTGGAGAACTCCTTGACGATAGTGAAGAGCTCTTTGCTGTCGTGGGCGTTGTTGTCCAGTCGTTCCTTCAGGGATTTCTTCTTGGTGGTGCGCATGAGCTGGTGGTGCTTGCGGGTAGCATGTTTGAGGGCGGTCATGTTGTCGGTGGTCTGGTCGAGGAGCCAGGCTTTCTCGAGGGTGCGGCAGGTCTTCTTGGAGTCCTTGAGGTCGTCGGTGAACCAGAATGCATTAGTATTCTCCATGTAATTTTAAATCCTCCCAATGCATTTCGGCACAAGGTGCCTTCATCTGGGGATATTCTGTGAAAAGCAATATCATACAATGAGGGGACTTCTATGTACATGAAGTAAAGCCACGAAAAACTGTTTACAATGTGATCTACTGTGTGAAATATCAGAGGTGAAAAAACGTGCACACGATAGGAAGAGATTAAAATATGGTGAAACGTTGTGAACAACGTGGTGGTGCGCTCATCCTCATCCTCATCCCTTTGATGTCATCAGAGCTATAACACGCTTTGCCTGCTTCCTGATGTCAGTTACAATTTTCCCACACCTTTTGATGGGGGTCTGGACCTTTACGTCAACTCTTGTGAGGAAAGCTTTGGCCACTTCATTAAAGGTTTTGTTGCAATGATCAGGATATGTGATATGTCTCCAATGAAAAGATTATGTTTGATGCCATGTTGTTTGTGTTATGGTCATATGTTCATTTATAACCTACACGACAACTGGTCGTAGGTTCTAGGCGTACCATGTTGTTGTGTGCCTTTTGCATCCAAATGTACCCTAAGGCAATCCAGGAGCGCAAAGCGAAACTGTTCACGGCTTGTGCTGAGGAAGACAGTAGTAGTTGTTGGAGTAGAAAGTCAAGGTTCTGGTCACGGGTGAGGTCTAGGTCACTTTCTCTCTCCTCACCATCTTCAAAGTCTTCTATGTAGAAGAGGTGGTGAAGAACTGGTTAACCCACTTACTTGGTCTCGGCGGCGGGGGAACCGCCCTAGTCTTCCATACCTTCCATACTTAGTAAAAGGAGACAGAGGAGCCTTCGTCTGCAGGAGGAACCCAGATTTATTTTAATAGCCCGGGCTATGGAACAGAGTCCCAAGCTAGTCAGAGATAAGACAGAGGAGGCTGCTACTTCACTCTGTAGCTTACAAGCCTTTTATACATTTTTCATCCCAGTCGTGTGGTTGTTAGTCCATTGTTTAATCAGGGCAGTGTTTGCAGTTCATAACCAGATCCAGACGATGTTTGTAGTTGGTGACCTGGTCAAGGCTTGGTACACAGATCATTGTTCACTCGGCTTGATGAAAAGCCGGTCTTTCAAGTCATTGTTTAATCACCCAGATCAGGGCCCAACAGTCAGACCATTGTCCAGATAACCTGATCACGGTGTCAAGGATGTTTACCAGGCTGGGAGCAGGAGATGGGAAACAAGCTTGTTTACACAGGGCGTGGGTGTCTCATGGCTTTCTGTTGAACTGCAAAGAACAGGGTGTTGGGTGTGTGACAGATCCTGGGCAGAAATGCAGGCTGCAAGAAGGTCTCTGTCATGTCAGTTTAGATTTTCCTCAGGCATCAGCAGAAACGACCAGGTGGGTCGCGTGGAAGTGTTTGACACGAGATGGCAATGAAAAAACAATGGCGTCCCGGTACAAATGATGCCGATTAGAAAAACACTTTTTATCAGACCTCCTTTTGCCATTGAGTGGCAAATACTTTAAGAAATGTCAATGTTCATAAGACCATCTGTTTTTTGTTGGAGCATCATCATCATATTGGTGTTGTGAATGTTAGAGGGTGGAGGCTTGGTGGTCTGGACACACATTGTACAGAGCACTGGCAGGCACTGAAAGCACAACCAGCAGGAGACCAAGACCGCTACTCCCAAGGCAAGGAAGATGAGGACCCTCCAACCCCACTGGGAAATAAGACCCCAGATCCAACCTGTGAGGGACCAGTTGCCTTCATCCAGATGAATTTCAGAAGAAAGGCGATGCAGACGTTGGATGGCATCGTACACTGTAGGTGCGTTGTCTGGGATGTACACGCAGCAGCTGGAGCCGATCAATTTACACACACCACCACGATCAGCAAGGAGGACGTCGAGGACCATGCAATTTTGGAGCGTTATAAGGCGGTCTGCCTGTAGCTCTGCAGTGATGTTGGAGAGGGCACCAGCTGTTACTGTGATGGTGGCCTCAAGGATCTTAGTCAGTCCTCGTACAGCTCAACTGTTTGCCGTGGGGCCCCAGAGTGGAAGGAAACCTTAAAAGAAGTCCCCGGCTTCCTGGCCCGCTGTATCCTCGGCTGATATGACACCCCTACGTGAGCGGCGCAGGGCGCCCTTCATTGACAGGTGGTAGTCTCCATGGGTGGAATACGTAGGTGGAAGGAGGAAGGCCAGATAGCAGGTACCAGACCAGTTACGGGGGAGCCAAGTGTAGGCGGCAGTGCCACAAATAAAATAGGTGTTGGGGGGATGCCACCAGCTTCGGAGGAGATGTAGAGTTTAAGGCTTTAGTGATATCACACGTACTGGTATCCACTTTCTTATTCCCTAGGCCTTGGATGCAGACACTGCCTTGCACATTCAAGAGTCTTTCATTCCTCAGGCAGTATCCTTCTGGTGCGGAATCTAGAAAATGTTCGTCGAGTGGTTGAGTTGAATACTACCATCTCACCGAGTTCATCTGGTGGTAGTAGCAATGTGGATGAGCTGGTCGGGCAAAAAGGAGCATTGGCATTGCCAGATCTGTTCCGCCAGAAGTCATCCCGAAATGTTCCAAGGACAGAATTGGCCGTACCATTGACAGTGTAGGCCTCCTGTATCAACATCCACCATGCAAGACAAGACCCAGAGATGGAGAAGGGATAGGGAAAGAATGGGACAGGCTGTATCATGGAATGCGGCATCAGTCCACAGACCCAGCAGTTGGAAGTGTTCATGATCAGTTGATGATGATGCAACATTTGGATGAAAGTGTTATTGAAGAATTCTGCACGGCGGGGTAATTCGTGGGCTGGTAGCGTGTAGTACTGGTGTTCTGTAGGAGTCGGGCTAGGAGTCGGTGGGGTAACAGGATGGTAGATCAGTAACAGCCAACCAAGAATAGACAGGATGAGGGAGACAAACAGCGTCACCACGGTGACCATGAAGCATCTACTATGTCGGAGGCTGACATCTTGTTTCTGAATTCGGGTGTTTTGGACGGCGGCCATTGTGCTAAGTCAGGGACCTCTAGTGGCTGTCTGTGATTGGTGGTTGCTTCACTGGGCGCAGGTGCCAAGGAGCCCTATGGCATACCTTAGTCTGACACACCAGCACTACACTCATCTGGGAAGATCACAGCCCTACAGCCTATCGGCACTTGGCGAAGTCAAGGGCAAGCCTTCCCTCGGGGGCGCAAGTTATATCGGTTGGAAGTAGGGACAGTATGGTCGGGAAACAATTGTTCTTGGTGTTGAGCTGAGTTAAGGGAGGGTTCCACCCTTCCTTTCAGTATGCTGTCACTCTCTGCTTCCGTAGATGTAGAATGCAGTCTGGCATCGCTGAATGGGACAAACGTCGGAACCATTTCTGTTTCTGAGTCTCCTAGTCCTTCCCTCACCCACTGATCATAGGGGAGGGGCAGAGGCACACGCCGGCAGTGATACGAATGAACCCAATTCTTCCGACCTTCTACTTTCACAGGGGTGCGGGTGGCCAGTAACATCTGACAGGGCTGTGTCCAGCGGGGCTCGAGGCTCTTAGTCCGTTGAAAGTTCCTCACTAAGACCCAATCGCCAGGTTGGATAGTGTCCTGGGTCCTTGCTTTTGTCAGGTATGGCCTCGTGCAGCTGGTGATAAAGAGTACGAAAGGTATTAGTTAGACTGTACAGATAATCAGTTAATACAGGGTATTCAACGTCAGACAGTTTCTTAGGCCGTGGGACACCCCAGACATTGGCATGCCTCCCGAACACAATTTCGTGGGGAGATAACCCTATCCTGGTGTTGGCCGTTGTTCTTGTGGACTGTAGGGCCAAGGGCAGAGCATCAACCCAAGTGACACCTGTCTCGGCTACTATTTTGGCCATTCTAGTTTTTAGGATGCCATTGTATACCTCCACTAGACCTGCCGACTGGGGGTGGTTAGCTGCATGAAATGTTTGTTTTATACCCAATGCTGTACAGACATATTCCATAATTTGAGCCGTAAAGTGTGTCCCGTTGTCACTCCAGACCAAGCGGGGCAAACCGAATTGTGGGAGGTACTCTTTTAATAGCACTTTGGGGGTAGTGATAGCAGTGCAGTCTTTGACGGGGTAGGCTTCCACCCATCGGCTGAAGGTACAGACCACCACCAGGTCATATTTTAAATTGTTACACCTGTCCATCTGGATGTAATCCATTTGGAGGATTTCAAAAGGGAAGGTAGGAGGAGAGAATCCTCCCTTAGGAGTAACTGTGCCTTCTCCTGGGTTATACATTAGGCAAATCATGCATGTTTTAACCAGCTTTTCAGCATATGCTGGTATCTTAGAGTTGTACCTTGTAGGTTCCAACAGTTTACAAATCCCTTTTGCACTAATGTGGGCAGGACCATGGGCCATCGTAACTACTGCTATCACATGACTGTCAGGTAACATCCATTGTCTTTCCATAGTTGTACGGACCCAGCAACCATCAATTCCATCCTTTGCTAATTGCTCCTTCCGCACCCTTAGTTCCTCAGGAGTAGTATGGGACTGAATATCAATCACACTCTGTACTGTGTTTTCAACCATGCCCTCGTCTGCCACCCACCTAGCGGGACCTCCTACATACATTCCTTCCCTTTTCCTAAGAGCTGTTTGTCTGGCCGTTTGGTCAGCCAGAGCATTGCCTTTCCCAACATCATCTGTCACTTTCTTGTGGGCCTTACATTTTATAATGGCCACCTTTCTGGGGAGTGTCGTGGAGTCTAACAGTCGGTGAATTAGGGGGCCATGTTGAATCTTGGTCCCATGGGAAGTAAGGAAATTCCTTTCTTTCCACAACCTCCTAAAGTTGTGGGCCACCCCGAAGGCATACTGACTGTCAGTATAGATATTTACTGTTATTCCCTTGCTTAACTCACAGGCTCTAGTGAGGGCCACTAATTCTGCTGCCTGAGCAGAGCACCGCGGAATCCGACCTGTTTCTACTACTTGCCCCAATGTCGTGAGGGCATAGGCGGCTGAGGTGTTATCATCTGGCCCTCTGAGACATGATCCGTCCAAATACAGTGTACCTTCTGGTTCTGCTATCGGGGTATCCTGTAAGTCAACCCATCCCTTCGTCTCCTCCTCTGTCCTCAATATACAGTCATGTGGGTCTAAGCGGGCATCCTGAGTATTCAGTGGGAGTAATGTGGCGGGGTTTAGTGCAGTGCATCTTTTGCTGTTAATGTGGCTGGCAAAGAGTGTCCGTTCATATCCTGTAAGTCGTGCGCTAGTGAGGTACTGTGTCTTGGTGTTATTAAGGAGGGTATCTACAGAATGGGGGACCATCAGAGTCAGGGGGGGAAGTTCATGATGATTTCCGCACTCTGACGGACCATGAGGGCGGCCGCAGCTGTTGCCCGTAGGCATCCTGGGAGAGCCCTTGCAACAGGATCTAAGGTGGCTGGAAAATAGGCACATGGCCGTTGGTGACCTCCAAATATCTGGGTCAGGACAGCGCATGTCCCAATGTGGAAAAAACTTTCCTAGGCAGTGAAAAGCATGTATGCTACATAAATGTATTTAACATAATTTGGGTGATAACCCACGCTCAATGCAAGTAATGGACGACTATTTAAAACATTATAGTTATTCTTTTATTAGTGTTTTAAACAAAAAAGTTTTAAGCATCAAAAAGCAATAATCAAAAAACATATATACATATATATGAGTGCCTATACATCAGTTGTGTTGTATATACCTTAAGTAACGGGCGGTGAGCACTTTTATCAAAACAACACAATACACATGTACATCAAAAGACAACAGATATATATTAAATATACTTTGTGAAACAATAAAAAAAAGCGAAAAAATGGGGGTAATTGACATATTGAGGCAGGTGGTAATAGTTGTTACAATTCTCTACGCGCGTTTCGGCACGGAGCGTGCCTTCAGGAGTGCCACGGGTGTATATCCTAATAGATCAATCAAGGAAAAAACATATACAACACTTAATACATATAATTACTTAATATGATACAATCTATATGTACATTTTTACACTGAGCTAAAAAGACTAATCAGTTGATGCTAGTCTGCTCAAGGGTGTTGCCAGGTGATACATCGTAAGAAAACACAATGCATTTTCAAGTCAATAGGTAGATAAAGAAGACTGTCACCAAGATTGAATCTGAAAAGGTTTTTCAAGAAGGCATTAGATCACCAAATTATAGTGCTAGTGTCCAGAAGACCCAAGTGTATAAAATTAATAATTAACAGTTGCTCATGAAACCCAGAAACGTCAAGAGCCAGAAGATGGCGGTCATAGGGAGATCAAGAAGGCACTTACAGACTGGATAAAAGGGTACAATAGCCAGGAGATGGTTGGTGAACCATACAGGTAAATGGGTACGGCTTCCACAGGAGAGTACCTGGAGTTGAGGAGGCAATGAAAAGTCCTAAGGCTAGATTGTTTGTGGGAGATAGAAGGAATTCTCTCATTACTTGGTGATCTAATGCCTTCTTGAAAAACTTTTTCCGATTCAATCTTGGTGACAGTCTTCTTTATCTACCTATTCACTTGAAAATGGATTGTGTTTTCTTACGATGTATCACCTGGCAACGCCCTTGAGCAGACTAGCATCAACTGATTAGTCTTTTTAGCTCAGTGTAAAAATGTACATATAGATTGTATCATATTAAGTAATTATATGTATTAAGTGTTGTATATGTTTTTTCCTTGATTGATCTATTAGGATATACTCTTGTGGCACTCCTGAAGAAGGCACGCTCCGTGACGAAACGCGCGTAGAGAATTGTAACAACTATTACCACCTGCCACAATATGTCCATTACCCCCATTTTTATGCTTTTTTAATTGTTTCACAAAGTGTATTTAATATATATCTGTTGTCTTTTGATGTACATGTGTATTGTGTCGTTTTTGATAAAAGTGCTCACCGCCCGTTACTTATGGTATATACAACACAACTGATGTATAGGCACTCTTATATATATGTATATATGTTTTTTGATTATTGCTTGTTGATGCTTAAAACTTTTTTATAAAAAAAACACTGATGAAAGAATAACTATAATGTTTTAAATAGTCGTCCATTACTTGCACTGAGCTTGGGTTATCCCCACATTATGTTAAATGAATTGTAACATACATGCTTTTCACTGCCTAGGAAAGTTTTTTCCACATTGGTAATTTACCCTGACCTAGGAGCTCTAGAGTTATACAGGGGGTCTTTATTCCTTACATTGTCAGGACAGCGCATGCACAGCCGTCTGTCTCATGTACAAAAAGAAAAAATTGTTTGCTATAGTCCAGAGTACCGAGGACTGGAGCAGTACACAGGGCCCTCTTCAAATCTTGGAAGGCCTGCGTATGCTCTGTGTTCCATGGAAAAAAACTGTCTGATATGTCTTTAGTGGTGAGGGCAAGAAGAGGTTTGATCATGGCCGAAAAATTGGAAATCCACTGTCTACAGTATGTGGTTAGGCCTATGAAGGCTCGCACCTGCTTTTGTGTTCGTGGGGCCGTCATAGCATTGATAATGGCTACTCGATCAGCGGTGAGCTGCCTTCCCTCCTTCGAAAAGAGATGACCTTAGTAGGTCACATACTCTTGACAAAACTGAAGCTTTTTCAAAGAGACTTTGTGGTTATGGAGGGCAAGGTGGCGTAACAGACAGAGAGTAGCTTCTTTACATGTTGGGGCAGAATTTGCAGCAATAAGGAGGTCTTCTACATATTGTAATAGTGTGGAATCATCAGGGAGTTCCAAGGAATCTAGTTGACTTTTTAGGGCTTGACTATAGATACTGGGGCTCTCTGTGAAACCTTGAGGGGCGCGGCAGAATCTAAAGCTCCGCCCACCAAGGGAGAAACCAAAGAATTGTCTGCTGTCAGGATGTATAGGAATGCTGAAAAAAGCATTCTTCAGGTCTATGACAGAAAAGTGCGTGTCGTCAGAAGGGACCATTGTTAAGAGGGCTGTAATGTCGGGGACATCAGGGTATTGGGAGATTGTTATTTTGTTAAAGGCTCTCAGGTCAATCACAAATCGGTATATTTTAGGGGAGAGAGCATCTCCATTGGTCTTTTTAGGAATAGGAATAATGGGACTGTTTCAGATATTGCCATGTGTCTCTTCCACTACGCCCTTGTCCATCAATTCAGATATTATTGTCAAAATGGCCATTTCTCCTTCTGCGGGTAGTCGATACTGCCGGAGGCGGGGGAGAAGTGCACCTGGCTGGATGTGTACCACATGAGGGGTATGTTGAGACACCCTACATCAGTGTCTGATGATGCCCAGAGGGAGGAATGTAAAGACTGCAACTCTGGTGGGAGGAGACCGGACAGGTGCATATAGGAAGCTGTGGTGGGAGAAATTGTTAGGGATACACCTTGGGGACTACATGATATGGTCGCATACAGAGCTTTCAGTAAATCCATGCCTAACAAGTTTTCACTGCAACCTGTAGTAAGGACCAAGGGAGCGTCAACATGTGCAGGGCCAATATCGAGAGGGAGGGGTTCAGAGACAGGGCTCGTCACAGGTGTTCCTGCAAAACCCACGGAGACATTCATATTGCCAGAAAGGGGTGCCTCCAGGACTGACAGGCGTGCAATAGAAGACCTGGTGGCCACAGTATCCAAAAGAAAATTCTTATTGTTCCCCACAACTGACATTTGAACATACGGGCCCTTTGATCCACTGGAATTTGCACTCTGGTAATACCCCTTTCCTGGCTGTCCTATGCTTGGTAGGATCCTGTCTCATCAACTTCATCATAATCATCATTGTAATAAGTGCGTGTTGCTTCGTACCCATCAAACCTATTGGCCGGGCGCGGCCGGACGGGAGCGTCATCCCTGGGCTTGCCTTCTTTATCCTGTGGATGGGGCGGGCCATGGTCCCTAGTCGGCCTCGCTTCCCTAGGAACGCGAGGCCGAGTCTTCCCTGTTCTTATGTTTTTAGCTAACACAGGACACTCATCTATCCAATGGCCGTACCCCTTGCGATAAGCACACTGATCTGTTTGGAGGGCTCCAGTACGTTGAGGGCTGGAGGGGGTAGACTGGCGAGCCCTCGGAAGGGGTTGGAGTTGAGGTCTAAAATTCGCGCGGGCATCGGGACCTCCGGGAGGGTAAGCCTGCTGCAGAAGTGCCCTAGTCTTAAGATCCCTAACCTTCTTACTTTCCCTGTCTCTATCTTCATTCTCCCTATTCTCATGATATTGTGCCATAGCCAAGATACCAGTCATAGTTTGGGCAGACCACGTACTTTCAACTTTCTTAAGCCTGGCGGAGATCTCAGGAAGCAGGTTGCCGACAAACTTATCGACAAACACTGGGCCAGAACCTGGGGTCCAAACCACTATGTCCCTTGTATTCTGTCTCAAAACGGGTAAAGAAGTCAGCCACGTTCTCATCTTTTCGCTGCCTACAGCCATTTATTTTATCCCAGTTAATGACAGTTTCCGGCAAAAGTATTTTCATAAACGTCATTATTTTACCGGGCAAAGTCAGGATGGCAGCTTTTGGTTTAGTCCCTCCTACCCTTGCTTCTTCCATAGCCTCTAGGTCAGCCCATTTACCTCCCAATGCCACTTCATGGTCAGTATGGTGAATCTTGTCCCAAATTTCAGTGGGGACAACCGTACCAAAAAGTAAAACTATATCCACAAGAACGAGAGTACCCGCAGATATAATCTGACCTAATTCTCTGTAAAAGGCAGCCTGATTCTTCCGGGGATCTGGTAATTGTCCTTTTAACTGCATTACTTCTGACCTATTCCAAGGAACATGAACCCAAAGCCTGCGCCAGTGTGCTTCAACAGCCCCTCGGCCATAATTTTGGGCATCGGTAAGTGCGTTAAAAAAGACAGGGGCCGCCTCTCTCATTGGCATAGCTGTTTCTAGAGGGGTGTTGGAAAAAGCGGTCATATCACGGTAAGCCATTAAAACAGACATAGCGCCAAACATCCCCTCTCCCTGAACATCACCTCTTTTTATTTGCGACCTAAAGTCCATTAATCCGGTGGGTATCTGCATAAGCGCATTCTCAAATTTTTGCATGACCAAAGTACACATGTATTCAGCCCAGGTGGTCTGTTCCATAATCGTCCACTGAGAAAAGGTGGACCATATTTCTTAAAGGTATAAATATTCCTGTTATTTATCCAACATTCACACTGTTGCCCCTGTAGGTCATTTTCTCGAAGGGAAAAAAAGCTGACTGCAGAGCGCAAGGAGGCCAGTCGGGGGGAATTCAACAATTTATATAAATCCTGCTTAACTGTAGACCAAGGGGAAGTGGGAAAAGGGTGGGTAGGGGTAAGGCTGCAGGGGTTGGGCAGATGGAGACTTGTTGTCATTCCCGCAGCGAGGACAGGGTTAACGGGCGTGGTTGGTGTCATAGGAAAAGTCGGGAGGGTTGGTGTGACAGGGAGAACAGTAGGAGGGGCAGTGGGGGCAGGAGTGGGCGGTGGCGGGGGGACATGCGGGGTATGAGGCGTCAGGGCAGGGTACATTGGGGCATATGCAGGAGGGCTCTCTAGCATGGTATCAAGCAAGGAATCACTTTCTTCTCCCCCTTCCATATGGCCCTTTCCTTTCTCCTCACGGGCTGGATAACATTTTTGTACCCGGGCCCCATGCTCCCTATTGGCTATTTCTACTGATTTTGTCATTTGATTTTGTAAATGTTCTCTGTCGTGGTCGGCCATTGACGTACGTTCCTGTTTTCTTTCTTGAGCCTTCTGCTTTCTAGCTCTCTGCTCTATCTCTTTCCTCCAAAATCGGACAGATTCAAACATAGACGGGCGCATTTTTCTTTTCATTAATTGTTCCTCTAAGTTGGTGAGAACTTGGGAATTAAAAGAGCCATAAAGTGGCCACTGTAATTCCGCGTTACTTTCTTTTGTATATTTTACCCAGAATGAGGAAAAAATTATGGCAGAAGGGCCATGTTTAACATACATCGTATGGCCAGGGGTCCCTTCTGGAGGAAGCGGACAGGCCGCCTCCAGCTGGGAGTCCTGTGTACACATACAACAACATAATCTCTTGAACTTACTACTGACTGGCATGCTTAAAAACAGATAACAGACACCAGCGGGTTTTTAAAACTCACCTCACTTGCTTGGCTTTTGCAAAAGTCAATAACAGCAGAATCATAGAGAACAGACACCAGCGGGTTTTTAAAACTTCACCTCGCTTGCTTGGCTTTGGCAAAAGTCAATAACAACTTGGCTTTTGCGAAAGTCAATAACAGAATCATACAGACTTGGTGGATGATCAGTCCACCCTTACCTTACAGGGGTAGTTCTCTTCTGCAGACGTAGGGCTGTGTCCTGCTCCAGAAATTATTTGCTAGGGGACTCCAGTGAGGACGCGGTCATGTGGCCCAGACTGGGTGGGGAGGGACAGCGGGTGAGTCGTTCGGTCTACCGAAATACAAGAATCCCTCGGGGAGGGCGCCTCCATCGGAGTCTCTCCGTGCACCTCCTCAGATCTACCAGGCCTGACCTTCGTGCTCGTGGAGTTCCTGTTCGGGCGCCATTTGAAGAACCGGTTAAACCCACTTACTGGGTCTTGCGGCGGGGAAACCGCCCTAGTCTTCCATACCATCCATACTTAGTAAAAGGAGACACAGGAGCCTTCGTCTGCAGGAGGAACCCAGATTTATTTAAATAGCCCGGGCTATGGAACAGTGTCCCAAGCTAGTCAGAAACAAGACAGAGGAGGCTGCTACTTCACTCTGTAGCTTACAAGCCTTTTATACATTTTTCATCCCAGTCTTTTGGTTGTTAGTCCATTGTTTAATCTGGGCAGTGTTTGCAGTTGATAACCAGATCCAGACGATGTTTGTAGTTGGTGACCTGGTCAAGGCTTGGTACACAGAGCATTGTTCACTCGGCTTGATCAAAAGCCAGTCTTTCAAGTCATTGTTTAATCACCCTGATCAGGGCCCAACAGTCAGACCATTGTCCCGTTAACCTGATCACGGTGTCAAGGATGTTTACCAGGCTGGGAGCAGGAGATGGTAAACAAGCTTGTTTACACAGGGCGCGGGTGTCTCATGGCTTTCTGTTGAACTGCAAAGAACAGGAGGTTGGGTATGCGACAGTTCCTGAGCAGAAATGCAGGCTGCAAGATGGTCTCTGTCGTGTCAGTTTGGATTTTCCTCAGGCATCAGCAGAAACAACCAGGTGGGTCGTGTGGAAGTGTTTGACACAAGATGGCAATGAAAAAGCAATGGAGTCCCGGTACAAATGATGCGGATTAGAAAAACACTTTTCCTCAGTGGCATAAGATAAAGAAACACTCTGCTTCTTCAAGAAGATTAAAATCAAAAGGTAAGCCATCCCTAGTTTATAGCCTCCAGTACCAGAACTAGTGGACTTTTTTTTTCAGTTGCAGGCTGCTCCAGCCTCTGGTGCCATGTCCAGCTCTGCCTGCACCATTGGTGCCAGCTCTGGCTCCAACATACACAGTTCTCGATCAAGGGTACAGATCCATCCTCCTCCTTGCAAGCTGTGACAGATGTTTTTAGAAGGGCAGCAGTCACCTCTGGAGTGCATCAGCCTCCATAAGACTCAATTTGATACTTTCCTCTGAATCCACATGTCCCTCTAGTGCCATTCAGCGTCTCATGGCTTGACGCTGCCAACAAAGTCAGCCCAGCTACCAAGTCTGGCTCCCTTGTTGCCGCTGACTCTGTCGCACCTTCGATGCCAATCTTAGTACCGCTATCGAAGTGGATCCTGGCACTACTATCAACTCCTTTGGTGCCATCTCTAGCTCCGTCGTCATTGGCGGAACCCCCAATATCTACTATTGACCTAATGCTGGCAAATGGAATTTCAACATCTTCTAAAAGATGGACAATACCAGGAGGCTATTCTGATTTTTTTCCGATTAGAATTAGATCAGCTGTCTCCAGAATATTAAGGGGATGGTAATGGCACTGACTGATTTAGACCTGAAGTCACTACATGAAGCACGTGGGCTGGCCATCTCCCCTGGAATAGATATTGACCCGGTCTTTGGATCAGACCCACTTCAGATTACTTCTTTTCATTCATTGTTAAAAGAAAGCTGCTGACTTATTTCAGCTCCCACTTCCAACAGTGCAGTATAAACCTAATATTCTTACGAACATATTGCAGCCAGCACCAGCCTCAATTGAGCCTCTTTTATGACTTTATGAAGCCCTCATTGGGGTGGTAAAGAACCTGTGGTCCAAACTGTTTTCTTCTCCAGCTATTTGTAGGACAATAGCATGTCGCTAGAAACCAGATCCGAGGGATCATCCTTTTGAATCTGTACTCCCTCGTTTTAACATCTGGCGGTCAGGTCAGCATCCATGTCGCAACTTAATCCTCGTGCTTTTCTTACTCAGCCACCGGGCAGGAAATTAAAAAAAGTTGAAGTGGTGAGAAAGAAAGCAGTCTCAATGGAAAGCCTAGTCTTGCTATCTTTGAATGCTGCTTGTTTACTAGGATATCATACCCACAAACTTTGACATGGCAGCTCGAGTATTTCTGAACCTTCCTGATCATCTTCGAGCTCATTTTGCAAAGGTTGTCCAAGATGGGCAAGATGCTCTGTGTCATATTATAAGGGCTGGTTCCACAGCTACACGCTAGTGAGCTCCACCATAGTCATGCCTGGCTACACTTCATTGGATTAGATCTAATGACTAGCTATTCATTGACTATGTAGGTAATAAAAAGGGAAATGTGGTTCATAAACTCTTACTGAATGGATTATCTTGTGTAACAACATCTGTTATGCCCTGGCAAAGAAAGAGCTGCCTGAGGATATCGGAGCACATTCCAATGTAGTGAAGTTATCTACAGCTGTGTTATCCAGGGGAGTGCCGGTTGCAGACATTGCAAAGCAGCAACCTGGTCTTCCCTCCACAGCTATGCCAAACATAACTGTTTGGATTCGGAGTGGAAGAGAGATGGGAATTTTGGCTATTCCATCCTGCAGGATTTCCTCATGTACGTTTTCTTCAGACCCTTCTACTAAGAGAGCATTGCTTGAGATTCTATTTAAAGGAGAGGACTTATAAATAGAAGTATCCACCAGAAGAAAAATGTACTTACCTTTGGTAATGATCTTTATGGTAGATACTCTTATCTTTCTCACCGATCATTCCACCTCCCTGTTCTGAAGAAAACTTTACCATAATATAATAAGATACCCCCTTAGGTGTTGCACTGCATTTGAATCTCAAATCAAATGAAATGGGGAGTCAGAAGCAACAGTGCTTAGTACCCTCCTCTTCCAATGTTTTCACAACCTATATCGTAGGAGAAATAACTCTTGTGACTGAACCTCTCTAGTACCTCCTTTAGAAAAAATGGAAAGGGGTGGGCTAATTGGTTTTATAAAAAGACCCTCACTCACTAGTAGCACTGGTGGCAAGCTTCATTCTCGTGTCCTCACCCAATACCCCCAGTGTGTATGCGTGGGCTAGGCACCGTTGATTAAGCAGAGCTATTTTTAGAGGATGCACTGGCATCTATGTTTAACCCCTTCACTGCGGGGCTGTTTCCCCCCGCTGTGCTGGGGGCGAGGGGGCGCGCACAGCGCCCCGGTGCTCATGGCGAGGTCAGCTCGTCATGAGCCAAGGCGCTCTGGTGCTCATGACGAGATGAGCTCGTCATGACCACGCCCGTTCCAATGGAACGCTCAGCACAGCAGGGGAATCAGCCCAGCATGCGAGCGTTCCATTTAATGGGCGCGGTCATGACGAGCTCAGCTTGTCATGAGCACCGGAGCGCCGTGGCTCATGACAAGCTGACCTCGTCATGAGCACAGGAGGGGTTAAAATTGCCTGCAGGTTTCCCTATTTATTTGGTGATTTACTTTATTCAGGTGACTTTTGGCCTGATTAAAAGCATAAAAAGATGTCCTCAGAGTATTCAATGTATTCCAACATCCAAGGTAGACCTGTTTCAGCCAATAATAATTGTCTGATAAGGTGGTATGGCTTTCTTCAGGACCGAGATGAAAAAGATCCCATAATATTTATTTCTACCTAACACTATTTGTGAGCCTTTTTTTCCATGGCAATTCCACATGTATATTTAATGCATGCCAATACAAACTATACAAAGGGGATTTCCCTCAGAATTGTATCTAAAAAGATAGGTCAAAAGATGTCGGTTACAACTCTTACTTACTGTCACTTCAAATTGTGATCTCTCTTGGAGCACTTTGCACACAGGAATAGTGGGGTAAATGTTCATTCAGCTTTTTTCACTATTATTTCACATAGTAAGGGCAAGCACGCACTGCCCGAATGCTAAGGTAAGAACAAAAATAAGTTTCACATTAGTACTATACACTTTTGTGTGACAAACCATGCAGAAATATCAAATCTTAGGAACTACATTTGTTAAGTATGTGCTGGACTTTTCTGCAGGGTCATCCCCAAACTTTTTGCCTTGACCCTATGGTTTTCTGAACCTTTTTTTGTTGCGTTCATCAGTCCTAAAGTACTTGTGCTCTTTTTTCAAAACATGATAAAATTGGCTTATACCTAATTGGCATGTGTAAGTTACATGCAAGTCCCTAGTAAAGTGGTACTATGTGTCCCTGGGTTTTGTAAATTAAATGTTACTGCTGGGCCTGGAGCATAGATTGTGCCACCCACATAGGTAGTCCTGTAAACCCGTCTCAGGCATGCCTTTGCAGCCTTTGCTTGCAGGTTCAAGAGGCCATTTCGACCTGTCAAAATAAACCTTTTGCCAGGCCCAAACCTTCCTTTTTATTAATACATATGTTGGGTGCGCCCTGAATAGCCCATTGGGCAGGGTGTGTTATAATTAAAAAGTTGGATATATAATTTTACGTTTTACATGTCATGATAGTGAAAAACTCTCACATTTGTTTTTCACTATTACAAGTCCTACATCTCCCTGACATTTCGACCTGGCAAAATTAACCTTTTGCCAGGTCCAGACCTTCCTTTTTAATACAAATACGTCACCCTTACGGTAGGCCTTGGACAGCACATGAGGGCAGGGTGCAGTGTATTTAAAACGTTGGAAATGTACTTTTATGTTTTACATGTCCAGATAATGAACAACTCAAATTCGTTTTTCACTTCTGCAAAGCATGCCTCCCCCATAGGATAACATTTGAGTTTCCTTATTACATTGAGGGCCAGATGTACGTCCATCATTGGATTTAGCGCCTTCCAATTTGCGATAAATTGCGAGTTGCAAATTGCGAGGTGCTAAATCCAATGTACAATAGTGTGTTTCACACTGTTTGCGATTCCCAATGGGATCGCAAATTGCGAGGCTCTTGAATATTAATGAGCCTCTTGCAATTTGCGAGCCCATTGGGAATGACAGGCCCTCCCAGGGATGGTGGCCTGCTGGGCTCAGCAGAACACCATGTCTGGAACTGCTTTCAAATAAAGCAGTTTTTTTTAAATTAATGCAGCCCGTTTTCCTTAAAGGAAAACGGGAGGCATTAAAAAAAAAATGGGGACCCCCTTCCCATTTGCGACTGCATTACCACCCTCTTGAAGAGGGTGGTAATTTGCAAGAGTTTTGTAATTGCGATCACAAAACATTCATACATGGGTTGGAGAGTCGCTATTTGGAAGGGAACGCCCCTTCTAAATAGCGAGTCTCTAAACACTTTTTTTGCGAGTTGCAATTCATTTGCAACTCGCAAAATTGTGTTAGTACATGGCTATTCCAATCTTAGCATTTGCAAACAGGTCACTAACCTGTTTGCTCATGTTGAATTTGTATGTACCTCTGGCTGTAATTTCCAAATGGAAACAGGTACCCAGTTCGTGTTTGGTGTCTTTGGAATTGTAATGAAAAATTCTCTCTTATGATTAAGTCTATTTTTAAATTGCAATTTTGAAAATGTAACTTTTCCTGCTTTAGCCATTTGGTGCCGGCAGCCTGTCCCTGGTTCACATTACTGAGTGTATCTGGGCTTTGTGTATTCCTCCTAGACAGCCACACACAATAGAGTCATTAGGTGTGCTTAGATGGACCGTCACTGGGAGGATGGGAGGGCGGAGCCCTACTCACACTTGAATAGGCTGAGTCCTGACTCCATCAAAAGGACTTCATACCCCCTGTAGTTAGTCTGTAGCCAGGATAAGTAATGCAGGATGCCTGGGGACTTCAAAGGGAATTTCTAGAAACTTCTCCCACCTTCCCGAGGGAGGGCACTGGGTATAAATATTGGACCTCAAACACCACCTATTCAGTACACCTCTGGACCTGTGGATACTCTACCAGGAAAAAGGACTGCCACTCTGCTGGACTGGTGCCATGCGGGACTACTGCCTGGCTGGATTGCTGGCTTGCTGTGCTGACCTCTTGCCTGGGTGAGAATGATGGAACCTGCATCTTTTCAACCCAGGACTCCAAAGTGACTCCAAGGGCTAGTTAGCTGGCCTCCTGATTAGAGCCTCGGGGACAGAAGGCTCCAACAACCTTGACCCCAATTCCTGAACTGTGCCATCTGTGAGTCCAACCCTGCCACCCTAGTATTTGACCCTTGGAAGTGGGCCTGAAGGTATTTGCCAGCCCATCTGTGGATCCAGCAGAACTGGCGCATCTCCCCTGCCCCATGGCACAACCCCGTGCAGAACTGACACATTGCATCTGCTTGATGGATGTATTGACCCCCGCAACCGCTTCGGAACCGCCGCCTGTGCAAAACTTTACTGACGCAGGCCTTTGCACTTCTTGTCGACAGGAGACTCTAAGAAACTACAAGATTTTGCATCACAGCCTTGCTGTTCCTCTCAACTGATGCACCTTCTCTACTATCTGATGCTTACTCAATGCCAGACTTCGCATCATAAGCCCTCGTCGCCAGGATCCTCAATGGTGAAGCATCTCACTCCTTTGGAACTGATGCTTCACCTCCACTGTGCAGCGCCTCCTCTCATCACTCCTCAAACTATAATTTAAGGTACTTTTGTTCAGCAGGATTTAATGAGTCCCTGTAGTAAGCCCGCGCTTCATCCTGGTTGGCCTGAACGCACTACTTTTCCCGGTGCGGCGCAATCAAATATCCACAATTGACACTTTGTGCTTTTTGGTACTATTTTTCACTGAAATATTTTATATTGCATATCTTAGGTTCTACTGATTGGATTTTTGTCGTTTTGGCCTTGTTTTATTGATTAAAAATTACTCTATTTTTCTAATCTGGGATGGCATCCTTTTTGTGTGATCTTTCACATTCTGATATACAGTTTGTTGCACAAATACTTTATACATTGCCTCTAAGTTAAGCCTAACTGCTCTCTGCCAAGCCATCAAAGGGTTGAGCACAGGTTAATTTGGGGTTGGCGTGTGCCTCACCCTGATAAGGATTGTGGTTGCTGCTTCCCCAGGGTTCCCACCCCAGTTAACTAACAACCCCATATCTTACATTGGTGATCAGCAGAAGGATTAGGACTTGTGCAATGCTGTGCAGTGATTTTTTGTTCCACTACCATTCTATATAAATAATTTCAGATCATTTAAATTTTTTTTATTGTATTCTTCTTTTTCACTCAATTGTTCATTTTTCCATATTTGATTCCTGCCTCACCTTCATAAATGTGGAACTCTTTTGCTGTTGCACCTGTGATACCGTGCAAGAATGGAAATGAATCCGGAATGCCTATTAGAATAAGGGAGCTGAAGAAGTTTTGCAAGAACCGCGGCTGTGAAAAAAGAGCCCACTAAGTGGGACCTGCCAGAAGCCCTGTATATTTTTTGGGTGAAACGCTGATATGGGACACACACAGAGGACCAAGAGGGTAATGACCCTGAGACGATGGATAAGAGACGGGAAGTGACTTGGCAATGGCTCCAGAGGGGAAAAGAGGATCCACAGAGATGGAGTTCCCTTCTGGATCCAATAGCGGAAGAAGGGTATTCTCCCACACCCTGCCTCCTGAAGAGTTGAAGGGCAGACAAGCTGAGAGGGACCTAAAGCTGCAGCTAGCCAGACTGACTTCAGAGGTGAGTAGAGCTGAGGCTGAAAACGCCTTAGTGGAGCAGAGGAAAATGGAGGCAGAGAGAGCCTTGGAGGAGAGAAAAATATTGGCTCATGAACTGAGTCTTAACCCCTTCGCTGCTAGGCCTTTCCCCCTCCTGTGCTAAGCCTTTTTTTGGCGATTTGGGGTAGTGCGCGCTTAGGCCCATGTAATTTTTTGACCACATAAGGTATCCACGCCAAATTTGCGTCCTTTTCTACCAAAACCATGTGGATTCTAAAGGTGCCCAGGGTTTGTGGATTCCCTTGGAGGGGTCCCAGAAATTAAGCAAAATAGAGTGAAATTTTAGTTTTTTTCAGAAAAATGGGAAAAACGGGCTGCAAATGAAAGCATCTGGGTTTTTCCCTGCAAATGTTATCAAAAAAGGGTTTGTGGGGCTGAAATCTCAATTTTCTCAGCTTTTAGGGAATGACCGTCTTTTGTCAGAGAACCAACATTTTTCACACAGTTTTGGCATTTTTCTGGGACATAGCCTATTTTTGCTATTTTTAGACCTTTCAACCTCCTTCCAGTTAATGGTAGAAATGAGTTTGAAAGCAATAATGGATCCTGGAAAGCTATACATTTACGAAAAGTAGACAAAATTCTGAATTCAGAAAGGGGTCATTTGTCTAAATCCATGAAGGTTTCTTTATAGAAACTAACATTTAAATATTGGAATAATTGAAAATTAGTTGAAAAAAACAGCCTTTTGTCTCAACGTTTTCACCTATAACTTCTTGTAATTTTTACAGCTCTTTAAAAGCAATATACCGTTACATCTGTGTGACCTTCCTGGTTGTGGGGATATATAGGACTTCTAGTTTCTCCAAGATCCCGACGAACCCAGAGCCAAAAACTGAGCAGCAACTTTCAATGGTATTTTATTATTTACTGGGTATAGGGCACTTATTCTTGTAAAATGTATACATGGAAAAATCGGTATGAAAGACACCTATGTATTTCTGAATTTGTTACAAATTATACAGTTTAGAAACAGTATATATTTGTACATTTTCAAAATTGGGAATACTGATACTAGCTTTTTAATTAATGGCCTTTTTTCAAAAAGATGTTTTTTTACACAATGTCTTTCATTGGGAAGGGAGAAATGCATGAAAACTCATTAGGTAATAACAGTTGATTTACAAATCTGAATTACCCTAAGTCTCCCGATAAAAACGGTACCTCACTTGTGTGGGTCGGCCTTGTGCCTGCGACAGGAAACGCCGCAAAATGCAACGTGGTCACACCTCAATTTTGCAGTTAATAAATGACAATTTTTTTACAAAATGCCTAGCTGTAGTTTTTGCACCCTAGCTCTGCCGGCACCTAGGGAAACCTAGCAAACCTATACATTTTTGAAAAGTAGACACCCAGGGGAATTTAGGATGGGGTGACTCGACTGCCTCCCACCAGGTTCTACTACCCAGAATCCCTTGTAAAGCTAAAAGATTGACAAAAAAAACACATTTTCCTCACATTTCTGTGGTGGAAGTTCTGGAATCTGCGTGGATCAACAAGTTTTCACCCACCCAGCGTTCCCCCAGGTCTCCCGAGAAAAATGGTACCTCACTTGCCTGGGTCTGCCTAGTGCCTTCGACAGGAAACGGCGCAAAACGCAACATGGTTGCACCTCAATTTCGCAGTCAATACTGGCCCTTTTTTGGCTAAGTGCCTACCTGTAGTTTTTGAACCCTAGCTCTGCCGGCACCTAGGGAAACCTAGCAAACCTATACATTTTTGAAAAGTAGACACCCAGGGGAGTACAGGATGGGGTGACTCAACTGCCTCAACTGCCTCTCACCAGGTTATGTTACCCAGAATCCCTTGCAAAGCTAAACAATTGACAAATTAAACGCATTCTCCTCACATTTCTGTGGTGGAAAGTTCTGGAATCTGCGTGGATCAAGAAATTTCCACCCACCCCGTGTTCCCCCAGGTCTCCCGAAAAAAATGGTACCTCACTTGCCCGGGTCTGCCTCGTGCCTGTGACAGGAAACAGCGCAAAACGCAACGTGTTCGCACCGCAATTTCGCAGTGAAAACTGGCCCTTTTGTGGCAAAGTGCCTACCTTTCGTTTTTGAAGTCTAGCTCTGCCGACACCTAGGGAAACCTAGCAAACCTATACATTTCTGAAAACTAGACACCATGGGGAATTCAGGATGGGGTGACTCAACTGCCTCCCACCATGTTCTGTTACCCAGAATCCCTTGCAAACCTAAAAAATTGACAAAAAAACACATTTTCCTCACATTTCGGTGGTGGAAAGTTCTGGAATCTGCGTGGATCAACAAATTTCCACCCACCCCGTGTTCCCCCAGGTCTCCCCAAAAAATGGTACCTCACTTGCCTGGGTCTGCCTAGTGCCTGCGACAGGAAACAGCGCAAAACGCAACGTGTTCGCACTGCAATTTCGCAGTGAAAACGGGCCCTTTTTTGGCAAAGTACCTACCTTTTGTTTTTGAACCCTAGCTCTGCCGGCATCTAGGGAAACCTAGCAAACCTATACATTTCTGAAAACTAGACACCCAGGGGAATTTAGGATGGTGTGACTCAACTGCCTCCCACCATGTTCTGTTACCCAGAATCCCTTGCAAAGCTAAACAATTGTAAAAAAAAATGCATTTTCCTCACATTTCTGTGGTGGAGAGTTCTGGAATCTGCGTGGATCAACAAATTTCTACCCACCCCGTGTTCCCCCAGGTCTCCCGAAAAAAATGGTACCTCACTTGCCTGGGTCTGCCTAGTGCCTGCGACAGGAAACAGCGCACAACGCAATGTGTTCGCACCGCAATTTCGCAGTGAAAACGGGCCCTTTTTTGGCAAAGTGTCTACCTTTTGTTTTTGAACCGTAGCTCGGCCGGCCCCTACGGAAACCTAGCAAATCTATACATTTCTGAAAACTAGACACCCAGGGGAATTCAGGAGGGGGTGACTCAACTGCCTCCCACCAGGTTCTGTTACCCATAATCCCTTGCAAACCTAAAAAATTGACAAAAAAAAATGCATTTTCCTCACATTTCTGTGGTGGAAAGTTCTGGAATCTGCGTGGATCAACAAATTTCCACCCACCCCGTGTTCCCCCAGGTCTTCCGAAAAAAATGGTACCTCACTTGCCTGGGTCTGCCTAGTGCCTGCGACAGGAAACAGCGCACAACGCAATGTGTTCGCACCGCAATTTCGCAGTGAAAACGGGCCCTTTTTTGGCAAAGTGTCTACCTTTTGTTTTTGAACCGTAGCTCGGCCGGCCCCTACGGAAACCTAGCAAATCTATACATTTCTAAAAACTAGACACCCAGGGGAATTCAGGAGGGGGTGACTCAACTGCCTCCCACCAGGTTCTGTTACCCATAATCCCTTGCAAACCTAAAAAATTGACAACAAAAAATGCATTTTCCTCACATTTCTGTGGTGGAAAGTTCTGGAATCTGCGTGGATCAACAAATTTCCACCCACCCCGTGTTCCCCCAGGTCTCCCCAAAAAAATGGTACCTCACTTGCCTGGGTCTGCCTAGTGCCTGCAACTGGAAACAGCGCAAAACGCAACGTGTTCGCACCGCAATTTCGCAGTTAAAACGGGCCCTTTTTTGGCAAAGTGCCTACCTTTCGTTTTTGAACCCTAGCTCTGCCGGCACCTAGGGAAACATAGCAAACCTATACATTTTTGAAAACTAGA
Source organism: Lissotriton helveticus (assembly GCF_964261635.1). Taxonomy (NCBI): domain Eukaryota; kingdom Metazoa; phylum Chordata; class Amphibia; order Caudata; family Salamandridae; genus Lissotriton; species Lissotriton helveticus. Next base: position 1,296,475,812 of record NC_136067.1, on the reverse strand, counting down.
CACCCAGGGGAATTTAGGATAGGGTGACTCAACTGCCTCCCACCAGGTTCTGTTACCCAGAATCCCTTGCAAACCTAAAAAATGGACAAAAAAAAGCATTTTCCTCACATTTCTGTGGTGGAAAGTTCTGGAATCTGCGTGGATCAACAAATTTCCACCCACCCCGTGTTCCCCCAGGTCTTCCGAAACCCACCCAGATTCCAGAACTTTCCACCACAGAAATGTGAGGAAAATTCGTTTTTCTGGTAATTTATTTTAGCTTTGCAAGGGATTCTGGGTAACAGACCCTGGTGGGAGGCAGTTGAGGCACCCCATCCTGAATTCCCCTGGGTGTCTAGTTTTAAAAAATGTATAGGTTTGCTAGGTTTCTCTAGGTGCCGGCAGAGCTAGGGTTCAAAAACGAAAGGTAGGCACTTTGCCACAAAAGGGCCAGTTTTCACTGCGAAAATTCCGGTGCGTCCACGTTGCGTTTTGCGCTGTTTCCTGTCGCAGGCACTAGGCAGGCCCAGCAAGTGAGTTACCATTTTTTTCAGGAGACTTGGGGGAACGCGGGGTGGGTGAAAATTTGTGTGAGCCCAGTGATGCCACACTTTTAAACACAGAAATGTTTGAAAAAAATAAATTATTTCAGCTACATTTAAAGTTTGCTAGGGATTCTGAGAAAAGGAACGTTGGAGGATCCATGCAAGCCATACCCCCTTGAAAGCCCCCGGATGTCTACTTTCCAAAAATGTGTGGGTATGCTAGGTTTCCCTAGATGGCAACCGAGGAAGAAGTAAAAAACCCATGTAACCCGCCTAGCTAAACCAATTAGTTTTGACAAAATTAGTTGTTTACTTGTGCAGCGTGACAATTTGGGCGCAATATTGCTTAGAAAATATGACGGAAATTGTGAGTTTTGCAGGATATTGTGGATACAATTAATTGTTAGATTTCACCAGAGAGACATCACCATGTAGTCCCATGGGTTTTCAAGAATATCTACTATTGGCAGGTTATTCGTAAGCGGAATGTACACCTTGGCACAGAGACTAAGAAAAACAAGATCCCTACACAGCCATCTATTCCTCAAACCCACACACATACTGGTTGGACTTAGCACGAGGGCGAGTGATGATTCATTATATATAATTTTATTAACAAGAGATTTCACAAAAATGAAATGCACTGTCAATTACATGGACAAAAAAACTAAACCAATGACTCGCAGCTCGTGAGCTGTAAAGCCACTTCAAGGCACCAACCGCTTTACAGGCCATTCACACACCTTTCATACCTGACACACAGAAGACCATTCACACCACCAGGCACAAAAGCAACACATCACAACATTTACAAAAAAAGTGACAAGGTGCGTCCTGCTTCAAAAAAAAACAAAAACCACTGACAACAAGTTTTCAAACACACACACATACTGGTTGGATTTGGCCCGAGGGTGAGTGATGGTTCAGTATATACCATTGTATTAGCAAGTGATTTCACAAAAAATGAAATACACTGTTAATAATGGAAAGGACAAGAAACTGAACCATTGACTCACAGCTCGTGAGCTGTAAAGCCACGACAAGGCACCAACCGCTTTACAGGCCATTCACACACCTTTCATACCTGACACACAGAAGACCATTCACACCACCAGGCACAAAAGCAACACATCACAACATCTACAAAAAAAGTGACAAGGTGAGTCCTGCATAAAAAATTTAAAAAAACACTGATATCAAGTTTTCAAACACACACACATACTGGTTGGATTTGGCACGAGGGGGAGTGATGGTTCAGTATATACCATTGTATTAGCAAGTGATTTCACAAAAAAGGAAATACACTGTTTTTTTTTGTTGTTTTTTTTAAAACCTTTATTGGCATCAAAAGGATATACAAGTCTAGGCCTACAACCAAACCGGCCGGCCGCAATGTGTAAAGCAATCAGAGGTTCCAAGGCAAACATTACAGAATCAATCAGCACGAAGCAGAGGCAGTACAATCGTTAAAAGGGGAGAAGAGACTTAGGAACCAGAGGGCCGAAACACAGGAGCAAAAAAGGTTAATTTTATAATATGGGGATAAGGCGTATGACAGGCTCACTGTCAATATAGAGACGTCCGATGTCCCAGAACCAGCCTCAGCGTCAATAAGGGGGTAAGGGGCCGCAGTACAGGAGAGACAACACAATGCACACAAGAAGATCAGGATAATTAAGACATAATCGACACCTGAGCATTATCATCGTTACATGCCCACCACCCAAACCACAGCTAAGCCAGGACAGCGGGATCGGAGAAACAGCACATCAAAACCAGCCCCTCATAGTGACCTCTAGGAAAAAGGAGGGATGGGGGCGGGGACGAGGAAAAGAGGGGGAAGAGGGGGGGAAGGAGGGGGAGGGGAGGAGGACAAGGTGGAACAATGAAAAAAGGAAAAAGAAATGAAATATAAAAACGAAAGGAAGAAGACACGTCGACACAGGCGTCCCGTGGCGGGAATACAGGAGACAACAGGAGTATCAGCACCAGTGAGGGTACAGCGATCGAGAAGAAAAGCAACCGAATCATAAAAGGAGGGTTAACGACGCCACACACCCCACCCCGAACACACCACGGGAGGCCGGGACAGACGCGGCTTTACGAAAAAGAGATACAAAAGGGCCATAGAACCAGAAAACAAACAACAGATAGAACCCAACCCACCCATCCCACCCTGCACCCCTGTAGAAGGCTATGGCCTACCCTTCAAACAGCGTGCCTGTCGCCCTAAACCAGAACCCGAAATATAGCGAGAAGGAAGAGAGAAGAACGAGACAAAAAGGGAACAGAAACGGAAAGAAGAAAACAGGAGGGAGGAGCATAAGAACAGCAATCAAAATGGCCGGCCGCCGCCCTCCGCCCAACCAAACAATCACAGCAAAGACAGACCAAGACGACACCCCATCAAGCGCCATAAAACGTACAGAGAAGGGGACCTCCCACCTCTCCACGGATAGAAACAATTGCGCCACTAAGTCGTATACCAAGAATCAACCAAGAGTCGTGCATATCACCCCCATCCCTTCCGAACCACAAATCCCACCCACCACATGACAGTGTAAAATGAGATACTAAATACAAGACCAGCATACAATCGAGAAAAATGGCGACTACCATAACAACATGGGGGGTAAATCGGTCCGCAAGGGAGCAGAAGTCCAAACAGAGAGTTTAGATGTATCAGCAATCGCAGCACGGATGATGAAAAACAGGAGTTCAGTTTCGCCGCTGGGGAGGGCGAGGGGGTCTCTATGATAGACAAAGGCAAAGCCATCGGAGCAGGTGCAGGCGGCAGTCCACCAACAGTTCCAGGCATCCATGTCGGACAGGGCCGCGGCACAATGTCCAAGTCCCCAGGGTCAGAACCTAGAAAAACAGGGAGCTCCAAAGTACCCGGCACACAAAATGATCTTCGATCAGCGGCAGCAACACTTGCAGCAATCGAGGGGGGCGAGGCAATGGAGTCACTGAAACAAGAGGGCGGCAAGAAGAAACGGCTGCCCAAAATGGCGGCAGATCGTGGCGGACCCACAGGGGCATCGGGGTCCAGAGATGCGCGCAGGGATCTCAGAGCTTCCAGGATATCTCTGACCGTAAGCTCACGCTCACCAGACCAGATCCCCGCGCAATTAGGCAACCCAAGCCCGCCGCCACAGGGTGATTCTTGTTCCAGAGGGTCGGCCGCCATTTCGTGAAGTCAGCCCAGTCGCCGCCCTCCACGACCCCCGGAAAAACAGTTCAAAAATGTAGGACTTTACAGAGCTCCGGGGGTCCCAGCAATGGCAGCCTTGGTGCCGAAAGGATGTCCGCCCAATACGGGTCCCCGCCTACACCAGCACCGGCGCCCCCAACAAGCAGAGTCCGGGTGCAGAGGACCAGGGCCGCCGGACAAAGCAGCGGCGGGGGGAGGACCCCTTCACAGAGTCAGTCCCCGGTGCATCTCACCCACATCAGCCGCGCGGTCACCAGGGCAGGCCCGGATCAGGATCGCCGGGATTTTCGCACAACGGCTCTCATCATTGGTTCACGCTCTCGGCCGGGGCCGAGAGCCGTCGGATCCCACAGGCTAGGTCCCGGTCTAGGTTCACCGGAGGCCCCGATCTTGCGGAGGGCACAACTTCGGAGCCGCTGCACATTGAGATCTCCGGGCCAAATGGTAAGTACAAACAAAGTGTTCTGTTTCCAATTCCCCGATAATGTGTCGTCTCCGGACAGGATAGAAGACAGGATAGGCAATCAGGCCGGAGGGCTGCGGGAGCCGAGCTAAAAGGCGACCATTACGCTCGCGAGCTTGGCTCCTCAGGAAATACACTGTTAATAATGGAAAGGACAAGAAACTGAACCATTGACTCACAGCTCGTGAGCTGTAAAGCCACGACAAGGCACCAACCGCTTTACAGGCCAATCATACACCTTTCATACATGCGACACATACAAAACATTCACACCGCCAGCCGCGGACCCATCACATTACTAGACTTCCACCAGCAGACAACGCCAATTAAGGGCCCATCACTTTCACACGCCAACATTCCTGACACAGCAACAACACAAACTCATGGATTAGATGGAGTGGCGCTCAACTAGCACTGTGTGTAGTAACCAGCATTAAGTCACTTCCCACACACCGCCAGCAAAGCACCAGTCCACGCACACCACCAGCCAAGCACCAGACCACACACACCGCCAGTCAAGCATCAGACGACGCACACCGCCAGCCAAGTACCAGTCCACACACACACCGCCAGGAAAGCACCAGTCCACAGACACCGCCAGCCAAGCACCAGTCCAGGCACACCACCAGCCAAGCACCAATCCAAACACAACACCAGGCAAGCGCAAGAGCACGCACACCGCCAACCAAACACCAGACCACGCACACCGCCAGGCAAGCACCAGTCCACACACACCGCCAGGACAGCACCACTTCACACACACAGCCAGCCAAACACCAGTCCAGGCACACCACCAGCCAAGCACCAATACAAACACACCAACAGGCAAGCGCAAGACCATGCACACCACCAACCAAACACCAGACGACACACACCACCAGGCAAACACCAGTCCACACACACCACCAGGCAAATGCCACTCCACACACACCGCCAGCCAAGCTCCAGCCCAGGCACACCACCAGCCAAGCACCAATCCCAACACACCACCAGGCAAACGCAAGACCACGCACACCGCCAACCAAACTACAGACCACGCACACCGCCAGCCAAGCACCAGTCCACAGACACCGCCAGACAAGCACCAGTCCACAGACACCGCCAGCCAGGCGCCAAACCATGCACACCGTCAGACAATGGACACTACACGCAAACCAACATCATACTTTAGTTTTTTTTTAAAAATAAACAAATTACAAATTGATACAAATCTACTAACACAACAACTAAATCTAAAAACACTACACAAATGCCAACTTTGAAACTGAACAATAAGTTTTAAAGATTAAAGACCAACAAGTTCACTTTAACACTCATGGATGCTCCCAAAAATTCTTTTGCGTGTGGTACAATCTAAAACAAGCAGGTACACACAGCTCGGGGTTTGAAGGGCAGTCGGGCAGTACATACGAACCTCCTTCCGCAAACCTCTTCGCCAACAGACTCTACATCTCCGACTGGGAAAGTCTTTTGAGGTTGTAGGAGGAATTTGATCAGGAAAGTGACGATCTTTCAATCTGGCAACATCCTCCACCACTCCAACTCTAGGAACACTTGCCTGTTCCACTAAAACAAGGCTGCCTATTACAGACTCCTGAAACTTTACAAAAGTCATCGTTGACTGGGGACAAGATTTCTGGGACACAACAAAAGCATTAAAGGTTGCCAAGTGGAAAAGATGGATAGCCAACTTCTTGTACCAAATGTAAGCCTTACGAAGAGCAGCATACGGTTCCAACCTCTGATCTACTCTGTCAACACCACCCATGTGCCTATTATAGTCCATTATGCACACAGGTTTGCGCACTTCTGCAACCTGACCCCAAACAGTCACCGGTTCAGTGCTTTCATCATGTATGGAAGTCAACATGTAGACATCTCTCCTGTCTGAAAACTTCACAGCTAGAAGCTCCTCACAACCCAATGCACTGCACTGTCCCCGAGCAAGCTTTTGACAAACAAGTTCTTTGGGGAAACCTTTACGGTTTGAGCGGATTGTGCCACAAGCAACAGTGTCCACTTTGGCCAATTCCCTGAACAACCGCACACCAGTGTAGAAGTTATCTACATATAAATGATGGCCTTTGTTAAAAAAATCCACGACCAAGTTCCCACACAATTTTCTCAGTCACTCCAAAAGTCGACGGACAACCAGGGTGGTTAATCCTGGATTCCTTACCGGTGTACACCCTGAAATCAGAGACATATCCAGTCAGACTGTCACACAGCATATAAAGCTTAATTCCATAGCGTGCCCTCTTGCTAGGAATGTATTGCCGAAATACCAAGCGGCCCTTGAACAACAGCAAAGACTCATCCACTGCAATTTCTTTCCCAGGATAAAAGATCTCAGGAAATCGATCAACGAAATGATCAATGACAGGCCGAATCTTGAAAAGACGGTCACAATCAGGGTGATCTTGTGCCAAAGCAGAACTATTGTCAACAAAATGCATCATCCGAAGCAGAAGCAAATACCTATCACGACTCCTGACTGCCGGAAATATAGCTATTGCCATCAAGGGACTAGTAGACCAATATGAAGCCATTGATGGTTTCCTAAGCAAGCCCGTCAAAAAAGTTAAACCCAAAAACTTTTTCATCTCCTCCAAGTTTGTGGGAGTCCACCGGGTAGCTCTAGCGTGGGGCTTAAAGCTGGCACTGTTCACCCTCAAAAAAAATTCTGCATACAAATTAGTCTGCTCTACAATCTCAGCCAAAAACACATCATCCATAAACAACTTGAAAAAATCAATTGGCAAAAAGTTTTCAGTGTTCACCCTACACCCTGGAACACCAGTAAATTCAGGCAATGCCAGCTGCACCATGCCTGGTGCAACCCAGAGGTCAGAACTTTCAACGTCAAGTCTTGCAGCCGCAGGCTGCCGACCAGCTGCCTCTTGTCTCACTACACCAACTGGAAGTCTAGCAGCCCCAGGCTGCAGCCCTGATGCCTCTTGCCGCACTATTGGCACAGCAATGTCCTCCGCAACCACAGGCACTTCATCCACACCAAAAGTAGCTTCATCAGCACTCAGAGTATCTTCATCATCAGATGAAGCCATGTGTAGAGAAAACTCACTACTTGAATCTTCACCTTCCGCCTCTGGCTCAGAATCAGAATCAGTCTCTGGATCATGGTCAGAGGAAGAATCAAAAAGCATTCCAACAACTTGCTGAGTAGTAATCCGGCGGCTAGACATTATCCTTACAAATAAAGGAGTCTGCACAAACAACTCAACAACCCCAACACTGGGCAAAGTAAGTAAAAAAATGTAAGCCTAAACAAATATCTATATATTGAAAAGATATACAATTTGCATACAAGAGACAGCTACACTCACCAATACCTACTCTGCAAAGACACAGCAAATAGGCAACGATATTCCACTAGAAAGAAGAAAAAAAAAACTTACATCTACAGAAGTACACATCAAGAATCAACGGCACAAAATTAAGTATATATAAATCCTGGATTATAGGGGAGAAGAAGATTCCCAAATATCTTTTAGGTTTTAGGTTGATACAGCTATATAAATCCGGGTGTAAAGGAGGGTTAGCGCCCCCACAGACCAAAATTTCTGTCTTTTTTTTATTAATTCGGTAACCCCTACAGCCTCAAATTCTGAAAAAATCTTAATGGCCTGTGTTTGTGATTGAAGATCCGGCTTAATTAGTAGCATGATATCATCTGCATACAATTTGATCTTAGCCATAGAGGTAACCGGGGGAACAATCTGAACACAGTTCCTGATAGCTACGGCGAGTGGTTCAATAAAATAAGCAAAGAGAACGGGAGACAAGGGGCACCCTTGCCTAGTTCCCCGCTGAACTAAAATTGAACCTGCTATTAGTTTATTGATAATTATATTAGCTGTTGCACCACTATACAGATTTTGAATTAAGGTAATAATTTGTTGTGGAATCCCGAAATGTTTCAAAATAATAAAAAGTGTGTCCCAAACCACCAAATCAAAAGCTTTTTCAGCATCTAGTTATAAGACCAAAGCCTGTAATCCCCGTGACTCAAAGAAATCTAATGCCTCAATCAGAAAATGCGGATTGGTAAAAAGCTGTCTGCCCACAATAAACCCATTTTGATCAGGATGAATTAAATCTGCCGAAATAGAATTAAAACAAAGTGACAATAATTTGGTGATAATTTTATAATCTGAATTTAATCGTGTAATTGGACGGTATGCATTGGGGTCTTTAGAATCTTTCCCTTTTTAAAAAAAACAAACAACCGTCCCTTCGTGAAAAGATGCGGGAACTTGCCCGCCTTCGAGCATCGAATTTAATAGTAGTAGAAACAAATCGACAAATGAATTAAAGAAAACATTGAAAAACTCTGCAGAGAAGCCGTCAGGACCGCAGCCTTGCCCAAAGGAAGGTCCTTAACAATCAAATCAACTTCTGCACGAGAGAATGGGCGTCGCATATTTAGTTGGTCATCTAGGGATAGGCTTGGAAGTGCATGTCTCCCCAGAAAATTGAACAATTTTTGATGATCAATGGAGTGCTGAGTACTATATATATTATGATAATGAGAAAGCATTATGGAGCTTATTTCTGCTTGGTTAGATGTCTCAATATGAGTAACTGAATTTTTTAGAGAATGTATCATATTTGAAGCAGTTTGAGCTTTAGCCTGCCAGGCTAAAAATTTACCTGTGAAGTTACTTTCTTCGTAAACTTTCTGAGATTGATTACGAAAAGCCTCTTCACTCTGTAAATAGTAATAGGCGCTCAGATCCCGTTTTGCCACGTTAAGTTGTTCCTGGACATTAGGAGTTGGATTAAGAAGTCGTTGTATTGTTAAGTCGTGAATTTTTTGTGAGAGAGAGTTCCTAATGTTTTTTACAGTGCGCCACTTAGCTGCGTCTTTGCTTATAATTATGCCCCGAATGAAGGCCTTCAGAGAATCCCAGATGATGTGTAAAGGAGCTGATCCTAAATTTCGAGTTATAAAATCTGAAATCTCTGTTTCAAGTATCGTCACCCAATTTGTCTCTTGTAAGTAGGCTTTATTAAAAATACAGCGTTTAGGTGTTTTAATGTTGTTGTGACCCAGAGAGAAGGTAATAACCAACATTGCATGATCTGAGAAACCATAATGACAAATTTTCTGTGAGGTGAAATTAAGCTGTCTAGATGCCAAAAAAAAGTAGATTCGAGAGGATGACTTAAACCGAGCCGAACAGCAAGTAAACTCGCTTTTCTGTGGATTTTTCACACGCCATGGATCACATAAATCAAATATTGTCATATTATTTAGCATAGTCCGATGAGATTTAGGTTTAGACTGTTTTTTAGAAGATGAAGTAGAATCCAATTTCGGATTCATAAGTAAATTAAAATCACCACCTATAACCATATCGCCTCTTAATAGTAGCAGAGATTGAAACATTGCGTCATAAATCTGGGAGTTATCCTCTATAGGGGCATAAAAACTGACAAAGGTAATAGGTCTTTGTTGAGTTTTGAAACGGCATGAAGCCCAACACCAACGGCCTAAATCATCCTGATCCGTCTGAACAATTTCGACTTCTAGTTTTTTATTCAAAAAAAGGGCAACACCACGTTGTGAGCTACTCGCACATGAAAACCCCCGAAACGAAGCCCATGATTTGAACATAAGAACTTAATTTTGTGCCGTTGATTCAAAAGGTACGTCTAATGTTAGCACGGTGGGATCCACTACCACTATCTCTTCTTGGCAGAATAGCATTGATTAAAATGTCGATACTTCCCCTTTTTAATTTCTTATTTTCCACCGCTCCAATTTTTCTCCCTGGGTCTTTTTTCACCAGAATTGAATCTATGTTCTCCGCATTTGTTTGGAAAAAAAACCCTCGTATTGATATTCGTACTCTATATGAAAGAACCGAATATGGCGGTCTTTCACTACCTAATTTAAGAGAATACTATTATGCATATTTTGTATACTATTTAGACCGATTCAAGAATATAACTTCAGGAGCAAATGCCTTCGAAAATTTCTTTTTTGAGTTAATATGTTCGGAAATTCAGATCCCATCCCCTCTCCTCGTACCTAAATCCCCGAAATTTGTCCGATACAAGACCTTGAACTGGTTTTTCAAACGACGCAATGCCATGCTTAAAAGATATTCCCTCCCTTTCTTTAATTTATCAACTCCCCTATTTGGTGCTTTTTCTTTTCTAAAAATTAAAATCGAATCTACAATCACCGTGAACTGGGAGCGTGCTGGGTTTCGAACTCTAGCTGATTTTGTGGACAATGGGTTTTGGTTTACGCCCGATACCATGAAACGTCTGATTCCTAGCAATTTTTTACTTATTAGGTCTTATATCGAGATTCTTAACATTTTTACTCCATTAGATTTGAGCCATCTTAGTATCTCGTCACCAATGTTTGAAGACCTTTTTATAAACACGGTAACAAAAAAGCCAGGGGAATGGAAAAAATACTTGGCACATAGTCGGGAGGAGGAACTGTGTTATAAAGCAACACGCAAATGGCACACTCAGGAAAATATAGTGCTTTCTGTCGATACATGGAAAACTATTAATAAGTTCAATTTTGGTTCACTACGCGGCGCCAATTGGCGCAGAATGTTATATTTTAACAAATGGCTCTTGTACCGCACTCCTGCTACTATTGCCAAAATATATGATAATTTGTCTGCAAATTGTTTTAGATGCTTTCAATGTGATCCAGCTAACTGGTCTCATATTATGGCAAACTGTTCTAAAATTAAGCCTTTTTGGGATGCAATCTTTCATTTTCTTCAATTTTATTACGCAATTCCAATTATTTGCAACGTTAAACTATTACTGTTTGGCTTCGATTCTGATTGTCAACTCTCAGAATATTTGGCTAAATTTGTCTATATAGCAATGTCTGTCGCTAGATCACTTTTACTCCAGAATTGGCGATCTCCACAAGTACCAGTGGTGCAGGAATGGTTTGACAAAATGAAAAGGGTCAGGAAATGTGAACAATTGTATGCAAAACGAGTTGGGGGGATAAAAAAGTTTGAAAAGATTTGGGGACAGTTTTTCGTGTAATTCTATTTCTTTTTCTCTTTCGACCTTATTAAGAATGTGAATGTATAGTTGTGGCAAATCATATTTTCTTTTTTGTATTTGATATTTAGCCTGCAAATAACTTTAATAAAAACCTTTTTTTCAAAAAAAGAAGTACACATCAAGAACAAATGCAAAACATGTTTTACAATCACAAAAAACAGAAACCAAACATACTCGTATTATTACACACTTTGCAAAAAAAAATTACATTACAATTGAACAAAAAAAGGTCTCTTACCAAACACATGCAACTACACAAACAGCAGAACAACAGAACCACCAGTAACGGAACCGCACACTGCAACAATCTAAAGAGAAAAAAAAAACAATACACATTTGAAGAAACAAAAACAACACACATTACAACAGGCTATGTCACAGGGTATGTCACAAATGGGGTGTCTGTCCCCATGGGGGGCAGAATAAAAATCATTATAAACGTGGGCCCCCTGGAAGCAACCCTACGGAGGGCAGAGAGGCCAAATAAAGACACTAATCGGCCCCCAGAGGGGGCAGAACATACTTTTGAAAAAAAATGGGCCCATGGAAGCGACCCTTGGCCAAGGGGTCGCTTCCTATAAAAAAAACAATCCCTGGAGTCTAGTGGGCTTTTCTATCCCCCCCAGGTCCAGAAACGGTAAAAAAAACAGCCGATCTGCCCCCAGGGGGGGGCTGAACAGTCTAAAATATTCATATTGCCCCCTGGAAGCGACCCTTGCCCAAGGGGTCGCTTCCTTTATTAAAAAAAAAAATCTCTGGTGTCTAGTGGGCTTTTGTGCCCCCCCCCCCCTGGGTCCAGATTCGGCCCAAAAACCGGCCGATCTGCCCCCAGGGGGGGCAGAAAAGTCTAAAAAAAATTGTTGGCCCCTAGGAAGCGACCCTTACACAAGGGGTCGCCTCCTTTATAAATAAAATACAATCCCTGGTGTCTAGTGAGCTTTTCTGCCCCCCCCCCTGGGTCCAGATTCGGCCCAAAAACCGGCCGATCTGCCCCAGGGGGGGGCAGAAAAGTCTGTATTTAAATTTGCCCCTAAGGAAGCGACCCTTGCCCAAGGGGTCGCTTCCTGCACACATTATTTAAATAAAGAAACAATCCCTGGTGTCTAGTGGGGGCATTTCTGGTGCAGGATCGCGACGCTGTGCGCGATCCTGAACCTGAAATGCCCTGCATTGGGACATCAGGGGAGAGGAAACACTGTTTCCTCCCCCCCGATGCCTCAAGGCACCGAGAAACGGGCCCCCCGCCCCACCGGAGCACCAAACACTTACCCTTCCTCTGGAAGTGCTGGAAACAAATGGCTTCCAGCGCTTCCTGATGACGTCGGCGTGCGCTGTGCGCGCTGACATCACCAGGAAGCGTGGGGGGGGGCCAGGGGGTGGCAGCGGAAAGTCTTCCGCTGCCACCCCAGGGTAAAGGACAAGAATCGATGCCCATGGGGGGGAGCGCCAGCGCTCCCCCCAAGGGCTGTGCTGAAGACGGAGCGGTTCCGTCATCAGCACAGCCCAACCGACGCTGATGACGGAACCGCTCTGTCATCAGCGTCGAAGGGGTTAAGGAGCCTGATTTGAAGGTGACACAACTGTCAGAGTCCAGCAGGAATGGTGTCAACGAAAATACACTGTCCAGTGGTGAAGGGAGTATCCACATACACATACACAAGGACATGGTACCTGACTTTGTGTGGTGGATGACATAGGTGGTTTGAGGCATATTAAATTGCTCTAGAGATGTACAGGATCCCTGGGGATATTTGAGGAGCTAGCCTGTGGAGGCATATACCTAGGGATTTGAGGGATGCCCTAATTACTCTAGAGAAAGGATGGGAATAGGTATCCCCTATAATGGAAACCCTTGTCAAGAAATATGGTCTTACCCATCCTGGGGAGATTTTGTGGATTTCTTGTGTAAGACACTGGATGGTTGGGTGAATGGCAGTGAGGTAAACACCTATGAGGGGCTTTACAATTTGATTGCCACAGAGAACATATTCAGTCCTTGTTTTACAGAGCTACACCCACACCTGGTTGACTGCAAGCTTACTGACCCCAGGGAGCTTCTGGGTTATTACCAGAGTGTTTTGGAAGGCACTGAAGAGTGTTCTTAAGGAGGGGTCCAGGTTCCCTCTGACAGAGTGAGGGGGAGGTACACAGTGACCCAGGCAGGTCCCAGTAAAGTTTGTGGCGGTAGGGGTTCCAATGTCTCTTCTAAAGATAGGAGGGTAGGTTATTGCGGGCTTAGGTCCAGGGTGCCCAATTTCTGACCCCAGTGCTTGAGTTGTTCCCATTTAAGGGACAAGCAAGGGAACCTGGTCTATGCCAAGAGACCATCCCCTGGAGAGAGCTCCTTGGTGTCGGGAGCGCTGGATGGAGCAGCCGCTATGGGTGCCCTGAAAGTGCTGGTTTCTGGGGTAAAGCTCATAATTCGTAGGCACAGAGGCCCGATGGTGAAAACCGGTCCACAGTTGGAGGACAGTCGATCAGGGGTTGCAATCTCTGAGAACAGAGCACCCCCAAGACTGACCCTGGTGATGCCACCTCTGACCTCGGGGGCGCTCCCTGCACTGTCACAGAGACAGAGGGCTGGGTACCTAAGCCAGGCAGTATCCTTGTTGGAATAATGCAGCTATTGCCTGGTACTAATGCCCCATGATCTTTTACCTGTTGACTGCCTAGTCCTTCTGGCCTATCCGTTTTCCTACTAAGTTATCAATCTATGTTCAAGTTCCTTAGATCCAGAATGTCAGCCAAATATTTATGTAGATCTGTTCAAACCTGCAAACATTACCCTTTTAGGAAAAGATTAGCATCTCAAAGGTTGTCGCATTCTTTCCATTCGCACCCCCCCTTAAACATTTATGAATGAGATACATAAGTGCTTCTATGCTTGCATTGTGCATCGTCACTGTACCCTGATTTGCTTTTTTTTAAAGTAGGTGTCAGGAATTGCCTGGCTGTCCATTCTGCACATGCCCACCAATGCTTGCTGGTTTCATGCCACTATAGACCTCGTGTATGAGCAAATACTGAGGGATACAGGGATGGGCTGAGGGCCACTAGAGACAAGGTCTACTCAAAACACATGGTGAAGCTTTGTCAAACTGTGGCGTGGCGTGCCCCTTTGACCTTGCCTTCTTAAATGCAACCTGGTGGTTTCACTTGAGAACAGTGGACATCTTACTTCAAAAAGCCCCCTCTCCTCTTATATGGTGCTTGCAGGGGCGTAGCTTGGTCAGTAAGATTGAGGGTGTGTGAGCAACAGATTTACAGACCATCACGGTGGCATATAATGTCAAAATACATCTTATGACAAGCAGGGTGCATGAGAGGGCTTAAGAGGCAGTGGAAAGGGCTAGGAATACAGCTTAATAGGAGTACTAAATGAAAGAAACAATATTTTGTAAAATATTTTTTGTTTTTGTTTTTTAGGGCGTTCAAAATGGAGATAAGTGAGAGGTGTGTGTGTTTTTGTCAGAGTATGTATGCAAAAATCCCAGGTGAAATTCGATAGACACCTCACCATACCCGACTGAAGGCACCTGTACCCAACTATTCAGTTGAAAATACATTTGAATACATGAATATGCACACAAAAGACACAAGCGGAACTTGAAGACAAACAAAGGCAGCCATCTTGACCGCAACCTGGAGCGCAACAAGGGGGTGCAACAACGGAGGCAAGCCCAGCAAGCCCCCCACCGGAAAGCCCGCTGCCGCGAGAACTTGCAAGAGCGGAGCAAGCGGTCACACACGAGGGTGGTGCAGTAGAGCGGTAGTGAAGTGGGACACAACTGTACAGTGGGACACGGCCCTGCAAAAGAAGCGCGAGTGCAGCCCCCAAGAGGCACAAGCGAAGCTATGCCTGTTCCATTTCACGCGGCGAGGCGCCGGTGAAGCAGACGGTAATTTGAGGCAGTGCCCACCGGGAACGGGGGGGTCTAACGGCGGTGGCCATCTTGGAAAGGGCAAGAGACACAGCGCTGTAGAAGCGGGCCCAAGACCAGCCGGCGCAGGGCAGGGAGAAGCGTGGCATCGCTGGACTTCTCGCAAAGACCTCTCGCAAGCGCCGTCCACCGAGACCAGGGAACACCAAAGTAGCGGCCGGCGAACAGAGTGGCGACTGTCCTGGTAAGAGGTGAGCAAAAGGCGGCGGCCATCTTGAGAGGGGCAGACCTTATCACAACACAGCGGTCTGGGGCGCGGATGTGCAAGCAAGTCAACGCAAGCATACCGCAACAAGGCAGCGCTAGCCAGGTGGTCTTCTTGCGAGCGCCGTCCACCAAACAGGGGAGCACTAAGGAGCGGCCCGTCCAGGGAGGAGGCGAGCAAAGGTGGCGGCCATCTTGGAAGGGGCAGATCACACCAGATCACACCACAGCGGAAGAAAGGGGCAGGTTGTGCAACGAAACCAACGCAAACACACCGCAATAAAGGCAGCACCAGCCGGGCACGCACCAAGCTTTGGACACGGAGAAGCACAAGCGAGACGCACGCGAGAAACGGAAGTGCGGCTCAAGGCACAAGTGGACTAAGGAAGCCAGTGCGGGAAGGTGGTTCCGGCGGGGCACCACAAGAGAGCATAACCACAGGCAGAGACAGCAGAGACAGCGGAGCTCTCAGCCTCGGTGCCCTTCAGCCTCGGTGCGAGGGCCAACTAGAGAGCAACCAAGCACCAGAACGCACCATTGCAGCCCCCTAGCCATACAGGGCGGACACACCCTGCCACCGCCCAGGCGAGGGACAGGCGAGGTACAGCGAAGCGAGCGGCGACAGAGAGGAGAGAGCGCTAAGACCAAATACCAGGGATCAGCACCTGGCTCTGAACGGTAGCCCTGGCGTCCGGGAAAACCAGAACAAGGTCGATAAGGTGGCCAAGCAGGTTCACTTTCGGTAGCACTGTAAAGGCTGACACAGCCACAAACACCAAAAACACCCCACCAAAGGAAGCACAGTCCAACCTGCAAAAGAAGGAGAGACTGTCCATATATCAAGGAAGAAGAGGCCTAGAGATGATGAACGGTGATACCAAAAAAATTAGGAAAGATCTGGAATCACCGATCAAAATGAAAAACCTGCAATGCACAGAGACTGCGATGGACCTGCTCGTCAAAAAAATAACCGAAGCCAACGACCTGGCCAAGGCCACAAAGATCTCAATGGACAACGTCCAGCTAGAACTCACAGCCATACGAGCAGACCAGAACAAAATAGCAAGCAGAGTAGCGGAGACAGAGAGAAGGATCAGCGACATAGAAGATAAATCAGTCATCATGGATAAAGACATTTGCTACATCTCCAAAGTCTCCAGTGAGATGCAGAGAAGGCTCGCAGAACAAGAGGACAAAAACCGGAAGGGGAACATCAGGATCCTAGGCATACCAGAAGACGAGGAAGAGGGGCCAGGCTCATGCGCGGCACTACTCGAAACACTGATACCCAAGCTGACTGGCATAAAATTCGAAAGAGCCTTGGAGATCGACAAAGCTTACAGGATCCCCGCCACAAAACAAGCGCACATGAAAGGACCAAGAACGATCATCTGCAAACCCCTAAGATCGAGCCACACCGATGCTATCTTCGCCTTTGCACGCAAAGGCCAAACCCCCATCTGGAAAGGCAAGAAGATAATCTTCACCCAAGACCTTTCAAGTGGCACGGTGGAAGCAAGGAAAGGGTTCCTCGCGCTGAGAGACACTATGAAGAGAGCAAGGATAACGTTCAGCTTTGTTGGTCCAGCAAGAATGAGGGTAACAGACGGGCAGGACACACGTATGTTCGATGACCCAGCGGAACTACGCAGGTACCTCAGGAAGCCAGAGCAGGAGGAGATGGAACAAACAACTCCCGGAACGGCAAAGAGAAGAGCCTCATCAGACAGCACAGAGACGGAAGAGAAGGGAGCAGCAGGCGGCAAATAATACTCTACCTCGGAAGCACAACAACTACCTCAATGAAAAAGGGACCTACCTCACCGGAAGAAGGAACTACCTCAACAATGGGAATGAGATCCATGGACAATTTTTAGAACACAGAACTCTCCTACCCTGCAGGGCAACACCGAGCTCATCGGAACAAGGTCTACCGCACACAGGGAACACAGGACCTTGGACACTTGATAACCAATATCCTTTGCCTAAATGCGCAGCACGGGGGGGGGCTGAGAGGGTCTTCTTTTGACTTTTAGTGAACCGGGGGAGCGGAGGGCGGGAACCGTTGCTGTCGCACGTTTACAGTACGTTGACAGGGGGGAGGGGGGAGGGGGGGCGGAGGGGTGGAGAGGGCCGGGGGGGAGGCCATGCAGCACGGACAATCTTAGCCTGGCGGAAGCACGCTTTTTTCTTTCTCTTCTTTCCTATATCCACACACAACCCCTCATCCCATCCTACACCCCAGGGGGGCACCAATGAGTGGTGGCAGTTAGCTAGCAAGCAAAGAGCAAAGAGGAGCTACATAAACCCCTCATTAAGGTACAGCGACAGAACTATCACACCATGATGACACCCGACACTAGGGGCCAGGCACAGATAGCCTCGGACATAAAAATAGTGTCACTTAACGTCAAGGGACTCAACCACCCCGTCAAGCGACGGAAAACATTAGACTATCTAAACAGACTGAAGGCTGATATATACGTCCTCCAAGAAACTAGAGTGTCCTTAGAGGACGCGAACAGGCTGAAAGCCAACTGGATAAGCGAGGTACTATGCTCACCGGCAGTCAACAAAAAGGGAGGAGTCATCACCATAATCAGTAAGAAAGGGAAGTTCCAGGTTCACAACAATGCCGCAGACACCAAAGGGAGGAGGCTGAATACATCAATCAAAAGAGGTGACGAGACAATACACATAGCCAACATATACGGGCCAAACACGGGGGACAAAAAATTCTGGGAGGATCTAGAAATTGAGCTTAGCAGGATCCCACTGGGCGAACTACTAATCACGGCAGGAGACATGAACCAGGCGATGGATAATGCCACAGACAGACACCCACACAGACCTAGCCACACCTCACAAGAACAGTACATACTTAAAAACCTATGCACCAAACTCGCACTAACGGACCCGTGGAGGCTACAAAACCCAAGTGCCAGAGAATACACCTTCTACTCGCACCCCCACAACTCATACAGCAGGATAGACTACATACTCATGTCCGACACACACACACACCTGACAGACACAACGGAAATAGGACCCATAACAGTTTCGGACCACGCACACATATCCCTCTCCTTGAGTGGCAAACATAACGAAACGCCTAGCAGGAGGTGGCGCCTTAACAGTGATATACTCGAAACCCCCGCCAACATCACCGAAATAGAGGAAGCGATCAAAGAATATCTCCAATATAACGACACAGCAGACACAGGGGCAGCAACACTATGAGACGCGCTTAAAGTAACAATAAGGGGGAAACTCATGAATATCAAAGCACGCATGAACAGGGGCAGAAACAAGAAAATTAAGGAACTGGAGGAGCAGATCAAGGAGTTAGAAAGAAACCACACGGCCAACTTAAAAGACAGGAATACACTCACAACGCTAACAACAAAAAAAATATGAGCTAAACAGAATCCTAAGCGAGAGAGCATCCACATGGATCAACAAATACAAATCCATAAACTTATGCTCGGCCAATAAAGCAGGGAAAGCCTTGGGTGGTTACCTGAAAGCCAAGCAAAGGCAGCATTCAGTCGCGGCAATCACAGACGCAGATAACAAGACACACACAGCTAATAAACATATCCTCGAAACATTCAGGAAGTTCTACAAAGACCTATACACCGCGGACACATCGCTAGAGGCGGACGGCGGGGCGAGCCTGCTAGAGAAGCTCGATTTACCCAGAATAAGCGACGAACAAAGAGAGGCCCTAGATCAAAACATAACCAAAGCGGAAGTAGGGATGGCCATAGACTCACTAAAACCAAACAAGGCCCCAGGACCGGACGGCTTCACAGCCACCTTCTATAAACAATTCCAACCGTTACTCAAAGACACGCTTGTCAGAGTATTCCAAGCGTGTGCGGAAAAAGGCAATATGACAGACTCAATGGCAGAGGCAAACATTATTGTTATCCCCAAAGAAGGGAAAGACCCCCAGTTCCCACATAACTACAGGCCAATTTCCTTAATTAACGTGGACTGCAAAATCTATGCTAAAATCATGGCAGCGAGACTAAATGCACATCTCCCCTCTCTCATACACAAATCTCAGGTGGGCTACCTGGAAAATAGACTCTCGTAAGATAACACCAGACTGCTATGCCATTTAATTAACCGCACGGCCAACAGCGCGGAAAAGGCTGTCATGATCGCATTGGATGCGGAAAAAGCCTTCGATAGAGTCTCATGGCCCTTCCTTAACCAATGCATGCTCAAGTTTGGACTGGGTGAGAAGTACAGGGGCATGGTCATGTCCCTGTACAAAAACCACCGGGCTCGAGTGGTGGTTAACGCAGCCACATCGGACACACTCACACTAGGGAGAGGGACAAGGCAAGGCTGCCCCCTCTCACCGGGACTATTCCTGCTCGCCCTAGAACCACTCCTCCACATGATCAGGTCAAACCCCCGGATCACGGGGGTGCAGATAGAGGGTCAAGCTTTCAAGCTAGCTGCATACGCGGATGATATTCTGATCACCACAAACAACCCACAAGAGTCAATTAAGGCACTCGTGCAAACAATAGAAGAGTATGCACATGTCTCAGGCTACAAGCTCAACAGGGAGAAATCCAAATGCAAACCTATGAACTGTCACACCACCAAGACTGTCCTGGGCTCGTCCGGCCTAGCATGGCAAACGAAACCCCTAAAATACCTAGGCCTCCTCTTCGGAAGGGACCTAAGATCGACACTAGACCACAATGAAGAGGCGATGTTAAAAAAAATTAAGTCCAAGCTAGACACGTGGGGCCCCAAATTCATAAGCTGGTGGGGAAGAATTGAGACAATAAAGATGATGGTAACCCCCATGCTAAACTACCTGCTCTCCATGATGCCTCTCACACTCACATCCGATTTCCACAAACGCCTAGACAAAAGCATCAACATGTTCCTCTGGGGAGGAAAAAAACCAAGAATCAGCTTAGCGAAACTCAGACTCAAAAAAGAACAGGGCGGACTGAACCTCACAAACTACAAAGCCTTCCAGACGGCATGCCTGGCCAAACAGGGACTACACTGGATAGCCCCCACACCAGAATACATGCCGGTATGGCTGGACCTGGAAAGGAGTATTCTTGGCGGCGCAGACCCAATTATGGCCCTCACGGCGCACAAGCACCCAGAAGCCAAAAACGCAATAATCCACAACACAAAGACAGCGCTGCTGAGAGTAGACAGGGAAATGGCAGTAAGTATCAAAGGCACCAAATGGGAATCACTGTGGCATAACACCAAAGTCACATACAAAGGGAAAACACTAGACAGCAAGGAATGGCGCAGCAGAGGCATCACAACGCCGTCACAACTAGAAGCAGGGAACAACCCACTCTCCTACAAGGCACTACAGCAGACAACCTCCCTACCTAACAAGGAGTTCTACGAATTCCTCAAAATCAAAGCAGCTATCACCAAAGCAGGCCTCACGAAACAGACACCCACCATCATACAATACGCGCAAAACTTAAACAAGATAGGCCACCAAACAGCACAAATTTAGAAGCTAATTACACCACGCACCACAACTCTAAACAATAAGACACTGGCCTTTTGGGAGGAGACCATACAAAGACAGCTGAACGAAGTAGAAAGAGCCAAACTATGGACGGCAGCGTCCAAAAACAAAGTCACGCCACAACTAGCACAAACCAAATACTGGTTACTCCACAGGCTGCACTGGACACCAGCGAAACTAGGGAAGGTTGGAGCCAGTGAGAGCAGCACATGTTGGAACTGCCAAATGGCCACAGGAGATCTATCTCACATGTTATACGAATGCACCAGAGTCAAAACCTTCTGGAGCAAGGTCTATAACGTCATAGACACAGTAACGGGAAGCAAGACACAAAGAGGACTAGCGGGGATAGCCACTGCCTTCCTAGCAACAGAACTCCAGTCCAAAGAAGTACGAGACCTGGTCGATGTACTTCTGACGGCTGCGGTGAAAACGATCTTGGGTAACTGGAAGGACACCAGCAAAGCCACCTTCAAACGCTGGTTCAATTGGGTAACCTTCCTCCGGGGGGCAGACAATATCACTGCCAAGAAAAAGACGGCGAATCATACTGCCAAAGATAACATGTGGGAAGCTCTCGACGCATACCTGGAACAGTGACCCCCCCCCCTCCTTTTTTCTTTCTCTCTTCCTTTTCTTCTCTCTCTCTGGCCCCGCCAGGCCGCAACATTGCAAGAACAGTACAAGTATTACGAATGTTTTGCTCTGTATATGGAAAATTTACTTTCAATAAAAATATTTTGAAATAAAAAAAAAAAGAAAATACATTTATAAGGGGGGGTAGTGAAGAACTGAAATCTTCATTCTCAGGGAATACTTACTAATAAAAAAGAACTTGGCACAGAAGCTGAAAATATGAAAAGACATCTTTATTAAATTTAATAAGTGAGGCCACGTCACACAGAAGCCGTAGCAACTGAATGAGGTAGTCTGAAGAGTACAGAGAACAGAGGCCTTTTATATGCTCTCAGGGTTACAAACTTCAACATACAAGTAAGGGGCAGTCCTAGCTTTTGCAAGCAGGCAAAATGCCTAACATTCCTTCTTACACAAGCCGGACAAACCCATAATAAAAGGACCACAACCCATATCATAAACAGACCATAAAAGAAGGAACAGAAACAGATAAGAAGCAGGCTAAGGGGTGCGTGTGTGCATACCAAACTCTACAATGTCCTGTGCTTTGATCCTCAATCTTGATCAGCTAAAGGGCAGGAACTGGTTTAACAAGGTCAGCTTCAGGCAACAGGGTCAGTTCACTCAGGTCGAACAGGAGTCAGCATGAACTCAAGCTAAGGTCTACATGTCCTTAAAAGACTAGTTTCAGCCACAATCATGGCCTATGTGAGGGCAACCACAAAATGGCTGCCATACACAAAATGGAACCCATGGGTTCAGAATTCACAGAACCTCAGGCCCTCCTTTTGCCCTTACATAGGCAATCACTCAGTCTGTGTCTGAATCGATATCAATATTATCCGTTATTCCCTTCACTAAGGCACTATTACTCGAGTTATCTTTCATGGAACACAAGGGATAGACTTCGTTGGCATAAATAAACATCGTCTGATATGCCCATACAGACCCGTTGCAACTAAATGGCAGAACCAAATAGGGAATACCTCTATCTGTAGTATGTGGCATAAGACCACACACCCAACAATTAGTGGTGTTCACTACTAACTGGTGTTGATGCAGAAGCTGTACAAAGGAATAATTATTAATAAACTCTGACCTCCTAACCAGTTCATGTTCAGGTAAAGTATGGAAAGAATGCAAAGAAGTAGTAGTAGGAAGAGACATAGGTTGGGAGGTGGGTACAGATGTCAACTGGGTAGCAAAAACAATCCCACCCATCAGAGACAACATCATGCTTAAAAACACTAGAAAACACGTTTTTAAGAACATATAGACAACAGGAGAAAGTAATGACCACTATTACAAACAAAATTATAATTTTTCACAACTCTAAGCAGAAAGCAAATCCTAAAATTATCTAGTAACATTTTTATGGCTCCTATGCACTTTAGTAACTTATTATATGTTCAGGTGAAACAGTGGCGAGAGGTGAAAAGGGGATACTCTTCCACAAAGAATGGATGTTATTCTGCTTTTACAAAACAGAATACTACTTTAAAACAATGCTAGTAAAACAATAATGATCAGTCTCCTCAAACCCATTTTATGCAATCACACGGAAACCACTTGTGAAACCAACTATGCTAAGAGTCCGTTCAAAAGCCTCTCTGGCAGGCTTCTATTGTCCATTATATCTGCTCCAATTGTTGCACGGCCCTCTTGATTCAGGCCTCCCATGGAAAATAGTGTTTTTCAGTATCCGTTGGAGTGCCCTCCTGGCAAACACTCACAGCTCATTTGAAAGTCTCAATGTCTCAAGGCAGTGCACCAATATCTCTCCTCTGTGGCAGGCACTACAGATAGTGTGCTCTTCATTGATCAAGGGCACAGATCATCTTATGCAGATCCGGGTCTACATTCTCAGGCTCCAACACTCATTACTCAGTGTCAGAGAACGCTCAGGCTGCTCTTTCATGGGCACCAGAATGTAGTGCCTTTTTCCAATCATGGATCCTCCGGTGCACTGCACTTCCGTTGGAGCAAAGAAAAGGGTGGGGGTGTGGCCAAAACTCAGGCCAAGGGGCTCAAGGGACTGCACACTGTCAGAGGTTGCCAGCACATGACAGGTGGGTGGAAAACTGAAGCCTCGAACAACAAGAATCCTTCTCTTTCGCTCTTTGCACTGAAATTATTGTTCTGTGATGTCCAATGCCGTCTGATGGAGCAAGTGTGATGCTTTAAACAGTTCATTGTATAACAAGGAGACTGCAAGCAGGTGGCCTGCAATCTTCAAAGGAGTGGCCATATGCCATGGGACAATTCTGGTCTAGAATACACTGTCATTTCTCAAAGGCAATACAAAGACAAAGGCAGTAGGCAAAACAGTGCCTCTAGGCTCTTCAATTGGGTTTCCGTGTGAGAGCATATCCTCCACCATCTGAGGGTAGATAGCGACATGATTAAGTCTAGGTATTCCTAAATTCCTTATCTAGAACATCTCAAAAGAAAAATTGCATACTATAGATTATCAGGGACATGTAGATACCTCCCTTTTAATAACTGTGCACCAAGTGCACTACGCAATACACAGGCTAATAATCAAAATGTGGAAACTTGTCTTATAATAGCATTGAGTCAGTTAACCAGTCCATCACTACCATGATGGTTAGACTGAAAAACATCGAGTTGGGCCTAAAGAAAATTCTTAAAAAACAGTCTAGTTATACAAAAGGGAATTGTACATAATATAGGGGGTCTCTGGTACATTACTGCAATCTGTAAGTGTGAACCTAATACAATAATAATAATAAAAGAAGGCTAACTGGTGAAAGGAATATGGAAAAGGGAAAATGGGACTAGGACACAGCTAAAATCCCCAATTACTAGGGACGATGCAACATCAATCAGGGGAGAAGTGACGAAAGAAAAATCTATAGGAAGAACAAAAAAATACTTGGGTGATAGTCAGGCATGTGACACAACACCAAGAGTGGGGGTGATACATAAAAATCAAAATAGTTCATGAGAGTCAGCTCTACCGCTGGCCTC
Source organism: Lissotriton helveticus (assembly GCF_964261635.1). Classification (NCBI taxonomy): domain Eukaryota; kingdom Metazoa; phylum Chordata; class Amphibia; order Caudata; family Salamandridae; genus Lissotriton; species Lissotriton helveticus. Next base: position 1,296,451,229 of record NC_136067.1, on the reverse strand, counting down.
TACACCATATACGGTAATCTCAGCTAATGTTCCAGTTCCTTTTTCAGGGAAAAAAAAATTAAACCTTGTTTCCTTTATGGTACAAGGCCATACACTATTTAGGAAGCAAAACAAAACTGACTAATGTAATATAAAAATTAGGTCACCATACACAAAAGTCACAGATCTATAATTTATCCTTACGTCCAATTCAGGATACATAATTTTAGGGCTGCCTGTTCCTTAAGGGGAGGGGCAGTACGTGACTAACAGCATGTGACACACTTTGATTCTGTATATCTCTTTTTTTATTTTCCTTCAAATACCATTAAAGCCAAATTTGACATACACTGATGAAGTGTTGTCTGTTTTTCTGTGAAATTTAGTGTCAAAGCAAATCTACCCAACTGTTTGCAGGATACACATCGTCATGTATATCCCTTCACAACACAGGTAAACTTGTAATAGTATTAAAAGCAGCAACATAAAACAAAAAACATGCAAAAAAAACGCACAAAACACACATGTCAAGCCATCAGATATACTTGCTGTATATCAAGCACAAAAAACATAGACAAGACAATAACATATGTAAATGAACGGTGCCGCACCCACTTTAAGTCCTGTACTTTATGCACTGTGAACCTGCAGCCGAAAATCCACTATTGAGGCCTTCTTAATTTGTCAGGTTTAAAATCCTCACCCTCCTTTTGACAGCAAATCACCATTTAGTGGACATTTGGCTGTCAAATACAACCCACTATGTCTCTTCTGACACACAGGACCCGCAGGAACAATTCATGATAGGACCAAAAACACATCCCTTTTTAACCAACCAAACTCACGTGTCTTGTCAGCCTTAAAATCACCCAGAACAATCCATGAATGATCTGTTGGCAGAAGCAAAAAAAA